>NC_092414.1:35097170-36327670 GCF_040894005.1 Engystomops pustulosus
GTCATAGACAGAGATGGTTAGAGACAGAGACGGTCAGAGTCAGTCAGAGACAGAGACGATCAGAGTCAGAGATCAGAGTCGGTCAGAGACAGAGACAGTCAAAGTCGGTCAGAGACAGAGGCGGTCATAGACAGAGATTGTTAGACACAGAGACGTTCAGAGTCGGTCAGAGACAGAGACGATCTGAGTCAGAGACGGACAGCGACAGTCAGAGTCATAGACCAGCAGAGACAAAGACAGTCAAAGTCGGTCAGAGACACAGACGATCAGAGTCGGTCAGAGACAGAGGCGGTCAGAGTCAGAGACGGTCAGAGTCGGTCAGAAACAGAGACGATCAGAGTCGGTCAGAGACAGTCAGTCGGTAAGAGACAGAGACAGTCTGGGTCGGTCAAAGACAGAGACAATCAGTCGGTCAGAGACAGTCAGAGTCGGTCAGAGAGAGATGGTCGGTCAGAGACGGTCAGAAACAGAGTCGGTCGGAGACAGAGACAGGTCAGAGACGGTCAGAGACAGAGTCGGTCAGAGTCAGAGACGGTCAGAGACAGAGTTGGTCAGAGACAGAGACGATCTGAGATGGACAGAGACGGACAGCGAGAGTCAGATTCGTAGACCAACAGAGTCAGAGACAGTCAGTCGGTCAGAGACAGAAACGATCAGAGTCAGAGATGGACAGAGACGGACAGCGACAGTCAGAGTCATAGACCAACAGAGACAAAGACAGTCAAAGTCGGTCAGAAACAGAGTCAGTTAAAGTCGTTCAGAGACGATCAGAGTCGGTCAGAGACAGAGACGATCAGAGTCGGTCAGAGACAGAGACGATCAGAGACAGAGAAGAGACAGAGACAGAGTTGGTCAGAGACAAAGACGGTCAGAGACAGAGACGGTCAGAGTCAGAGACAGTCAGAGACAGAGTCGGTCAGAGTCAGAGTCGGTCAGAGACAGAGACGATCAGAGTCGGTCAGAGACAGAGACGATCAGAGTCAGAGATCGATAGAGACGGACAGCGACAGAGTCATAGACCAACAGAGACAAAGACAGTCAAAGTCGGTCAGAGACTGAGACGATCAGAGTCGGTCAGAGACAGAGACGATCAGAGACAAAGACAGTCAGAGTCAGTGAAGGTCAGAGTCAGAGACTTTTAAAGTCAGAGACGGTCAGAGACAGAGTCGGTCAGAGACAAAGTCGGTCAGAGTTGGTCAGAGACAGAGACAATCAGAGGCGGTCAGAGACAGAGACGATCAGAGGCGGTCAGAGACAGAGGCCGTCAGAGTCAGAGGCGGTCAGAGACAGAGATGATCAGAGTCAGAGTCCATCAGAGATGGTCAGAGACAGAGACGATCAGAGGCGGTCAGAGACAGAGGCCGTCAGAGTCAGAGGCGGTCAGAGTCAGAGACGGTCAGAGACAGAGTCGGTCAGAGACAGAGACGATCAGAGTCAGAGATCGATAGAGACGGACAGCGACAGAGTCATAGACCAACAGAGACAAAGACGGTCAAAGTCGGTCAGAGACTGAGACGATCAGAGTCGGTCAGAGACTGAGACGATCAGAGTCGGTCAGAGACAGAGGCGGTCAGAGACAAAGACAGTCAGAGTCAGTGAAGGACAGAGTCAGATACTTTTAAAGTCAGAGACGGTCAGAGACAGAGTCGGTCAGAGACAAAGTCGATCAGAGGCGGTCAGAGACAGAGACGATCAGAGGCGGTCAGAGACAGAGGCCGTCAGAGTCAGAGGCGGTCAGAGACAGAGATGATCAGAGTCAGAGTCCATCAGAGATGGTCAGAGACAGAGACGATCAGAGCCGGACAGAGACAGTCAAAGTCGGTCAGAGACAGAGACGATCAGAGACAGAGGCGGTCAGAGACAAAGGCGGTCATAGACAGAGATGGTTAGAGACAGAGACGGTCAGAGTCGGTCAGAGACAGAGACGATCGGAGTCGGACAGAGATGAACAGAGTCAGAGATAGATAGAGACGGTCAGAGACGGACAGCGACAGTCAGAGTCATAGACCAACAGAGACAAAGACATTCAAAGTCGGTCAGAGACAGAGTCGCTTAGAGTCGGACAAAGACGATCAGAGTCGGTCAGAGACAGAGGTGGTCAGAGACAGAGACGATCAGAGTCAGAGATCGACAACGACAGTCAGAGTCGGTAAAAGACAGAGTTGGTCAGAGACATAGTCGGTCAGAGTCGGTCAGAGACAGAGAGAGTCAAAGTAGGTCAGAGACAGAGACGATCAGAGTCAGGGACGGTCAGAGTCAGACAAGGTCAGAGACAGAGGCGGTAAGAGACAGAGGCGGTCAGAGACAGAGGCGGAAAGAGACAGAGACAGTCAGGGTCGGTCAAAGACAGAGACAGTCAGTCCGTCAGAGATGGTCAGAGAGATACGGTCGGTCAGAGACGGTCAGAGACAGAGTCGGGTCAGAGACAGAGACGGTCAGAGACAGAGTCGGTCAGAGTCAGAGACAGTCAGAGACAGAGTCGGTAAGAGACAGAGACAGTCAGGGTCGGTCAAAGACAGAGACAGTCAGTCGGTCAGAGACGGTCAGAGACAGAGTCGGTCAGAGACAGAGAAGGGTCAGAGACAGAGACGGTCACAATCAGAGGCTATAAGAGGCAAAGACATTCAGAGTTGGTCAAAGACAGAGGCGATCGAAGACAGAGGCGGTCAGAGACAGAGGCGGTCGTAAACAGAGATGGTGAGAGTCAGAGATGGTCACAGACAGAGACAGTCAGGGTCGGTCAAAGACAGAGACAGTCAGTCGGTCATAGACAGTCAGAGTCAGTCAGAGAGAGACAGTAGGTCAGAGACGGTCAGAGACAGAGTCGGTCAGAGACAGAGACGATCAGAGTCGGTCACAGACAGAGACAGTTAGTCGGTCAGAGACGGGCAGAGACAGAGTTGGTTAGAGACAGAGACGGTCAGAGTCAGAGACGGTCAGAGACAGAGACGATCAGAGTCGGTCAGAGACAGAGACAGTTAGTCGGACAGAGACGGTCAGAGTCGGGCAGAGACAGAGACGATCGGAGTCGGACAGAGATGATCAGAGTCAGAGATAGATAGAGACGGTCAGAGACGGACAGTGACAGTCAGAGTCATAGACCAACAGAGAAAAAGACATTCAAAGTCGGTCAGAGACAGAGTTGGTCAGAGTCAGAGACAGTCAGAGACAGAGTCGGTCAGAGTCAGAGACAGTCAGAGACAGAGTCGGTCAGAGACAGAGTCGCTTAGAGTCGGACAAAGACGATCAGAGTCGGTCAGAGACAGAGGTGGTCAGAGACAGAGACGATCAGAGTCAGAGATCGACAAAGACGGTCAGAGACGGACAACGACAGCCAGAGTCGGTAAAAGACAGAGTTGGTCAGAGACATAATCGGTCAGAGTCGGTCAGAGACAGAGAGAGTCAAAGTAGGTCAGAGATAGAGACGATCAGAGTCAGACAAGGTCAGAGTCAGACAAGGTCAGAGACAGAGGCGGTCAGAGACAGAGGCGGTCAGAGACAGAGGCGGTCAGAGACAGAGTCGGAAAGAGACAGAGACAGTCAGGATCGGTCAAAGACAGAGACAGTCAGTCAGTCAGAGATGGTCAGAGAGATACGGTCGGTCAGAGACGGTCAGAGACAGAGTCGGTCAGGGACAGAGACCGGTCAGAGACAGAGACGGTCAGAGGCAGAGACATTCAGAGTTGGTCAAAGACAGTGGCGATCGAAGACAGAGGCGGTCAGAGTCAGAGTCGGTCAGAGATGGTCAGAGACAGAGACGATCAGAGTCGGACAGAGACAGAGGCGGTCAGAGACAGAGGCGGTCATAGACAGAGATGGTTAGAGACAGAGACGATTAGAGTCAGAGATCAGAGTCGGTCAGAGACAGAGACAGTCAGGGTCGGTCAAAGACAGAGACAGTCGGTCATAGACAGTCAGAGTCAGTCAGAGAGAGACGGTAGGTCAGAGACGGTCAGAGACAGAGATGGGTCAGAGACAGAGACGGTCACAATCAGAGACGGTCAGAGACAGAGACGGTCAGAGACAGAGTTGGTCAGAGACAAAGTCGGTCAGAGACGGTCAGAGACAGAGTCGGTCAGAGACATAGACGATCAGAGTCGGTCAGAGACATAGACAGTTAGTTGGTCAGAGACGGTCAGAGTCAGAGACGGTCAGAGACAGAGTCGGTAAGAGACAGAGACAGTCAGGGTCGGTCAAAGACAGAGACAGTCAGTCGGTCAAAGACGGTCAGAGTCAGAGTCGGTCCGAGACAGTCAGCGTCGGTCAGAAACAGAGACGATCAGTGTCGGTCAGAGACAGTCAGTCGGTCAGAGACAGAAACGATCAGAGTCAGAGATGGACAGAGACGGACAGCGACAGTCAGAGTCATAGACCAACAGAGACAAAGACAGTCAAAGTCGGTCAGAAACAGAGTCAGTTAGAGTCGTTCAGAGACGATCAGAGTCGGTCAGAGACAGAGACGATCAGAGTCGGTCAGAGACAGAGACGATCAGAGACAGAGAAAAGACAGAGACAGAGTTGGTCAGAGACAAAGACAGTCAGAGACAGAGACGGTCAGAGTCAGAGACAGTCAGAGACAGAGTCGGTCAGAGTCAGAGTCGGTCAGAGTCAGAGACGGTCAGAGACAGAGTCGGTCAGAGACAGAGACGATCAGAGTCAGAGATCGATAGAGACGGACAGCGACAGAGTCATAGACCAACAGAGACAAAGACGGTCAAAGTCGGTCAGAGACTGAGACGATCAGAGTCGGTCAGAGACAGAGGCGGTCAGAGACAAAGACAGTCAGAGTCAGTGAAGGACAGAGTCAGATACTTTTAAAGTCAGAGACGGTCAGAGACAGAGTCGGTCAGAGACAAAGTCGATCAGAGGCGGTCAGAGACAGAGACGATCAGAGGCGGTCAGAGACAGAGGCCGTCAGAGGCGGTCAGAGACAGAGATGATCAGAGTCAGAGACCATCAGAGATGGTCAGAGACAGAGACGATCAGAGCCGGACAGAGACAGTCAAAGTCGGTCAGAGACAGAGACGATCAGAGACAGAGGCGGTCAGAGACAAAGGCGGTCATAGACAGAGATGGTTAGAGACAGAGACGGTCAGAGTCGGTCAGAGACAGAGACGATCGGAGTCGGACAGAGATGAACAGAGTCAGAGATAGATAGAGACGGTCAGAGACGGACAGCGACAGAGTCATAGACCAACAGAGACAAAGACATTCAAAGTCGGTCAGAGACAGAGTTGCTTAGAGTCGGACAAAGACGATCAGAGTCGGTCAGAGACAGAGGTGGTCAGAGACAGAGACGATCAGAGTCAGAGATCGACAACGACAGTCAGAGTCGGTAAAAGACAGAGTTGGTCAGAGACATAGTCGGTCAGAGTCGGTCAGAGACAGAGAGAGTCAAAGTAGGTCAGAGACAGAGACGATCAGAGTCAGGGACGGTCAGAGTCAGACAAGGTCAGAGACAGAGGCGGTCAGAGACAGAGGCGGAAAGAGACAGAGACAGTCAGGGTCGGTCAAAGACAGAGACAGTCAGTCAGTCAGAGATGGTCAGAGAGATACGGTCGGTCAGAGACGGTCAGAGACAGAGTCGGGTCAGAGACAGAGACGGTCACAATCAGAGACGGTCAGAGGCAGAGACATTCAGAGTTGGTCAAAGACAGTGGCGATCGAAGACAGAGGCGGTCAGAGTCAGAGTCGGTCAGAGACAGAGACGATCAGAGTCGGACAGAGACAGAGGCGGTCATAGACAGAGATGGTTAGAGACAGAGACGGTCAGAGTCAGTCAGAGACAGAGACGATCAGAGTCAGAGATCAGAGTCGGTCAGAGACAGAGACAGTCAAAGTCGGTCAGAGACAGAGGCGGTCATAGGCAGAGATTGTTAGACACAGAGACGTTCAGAGTCGGTCAGAGACAGAGACGATCTGAGTCAGAGACGGACAGCGACAGTCAGAGTCATAGACCAGCAGAGACAAAGACAGTCAAAGTCGGTCAGAGACACAGACGATCAGAGTCGGTCAGAGACAGAGGCGGTCAGAGTCAGAGACGGTCAGAGTCGGTCAGAAACAGAGACGATCAGAGTCGGTCAGAGACAGTCATTCGGTAAGAGACAGAGACAGTCTGGGTCGGTCAAAGACAGAGACAATCAGTCGGTCAGAGACAGTCAGAGTCGGTCAGAGAGAGATGGTCGGTCAGAGACGGTCAGAAACAGAGTCGGTCAGAGACAGAGACAGGTCAGAGACAGAGACGGTCAGAGACAGAGTCGGTCAGAGTCAGAGACGGTCAGAGACAGAGTTGGTCAGAGACAGAGACGATCTGAGATGGACAGAGACGGACAGCGAGAGTCAGATTCGTAGACCAACAGAGTCAGAGACAGTCAGTCGGTCAGAGACAGAAACGATCAGAGTCAGAGATGGACAGAGACGGACAGCGACAGTCAGAGTCATAGACCAACAGAGACAAAGACAGTCAAAGTCGGTCAGAAACAGAGTCAGTTAAAGTCGTTCAGAGACGATCAGAGTCGGTCAGAGACAGAGACGATCAGAGTCGGTCAGAGACAGAGACGATCAGAGACAGAGAAGAGACAGAGACAGAGTTGGTCAGAGACAAAGACGGTCAGAGACAGAGACGGTCAGAGTCAGAGACAGTCAGAGACAGAGTCGGTCAGAGTCAGAGTCGGTCAGAGACGATCAGAGTCGGTCAGAGACAGAGACGATCAGAGTCAGAGATCGATAGAGACGGACAGCGACAGAGTCATAGACCAACAGAGACAAAGACAGTCAAAGTCGGTCAGAGACTGAGACGATCAGAGTCGGTCAGAGACAGAGGCGGTCAGAGACAAAGACAGTCAGAGTCAGTGAAGGTCAGAGTCAGAGACTTTTAAAGTCAGAGACGATCAGAGACAGAGGCGGTCAGAGACAAAGGCGGTCATAGACAGAGATGGTTAGAGACAGAGACGGTCAGAGTCGGTCAGAGACAGAGACGATCGGAGTCGGACAGAGATGAACAGAGTCAGAGATAGATAGAGACGGTCAGAGACGGACAGCGACAGTCAGAGTCATAGACCAACAGAGACAAAGACATTCAAAGTCGGTCAGAGACAGAGTCGCTTAGAGTCGGACAAAGACGATCAGAGTCGGTCAGAGACAGAGGTGGTCAGAGACAGAGACGATCAGAGTCAGAGATCGACAACGACAGTCAGAGTCGGTAAAAGACAGAGTTGGTCAGAGACATAGTCGGTCAGAGTCGGTCAGAGACAGAGAGAGTCAAAGTAGGTCAGAGACAGAGACGATCAGAGTCAGGGACGGTCAGAGTCAGACAAGGTCAGAGACAGAGGCGGTCAGAGACAGAGGCGGAAAGAGACAGAGACAGTCAGGGTCGGTCAAAGACAGAGACAGTCAGTCAGTCAGAGATGGTCAGAGAGATACGGTCGGTCAGAGACGGTCAGAGACAGAGTCGGGTCAGAGACAGAGACGGTCACAATCAGAGACGGTCAGAGGCAGAGACATTCAGAGTTGGTCAAAGACAGTGGCGATCGAAGACAGAGGCGGTCAGAGTCAGAGTCGGTCAGAGACAGAGACGATCAGAGTCGGACAGAGACAGAGGCGGTCATAGACAGAGATGGTTAGAGACAGAGACGGTCAGAGTCAGTCAGAGACAGAGACAATCAGAGTCAGAGATCAGAGTCGGTCAGAGACAGAGACAGTCAAAGTCGGTCAGAGACAGAGGCGGTCATAGACAGAGATTGTTAGACACAGAGACGTTCAGAGTCGGTCAGAGACAGAGACGATCTGAGTCAGAGACGGACAGCGACAGTCAGAGTCATAGACCAGCAGAGACAAAGACAGTCAAAGTCGGTCAGAGACACAGACGATCAGAGTCGGTCAGAGACAGAGGCGGTCAGAGTCAGAGACGGTCAGAGTCGGTCAGAAACAGAGACGATCAGAGTCGGTCAGAGACAGTCAGTCGGTAAGAGACAGAGACAGTCTGGGTCGGTCAAAGACAGAGACAATCAGTCGGTCAGAGACAGTCAGAGTCGGTCAGAGAGAGATGGTCGGTCAGAGACGGTCAGAAACAGAGTCGGTCAGAGACAGAGACAGGTCAGAGACAGAGACGGTCAGAGATAAAGTCGGTCAGAGTCAGAGACAGTCAGAGACAGAGTCGGTCAGAGTCAGAGTCGGTCAGAGACAGAGACGATCAGAGTCAGTCAGAGACAGAGACGATCAGAGTCAGAGATCGATAGAGACGGACAGCGACAGAGTCATAGACCAACAGAGACAAAGACAGTCAAAGTCGGTCAGAGACTGAGACGATCAGAGTCGGTCAGAGACAGAGACGATCAGAGACAAAGACAGTCAGAGTCAGTGAAGGTCAGAGTCAGAGACTTTTAAAGTCAGAGACGGTCAGAGACAGAGTCGGTCAGAGACAAAGTCGGTCAGAGTCGGTCAGAGACAGAGACAATCAGAGGCGGTCAGAGACAGAGACGATCAGAGGCGGTCAGAGACAGAGGCCGTCAGAGTCAGAGGCGGTCAGAGACAGAGATGATCAGAGTCAGAGTCCATCAGAGATGGTCAGAGACAGAGACGATCAGAGGCGGTCAGAGACAGAGGCCGTCAGAGTCAGAGGCGGTCAGAGTCAGAGACGGTCAGAGACAGAGTCGGTCAGAGACAGAGACGATCAGAGTCAGAGATCGATAGAGACGGACAGCGACAGAGTCATAGACCAACAGAGACAAAGACGGTCAAAGTCGGTCAGAGACTAAGACGATCAGAGTCGGTCAGAGACTGAGACGATCAGAGTCGGTCAGAGACAGAGGCGGTCAGAGACAAAGACAGTCAGAGTCAGTGAAGGACAGAGTCAGATACTTTTAAAGTCAGAGACGGTCAGAGACAGAGTCGGTCAGAGAGAGATGGTCGGTCAGAGACGGTCAGAAACAGAGTCGGTCAGAGACAGAGTCGGTCAGAGACAGAGGTGGTCAGAGACAGAGACGATCAGAGTCAGAGATCGACAACGACAGTCAGAGTCGGTAAAAGACAGAGTTGGTCAGAGACATAGTCGGTCAGAGTCGGTCAGAGACAGAGAGAGTCAAAGTAGGTCAGAGACAGAGACGATCAGAGTCAGGGACGGTCAGAGTCAGACAAGGTCAGAGACAGAGGCGGTAAGAGACAGAGGCGGTCAGAGACAGAGGCGGAAAGAGACAGAGACAGTCAGGGTCGGTCAAAGACAGAGACAGTCAGTCCGTCAGAGATGGTCAGAGAGATACGGTCGGTCAGAGACGGTCAGAGACAGAGTCGGGTCAGAGACAGAGACGGTCAGAGACAGAGTCGGTCAGAGTCAGAGACAGTCAGAGACAGAGTCGGTAAGAGACAGAGACAGTCAGGGTCGGTCAAAGACAGAGACAGTCAGTCGGTCAGAGACGGTCAGAGATGGTCAGAGACAGAGTCGGTCAGAGACAGAGAAGGGTCAGAGACAGAGACGGTCACAATCAGAGGCTATAAGAGGCAAAGACATTCAGAGTTGGTCAAAGACAGAGGCGATCGAAGACAGAGGCGGTCAGAGACAGAGGCGGTCGTAAACAGAGATGGTGAGAGTCAGAGATGGTCACAGACAGAGACAGTCAGGGTCGGTCAAAGACAGAGACAGTCAGTCGGTCATAGACAGTCAGAGTCAGTCAGAGAGAGACGGTAGGTCAGAGACGGTCAGAGACAGAGTCGGTCAGAGACAGAGACGATCAGAGTCGGTCACAGACAGAGACAGTTAGTCGGTCAGAGACGGGCAGAGACAGAGTTGGTTAGAGACAGAGACGGTCAGAGTCAGAGACGGCCAGAGACAGAGACGATCAGAGTCGGTCAGAGACAGAGACAGTTAGTCGGACAGAGACGGTCAGAGTCGGGCAGAGACAGAGACGATCGGAGTCGGACAGAGATGATCAGAGTCAGAGATAGATAGAGACGGTCAGAGACGGACAGTGACAGTCAGAGTCATAGACCAACAGAGAAAAAGACATTCAAAGTCGGTCAGAGACAGAGTTGGTCAGAGTCAGAGACAGTCAGAGACAGAGTCGGTCAGAGTCAGAGACAGTCAGAGACAGAGTCGGTCAGAGACAGAGTCGCTTAGAGTCGGACAAAGACGATCAGAGTCGGTCAGAGACAGAGGTGGTCAGAGACAGAGACGATCAGAGTCAGAGATCGACAAAGACGGTCAGAGACGGACAACGACAGCCAGAGTCGGTAAAAGACAGAGTTGGTCAGAGACATAATCGGTCAGAGTCGGTCAGAGACAGAGAGAGTCAAAGTAGGTCAGAGACAGAGACGATCAGAGTCAGACAAGGTCAGAGTCAGACAAGGTCAGAGACAGAGGCGGTCAGAGACAGAGGCGGTCAGAGACAGAGTCGGAAAGAGACAGAGACAGTCAGGATCGGTCAAAGACAGAGACAGTCAGTCAGTCAGAGATGGTCAGAGAGATACGGTCGGTCAGAGACGGTCAGAGACAGAGTCGGTCAGGGACAGAGACCGGTCAGAGACAGAGACGGTCAGAGGCAGAGACATTCAGAGTTGGTCAAAGACAGTGGCGATCGAAGACAGAGGCGGTCAGAGTCGGTCAGAGATGGTCAGAGACAGAGACGATCAGAGTCGGACAGAGACAGAGGCGGTCAGAGACAGAGGCGGTCATAGACAGAGATGGTTAGAGACAGAGACGATTAGAGTCAGAGATCAGAGTCGGTCAGAGACAGAGACAGTCAGGGTCGGTCAAAGACAGAGACAGTCGGTCATAGACAGTCAGAGTCAGTCAGAGAGAGACGGTAGGTCAGAGACGGTCAGAGACAGAGATGGGTCAGAGACAGAGACGGTCACAATCAGAGACGGTCAGAGACAGAGACGGTCAGAGACAGAGTTGGTCAGAGACAAAGTCGGTCAGAGACGGTCAGAGACAGAGTCGGTCAGAGACATAGACGATCAGAGTCGGTCAGAGACATAGACAGTTAGTTGGTCAGAGACGGTCAGAGACAGAGTCGGTAAGAGACAGAGACAGTCAGGGTCGGTCAAAGACAGAGACAGTCAGTCGGTCAAAGACGGTCAGAGTCGGTCCGAGACAGTCAGCGTCGGTCAGAAACAGAGACGATCAGTGTCGGTCAGAGACAGAAACGATCAGAGTCAGAGATGGACAGAGACGGACAGCGACAGTCAGAGTCATAGACCAACAGAGACAAAGACAGTCAAAGTCGGTCAGAAACAGAGTCAGTTAGAGTCGTTCAGAGACGATCAGAGTCGGTCAGAGACAGAGACGATCAGAGTCGGTCAGAGACAGAGACGATCAGAGACAGAGAAAAGACAGAGACAGAGTTGGTCAGAGACAAAGACAGTCAGAGACAGAGACGGTCAGAGTCAGAGACAGTCAGAGACAGAGTCGGTCAGAGTCAGAGTCGGTCAGAGTCAGAGACGGTCAGAGACAGAGTCGGTCAGAGACAGAGACGATCAGAGTCAGAGATCGATAGAGACGGACAGCGACAGAGTCATAGACCAACAGAGACAAAGACGGTCAAAGTCGGTCAGAGACTGAGACGATCAGAGTCGGTCAGAGACAGAGGCGGTCAGAGACAAAGACAGTCAGAGTCAGTGAAGGACAGAGTCAGATACTTTTAAAGTCAGAGACGGTCAGAGACAGAGTCGGTCAGAGACAAAGTCGATCAGAGGCGGTCAGAGACAGAGACGATCAATGGCGGTCAGAGACAGAGGCCGTCAGAGGCGGTCAGAGACAGAGATGATCAGAGTCAGAGTCCATCAGAGATGGTCAGAGACAGAGACGATCAGAGCCGGACAGAGACAGTCAAAGTCGGTCAGAGACAGAGACGATCAGAGACAGAGGCGGTCAGAGACAAAGGCGGTCATAGACAGAGATGGTTAGAGACAGAGACGGTCAGAGTCGGTCAGAGACAGAGACGATCGGAGTCGGACAGAGATGAACAGAGTCAGAGATAGATAGAGACGGTCAGAGACGGACAGCGGCAGAGTCATAGACCAACAGAGACAAAGACATTCAAAGTCGGTCAGAGACAGAGTCGCTTAGAGTCGGACAAAGACGATCAGAGTCGGTCAGAGACAGAGGTGGTCAGAGACAGAGACGATCAGAGTCAGAGATCGACAACGACAGTCAGAGTCGGTAAAAGACAGAGTTGGTCAGAGACATAGTCGGTCAGAGTCGGTCAGAGACAGAGAGAGTCAAAGTAGGTCAGAGACAGAGACGATCAGAGTCAGGGACGGTCAGAGTCAGACAAGGTCAGAGACAGAGGCGGTCAGAGACAGAGGCGGAAAGAGACAGAGACAGTCAGGGTCGGTCAAAGACAGAGACAGTCAGTCAGTCAGAGATGGTCAGAGAGATACGGTCGGTCAGAGACGGTCAGAGACAGAGTCGGGTCAGAGACAGAGACGGTCACAATCAGAGACGGTCAGAGGCAGAGACATTCAGAGTTGGTCAAAGA
This sequence comes from Engystomops pustulosus, assembly GCF_040894005.1. Classification (NCBI taxonomy): domain Eukaryota; kingdom Metazoa; phylum Chordata; class Amphibia; order Anura; family Leptodactylidae; genus Engystomops; species Engystomops pustulosus. The sequence goes on from NC_092414.1 coordinate 35,109,644, forward strand.
CAGTGGCGATCGAAGACAGAGGCGGTCAGAGTCAGAGTCGGTCAGAGACAGAGACGATCAGAGTCGGACAGAGACAGAGGCGGTCATAGACAGAGATGGTTAGAGACAGAGACGGTCAGAGTCAGTCAGAGACAGAGACGATCAGAGTCAGAGATCAGAGTCGGTCAGAGACAGAGACAGTCAAAGTCGGTCAGAGACAGAGGCGGTCATAGACAGAGATTGTTAGACACAGAGACGTTCAGAGTCGGTCAGAGACGGACAGCGACAGTCAGAGTCATAGACCAGCAGAGACAAAGACAGTCAAAGTCGGTCAGAGACACAGACGATCAGAGTCGGTCAGAGACAGAGGCGGTCAGAGTCAGAGACGGTCAGAGTCGGTCAGAAACAGAGACGATCAGAGTCGGTCAGAGACAGTCAGTCGGTAAGAGACAGAGACAGTCTGGGTCGGTCAAAGACAGAGACAATCAGTCGGTCAGAGACAGTCAGAGTCGGTCAGAGAGAGATGGTCGGTCAGAGACGGTCAGAAACAGAGTCGGTCGGAGACAGAGACAGGTCAGAGACGGTCAGAGACAGAGTCGGTCAGAGTCAGAGACGGTCAGAGACCGAGTTGGTCAGAGACAGAGACGATCTGAGATGGACAGAGACGGACAGCGAGAGTCAGATTCGTAGACCAACAGAGTCAGAGACAGTCAGTCGGTCAGAGACAGAAACGATCAGAGTCAGAGATGGACAGAGACGGACAGCGACAGTCAGAGTCATAGACCAACAGAGACAAAGACAGTCAAAGTCGGTCAGAAACAGAGTCAGTTAAAGTCGTTCAGAGACGATCAGAGTCGGTCAGAGACAGAGACGATCAGAGTCGGTCAGAGACAGAGACGATCAGAGACAGAGAAGAGACAGAGACAGAGTTGGTCAGAGACAAAGACGGTCAGAGACAGAGACGGTCAGAGTCAGAGACAGTCAGAGACAGAGTCGGTCAGAGTCAGAGTCGGTCAGAGACAAAGACAGTCAAAGTCGGTCAGAGACTGAGACGATCAGAGTCGGTCAGAGACAGAGACGATCAGAGACAAAGACAGTCAGAGTCAGTGAAGGTCAGAGTCAGAGACTTTTAAAGTCAGAGACGGTCAGAGACAGAGTCGGTCAGAGACAAAGTCGGTCAGAGTCGGTCAGAGACAGAGACAATCAGAGGCGGTCAGAGACAGAGACGATCAGAGGCGGTCAGAGACAGAGGCCGTCAGAGTCAGAGGCGGTCAGAGACAGAGATGATCAGAGTCAGAGTCCATCAGAGATGGTCAGAGACAGAGACGATCAGAGGCGGTCAGAGACAGAGGCCGTCAGAGTCAGAGGCGGTCAGAGTCAGAGACGGTCAGAGACAGAGTCGGTCAGAGACAGAGACGATCAGAGTCAGAGATCGATAGAGACGGACAGCGACAGAGTCATAGACCAACAGAGACAAAGACGGTCAAAGTCGGTCAGAGACTAAGACGATCAGAGTCGGTCAGAGACTGAGACGATCAGAGTCGGTCAGAGACAAAGACAGTCAGAGTCAGTGAAGGACAGAGTCAGATACTTTTAAAGTCAGAGACGGTCAGAGACAGAGTCGGTCAGAGACAAAGTCGATCAGAGGCGGTCAGAGACAGAGACGATCAGAGGCGGTCAGAGACAGAGGCCGTCAGAGTCAGAGGCGGTCAGAGACAGAGATGATCAGAGTCAGAGTCCATCAGAGATGGTCAGAGACAGAGACGATCAGAGCCGGACAGAGACAGTCAAAGTCGGTCAGAGACAGAGACGATCAGAGACAGAGGCGGTCAGAGACAAAGGCGGTCATAGACAGAGATGGTTAGAGACAGAGACGGTCAGAGTCGGTCAGAGACAGAGACGATCGGAGTCGGACAGAGATGAACAGAGTCAGAGATAGATAGAGACGGTCAGAGACGGACAGCGACAGTCAGAGTCATAGACCAACAGAGACAAAGACATTCAAAGTCGGTCAGAGACAGAGGTGGTCAGAGACAGAGACGATCAGAGTCAGAGATCGACAACGACAGTCAGAGTCGGTAAAAGACAGAGTTGGTCAGAGACATAGTCGGTCAGAGTCGGTCAGAGACAGAGAGAGTCAAAGTAGGTCAGAGACAGAGACGATCAGAGTCAGGGACGGTCAGAGTCAGACAAGGTCAGAGACAGAGGCGGTAAGAGACAGAGGCGGTCAGAGACAGAGGCGGAAAGAGACAGAGACAGTCAGGGTCGGTCAAAGACAGAGACAGTCAGTCCGTCAGAGACGGTCAGAGAGATACGGTCGGTCAGAGACGGTCAGAGACAGAGTCGGGTCAGAGACAGAGACGGTCAGAGACAGAGTCGGTCAGAGTCAGAGACAGTCAGAGACAGAGTCGGTAAGAGACAGAGACAGTCAGGGTCGGTCAAAGACAGAGACAGTCAGTCGGTCAGAGACGGTCAGAGATGGTCAGAGACAGAGTCGGTCAGAGACAGAGAAGGGTCAGAGACAGAGACGGTCACAATCAGAGGCTATAAGAGGCAAAGACATTCAGAGTTGGTCAAAGACAGAGGCGATCGAAGACAGAGGCGGTCAGAGACAGAGGCGGTCGTAAACAGAGATGGTGAGAGTCAGAGATGGTCACAGACAGAGACAGTCAGGGTCGGTCAAAGACAGAGACAGTCAGTCGGTCATAGACAGTCAGAGTCAGTCAGAGAGAGACGGTAGGTCAGAGACGGTCAGAGACAGAGTCGGTCAGAGACAGAGACGATCAGAGTCGGTCACAGACAGAGACAGTTAGTCGGTCAGAGACGGGCAGAGACAGAGTTGGTTAGAGACAGAGACGGTCAGAGTCAGAGACGGTCAGAGACAGAGACGATCAGAGTCGGTCAGAGACAGAGACAGTTAGTCGGACAGAGACGGTCAGAGTCGGGCAGAGACAGAGACGATCGGAGTCGGACAGAGATGATCAGAGTCAGAGATAGATAGAGACGGTCAGAGACGGACAGTGACAGTCAGAGTCATAGACCAACAGAGAAAAAGACATTCAAAGTCGGTCAGAGACAGAGTTGGTCAGAGTCAGAGACAGTCAGAGACAGAGTCGGTCAGAGTCAGAGACAGTCAGAGACAGTCAGTCGGTCAGAGACAGAAACGATCAGAGTCAGAGATGGACAGAGACGGACAGCGACAGTCAGAGTCATAGACCAACAGAGACAAAGACAGTCAAAGTCGGTCAGAAACAGAGTCAGTTAAAGTCGTTCAGAGACGATCAGAGTCGGTCAGAGACAGAGACGATCAGAGTCGGTCAGAGACAGAGACGATCAGAGACAGAGAAGAGACAGAGACAGAGTTGGTCAGAGACAAAGACGGTCAGAGACAGAGACGGTCAGAGTCAGAGACAGTCAGAGACAGAGTCGGTCAGAGTCAGAGTCGGTCAGAGACAAAGACAGTCAAAGTCGGTCAGAGACTGAGACGATCAGAGTCGGTCAGAGACAGAGACGATCAGAGACAAAGACAGTCAGAGTCAGTGAAGGTCAGAGTCAGAGACTTTTAAAGTCAGAGACGGTCAGAGACAGAGTCGGTCAGAGACAAAGTCGGTCAGAGTCGGTCAGAGACAGAGACAATCAGAGGCGGTCAGAGACAGAGACGATCAGAGGCGGTCAGAGACAGAGGCCGTCAGAGTCAGAGGCGGTCAGAGACAGAGATGATCAGAGTCAGAGTCCATCAGAGATGGTCAGAGACAGAGACGATCAGAGGCGGTCAGAGACAGAGGCCGTCAGAGTCAGAGGCGGTCAGAGTCAGAGACGGTCAGAGACAGAGTCGGTCAGAGACAGAGACGATCAGAGTCAGAGATCGATAGAGACGGACAGCGACAGAGTCATAGACCAACAGAGACAAAGACGGTCAAAGTCGGTCAGAGACTAAGACGATCAGAGTCGGTCAGAGACTGAGACGATCAGAGTCGGTCAGAGACAAAGACAGTCAGAGTCAGTGAAGGACAGAGTCAGATACTTTTAAAGTCAGAGACGGTCAGAGACAGAGTCGGTCAGAGACAAAGTCGATCAGAGGCGGTCAGAGACAGAGACGATCAGAGGCGGTCAGAGACAGAGGCCGTCAGAGTCAGAGGCGGTCAGAGACAGAGATGATCAGAGTCAGAGTCCATCAGAGATGGTCAGAGACAGAGACGATCAGAGCCGGACAGAGACAGTCAAAGTCGGTCAGAGACAGAGACGATCAGAGACAGAGGCGGTCAGAGACAAAGGCGGTCATAGACAGAGATGGTTAGAGACAGAGACGGTCAGAGTCGGTCAGAGACAGAGACGATCGGAGTCGGACAGAGATGAACAGAGTCAGAGATAGATAGAGACGGTCAGAGACGGACAGCGACAGTCAGAGTCATAGACCAACAGAGACAAAGACATTCAAAGTCGGTCAGAGACAGAGTCGCTTAGAGTCGGACAAAGACGATCAGAGTCGGTCAGAGACAGAGGTGGTCAGAGACAGAGACGATCAGAGTCAGAGATCGACAACGACAGTCAGAGTCGGTAAAAGACAGAGTTGGTCAGAGACATAGTCGGTCAGAGTCGGTCAGAGACAGAGAGAGTCAAAGTAGGTCAGAGACAGAGACGATCAGAGTCAGGGACGGTCAGAGTCAGACAAGGTCAGAGACAGAGGCGGTAAGAGACAGAGGCGGTCAGAGACAGAGGCGGAAAGAGACAGAGACAGTCAGGGTCGGTCAAAGACAGAGACAGTCAGTCCATCAGAGATGGTCAGAGAGATACGGTCGGTCAGAGACGGTCAGAGACAGAGTCGGGTCAGAGACAGAGACGGTCAGAGACAGAGTCGGTCAGAGTCAGAGACAGTCAGAGACAGAGTCGGTAAGAGACAGAGACAGTCAGGGTCGGTCAAAGACAGAGACAGTCAGTCGGTCAGAGACGGTCAGAGATGGTCAGAGACAGAGTCGGTCAGAGACAGAGAAGGGTCAGAGACAGAGACGGTCACAATCAGAGGCTATAAGAGGCAAAGACATTCAGAGTTGGTCAAAGACAGAGGCGATCGAAGACAGAGGCGGTCAGAGACAGAGGCGGTCGTAAACAGAGATGGTGAGAGTCAGAGATGGTCACAGACAGAGACAGTCAGGGTCGGTCAAAGACAGAGACAGTCAGTCGGTCATAGACAGTCAGAGTCAGTCAGAGAGAGACGGTAGGTCAGAGACGGTCAGAGACAGAGTCGGTCAGAGACAGAGACGATCAGAGTCGGTCACAGACAGAGACAGTTAGTCGGTCAGAGACGGGCAGAGACAGAGTTGGTTAGAGACAGAGACGGTCAGAGTCAGAGACGGTCAGAGACAGAGACGATCAGAGTCGGTCAGAGACAGAGACAGTTAGTCGGACAGAGACGGTCAGAGTCGGGCAGAGACAGAGACGATCGGAGTCGGACAGAGATGATCAGAGTCAGAGATAGATAGAGACGGTCAGAGACGGACAGTGACAGTCAGAGTCATAGACCAACAGAGAAAAAGACATTCAAAGTCGGTCAGAGACAGAGTTGGTCAGAGTCAGAGACAGTCAGAGACAGAGTCGGTCAGAGTCAGAGACAGTCAGAGACAGAGTCGGTCAGAGACAGAGTCGCTTAGAGTCGGACAAAGACGATCAGAGTCGGTCAGAGACAGAGGTGGTCAGAGACAGAGACGATCAGAGTCAGAGATCGACAAAGACGGTCAGAGACGGACAACGACAGCCAGAGTCGGTAAAAGACAGAGTTGGTCAGAGACATAATCGGTCAGAGTCGGTCAGAGACAGAGAGAGTCAAAGTAGGTCAGAGATAGAGACGATCAGAGTCAGACAAGGTCAGAGTCAGACAAGGTCAGAGACAGAGGCGGTCAGAGACAGAGGCGGTCAGAGACAGAGGCGGTCAGAGACAGAGTCGGAAAGAGACAGAGACAGTCAGGATCGGTCAAAGACAGAGACAGTCAGTCAGTCAGAGATGGTCAGAGAGATACGGTCGGTCAGAGACGGTCAGAGACAGAGTCGGTCAGGGACAGAGACCGGTCAGAGACAGAGACGGTCAGAGGCAGAGACATTCAGAGTTGGTCAAAGACAGTGGCGATCGAAGACAGAGGCGGTCAGAGTCAGAGTCGGTCAGAGATGGTCAGAGACAGAGACGATCAGAGTCGGACAGAGACAGAGGCGGTCAGAGACAGAGGCGGTCATAGACAGAGATGGTTAGAGACAGAGACGATTAGAGTCAGAGATCAGAGTCGGTCAGAGACAGAGACAGTCAGGGTCGGTCAAAGACAGAGACAGTCGGTCATAGACAGTCAGAGTCAGTCAGAGAGAGACGGTAGGTCAGAGACGGTCAGAGACAGAGATGGGTCAGAGACAGAGACGGTCACAATCAGAGACGGTCAGAGACAGAGACGGTCAGAGACAGAGTTGGTCAGAGACAAAGTCGGTCAGAGACGGTCAGAGACAGAGTCGGTCAGAGACATAGACGATCAGAGTCGGTCAGAGACATAGACAGTTAGTTGGTCAGAGACGGTCAGAGTCAGAGACGGTCAGAGACAGAGTCGGTAAGAGACAGAGACAGTCAGGGTCGGTCAAAGACAGAGACAGTCAGTCGGTCAAAGACGGTCAGAGTCGGTCCGAGACAGTCAGCGTCGGTCAGAAACAGAGACGATCAGTGTCGGTCAGAGACAGTCAGTCGGTCAGAGACAGAAACGATCAGAGTCAGAGATGGACAGAGACGGACAGCGACAGTCAGAGTCATAGACCAACAGAGACAAAGACAGTCAAAGTCGGTCAGAAACAGAGTCAGTTAGAGTCGTTCAGAGACGATCAGAGTCGGTCAGAGACAGAGACGATCAGAGTCGGTCAGAGACAGAGACGATCAGAGACAGAGAAAAGACAGAGACAGAGTTGGTCAGAGACAAAGACAGTCAGAGACAGAGACGGTCAGAGTCAGAGACAGAGTCGGTCAGAGTCAGAGTCGGTCAGAGTCAGAGACGGTCAGAGACAGAGTCGGTCAGAGACAGAGACGATCAGAGTCAGAGATCGATAGAGACGGACAGCGACAGAGTCATAGACCAACAGAGACAAAGACGGTCAAAGTCGGTCAGAGACTGAGACGATCAGAGTCGGTCAGAGACAGAGGCGGTCAGAGACAAAGTCGATCAGAGGCGGTCAGAGACAGAGACGATCAGAGGCGGTCAGAGACAGAGGCCGTCAGAGGCGGTCAGAGACAGAGATGATCAGAGTCAGAGTCCATCAGAGATGGTCAGAGACAGAGACGATCAGAGCCGGACAGAGACAGTCAAAGTCGGTCAGAGACAGAGACGATCAGAGACAGAGGCGGTCAGAGACAAAGGCGGTCATAGACAGAGATGGTTAGAGACAGAGACGGTCAGAGTCGGTCAGAGACAGAGACGATCGGAGTCGGACAGAGATGAACAGAGTCAGAGATAGATAGAGACGGTCAGAGACGGACAGCGACAGAGTCATAGACCAACAGAGACAAAGACATTCAAAGTCGGTCAGAGACAGAGTCGCTTAGAGTCGGACAAAGACGATCAGAGTCGGTCAGAGACAGAGGTGGTCAGAGACAGAGACGATCAGAGTCAGAGATCGACAACGACAGTCAGAGTCGGTAAAAGACAGAGTTGGTCAGAGACATAGTCGGTCAGAGTCGGTCAGAGACAGAGAGAGTCAAAGTAGGTCAGAGACAGAGACGATCAGAGTCAGGGACGGTCAGAGTCAGACAAGGTCAGAGACAGAGGCGGTCAGAGACAGAGGCGGAAAGAGACAGAGACAGTCAGGGTCGGTCAAAGACAGAGACAGTCAGTCAGAGATGGTCAGAGAGATACGGTCGGTCAGAGACGGTCAGAGACAGAGTCGGGTCAGAGACAGAGACGGTCACAATCAGAGACGGTCAGAGGCAGAGACATTCAGAGTTGGTCAAAGACAGTGGCGATCGAAGACAGAGGCGGTCAGAGTCAGAGTCGGTCAGAGACAGAGACGATCAGAGTCGGACAGAGACAGAGGCGGTCATAGACAGAGATGGTTAGAGACAGAGACGGTCAGAGTCAGTCAGAGACAGAGACGATCAGAGTCAGAGATCAGAGTCGGTCAGAGACAGAGACAGTCAAAGTCGGTCAGAGACAGAGGCGGTCATAGACAGAGATTGTTAGACACAGAGACGTTCAGAGTCGGTCAGAGACAGAGACGATCTGAGTCAGAGACGGACAGCGACAGTCAGAGTCATAGACCAGCAGAGACAAAGACAGTCAAAGTCGGTCAGAGACACAGACGATCAGAGTCGGTCAGAGACAGAGGCGGTCAGAGTCAGAGACGGTCAGAGTCGGTCAGAAACAGAGACGATCAGAGTCGGTCAGAGACAGTCAGTCGGTAAGAGACAGAGACAGTCTGGGTCGGTCAAAGACAGAGACAATCAGTCGGTCAGAGACAGTCAGAGTCGGTCAGAGAGAGATGGTCGGTCAGAGACGGTCAGAAACAGAGTCGGTCAGAGACAGAGACAGGTCAGAGACAGAGACGGTCAGAGACAGAGTCGGTCAGAGTCAGAGACGGTCAGAGACAGAGTTGGTCAGAGACAGAGACGATCTGAGATGGACAGAGACGGACAGCGAGAGTCAGATTCGTAGACCAACAGAGTCAGAGACAGTCAGTCGGTCAGAGACAGAAACGATCAGAGTCAGAGATGGACAGAGACGGACAGCGACAGTCAGAGTCATAGACCAACAGAGACAAAGACAGTCAAAGTCGGTCAGAAACAGAGTCAGTTAAAGTCGTTCAGAGACGATCAGAGTCGGTCAGAGACAGAGACGATCAGAGTCGGTCAGAGACAGAGACGATCAGAGACAGAGAAGAGACAGAGACAGAGTTGGTCAGAGACAAAGACGGTCAGAGACAGAGACGGTCAGAGTCAGAGACAGTCAGAGACAGAGTCGGTCAGAGTCAGAGTCGGTCAGAGACGATCAGAGTCGGTCAGAGACAGAGACGATCAGAGTCAGAGATCGATAGAGACGGACAGCGACAGAGTCATAGACCAACAGAGACAAAGACAGTCAAAGTCGGTCAGAGACTGAGACGATCAGAGTCGGTCAGAGACAAAGACAGTCAGAGTCAGTGAAGGTCAGAGTCAGAGACTTTTAAAGTCAGAGACGGTCAGAGACAGAGTCGGTCAGAGACAAAGTCGGTCAGAGTCGGTCAGAGACAGAGACAATCAGAGGCGGTCAGAGACAGAGACGATCAGAGGCGGTCAGAGACAGAGAAAGTCGGTCAGAGACAGAGACGATCAGAGACAGAGGCGGTCAGAGACAGAGGCGGTCATAGACAGAGATGGTTAGAGACAGAGACGGTCAGAGTCAGTCAGAGACAGAGACGATCAGAGTCAGAGATCAGAGTCGGTCAGAGACAGAGACAGTCAAAGTCGGTCAGAGACAGAGGCGGTCATAGACAGAGATTGTTAGACACAGAGACGTTCAGAGTCGGTCAGAGACAGAGACGATCTGAGTCAGAGACGGACAGCGACAGTCAGAGTCATAGACCAGCAGAGACAAAGACAGTCAAAGTCGGTCAGAGACACAGACGATCAGAGTCGGTCAGAGACAGAGGCGGTCAGAGTCAGAGACGGTCAGAGTCGGTCAGAAACAGAGACGATCAGAGTCGGTCAGAGACAGTCAGTCGGTAAGAGACAGAGACAGTCTGGGTCGGTCAAAGACAGAGACAATCAGTCGGTCAGAGACAGTCAGAGTCGGTCAGAGAGAGATGGTCGGTCAGAGACGGTCAGAAACAGAGTCGGTCGGAGACAGAGACAGGTCAGAGACGGTCAGAGACAGAGTCGGTCAGAGTCAGAGACGGTCAGAGACCGAGTTGGTCAGAGACAGAGACGATCTGAGATGGACAGAGACGGACAGCGAGAGTCAGATTCGTAGACCAACAGAGTCAGAGACAGTCAGTCGGTCAGAGACAGAAACGATCAGAGTCAGAGATGGACAGAGACGGACAGCGACAGTCAGAGTCATAGACCAACAGAGACAAAGACAGTCAAAGTCGGTCAGAAACAGAGTCAGTTAAAGTCGTTCAGAGACGATCAGAGTCGGTCAGAGACAGAGACGATCAGAGTCGGTCAGAGACAGAGACGGTCAGAGACAGAGAAGAGACAGAGACAGAGTTGGTCAGAGACAAAGACGGTCAGAGACAGAGACGGTCAGAGTCAGAGACAGTCAGAGACAGAGTCGGTCAGAGTCAGAGTCGGTCAGAGACAGAGACGATCAGAGTCGGTCAGAGACAGAGACGATCAGAGTCAGAGATCGATAGAGACGGACAGCGACAGAGTCATAGACCAACAGAGACAAAGACAGTCAAAGTCGGTCAGAGACTGAGACGATCAGAGTCGGTCAGAGACAGAGACGATCAGAGACAAAGACAGTCAGAGTCAGTGAAGGTCAGAGTCAGAGACTTTTAAAGTCAGAGACGGTCAGAGACAGAGTCGGTCAGAGACAAAGTCGGTCAGAGTCGGTCAGAGACAGAGACAATCAGAGGCGGTCAGAGACAGAGACGATCAGAGGCGGTCAGAGACAGAGGCCGTCAGAGTCAGAGGCGGTCAGAGACAGAGATGATCAGAGTCAGAGTCCATCAGAGATGGTCAGAGACAGAGACGATCAGAGGCGGTCAGAGACAGAGGCCGTCAGAGTCAGAGGCGGTCAGAGTCAGAGACGGTCAGAGATAGAGTCGGTCAGAGACAGAGACGATCAGAGTCAGAGATCGATAGAGACGGACAGCGACAGAGTCATAGACCAACAGAGACAAAGACGGTCAAAGTCGGTCAGAGACTGAGACGATCAGAGTCGGTCAGAGACTGAGACGATCAGAGTCGGTCAGAGACAGAGGTGGTCAGAGACAAAGACAGTCAGAGTCAGTGAAGGACAGAGTCAGATACTTTTAAAGTCAGAGACGGTCAGAGACAGAGTCGGTCAGAGACAAAGTCGATCAGAGGCGGTCAGAGACAGAGACGATCAGAGGCGGTCAGAGACAGAGGCCGTCAGAGTCAGAGGCGGTCAGAGACAGAGATGATCAGAGTCAGAGTCCATCAGAGATGGTCAGAGACAGAGACGATCAGAGCCGGACAGAGACAGTCAAAGTCGGTCAGAGACAGAGACGATCAGAGACAGAGGCGGTCAGAGACAAAGGCGGTCATAGACAGAGATGGTTAGAGACAGAGACGGTCAGAGTCGGTCAGAGACAGAGACGATCGGAGTCGGACAGAGATGAACAGAGTCAGAGATAGATAGAGACGGTCAGAGACGGACAGCGACAGTCAGAGTCATAGACCAACAGAGACAAAGACATTCAAAGTCGGTCAGAGACAGAGTCGCTTAGAGTCGGACAAAGACGATCAGAGTCGGTCAGAGACAGAGGTGGTCAGAGACAGAGACGATCAGAGTCAGAGATCGACAACGACAGTCAGAGTCGGTAAAAGACAGAGTTGGTCAGAGACATAGTCGGTCAGAGTCGGTCAGAGACAGAGAGAGTCAAAGTAGGTCAGAGACAGAGACGATCAGAGTCAGGGACGGTCAGAGTCAGACAAGGTCAGAGACAGAGGCGGTAAGAGACAGAGGCGGTCAGAGACAGAGGCGGAAAGAGACAGAGACAGTCAGGGTCGGTCAAAGACAGAGACAGTCAGTCCGTCAGAGATGGTCAGAGAGATACGGTCGGTCAGAGACGGTCAGAGACAGAGTCGGGTCAGAGACAGAGGCGGTCAGAGACAGAGTCGGTCAGAGTCAGAGACAGTCAGAGACAGAGTCGGTAAGAGACAGAGACAGTCAGGGTCGGTCAAAGACAGAGACAGTCAGTCGGTCAGAGACGGTCAGAGATGGTCAGAGACAGAGTCGGTCAGAGACAGAGAAGGGTCAGAGACAGAGACGGTCACAATCAGAGGCTATAAGAGGCAAAGACATTCAGAGTTGGTCAAAGACAGAGGCGATCGAAGACAGAGGCGGTCAGAGACAGAGGCGGTCGTAAACAGAGATGGTGAGAGTCAGAGATGGTCACAGACAGAGACAGTCAGGGTCGGTCAAAGACAGAGACAGTCAGTCGGTCATAGACAGTCAGAGTCAGTCAGAGAGAGACGGTAGGTCAGAGACGGTCAGAGACAGAGTCGGTCAGAGACAGAGACGATCAGAGTCGGTCACAGACAGAGACAGTTAGTCGGTCAGAGACGGGCAGAGACAGAGTTGGTTAGAGACAGAGACGGTCAGAGTCAGAGACGGTCAGAGACAGAGACGATCAGAGTCGGTCAGAGACAGAGACAGTTAGTCGGACAGAGACGGTCAGAGTCGGGCAGAGACAGAGACGATCGGAGTCGGACAGAGATGATCAGAGTCAGAGATAGATAGAGACGGTCAGAGACGGACAGTGACAGTCAGAGTCATAGACCAACAGAGAAAAAGACATTCAAAGTCGGTCAGAGACAGAGTTGGTCAGAGTCAGAGACAGTCAGAGACAGAGTCGGTCAGAGTCAGAGACAGTCAGAGACAGAGTCGGTCAGAGACAGAGTCGCTTAGAGTCGGACAAAGACGATCAGAGTCGGTCAGAGACAGAGGTGGTCAGAGACAGAGACGATCAGAGTCAGAGATCGACAAAGACGGTCAGAGACGGACAACGACAGCCAGAGTCGGTAAAAGACAGAGTTGGTCAGAGACATAATCGGTCAGAGTCGGTCAGAGACAGAGAGAGTCAAAGTAGGTCAGAGACAGAGACGATCAGAGTCAGACAAGGTCAGAGTCAGACAAGGTCAGAGACAGAGGCGGTCAGAGACAGAGGCGGTCAGAGACAGAGGCGGTCAGAGACAGAGTCGGAAAGAGACAGAGACAGTCAGGATCGGTCAAAGACAGAGACAGTCAGTCAGTCAGAGATGGTCAGAGAGATACGGTCGGTCAGAGACGGTCAGAGACAGAGTCGGTCAGGGACAGAGACCGGTCAGAGACAGAGACGGTCAGAGGCAGAGACATTCAGAGTTGGTCAAAGACAGTGGCGATCGAAGACAGAGGCGGTCAGAGTCAGAGTCGGTCAGAGATGGTCAGAGACAGAGACGATCAGAGTCGGACAGAGACAGAGGCGGTCAGAGACAGAGGCGGTCATAGACAGAGATGGTTAGAGACAGAGACGATTAGAGTCAGAGATCAGAGTCGGTCAGAGACAGAGACAGTCAGGGTCGGTCAAAGACAGAGACAGTCGGTCATAGACAGTCAGAGTCAGTCAGAGAGAGACGGTAGGTCAGAGACGGTCAGAGACAGAGATGGGTCAGAGACAGAGACGGTCACAATCAGAGACGGTCAGAGACAGAGACGGTCAGAGACAGAGTTGGTCAGAGACAAAGTCGGTCAGAGACGGTCAGAGACAGAGTCGGTCAGAGACATAGACGATCAGAGTCGGTCAGAGACATAGACAGTTAGTTGGTCAGAGACGGTCAGAGTCAGAGACGGTCAGAGACAGAGTCGGTAAGAGACAGAGACAGTCAGGGTCGGTCAAAGACAGAGACAGTCAGTCGGTCAAAGACGGTCAGAGTCGGTCCGAGACAGTCAGCGTCGGTCAGAAACAGAGACGATCAGTGTCGGTCAGAGACAGTCAGTCGGTCAGAGACAGAAACGATCAGAGTCAGAGATGGACAGAGACAGACAGCGACAGTCAGAGTCATAGACCAACAGAGACAAAGACAGTCAAAGTCGGTCAGAAACAGAGTCAGTTAGAGTCGTTCAGAGACGATCAGAGTCGGTCAGAGACAGAGACGATCAGAGTCGGTCAGAGACAGAGACGATCAGAGACAGAGAAAAGACAGAGACAGAGTTGGTCAGAGACAAAGACAGTCAGAGACAGAGACGGTCAGAGTCAGAGACAGTCAGAGACAGAGTCGGTCAGAGTCAGAGTCGGTCAGAGTCAGAGACGGTCAGAGACAGAGTCGGTCAGAGACAGAGACGATCAGAGTCAGAGATCGATAGAGACGGACAGCGACAGAGTCATAGACCAACAGAGACAAAGACGGTCAAAGTCGGTCAGAGACTGAGACGATCAGAGTCGGTCAGAGACAGAGGCGGTCAGAGACAAAGACAGTCAGAGTCAGTGAAGGACAGAGTCAGATACTTTTAAAGTCAGAGACGGTCAGAGACAGAGTCGGTCAGAGACAAAGTCGATCAGAGGCGGTCAGAGACAGAGACGATCAGAGGCGGTCAGAGACAGAGGCCGTCAGAGGCGGTCAGAGACAGGGATGATCAGAGTCAGAGTCCATCAGAGATGGTCAGAGACAGAGACGATCAGAGCCGGACAGAGACAGTCAAAGTCGGTCAGAGACAGAGACGATCAGAGACAGAGGCGGTCAGAGACAAAGGCGGTCATAGACAGAGATGGTTAGAGACAGAGACGGTCAGAGTCGGTCAGAGACAGAGACGATCGGAGTCGGACAGAGATGAACAGAGTCAGAGATAGATAGAGACGGTCAGAGACGGACAGCGACAGAGTCATAGACCAACAGAGACAAAGACATTCAAAGTCGGTCAGAGACAGAGTCGCTTAGAGTCGGACAAAGACGATCAGAGTCGGTCAGAGACAGAGGTGGTCAGAGACAGAGACGATCAGAGTCAGAGATCGACAACGACAGTCAGAGTCGGTAAAAGACAGAGTTGGTCAGAGACATAGTCGGTCAGAGTCGGTCAGAGACAGAGAGAGTCAAAGTAGGTCAGAGACAGAGACGATCAGAGTCAGGGACGGTCAGAGTCAGACAAGGTCAGAGACAGAGGCGGTCAGAGACAGAGGCGGAAAGAGACAGAGACAGTCAGGGTCGGTCAAAGACAGAGACAGTCAGTCAGTCAGAGATGGTCAGAGAGATACGGTCGGTCAGAGACGGTCAGAGACAGAGTCGGGTCAGAGACAGAGACGGTCACAATCAGAGACGGTCAGAGGCAGAGACATTCAGAGTTGGTCAAAGACAGTGGCGATCGAAGACAGAGGCGGTCAGAGTCAGAGTCGGTCAGAGACAGAGACGATCAGAGTCGGACAGAGACAGAGGCGGTCATAGACAGAGATGGTTAGAGACAGAGACGGTCAGAGTCAGTCAGAGACAGAGACGATCAGAGTCAGAGATCAGAGTCGGTCAGAGACAGAGACAGTCAAAGTCGGTCAGAGACAGAGGCGGTCATAGACAGAGATTGTTAGACACAGAGACGTTCAGAGTCGGTCAGAGACAGAGACGATCTGAGTCAGAGACGGACAGCGACAGTCAGAGTCATAGACCAGCAGAGACAAAGACAGTCAAAGTCGGTCAGAGACACAGACGATCAGAGTCGGTCAGAGACAGAGGCGGTCAGAGTCAGAAACGGTCAGAGTCGGTCAGAAACAGAGACGATCAGAGTCGGTCAGAGACAGTCAGTCGGTAAGAGACAGAGACAGTCTGGGTCGGTCAAAGACAGAGACAATCAGTCGGTCAGAGACAGTCAGAGTCGGTCAGAGAGAGATGGTCGGTCAGAGACGGTCAGAAACAGAGTCGGTCAGAGACAGAGACAGGTCAGAGACAGAGACGGTCAGAGACAGAGTTGGTCAGAGACAGAGACGATCTGAGATGGACAGAGACGGACAGCGAGAGTCAGATTCGTAGACCAACAGAGTCAGAGACAGTCAGTCGGTCAGAGACAGAAACGATCAGAGTCAGAGATGGACAGAGACGGACAGCGACAGTCAGAGTCATAGACCAACAGAGACAAAGACAGTCAAAGTCGGTCAGAAACAGAGTCAGTTAAAGTCGTTCAGAGACGATCAGAGTCGGTCAGAGACAGAGACAATCAGAGTCGGTCAGAGACAGAGACGATCAGAGACAGAGAAGAGACAGAGACAGAGTTGGTCAGAGACAAAGACGGTCAGAGACAGAGACGGTCAGAGACAGAGACGGTCACAATCAGAGACGGTCAGAGGCAGAGACATTCAGAGTTGGTCAAAGACAGTGGCGATCGAAGACAGAGGCGGTCAGAGTCAGAGTCGGTCAGAGACAGAGACGATCAGAGTCGGACAGAGACAGAGGCGGTCATAGACAGAGATGGTTAGAGACAGAGACGGTCAGAGTCAGTCAGAGACAGAGACGATCAGAGTCAGAGATCAGAGTCGGTCAGAGACAGAGACAGTCAAAGTCGGTCAGAGACAGAGGCGGTCATAGACAGAGATTGTTAGACACAGAGACGTTCAGAGTCGGTCAGAGACAGAGACGATCTGAGTCAGAGACGGACAGCGACAGTCAGAGTCATAGACCAGCAGAGACAAAGACAGTCAAAGTCGGTCAGAGACACAGACGATCAGAGTCGGTCAGAGACAGAGGCGGTCAGAGTCAGAAACGGTCAGAGTCGGTCAGAAACAGAGACGATCAGAGTCGGTCAGAGACAGTCAGTCGGTAAGAGACAGAGACAGTCTGGGTCGGTCAAAGACAGAGACAATCAGTCGGTCAGAGACAGTCAGAGTCGGTCAGAGAGAGATGGTCGGTCAGAGACGGTCAGAAACAGAGTCGGTCAGAGACAGAGACAGGTCAGAGACAGAGACGGTCAGAGACAGAGTCGGTCAGAGTCAGAGACGGTCAGAGACAGAGTTGGTCAGAGACAGAGACGATCTGAGATGGACAGAGACGGACAGCGAGAGTCAGATTCGTAGACCAACAGAGTCAGAGACAGTCAGTCGGTCAGAGACAGAAACGATCAGAGTCAGAGATGGACAGAGACGGACAGCGACAGTCAGAGTCATAGACCAACAGAGACAAAGACAGTCAAAGTCGGTCAGAAACAGAGTCAGTTAAAGTCGTTCAGAGACGATCAGAGTCGGTCAGAGACAGAGACGATCAGAGTCGGTCAGAGACAGAGACGATCAGAGACAGAGAAGAGACAGAGACAGAGTTGGTCAGAGACAAAGACGGTCAGAGACAGAGACGGTCAGAGTCAGAGACAGTCAGAGACAGAGTCGGTCAGAGTCAGAGTCGGTCAGAGACGATCAGAGTCGGTCAGAGACAGAGACGATCAGAGTCAGAGATCGATAGAGACGGACAGCGACAGAGTCATAGACCAACAGAGACAAAGACAGTCAAAGTCGGTCAGAGACTGAGACGATCAGAGTCGGTCAGAGACAGAGGCGGTCAGAGACAAAGACAGTCAGAGTCAGTGAAGGTCAGAGTCAGAGACTTTTAAAGTCAGAGACGGTCAGAGACAGAGTCGGTCAGAGACAAAGTCGGTCAGAGTCGGTCAGAGACAGAGACAATCAGAGGCGGTCAGAGACAGAGACGATCAGAGGCGGTCAGAGACAGAGAAAGTCGGTCAGAGACAGAGACGATCAGAGACAGAGGCGGTCAGAGACAGAGGCGGTCATAGACAGAGATGGTTAGAGACAGAGACGGTCAGAGTCAGTCAGAGACAGAGACGATCAGAGTCAGAGATCAGAGTCGGTCAGAGACAGAGACAGTCAAAGTCGGTCAGAGACAGAGGCGGTCATAGACAGAGATTGTTAGACACAGAGACGTTCAGAGTCGGTCAGAGACAGAGACGATCTGAGTCAGAGACGGACAGCGACAGTCAGAGTCATAGACCAGCAGAGACAAAGACAGTCAAAGTCGGTCAGAGACACAGACGATCAGAGTCGGTCAGAGACAGAGGCGGTCAGAGTCAGAGACGGTCAGAGTCGGTCAGAAACAGAGACGATCAGAGTCGGTCAGAGACAGTCAGTCGGTAAGAGACAGAGACAGTCTGGGTCGGTCAAAGACAGAGACAATCAGTCGGTCAGAGACAGTCAGAGTCGGTCAGAGAGAGATGGTCGGTCAGAGACGGTCAGAAACAGAGTCGGTCGGAGACAGAGACAGGTCAGAGACGGTCAGAGACAGAGTCGGTCAGAGTCAGAGACGGTCAGAGACCGAGTTGGTCAGAGACAGAGACGATCTGAGATGGACAGAGACGGACAGCGAGAGTCAGATTCGTAGACCAACAGAGTCAGAGACAGTCAGTCGGTCAGAGACAGAAACGATCAGAGTCAGAGATGGACAGAGACGGACAGCGACAGTCAGAGTCATAGACCAACAGAGACAAAGACAGTCAAAGTCGGTCAGAAACAGAGTCAGTTAAAGTCGTTCAGAGACGATCAGAGTCGGTCAGAGACAGAGACGATCAGAGTCGGTCAGAGACAGAGACGATCAGAAACAGAGAAGAGACAGAGACAGAGTTGGTCAGAGACAAAGACGGTCAGAGACAGAGACGGTCAGAGTCAGAGACAGTCAGAGACAGAGTCGGTCAGAGTCAGAGTCGGTCAGAGACAGAGACGATCAGAGTCGGTCAGAGACAGAGACGATCAGAGACAAAGACAGTCAGAGTCAGTGAAGGTCAGAGTCAGAGACTTTTAAAGTCAGAGACGGTCAGAGACAGAGTCGGTCAGAGACAAAGTCGGTCAGAGTCGGTCAGAGACAGAGACAATCAGAGGCGGTCAGAGACAGAGACGATCAGAGGCGGTCAGAGACAGAGGCCGTCAGAGTCAGAGGCGGTCAGAGACAGAGATGATCAGAGTCAGAGTCCATCAGAGATGGTCAGAGACAGAGACGATCAGAGGCGGTCAGAGACAGAGGCCGTCAGAGTCAGAGGCGGTCAGAGTCAGAGACGGTCAGAGACAGAGTCGGTCAGAGACAGAGACGATCAGAGTCAGAGATCGATAGAGACGGACAGCGACAGAGTCATAGACCAACAGAGACAAAGACGGTCATAGTCGGTCAGAGACTGAGACGATCAGAGTCGGTCAGAGACTGAGACGATCAGAGTCGGTCAGAGACAGAGGCGGTCAGAGACAAAGACAGTCAGAGTCAGTGAAGGACAGAGTCAGATACTTTTAAAGTCAGAGACGGTCAGAGACAGAGTCGGTCAGAGACAAAGTCGATCAGAGGCGGTCAGAGACAGAGACGATCAGAGGCGGTCAGAGACAGAGGCCGTCAGAGTCAGAGGCGGTCAGAGACAGAGATGATCAGAGTCAGAGTCCATCAGAGATGGTCAGAGACAGAGACGATCAGAGCCGGACAGAGACAGTCAAAGTCGGTCAGAGACAGAGACGATCAGAGACAGAGGCGGTCAGAGACAAAGGCGGTCATAGACAGAGATGGTTAGAGACAGAGACGGTCAGAGTCGGTCAGAGACAGAGACGATCGGAGTCGGACAGAGATGAACAGAGTCAGAGATAGATAGAGACGGTCAGAGACGGACAGCGACAGAGTCATAGACCAACAGAGACAAAGACATTCAAAGTCGGTCAGAGACAGAGTCGCTTAGAGTCGGACAAAGACGATCAGAGTCGGTCAGAGACAGAGGTGGTCAGAGACAGAGACGATCAGAGTCAGAGATCGACAACGACAGTCAGAGTCGGTAAAAGACAGAGTTGGTCAGAGACATAGTCGGTCAGAGTCGGTCAGAGACAGAGAGAGTCAAAGTAGGTCAGAGACAGAGACGATCAGAGTCAGGGACGGTCAGAGTCAGACAAGGTCAGAGACAGAGGCGGTAAGAGACAGAGGCGGTCAGAGACAGAGGCGGAAAGAGACAGAGACAGTCAGGGTCGGTCAGAGAAAGAGACAGTCAGTCCGTCAGAGATGGTCAGAGAGATACGGTCGGTCAGAGACGGTCAGAGACAGAGTCGGGTCAGAGACAGAGACGGTCAGAGACAGAGTCGGTCAGAGTCAGAGACAGTCAGAGACAGAGTCGGTAAGAGACAGAGACAGTCAGGGTCGGTCAAAGACAGAGACAGTCAGTCGGTCAGAGACGGTCAGAGATGGTCAGAGACAGAGTCGGTCAGAGACAGAGAAGGGTCAGAGACAGAGACGGTCACAATCAGAGGCTATAAGAGGCAAAGACATTCAGAGTTGGTCAAAGACAGAGGCGATCGAAGACAGAGGCGGTCAGAGACAGAGGCGGTCGTAAACAGAGATGGTGAGAGTCAGAGATGGTCACAGACAGAGACAGTCAGGGTCGGTCAAAGACAGAGACAGTCAGTCGGTCATAGACAGTCAGAGTCAGTCAGAGAGAGACGGTAGGTCAGAGACGGTCAGAGACAGAGTCGGTCAGAGACAGAGACGATCAGAGTCGGTCACAGACAGAGACAGTTAGTCGGTCAGAGACGGGCAGAGACAGAGTTGGTTAGAGACAGAGACGGTCAGAGTCAGAGACGGTCAGAGACAGAGACGATCAGAGTCGGTCAGAGACAGAGACAGTTAGTCGGACAGAGACGGTCAGAGTCGGGCAGAGACAGAGACGATCGGAGTCGGACAGAGATGATCAGAGTCAGTGATAGATAGAGACGGTCAGAGACGGACAGTGACAGTCAGAGTCATAGACCAACAGAGAAAAAGACATTCAAAGTCGGTCAGAGACAGAGTTGGTCAGAGTCAGAGACAGTCAGAGACAGAGTCGGTCAGAGTCAGAGACAGTCAGAGACAGAGTCGGTCAGAGACAGAGTCGCTTAGAGTCGGACAAAGACGATCAGAGTCGGTCAGAGACAGAGGTGGTCAGAGACAGAGACGATCAGAGTCAGAGATCGACAAAGACGGTCAGAGACGGACAACGACAGCCAGAGTCGGTAAAAGACAGAGTTGGTCAGAGACATAATCGGTCAGAGTCGGTCAGAGACAGAGAGAGTCAAAGTAGGTCAGAGACAGAGACGATCAGAGTCAGACAAGGTCAGAGTCAGACAAGGTCAGAGACAGAGGCGGTCAGAGACAGAGGCGGTCAGAGACAGAGACAGTCAGGATCGGTCAAAGACAGAGACAGTCAGTCAGTCAGAGATGGTCAGAGAGATACGGTCGGTCAGAGACGGTCAGAGACAGAGTCGGTCAGGGACAGAGACCGGTCAGAGACAGAGACGGTCAGAGGCAGAGACATTCAGAGTTGGTCAAAGACAGTGGCGATCGAAGACAGAGGCGGTCAGAGTCAGAGTCGGTCAGAGATGGTCAGAGACAGAGACGATCAGAGTCGGACAGAGACAGAGGCGGTCAGAGACAGAGGCGGTCATAGACAGAGATGGTTAGAGACAGAGACGATTAGAGTCAGAGATCAGAGTCGGTCAGAGACAGAGACAGTCAGGGTCGGTCAAAGACAGAGACAGTCGGTCATAGACAGTCAGAGTCAGTCAGAGAGAGACGGTAGGTCAGAGACGGTCAGAGACAGAGATGGGTCAGAGACAGAGACGGTCACAATCAGAGACGGTCAGAGACAGAGACGGTCAGAGACAGAGTTGGTCAGAGACAAAGTCGGTCAGAGACGGTCAGAGACAGAGTCGGTCAGAGACATAGACGATCAGAGTCGGTCAGAGACATAGACAGTTAGTTGGTCAGAGACGGTCAGAGACAGAGTCGGTAAGAGACAGAGACAGTCAGGGTCGGTCAAAGACAGAGACAGTCAGTCGGTCAAAGACGGTCAGAGTCAGAGTCGGTCCGAGACAGTCAGCGTCGGTCAGAAACAGAGACGATCAGTGTCGGTCAGAGACAGAAACGATCAGAGTCAGAGATGGACAGAGACGGACAGCGACAGTCAGAGTCATAGACCAACAGAGACAAAGACAGTCAAAGTCGGTCAGAAACAGAGTCAGTTAGAGTCGTTCAGAGACGATCAGAGTCGGTCAGAGACAGAGACGATCAGAGTCGGTCAGAGACAGAGATGATCAGAGACAGAGAAAAGACAGAGACAGAGTTGGTCAGAGACAAAGACAGTCAGAGACAGAGACGGTCAGAGTCAGAGACAGTCAGAGACAGAGTCGGTCAGAGTCAGAGTCGGTCAGAGTCAGAGACGGTCAGAGACAGAGTCGGTCAGAGACAGAGACGATCAGAGTCAGAGATCGATAGAGACGGACAGCGACAGAGTCATAGACCAACAGAGACAAAGACGGTCAAAGTCGGTCAGAGACTGAGACGATCAGAGTCGGTCAGAGACAGAGGCGGTCAGAGACAAAGACAGTCAGAGTCAGTGAAGGACAGAGTCAGATACTTTTAAAGTCAGAGACGGTCAGAGACAGAGTCGGTCAGAGACAAAGTCGATCAGAGGCGGTCAGAGACAGAGACGATCAGAGGCGGTCAGAGACAGAGGCGTTCAGAGGCGGTCAGAGACAGAGATGATCAGAGTCAGAGTCCATCAGAGATGGTCAGAGACAGAGACGATCAGAGCCGGACAGAGACAGTCAAAGTCGGTCAGAGACAGAGACGATCAGAGACAGAGGCGGTCAGAGACAAAGGCGGTCATAGACAGAGATGGTTAGAGACAGAGACGGTCAGAGTCGGTCAGAGACAGAGACGATCGGAGTCGGACAGAGATGAACAGAGTCAGAGATAGATAGAGACGGTCAGAGACGGACAGCGACAGAGTCATAGACCAACAGAGACAAAGACATTCAAAGTCGGTCAGAGACAGAGTCGCTTAGAGTCGGACAAAGACGATCAGAGTCGGTCAGAGACAGAGGTGGTCAGAGACAGAGACGATCAGAGTCAGAGATCGACAACGACAGTCAGAGTCGGTAAAAGACAGAGTTGGTCAGAGACATAGTCGGTCAGAGTCGGTCAGAGACAGAGAGAGTCAAAGTAGGTCAGAGACAGAGACGATCAGAGTCAGGGACGGTCAGAGTCAGACAAGGTCAGAGACAGAGGCGGTCAGAGACAGAGGCGGAAAGAGACAGAGACAGTCAGGGTCGGTCAAAGACAGAGACAGTCAGTCAGTCAGAGATGGTCAGAGAGATACGGTCGGTCAGAGACGGTCAGAGACAGAGTCGGGTCAGAGACAGAGACGGTCACAATCAGAGACGGTCAGAGGCAGAGACATTCAGAGTTGGTCAAAGACAGTGGCGATCGAAGACAGAGGCGGTCAGAGTCAGAGTCGGTCAGAGACAGAGACGATCAGAGTCGGACAGAGACAGAGGCGGTCATAGACAGAGATGGTTAGAGACAGAGACGGTCAGAGTCAGTCAGAGACAGAGACGATCAGAGTCAGAGATCAGAGTCGGTCAGAGACAGAGACAGTCAAAGTCGGTCAGAGACAGAGGCGGTCATAGACAGAGATTGTTAGACACAGAGACGTTCAGAGTCGGTCAGAGACAGAGACGATCTGAGTCAGAGACGGACAGCGACAGTCAGAGTCATAGACCAGCAGAGACAAAGACAGTCAAAGTCGGTCAGAGACACAGACGATCAGAGTCGGTCAGAGACAGAGGCGGTCAGAGTCAGAAACGGTCAGAGTCGGTCAGAAACAGAGACGATCAGAGTCGGTCAGAGACAGTCAGTCGGTAAGAGACAGAGACAGTCTGGGTCGGTCAAAGACAGAGACAATCAGTCGGTCAGAGACAGTCAGAGTCGGTCAGAGAGAGATGGTCGGTCAGAGACGGTCAGAAACAGAGTCGGTCAGAGACAGAGACAGGTCAGAGACAGAGACGGTCAGAGACAGAGTCGGTCAGAGTCAGAGACGGTCAGAGACAGAGTTGGTCAGAGACAGAGACGATCTGAGATGGACAGAGACGGACAGCGAGAGTCAGATTCGTAGACCAACAGAGTCAGAGACAGTCAGTCGGTCAGAGACAGAAACGATCAGAGTCAGAGATGGACAGAGACGGACAGCGACAGTCAGAGTCATAGACCAACAGAGACAAAGACAGTCAAAGTCGGTCAGAAACAGAGTCAGTTAAAGTCGTTCAGAGACGATCAGAGTCGGTCAGAGACAGAGACGATCAGAGTCGGTCAGAGACAGAGACGATCAGAGACAGAGAAGAGACAGAGACAGAGTTGGTCAGAGACAAAGACGGTCAGAGACAGAGACGGTCAGAGTCAGAGACAGTCAGAGACAGAGTCGGTCAGAGTCAGAGTCGGTCAGAGACGATCAGAGTCGGTCAGAGACAGAGACGATCAGAGTCAGAGATCGATAGAGACGGACAGCGACAGAGTCATAGACCAACAGAGACAAAGACAGTCAAAGTCGGTCAGAGACTGAGACGATCAGAGTCGGTCAGAGACAGAGGCGGTCAGAGACAAAGACAGTCAGAGTCAGTGAAGGTCAGAGTCAGAGACTTTTAAAGTCAGAGACGGTCAGAGACAGAGTCGGTCAGAGACAAAGTCGGTCAGAGTCGGTCAGAGACAGAGACAATCAGAGGCGGTCAGAGACAGAGACGATCAGAGGCGGTCAGAGACAGAGAAAGTCGGTCAGAGACAGAGACGATCAGAGACAGAGGCGGTCAGAGACAGAGGCGGTCATAGACAGAGATGGTTAGAGACAGAGACGGTCAGAGTCAGTCAGAGACAGAGACGATCAGAGTCAGAGATCAGAGTCGGTCAGAGACAGAGACAGTCAAAGTCGGTCAGAGACAGAGGCGGTCATAGACAGAGATTGTTAGACACAGAGACGTTCAGAGTCGGTCAGAGACAGAGACGATCTGAGTCAGAGACGGACAGCGACAGTCAGAGTCATAGACCAGCAGAGACAAAGACAGTCAAAGTCGGTCAGAGACACAGACGATCAGAGTCGGTCAGAGACAGAGGCGGTCAGAGTCAGAGACGGTCAGAGTCGGTCAGAAACAGAGACGATCAGAGTCGGTCAGAGACAGTCAGTCGGTAAGAGACAGAGACAGTCTGGGTCGGTCAAAGACAGAGACAATCAGTCGGTCAGAGACAGTCAGAGTCGGTCAGAGAGAGATGGTCGGTCAGAGACGGTCAGAAACAGAGTCGGTCGGAGACAGAGACAGGTCAGAGACGGTCAGAGACAGAGTCGGTCAGAGTCAGAGACGGTCAGAGACCGAGTTGGTCAGAGACAGAGACGATCTGAGATGGACAGAGACGGACAGCGAGAGTCAGATTCGTAGACCAACAGAGTCAGAGACAGTCAGTCGGTCAGAGACAGAAACGATCAGAGTCAGAGATGGACAGAGACGGACAGCGACAGTCAGAGTCATAGACCAACAGAGACAAAGACAGTCAAAGTCGGTCAGAAACAGAGTCAGTTAAAGTCGTTCAGAGACGATCAGAGTCGGTCAGAGACAGAGACGATCAGAGTCGGTCAGAGACAGAGACGATCAGAAACAGAGAAGAGACAGAGACAGAGTTGGTCAGAGACAAAGACGGTCAGAGACAGAGACGGTCAGAGTCAGAGACAGTCAGAGACAGAGTCGGTCAGAGTCAGAGTCGGTCAGAGACAGAGACGATCAGAGTCGGTCAGAGACAGAGACGATCAGAGACAAAGACAGTCAGAGTCAGTGAAGGTCAGAGTCAGAGACTTTTAAAGTCAGAGACGGTCAGAGACAGAGTCGGTCAGAGACAAAGTCGGTCAGAGTCGGTCAGAGACAGAGACAATCAGAGGCGGTCAGAGACAGAGACGATCAGAGGCGGTCAGAGACAGAGGCCGTCAGAGTCAGAGGCGGTCAGAGACAGAGATGATCAGAGTCAGAGTCCATCAGAGATGGTCAGAGACAGAGACGATCAGAGGCGGTCAGAGACAGAGGCCGTCAGAGTCAGAGGCGGTCAGAGTCAGAGACGGTCAGAGACAGAGTCGGTCAGAGACAGAGACGATCAGAGTCAGAGATCGATAGAGACGGACAGCGACAGAGTCATAGACCAACAGAGACAAAGACGGTCATAGTCGGTCAGACACTGAGACGATCAGAGTCGGTCAGAGACTGAGACGATCAGAGTCGGTCAGAGACAGAGGCGGTCAGAGACAAAGACAGTCAGAGTCAGTGAAGGACAGAGTCAGATACTTTTAAAGTCAGAGACGGTCAGAGACAGAGTCGGTCAGAGACAAAGTCGATCAGAGGCGGTCAGAGACAGAGACGATCAGAGGCGGTCAGAGACAGAGGCCGTCAGAGTCAGAGGCGGTCAGAGACAGAGATGATCAGAGTCAGAGTCCATCAGAGATGGTCAGAGACAGAGACGATCAGAGCCGGACAGAGACAGTCAAAGTCGGTCAGAGACAGAGACGATCAGAGACAGAGGCGGTCAGAGACAAAGGCGGTCATAGACAGAGATGGTTAGAGACAGAGACGGTCAGAGTCGGTCAGAGACAGAGACGATCGGAGTCGGACAGAGATGAACAGAGTCAGAGATAGATAGAGACGGTCAGAGACGGACAGCGACAGAGTCATAGACCAACAGAGACAAAGACATTCAAAGTCGGTCAGAGACAGAGTCGCTTAGAGTCGGACAAAGACGATCAGAGTCGGTCAGAGACAGAGGTGGTCAGAGACAGAGACGATCAGAGTCAGAGATCGACAACGACAGTCAGAGTCGGTAAAAGACAGAGTTGGTCAGAGACATAGTCGGTCAGAGTCGGTCAGAGACAGAGAGAGTCAAAGTAGGTCAGAGACAGAGACGATCAGAGTCAGGGACGGTCAGAGTCAGACAAGGTCAGAGACAGAGGCGGTAAGAGACAGAGGCGGTCAGAGACAGAGGCGGAAAGAGACAGAGACAGTCAGGGTCGGTCAGAGAAAGAGACAGTCAGTCCGTCAGAGATGGTCAGAGAGATACGGTCGGTCAGAGACGGTCAGAGACAGAGTCGGGTCAGAGACAGAGACGGTCAGAGACAGAGTCGGTCAGAGTCAGAGACAGTCAGAGACAGAGTCGGTAAGAGACAGAGACAGTCAGGGTCGGTCAAAGACAGAGACAGTCAGTCGGTCAGAGACGGTCAGAGATGGTCAGAGACAGAGTCGGTCAGAGACAGAGAAGGGTCAGAGACAGAGACGGTCACAATCAGAGGCTATAAGAGGCAAAGACATTCAGAGTTGG
This sequence comes from Engystomops pustulosus, assembly GCF_040894005.1. Taxonomy (NCBI): domain Eukaryota; kingdom Metazoa; phylum Chordata; class Amphibia; order Anura; family Leptodactylidae; genus Engystomops; species Engystomops pustulosus. The sequence goes on from NC_092414.1 coordinate 35,136,435, forward strand.
TCAAAGACAGAGGCGATCGAAGACAGAGGCGGTCAGAGACAGAGGCGGTCGTAAACAGAGATGGTGAGAGTCAGAGATGGTCACAGACAGAGACAGTCAGGGTCGGTCAAAGACAGAGACAGTCAGTCGGTCATAGACAGTCAGAGTCAGTCAGAGAGAGACGGTAGGTCAGAGACGGTCAGAGACAGAGTCGGTCAGAGACAGAGACGATCAGAGTCGGTCACAGACAGAGACAGTTAGTCGGTCAGAGACGGGCAGAGACAGAGTTGGTTAGAGACAGAGACGGTCAGAGTCAGAGACGGTCAGAGACAGAGACGATCAGAGTCGGTCAGAGACAGAGACAGTTAGTCGGACAGAGACGGTCAGAGTCGGGCAGAGACAGAGACGATCGGAGTCGGACAGAGATGATCAGAGTCAGTGATAGATAGAGACGGTCAGAGACGGACAGTGACAGTCAGAGTCATAGACCAACAGAGAAAAAGACATTCAAAGTCGGTCAGAGACAGAGTTGGTCAGAGTCAGAGACAGTCAGAGACAGAGTCGGTCAGAGTCAGAGACAGTCAGAGACAGAGTCGGTCAGAGACAGAGTCGCTTAGAGTCGGACAAAGACGATCAGAGTCGGTCAGAGACAGAGGTGGTCAGAGACAGAGACGATCAGAGTCAGAGATCGACAAAGACGGTCAGAGACGGACAACGACAGCCAGAGTCGGTAAAAGACAGAGTTGGTCAGAGACATAATCGGTCAGAGTCGGTCAGAGACAGAGAGAGTCAAAGTAGGTCAGAGACAGAGACGATCAGAGTCAGACAAGGTCAGAGTCAGACAAGGTCAGAGACAGAGGCGGTCAGAGACAGAGGCGGTCAGAGACAGAGTCGGAAAGAGACAGAGACAGTCAGGATCGGTCAAAGACAGAGACAGTCAGTCAGTCAGAGATGGTCAGAGAGATACGGTCGGTCAGAGACGGTCAGAGACAGAGTCGGTCAGGGACAGAGACCGGTCAGAGACAGAGACGGTCAGAGGCAGAGACATTCAGAGTTGGTCAAAGACAGTGGCGATCGAAGACAGAGGCGGTCAGAGTCAGAGTCGGTCAGAGATGGTCAGAGACAGAGACGATCAGAGTCGGACAGAGACAGAGGCGGTCAGAGACAGAGGCGGTCATAGACAGAGATGGTTAGAGACAGAGACGATTAGAGTCAGAGATCAGAGTCGGTCAGAGACAGAGACAGTCAGGGTCGGTCAAAGACAGAGACAGTCGGTCATAGACAGTCAGAGTCAGTCAGAGAGAGACGGTAGGTCAGAGACGGTCAGAGACAGAGATGGGTCAGAGACAGAGACGGTCACAATCAGAGACGGTCAGAGACAGAGACGGTCAGAGACAGAGTTGGTCAGAGACAAAGTCGGTCAGAGACGGTCAGAGACAGAGTCGGTCAGAGACATAGACGATCAGAGTCGGTCAGAGACATAGACAGTTAGTTGGTCAGAGACGGTCAGAGACAGAGTCGGTAAGAGACAGAGACAGTCAGGGTCGGTCAAAGACAGAGACAGTCAGTCGGTCAAAGACGGTCAGAGTCAGAGTCGGTCCGAGACAGTCAGCGTCGGTCAGAAACAGAGACGATCAGTGTCGGTCAGAGACAGAAACGATCAGAGTCAGAGATGGACAGAGACGGACAGCGACAGTCAGAGTCATAGACCAACAGAGACAAAGACAGTCAAAGTCGGTCAGAAACAGAGTCAGTTAGAGTCGTTCAGAGACGATCAGAGTCGGTCAGAGACAGAGACGATCAGAGTCGGTCAGAGACAGAGATGATCAGAGACAGAGAAAAGACAGAGACAGAGTTGGTCAGAGACAAAGACAGTCAGAGACAGAGACGGTCAGAGTCAGAGACAGTCAGAGACAGAGTCGGTCAGAGTCAGAGTCGGTCAGAGTCAGAGACGGTCAGAGACAGAGTCGGTCAGAGACAGAGACGATCAGAGTCAGAGATCGATAGAGACGGACAGCGACAGAGTCATAGACCAACAGAGACAAAGACGGTCAAAGTCGGTCAGAGACTGAGACGATCAGAGTCGGTCAGAGACAGAGGCGGTCAGAGACAAAGACAGTCAGAGTCAGTGAAGGACAGAGTCAGATACTTTTAAAGTCAGAGACGGTCAGAGACAGAGTCGGTCAGAGACAAAGTCGATCAGAGGCGGTCAGAGACAGAGACGATCAGAGGCGGTCAGAGACAGAGGCGTTCAGAGGCGGTCAGAGACAGAGATGATCAGAGTCAGAGTCCATCAGAGATGGTCAGAGACAGAGACGATCAGAGCCGGACAGAGACAGTCAAAGTCGGTCAGAGACAGAGACGATCAGAGACAGAGGCGGTCAGAGACAAAGGCGGTCATAGACAGAGATGGTTAGAGACAGAGACGGTCAGAGTCGGTCAGAGACAGAGACGATCGGAGTCGGACAGAGATGAACAGAGTCAGAGATAGATAGAGACGGTCAGAGACGGACAGCGACAGAGTCATAGACCAACAGAGACAAAGACATTCAAAGTCGGTCAGAGACAGAGTCGCTTAGAGTCGGACAAAGACGATCAGAGTCGGTCAGAGACAGAGGTGGTCAGAGACAGAGACGATCAGAGTCAGAGATCGACAACGACAGTCAGAGTCGGTAAAAGACAGAGTTGGTCAGAGACATAGTCGGTCAGAGTCGGTCAGAGACAGAGAGAGTCAAAGTAGGTCAGAGACAGAGACGATCAGAGTCAGGGACGGTCAGAGTCAGACAAGGTCAGAGACAGAGGCGGTCAGAGACAGAGGCGGAAAGAGACAGAGACAGTCAGGGTCGGTCAAAGACAGAGACAGTCAGTCAGTCAGAGATGGTCAGAGAGATACGGTCGGTCAGAGACGGTCAGAGACAGAGTCGGGTCAGAGACAGAGACGGTCACAATCAGAGACGGTCAGAGGCAGAGACATTCAGAGTTGGTCAAAGACAGTGGCGATCGAAGACAGAGGCGGTCAGAGTCAGAGTCGGTCAGAGACAGAGACGATCAGAGTCGGACAGAGACAGAGGCGGTCATAGACAGAGATGGTTAGAGACAGAGACGGTCAGAGTCAGTCAGAGACAGAGACGATCAGAGTCAGAGATCAGAGTCGGTCAGAGACAGAGACAGTCAAAGTCGGTCAGAGACAGAGGCGGTCATAGACAGAGATTGTTAGACACAGAGACGTTCAGAGTCGGTCAGAGACAGAGACGATCTGAGTCAGAGACGGACAGCGACAGTCAGAGTCATAGACCAGCAGAGACAAAGACAGTCAAAGTCGGTCAGAGACACAGACGATCAGAGTCGGTCAGAGACAGAGGCGGTCAGAGTCAGAGACGGTCAGAGTCGGTCAGAAACAGAGACGATCAGAGTCGGTCAGAGACAGTCAGTCGGTAAGAGACAGAGACAGTCTGGGTCGGTCAAAGACAGAGACAATCAGTCGGTCAGAGACAGTCAGAGTCGGTCAGAGAGAGATGGTCGGTCAGAGACGGTCAGAAACAGAGTCGGTCAGAGACAGAGACAGGTCAGAGACAGAGACGGTCAGAGACAGAGTCGGTCAGAGTCAGAGACGGTCAGAGACAGAGTTGGTCAGAGACAGAGACGATCTGAGATGGACAGAGACGGACAGCGAGAGTCAGATTCGTAGACCAACAGAGTCAGAGACAGTCAGTCGGTCAGAGACAGAAACGATCAGAGTCAGAGATGGACAGAGACGGACAGCGACAGTCAGAGTCATAGACCAACAGAGACAAAGACAGTCAAAGTCGGTCAGAAACAGAGTCAGTTAAAGTCGTTCAGAGACGATCAGAGTCGGTCAGAGACAGAGACGATCAGAGTCGGTCAGAGACAGAGACGATCAGAGACAGAGAAGAGACAGAGACAGAGTTGGTCAGAGACAAAGACGGTCAGAGACAGAGACGGTCAAAGTCAGAGACAGTCAGAGACAGAGTCGGTCAGAGTCAGAGTCGGTCAGAGACGATCAGAGTCGGTCAGAGACAGAGACGATCAGAGTCAGAGATCGATAGAGACGGACAGCGACAGAGTCATAGACCAACAGAGACAAAGACAGTCAAAGTCGGTCAGAGACTGAGACGATCAGAGTCGGTCAGAGACAGAGGCGGTCAGAGACAAAGACAGTCAGAGTCAGTGAAGGTCAGAGTCAGAGACTTTTAAAGTCAGAGACGGTCAGAGACAGAGTCGGTCAGAGACAAAGTCGGTCAGAGTCGGTCAGAGACAGAGACAATCAGAGGCGGTCAGAGACAGAGACGATCAGAGGCGGTCAGAGACAGAGAAAGTCGGTCAGAGACAGAGACGATCAGAGACAGAGGCGGTCAGAGACAGAGGCGGTCATAGACAGAGATGGTTAGAGACAGAGACGGTCAGAGTCAGTCAGAGACAGAGACGATCAGAGTCAGAGATCAGAGTCGGTCAGAGACAGAGACAGTCAAAGTCGGTCAGAGACAGAGGCGGTCATAGACAGAGATTGTTAGACACAGAGACGTTCAGAGTCGGTCAGAGACAGAGACGATCTGAGTCAGAGACGGACAGCGACAGTCAGAGTCATAGACCAGCAGAGACAAAGACAGTCAAAGTCGGTCAGAGACACAGACGATCAGAGTCGGTCAGAGACAGAGGCGGTCAGAGTCAGAGACGGTCAGAGTCGGTCAGAAACAGAGACGATCAGAGTCGGTCAGAGACAGTCAGTCGGTAAGAGACAGAGACAGTCTGGGTCGGTCAAAGACAGAGACAATCAGTCGGTCAGAGACAGTCAGAGTCGGTCAGAGAGAGATGGTCGGTCAGAGACGGTCAGAAACAGAGTCGGTCGGAGACAGAGACAGGTCAGAGACGGTCAGAGACAGAGTCGGTCAGAGTCAGAGACGGTCAGAGACCGAGTTGGTCAGAGACAGAGACGATCTGAGATGGACAGAGACGGACAGCGAGAGTCAGATTCGTAGACCAACAGAGTCAGAGACAGTCAGTCGGTCAGAGACAGAAACGATCAGAGTCAGAGATGGACAGAGACGGACAGCGACAGTCAGAGTCATAGACCAACAGAGACAAAGACAGTCAAAGTCGGTCAGAAACAGAGTCAGTTAAAGTCGTTCAGAGACGATCAGAGTCGGTCAGAGACAGAGACGATCAGAGACAGAGAAGAGACAGAGACAGAGTTGGTCAGAGACAAAGACGGTCAGAGACAGAGACGGTCAGAGTCAGAGACAGTCAGAGACAGAGTCGGTCAGAGTCAGAGTCGGTCAGAGACAGAGACAGAGTTGGTCAGAGACAGAGACGATCAGAGTCAGAGATCGATAGAGACGGACAGCGACAGAGTCATAGACCAACAGAGACAAAGACAGTCAAAGTCGGTCAGAGACTGAGACGATCAGAGTCGGTCAGAGACAGAGACGATCAGAGACAAAGACAGTCAGAGTCAGTGAAGGTCAGAGTCAGAGACTTTTAAAGTCAGAGACGGTCAGAGACAGAGTCGGTCAGAGACAAAGTCGGTCAGAGTCGGTCAGAGACAGAGACAATCAGAGGCGGTCAGAGACAGAGACGATCAGAGGCAGTCAGAGACAGAGGCCGTCAGAGTCAGAGGCGGTCAGAGACAGAGATGATCAGAGTCAGAGTCCATCAGAGATGGTCAGAGACAGAGACGATCAGAGGCGGTCAGAGACAGAGGCCGTCAGAGTCAGAGGCGGTCAGAGTCAGAGACGGTCAGAGACAGAGTCGGTCAGAGACAGAGACGATCAGAGTCAGAGATCGATAGAGACGGACAGCGACAGAGTCATAGACCAACAGAGACAAAGACGGTCATAGTCGGTCAGAGACTGAGACGATCAGAGTCGGTCAGAGACTGAGACGATCAGAGTCGGTCAGAGACAGAGGCGGTCAGAGACAAAGACAGTCAGAGTCAGTGAAGGACAGAGTCAGATACTTTTAAAGTCAGAGACGGTCAGAGACAGAGTCGGTCAGAGACAAAGTCGATCAGAGGTGGTCAGAGACAGAGACGATCAGAGTCAGAGATCGACAACGACAGTCAGAGTCGGTAAAAGACAGAGTTGGTCAGAGACATAGTCGGTCAGAGTCGGTCAGAGACAGAGAGAGTCAAAGTAGGTCAGAGACAGAGACGATCAGAGTCAGGGACGGTCAGAGTCAGACAAGGTCAGAGACAGAGGCGGTAAGAGACAGAGGCGGTCAGAGACAGAGGCGGAAAGAGACAGAGACAGTCAGGGTCGGTCAGAGACAGAGACAGTCAGTCCGTCAGAGATGGTCAGAGAGATACGGTCGGTCAGAGACGGTCAGAGACAGAGTCGGGTCAGAGACAGAGACGGTCAGAGACAGAGTCGGTCAGAGTCAGAGACAGTCAGAGACAGAGTCGGTAAGAGACAGAGACAGTCAGGGTCGGTCAAAGACAGAGACAGTCAGTCGGTCAGAGACGGTCAGAGATGGTCAGAGTCAGAGACGGTCAGAGACAGAGTCGGTCAGAGACAGAGACGATCAGAGTCAGAGATCGATAGAGACGGACAGCGACAGAGTCATAGACCAACAGAGACAAAGACGGTCATAGTCGGTCAGAGACTGAGACGATCAGAGTCGGTCAGAGACTGAGACGATCAGAGTCGGTCAGAGACAGAGGCGGTCAGAGACAAAGACAGTCAGAGTCAGTGAAGGACAGAGTCAGATACTTTTAAAGTCAGAGACGGTCAGAGACAGAGTCGGTCAGAGACAAAGTCGATCAGAGGCGGTCAGAGACAGAGACGATCAGAGGCGGTCAGAGACAGAGGCCGTCAGAGTCAGAGGCGGTCAGAGACAGAGATGATCAGAGTCAGAGTCCATCAGAGATGGTCAGAGACAGAGACGATCAGAGCCGGACAGAGACAGTCAAAGTCGGTCAGAGACAGAGACGATCAGAGACAGAGGCGGTCAGAGACAAAGGCGGTCATAGACAGAGATGGTTAGAGACAGAGACGGTCAGAGTCGGTCAGAGACAGAGACGATCGGAGTCGGACAGAGATGAACAGAGTCAGAGATAGATAGAGACGGTCAGAGACGGACAGCGACAGTCAGAGTCATAGACCAACAGAGACAAAGACATTCAAAGTCGGTCAGAGACAGAGTCGCTTAGAGTCGGACAAAGACGATCAGAGTCGGTCAGAGACAGAGGTGGTCAGAGACAGAGACGATCAGAGTCAGAGATCGACAACGACAGTCAGAGTCGGTAAAAGACAGAGTTGGTCAGAGACATAGTCGGTCAGAGTCGGTCAGAGACAGAGAGAGTCAAAGTAGGTCAGAGACAGAGACGATCAGAGTCAGGGACGGTCAGAGTCAGACAAGGTCAGAGACAGAGGCGGTAAGAGACAGAGGCGGTCAGAGACAGAGGCGGAAAGAGACAGAGACAGTCAGGGTCGGTCAGAGACAGAGACAGTCAGTCCGTCAGAGATGGTCAGAGAGATACGGTCGGTCAGAGACGGTCAGAGACAGAGTCGGGTCAGAGACAGAGACGGTCAGAGACAGAGTCGGTCAGAGTCAGAGACAGTCAGAGACAGAGTCGGTAAGAGACAGAGACAGTCAGGGTCGGTCAAAGACAGAGACAGTCAGTCGGTCAGAGACGGTCAGAGATGGTCAGAGACAGAGTCGGTCAGAGACAGAGAAGGGTCAGAGACAGAGACGGTCACAATCAGAGGCTATAAGAGGCAAAGACATTCAGAGTTGGTCAAAGACAGAGGCGATCGAAGACAGAGGCGGTCAGAGACAGAGGCGGTCGTAAACAGAGATGGTGAGAGTCAGAGATGGTCACAGACAGAGACAGTCAGGGTCGGTCAAAGACAGAGACAGTCAGTCGGTCATAGACAGTCAGAGTCAGTCAGAGAGAGACGGTAGGTCAGAGACGGTCAGAGACAGAGTCGGTCAGAGACAGAGACGATCAGAGTCGGTCACAGACAGAGACAGTTAGTCGGTCAGAGACGGGCAGAGACAGAGTTGGTTAGAGACAGAGACGGTCAGAGTCAGAGACGGTCAGAGACAGAGACGATCAGAGTCGGTCAGAGACAGAGACAGTTAGTCGGACAGAGACGGTCAGAGTCGGGCAGAGACAGAGACGATCGGAGTCGGACAGAGATGATCAGAGTCAGAGATAGATAGAGACGGTCAGAGACGGACAGTGACAGTCAGAGTCATAGACCAACAGAGAAAAAGACATTCAAAGTCGGTCAGAGACAGAGTTGGTCAGAGTCAGAGACAGTCAGAGACAGAGTCGGTCAGAGTCAGAGACAGTCAGAGACAGAGTCGGTCAGAGACAGAGTCGCTTAGAGTCGGACAAAGACGATCAGAGTCGGTCAGAGACAGAGGTGGTCAGAGACAGAGACGATCAGAGTCAGAGATCGACAAAGACGGTCAGAGACGGACAACGACAGCCAGAGTCGGTAAAAGACAGAGTTGGTCAGAGACATAATCGGTCAGAGTCGGTCAGAGACAGAGAGAGTCAAAGTAGGTCAGAGACAGAGACGATCAGAGTCAGACAAGGTCAGAGTCAGACAAGGTCAGAGACAGAGGCGGTCAGAGACAGAGGCGGTCAGAGACAGAGTCGGAAAGAGACAGAGACAGTCAGGATCGGTCAAAGACAGAGACAGTCAGTCAGTCAGAGATGGTCAGAGAGATACGGTCGGTCAGAGACGGTCAGAGACAGAGTCGGTCAGGGACAGAGACCGGTCAGAGACAGAGACGGTCAGAGGCAGAGACATTCAGAGTTGGTCAAAGACAGTGGCGATTGAAGACAGAGGCGGTCAGAGTCGGTCAGAGATGGTCAGAGACAGAGACGATCAGAGTCGGACAGAGACAGAGGCGGTCAGAGACAGAGGCGGTCATAGACAGAGATGGTTAGAGACAGAGACGATTAGAGTCAGAGATCAGAGTCGGTCAGAGACAGAGACAGTCAGGGTCGGTCAAAGACAGAGACAGTCGGTCATAGACAGTCAGAGTCAGTCAGAGACAGAGACGGTCAGAGACAGAGTTGGTCAGAGACAAAGTCGGTCAGAGACGGTCAGAGACAGAGTCGGTCAGAGACATAGACGATCAGAGTCGGTCAGAGACATAGACAGTTAGTTGGTCAGAGACGGTCAGAGTCAGAGACGGTCAGAGACAGAGTCGGTAAGAGACAGAGACAGTCAGGGTCGGTCAAAGACAGAGACAGTCAGTCGGTCAAAGACGGTCAGAGTCAGAGTCGGTCCGAGACAGTCAGCGTCGGTCAGAAACAGAGACGATCAGTGTCGGTCAGAGACAGTCAGTCGGTCAGAGACAGAAACGATCAGAGTCAGAGATGGACAGAGACGGACAGCGACAGTCAGAGTCATAGACCAACAGAGACAAAGACAGTCAAAGTCGGTCAGAAACAGAGTCAGTTAGAGTCGTTCAGAGACGATCAGAGTCGGTCAGAGACAGAGACGATCAGAGTCGGTCAGAGACAGAGACGATCAGAGACAGAGAAAAGACAGAGACAGAGTTGGTCAGAGACAAAGACAGTCAGAGACAGAGACGGTCAGAGTCAGAGACAGTCAGAGACAGAGTCGGTCAGAGTCAGAGTCGGTCAGAGTCAGAGACGGTCAGAGACAGAGTCGGTCAGAGACAGAGACGATCAGAGTCAGAGATCGATAGAGACGGACAGCGACAGAGTCATAGACCAACAGAGACAAAGACGGTCAAAGTCGGTCAGAGACTGAGACGATCAGAGTCGGTCAGAGACAGAGGCGGTCAGAGACAAAGACAGTCAGAGTCAGTGAAGGACAGAGTCAGATACTTTTAAAGTCAGAGACGGTCAGAGACAGAGTCGGTCAGAGACAAAGTCGATCAGAGGCGGTCAGAGACAGAGACGATCAGAGGCGGTCAGAGACAGAGGCGTTCAGAGGCGGTCAGAGACAGAGATGATCAGAGTCAGAGTCCATCAGAGATGGTCAGAGACAGAGACGATCAGAGCCGGACAGAGACAGTCAAAGTCGGTCAGAGACAGAGACGATCAGAGACAGAGGCGGTCAGAGACAAAGGCGGTCATAGACAGAGATGGTTAGAGACAGAGACGGTCAGAGTCGGTCAGAGACAGAGACGATCGGAGTCGGACAGAGATGAACAGAGTCAGAGATAGATAGAGACGGTCAGAGACGGACAGCGACAGAGTCATAGACCAACAGAGACAAAGACATTCAAAGTCGGTCAGAGACAGAGTCGCTTAGAGTCGGACAAAGACGATCAGAGTCGGTCAGAGACAGAGGTGGTCAGAGACAGAGACGATCAGAGTCAGAGATCGACAACGACAGTCAGAGTCGGTAAAAGACAGAGTTGGTCAGAGACATAGTCGGTCAGAGTCGGTCAGAGACAGAGAGAGTCAAAGTAGGTCAGAGACAGAGACGATCAGAGTCAGGGACGGTCAGAGTCAGACAAGGTCAGAGACAGAGGCGGTCAGAGACAGAGGCGGAAAGAGACAGAGACAGTCAGGGTCGGTCAAAGACAGAGACAGTCAGTCAGTCAGAGATGGTCAGAGAGATACGGTCGGTCAGAGACGGTCAGAGACAGAGTCGGGTCAGAGACAGAGACGGTCACAATCAGAGACGGTCAGAGGCAGAGACATTCAGAGTTGGTCAAAGACAGTGGCGATCGAAGACAGAGGCGGTCAGAGTCAGAGTCGGTCAGAGACAGAGACGATCAGAGTCGGACAGAGACAGAGGCGGTCATAGACAGAGATGGTTAGAGACAGAGACGGTCAGAGTCAGTCAGAGACAGAGACGATCAGAGTCAGAGATCAGAGTCGGTCAGAGACAGAGACAGTCAAAGTCGGTCAGAGACAGAGGCGGTCATAGACAGAGATTGTTAGACACAGAGACGTTCAGAGTCAGTCAGAGACAGAGACGATCTGAGTCAGAGACGGACAGCGACAGTCAGAGTCATAGACCAGCAGAGACAAAGACAGTCAAAGTCGGTCAGAGACACAGACGATCAGAGTCGGTCAGAGACAGAGGCGGTCAGAGTCAGAGACGGTCAGAGTCGGTCAGAAACAGAGACGATCAGAGTCGGTCAGAGACAGTCAGTCGGTAAGAGACAGAGACAGTCTGGGTCGGTCAAAGACAGAGACAATCAGTCGGTCAGAGACAGTCAGAGTCGGTCAGAGAGAGATGGTCGGTCAGAGACGGTCAGAAACAGAGTCGGTCAGAGACAGAGACAGGTCAGAGACAGAGACGGTCAGAGACAGAGTCGGTCAGAGTCAGAGACGGTCAGAGACAGAGTTGGTCAGAGACAGAGACGATCTGAGATGGACAGAGACGGACAGCGAGAGTCAGATTCGTAGACCAACAGAGTCAGAGACAGTCAGTCGGTCAGAGACAGAAACGATCAGAGTCAGAGATGGACAGAGACGGACAGCGACAGTCAGAGTCATAGACCAACAGAGACAAAGACAGTCAAAGTCGGTCAGAAACAGAGTCAGTTAAAGTCGTTCAGAGACGATCAGAGTCGGTCAGAGACAGAGACGATCAGAGTCGGTCAGAGACAGAGACGATCAGAGACAGAGAAGAGACAGAGACAGAGTTGGTCAGAGACAAAGACGGTCAGAGACAGAAACGGTCAGAGTCAGAGACAGTCAGAGACAGAGTCGGTCAGAGTCAGAGTCGGTCAGAGACAGAGACGATCAGAGTCGGTCAGAGACAGAGACGATCAGAGACAGGGAAGAGACAGAGACAGAGTTGGTCAGAGACAAAGACGGTCAGAGACAGAGACGGTCAGAGTCAGAGACAGTCAGAGACAGAGTCGGTCAGAGTCAGAGTCGGTCAGAGACGATCAGAGTCGGTCAGAGACAGAGACGATCAGAGACAGGGAAGAGACAGAGACAGAGTTGGTCAGAGACAAAGACGGTCAGAGACAGAGACGGTCAGAGTCAGAGACAGTCAGAGACAGAGTCGGTCAGAGTCAGAGTCGGTCAGAGACGATCAGAGTCGGTCAGAGACAGAGACGATCAGAGTCAGAGATCGATAGAGACGGACAGCGACAGAGTCATAGACCAACAGAGACAAAGACAGTCAAAGTCGGTCAGAGACTGAGACGATCAGAGGCGGTCAGAGACAGAGACGATCAGAGGCGGTCAGAGACAGAGAAAGTCGGTCAGAGACAGAGACGATCAGAGACAGAGGCGGTCAGAGACAAAGGCGGTCATAGACAGAGATGGTTAGAGACAGAGACGGTCAGAGTCGGTCAGAGACAGAGACGATCGGAGTCGGACAGAGATGATCAGAGTCAGAGATAGATAGAGACGGTCAGAGACGGACAGCGACAGTCAGAGTCGGTAAAAGACAGAGTTGGTCAGAGACATAGTCGGTCAGAGTCGGTCAGAGACAGAGAGAGTCAAAGTAGGTCAGAGACAGAGACGATCAGAGTCAGGGACGGTCAGAGTCAGACAAGGTCAGAGACAGAGGCGGTCAGAGACAGAGGCGGTCAGAGACAGAGTCGGAAAGAGAAAGAGAGAGTCAGGGTCGGTCAAAGACAGAGACAGTCAGTCAGTCAAAGATGGTCAGAGAGATACGGTCGGTCAGAGACGGTCAGAGACAGAGTCGGGTCAGAGACAGAGACGGTCACAATCAGAGACGGTCAGAGGCAGAGACATTCAGAGTTGGTCAAAGACAGTGGCGATCGAAGACAGAGGCGGTCAGAGTCAAAGTCGGTCAGAGACAGAGACGATCAGAGTCGGACAGAGACAGAGGCGGTCAGAGACAGAGGCGGTCATAGACAGAGATGGTTAGAGACAGAGACGGTCAGAGTCAGAGATCAGAGTCGGTCAGAGACAGAGACAGTCAAAGTCGGTCATAGACAGAGGCGGTCATAGACAGAGATTGTTAGACACAGAGATGTTCAGAGTCGGTCAGAGACAGAGACGATCAGAGTCAGAGACGGACAGCGACAGTCAGAGTCATAGACCAGCAGAGACAAAGACAGTCAAAGTCGGTCAGAGACACAGACGATCAGAGTCGGTCAGAGACAGAGGCGGTCAGAGTCAGAGACGGTCAGAGTCGGTCAGAAACAGAGACGATCAGAGTTGTAAGAGACAGATACGATCAGAGTCAGTCAGAGACAGTCAGTCGGTAAGAGACAGAGACAGTCTGGGTCGGTCAAAGACAGAGACAATCAGTCGGTCAGAGACAGTCAGAGTCGGTCAGAGAGAGATGGTCGGTCAGAGACGGTCAGAAACAGAGTCGGTCAGAGACAGAGACAGGTCAGAGACAGAGACGGTCAGAGACAGAGTCGGTCAGAATCAGAGACGGTCAGAGACAGAGTTGGTCAAAGACAGTGGCGATCGAAGACAGAGGCGGTCAGAGTCAGAGTCGGTCAGAGACAGAGACGGTCAGAGTCAGAGATCAGAGTCGGTCAGAGACAGAGACAGTCAAAATCGGTCAGAGACAGAGGCGGTCATAGACAGAGATTGTTAGACACAGAGATGTTCAGAGTCGGTCAGAGACAGAGACGATCAGAGTCAGAGACGGACAGCGACAGTCACAGTCATAGACCAGCAGAGACAAAGACAGTCAAAGTCGGTCAGAGACACAGACGATCAGAGTCGGTCAGAGACAGAGGCGGTCAGAGTCAGAGACGGTCAGAGTCGGTCAGAAACAGAGACGATCAGAGTTGTAATTGACAGATACGATCAGAGTCGGTCAGAGACAGTCAGTCGGTAAGAGACAGAGACAGTCTGGGTCGGTCAAAGACAGAGACAATCAGTCGGTCAGAGACAGTCAGAGTCGGTCAGAGAGAGATGGTCGGTCAGAGACGGTCAGAAACAGAGTCGGTCAGAGACAGGTCAGAGACGGTCAGAGACAGAGTCGGTCAGAATCAGAGACGGTCAGAGACAGAGTTGGTCAGAGACAGAGACGATCTGAGATGGACAGAGACGGACAGCGAGAGTCAGATTCGTAGACCAACAGAGACAAAGACAGTCAAAGTTGGTCAGAGACAGAGACGATCAGAGTCGGTCAAAGACAGAGGCGATTGAAGACAGAGATGGTCAGAGACAGAGACGGTCACAGACAGAGACAGTCAGTCGGTCAGAGACGGTCAAAGTTGGTCAGAGAGAGATGATCGCTCCGAGACGGTCAGAGACAGAGATCGGTCAGAGACGGTCACAATCAGAGACAATCAGAGTTGGTCAAAGACAGAGGCGATCGAAGACAGAGGTGGTCAGAGACAGAGACGGTCACAGACAGAGACAGTCAGGGTCGGTCAAAGACAGAGACAGTCAGTCGGTCATAGACGGTCAGAGTCAGTCAGAGAGAGACGGTAGGTCAGAGACGGTCACAGACAGAGACGGGTCAGAGACAGAGACGGTCACAATGAGAGACGGTCAGAGACAGAGACTGTCAGAGACAGTGACTGTCAGAGACAGAGTTGGTCAGAGACAGAGTCGGTCAGAGTCTGAGACAGAGTCGGTCAGAGACAGAGACGATCAGAGTCGGTCAGAGACAGAGACAGTTAGTCGGTCAGAGGCATGTCAGAGCCGGGCAGAGAGAGACGGTCGGTCAGAGACAGAGACGGGTCAGAAACAGAGACGGTCACAATCAGAGTCGGTCAGAGTCAGAGACAGTCAGAGACAGAGTCGGTCAGAGTCAGAGACGGTCAGAGACAGAGTCAGTAAGAGACAGTCAGGGTCGGTCAAAAACAGAGACAGTCAGTCGGTCAGAGGCGGTCAGAGAGATACGGTCGGTCAGAGACGGTCAGAGACAGAGTCGGTCAGGGACAGAGACGGTCACAATCAGAGACGGTCAGAGGCAGAGACATTCACAGTTGGTCAAAGACAGAGGCGATCGAAGACAGAGGCGGTAAGAGACAGAGGCAGTCATAAACAGAGATGGTCAGAGACGGTCACAGACAGAGACAGTCAGGGTCGGTCAAAGACAGAGACAGTCAGTCAGAGAGAGACGGTAGGTCAGAGACGGTCACAGACAGAGACAGTCAGGGTCGGTCAAAGACAGAGACAGTCAGTCAGAGAGAGACGGTAGGTCAGAGACGGTCAGAGACAGAGACGGGTCAGAGACAGAGACGGGTCAGAGACAGAGACGGTCAGAGTCGGTCAGAGACAGAGACAGTTAGTCGGTCAGAGACGGTCAGTATCGGGCAGAGAGAGACGTCGGTCAGAGACAGAGACAGGTCAGAGACAGAGTCGGTCAGAGTCAGAGACAGTCAGAGACAGAGTCGGTCAGAGTCAAAGATGGTCAGAGACAGAGTCGGTAAGAGACAGAGACAGTCAGGGTCGGTCAAAGACAGAGACAGTCAGTCGGTCAGAGACGGTCAGAGATGGTCAGAGACAGAGAAGGGTCAGAGACAGAGACGGTCACAATCAGAGGCTATCAGAGGCAGAGACATTCAGAGTTGGTCAAAGACAGAGGCGATCGAAGACAGAGGCGGTCAGAGACAGAGGCGGTCGTAAACAGAGATGGTGAGAGTCAGAGACGGTCACAGACAGAGACAGTCAGGGTCGGTCAAAGACAGAGACAGTCAGTCTCAGTCAGAGAGAGACGGTAGGTCAAAGACGGTCAGAGACAGAGACGGGTCAGAGATAGAGACGGTCACAATCAGAGACGGTCAGAGACAGAGACGGTCAGAGACTGAGTTGGTCACAGACAGAGTCGGTCAGAGTCAGAGACGGTCAGAGACAGAGTCGGTCAGAGACAGAGTCGGTCAGAGACAGAGACGATCAGAGTCGGTCAGAGTCAGAGACAGTCAGAGACAGAGTCAGTCAGTCAGAGACGGTCAGAGACAGAGTCGGTAAGAGACAGAGACAGTCAGGGTCGGTCAAAGACAGAGACAGTCAGTCAGAGACGGTCAGAGAGATACGGTCGGTCAGAGACGGTCAGAGACAGAGACGGGTCAGAGACAGAGACGGTCACAATCAGAGACAGTCAGAGGCAGAGACATTCACAGTTGGTCAAAGACAGTGGCGATCGAAGACAGAGGCGGTCAGAGAGAGACGGTCACACTTCTGTGTCTCATACCTCCTCACAGTACCCCTTATCCCTCTGCTGTGCCTAATACCTCCTCAATGTACCCCTTATCACACTGCTGTGCCTCATACCTCCTCACTGTACCCCTTATCACACTGCTGTGCCTCATACCTCCTCACTATACCCCTTATTCCACTGCTGTGCCTCATACCTCCTCACTGTACCCCTTATCACACTGCTGTGCCTCATACCTCTGCACTGTACTCCTTATCCCTCTGCTGTGCCTCATACCTCTGCACTGTACTCCTTATCCCTCTGCTGTGCCTCATACCTCTGCACTGTACCCTTTAATACACTGCTGTGCCTCATACCTCCTCATTATACCCCTTATTCCACTGCTGTGCCTCATACCTCTGCACTGTACTCCTTATTCCTCTCCTGTGCCTCATACCTCTGCACTGTACCCTTTATCACACTGCTGTGCCTCATACCTTTTCACTGTACCCCTTATCCCTCTGCTGTGCCTCATACCTCCTCGCTGTACCCCTTATCCCTCTGCTGTGCCTCATACCTCCTCAGTGTACCCCTTATCCCTCTGCTGTGCCTCATACCTCCTCACTGTATCCCTTATCCCTCTGCTGTGCCTCATACCTCCTCACTGTACCCCTTATCCCTCTGCTGTGCCTCATACCTCCTCACTGTACCACTTATCACACGGCTCTGCCTCATACCCTATCACTGTACCCCTTATCCCTCTGCTGTGCCTCATACCTCTGCACTGTACCCTTTAATACACTGCTGTGCCTCATACCCCCTCATTATACCCCTTACTCCACTGCTGTGCCTCATACTTCCTCATTATACCCCTTATTCCACTGCTGTGCCTCATACCTCCTCACTGTACACTTTATCACACTGCTGTGTCTCATACCTTTTCACTGTACCCCTTATCCCTCTGCTGTGCCTCATACCTCCTCACTGTACCCCTTATCCCTCTGCTGTGCCTCATACCTCCTCACTGTACCACTTATCACACGGCTCTGCCTCATACCCTATCACTGTACCCCTTATCCCTCTGCTGTGCCTCATACCTCTGCACTGTAACCTTTAATACACTGCTGTGCCTCATACCCCCTCATTATACCCCTTACTCCACTGCTGTGCCTCATACTTCCTCATTATACCCCTTATTCCACTGCTGTGCCTCATACCTCCTCACTGTACACTTTATCACACTGCAGTGCCTCATACCTCCTCATTATACCCCTTTTCCCACCTATATGCCTCATACTTTCTAACTCTACTTCTTATACCATTTGCTGTGCCTCTACTTCCTCACACCACCCTTTATCCCACAGCTATGCCTCATACCTCCTCACTGTACCCTTTATCACACTGCTGTGCCTCATACCTCCTCACTGTACCCCTTATCACACTGCTGTGCCTCATACCTCCTCACTGTACCCCTTATCCCACTGCTGTGCCTCATACCTCCTAACAGCCCCCGAATCACACTGCTGCGCCTCAAACCTCCTAACAGCCCCCGAATCACACTGCTGTGCTTCAGACCTTCTCACTGTCCCCTTATTTTACTGCTGTACCTCATACCTCCTCACTTCCTCCTTTTCCCATTGCTGTACCTCATACCTCCTCACTGTACCCGTTATCAATCTGCTGTGCCTCATACCTCCTCACTGTACCCCTTATCACACTGCTGTGCCTCATACCTCCTCACTTCCTCCTTTTCCCATTGCTGTACCTCATACCTCCTCACTGTACCCCTTATCACACTGCTGTGCCTCATACCTCCTCACTGTACCCCTTATCACACTGCTGTGCCTCATACCTCCTTTTCCCATTGCTGTACCTCATACTTCCTCACTGTACCTCTTATCACACTGCTGTGCCTCATACCTCCTCACTGTACCCCTTATCACACTGCTGTGCCTCATACCTCCTCACTATACCCCTTATCCCACTGCTGTGCCTCATACCTCCTCACTGTACCCCTTATCACATTGCTGTGCCTCATACCTCCTCACTATACCCCTTATGCCACTGCTGTGCCTCATACCTCTGCACTGTACTCCTTATCCCTCTGCTGTGCCTCATACCTCTGCATTGTACCCTTTAATACACTGCTGTGCCTCATACCTCCTCATTAAACCCCTTATTCCACTGCTGTGCCTCATACCTCTGCACTGTACTCCTTATCCCACTGCTGTGCCTCATACCTCTGCACTGTACCCTTTATCACACTGCTGTGCCTCATACCTTTTCACTGTACCCCTTATCCCTCTGCTCTGCCTCATACCTCCTCACTGTACCCCTTATCACACTGCTCTGCCTCATACCTCCTCGCTGTACCCCTTATCCCTCTGCTGTGCCTCATACCTCCTCACTGTACCCCTTATCCCTCTGCTGTGCCTCATACCTCCTCACTTTACCCTTTAATACACTGCTGTGCCTCATACCTCCTCATTATACCCCTTATTCCACTGCTGTGCCTCATACCTCCTCACTGTACCCCTTATCACACTGCTGTGCCTCATACCCTATCACTATACCCCTTATCCCACTGCTGTGCCTCATACCTCTGCACTGTACCCTTTTAATACACTGTTGTGCCTCATACCTCCTCATTATACCCCTTATTCCACTGCTGTGCCTCATACCTCCTCACTGTACACTTTATCACACTGCTGTGTCTCATACCTTTTCACTGTACCCCTTATCCCTCTGCTGTGCCTCATACCTCCTCACTGTACACTTTATCACACTGCAGTGCCTCATACCTCCTCATTATACCCCTTTTCCCACCTATATGCCTCATACTTTCTAACTCTACTTCTTATACCATTTGCTGTGCCTCATACCTCCTTACTCTACCCTTATCCCACTGCTATGCCTCATACCTCCTCACTGTACCCTTTATCACACTGCTGTGCCTCATACCTCCTCACTGTACCCCTTATCACACTGCTGTGCCTCATACCTCCTCACTATACCCCTTATCCCACTGCTGTGCCTCATGCCTCTGCACTGTACCCTTTAATACACTGCTGTGCCTCATACCTCCTCATTATACCCCTTATTCCACTGCTGTGCCTCATACCTCCTCACTGTACACTTTATCACACTGCTGTGTCTCATACCTTTTCACTGTACCCCTTATCCCTCTGCTGTGCCTCATACCTCCTCACTGTACACTTTATCACACTGCAGTGCCTCATACCTCCTCATTATACCCCTTTTCCCACCTATGTGCCTCATACTTTCTAACTCTACTTCTTATACCATTTGCTGTGCCTCATACCTCCTTACTCTACCCTTATCCCACTGCTATGCCTCATACCTCCTCACTGTACCCTTTATCACACTGCTGTGCCTCATACCTCCTCACTGTACCCCTCATCCCACTGCTGTGCCTCATACCTCCTCAATGTACCCTTTATCACACTGCTGTGCCTCATACCTCCTCACTCTACCCCTTATCCCACTGCTGCGCCTCAAACCACCTAACAGCCCCCGAATCACACTGCTGTGCTTCAGACCTTCTCACTGTCTCACTTATTTTACTGCTGTACCTCATACCTCCTCACTTCCTCCTTTTCCCATTGCTGTACCTCATATCTCCTCACTGTACCCGTTATCAATCTCCTGTGCTTCACATCTCCTCACTTCCTCCTTTTCCCATTGCTGTACCTCATACCTCCTCACTGTACCCCTTATCCCATTGCTCTACCTCATACCTCCTCACTGTACCCCTTATCCCACCACTGTGCCTCACATCTCCCCTCTTTTATTATAGCCAATCATATTGCAGCTTTCATTTCCATCCCCTTATGCTAATTGAAAGCAGTGCTGTGATTGGTTGCTATGGTCGTCTATGACACATTCTACATTCCATTTCCAACGGCCGTTTCATCCAACTGTCTCCTGGATGGAGAAGGAGAAGACGAGCTCCAGCGGCCGCCACAATGAGGAGACTCCTGCCTGGACCCCCAAATATGTGCCGAAAACTCCCCAAAATCATAAAGGTCAGATTTGGGGTTTGAGGTTCAGTTCAGCATGAAAAGAAGAGAGGGGAGTGGCTAATAGCAGATGAGGCGCATCAGTGGGCGGATCTTAGAGAGTTATAGGAGTTATATAGGGGAGGAGGGAGCACAAAACATGGGTGTAGTTGGTACATACATCACCCAGGGGGAGATTGAGATCAGTGCCCGAGCCCCGTACCCTCTACATGCCATGGCCGAGCCTTGTGGATATCCAAAACCCGGTGTAGTAGGACACAATAACCCAGATTATACCCGAGTATACTCCGGGGTATAAAATATCCTACGCCAAACTATACCCCCTCCAGGCCAGAATCTACCCCTCTAACGTGGGTATAGTCTAGCCCAGGACACATTATACCTGGTGGGTAAACTCTATGCCAGGTGGTGTAAAATTCACCTGTATAAGATAAAGTTTACATAAAATTTATATCATGTTGATATCAACCGTGTTTACGTAAACAAGTTTGAATGTCATGTTTATATATAGACAATGTGATCGCAATAATTACACAGCGTTTGGTTAACCAGTTCCTTACTGTTGAGCATCTCCATATGCCATGCGGTTGAAGCCGACAGCACCTCCTAAGGGTGAAGACATACGTGGCGTTTTTAGGCCGCTTTTAGATTGTTAAAAACGCATGCGTTAAAAAAACGCATCCATTTTTTAAAAACGCATGCATTTTTGTCTGGTTTTAATTGTGCAAATTCGAAAAACCGGACAAAAACGCATGCGTTTTGAACGATCTGAAAACACACTTACTAAAAACAGCCCAAAAACGCCACGTGTGTCTTCACCCTAAGGCTGGTGCCACATGCACCGCTTTGTCTGCGTTTGAAAATGCAAACGCAGACAAAGCCTCGCCTACTGGTGCGGGCCGCGGCCCGATCGCATCAGCGTTTCTATGGAAACCCTGCGATTGGGAACAAGCCGCCAGTGTTTTGTGGTAGGCGAGGCTTTGTCTGCGTTTTCAAACGCACCAGCCTAACAGTGCTTGAAATGGGTGCCATCATTTTGGTTGCCCGTCGGAGGGCACCGTCGTCGGAGGGCACCGATCGGTTGCCATGACAGCTGGGAACCTGCTTAAGGCTTCCATATCTGTCATTCACCAATCTGTATTACAGTCAGAGACAGACATATATACTACTGCACATTCCCTTATACAAGGGTAATCCAAATAACAAAACAAACAAACAAAAGTTCACTTTTAGATGGGTGTAATATGTGCGCCATTGTATTAGCAGTAGGACGGCATAATGTGTATAAATAATGGAATAAAAACTATATTCAGGAATGTGCGTTTCTTGTGTTACATGCAACTTTTTGGACAAGTTCTGGGTCGTGTTGTTTAATACCATTAATTGAAGAAATGTACGAATTACATGACTTGTGTGACCAGATAGGAATAGCACTTTTCACACGTTCAGGTTTGTAGACGCAGTTTTTGATGTCCAATCCAGGAGTGGAGTAAATAAGGGGAGGAACAGCATCTCTATTATATGTTCTCATGCATAAGGGAGCACACCTGCTTACAAAACTGGATCAGAAAACCTCAATGTGAGAACACAGCCTAAGGCCGGCGCCACACGTAGCGCTTTGTCTGCGCTTGCAAACGCAAACGCAGACAAAGTCGCGCCCACCGGGGCGGGCCTCAGCCTGATCGCATCGGCGTTTCTACGAAAACGCCTGTGATCGGGAACGAGCCACCGGTGTTTTGCTTTAATTTAACGCAACCACCGGCGGCTCATTCCCGATCGCAGGCGTTTCCATAGAAACGCCGATGCGATTGGGCCGAGGCCCACCCCGGTGGGCGCGACTTTGTCTGTGTTTGCGTTTGCAAGCGCAGACAAAGCGCTACGTGTGGCGCCGGACTAAGGGTGATGACACACATAGCGCTTTCACTGCGTTTGAAAACGCAGACAAAGACACACGCATCGGAAACGAGCCACCGGTGTTGTACATTAAATTCAACACCGGCGGCTCATTCCCGATCGCAGGCGTTTCCATAGAAACGCCAATGTGATCGGGACACGGCCCGCCCCGGTGTGTGCGACTTTGTCAGCATTTGCGTTTTCAACCGCAGACAAAGCGCTACGGGTGAAGCCGCACATGGCGTTTTGAACCCGTTTTAGGTCCGTTTTTAAGAAGTTAAAAAATGCATGCGTTTTTTGAAAACACATCCGTTTTTGATAGGTTTTACCAATTATCCTAATTAAAACTGGTCTAAAACGGATGTGTTTTCAAAACGCACGGACTGCTTAAAAACGGACCAAAAACGGGTTCACCTTAAGGGTACATTCAGACAGGGGGGTGTATATGCAGCCGCAAACATGGGTGGCACGGTTCCGCGCCGTACACGGGGAAAAGATAGAGCATGCTGTTCGGCTGTGTTAATGTACCCTCATAGCGATGGTTCTGTGTATGGATATAAGATTGCAGTTGTATCGGTTTCTAAAGTAAAGGGAACTCACTAACTACTAGACCCCTCAGGTAGGTATGGGATGTTCTTTCTGGAATTCCCTCTTTTATGTCAAATCTCACCATTTACTGATAAAAAAAAATCTCCCCCCATTATATGACTCTTCTCATCCTGTTTTCACATGAGTCAAGTTTAGTGGATGCAGGTGGAGCGTCACTTCAGAAGCCCCTATCTTACTAGCCCCTAGAATCATGCTGTTGGTGTCATATTAAAGATAAGAATCCAATCTAAAACTTCTGTCACCAACAGAACTGGACATTTAGGCAGTCAGAAAATAGGCATAAACGTTATCTTTATCTGCAGATTACATACCCAACTATGTATTTAGTTGCCTGTATCTTTGGTCCTGTAGTTCACAAAGCCAGACGGGATCTGAAAGATGAGATCTTTATCTTTAATATAACACCAGTAGTTTCAAGGTGCTATAGAACAGAAGATAGGGCATCCAACAACCATGAAACTTGACTCATCTCATGTGAAAATGGGATGAGAGGAGTCATAGTTCTGTTTGGAGGAGATTTTTTTTTATAGGTAAACAGTTGAGATTTTATACAAAAGAGGGAATTCTAGAAAGGACACTTCATCCCCTACCTGAGGGAGACTTGTGATCTATTGGGATAAAACCTGATAACAGGTTCCCTTTAACTTATTAGAGCTCAATCCCCAATAAAATGGTGAAAAACGAAGTAATTCTTGTGTATATCACAAAGTTACTAGATGGTAACATAATAGCCCCCCCGTGTAGTGTATCTATAAGGGCCTTCGTATAGCCAGAACAACCATGAATAATAACCCATCAAGCCCCGCCCACATGTCTTATATCCACCATTACATCCCATGATGCCTCATGTCCTTGCAGCCATTTCTCCCTATTATTTCCTGTCTGGGCCGAGGTCATTTCTTACATTGTGTAAAACTTCTCTAATACTTTACAAGAGTAAATGTAAAACTGTCCCCAAGTCCTTATTATCAGTCTGATAATCACTGCGACTACAGGAAGGGATAGAAATAGGAAGAGCTTTCATAGGGTCACGTAAAGCTTGGTGTATGGCAGCTGTAATATGCCTGTGCTCTAATTCACAGAATATTCCTGGAGCCTGTGATGGAGCAAAGAATCTGCACCCGATAACGAATGTGAACACCGGTCGAGTGACTGTAACTATATTCTGGGGAGGAAGGGGTTTTGTTAGGGGAGCACCTCCGGCTTTGATAAGTTATTTAGACCAGATACTGCTTTTCAATCCGTCTCACCATCTTCCCGACTCTTCCCCCATCAGCAACGCATCAAATGGTCATGTGACATCTGGGTCCGGACAGATGTGACGTGGTTGTGTGAGGGTCCGGCTGAGAGTTTCTTGAATGTGCAGGTTGTAAGTGGGTCTGGCCAGAAGTTACCCAGTGGTGTTTGGGTCTGGCTGCGAATCTCCTGTCCTTTGAATCTGGGGTTTGTAAGTGGGTCCAGCCAGAAGGGACCCAGATGTGTGAGGGTCAGTCTGCAAGCCCCCTGTCCTTTGAATGTGCAGGTTGTAAGTAGGTCTGGCAATAACTGATCCGTTTGTGCGGGGGTCAGGCTGCGAGTCTCCTGTCCTTTGAATGTGCAGGTTGTAAGTGGGTCCGGCCAGAAGTGACCCAGTTGTGTGAGGGTAAGGTTGCGAGTCTCCTGTCCTTTGAATGTGCAGGTTCTAAGTGGATCCGGCCAGAAGTGACCCGATTGTGTGAGGGTCGGGCTGCGAGTCTCTTGTCCTTTGAATGTGCAGGTGGCAAGTGGATCCAGCCAGAAGTGACCCGATTATATGAGGGAAAGGCTGTGAGTCTCCTGTCCTTTGAATGTGCGGGTTGAAAGTGGCTCTGGCCAGAAGTGACCCGATTATATGAGGGTAAGGCTGCGAGTCCCCTGTCCTTCGAATGTGCGGGTTGAAAGTCGGTCCGGCCAGAAGTGACCCGATTATATAAGGGTAAGGCTCCGAGTCTCCTGTCCTTTCAATGAGCAAGTTCTAAGTGGGTCCGGCCAGAAGTGACCCGATTGTGTGATGGTAAGGCTGCAAGTCTCCTGTCCTTTGAATGTGCGGGTTGAAAGTGGGTCCGGCCAGAAGTGATCCGATTGTGTGAGGGTAAGGCTGAGGGTCTCCTGTCCTTTGAATGTGCAGGTTGTAAGTGGGTCCGGCCAGAAGTGACCCGATTGTGTGAGGGTAAGGCTGCAAGTCTCCTGTCCATTGAATGTGCGGGTTGTAAGTGGGTCCGGCCAGAAGTGACCCGATTTTGTGAGGGTAAGTCTGCAAGTCTCCTGTCCATTGAATGTGCGGGTTGTAAGTGGGTCCGACCAGAAGTGACCCGATTGTGGGAGGATAAGGATGTGAGTCTTCTGTCCTTTAAATGTGCAGGTTGTAAGTGGGTCCGGCCAGAAGTGATCCGAGTGTGTGAGGGTAAGGCTGCGGGTCTCCTGTCCATTAATTGTACGGATTGAAAGAGGGTCCAGCCAGAAGTGACCCGATTGTGTGAGGGTAAGGCTGCAAGTCTGCTGTCCTTTGAATGTGCAGGTTGTAAGTGGGTCCGGCCAGAAGTGACCCGATTGTGTGAGGGTAAGGCTGTAAGTCTCCTGTCCATTGAATGTGCGGGTTGTAAGTGGGTCCGGCCAGAAGTGACCCGATTGTTTGAGGATAAGGCTGCGAGTCTCTTGTACTTTGAATGTGCAGGTTGTAAGTGGGTCCGGCCAGAAGTGACCCGATTGTTTGAGGATAAGGCTGTGAGTCTCCTGTCCTTTGAGGGTGCAGGTTGTAAGTGGGTCCGGCCAGAAGTGACCCGATTGTGTGAGGGTAAGGCTGCGAGTCTCCTGTCATTTGCATGTGCAGGTTGTAAGTGGGTCCGGCCAGAAGTGACCCGATTGTGTGAGGGTAAGGCTGCGAGTCTCCTGTCCTTTGAATGTGCGGGTTGTAAGTGGGTCCGGCCAGAAGTGACCTAATTTTGTGAGGGTAAAGCTGCAAGTCTCCTGTCCTTTGAATGTGCGGGTTGAAAGTGGGTCCGGCCAGAAGTGACCCGATTGTGTGAGGGTAAGGCTGCGAGTCTCCTGTCCATTGAATGTGCAGGTTGTAAGTGGGTCCGGCCAGAAGTGACCCGATTGTGTGAGGGTAAGGCTGCAAGTCTCCTGTCCATTGAATGTGCGGGTTGTAAGTGGGTCCGGCCAGAAGTGACCCGATTTTGTGAGGGTAGGTCTGCAAGTCTACTGTCCATTGAATGTGCGGGTTGTAAGTGGGTCCGACCAGAAGTGACCCGATTGTGTGAGGGTAAGGATATGAGTCTCCTGTCCTTTAAATGTGCAGGTTGTAAGTGGGTCCAGCCAGAGGTGATCCGATTGTGTGAGGGTAAGGCTGCGGGTCTCCTGTCCATTAAATGTATGGATTGAAAGAGGGTCCGGCCAGAAGTGACCCAATTGTGTAAGGGTAAGGCTGCAAGTCTGCTGTCCTTTGAATGTGCAGGTTGTAAGTGAGTCCAGCCAGAAGTGACCCAATTGTGTGAGGGTAAGGCTGCAAGTCTCCTGTCCATTGAATGTGCGGGTTGTAAGTGGGTCCGGCCAGAAGTGACCCGATTGTTTGAGGATAAGGCTGCGAGTCTCTTGTACTTTGAATGTGCAGGTTGTAAGTGGGTCCGGCCAGAAGTGACCCGATTGTTTGAGGATAAGGCTGCGAGTCTCCTGTCCTTTGAATGTGCAGGTTGTATGTGGGTCCGGCCAGAAGTGACCCGATTGTGTTAGGGTAAGGCTGCGAGTCTCCTGTCATTTGAATGTGCGTGTTGTAAGTGGGTCCGGCCAAAAGTGACCCGATTGTGTGAGGGTAAGGCTGCAAGTCTCCTGTCCTTTGAATGTGCGGGTTGAAAGTGGGTCCGGCCAGAAGTGACCCGATTGTGTGAGGGTAAGGCTGCGAGTCTCCTGTTCATTGAATGTGCGGGTTGTAAGTGGGTCCGGCCAGAAGTGACCCGATTGTGTGAGGGTAAGGCTGCGAGTCTCCTGTCCATTGAATGTGCGGGTTGTAAGTGGGTCCGGCCAGAAGTGACCCGATTGTGTGAGGGTAAGGCTGCGAGTCTCCTGTCATTTGAATGTGCAGGTTGTAAATGGATCCGGCCAGAAGTGACCCGGTCTTGTGAGGGTCCGGCTGCGAATCTCCTGTCCTTTAAATGTGCAGGTTGTAAGTGGGTCCGGCCAGAAGTGACCCGATTGTGTGAGGGTAAGGCTGCAAGTCTCCTGTCCTTTGAATGTGCGGGTTGAAAGTGGGTCCAGCCAGAAGTGACCCGATTGTGTGAGGGTAAGGCTGCAAGTCTCCTGTCCTTTGAATGTGCGGGTTGAAAGTGGGTCCGGCCAGAAGTGACCCGATTGTGTGAGGGTAAGTCTGTGAGTCTCCTGTCCATTAAATGTGCGGGTTGTAAGTGGGTCCGGCCAGAAGTGACCCGATTGTGTGAGGGTAAGTCTGCAAGTCTCCTGTACTTTGAATGTGCAGATTGAAAGTGGGTCTGGCCAAAAGTGACCCGATTGTGTGAGGTAAGGATGTGAGTCTCCTGTCCATTAAATATGCGGGTTGTAAGTGGGTCCGGCCAGAAGTGACCCGATTGAGGGTAAGGCTGCGAGTCTCCTGTTCATTGAATGTGCGGGTTGTAAGTGGGTCCGGCCAGAACTGACCCGATTGTGTGAGGGTAAGGCTGCAAGTCTCCTGTCCTTTGAATGTGCGGGTTGAAAGTGTGTCCGGACAGAAGTGACCCAATTGTGTGAGGGTAAGGCTGCGAGTCTCTTGTCCTTTGAATGTGCAGGTTGTAAGGGGATCCGGCCAGAAATGACCCGATTGTGTGAGGGTAAGGCTGCGGGTCTCCTGTCCATTGAATGTGCGGGTTGTAAGTGGGTCCGGCCAGAAGTGACCCAGTTGTGTGAGGGTAAGACTGCGAGTCTCTTATCCTTTGAATGTGCAGGTTTTAAGTGGGTCCGGCCAGAAGGGACCTGATTGTGTGAGGGTAAGGCTGCAAGTCTCCTGTCCTTTGAATGTCCTTTGAAGTCTCCTGTCCTTTGAATGTGCGGGTTGAATGTGCGGGTTGAAAGTGGGTCTGGCCAGAAGTGACCCGATTGTGTGAGGGTAAGGCTGTGAGTCTCCTGTCCATTGAATGTGCGGGTTGTAAGTGAGTCCGGCCAGAAGTGACCCGATTGTGTGAGGGTAAGGCTGTGAGTCTCCTGTCCATTAAATGTGCGGGTTGTAAGTGGGTCCGGCCAGAAGTGACCCAGTTGTGTGAGGGTCATTTTTCGAGTCTCTTGTCGTTTGAATGTGCAGGTTGTAAGTGGGTTCGGCCAGAAGTGACCCGATTGTGTGAGGGTAAGGCTGTGAGTCTCCTGTCCATTAAATGTGCGGGTTGTAAGTGGATCCGGCCAGAAGTGACACGATTGTGTGAGGGTAAGGCTGCGAGTCTCCTGTCCTTTGAATGTGCGGGTTTTAAGTGGGTCCAGCCAGAAGTGACCCGATTGTGTGAGGGTAAGGCTGTGAGTCTCCTGTCCATTAAATGTGCGGGTTCTAAGTGGGTCCGGCCAGAAGTGACCCGATTGTGTGATGGTAAGGCTGCGAGTCTCCTGTCCTTTGAATATGCAGGTTCTAAGTGGGTCCGGCCAGAAGTGACCCGGTCTTGTGAGGGTCTGGCTGCGAATCTCCTGTCCTTTGAATGTGCGGGTTCTAAGTGGGTCTGGCCAGAAGTGACCCGATTGTGTGAGGGAAAGGCCGCGAGTCTCCTGTCCATTGAATGTGCGGGTTGAAAGTGGGTCCAGCCTGTCCTGTGAGTGTGCGGCCTGTAAGTGGATTAACTAGATTACTCTGTTCATGTTAAAGAGGTTACTAACCTATGAAAGGACAGGCCAGTGGTGACCAGGCCTTTATAGATCCAGTCTTTGGAATATTCAACCCCTTTAATGCCAAGTCTGTGAGTGAGGAGGGATAGAAGTTATTAGATTTCATACACAGGTTATATGTAAATGGAATGAATTTTGCCTAAGTCTTTATTTTATCCTTTTATTTGGTACTATTAGTAACAGTCCCCAGTCTCTCCTATAGGGGGCAGTGTGCTTTCTCTCTTTCAGCAGTGGAGATGAATAATGTTCGGCCTGCGAGGTCCAGAAGAGAAGATGCTACCAGGAGCATCCACCATGTTCTGCAGTACTGGACTTATATTGCAGCCTTGGTCCAGGGTTTTATAACTGATCGCCTTTTCCAGGGGTCAAGAAGGAATTTTTTCCTGAGGCAAAAATTGTCCAGGTTTTTCGCCTCCTTCTGGATCAACAGCTTTAGGTATAGGACGAGGGTTGTAAATAATAAACCAGGTTTAACCCTCCATGTTCTTTGTCCTGTTATTTTTCAGTGATACATAACTCTCAGGTCATTCTGTATAATTATTCCTAGGCTTGTAACCTGTGGCGACGGCCATATAACACCACACAGATATATGGGAGGGTATTATGGGCCAGGTCTATTATTCTGCCTGCGCCATTTTTCTGTCTGAATTTGCACTAGAAATAACATGCAAACTGGTTTTATACGTACTTAAAGGAAATCCACTATCAGCTCCACTGACTTTGCACATTCATTTTAGTGCAACAGTTAATGAAGAAACACAGGTGACCGGCACCAGCCCTGCAACAAAGAAACTCCAGAGTTTAAGTTCTGCTGTTGGCATCCACGCGTCAATACCGACACGCTAACACGCTTTCTCCTGGGGTGCACACTGAACACCACTAAATGTGTAAAAATAGGAAAGCAGAGTGGCAATCACCAGGATTAAAAGCGGTAAACTTTATAGCAGAACATATCCAGGAAAGGGTGGGGGGGGGGCTGGGGTTGGGTGCAACAGCAAGGCTGTCGTGGCGTGCATCCCCCCGGTACTGGATATGTTCTGCAATAAAGTTTACCGCTTTTAATCCTGGTGATTGCCACTCTGCTTTCCTATTTTTACACATCATTTTAGTGCAAACTGATGGCACAGGTATTTAAGAATTGTCTGCACCACATTTGTGTCACATGTGACCCTTTAGTGGCGCGGTTGCACTAGTCATCATGCAACATAAATTAGAGGGCGTTCTGGTGCGCAGTTGGACCCTACGCTGGATTTAACATAAAAAGTCTGACAGAAGAGTGTCGCACACCCTATGTTAAAGGTGCACCCAAAAAAAAAAATGGTGCAGAGGGCGACAGATTCATAAAGAACGTGCGCCACAATTCATGAATCTCGCGCCCCCTGCACACTACAATAGCAACTGCACATAGTACACACTGCACTGTTGTTAGTAAATGTGCCCCAGTGTGTATAATTCCAGGTCATGAGGGGACCTTATTTGGAAAATGCGTAGAGGTGACAGTATATAAGATGTTTGGGGGGCAATATGCAGAAATAAAACTATCTATATTCAGAGGGAACTTGTCTGCAGGTAGTTTCCCAGTAAACCAGTGCCATGTGCAGCATGTGATCCACTTTCCTTATATACAAGCGCTGTTGTAGCCTGGAAAAAAATGACATTTTAATCTGTGTGTTTAGGAGCACCACATGGTCAGGGAGACGCAAGCTAAATGCCAAAGCTAGGCTCAGTGCTCCCCTGCATTGTGATTGTCCTGTATTTCTCATGTGTTTTGTGCATGTGTTGTGCACCCTGGGATTCCTGCGGATGCACGGTTCACACTCTGCAAACCAAAATGTATCACATGCAGCGGCACCCGGCATCCAGTAGACACATCACAGGCCTTAATCATCAGGAAATCTGGACAGTTTTAAACACTTGTATTTCATGGTTGTTGATCCAGCAAACAGGACACTTATATCCAAATCGTTGAAAGATAAAACTTCATGCTTTATTTTGGGACCGTCGTTATGTTTCAATAATCTAACATGACAGCTTAAAAAGTACAAAATCAGCAACGCATTTCAAACGTACTCAAAAAAGTATAAATAAAAGAAGCTGTATGGTACCTACTCAATCACAATTATTTTCTTTTCGATAACAAATATTACCTACAAGTATCAGGAGTATCCATCGGAGCCAAGTTCTCACCATCCCTGTCAATTTGGTCATGGCGTGGTGGGAGGAGTTTACCATTTACACAGTAGATAATCCATTTGGGGGGGACATCTTCTGGTACGGCATACATTGATGACATACTGATAGTGTGGTCGGGAGGTGCCAGAATTTGTCTCCTACCTCAACAATAATTCTATAAATCTCAAATTTACATACACTGTGAATAGGGACAGCATGGTATATTTGGACTTGGTGTTACAAGCAGAGGAGGGGAAACCAATTAGAACCACAACACATAGAAAGAGTAGAGCAGGTAATACTATCCTCCACATGAGAAGTTCCCATCCCAAGCATACAATACAAGCCATACACAGAATTAATGAGAGCGAAAAGGAACTGCTCACAAGAAGGGGATTACAATAGGGAAGATATGCAAGTAACACAGAGACTGAGAGGTGTTACCCTAAATGGACGCTTAATCGAGCTAAGAAAATTGTTGATAGTAAGAACAGGGAGGACATGTTAATAACAAAACAACGGGATAAACCCCCCTGCCCCTGATTTGTGTTGCGTGAAAGCCGGTGCCGATACGCCAAAATCCGATCGCATGTGCCAAAAACCCCTGTTAAATGCGACGCAACACGGAAATCATCGGGAAACCCAACGAAAATGCGTTCCGTGGTCTTTTAGTAAATGAGCCCCATTAAGTTCTTCTTTAGAGAATACAATAGATATAAACCCTGTTGTAATCTTAAAGGATAGATAGTATCCAATAGGGTGTGTGTATACATACCTGGAGGCGACATCTTCACAATGGTGTAACTATTGCAGCAATCAACAACCATGAAATACAAGTACGATTTTTCTTCAGCCCAGACCAAAACATATATGCTATGGATCGGTGAGCAGACTTTTTATTCTCTTTTTGGGACTTACAGTTTTAAACACTACAGAAATGTGATGGGGGGGGGGGGGTGCTGAGCTTGACTTGTGTTCAGATCCAGCTCCCCTGACTATGTGATGCTCCTTAACCCCTTCCCGTCGCAGCACTTATTATTTTTCACTCCCCACCTTCAAAAATCTATAAGCTGTGTGACGGCTTGTTTTCTGCGTAACAAATTGCACTTCATAGTGATGGTATTTAATATTCCATGCCGTGTACTGGGAAGCGGAAAAAAAATTCCATATGCCGTGAAATTGTTATTTGCCTTGGACCGTTTGGACTTGGATTTTACGGTTTTCACTGTATGCCCCAAATGACATGTCTACTTTTTTCATTTGGTCAGTACAATTACGGGGGAAACCAAATTTGTATAGGTTTTATAATGTTTTCCTACATTTACAAAAATTCAAACCTCCTGTACACAAAAATATTTTTTTTGCCATATTCTGGCACTAATAACTTTTTTATACAGGCGATCCCCTACTTAAGAACACTCTAGTTACAAAAGGACCTCTGGATATTGGTAATTTATTGTACTTTAGCCCTAGGCTACAATAATCAGCTATAACAGTTATCACTGGTGTCTGTAATGAAGCTTTAGTGTTAATCCTGATTCTTATGACAACCCAACATTTTTAAAAACCAATAGTCACAGAGACCAAAAAAGTTCTGGCTGGAGTTACAATGATAAAATATAAAGTTCTGACTTACATACAAATTCAACTTAAGAACAAACCTACAGACCCTATCTTGTAAGTAACCCGGGGACTGGCTGTACTTTGGTGTATGGAGCTGTGGGTGGTGTCATTTTTTGCAACTTTTGATGACGTTTTCAATGCTACCATTTTTAGGACTGTACTAGCTTTTGATCAGTTTTTATACAATTTTTTTTATTTTTTAAAATGTCAAAAAGTGCTATTTTCGACTTTGGGCGCTATTTTCTGTTACGGGGGTTAAACGCAATGAAAATCCGTTATTATATTTTGAAAGATCTGGCATTTTCGGACGGGACGATACCTAATGTGTTTAGGATTTTTACTGTTTATTAATATTTTTTTTAATTCTAGGGAAAGGGGGTGATTTGAATTTTTAGGTTTTTTTTATAAATTTTTTGTTTACACTTTTTAAATTTATATTATTTTTCAGACTCCCTAGGGTACTTTAACTTTAGGTTGTCTGATCGATCCTATCATATACAGGCAGTCCCCGGGTTACATACAAGATAGGGTCTGTAGGTTTGTTCTTAAGTTGAATTTGTATGTAGATTTGTATGTACTTTATCATTGTAACCCTCAGCCAAATTTTTTTTTGGTTTCTGTGACAATTGGATTTTAAAAATTTTGGATTGTCATTAGAACCAGGATTAACAATAAAGCTTCATTGTAGACACCTGTGATAACTGTTACAGCTGTTTATTGTAGTCTAAGGCTAAAGTACAGTAAATTGCCAACACCCAGAGGTCCGTTTGTAACTAGGGGTCGTAATTAAGTCAGGTGTTCTTAAGTAGGAGACCGCCTGTACTGACATACTACAGTATGGCAGTATCTGGGGATTTTCCTCCTCATTCATTACCATGTGCTGATCGCACATGGTAATGAAAGGGTTAAAACGAGACAGCTTCGGGTCTTCGGAAGACCCAAGGCTGTCATGGCGACAGATTGCTGCTCCCCGATAATGTCACGGTATGAAAAAAGACTAAAGTAGCTGATAATGATGCTTAAATTCACTTGAAGTATGAGGACAGTATAAAGAGTGAATAAAATGTAACTTTTAATGTTGATAATTAAAATTATTGATAAAAAATAACAAGTGTTGAAAAAATGAGAGCACTCATGAGCAATTAGACTGTCTAAAAGGAATAGACCAAATGTCTAGTTCTATTATAGACTGAAGAGTCCTATAAAGATATGCCATATTTGTGTGTATTTCAATGTTCCACTGAGATGGTCTATGGTTGAAAAAATATATGTAGGAAGCAGCGTCTCCTGTTCACCCGTCTTGGTGTTTACCTGGATTTTGATGAGGAAACTGGATCCCGTGTCCCGTGGAAACCTTTCAGCGGGTAGTGCGTACACAGTGGGGGCGTTGTGTGGAGGCGAGTGTCCAACAGGATATGGTCAAACTGTCAAAGAAACGGGGGATTGGGTAAAAGTACTAACCCTATTAACCCCTGACCAGACAGATTGCTGTTAATCCCTAAGTATCCTAACCTCGGAGCCGCAGCCCTATATGGCTGCCACCCCGACTGGAACCTTTCCCTATAAACACTAGCCCTGTTAAAGACCTACAGAGTCCAGGGAAGGTATATTAAATTGCTTTACAGTAGTGATGTCAGGTAGAGCATGTCCCTACATGCCATGTTTCGCCCTGCTTAGGCTCATCAGGGGACATCTCAAACATACCATAGTCACCTAACAAAACAAACGAAAGTAATATGGAGCAAAAATTAGTATCTACTAAATGGGGCATTAGGGGAAATATCCAATAATCAATGTATCCCTTCCCTTTGTAATTGATGACCGAGGTTTAAGAAGGGGTTCATATCAGGCATATAAGTGACCTGTACGAGTGATTCCCTGTGTCGGGAGCTCGTGGTAAAGAGCTTCCGTCGGTTATGTGAACCAGTGGGTCCATAACTGTGGTTACCTGGTGAGGTCTTTATAAAGGAGTGCTTAATGGTGCTGCGCCGGAAGTACTCGCCCTCTCATTGAGTCCCAAAGGAGACATCGCGCGCTGAAAGTACCAGTGTCCCGGCATGCTTACTGCGCATGTCATACAGGGATCTCGTCTGTGAGCGAGATCTCGCGATAGTTTAATCGAGATGCGATAACTGATCACGCATGCGTGTAATGCATGACGGAGTGTAGTGGGCAGTGTCAGGTATATGTGGGGAGGTGTGTCTTTTGTTTAAAGATACGCCTAGAGGCTGCTTGTCTTTGATCAAGGGGCGTGTCTAGAATGTGTGGACACAGGCTCGATCGAAACAGTGTTGCTGCTAGAACTAGATGAAGCAGTGTAATAGCAATAGGGGGAGTAACTGGACAGGAATGTATCATCCCGCGTCTTGCACATAAATTTGCACATATAAAATGTGCGAATGGAATCCAAGTACCTGCCGTAAATAATAAACTTAAAGCTTATGTGTACTGGAACCATAAAAAGAGATTTGGGGCTGGTGACTTGACATTTCTCAAAGTGTGGTAGAGGCAACATAATGTAGGAATCTCTGCTTGTGCTTCCAAGATAGAAGACAAAAAACAAAACAAAAAAAAAAAAACATGGGGGTGATAACGTGAGGGACCAGGGTGAGCAGTGTCAGAGGAAACAGGCAAAGCTCAGTTGTTCATTTAACCCCTGTGGTGTTGTTGTCTTGAGCCTAAAAATCCATTTTGTTTCCCTCTGTCTCAAAATATGGTCCCAGTCACCTCCTCTTAGGGGGGGTTTTACAAGGTTAATACCAATGAAGGATAACCCTCTCATGTCACCGTTATGTTCGTTGTGTATGTGTTTTGCTAAGGTCTTGTCACGATTATTGCGAATGTCCCCAAGATGGCCCCCTACTCTCCTACGGAATTCCTGATACGTCTTGCCTACATATTGTTTCTGGCACACGCAAGTTGCCAGATAGATGACACCTTTGGAGCGGCAGTTGATAAAGTTTCTGATGGAATATGTTATTCCAGTAGCATGACTTGTGAAATCCTTCCTACTCAAAATAACATTACAGGCTACACAGCCACTGCATCTAAAACATCCCTGGGTTTTATTATCAAGCCAAGTGCCTGCCGCCTTTGGTCTAGTATAGTGACTATGTATGACACGGTCACGGATGTTTTGCCCTCTTCTATAGGTTATATTAGGGTAGTTTGCGATGACAGGCGACAAATCTGGGTCCATTTGTAAAATCGACCAATGTTTGGTAAGTATATCGCGTATTGTTGAGGCTGAGCCGTCGTAGGTACCGATAAGTCTAATCTGAGGTGTCTGGGGTTGTTTAGGTTTGGGGACTAACAGGGTTGTTCTATTCTGTTTCAGTGCCCTCTGATATGCTGTGCGCAGGACAGCGTCCGGGTAACCCCTCGTTCT
Source organism: Engystomops pustulosus (assembly GCF_040894005.1). Taxonomy (NCBI): domain Eukaryota; kingdom Metazoa; phylum Chordata; class Amphibia; order Anura; family Leptodactylidae; genus Engystomops; species Engystomops pustulosus. Next base: position 35,172,005 of record NC_092414.1, read on the forward strand.
GAAGCGTGTTCGCATATCTCTGGCCTGGATGATGAACTCTCTGGTTGAAGAACAATTCCTTCTGAGTCTCAAATATTGGCCGAAGGGGATACCCCTTTTGAGTGGAGGTGGGTGGTTGGACTCCCACCTTAGTAGGGAGTTAGTTGCTGTCGGTTTTCTGTATATTGTGGTACAGATCTCCCCTCTCTCATTTTTCTGGATAAGAATATCCAGAAATGGCAGCTGTGCACAACGTATCTCGTACGTAAAATGAAGACCTAGATTATTATGGTTGAGTTCCTCTACCAGGCCAGTAAATTGCTCTGGGGTACCCTCCCATAATATGAAAATATTGTCGATATAGCGGGCCCATAGGCCCACCATACCGATGTTCAGAGGGTTGGCTGATCCTTCACCAAAGAGGTACAGGTGCTCCCACCAGCCCAGGAACAAATTTGCGTATGCGGGCGCACAAGAGCTGCCCATTGCAGTGCCCCAGAGTTGGTGGTATAGCCTGCCGTCAAAGGTGAAGAAATTGTGGGTGAGTGAAAATTCAAAGATCTGCAGTACAAATTTACTATGGGCTTTAAATTGGTTCTCTCTAGAATTAAGGTAAAATTCGACTGCCTGCAAGCCAAGGGAAGACCTTAAAGGCATAGACTGGGATAATGCTCTCAAGGACAAAAGCCCCCCCCAAAAATGGGACTTTTTCTCATATATTCTGAAAAAGTCCTGTGAGAAACACATACCTTATGGGAAAAAGCATAAAAGGAACAAGAAAAACCCTATGTGGCTAACTAGTCTTGTAAGGAAAGCAATAAGCGAGAAAGATAAAGCGTTTAAGGTGCTAAAACGTGAAGGTAGCGATGAGGCATTACAGGATTATAGAGAGAAAAATAAATCCTGTAAAAAGCAGATAAAGGCCGCAAAAATAGAGACTGAGAGAAATATTGCCAGGGAGAGCAAAAATAATCCCAAATTATTTTTCAAGTATATAAATGATAAGAAACTAAAAACAGAGAGTGTGGGTCCCCTTAGAAATAACATGGGGGTCATGGTGGAAGGAGACGAGGAAAGGGCCAATCTACTGAATGTCGCCTTCTCAACTGTCTTTACCCAGGAAAATCCCCTGGTGGAAGAAACAATGAGGAATAATGTAAATTCTTTTTATAATGTCAACAGTTTAACCCAGGAAGAGGTACGGCGCCGCCTCGCAACCACTAAGATAGATAAATCACCGGGGCCAGATGGCATACACCCCCGGGTTCTGCATGAATTATGTACGGTGATAGACAGACCGTTATTTTTAATATTTGAAGATTCACTGAGGACTGGTTATGTTCCACAGGAATGGCGCATAGCAAATGTGGTACCAATATACAAAAAAGGATCAAATAGCGATCCTGGAAACTACAGACCCGTAAGTCTAACTGCTGTGGTGGGGAAAATATTTGAGGGGTTTATTAGAGATGCTATCCTGGAGTATCTCACTGTGCACAACCTTATAACCCAGCGTCAGCATGGGTTTATGAGAGATCGATCCTGTCAGACTAATCTGATTGGTTTCTACGAGGAGGTAAGTTCAAGACTGGATCTGGGGGACGCTGTGGATGTTGTATATCTGGACTTCTCAAAGGCATTTGACACCGTGCCACATAAAAGGTTGGTATATAAAATGAGACTGCTGGGAATAGGAGAAAATCTGTGTATCTGGGTAAGTAATTGGCTTAGTGATAGAAAACAGAGGGTGGTCATTAATGGCACATTCTCAGATTGGGTTGATGTTACCAGTGGAGTGCCACAGGGGTCAGTATTGGGGCCACTTCTTTTTAATATTTTTATTAATGACCTTGTAGTGGGTTTACACAGTCAAGTTTCAATATTTGCAGATGATACTAAGCTGTGTAAAGTAATAAATACTGAGGTCGATAGTTTAGCATTACAGAGGGATTTGTGGAAGCTTGAGGGATGGGCAGAGAAATGGTTGATGAGGTTTAATGTAGATAAATGTAAAGTTATGCACTTGGGCCATGGAAACAAAAAGTATAATTATGTTCTAAACGGTCAATTACTTAGTAAAACTGAAGCTGAAAAGGACTTGGGCGTATTGGTGGATGGTAAACTTAATTTTAGTGACCAGAGCCAGGCTGCTGCTGCTAAAGCAAATAAAATAATGGGATGTATCAAGAGAGGAATAGATTCTCATGATAAAGACATAGTTTTGCCCTTATACAAATCCCTGGTCAGACCACACATGGAATATTGTGTACAGTTTTGGGCACCAGTGTATAAAAAGGATATAATAGAGCTGGAACGGGTGCAGAGGAGAGCAACCAGGATTATTAGGGGAATGGGGGGATTAGAATACACTGACAGATTACAAAATTTGGGATTATTCAGTTTAGAAAAAAGACGACTGAGGGGAGACCTCATTACAATGTACAAATACCTGAACGGACAGTACAAGGATCTCTCCAAAGATCTTTTTATACCTCGGCCTGTGGCCAGGACAAGGGGGCATCCTCTACGCCTAGAGGAGAGGCGATTTTACCATCACCATAGACAAAGGTTCTTTACTGTAAGAGCAGTGCGACTGTGGAACTCTCTGCCGCAGGAGGTTGTTATGGCCGACTCTATGTACATGTTCAAGAGAGGCCTGGATGACTTTCTGGAGAGAAAAAATATCACGGGTTATGGGGATAAAACATTTATTTAATTCTTGAAGGTTGGACTTGATGGACTTGCGTCTCCTTCCAGCCTTATATACTATGATATACTATGATACTATGACGTGTGGGATAGAAGAATACAAAGCTTCTACGTTGATGCTTGCTAACCAGGTATTCGGGCCAATAGTAAGGCCCTCCAAGCGTTTTAACAAGTCTGTAGTGTCGCGGGTATAGGAAGGGAGGGAGGTTACGAAGGGGGCCAGCACTCTATCAATGTAAATCCCGAGGTTCTGACATAATGATTGGACCCCTGAAACTATGGGCTTTCCTTTTAATGGATTTGTACCCTTATGTAGTTAATGTCACGGGGAGCAACAATGCTTGCCAAGATGGGGGCGCCCATGCGCCACCATTTTTTTTTAAGCCGCCGGCAGCTTTGCCGCTTGCAAACAGCGGGTGTTACCTCTCCAATCACACTCCAGCTTACATAACAGACACATCATTGGATAATCACCCACCAGCTAACTGTTGCCTTGCCAGGTAGTATCTACAGCTGCAATTACACAATACTCAGATTCTAGAACCTTCCTAGAGAGGTGATCAATCTCCCTAATAGCTCCTGACCTGAAGGGGTGGGGGGGTATTCCCAACTACCAGCCTGCCTATACAGAAGAAGATACAGCACCAAGGCCTAGACTCATTTACTAGACACTACACAGGTATTATGCAGTAGTGGCTGGACACACATCAATGTCCCGCTACTGGACACATGGTCCCCAGTATAGCATTCATTGGCTCCTTCACAACACAGGTGGAATCATTTTATTATTTTTTTATGGGGCTAAGCTTTACAGAATATGGAAACTCCCAGGCGGACATGGGAGGGTAAGAAGACTAAAAGAACACATTCATACCCTGCTCTGGCTCCGGCATCATTCCAGAACTTGCGCTTTTGGATCCACTCATCCAAGGAGTGGCCTCCTCGGACCAGGGAACAAGACAGGAAATAAGTCTCCTGGAAAACAAAAGTGATGTAACTTCTTTACTGACTTTACTTATTTATTCCCTTACCTTTATTACTACTATTTAGGCCCAATAATGTACTTGAACTCTATGGGGTCTGTTTTCTCAGACAATATACTCCCTGACCACAACAGGAACCTGGGATAATAGGGGCTATGTTCACTGACCCCACTGTCCTTGTGTCACCCAATTATAAGACCCCCATCTACAGAGCCATCCACAGATCCCCAAAACACTTTGACAGTTTTTTTTGGAGTTTTTTAAATTTTTTCGCTGCACCGTGTGCACCATATTTCTGGTGTGTTGACCCCCCAATATAGCTTCTTTCCCGTCACTCCCTTTTTTGCTTTTGCTTACTTTTTTACTGCGCCAGATTTGTCACTGTGATGATGAATAATAATTTTGGCCACACAGACTATTTCCCAAAAGAGATGCCCCTTTTCCGAACGCCCATGGAAAAAAGGTCCAAAAGCGTTGATAAATGTGGTGCAGGGCATTTTAAGCATTTGAACAGATTAGAATGGAGTCTCCTGCTTGGAGTCAGTGGGGAAGATTTCTCATGTACTGGCATGTGATGGAAGCCCTGTGCCTCTGGATACATAAAGAGTCTTCGCCTCCTATCAGCCATTGTCTTAAAACAATGCAGGGATCCTTACAGCAAAGTAATGTCAGAACCTTGCCATGATCATGTGATGTCATACCAGTGCACAGCCCCTGTCCTGATCATGTGATGTCATACAAGTGCACAGCTCCTGTCCTGATCATGTGATGTCATACCAGTGCACGGCTCCTGTGCTGATCATGTGATGTCATACCAGTGCACGGCTCCTGTCCTGATCATGTGATGTCATACCAGTGCACGGCTCCTGTCCTGATCATGTGATGTCATACCAGTGCAGGGCCCCTGTCCTGATCATGTGATGTCATACCAGTGCAGGGCCCCTGTCCTGATCATGTGATGTCATACCAGTGCACGGCTCCTGTCCTAATCATATTATGTCATATCAGTGCACGGCTCCTGTCCCAATCATATGATGTTATACCAGTGCACGGCTCCTGTCCTGATCATGTGATGTCATACCAATGCACAGCTCCTGTCCTGATCATGTGATGTCATACCAGTGCACGGCTCCTAACAGTCACTGTGCAGTAATGCCAGAGCAGTGTCTTGATCATGTGATGTCATCCCAGGCTTTTTACAATCACAGCTCTGCCCTGTAATGAGCTGTGCCCCTGCAGTTTAAGTAGATCAATGGACCCCAGTCACACAACTTTACCCCCTCTACCAAAGCATGAGGTGTAATATTAATCTCCCCTTCTTTGCAGATGTAGACAATCATCACATTGCCTCTGCTTGTTTCAGGGTGCATTCACACGTGGCGTTTTGGATGAGTCGGGAAGCGTGAATTTTTCAATGTTACAATGCGCTTGGCTACCCTGGAAGCTGTTTTTTTTATTGTTGTAAGTGTAAGCAGTTGTGTAAAACATTTTCATAGCTGTTTAACCCCTTAAGGACGCAGCCATTTTGTAGCTTAAAGGAAACCTACCATTTCAAATGGTAGGTTTAAGCTGTAAACACCGAGCACCAGCTCAGGGTGAGCTGGTGCCGGTGCTTAGTTTCGTTAGTGTTAAAACCGTGGTATCGCGGTTTTAACACTTTTTAAACTTTATAGCATAAACTGCTTCGGCGGACGGTCGCGCGCAGCGCCGAAGCGGCTTCTGCTATAAAGTTTAAAAAGTGTTAAAACCGCGATACCGCGGTTTTAACACTAACGAAACTAAGCACCGGCACCAGCTCACCCTGAGCTGGTGCTCGGTGTTTACAGCTTAAACCTACCATTTGAAATGGTAGGTTTCCTTTAAGGCTCAGTCCCATTTTTTGGATTCTGACTTGCGTCGCTTTATATGGTTATAACTTTTGAACTCTGTTACTTATCAAAGTTATTTTAACCAGTTCGCGACCGCCCGCGGTGTATTAATGGCGGCGGTCGGGTCGCGCTGCATGGAGACCCGAGGCTATTTCGTTTTAACCACTTCATTACAATGTGCTGATAGCACATTGTAATGAATGAGGAGCAAAATCCCCATATACTGCCAATACCGTAGTTTGGCAGTATATGATAGGATCGATCAGACAACCTAGGGTTAAAATACCCTAGGGAGTCTGAAAAATAGTAAAAATAAAAAAAAGTTAAAAAAAAAAAAATTATAATAAAAAAACCTAAAATTTCAAATCACCCCCCTTTCCCTAGAACTGACATAAATATAAATAAACAGTAAAAATCATAAACACATTAGGTATCGACGCGTCCGAAAATGCCCGATCTATCAAAATATAATAACGGTTTTTCACTGCATTTAACCCCGGAACGGAAAATAGCGCCCGAAGTCAAAAATGGCACTTTTTTGCCATTTTGAAAAGTATATAAAAAGTGATCAAAAGGTCGTACAGTCCTACAAATGATATCATTGAAAATATTATCAAATTTCGCAAAAAGTGACACCACCCACAGCTCCGTACACCAAAGTATAAAAAAGTTTTTAGCGCCAGAAGTTGGCAAAATCAAAAAAATAATTTTTGTACAAGAGGTTTTAATTTTTGGAAATGTATGAAAACATTATAAAACCTATACAAATTTGGTATCCCCTTAATCGTACCGACCCAAAGAATAAATTAGACATGTCATTTGGGGCGCTCAGTGAAAGACGTAATATCAAAGCCCACAAGAAAATGGCGCAAATGCGGTTTTTCACCATTTTCACTGCATTTGGATTTTTTTTCCCGCTTCCGAGTACATGGCATGGAATATTTAATACCATCACTATGAAGAGCAATTTGTTATGCAGAAAACAAGCCGTCTCACAGCTCTTTACGTGTAAAAATAAAAAAGTTATAGATTTTTGAAGGTGGGGAGTGAAAAATGGACATGAAAAAACAGGAAAGGGCCCGGTTTTCCGTATTTTCTGAATTGATCAATTTGGGGATAAATACAGTTTTGAATGAAATTTTACATATTTAACATCAAAACCCCCTATATCAGTGATGGCAAACCTTTTAGAAACCTAGCGCCCAAACTACAACAAAGACCCGCTTTTATTTATCTCAAAGTGCCAACACAGGAATTTAATTTGTGATTTATACTCCCTTCTCTGTCACAATTTTCATTGATACCAGCACCTGAGGACACCAATAAAGCAGAAAATAGTCCCAGGTAGAGCTGTTACTTTAAAATACCTCTGTGCACAGCAAGTCCTGGGCTGTCTGGGACTGCAGGAAGATACCTGGAGTCATCTCTGGTGATGGACTGAGTGCCCACAGAAAGGGCTCCGAGTGCCACCTCTGGCACCAGTGCCATAGGTTAGCCATCACTGCCCTATATAATCAACCCATTTTCAAATCTGCACCCCTCAAACTATCAGAAACAGCTTTTAGGAAGATTGTTAACCCCTTGAGATCTTCATAGTAATCAAAATGGAAGTGAAATTTAGAATGGTCACATGCATAGGCTGACACTGCCTGTAAGATGATGTCACAGACACAATGGGGGACATTTACTATGGCGTTTCCTCCAGTTTTGTGGCGCTCTCACCACATGTTCTGCTCTCCTACCTATTTATTAGCTGTCGGGGACAGAAAAAATGACTTTTTCCGTCTGCTCCGACTCTTCTCCGAAAAGGGGCGTGGCTTTGGCGGAGTGGAAACTCAGACAGAATTAACCCCTTAAGGACGGAGGGTTTTTCGGCTAATTTCTCGCTCTCCAACTTCAAAAATCCATAACTTTTTCATTTTTACGTGTACAGACCTGTGTGAGGGCTTATTTTGTGCGTAACAAATTTTACTTTCCCGTAATGTTATTTATTTTAACATGCCGTGTACTGCGAAGCTGAAAAAAAATTCCAAATGTGGAAAAATTGAAAAAAAACCGCACATGCGTCACGTTCTTGTGGGCTCAGTTTTTACGACTTTCACTCTTCGCTCCAAATAACACGCCTACTTTATTCTTTGGTTCGGTGCGATCGCGGTGATACCAAATTTATACAGGTTTTATTGTGTTTTAATACATTTTCAAAAATTAAACGAATGTGTACAAAAAAGAAAAAAATTTTTTTGCCATCTTCTGACGCTAATAACTTTTTCATACTTTGGCGCACGGAAATGTGTGAGGGGTCATTTTTTGCGAAATGAGGCGACGTTTTCATTGCTACCATTTTGAGGTCTGTGCGACATTTTGATCATTTTTTATTTCATTTTTTATGTTATGTAAAAAGGTGTAAAAGTCGCATTTCGGACATTTGGGCGCCATTTCCCGCCTCGGAGGTCACCGCCCGCCGTAACCGTTTTTATATTTTGATAGATCGGGCATTTTGGGACGCGGCGATACCTAATATGTCTGTGATTTTTAGTGTTTGTTATGTTTTATATCCGTTCTAGGGAAAGGGGGGTGATTTGAACTTTTAATATTTTATTAATTTTTTTTATTTTTTAAACTTTTTTTTTTCTTTTTTTTTTCACTATTTTTTAGACCATCTAGGGTACATTAACCCTAGATGATCAGATACTACAGTATTGCAATATATGGCGTTTTTGCAGGTCTTACATTACAATGAGCCACTGGCTCATTGTAACGAACCTGCATAAACCATGTAGCCTCGTGTCAAGAGAAGACCCGAGGCTACCATGGTAACCGATCGCCGCCCCCCGATGACGTTCGGGGGCGTGGCGATCGAAAAAAAGATGGCGGCGCCCGCGCGACGCCGTCTTTTAAACGCCGCCCGCGACTTTGCGGGCGGCGTTTAGAGGGTTAATAGCCGCGATCGGTGCAAGCACCGACCGCGGTTATTAGCGGTGGGGGTTTTGTGCAAAATGCAAAAACCCCCACCTCTGTATGAAGAGGACTCAGCCCGTGAGCCCTCTTCATACATCCCTTATACCTCTGCGCCGTAGAGCTACGGCGCAGAGCGTGAAGGGGTTAATATGTGTCACAGCCATTTTTGGGCGCTGTAAACTGGCGGAAAGTAGACCAAAAGAAAACTGGTCTAGCAGGGACTGTTGGACACATTTCTGGTGCTTGGGACAGATTTTGGTCCCAGGGACAGAAAATGGGCTCGGGGACAGAAATGTCTCTGCACAGCTCTACAATATTAAATGTGTATCTTCTTTCCGAGAGCAGGTCGGTAACAAAGCCAATGCAGACACCGACACTCTAAGTAAATGTCCCCCATTGTTTCAGGCAGTGCCTACAGGCAGCTCTGGGGTCCTGGCCGGATCACGGGGGAAAGACCCTCCAAAGGCATGTTAAATGTCGCGGTCGGGCTTAACAGGTTAAACACCCGCGGACTGCTGACAACTGCTGCTTTGGTGCAGCTGGGAAGAGTGTATTACAGGCGGTCCCCTACTTAAGGACACCCGACTTACAGACAACCCATAGTTACAGACAGACCCCTCTGACCTCTGGTGAAGCTTTCTGAATGCTTTACTATACTCCCAGATTGCAATAATCAGCTATAAGGTGTCTGTTATGAAGCTTTATTGATAATCCTTGGTCCCATTACAGCAAAAAAATGTTTCAATTCAAATTGTCACTGAGGCCAAAAATTTTTTATCTGGATCTACAATTATAAAATATGCAGTTTCGACTTACATACAAATTCAATTTAAGAACAAACCTCCGGACCCGATCTTGTACGTAACCCGGGGACTGCCTGTATATATATATATATATATATTTTCTCACGTTGAAAAACAGGTTGGGTGGGTTTTGGGTGCACAAATGAGTAAAGGCCAAATACAGGGGGACATTATATGTAGGGAGCGGGGTTTTTCAGAAAAAGTGGTATTATAATATCCCCTTTTCTGTAGCCCCTTTCTTATAAAGACAGATTAAAGAAAACGGTGCAAAAAAGGAGGGGAGTTACAGAAACGGGGTACAACAGAAATGAGGGAGTTGCCTTAAAGACAAATTATAAAAAGAGTATATTAGAACAGGGACTGCAGGAAAAGGGGCATTGCATGGGTTGGAGTTAGGTAGGAGCCAATTACGGAGCACACCATTTTGTCAGGGGGAACCTGAAAGTACCTGGAATTTTTTTTTTTGGGTGCAGCTGGCCCAGGTTACAAAAAGGTTGGGAACCGCTGCATTATACAGACAGAAAGTAACCTTCTACAAGTCATAAAACAGTAACAGTAACTATATTATAGGGGTTGTCAGACTATTTTAAAAATTTTACAGGTTGGCTGTACCTATATATTTACAGGGACACAGCCCCTCCACTTTACCAACTTCCTGCAGCCTGGTATGCTTCCTGTCTCAACGTCTGATACAGTGTGGGAACAGGGGAGTGATGGATGAGGAAAAATAAAGGGATTTGCACCCACATTATGATGTATGTCCCAATGTGGCAATATGCAGCCATAAGACCCTCACTGTCCATACATAACCCTCATCCTTCACTACATACCCTCAGGCTCCTCTGTGTGACCCGCTGCTGCCCTTGGAGCCCGGGCTTCTTTGCATATCACCCCCTTTCCACACTTGCAGACGGCAGCCGCCCGCCCATATTACACACAGCTCCCAGAACCCTCCATTAGACCCTGGAGCAGATCCCTCCACACACATCAGAGAGCAGCCCTGCAACTTCTCCACACACATACAGGCGAGAAACACGTAGCCCCGCCCCCGCCTATATCACCCCAGTGACATCACGCCTCATCCTTCCAACTCCATTCTAGCAGCTACCATGCACCTACAGGCTCCGCCATTTTTTAGCCACTCATGCGATGCAGATGCCCCGCCCACGCGTTCTACTTTGTAATGTCAGTCAGTGCAGCCGTTACTGGAGGAGGAGCTACAGCCAGAGAGGGAGCGGCCTGCACCCGATCGTAAGGAGGAGGAGCTACGAACAAAAACCCAGATGGAAATCGCCCGACAACAGGCGATAGGTAGGCAGAGCGTCTATGCAGGCACTAGCTCCATCTAGTGGTCACTTTGTAGTAAGCATGGGATGCCCGAGCACCCGGGGTCCTGTATCAGTTATATTTCATGCTGTGACGTCTTTCTCCTCCTCCTGTTCTAATATCTGACAGATTCCTGTGTATGTTTTACTTATGTCATACTAGGAGTATCATATAGGGGGCGATGTAAACCTGCAGGTATAATGTAGTGTAGATAGAAGATGTGATGGAACCTTCCAATACAAATGTCAGCAGAAATCCATAGGCTGCTCAGTGTCTGGTTGCTAAGGGCAACACGACCCCACCCCCTTTTAGATAGTTTTGTCATTCTGGACCGCTTAAATAACAGCTTAAATAACCCACAGCCCATTGCAACCAATCACATAGCAGCTATCATGTTTGTGAATGAGGAATAGGAAATGAAAGCAGTCCTGTGATTGGTTGCTACTGCCAGCAGAGGCCCTTACAGTAACCCTCGCGCCCATGTCCATGTAAGACAGGTTAACACTGAGATGAAACCCCGGGAGGCGGCAGTGGTGTCATATGTGGGGGCTTATTATATCATATAACACAGGCTCTGGGCTCATTCTCAGCACATACATTACACAGGCACAAAGCATACCTCCCAACTTTTGGAGGAAAGCAAGAGACAACAAGCCCCTCCCCTTTTTCTAAACCACGCCCATTGTCCCACCCACAAGCATAATATAATATCGAACTTGACGGTCCCCACCGCCTCCTCCTCCTGTTCCCCAGCCTCCCCCTCCTATCCTCCAGCATCCTCCTGTCCTCCAGCATCCTCCTGTCCCCCAGCCTTCTCCTTCAGCATCCTCCTCCTGTCCCCGGCCTCCTTCTGTCCTCCAGCCTCCTCCTCCGGTCCCACAGTCCCCTCCAGAATCATCCGACCTACCCCTCCAGCATCCTCCTCCTGTCCTACAGCCTCCTTCTGTCCCCCAGCCTCCTCAAGCATCTTCCTGTCCCCCAGTCTCCTCCTCCAGCATCCTCCTCCTGTCCCTAGCCTCCACCTGTCTTCCAGCCTCCTCCTGTCCTGCAGCCTGCTCCTCCTGTCCCCCAGCCTCCTCCTCCTGTGCTCCAGCAGCCTCCTGTCCTCCAGCAGCCTCCAGGATCCTCCTGTCACCCAGCCTCCTCCTGTCCTCCAGCAACCTCCAGCATCCTCCTCCTGTCCTCCAGCAGCCTACTCCTCTATTCTCCTCCTGTAGCCTCCTGTTCTCCAGCCTCCTCCTGTCCTCCACCATGCTCCTGTCCTCCACCAGCCTCCAGCATATTCCTGTCTCCCAGCCTCCTCTTTTAGCCTCCAGCATATTCTTGTCCCCCAGCCTCCAGCCTCCTCCTGTCCTCCACCTTCCTCCAACCTTCTTCAGCGTCCTCCTGTCCTCCAGCAGATTCCTGTCTCCCAGCCTTCTCCTGTAGCCACCAGCCCCCCTGTCCTCCTCATGTGCCTCAGCCTCCCCTGTCCTCTATTCTCCTCCTGGCTCCTCTTCCTGTAGCTCCCTGTCCCCTGGTAGTAAACAAAAAACCTCTGTTTCTTACCTTACCTCGTTCCCACGCAGTCATTCAGTCTTCTCCCGGGCTCGAGTTCGACTGACTTGTGGAGGGGGTGGGGCCAGTCGGGGGTGGAGCTACCTCCTCACATGACTCGTGCAGACATAATGTGAGGAGGTAGTAGGGGCTGGTCCCACCTCTGCAGCTCTAATCTACCGCATCTGGAGGAGGCAGGACAAACTGGGAAAAGTGGGCGGAGCAGAGCCCAAAAAACGGGACTGTCCTGCTAAAACCGGGACGATTGGGAAGTATGACAAAGGCTGTAATGTGACTATAACATCTACCATCACCCTTTATTATCTGTAAGCTGCAGGCTGACGCTTATATCCATTTATTATGTGTGATATTTATTACTAGCTGTAGATCCCTGCTAGCCCAGCACAGTAAATAGCTGCACTTAGTTAAGTGGTTAACAAAAAATCCCTGTCCCTGTCACTCACTCTGTCTGTCACTCACTCTCCCTGTCTCTCTGTGACTCTCCCTGTCTGTCTCTCACTCACACTCACTGGCTGTATCTCTGTCACTCCCTCATGCTCCCTACCTGTCTCTCACTCTCCCGGCCTGTTTCTCTGTCACTCACTCTCCCCACCTGTCTCTCACTCTCAGGGCCACCACTAGGAATTTTGGGGCCTGTAATATTTTTGCTGTCCCCCCTACCCCAGCCAGTGTCCATTCCCACATTAATACATAATATTGTATACACAATTTTTTTTAGTTGACCAAAACATTTTTAAGCCATGACAAGCTAGACAGGACTACTGCATCTGCCCACTCACTATATAGATGGCCCCTGCACGTGCGCACTCACTATATAGATGGCCCCTGCACCTGCCCACTCACTATATAGATGGCCACTGCACCTGCCCACTCACTATATAGATGGACCCTGTACCTGCCCACTCACTATAAAAATGGCGCTTGCACGTACCCTTCCCAGTCCACAGTCCAGCTCTGGCTCCCCTAGCCCACAGACAGCTCACACTCACTGGCTGACTCTCTGTCACTCACTATCCCTGGCTGTCTACCTCACACATAAGCTGTATTATACTCATTGCCTATAGTAACTAATCAAAGCTAAGAGCTCATATTAATGACCTGTGGCAAAATAGAAGCTGAGCTGTGATTGGCACAGAAACACAGTTATTCGTGGTGCACAGTTTTCCCCTTATGGAGCTACTCACGGTATAAGACCGGTCCACACACTCTTAGTAAAAGTCCAAAGTAATAGAGAAAATAATTTCACTATGACCGGAGCTCCCAATATTATTCTTCTCATTCGTTATTCCATCTTTAAAGTGTAACCGTCATTTAAAAAAACTTTTGATATGTTGTAGGGCAGGTAATTTTAAGCCCTTTTGCAATTGGATTAGTTACCCAAATCCTGCTCCTTCCTCTTGTATTCTGCAGACTTCCCCTAGATGGCAGTGAGTGCTCAGATAGCTGTTACTATGGACATTCTGTCTTCAGATAGAAGCCAGACTATGGAAAAGGAGACATGCCCCCATCCCCCTCTCTGCACACAGCTGATCACCTCATGTCTCCCTGCACACAGCTGATTACCTCATGTCTCACTGCCCAGCACTCAGCCATGTGCAGGGAGAAGCCCTCACTAATGTATTGACCAAGCACCTACATTCTTATCTCTCCTCAGCTTTCCCTACACTTGTGTATAACACATAATCCACACTGACAGAAACTGCAGCCCCCCTCCCTCCATCACCTCATACAAGGAAGTGGCAGGAGACGATCTCCAAGTCTACAAGCTGTCCTGTCATGTGCTGTGCTGGAGTGTTACTTAGGTAGGTAGATAGACCGATAGACATGGATACATAGATAGATTTGATATAGATAGGATATAGATAGATATGAGATAGATAGGAGGGATAGATAAATAGGAGATAGATAGATAGATAGATAGATACTTGGAGAAAGTCCAAAGAAGCACATGTAAACGATGGTCGGGTGCACGCCTATTAGGGCCGGGCGTCAGGTCCTCAAAGGTATCCTTATAGAAAAAAGGCAGCACTCCAGAGTAAAAGTGAAAAAATGTAGATTCCTCTTTATTGCATATCCCAAAACAGCAGCAACGTTTCGGCTCGGTATGAGCCTTTCTCAAGGGCTTGAGAAAGGCTCACACCGAGCCAAAACGTTGCTGCTGTTTTGGGATATGCAATAAAGAGGAATCTACAATTTTTCACTTTTACTCTGGAGTCCTGCCTTTTTTTCTAGATAGATAGATAGCTCTGGTGTAATTGGTGTGCTTGTGATGAGGGGATTGTAGTTTTTTGAGAGCTGGAAACCCTGGTTGCTGTGGGCCAAAAAAGATACTAAATGAGGACCAAGAGGCAAAATATTTTGAGGAACGTACCAACAAAGTTAAAATTTTTTAAGTTCACTATACTTGAGCAACGCCCCGGAAGAAGCCTTGCCGGTGAAACCGGTCGGGCGGACAGGAAAGCTAGCGTCCCGTTATTTGACTTGTGATATGTGCATTTTTGATTGACTCTTGTGAGTATGATGAACTTAAATAAATGTTAACTTTGTTGGAACGTACCACACCATCTGCCTGCATATTTTCTTCCAGCTACAATATAATTAAAGGAGGATAATGAAAGTGCGATGGTGCTAGTCTGATGGTTGACATACTTTCAGCAGGAGAAACTGCGGATTAGTGCTGTTCATCGTTGGTTAAAGATGGAATAACGAGGGAGAAGAATAATATTGGGAGCTCCGGTCATAGTGAAATTATTTTCTCTATTTCTGTGAGCTGTGATTGGTTGCTTATTGTCACAGCAATAATATTACCTCACATATTGGGGCAGATTTATCAAGTGTCTGAAAGTCAGAATATTTCTAGTCGCCCATGGCAACCAATTGCAGCTCAGCTTTCATTTTACCAGTGCTCATGAATATTTCAAAGGAGAGCTGTGATTGGTTGCCATGGGCAACTAGAAATATTCTGACTTTCAGACACTTGATAAATCTGCCCCATTATGTCACATATTAGTTCGCATCTTACCTCACACCTGAGGGTGATGGAACACGTGGCGTTTTAAACGTGTTTTTGGCCCGTTTTTAAGCAGTCCGTCAAAAAACGCAATTATCTTTATTCAAACTGGTTAAAAAATGCATGTGGTTTTTGATGGACTGCTTAAAAACGGACCAAAAACGCGTTCGAAGCGGCACGTGTGCCATCACCCTAAGACTGCGTTCACACGTTGCATTTTGTTTGTGTTAACGCATTGGGTTTTCAAATTTATCACAACAGTTTAGAGGAGACTTACCTAATTACATTGCTGTCAACATTGTGTTTACAAAATGTAATTTAACAAAATATTAACACATATGCTAACACTATGTTAACACTTATATACTGTATATATATATGTATAGATGTTAACACTTTGTTAACATTTGTGCTAACATTGCATTAACATTGCATTAACACTTGCATTTTGTAAATGAATTGTTGACAACAATGTAATTAGGCAAATTTCCTCTTTTTCAATAACGAAAAAGCGAAAATTTTATAGCCTTCAAAAGGCGCCAATGAGGAAACTAAAATCCTGGCAGCTGCAGGGTGCTCCTTCCCTTCTGCACCTCGCTGTGCCCCCATAAAACAAGTCACAGCCACATGTGGGGGGTCTTTGTACTCAGGAGAAATTGCAGAACAAATTGTATGGTGGGTTTTCTCTTTTTATATTTTGGAAATGTGTAAATTTTAGTGCTAAATGAACGTATAAGGGAACAATATGACCATTCTAAATTTCACCTCCATTTTGATTCAATTACTATGAAGATCTCAAGGGGTTAACAATCTTCGTAAAAGCTGTTTCTGATAGGTTGAGGGGTGCAGATTTGAAAATGGGTAGATTATATAGGGGGATTTGATGCTAAATATGTAAAATTTCATTCAAAACTGCATTTATCCCCAAAATAGTCAATTCTGAAAATCCGGAAAAGCGATATTCTATTTGTAGGCCGCGTGACATCAAAATAAATTATCCAGACATTTCAGAAATTATGAAAATGTAAAGTAGACAAATGGGAAATGTTATTCAGCAACTTATTTAGGTGGTAAATCTATCTGCCTGAAAACGCAATGATTTAGAATTTCGAAAATGGCAAATTTTTCAAAAAATGTATCATATTTTCTTTTTTTTTGTAAATAAACGCAAAACTTATCAGCCAAAATTTACCACTAAAATGAAGTACAACATGTGGGGAAAAAACAATCTCAGAATCGTTTTGATAAGTAACAGTGTTCAAAAGTTATAACCATATAAAGCGAAGCAAGTCCAAATCCAAAAAATCGGGCTGAGCCTTAAGCTACAAAATGGCTGCGTCCTTAAGGGGTTAAAGGGGTTGACTGACTTTGCTGGTGGGCTCCAATTCACATTGTGGCCTCCCTCCTCCATCCACCTCATATTGTAGCCTCCATCCACCTCATATTGTAGCCTCCCTCCTCCATCCACCTCATATTGTAGGCTCCCTCCTCCATCCACCTCATATTGTAGGCTCCCTCCTCCATCCACCTCATATTGTGGCCACCCTCCTCCATCCACCTCATATTGTAGGCTCCCTCCTCCATCCAATTCATATTGTAGGCTCCCTCCTCCATCCACCTCACATTGTGGCCTCCCTCCTCTATCCACCTCATATTGTAGGCTCCCTCCTCCATCCACCTCATATTGTGGCCTCCCTCCTCCATTCACCTCATATTGTGGCCACCCTCCTCCATCCACCTCATATTGTAGGCTCCCTCCTCCATCCACCTCATATTGTAGGCTCCCTCCTCCATCCACCTCACATTGTGGCCTCCCTCCTCCATCCACCTCATATTGTAGCCTCCCTCCTCCATCCACCTCATATGGTAGGCTCCCTCCTCCATCCACCTCATATTGTGGCCTCCCTCCTCCATCCACCTCATATTGTGGCCACCCTCCTCCATCCACCTCATATTGTAGGCTCCCTCCTCCATCCACCTCATATTGTAGGCTCCCTCCTCCATCCACCTCACATTGTGGCCTCCCTCCTCCATCCACCTCATATTGTAGCCTCCCTCCTCCATCCACCTCATATTGTGGCCTCCCTCCTCCATCCACCTCATATTGTAGCCTCCCTCCTCCATTCACCTCATATTGTAGGCTCCCTCTTCCATCCACCTCATATTGTAGGCTCCCTCCTCCATCCACCTCATATTGTAGGCTCCCTCCTCCATCCACCTCATATTGTGGCCTCCCTCCTCCATCCACCTCATATTGTAGGCTCCCTCCTCCATCCACCTCATATTGTAGCCTCCCTCCTCCATCCACCTCATATTGTAGGCTCCCTCCTCCATCCACCTCATATTGTAGGCTCCCTCCTCCATCCACCTCATATTGTAGGCTCCCTCCTCCATCCACCTCATATTGTGGCCTCCCTCCTCCATCCACCTCATATTGTGGCCTCCCTCCTCCATCCACCTCATATTGTGGCCTCCCTCCTCCATCCACCTCATATTGTAGCCTCCCTCCTCCATCCACCTCATATTGTGGCCTCCCTCCTCCATCCACTTCATATTGTAGCCTCCCTCCTCCATCCACCTCATATTGTGGCCTCCCTCCTCCATCCACCTCATATTGTAGCCTCCCTCCTCCATCCACCTCATATTGTAGGCTCCCTCCTCCATCCACCTCATATTGTGGCCTCACTCCTCCATCCACCTCATATTGTAGGCTCCCTCCTCCATTCACCTCATATTGTAGCCTCCCTCAAGTGCAAACTGCACTAGGAGCAGTTTCCCTGAGGAGTGTGTGGGGTGCACCAGATTTATGAAAAGTTTTGAAGTTCTTCATGAATGTGGTGGACCCTGGTGCATTCCTCTTAAAACACGGTGATGCAAAAACTGCTAATTTCTCACCCAATGAACCACATTGGCCCACAAGGGCTGTGCACCAGATTTCTGTCGGACTTGCACAGGTATTTAAGAAGTGTCCGCGCCACATATGTCACGGCTGCACTATTCTGCATGTAACACAAATTTCTTCACTGAAGTGGGCATTCTGGTGCTCAGTCGGACCATGGGCCAATTTAAAAGGCAAAGCCTGACAGAAATGTGTCACACTCACTGGGGCTTATTTACTAAGGGTCGCGGATCACACTTTTGTTGGACTGTTCTGCGGTTTCGGGATTTGCGCAGCTTTGACAGATATCTTACAGGGGTTTGCGCTGGGATTGTGTCACATGCGTTCCAATTGTGGCGCAGCTGCACTGGCTTTCATGTGACAGAAATCGGGGCGCCGGACGATCCGACTGATTTGGACTGAGCGCGGGATTTAAAATTCAAATTGTGTCACAAGACAATGCACTTACATGCACCAGGAAGAAGAAGGTGAACTCTACGGACCTGAGTGGGGAAGCGACACATGCAGGATATCGGGCAGGCAATCTTAGTGAATCGGGGCAGAGGGCATTATCGTCGGCAACTTCAAGGAACGGGTAAGTAAATGTGCCCCATTGTGTTAAAGGTACACCAAAAAAAGTGGTTCTCTCTGTCGGGGCATTGAAGAGGGCACCAGATTCATAAAGAAAGGTCGCAAGTTTTCTTTCGGACTTTGCACAGGTATTTAATTGTGTTGCACGCGACCCTTTTGTGGCGCAGCTGCACTAATCATCATGCGACACAAGTTAGGGGACGTTCTGGTGCACAGTCTGTCTGTGCGCCAGATTTAACATGCAAACTCTGACAGAATTGTGTTGCATGTCCTATGTTAAAATGTGCCCCCCCTCCTCCAAAAAAAAGAGGTGCACTCTGTTGGGGCAGTGCAGAGGGCACCATTAATATGATGCCCCCTGCACTGTCCCAACAGAGTGCACCACTTTTTTCTGGTGCACCATTAACATGGGGCCTACAATACAGTTCTGCCGGATTTTGCATGTCAAATGTGGCACACGAAACGACTGAGCATTAGAATGCCAATTTCAGTGCAGAATTTTGTGTCTCCTTAACCCCTTAATATCCTGGCTCTTTTTCATTTTTGCGTTTTCATTATTCACTTTCCACCTTCAAAAATCTATAACTTTTTTAATTTTTCCATGTAAAGACCTGTGTATGGGCTTGTTTTCTGCGTAACAAATTGAACTTCATAGTGATGGTATTTTATATTCCACGCCGTGTACTGGGAAGCGGAAAAAAATTCTGAATACAGTGAAAATGATGAAAAAACGCATTTGCACCATTTTTTTTGTTCTTGGATTTTACAGCATTCACTGTGCACCCCAAATGACATATCTACTTCATTCTTTGGGTCATTACGATTATGGGGCATTTTCCACTTACGTTATTATATTTTGATAGATCGGACATCTTGGGACGTGGTGATATATAAGATGGTTAATTAGGCCTCACCTTACAAAAGTCAAGAGGGCTGTTGGGGCCCTGCATAAAATATCCCTAACAGATGTTTATGATTTTTTACTGTTTATTTATATTTATATCAGTTCGATTTTTCAGACCCCCTAGGTCAGTGGTGGTGAACCTATGACACGTGTCGCAACAGAGGGCACGCAGAGTCCTCTCTGTTGGCATGCGGACCATCTGCCCTGCCGTCTATATATAAATCATTAGAAAACACGGCAGGTAGGAAATGCTGCCGCTGGCAGAGAGCTCCAGTGATCTCTCTCACTGAAGGCTGCGTCTGATTTGCTCTGTGCTCAATAGTGCTGCCTAGAGACACAGCAGCAGGTCAGTGCCCGCCCCTCCAGTCCCTCCCCCTGCAGATCGGCAACACAAGGAGAGAGACAGAACCGCCCGAGTACAATTCATCAGCGCCTAGTACAGATAAGTGCAGCAGGAGGGAGCAGTCAGGAGCTGCTCTGTGTGTTTGTCACAGGCAGCTTTGGGACACTAAACAACTATAGGTCCTTATTGTTTAGTGTCCCAAATTACCCTGTATGACAGACATCTATGTGCACATATATACCATCCTTGGCCCAGATCTCTTGTTGCTGTGGCTGGGTGCACTACACTGTCCTCACTGACAGCATGGCACAGGTGCCCAGGCGCCCCTGGACCAATATATATATATATATATATATATATACATATATGGCCAGACATGTGTCATATGTGGTGATTTGATGGCAAATTCACCTGCCTGATTCCCTGTAACTTTGCTATTCCCTCCACCCCACAACACACACTGTGTCCTACAAACCCAAATTGGATTCAACAATCCTTCATATTGCCCCTTTATGGGGGTAGTGTTCCTCACTGTATGGAGGTAGTGTCCGTCACTCGATGGAGGTAGTGTTCCTCACTGTATGGAGGTAGTGTCCGTCACTGTATGGAGGAAGTGTCCGTCACTGTATGGAGGTAGTGTTCCTCACTGTATGGAGGTAGTATCCGTCACTGTATGGAGGTAGTGTTCCTCACTGTATGGAGGTAGTGTCCGTGACTGTATGGAGGTAGTGTCCGTGACTGTATGGAGGTAGTGTCCTTCACTGTATGGATGTAGTGTCCGTCATTGTATGGAGGTAGTGTTCCTCACTGTATTTACTCCTGCTTTGTGATATAATTGCTGATGTTGGTCTTTCTTTAGTGGTCTGTTTATTATCATTATGGTGGTATTTATCTTGTTGTACTGGTAATGTTCATCATGCGTCAGTATTATATGTCCCTTATAGAGCGGTATTGTCGGTAATTTTAGGCTAAATAGCCATGTTGGCACTCTGGGATTATTACATGAACTTTGGTTTGCAGTTTGGGCACTTGGTCTCTAAAAGGTTCGCCACCACTGGCCTGGGGGATGTACGCCTGGAGTCCCTGTGAGCAGCAGGCGGCATAGATGAATCATCTAGAGTTTGGAGGGTAGCATTAAAGGAGTTAGAGGCTTGCGGCGAGAGGGAACTGCCTAGTAGCAGAGAGCCATGTGACGGGGGTGGCTGGGAATAGAAAGGGGAGAGGGCAGGGGATTCAGGCTGTGAAGCAGGCTGCTTGTTATGAGAGTGGCCCTGGGGGCCTTCCAAAGTGGAAAGTGGGGGGTGGATGCACGGGGCCTATTGGAGATTCGAGGTCTACTGTGGGAGGGGGGAGTTGAGGCTTGGGGCCTAGCGGAGGCTTGAGGCCTACTGTGGGAGGGGGCAGTTGAGGCTTGGGGCCTAGCGGAGGCTGGAGACCTACTGTGGGAGGGGGGAGTTGAGGCTTGAGGCCTAGCGGGGCTTGAGGCCTGTGGGGGGGGGGGGAGTTGAGGCTTGGGGCCTAGCGGAGGCTGGAGGCCTATTGTGGGAGGGGGGAGTTAAGGCTTTGGGCCTAGTGGAGGCTCCATTCCTACTTTGGGAGGGGGTTTTGGAAGCTTGGGGCCTACTGGGCTGATAAGGGGGGGTTACGGGCAGGGGAGTATCGCGCATTACTGCGCTGCTTACTTTGGGGAGCGTCAGGTCCTGTCCCGCAATGCTCCTTCCGGTAAATGGGCCTTGTTACTGGACGCGACGCCGGGGATGCAGGCTTCTTCAGCGCTGGGCCATGCCGCCTGCTGGTGGACGGAGATCCCGGTCTGAGGAGGTCCGCTGTGCGTGTGCGGAGGCCTCCGGGGAGCACTGCAGAATGGGGTCTGATGCAGCCTCGCAATGCTGCAATAAGGCATCCATCCATGTAGACCCCTCAGCAGCCACTCTTTCATACACCTGGGCCTCCAGGGATTTTATCACGAGGGTAGGCAAAAGCGAGCATGAAGAAAGGGGGTCTAGACTTCTCGCCGCTCGGTCCTGATGGCAGAAGGAAAGAGGACCCCCCACGTGCCCCCAAAGCGTATATCACCTTATACCCTCCCCATAGTGACCACCAAAAGGGGGCCAATCGCATCCTTTGCCACTTTCAAATACAGAAGCCAATCCCCAACACAGTCTCCCGCCCCTTCTCTATATCATTTGGGGCTAGTGATTCTTAAAGGCTGGACTTGATGGACTTACTTCTTTTTCCAGCCTTATATACTCTGATACTATGTTTACCATTTCTTTTGCTTCAACAACCTGAAGAAACAAACCTGAGGGCAGATTTTTAAAAGCATCCAAAACTCAAGTAGGAGAGGTTTGGCCAAAATGCGAATGTGTTTCCCATAAAAGTCTGACAGCCTGCTCTGGGGTTGTTCCAGGAGTATGACAGCCTGCTCTAGGGGTGGCCCATGAGACTGATAGCCTGCTCTGGGTTTGGCCCGAGAGTCTGACAGCCTGCCCATGGAGTAGCCCAGGAGTCTTACAGACTGATATGGGGGTGAAACAGGAGTCTTAAAGTCTGGCCTAAAAGTCTGACATCCTGATCTGGGGTTGGCCCAGATGTCGGACAGGCTGCTCTGAAGGCAGCCCTTGAGTCTGACAGCCTGCTCTGGGGTTAGCCTAGGAGTCTTACAGCCTGCTCTGGGGTGACCGAGGAGTTTGACTTCCTGCTCTGGGGGTGGCCGAGGACTCTGACAGCCTGCTCCAGGGTTAGATAGCCTGCTTTGGGGTTTCCCCTGGAGTCTGACAGTGGGGGTGGCCCAGTAATCTGACATGCTCTGGGGGTACCCAGAAGTCTTCCAGCTTGCTCACTGGGGGTAGAGTCTTACAGGGTCATGGAGTAGCCCAGGAGTCTTACAGCCTACACTGGGGATAACACAGAAGTATTAAAGCCTGTTTAGGGAGTGGCTCATGAGTCTAACAGCCTGCTCTGGGGGTACCCAGGAGTATGACATCCTGATCTGGGGTTGGCCCAGATGTCTGACAAAATGCTCTGGGGATGGCCCTACAGTCTGACAGTCTGCGTTGGGGGGTATCCAGGAGTCTGACAGCCTACACTGGGGTTAGCCCAGGAGTCTTACAGTTTGCTCCAGGGTAACCCAGGAATCTTAACAAGGGTTAAGCCCTGGTAATGTTAATGGAAAACCAATTTAAATTTATTGTAAATTGATTAAAGTTCACCTTCCTTTTAAAAAAATAAAAAAGCGGCCTCCTCCATATATCCCTTCAGTCGTCCTTGTTACAAAAAAATATGAGCAAAGTGACATGACAATATACTGTACATTTTTATGTGATTTTTACTTTTAACACAAACAAACAAGTGGACATGCGGTACATTTTGCACAGTATAAGCCACTGCATAAGGAGATTCTTACAGACATTACATAACATCAATTTGCATTGCCAGCAGTCACAGTAAGACATTATGATATTAATCTCCAACATGAAATAGAAAATACAGTGAAGCAATACACATGCCCAAAAAGAAATTTCACAGCCACCCTCCAGCCACCCCACCCACCCACCAGATTTAGCTCCCAAAGGCAGGGCCTGTATGCCCCGAAATACATAAGACTAATTATCCTTCTACGTGGCTAACGACAATTGGTACTGCAGGCTTGCTCTAAGTTGGACCAATAGCCTTGATGGCAATCCTGGTATATCCATCCATTTCTCCATATTTTTTCAAATTTTTTAAGAGAATTTCTCTTCAAATACGAACCATATTCCAATCTAACGACATTATTTACTCTATCTACATATTCCCTAAAAGATGGGGGCCTGGGCTTGATCCAATGCGCAGCAATTAATTTTCTAACCTGGTATAGAGATCGTTGGATCCCTATTATATTAGAGGATGATAGATCATTCAAATCCAGAAGTCCCAATAGACAAGCATGAGGTGTTGCTGGAATGTTAGTTGAGAACACTCTATCCAACAAATCTAATGCTTCCTTCCATAGACTTCCAAGGTCTCCACACTCCCACATCATATGTAAAATGCCCGCTCCTTCAATCCTGCAACTAGGACAGGCCGAGTCTCCCCGGACCCCTATTTTAAATAAATAAAGTAATTGCAGTGACCTGTATGCCCTGTGTAGCATAAGAAGGTGAGACTTCCTGTAGGACTCACTCGGAAATAGAGCGGGCACTATTTCTAAACAGTCAGACCACTGTTCATCTGAGATAGGTCCGATGTCCCTTTCCCACTTAGCCCTACATTTAATTGGTATATTATCCATTGTTTTATTAAGCAGCACCGTGTTATAAAAAGAGATCAGACCCTTGGTTGTATTAGTCGTAATATAATAGGTGTCAAGCGATGCTGAGCATCGTAAGCATGTCGTAATTGCAGATATTGAAAAAAACAGGCTCTAGGAAGTTGATAGGAAGTACTGAGATCATGAAATGTCTTGCATACACCATCACTACATAAGTTCTCTATAGTGAGAATACCTTTTTCCTCCCAGGGAGTGAAGCCCTCTAAACGAAAGATCTCCGGGAGCGCCAGATTTCTCCATAGGGGACTATAGGGGGTGAATCTGGATATACCCATAATGTCCTTCACCTTGTTCCATACCTTCCTCATAAGAATTAAAGTGGGTTTTTTGTTATGTAATCCTCCACCAAAATTGGCCCCCAAAGCGTGCGCAGAGGTGGGGCTGCGTTAAGCCCTTCTTTCTTACCCCAACCCACAAAGTGTTGGACCTGTGACGCTAAGAAGTACAGCCAGGGATTGGGAATTGCTAACCCCCCCTCTGTTTTACCTCTTTGGAGTGTGTCCAGGCTGATACGCGCCTGCTTACCTTTCCAAATCAGTTTACGGAATAAGCCTTTTTTTTATGAAAGTAATGTTGCGCCACCCATACCAGGGAATTGTGTAAGACATATAGGAGTTGCGGTATCAAGACCATTTTAATAAAGTTGCCTCTTCCTACTAGGGACAAGGGCAACTTACATCACGTTACTATTTTAGTAAGCGAGCGAGAAAGTAGAGGTTCTAAGTTATCTTTGATATAGTCTTTTGGTCGACCAGTCACCACCACTCCCAGATACTTCATTTTGGCTGTCACTTGCAGAGGGCCTAAGGTTTGGGGGTTCCCTGGAATTGGGTCTAATGGAAGCACAACAGACTTATGCCAGTTAATGTTAACTCTGGAGTACCTTCCAAAGGTTCTGACGATTTGCATGGCTTCAGTTAGTGATCTATCCGTATCTCCCAAATATATAAGAAGGTCATTGGCGTGAAGGGAGACCCGTTCCTCTCTCTCTCCTCCCTTAAAGCCCCGCAAGTCTGCGGTGGATCTGAGTGCAGCTGCGAGTGGCTCTATTGCTAATGCAAATAGAAAAGGGGAGAGTGGACATCCCTGCCTCGTCCCCCTCTCTAACTGAATTGCATCTGAGACCAGGCCATTGACCTTTATTCTCGCCAATGGATTGGCATATAGCAATTGAACCCAACCAATATATTGAGGTCCAAATCCCAGTTATCGCAGTACAGCCCATAAAAACTCCCACTCCACACTGTCAAAGGCTTTGGCAGCGTCGAGTGAGAGGACCGCCCTGCCAGTTCTATCACCTCTCTCAGCCTGGATGTTCAGGTATAATCGTCTAATATTGACCGATGTAGACCTATCTGGCATAAATCCAGATTGATCTGGATGTATAAGGGAAGTAATTACCCCTAGAAGGCGATTAGCTAGGGCTTTGGCTAATACTTAAATATCCACCGAAAGCAGCGAAATCGGACGATGTGAATCTGGATTCTGTAGATCCTTTCCCGGTTTTGGCACAACGACCACTATCGCATCTCGCATTGATGGGGGGAGACTATTATGTAATTTCAATTCCTCCAGCACTTTCAGCAATCTTGGAAACATAGTCTCCTGGTGTTTTTTAAAGAATTCCCCAGGTAACCCATCTATCCCTGGAGCCTTTTCATTAGGAAAAGATGCAAGTGCCTCCTCCAGTTCCTTTAATGTTAATGGGGAGTCCATCTGCTTGTTCCTGTGTTAATCTAGGCATATCTATGTCCTCCAAATAATTCAATATTTCCGTTGTACTACAGCCAAGCTGAGATTTATAGAATTCTTTATATACATTATAGAAAACCCCCAGTATTTCTTTGTCTCCTGTGACTATGGAATTGTCCGGAGCTCGTATTTCCCTAAGCTGAGTGTGACCTTTTTGGGTATTAATAATATTTGCTAACAAATGGCCTACTGCCTCCCCCTGGACAAAATATTTTTGTTTAAGGAAAAATCTCTTGTCCTCTGCTACTTGCTACACTTGATCTTACACAAAAGGTTTTTAGAAATGCTGTTTGTAGCCGGAGTACACTCTGGTTATATTGCCTGGACAATCGGTAGCCTGAGGCTGCGGCCGCTGCCTCCACACGTCGTCCACATAGCTGCCTCCATACATCGTCCCCTTAGCAAACGAGCTGTGTCAGGCAGAATTTTCGGGTGTTTCACCAGATACGTAATGGAACTCGGCCCATCTATCGCCGCCATGCTGGAGACCTGAAGTTTCAATCATAGCGGTGCAATATGGATGCCCCTATACCGTCGCTCTTAATCATGGAACCATTTCCGAAAAAAAAAATAGAACCGCAATGCTATTCCATTATTCGTAGATAAAGTATTCAAACGACCCCGCCTGCTTTGAAATTGATAATTTTTTCAAAGTAAACGCTTCGGGCCCCCATGTCCATTTGGGGTGGGGAGTAGCCGAGAGGCAGGGGCTTGGACAGGCGAAAGCTCGCCTGGCAGCGGACCGCCATCTCCATCCCAAGATCTAACTAACATCGTTTTAACTGCAGCAACTTTGATCTACTACTATAACCTTTTACCTCTAAAATCTATCTTTTCACTCCTCTTTTTTCACCTCCTTACATTCACCTCGGGTGCCATAAACATCTCCATTGCCTCTACATGTCGTCTCCATAGCTGCCTCCACATGTCGTCCCCTTAGCAAACGAGTTGTGTCAGGCTCATTTTTCGTTTGTTGCACCTAAACGTTATGGAACTTGGTCACTCTGTCGCCAACATGTTGTGTTATCGACTAAATATACCGTCAACCTTTTGTTCACATAGGTAATCATTTCAGCGCTTCTTGCTCACCTACTTTGGTTCCTCTCTGCCGCCATAACCAGGCCAAATACTGATACGTACAGTGCTACACATTATCCTTGCCAAAAGGAATTTTTTAAATTGGTTTGAAGCCCGAGTCCATTTTTGGGTATGTCGCCATGCCACTCTCTAGCCTGCCGCTGCCTCCGCACGCCGTCCCCTATAGTGTGAGGTCGCGTTCACACGTTCCGCTAGCGCCGCGTTCATAACGCGAAGCTAGCGCACAGGGGGTGGAGTTTGGGGCGATCGCATATGCATTTCCAGAGAAACGCATGCGATCGGGTTATTAATCGCATGCGTTTCCCGGGAAACGCATATGCGATCGGCCCGAGACCCGCCCACTGTGCGCTAGCATCGCGTTATGAACACGACGATAGCGGAACGTGTGAACGCACCCTCAGGGTCAATTACTGGGTGTTTTAGATGCTATCTCGCCTCACTCGGTCACTCTGACTTCGCCATGCTGTTGCCCATAATTTTGGCATAATGGTGCAATTAGGCAGCCTCATAGGCCTCCATGCATGCTGCCCCTGCTGTTTCCTGTCCATTTCTGTGGTGTTTCCATCATTTCCATCATTTCCAGGTTTTTGGCCAAGCTTCTCTGTGCAGAGCCTTGGTCCCCTTGAAAAAAGCTCGAGTCTCCCATTGACTTCAGTGGGGTTCGTTATTCAAAACGAGCACTCGAGCATCGGAAAAAGTTTGACTCCAATAATGAGCACTCGAGCATTTTAGTTAGTACCACCCACATTGGTTTGCAATGCTTTATGGGATATTGGCCAAGATAAGAGTATGTACAGGTGCTCACAAGAGCGCACCTAATGTGAATACATACCAAGATGCATATGTGCACAGAAAGGTGCATGCAGACAAAACACACCTCTTATAAACGCATTATTGCAGATGTGTAAGGTCATTCTCGTACTGGAATATTAGCCAAAATAAAAGTATGCACAGGTGTTCACATGTAGACAAAAACGTACCTAATGTGAATGCATGCCAAGATGTAAATGTGCACAAAGATGCTTATATGCACAGGGCCATGTATATAGACAAAAAACACCTCATACAGGAACATTGGTACAGATGTTAGAGGTTATTATTATAGTGGTATGTTAACCAAGATGAAAATATGCTCACATCTTTACAAAAATACACCTAATGTGAATACATACTGTGAGACACTGAAGGGGTTAACTTTGGATGGGCAGTATGTTTCCCCTGGGTTTTCCTACTATGCAAGGCCTTAGTGCGGAGGTTGTGTTGTCCAGCACCTTATACACAGGTGGTGGGAGCAGCCTAATCAGGCTGCATAAAGCTGCTGAGCAGAGCTGAGAGCGTTGTCTCTGAAAGGAGGCTGGAGAGCACACAGCCCTGATGCCTGTGCTGGGAGCAGCAACATCCCTTATGTTTTAGTGGTGAGTTAGAGGAACTCTGTTTAGATAGCACCCAGACGAGTAGGATTTTGTTTGTTTTATGCCTGTATGTGAAGGCTGTTTTATTTAGTACCTGCTGCTGGAATAAACGCAGACGAGACCTGTTTTGGACTAAACTTTGGTGTCACTGTCTTGGACTGCATCACGAATCACCGCTACCACGGTCTCTACTGGGCCAAATCTCCCACATATGGTGCAGTTCAAAAGACATACACCTGAAAAGGCTCGCTACATCCTGCAACATTACGTGGCCTGGATAAAAGCAGCAGGCAAATTGCAGGATAAAGCCAAGATGGAGGACTTTATAAAAATACCTGCAAGAGGAGTCCAGAGCTAATCGGCAGCTGCAGCATGAGGAGTCCCAAGCTAATCGGCAGCTGCAGCAAGCCATGCTCCAGCAACAGGAGGAGAGGTCCCGCCAGCAGCAGGAAGAGTCCCGAGCCATGTTCCAGCTGATGATGAAAAGGTTTAGTGGCATTATGGCAGCACTGCAAACAAAGACTACTGAGGGGTCCCATACTGGGTACCCGGTTGTCCAGCATTCCGCAAGGGCTGCAGTACAAAAGGCTTTACAAAAAATGATGGCGACCGACGATGTGGAGGCGTATCTCACTGTGTTTGAGCGAGTAGCTGAGCGAGAGGAGTTACCAGCAGAGCAGTGGGCAGATGTCCTGGCACCGTTCCTGACAGGCGAATAGCAGAAGGCCTACTATGACTTGAAACAGAAGCCCGTGAGTACCCCCAGCGAAAGGCGGAGATTGTGGCTCGTCTTGGGGTCACCATACAAGTTCGATCAAGCCGGGTCCACCAGTGGGCATACTCAGAAAAAATACCCCCGCCCTCCCAAATGCATAACCTGATCCATCTTGCCCGGAAGTGGTTACAATCAGAGGACTGTACTCCAGCACAGATGGTTGAGAGAGTTGTTCTTGACAAGTTCACCAGTGCTGAGAAGACCCGAGAGAAGATCCTGCTAGGGAGCTGTTCCAGGTATTCCCCCGCACAGGCCTCCCCAAGGAAATCTTGACTGACCAGGGGACCCCATTCATGAAGGAGATGTGTAAATTACTGCAGGTTAAACAGCTCCGCACCTCTGTATATCATCCTCAGACAGATGGCCTAGTCGAGAGGTTCAACAAGACCTTGAAGAGTATGCTAAAGGTGGTGGTCAGCAAAGATGGGAAGGACTGGGATTGTTTGTTGCCTTATCTGATGTTTGCCATACGTGAAGTTCCCCAATCTTCCACGGGTTTCTCATCCTTTGAGCTGTTATATGGCCGTTCCCCACGTGGGCTTCTGGACGTAGCTAAGGAGACCTGGGAACAAGAAAGGACCCCCCACCATAGTCTGATTGAACACGTCTCCATTATGCAGGACCGCATAGCGGCGTTAATGCCCCTTGTAAAGGAGTACATGACAAGGGCACAAGAGGCCCAGTGTAGGGTCTACAATAGATAAGCCAGACTCAGGAACTTAAGAGCCAAGGTACAAGCAGTTGTAGACCCCCTCAGGGCAGCAGGGTTGACGGCAAACCCCCAAAAATGTGCACTCGGTCTGGAAGAGGCTTGTTACCTGGGGTACCGTATTGGGTGAGGTGTCATCAAACCCCAAGTAAACAAAGTGGAGGCAATAGAGCAGTGGCCTCGACCTCTGAGCAAGAAACAAGTGAGGGCTTTCCTAGGCATAGAGGGCTATTATCGCCGATTTATTCCCGATTTTGCGACAATAGCGGTACCCCTGACTGACCTGACCATGGGTAACGGGTCAGTGATGGTAAAGTGAAGTGAAGAAGCTAAGGGAGCGTTTCAGAGACTTAAAAGGGTTTTGTGCAAGGGACCGGTACTGACTGTACTAGACTGACGCTTCTGACGTGGGCTTAGGGGCTGTCCTGTCCCAAGTAGTGGAGGGTGAGGAACATCCTGTGACATTCCTGAGCCGCAAGCTCACACCCCCTGAGAAGAACTATAGTATAGTTGAGAGGGAGTGCTTGGCGATCAAATGGGCCCTTGAATCCCTGAGATATTACTTGATAGGGCAACAGTTTACACTAGTAGCTGATCACTCTCCCCTCACCTGGATGAGTCAGGCTAAAGAGAGGAACGCCAAGGTAAGCAGTTGGTGGTTCCTAATGTTACAAAATTTCAAGTTCACAGTAGAACACAGAGCATGGAAACTACATGGGAATGCCAATGCCCTGTCTCGTACCCACTGTCTGATGGCTAAAGGTGTTCGTCAAACAGAGGGGGAGGGTATTGTGAAACATAGAAGGGGTTAACTATGGATGGGCAGTATGTTTCCCCTGGGTTTTCCTACTATGCAAGGCCTTAGTGCGGAGGTTGTGTTGTCCAGCACCTTATACACAGGTGGTGGGAGCAGCCCAATCAGGCTGCATAAAGCTGCTGAGCAGGGCTGAGAGCGTTGTCTCTGAAAGGAGGCTGGAGAGCACAAATCCCTGATGTCTGTGCTGGGAGCAGCGACATCTTTTAAGTTTTAGTGGTGAGTTAGAGGAACTCTGTATAGTTAGCACCCAGATGGGTAGGATTTTGTTTATGCCTATATGTGAAGGCTGTTTTATTTTGTACCTGCTGCTGGAATAAATGCAGGCGAGACCTGTTTTGGAATAAACTTTGGTGTCACTGTCTTGGACTGCATAACGAATCACAGCTACCACAGTCTCTACTGGGCCAAATCTCCCACAGTACCAAGATACATATATGCACAAAAATGTGCATGCACACATAATTCATTGGTACAGATATGTAAGGTCATTCTTATAGTTCATGCCCAAAGGGAACCTTGTTCCCTTAACAAGGATCCAGTATGCTTCCCTTGTGCGTAACCTAAGTCCAATCTCCGCCTCATAAAGGACCCAAGACCTGTTCTATTGGGACTACACCAAGGCTAGACATGTTGCCCCAGTGAACTGTTTTAAAATGTTTAGATTGCCCGGATGAACCCTGACCGGAGGTGAGAGTTTTTAGTGAAGAGGCATCTGTACAATGTTCTGAGATGCAATTTTTAGTTTCCTTATCGTGCAACCAATATATTGTCGTTGGCAGGTAACACATGTGGCCATGTAAATTACATGGTCACTTTCACAATTGAGGTGTGTTCTAATAGGAAATGTTTTGGAAGTTACCATTGAAGTGAAACTTGTAGTTTTCACCTTATATTGCTAGAGGTTGCACCGTGGATGACCTCATTTGGAATTGCCTTTAATGGTGTGTAACCATGTTTCTGAGTGATTTTGAGATTTAAATAAATTAGGTGAAGGTGCATTTTGGAGACATAACGTATGTCCCTGTACTTATGATGGTAGGTGGTGCTAAAAGTGATGGGAGGAATACCTTTGTTAGTATGCCTGTTGGAACAAGACTTTTTGTGTAAGAATTGCTTTCTATCTGAGGACTTGAGTGAGGATATCGTTCGGTTGATACTGTGTTTATTGTACTCTCTCTCTCTTGGAGCATATTTTCCTGGCCCTTATCAATTCACCTTTGGGTAGGTTGTTAGTAACATAGGGGGGATGGTTGCTGCTTGCAAATAATAAAGTGTTACCCGAGGTAGATTTACGGTATAAATTGGTTTGTATGATGTGAGATGTCAGATCACCTGTAAGGGTTAAGTCCAGGAAAGAAATGGTGTGTTTAGACATGTTAAAGGTAAAGCTGAGGTTATAGATGTTATTATTTAGGTAGGTGACAAAATCCTGTATGTGTGTCAGGGAACCAGTCCATATTAATAGATAGTCATCTATATAACGCCCCAGCCATTTGATATTGGTTAGATATCGATTACTGTTACTATATACCATATGTGACTCAAACCAGGACATATATAGATTTGCTAACGTTGGTGAAAATTTAGAGCCCATAGGGAAGCCCTGCTTTTGAAAAAAGAATTTACGTTCAAACATAAAGAAATTGTTAGATAATAGAAATAATAAAACATCCAAACATAACCAATAAGTTCAGATGAAAAATTACTGTATATCCTGATCTTGGGTTTGGCTCATGAGTCTGACAGCTTCCTTTGAGGGTACACAGGAGTCTTACAGCCTGCACTGTGGGTAGCCCAGAAGTCTAACAGTCTGCTCTGGGGTTTGCCTAGAAGTCTGACAGTATATTCTGGGGGTTGCTCAGTAATCTGACATCCTGCTCTGGGGGCACCCAGGAGTCTTCCGGTTTGCATTGGGGCTCACAGGGTAGTCTTAAAGCCTGCTCTGAGGGAAGATGCCAGTGTCTTACAGCTCGCTTTTGGGTTGGCCCAGAAGCCTTACAGCTCTCACTGGGGATAGAGTCTTACGGCCTGCTCATGGAGTAGCCCAGGAGCCTTACAGCATGTTTTGGGAGTGGCCCATGAGTATGACAGCCTGCTCTAGGTCTGACCCAGGAGTTGGTCTACCTGCTCTAGGGGTGGCCCAGAAGTCTGACATTCTGATCTGGGGTTGGCCCAAATATCTGACAGCCTGCTCTGGGGTGGCCCAAGAGTCTGACAGCCTGCTCTAGGGTTAGCCCAGGAGTCTGACAGTCTTCTCTGGGGTTTGCTTAGGAGTCTGACAGTATGTTCTGGGGGTGGCCTAGGAATCTGACAGCCCGCTCTGGGGGTGGCCCAGGAGTCTGACAGCACACTCTGGGGGAGGCCCAGGAGGCTGACATCCTGATTTGGGTTGGCCCAAATGTCTGACAGCCAGCTCTGGGGTGGCCCAGGAGTCTGACAGTATGTTCTGGGGGTGGCCCAGGAATTTGACAGCCTGCTCTGGGGCTGGCCCAGAATTCTGACAGCCTGCTCTGAGGGTAGCCGAGGAATCTGACAGCGCACTCTGGGGGTTGAACAAGGGGTGTGAACTGGAGCAGCTTGTAGCACACTTTTACGCCAAATGGCATAAAATGGAATGGTTTTTATCATACAATAGAGTACATTGTGCCATCGAATAATACATTCCCTCCATAGTGCAATGCAAAACTAATACAAGGTGATTGGGTTAAACCCTGGTAATGTTTATGGAAAACCAATTTAAATTCATTGTAAATTGATTAAAGTTCACCTTTTAAAAAAAGCGGCCTCCTCCATATACCCCTACAGCCGTCCTAGCCATCACCAGATAGGTGAATATTCTACCATTTTAGTAGACATAACCTTTAATCAATTTAGCAAAAATTTGAGCAAAGTGACATGACAACATACCATGGAACTCTGCGAACTCAAGCATTTAACTCTGCAAACAATTACAATTTATACACTCACTTTGCGCTAATCTAAACCTGGGGGTGGCCAAGTTGTCCAACAGCCCCACTCTGGATGTGACCCAGGAGTCTTACAACTCCTACTAAGGGTTGCCCAAGAGACTTACAGCTTGAACTGTGGGTCGACCTGGAGTCTTACAGCCTTCTCTTGGGGTGACAAAGCAGTGTCACAGCCTGCTCTTGGGGATGACGCTGGTGTCTCACAGCTTGCTTTTGGGTTGTCACAGAAGCCTTACAGCTCCCACTATGGGTAGTCTGACTGCCTGCTCACGGAGTCACCAAGGAGGCTTACAGCCTGCTATGGAGGTGAAACAGGAGTCTTACAGCCTACTCTAGGGATAAAACAGGAGTTTTAAAGCTTGCTTTAGGGTTGGCCAAGAAGCCTTACTGCTCTCACTGGGGGAAGAGTCTTATAGCCTGCTCACGTAGCAGCCCTGGAGTCTTAGAGCCTACTTTGGGGATAAAACAGGAGTCTTAAAGCCTGTTTTGGGGGTGGCCCATGAGTATGACAGCCTGCTCTGGGTCTGACCCAGGAGTTGGTCTGCCTGCTCTAGGGGTGGCCCAGACGTTTGACATTCTGATCTGGGGTTGGCCCAAATATCTGACAGCCTGCTCTGGGGTGGCCCAAGAGTCTGACAGCCTGCTCTAGGGTAAGCCTGGGAGTCTCACAGTCTCTTCTCTGGGGTTTGCTTAGGAGTCTGACAGTATGTTCTGGGGGTGGCCTAGGAATCTGACAGCCCGCTCTGGAGGTAGCCCAGGAGTCTGACAGTATGTTCTGGGGGTGGCCCAGGAGTCTGACAGCCTGCTCTGAGGGTAGCCCAGGAATCTGACAGCCTGCTCTGAGGGTAGCCCAGGAATCTGACAGCCTGGTCTGGGGCTTGCCCAAATGTCTGAAAGCCAGCTCTGGGGTGACCCAGGAGTCTGACAGTATGTTCTAAGGGTGGCCCAGGAATCTGACAGGCTGCTCTGGGGCTGGCCCAGGAGTCTGACAGCCTGCTCTGAGGGTAGCCCAGGAATCTGACAGCCTGCTCTGAGGGTAGCCCAGGAATCTTACAGCCTGCTCTGGGGCTGGCCCAAATGTCCGACAGCCAGCTCTGGGGTGGCCCAGGAGTCTAACAGTATGTTCTGGGGGTGGCCCAGGAATTTGACAGCCTGCTCTGGGGCTGGCCCAGGAGTCTGACAGCCTGCTCTGAGGGTAGCCCAGGAATCTGACAGCCTGCTCTGAGGGTAACCCAGGAATCTGACAGCCTGCTCTGGGGCTGACCCAAATGTCTGACAGCCAGCTCTGGGGTGGCCCATGAGTCTAACAGTATGTTCTGGGGGTGGCCCAGGAATCTGACAGCCTGCTCTGGGGCTGGCCCAGGAGTCTGACAGCAAGCTCTGGGGTGGCCCAGGAATCTGACAGTATGTTCTGGGGTTGGCTCCGGAATCTAACAGGCTGCTCTGGGGCTGGCCCAGGAGTCTGACAGCCTGCTCTGAGGGTAGCCCAGGAATCTTACAGCCTGCTCTGGGGCTGGCCCAAATGTCTGACAGCCAGCTCTGGGGTGGCCCAGGAGTCTGACAGTATGTTCTGGGGGTGGCCCAGGAATCTGACAGCCTACTCTGGGGCTGGCCCAGGAGTCTGACAGCACACTCTGAAGGTAGCCCAGGAATCTGACAGCACACTCTGGGGGTGAACCAGGGGTGTGAACTGGAGCAGGTTGTAGCACTTTTACGCCAAATGGCATAAAATGGAATGGTTTTTATCATACAATAGAATACATTGTGCCATCGAATAATACATTCCCTCCATAGTGCAATGCAAAACTAATACAAGGTTATTGGGTTAAACCCTGGTAATGTTTATGGAAAACCAATTTAAATTCATTGTAAATTGATTAAAGTTCACCTTTTAAAAAAAGCGGCCTCCTCCATATACCCCTACAGCCGTCCTAGCCATCACCAGAATTGGTGAATATTCTACCATTTTAGTAGAAATAACCTTTAATCAATTTAACAAAAATTTGAGCAAAGTGACATTACAACATACCATGCAACTCTGCAAACTCAAGCATACAACTCTGCAAACTATTACAATTTATACACTCACTTTGCGCTAATCTAAACCTGGGGGTGGCCAAGTGGTCTCACAGCCCTACTGTGGATGTGATCCAGGAGTCTTAAAACTCCTACTAAGGGTTGCCCAAGAGACTTATATCTCGAACTGTGGGTCAGTCACCCTGGAATCTTACAGCCTTCTCTTGGGGTGACAAAGCAGTGTCACAGCCTGCTCTTGGGGATGACGCTGGTGTCTCACAGTTTGCTTTTGGGTTGCCACAGAAGCCTTACAGCTCCCACTATGGGTAGACTTACCGCCTGCTCACGGAGTCACCAAGGAGGCTTACAGCCTGTTATGGAGGTGAAACAGGAGTCTTACAGCCTACTCTAGGGATAAACCAGGAGTTTTAAAGCCTGTTTTGGGGGATGGCCCATGAGTATGACAGCCTGCTCTGGGTCTCGCCCAGGGGTTTGACTGCCTGCTCTAGGAGTGGCCCAGGAGTCTGTCATCCTAATCTGGGGTTGGCCCAGATGTCTGACAGCCTGCTCTGGGGTGGCCCAGGAGTCTGACAGTATGTTCTGGGGGTGGCCCAGGAATCTGACAGCCTGCTCTGGGGCTGGCCCAGGAGTCTGACAGCAAGCTCTGGGGTGGCCCAGGAGTCTGACAGTATGTTCTGGGGGTGGCTCAGGAATCTAACAGGCTGCTCTAGGGCTGGCCCAGGAGTCTGACAGCCTGCTCTGAGGGTAGCCCAGGAATCTGACAGTCTGCTCTGGGGCTAGGCCAAATGTCTGACAGCCAGCTCTGGGGTGGCCCAGGAGTCTGACAGTATGTTCTAGGGGTGGCCCAGGAATCTGACAGCCTGCTCTGGGGCTGGCCCAGGAGTCTGACAGCATACTCCGAGGGTAGCCCAGGAATCTGACAGCACACTCTGGGGGTGAACCAGGGGTGTGAACTGGAGCAGGTTGTAGCACACTTTTACGCTAAATGGCATAAAATGGAATGGTTTTTATCATACAATAGAGTACATTGTGCCATCGAATAATACATTCCCTCCATAGTGCAATGCAAAACTAATACAAGGTGATTGGGTTAAACCCTGGTAATGTTTATGGAAAACCAATTTAAATTCATTGTAAATTGATTAAAGTTCACCTTTTAAAAAAAGCGGCCTCCTCCATATACCCCTACAGCCGTCCTAGCCATCACCAGAATAGGTGAATATTCTACCATTTTAGTAGAAATAACCTTTAATCAATTTAGCAAAAATTTGAGCAAAGTGGCATGACAACATACCATGCAACTCTGCAAATTCAAGCATACAACTCTGCAAACTATTACAATTTATACACTCACTTTGCGCTAATCTAAACCTGGGGGTGGCCAAGTTGTCTCACAGCCCCACTGTGGATGTGACCCAGGAGTCTTAAAACTCCTACTAAGGGTTGCCCAAGAGACTTACATCTCGAACTGTGGGTCAGTCACCCTGGAGTCTTACAGCCTTCTTTTGGGGTGACAAAGCAGTGTCACAGCCTGCTCTTGGGGATGACGCTGGTGTCTCACAGCTTGCTTTTGGGTTGCCACAGAAGCCTTACAGCTCCCACTATGGGTAGTCTTACCGCCTGCTCACGGAGTCACCAAGGAGGCTTACAGCCTGCTATGGAGGTGAAACAGGAGTCTTACAGCCTACTCTAGGGATAAAACAGGAGTTTTAAAGCTTGCTTTAGGGTTGGCCAAGAAGCCTTACTGCTCTCACTGGGGGAAGAGTCTTATAGCCTGCTCACGTAGCAGCCCTGGAGTCTTAGAGCCTACTTTGGGGATAAAACAGGAGTCTTAAAGCCTGTTTTGGGGGTGGCCCATGAGTATGACAGCCTGCTCTGGGTCTGACCCAGGAGTTGGTCTGCCTGCTCTAGGGGTGGCCCAGACGTTTGACATTCTGATCTGGGGTTGGCCCAAATATCTGACAGCCTGCTCTGGGGTGGCCCAAGAGTCTGACAGCCTGCTCTAGGGTAAGCCTGGGAGTCTCACAGTCTCTTCTCTGGGGTTTGCTTAGGAGTCTGACAGTATGTTCTGGGGGTGGCCTAGGAATCTGACAGCCCGCTCTGGAGGTAGCCCAGGAGTCTGACAGTATGTTCTGGGGGTGGCCCAGGAGTCTGACAGCCTGCTCTGAGGGTAGCCCAGGAATCTGACAGCCTGCTCTGAGGGTAGCCCAGGAATCTGACAGCCTGGTCTGGGGCTTGCCCAAATGTCTGAAAGCCAGCTCTGGGGTGACCCAGGAGTCTGACAGTATGTTCTAAGGGTGGCCCAGGAATCTGACAGGCTGCTCTGGGGCTGGCCCAGGAGTCTGACAGCCTGCTCTGAGGGTAGCCCAGGAATCTGACAGCCTGCTCT
Source organism: Engystomops pustulosus (assembly GCF_040894005.1). NCBI lineage: Eukaryota > Metazoa > Chordata > Amphibia > Anura > Leptodactylidae > Engystomops > Engystomops pustulosus. The sequence goes on from NC_092414.1 coordinate 35,210,181, forward strand.
GAGGGTAGCCCAGGAATCTTACAGCCTGCTCTGGGGCTGGCCCAAATGTCCGACAGCCAGCTCTGGGGTGGCCCAGGAGTCTAACAGTATGTTCTGGGGGTGGCCCAGGAATTTGACAGCCTGCTCTGGGGCTGGCCCAGGAGTCTGACAGCCTGCTCTGAGGGTAGCCCAGGAATCTGACAGCCTGCTCTGAGGGTAACCCAGGAATCTGACAGCCTGCTCTGGGGCTGACCCAAATGTCTGACAGCCAGCTCTGGGGTGGCCCATGAGTCTAACAGTATGTTCTGGGGGTGGCCCAGGAATCTGACAGCCTGCTCTGGGGCTGGCCCAGGAGTCTGACAGCAAGCTCTGGGGTGGCCCAGGAATCTGACAGTATGTTCTGGGGTTGGCTCCGGAATCTAACAGGCTGCTCTGGGGCTGGCCCAGGAGTCTGACAGCCTGCTCTGAGGGTAGCCCAGGAATCTTACAGCCTGCTCTGGGGCTGGCCCAAATGTCTGACAGCCAGCTCTGGGGTGGCCCAGGAGTCTGACAGTATGTTCTGGGGGTGGCCCAGGAATCTGACAGCCTACTCTGGGGCTGGCCCAGGAGTCTGACAGCACACTCTGAAGGTAGCCCAGGAATCTGACAGCACACTCTGGGGGTGAACCAGGGGTGTGAACTGGAGCAGGTTGTAGCACTTTTACGCCAAATGGCATAAAATGGAATGGTTTTTATCATACAATAGAATACATTGTGCCATCGAATAATACATTCCCTCCATAGTGCAATGCAAAACTAATACAAGGTTATTGGGTTAAACCCTGGTAATGTTTATGGAAAACCAATTTAAATTCATTGTAAATTGATTAAAGTTCACCTTTTAAAAAAAGCGGCCTCCTCCATATACCCCTACAGCCGTCCTAGCCATCACCAGAATTGGTGAATATTCTACCATTTTAGTAGAAATAACCTTTAATCAATTTAACAAAAATTTGAGCAAAGTGACATTACAACATACCATGCAACTCTGCAAACTCAAGCATACAACTCTGCAAACTATTACAATTTATACACTCACTTTGCGCTAATCTAAACCTGGGGGTGGCCAAGTGGTCTCACAGCCCTACTGTGGATGTGATCCAGGAGTCTTAAAACTCCTACTAAGGGTTGCCCAAGAGACTTATATCTCGAACTGTGGGTCAGTCACCCTGGAATCTTACAGCCTTCTCTTGGGGTGACAAAGCAGTGTCACAGCCTGCTCTTGGGGATGACGCTGGTGTCTCACAGTTTGCTTTTGGGTTGCCACAGAAGCCTTACAGCTCCCACTATGGGTAGACTTACCGCCTGCTCACGGAGTCACCAAGGAGGCTTACAGCCTGTTATGGAGGTGAAACAGGAGTCTTACAGCCTACTCTAGGGATAAACCAGGAGTTTTAAAGCCTGTTTTGGGGGATGGCCCATGAGTATGACAGCCTGCTCTGGGTCTCGCCCAGGGGTTTGACTGCCTGCTCTAGGAGTGGCCCAGGAGTCTGTCATCCTAATCTGGGGTTGGCCCAGATGTCTGACAGCCTGCTCTGGGGTGGCCCAGGAGTCTGACAGTATGTTCTGGGGGTGGCCCAGGAATCTGACAGCCTGCTCTGGGGCTGGCCCAGGAGTCTGACAGCAAGCTCTGGGGTGGCCCAGGAGTCTGACAGTATGTTCTGGGGGTGGCTCAGGAATCTAACAGGCTGCTCTAGGGCTGGCCCAGGAGTCTGACAGCCTGCTCTGAGGGTAGCCCAGGAATCTGACAGTCTGCTCTGGGGCTAGGCCAAATGTCTGACAGCCAGCTCTGGGGTGGCCCAGGAGTCTGACAGTATGTTCTAGGGGTGGCCCAGGAATCTGACAGCCTGCTCTGGGGCTGGCCCAGGAGTCTGACAGCATACTCCGAGGGTAGCCCAGGAATCTGACAGCACACTCTGGGGGTGAACCAGGGGTGTGAACTGGAGCAGGTTGTAGCACACTTTTACGCTAAATGGCATAAAATGGAATGGTTTTTATCATACAATAGAGTACATTGTGCCATCGAATAATACATTCCCTCCATAGTGCAATGCAAAACTAATACAAGGTGATTGGGTTAAACCCTGGTAATGTTTATGGAAAACCAATTTAAATTCATTGTAAATTGATTAAAGTTCACCTTTTAAAAAAAGCGGCCTCCTCCATATACCCCTACAGCCGTCCTAGCCATCACCAGAATAGGTGAATATTCTACCATTTTAGTAGAAATAACCTTTAATCAATTTAGCAAAAATTTGAGCAAAGTGGCATGACAACATACCATGCAACTCTGCAAATTCAAGCATACAACTCTGCAAACTATTACAATTTATACACTCACTTTGCGCTAATCTAAACCTGGGGGTGGCCAAGTTGTCTCACAGCCCCACTGTGGATGTGACCCAGGAGTCTTAAAACTCCTACTAAGGGTTGCCCAAGAGACTTACATCTCGAACTGTGGGTCAGTCACCCTGGAGTCTTACAGCCTTCTTTTGGGGTGACAAAGCAGTGTCACAGCCTGCTCTTGGGGATGACGCTGGTGTCTCACAGCTTGCTTTTGGGTTGCCACAGAAGCCTTACAGCTCCCACTATGGGTAGTCTTACCGCCTGCTCACGGAGTCACCAAGGAGGCTTTCAGCCTGCTATGGAGGTGAAACAGGAGTCTTACAGCCTACTCTAGGGATAAACCAGGAGTTTTAAAGCCTGTTTTGGGGGATGGCCCATGAGTATGACATATACCCCTACAGCCGTCCTAGCCATCACCAGAATAGGTGAATATTCTACCATTTTAGTAGAAATAACCTTTAATCAATTTAGCAAAAATTTGAGCAAAGTGACATGACAACATACCATGCAACTCTGCAAATTCAAGCATACAACTCTGCAAACTATTACAATTTATACACTCACTTTGCGCTAATCTAAACCTGGGGGTGGCCAAGTTGTCCAACAGCCCCACTCTGGATGTGACCCAGGAGTCTTACAACTCCTACTAAGGGTTGCCCAAGAGACTTACAGCTTGAACTGTGGGTCGACCTGGAGTCTTACAGCCTTCTCTTGGGGTGACAAAGCAGTGTCACAGCCTGCTCTTGGGGATGACGCTGGTGTCTCACAGCTTGCTTTTGGGTTGCCACAGAAGCCTTACAGCTCCCACTATGGGTAGTCTTACCGCCTGCTCACGGAGTCACCAAGGAGGCTTACAGCCTGCTATGGAGGTGAAACAGGAGTCTTACAGCCTACTCTAGGGATAAAACAGGAGTTTTAAAGCCTGTTTTGGGGGATGGCCCATGAGTATGACAGCCTGCTCTGGGTCTCGCCCAGGGGTTTGACTGCCTGCTCTAGGAGTGGCCCAGGGGTCTGTCATCCTAATCTGGGGTTGGCCCAGATGTCTGACAGCCTGCTCTGGGGCTGGCCCAGGAGTCTGACAGCAAGCTCTGGGGTGGCCCAGGAGTCTGACAGTATGTTCTGGGGGTGGCTCAGGAATCTAACAGGCTGCTCTGGGGCTGGCCCAGGAGTCTGACAGCAAGCTCTGGGGTGGCCCAGGAGTCTGACAGTATGTTCTGGGGGTGGCTCAGGAATCTAATAGGCTGCTCTAGGGCTGGCCCAGGAGTCTGACAGCCTGCTCTGAGGGTAGCCCAGGAATCTGACAGTCTGCTCTGGGGCTGGCCCAAATGTCTGACAGCCAGCTCTGGGGTGGCCCAGGAGTCTGACAGTATGTTCTGGGGGTGGCCCAGGAATCTGACAGCCTGCTCTGAGGCTGGCCCAGGAGTCTGACAGCCTACTCTGAGGGTAGCCCAGGAATCTGACAGCACACTCTGGGGGTGAACCAGGGGTGTGAACTGGAGCAGGTTGTAGCACACTTTTACGCTAAATGGCATAAAATGGAATGGTTTTTATCATACATTGTGCCATCGAATAATACATTCCCTCCATAGTGCAATGCAAAACTAATACAAGGTGATTGGGTTAAACCCTGGTAATGTTTATGGAAAACCAATTTAAATTCATTGTAAATTGATTAAAGTTCACCTTTTAAAAAAAGCGGCCTCCTCCATATACCCCTACAGCCGTCCTAGCCATCACCAGAATAGGTGAATATTCTACCATTTTAGTAGAAATAACCTTTAATCAATTTAGCAAAAATTTGAGCAAAGCGACATGACAACATACCATGCAACTCTGCAAACTCAAGCATACAACTCTGCAAAATATTACAATTTATACACTCACTTTGCGCTAATCTAAACCTGGGGGTGGCCAAGTTGTCTCACAGCCCCACTGTGGATGTGACCCAGGAGTCTTAAAACTCCTACTAAGGGTTGCCCAAGAGACTTACATCTCGAACTGTGGGTCAGTCACCCTGGAGTCTTACAGCCTTCTTTTGGGGTGACAAAGCAGTGTCACAGCCTGCTCTTGGGGATGACGCTGGTGTCTCACAGCTTGCTTTTGGGTTGCCACAGAAGCCTTACAGCTCCCACTATGGGTAGTCTTACCGCCTGCTCACGGAGTCACCAAGGAGGCTTACAGCCTGCTATGGAGGTGAAACAGGAGTCTTACAGCCTACTCTAGGGATAAAACAGGAGTTTTAAAGCCTGTTTTGGGGGATGGCCCATGAGTATGACAGCCTGCTCTGGGTCTCGCCCAGGGGTTTGACTGCCTGCTCTAGGAGTGGCCCAGGAGTCTGTCATCCTAATCTGGGGTTGGCCCAGATGTCTGACAGCCTGCTCTGGGGTGGCCCAGGAGTCTGACAGTATGTTCTGGGGGTGGCCCAGGAATCTGACAGCCTGCTCTGGGGCTGGCCCAGGAGTCTGACAGCAAGCTCTGGGGTGGCCCAGGAGTCTGACAGTATGTTCTGGAGGTGGCCCAGGAATCTGACAGCCTGCTCTGGGGATGGCCCAGGAGTCTGACAGCAAGCTCTAGGGTGGCCCAGGAGTCTGACAGTATGTTCTGGGGGTGGCTCAGGAATCTAACAGGCTGCTCTAGGGCTGGCCCAGGAGTCTGACAGCCTGCTCTGAGGGTAGCCCAGGAATCTGACAGTCTGCTCTGGGGGTGAACCAGGGGTGTGAACTGGAGCAGGTTGTAGCACACTTTTACGCTAAATGGCATAAAATGGAATGGTTTTTATCATACAATAGAGTACATTGTGCCATCCAATAATACATTCCCTCCATAGTGCAATGCAAAACTAATACAAGGTGATTGGGTTAAACCCTGGTAATGTTTATGGAAAACCAATTTAAATTCATTGTAAATTGATTAAAGTTCACCTTTTAAAAAAAGCGGCCTCCTCCATATACCCCTACAGCCGTCCTAGCCATCACCAGAATAGGTGAATATTCTACCATTTTAGTAGAAATAACCTTTAATCAATTTAGCAAAAATTTGAGCAAAGTGACATGACAACATACCATGCAACTCTGCAAACTCAAGCATACAACTCTGCAAACTATTACAATTTATACACTCACTTTGCGCTAATCTAAACCTGGGGGTGGCCAAGTTGTCTCACAGCCGCACTGTGGATGTGACCCAGGAGTCTTAAAACTCCTACTAAGGGTTGCCCACGAGACTTACATCTCGAACTGTGGGTCAGTCACCCTGGAGTCTTACAGCCTTCTTTTGGGGTGACAAAGCAGTGTCACTGCCTGCTCTTGGGGATGACGCTGGTGTCTCACAGCTTGCTTTTGGGTTGCCACAGAAGCCTTACAGCTCCCACTATGGGTAGTCTTACCGCCTGCTCACGGAGTCACCAAGGAGGCTTACAGCCTGCTATGGAGGTGAAACAGGAGTCTTACAGCCTACTCTAGGGATAAAACAGGAGTTTTAAAGCCTGTTTTGGGGGATGGCCCATGAGTATGACAGCCTGCTCTGGGTCTCGCCCAGGGGTTTGACTGCCTGCTCTAGGAGTGGCCCAGGAGTCTGTCATCCTAATCTGGGGTTGGCCCAGATGTCTGACAGCCTGCTCTAGGGTGGCCCAGGAGTCTGACAGTATGTTCTGGGGGTGGCCCAGGAATCTGACAGCCTGCTCTGGGGCTGGCCCAGGAGTCTGACAGCAAGCTCTGGGGTGGCCCAGGAGTCTGACAGTATGTTCTGGGGGTGGCCCAGGAATCTGACAGGCTGCTCTAGGGCTGGCCCAGGAGTCTGACAGCCTGCTCTGAGGGTAGCCCAAGAATCTGACAGTCTGCTCTGGGGCTGGCCCAAATGTCTGACAGCCAGCTCTGGGGTGGCCCAGGAGTCTGACAGTATGTTCTGGGGGTGGCCCAGGAATCTGACAGCCTGCTCTGAGGCTGGCCCAGGAGTCTGACAGCCTACTCCGAGGGTAGCCCAGGAATCTGACAGCACACTCTGGGGGTGAACCAGGGGTGTGAACTGGAGCAGGTTGTAGCACACTTTTACGCTAAATGGCATAAAATGGAATGGTTTTTATCATACAATAGAGTACATTGTGCCATCCAATAATACATTCCCTCCATAGTGCAATGCAAAACTAATACAAGGTGATTGGGTTAAACCCTGGTAATGTTTATGGAAAACCAATTTAAATTCATTGTAAATTGATTAAAGTTCACCTTTTAAAAAAAGCGGCCTCCTCCATATACCCCTACAGCCGTCCTAGCCATCACCAGAATAGGTGAATATTCTACCATTTTAGTAGAAATAACCTTTAATCAATTTAGCAAAAATTTGAGCAAAGTGACATGACAACATACCATGCAACTCTGCAAACTCAAGCATACAACTCTGCAAACTATTACAATTTATACACTCACTTTGCGCTAATCTAAACCTGGGGGTGGCCAAGTTGTCTCACAGCCCCACTGTGGATGTGACCCAGGAGTCTTAAAACTCCTACTAAGGGTTGCCCAAGAGACTTACATCTCGAACTGTGGGTCAGTCACCCTGGAGTCTTACAGCCTTCTTTTGGGGTGACAAAGCAGTGTCACAGCCTGCTCTTGGGGATGACGCTGGTGTCTCACAGCTTGCTTTTGGGTTGCCACAGAAGCCTTACAGCTCCCACTATGGGTAGTCTTACCGCCTGCTCACGGAGTCACCAAGGAGGCTTACAGCCTGCTATGGAGGTGAAACAGGAGTCTTACAGCCTACTCTAGGGATAAAACAGGAGTTTTAAAGCCTGTTTTGGGGGATGGCCCATGAGTATGACAGCCTGCTCTGGGTCTCGCCCAGGGGTTTGACTGCCTGCTCTAAGAGTGGCCCAGGAGTCTGTCATCCTAATCTGGGGTTGGCCCAGATGTCTGACAGCCTGCTCTAGGGTGGCCCAGGAGTCTGACAGTATGTTCTGGGGGTGGCCCAGGAATCTGACAGCCTGCTCTAGGGCTGGCCCAGGAGTCTGACAGCCTGCTCTGGGGTGGCCCAGGAGTCTGACAGTATGTTCTGGGGGTGGCCCAGGAATCTGACAGCCTGCTCTGGGGCTGGCCCAGGAGTCTGACAGCCTGCTCTGAGGGTAGCCCAGGAATCTGACAGTCTGCTCTGGGGCTGGCCCAAATGTCTGACAGCCAGCTCTGGGGTGGCCCAGGAGTCTGACAGTATGTTCTGGGGGTGGCCCAGGAATCTGACAGCCTGCTCTGGGGCTGGCCCAGGAGTCTGACAGCAAGCTCTGGGGTGGCCCAGGAGTCTGACAGTATGTTCTGGGGGTGGCTCAGGAATCTAACAGGCTGCTCTAGGGCTGGCCCAGGAGTCTGACAGCCTGCTCTGAGGGTAGCCCAGGAATCTGACATTCTGCTCTGGGGCTGGGCCAAATGTCTGACAGCCAGCTCTGGGGTAGCCCAGGAGTCCGACAGTATGTTCTGGGGGTGGCCCAGGAATCTGACAGCCTGCTCTGGGGCTGGCCCAGGAGTCTGACAGCCTACTCCGAGGGTAGCCCAGGAATCTGACAGCACACTCTGGGGGTGAACCAGGGGTGTGAACTGGAGCAGGTTGTAGCACACTTTTACGCTAAATGGCATAAAATGGAATGGTTTTTATCATACAATAGAGTACATTGTGCCATCCAATAATACATTCCCTCCATAGTGCAATGCAAAACTAATACAAGGTGATTGGGTTAAACCCTGGTAATGTTTATGGAAAACCAATTTAAATTCATTGTAAATTGATTAAAGTTCACCTTTTAAAAAAAGCGGCCTCCTCCATATACCCCTACAGCCGTCCTAGCCATCACCAGAATAGGTGAATATTCTACCATTTTAGTAGAAATGACCTTTAATCAATTTAGCAAAAATTTGAGCAAAGTGACATGACAACATACCATGCAACTCTGCAAACTCAAGCATACAACTCTGCAAACTATTACAATTTATACACTCACTTTGCGCTAATCTAAACCTGGGGGTGGCCAAGTTGTCTCACAGCCCCACTGTGGATGTGACCCAGGAGTCTTAAAACTCCTACTAAGGGTTGCCCAAGAGACTTACATCTCGAACTGTGGGTCAGTCACCCTGGAGTCTTACAGCCTTCTTTTGGGGTGACAAAGCAGTGTCACAGCCTGCTCTTGGGGATGACGCTGGTGTCTCACAGCTTGCTTTTGGGTTGCCACAGAAGCCTTACAGCTCCCACTATGGGTAGTCTTACCGCCTGCTCACGGAGTCACCAAGGAGGCTTACAGCCTGCTATGGAGGTGAAACAGGAGTCTTACAGCCTACTCTAGGGATAAAACAGGAGTTTTAAAGCCTGTTTTGGGGGATGGCCCATGAGTATGACAGCCTGCTCTGGGTCTCGCCCAGGGGTTTGACTGCCTGCTCTAAGAGTGGCCCAGGAGTCTGTCATCCTAATCTGGGGTTGGCCCAGATGTCTGACAGCCTGCTCTAGGGTGGCCCAGGAGTCTGACAGTATGTTCTGGGGGTGGCCCAGGAATCTGACAGCCTGCTCTAGGGCTGGCCCAGGAGTCTGACAGCCTGCTCTGGGGTGGCCCAGGAGTCTGACAGTATGTTCTGGGGGTGGCCCAGGAATCTGACAGCCTGCTCTGGGGCTGGCCCAGGAGTCTGACAGCCTGCTCTGAGGGTAGCCCAGGAATCTGACAGTCTGCTCTGGGGCTGGCCCAAATGTCTGACAGCCAGCTCTGGGGTGGCCCAGGAGTCTGACAGTATGTTCTGGGGGTGGCCCAGGAATCTGACAGCCTGCTCTGGGGCTGGCCCAGGAGTCTGACAGCAAGCTCTGGGGTGGCCCAGGAGTCTGACAGTATGTTCTGGGGGTGGCTCAGGAATCTAACAGGCTGCTCTAGGGCTGGCCCAGGAGTCTGACAGCCTGCTCTGAGGGTAGCCCAGGAATCTGACATTCTGCTCTGGGGCTGGGCCAAATGTCTGACAGCCAGCTCTGGGGTAGCCCAGGAGTCCGACAGTATGTTCTGGGGGTGGCCCAGGAATCTGACAGCCTGCTCTGGGGCTGGCCCAGGAGTCTGACAGCCTACTCCGAGGGTAGCCCAGGAATCTGACAGCACACTCTGGGGGTGAACCAGGGGTGTGAACTGGAGCAGGTTGTAGCACACTTTTACGCTAAATGGCATAAAATGGAATGGTTTTTATCATACAATAGAGTACATTGTGCCATCCAATAATACATTCCCTCCATAGTGCAATGCAAAACTAATACAAGGTGATTGGGTTAAACCCTGGTAATGTTTATGGAAAACCAATTTAAATTCATTGTAAATTGATTAAAGTTCACCTTTTAAAAAAAGCGGCCTCCTCCATATACCCCTACAGCCGTCCTAGCCATCACCAGAATAGGTGAATATTCTACCATTTTAGTAGAAATGACCTTTAATCAATTTAGCAAAAATTTGAGCAAAGTGACATGACAACATACCATGCAACTCTGCAAACTCAAGCATACAACTCTGCAAACTATTACAATTTATACACTCACTTTGCGCTAATCTAAACCTGGGGGTGGCCAAGTTGTCTCACAGCCCCACTGTGGATGTGACCCAGGAGTCTTAAAACTCCTACTAAGGGTTGCCCAAGAGACTTACATCTCCAACTGTGGGTCAGTCACCCTGGAGTCTTACAGCCTTCTTTTGGGGTGACAAAGCAGTGTCACAGCCTGCTCTTGGGGATGACGCTGGTGTCTCACAGCTTGCTTTTGGGTTGCCACAGAAGCCTTACAGCTCCCACTATGGGTAGTCTTACCGCCTGCTCACGGAGTCACCAAGGAGGCTTACAGCCTGCTATGGAGGTGAAACAGGAGTCTTACAGCCTACTCTAGGGATAAAACAGGAGTTTTAAAGCCTGTTTTGGGGGATGGCCCATGAGTATGACAGCCTGCTCTGGGTCTCGCCCAGGGGTTTAACTGCCTGCTCTAGGAGTGGCCCAGGAAGTCTGTCATCCTAATCTGGGGTTGGCCCAGATGTCTAACAGCCAGCTCTGGGGTGGCCCAGGAGTCTGACAGTATGTTCTGGGGGTGGCCCAGGAATCTGACAGCCTGCTCTGGGGCTGGCCCAGGAGTCTGACAGCCTACTCTGAGGGTAGCCCAGAAATCTGACAGCACACTCTGGGGGTGAACCAGGGGTGTGAACTGGAGCAGGTTGTAGCACACTTTTACGCTAAATGGCATAAAATGGAATGGTTTTTATCATACAATAGAGTACATTGTGCCATCCAATAATACATTCCCTCCATAGTGCAATGCAAAACTAATACAAGGTGATTGGGTTAAACCCTGGTAATGTTTATGGAAAACCAATTTAAATTCATTGTAAATTGATTAAAGTTCACCTTTTAAAAAAAGCGGCCTCCTCCATATACCCCTACAGCCGTCCTAGCCATCACCAGAATAGGTGAATATTCTACCATTTTAGTAGAAATAACCTTTAATCAATTTAGCAAAAATTTGAGCAAAGTGACATGACAACATACCATGCAACTCTGCAAACTCAAGCATACAACTCTGCAAACTATTACAATTTATACACTCACTTTGCGCTAATCTAAACCTGGGGGTGGCCAAGTTGTCTCACAGCCCCACTGTGGATGTGACCCAGGAGTCTTAAAACTCCTACTAAGGGTTGCCCAAGAGACTTACATCTCGAACTGTGGGTCAGTCACCCTGGAGTCTTACAGCCTTCTTTTGGGGTGACAAAGCAGTGTCACAGCCTGCTCTTGGGGATGACGCTGGTGTCTCACAGCTTGCTTTTGGGTTGCCACAGAAGCCTTACAGCTCCCACTATGGGTAGTCTTACCGCCTGCTCACGGAGTCACCAAGGAGGCTTACAGCCTGCTATGGAGGTGAAACAGGAGTCTTACAGCCTACTCTAGGGATAAAACAGGAGTTTTAAAGCCTGTTTTGGGGGATGGCCCATGAGTATGACAGCCTGCTCTGGGTCTCGCCCAGGGGTTTGACTGCCTGCTCTAAGAGTGGCCCAGGAGTCTGTCATCCTAATCTGGGGTTGGCCCAGATGTCTGACAGCCTGCTCTAGGGTGGCCCAGGAGTCTGACAGTATGTTCTGGGGGTGGCCCAGGAATCTGACAGCCTGCTCTAGGGCTGGCCCAGGAGTCTGACAGCCTGCTCTGGGGTGGCCCAGGAGTCTGACAGTATGTTCTGGGGGTGGCCCAGGAATCTGACAGCCTGCTCTGGGGCTGGCCCAGGAATCTGACAGCCTGCTCTGGGGCTGGCCCAGGAGTCTGACAGCCTGCTCTGAGGGTAGCCCAGGAATCTGACAGTCTGCTCTGGGGCTGGCCCAAATGTCTGACAGCCAGCTCTGGGGTGGCCCAGGAGTCTGACAGTATGTTCTGGGGGTGGCCCAGGAATCTGACAGCCTGCTCTGGGGCTGGCCCAGGAGTCTGACAGCAAGCTCTGGGGTGGCCCAGGAGTCTGACAGTATGTTCTGGGGGTGGCTCAGGAATCTAACAGGCTGCTCTAGGGCTGGCCCAGGAGTCTGACAGCCTGCTCTGAGGGTAGCCCAGGAATCTGACATTCTGCTCTGGGGCTGGGCCAAATGTCTGACAGCCAGCTCTGGGGTAGCCCAGGAGTCCGACAGTATGTTCTGGGGGTGGCCCAGGAATCTGACAGCCTGCTCTGGGGCTGGCCCAGGAGTCTGACAGCCTACTCCGAGGGTAGCCCAGGAATCTGACAGCACACTCTGGGGGTGAACCAGGGGTGTGAACTGGAGCAGGTTGTAGCACACTTTTACGCTAAATGGCATAAAATGGAATGGTTTTTATCATACAATAGAGTACATTGTGCCATCCAATAATACATTCCCTCCATAGTGCAATGCAAAACTAATACAAGGTGATTGGGTTAAACCCTGGTAATGTTTATGGAAAACCAATTTAAATTCATTGTAAATTGATTAAAGTTCACCTTTTAAAAAAAGCGGCCTCCTCCATATACCCCTACAGCCGTCCTAGCCATCACCAGAATAGGTGAATATTCTACCATTTTAGTAGAAATGACCTTTAATCAATTTAGCAAAAATTTGAGCAAAGTGACATGACAACATACCATGCAACTCTGCAAACTCAAGCATACAACTCTGCAAACTATTACAATTTATACACTCACTTTGCGCTAATCTAAACCTGGGGGTGGCCAAGTTGTCTCACAGCCCCACTGTGGATGTGACCCAGGAGTCTTAAAACTCCTACTAAGGGTTGCCCAAGAGACTTACATCTCGAACTGTGGGTCAGTCACCCTGGAGTCTTACAGCCTTCTTTTGGGGTGACAAAGCAGTGTCACAGCCTGCTCTTGGGGATGACGCTGGTGTCTCACAGCTTGCTTTTGGGTTGCCACAGAAGCCTTACAGCTCCCACTATGGGTAGTCTTACCGCCTGCTCACGGAGTCACCAAGGAGGCTTACAGCCTGCTATGGAGGTGAAACAGGAGTCTTACAGCCTACTCTAGGGATAAAACAGGAGTTTTAAAGCCTGTTTTGGGGGATGGCCCATGAGTATGACAGCCTGCTCTGGGTCTCGCCCAGGGGTTTGACTGCCTGCTCTAAGAGTGGCCCAGGAGTCTGTCATCCTAATCTGGGGTTGGCCCAGATGTCTGACAGCCTGCTCTAGGGTGGCCCAGGAGTCTGACAGTATGTTCTGGGGGTGGCCCAGGAATCTGACAGCCTGCTCTAGGGCTGGCCCAGGAGTCTGACAGCCTGCTCTGGGGTGGCCCAGGAGTCTGACAGTATGTTCTGGGGGTGGCCCAGGAATCTGACAGCCTGCTCTGGGGCTGGCCCAGGAGTCTGACAGCCTGCTCTGAGGGTAGCCCAGGAATCTGACAGTCTGCTCTGGGGCTGGCCCAAATGTCTGACAGCCAGCTCTGGGGTGGCCCAGGAGTCTGACAGTATGTTCTGGGGGTGGCCCAGGAATCTGACAGCCTGCTCTGGGGCTGGCCCAGGAGTCTGACAGCAAGCTCTGGGGTGGCCCAGGAGTCTGACAGTATGTTCTGGGGGTGGCTCAGGAATCTAACAGGCTGCTCTAGGGCTGGCCCAGGAGTCTGACAGCCTGCTCTGAGGGTAGCCCAGGAATCTGACATTCTGCTCTGGGGCTGGGCCAAATGTCTGACAGCCAGCTCTGGGGTAGCCCAGGAGTCCGACAGTATGTTCTGGGGGTGGCCCAGGAATCTGACAGCCTGCTCTGGGGCTGGCCCAGGAGTCTGACAGCCTACTCCGAGGGTAGCCCAGGAATCTGACAGCACACTCTGGGGGTGAACCAGGGGTGTGAACTGGAGCAGGTTGTAGCACACTTTTACGCTAAATGGCATAAAATGGAATGGTTTTTATCATACAATAGAGTACATTGTGCCATCCAATAATACATTCCCTCCATAGTGCAATGCAAAACTAATACAAGGTGATTGGGTTAAACCCTGGTAATGTTTATGGAAAACCAATTTAAATTCATTGTAAATTGATTAAAGTTCACCTTTTAAAAAAAGCGGCCTCCTCCATATACCCCTACAGCCGTCCTAGCCATCACCAGAATAGGTGAATATTCTACCATTTTAGTAGAAATGACCTTTAATCAATTTAGCAAAAATTTGAGCAAAGTGACATGACAACATACCATGCAACTCTGCAAACTCAAGCATACAACTCTGCAAACTATTACAATTTATACACTCACTTTGCGCTAATCTAAACCTGGGGGTGGCCAAGTTGTCTCACAGCCCCACTGTGGATGTGACCCAGGAGTCTTAAAACTCCTACTAAGGGTTGCCCAAGAGACTTACATCTCCAACTGTGGGTCAGTCACCCTGGAGTCTTACAGCCTTCTTTTGGGGTGACAAAGCAGTGTCACAGCCTGCTCTTGGGGATGACGCTGGTGTCTCACAGCTTGCTTTTGGGTTGCCACAGAAGCCTTACAGCTCCCACTATGGGTAGTCTTACCGCCTGCTCACGGAGTCACCAAGGAGGCTTACAGCCTGCTATGGAGGTGAAACAGGAGTCTTACAGCCTACTCTAGGGATAAAACAGGAGTTTTAAAGCCTGTTTTGGGGGATGGCCCATGAGTATGACAGCCTGCTCTGGGTCTCGCCCAGGGGTTTAACTGCCTGCTCTAGGAGTGGCCCAGGAAGTCTGTCATCCTAATCTGGGGTTGGCCCAGATGTCTAACAGCCAGCTCTGGGGTGGCCCAGGAGTCTGACAGTATGTTCTGGGGGTGGCCCAGGAATCTGACAGCCTGCTCTGGGGCTGGCCCAGGAGTCTGACAGCCTACTCTGAGGGTAGCCCAGAAATCTGACAGCACACTCTGGGGGTGAACCAGGGGTGTGAACTGGAGCAGGTTGTAGCACACTTTTACGCTAAATGGCATAAAATGGAATGGTTTTTATCATACAATAGAGTACATTGTGCCATCCAATAATACATTCCCTCCATAGTGCAATGCAAAACTAATACAAGGTGATTGGGTTAAACCCTGGTAATGTTTATGGAAAACCAATTTAAATTCATTGTAAATTGATTAAAGTTCACCTTTTAAAAAAAGCGGCCTCCTCCATATACCCCTACAGCCGTCCTAGCCATCACCAGAATAGGTGAATATTCTACCATTTTAGTAGAAATAACCTTTAATCAATTTAGCAAAAATTTGAGCAAAGTGACATGACAACATACCATGCAACTCTGCAAACTCAAGCATACAACTCTGCAAACTATTACAATTTATACACTCACTTTGCGCTAATCTAAACCTGGGGGTGGCCAAGTTGTCTCACAGCCCCACTGTGGATGTGACCCAGGAGTCTTAAAACTCCTACTAAGGGTTGCCCAAGAGACTTACATCTCGAACTGTGGGTCAGTCACCCTGGAGTCTTACAGCCTTCTTTTGGGGTGACAAAGCAGTGTCACAGCCTGCTCTTGGGGATGACGCTGGTGTCTCACAGCTTGCTTTTGGGTTGCCACAGAAGCCTTACAGCTCCCACTATGGGTAGTCTTACCGCCTGCTCACGGAGTCACCAAGGAGGCTTACAGCCTGCTATGGAGGTGAAACAGGAGTCTTACAGCCTACTCTAGGGATAAAACAGGAGTTTTAAAGCCTGTTTTGGGGGATGGCCCATGAGTATGACAGCCTGCTCTGGGTCTCGCCCAGGGGTTTGACTGCCTGCTCTAGGAGTGGCCCAGGAGTCTGTCATCCTAATCTGGGGTTGGCCCAGATGTCTGACAGCCTGCTCTGGGGTGACCCAGGAGTCTGACAGTATGTTCTGGGGGTGGCCCAGGAATCTGACAGCCTGCTCTGGGGCTGGCCCAGGAGTCTGACAGCAAGCTCTGGGGTGGCCCAGGAGTCTGACAGTATGTTCTGGAGGTGGCCCAGGAATCTGACAGCCTGCTCTGGGGATGGCCCAGGAGTCTGACAGCAAGCTCTAGGGTGGCCCAGGAGTCTGACAGTATGTTCTGGAGGTGGCCCAGGAATCTGACAGCCTGCTCTGGGGATGGCCCAGGAGTCTGACAGCAAGCTCTAGGGTGGCCCAGGAGTCTGACAATATGTTCTGGGGGTGGCTCAGGAATCTAACAGGCTGCTCTAGGGCTGGCCCAGGAGTCTGACAGCCTGCTCTGAGGGTAGCCCAGGAATCTGACAGTCTGCTCTGGGGCTGGCCCAAATGTCTGACAGCCAGCTCTGGGGTGGCCCAGGAGTCTGACAGTATGTTCTGGGGGTGGCCCAGGAATCTGACAGCCTGCCCTGGGGCTGGCCCAGGAGTCTGACAGCCTACTCTGAGGGTAGCCCAGGAATCTGACAGCACACTCTGGGGGTGAACCAGGGGTGTGAACTGGAGCAGGTTGTAGCACACTTTTACGCTAAATGGCATAAAATGGAATGGTTTTTTTTATCATACAATAGAGTACATTGTGCCATCCAATAATACATTCCCTCCATAGTGCAATGCAAAACTAATACAAGGTGATTGGGTTAAACCCTGGTAATGTTTATGGAAAACCAATTTAAATTCATTGTAAATTGATTAAAGTTCACCTTTTAAAAAAAGCGGCCTCCTCCATATACCCCTACAGCCGTCCTAGCCATCACCAGAATAGGTGAATATTCTACCATTTTAGTAGAAATAACCTTTAATCAATTTAGCAAAAATTTGAGCAAAGTGACATGACAACATACCATGCAACTCTGCAAACTATTACAATTTATACACTCACTTTGCGCTAATCTAAACCTGGGGGTGGCCAAGTTGTCTCACAGCCCCACTGTGGATGTGACCCAGGAGTCTTAAAACTCCTACTAAGGGTTGCCCAAGAGACTTACATCTCGAACTGTGGGTCAGTCACCCTGGAGTCTTACAGCCTTCTTTTGGGGTGACAAAGCAGTGTCACAGCCTGCTCTTGGGGATGACGCTGGTGTCTCACAGCTTGCTTTTGGGTTGCCACAGAAGCCTTACAGCTCCCACTATGGGTAGTCTTACCGCCTGCTCACGGAGTCACCAAGGAGGCTTACAGCCTGCTATGGAGGTGAAACAGGAGTCTTACAGCCTACTCTAGGGATAAAACAGGAGTTTTAAAGCCTGTTTTGGGGGATGGCCCATGAGTATGACAGCCTGCTCTGGGTCTCGCCCAGGGGTTTGACTGCCTGCTCTAGGAGTGGCCCAGGAGTCTGTCATCCTAATCTGGGGTTGGCCCAGATGTCTGACAGCCTGCTCTAGGGTGGCCCAGGAGTCTGACAGTATGTTCTGGGGGTGGCCCAGGAATCTGACAGCCTGCTCTGGGGCTGGCCCAGGAGTCTGACAGCCTGCTCTGGGGTGGCCCAGGAGTCTGACAGTATGTTCTGGGGGTGGCCCAGGAATCTGACAGCCTGCTCTGGGGATGGCCCAGGAGTCTGACAGCAAGCTCTGGGGTGGCCCAGGAGTCTGACAGTATGTTCTGGGGGTGGCTCAGGAATCTAACAGGCTGCTCTAGGGCTGGCCCAGGAGTCTGACAGTATGTTCTGGGGGTGGCCCAGGAATCTGACAGCCTGCTCTGGGGCTGGCCCAGGAGTCTGACAGCAAGCTCTGGGGTGGCCCAGGAGTCTGACAGTATGTTCTGGGGGTGGCTCAGGAATCTGACAGCCTGCTCTGGGGCTGGCCCAGGAGTCTGACAGCCTACTCCGAGGGTAGCCCAGGAATCTGACAGCACACTCTGGGGGTGAACCAGGGGTGTGAACTGGAGCAGGTTGTAGCACACTTTTACGCTAAATGGCATAAAATGGAATGTTTTTTTATCATACAATAGAGTACATTGTGCCATTGAATAATACATTCCCTCCATAGTGCAATGCAAAACTAATACAAGGTGATTGGGTTAAACCCTGGTAATGTTTATGGAAAACCAATTTAAATTCATTGTAAATTGATTAAAGTTCACCTTTTAAAAAAAGCGGCCTCCTCCATATACCCCTACAGCCGTCCTAGCCATCACCAGAATAGGTGAATATTCTACCATTTTAGTAGAAATAACCTTTAATCAATTTAGCAAAAATTTGAGCAAAGTGACATGACAACATACCATGCAACTCTGCAAACTCAAGCATACAACTCTGTAAACTATTACAATTTATACACTCACTTTGCGCTAATCTAAACCTGGGGGTGGCCAAGTTGTCTCACAGCCCCACTGTGGATGTGACCCAGGAGTCTTAAAACTCCTACTAAGGGTTGCCCAAGAGACTTACATCTCGAACTGTGGGTCAGTCACCCTGGAGTCTTACAGCCTTCTTTTGGGGTGACAAAGCAGTGTCACAGCCTGCTCTTGGGGATGACGCTGGTGTCTCACAGCTTGCTTTTGGGTTGCCACAGAAGCCTTACAGCTCCCACTATGGGTAGTCTTACCGCCTGCTCACGGAGTCACCAAGGAGGCTTACAGCCTGCTATGGAGGTGAAACAGGAGTCTTACAGCCTACTCTAGGGATAAAACAGGAGTTTTAAAGCCTGTTTTGGGGGATGGCCCATGAGTATGACAGCCTGCTCTGGGTCTTGCCCAGGGGTTTGACTGCCTGCTCTAGGAGTGGCCCAGGAGTCTGTCATCCTAATCTGGGGTTGGCCCAGATGTCTGACATCCTAATCTGGGGTTGGCCCAGATGTCTGACAGCCTGCTCTTGGGTGGCCCAGGAGTCTGACAGTATGTTCTGGGGGTGGCCCAGGAATCTGACAGCCTGCTCTGGGGCTGGCCCAGGAGTCTGACAGCAAGCTCTGGGGTGGCCCAGGAGTCTGACAGTATGTTCTGGGGGTGGCCCAGGAATCTGACAGCCTGCTCTGGGGATGGCCCAGGAGTCTGACAGCAAGCTCTGGGGTGGCCCAGGAGTCTGACAGTATGTTCTGGGGGTGGCTCAGGAATCTAACAGGCTGCTCTAGGGCTGGCCCAGGAGTCTGACAGCCTGCTCTGAGGGTAGCCCAGGAATCTGACAGTCTGCTCTGGGGCTGGCCCAAATGTCTGACAGCCAGCTCTGGGGTGGCCCAGGAGTCTGACAGTATGTTCTGGGGGTGGCCCAGGAATCTGACAGCCTGCTCTGGGGCTGGCCCAGGAGTCTGACAGCCTACTCTGAGGGTAGCCCAGGAATCTGACAGCACACTCTGGGGGTGAACCAGGGGTGTGAACTGGAGCAGGTTGTAGCACACTTTTACGCTAAATGGCATAAAATGGAATGGTTTTTTTTATCATACAATAGAGTACATTGTGCCATCCAATAATACATTCCCTCCATAGTGCAATGCAAAACTAATACAAGGTGATTGGGTTAAACCCTGGTAATGTTTATGGAAAACCAATTTAAATTCATTGTAAATTGATTAAAGTTCACCTTTTAAAAAAAGCGGCCTCCTCCATATACCCCTACAGCCGTCCTAGCCATCACCAGAATAGGTGAATATTCTACCATCTTAGTAGAAATAACCTTTAATCAATTTAGCAAAAATTTGAGCAAAGTGACATGACAACATACCATGCAACTCTGCAAACTCAAGCATACAACTCTGCAAACTATTACAATTTATACACTCACTTTGCGCTAATCTAAACCTGGGGGTGGCCAAGTTGTCTCACAGCCCCACTGTGGATGTGACCCAGGAGTCTTAAAACTCCTACTAAGGGTTGCCCAAGAGACTTACATCTCGAACTGTGGGTCAGTCACCCTGGAGTCTTACAGCCTTCTTTTGGGGTGACAAAGCAGTGTCACAGCCTGCTCTTGGGGATGACGCTGGTGTCTCACAGCTTGCTTTTGGGTTGCCACAGAAGCCTTACAGCTCCCACTATGGGTAGTCTTACCGCCTGCTCACGGAGTCACCAAGGAGGCTTACAGCCTGCTATGGAGGTGAAACAGGAGTCTTACAGCCTACTCTAGGGATAAAACAGGAGTTTTAAAGCCTGTTTTGGGGGATGGCCCATGAGTATGACAGCCTGCTCTGGGTCTCGCCCAGGGGTTTGACTGCCTGCTCTAGGAGTGGCCCAGGAGTCTGTCATCCTAATCTGGGGTTGGCCCAGATGTCTGACAGCCTGCTCTGGGGTGGCCCAGGAGTCTGACAGTATGTTCTGGGGGTGGCCCAGGAATCTGACAGCCTGCTCTGGGGCTGGCCCAGGAGTCTGACAGCAAGCTCTGGGGTGGCCCAGGAGTCTGACAGTATGTTCTGGAGGTGGCCCAGGAATCTGACAGCCTGCTCTGGGGATGGCCCAGGAGTCTGACAGCAAGCTCTAGGGTGGCCCAGGAGTCTGACAGTATGTTCTGGGGGTGGCTCAGGAATCTAACAGGCTGCTCTAGGGCTGGCCCAGGAGTCTGACAGCCTGCTCTGAGGGTAGCCCAGGAATCTGACAGTCTGCTCTGGGGCTGGCCCAAATGTCTGACAGCCAGCTCTGGGGTGGCCCAGGAGTCTGACAGTATGTTCTGGGGGTGGCCCAGAAATCTGACAGCCTGCTCTGGGGGTGGCCCAGGAATCTGACAGCCTGCTCTGGGGCTGGCCCAGGAGTCTGACAGCCTACTCTGAGGGTAGCCCAGGAATCTGACAGCACACTCTGGGGGTGAACCAGGGGTGTGAACTGGAGCAGGTTGTAGCACACTTTTACGCTAAATGGCATAAAATGGAATGCTTTTTATCATACAATAGAGTACATTGTGCCATCCAATAATACATTCCCTCCATAGTGCAATGCAAAACTAATACAAGGTGATTGGGTTAAACCCTGGTAATGTTTATGGAAAACCAATTTAAATTCATTGTAAATTGATTAAAGTTCACCTTTTAAAAAAAGCGGCCTCCTCCATATACCCCTACAGCCGTCCTAGCCATCACCAGAATAGGTGAATATTCTACCATTTTAGTAGAAATAACCTTTAATCAATTTAGCAAAAATTTGAGCAAAGTGACATGACAACATACCATGCAACTCTGCAAACTCAAGCATACAACTCTGCAAACTATTACAATTTATACACTCACTTTGCGCTAATCTAAACCTGGGGGTGGCCAAGTTGTCTCACAGCCCCACTGTGGATGTGACCCAGGAGTCTTAAAACTCCTACTAAGGGTTGCCCAAGAGACTTACATCTCGAACTGTGGGTCAGTCACCCTGGAGTCTTACAGCCTTCTTTTGGGGTGACAAAGCAGTGTCACAGCCTGCTCTTGGGGATGACGCTGGTGTCTCACAGCTTGCTTTTGGGTTGCCACAGAAGCCTTACAGCTCCCACTATGGGTAGTCTTACCGCCTGCTCACGGAGTCACCAAGGAGGCTTACAGCCTGCTATGGAGGTGAAACAGGAGTCTTACAGCCTACTCTAGGGATAAAACAGGAGTTTTAAAGCCTGTTTTGGGGGATGGCCCATGAGTATGACAGCCTGCTCTGGGTCTCGCCCAGGGGTTTGACTGCCTGCTCTAGGAGTGGCCCAGGAGTCTGTCATCCTAATCTGGGGTTGGCCCAGATGTCTGACAGCCTGCTCTAGGGTGGCCCAGGAGTCTGACAGTATGTTCTGGGGGTGGCCCAGGAATCTGACAGCCTGCTCTGGGGCTGGCCCAGGAGTCTGACAGCCTGCTCTGGGGTGGCCCAGGAGTCTGACAGTATGTTCTGGGGGTGGCCCAGGAATCTGACAGCCTGCACTCGGGCTGGCCCAGGAGTCTGACAGCCTGCTCTGGGGTGGCCCAGGAGTCTGACAGTATGTTCTGGGGGTGGCTCAGGAATCTAACAGGCTGCTCTAGGGCTGGCCCAGGAGTCTGACAGCCTGCTCTGAGGGTAGCCCAGGAATCTGACAGTCTGCTCTGGGGCCGTGGCTAAATGTCTGACAGCCAGCTCTGGGGTGGCCCAGGAGTCTGACAGTATGTTCTGGGGGTGGCCCTGGAATCTGACAGCCTGCTCTGGGGATGGCCCAGGAGTCTGACAGCAAGCTCTAGGGTGGCCCAGGAGTCTGACAGTATGTTCTGGGGGTGGCTCAGGAATCTAACAGGCTGCTCTAGGGCTGGCCCAGGAGTCTGACAGCCTGCTCTGAGGGTAGCCCAGGAATCTGACAGTCTGCTCTGGGGCTGGCCCAAATGTCTGACAGCCAGCTCTGGGGTGGCCCAGGAGTCTGACAGTATGTTCTGGGGGTGGCCCAGAAATCTGACAGCCTGCTCTGGGGGTGGCCCAGGAATCTGACAGCCTGCTCTGGGGCTGGCCCAGGAGTCTGACAGCCTACTCCGAGGGTAGCCCAGGAATCTGACAGCACACTCTGGGGGTGAACCAGGGGTGTGAACTGGAGCAGGTTGTAGCACACTTTTACGCTAAATGGCATAAAATGGAATGGTTTTTATCATACAATAGAGTACATTGTGCCATCCAATAATACATTCCCTCCATAGTGCAATGCAAAACTAATACAAGGTGATTGGGTTAAACCCTGGTAATGTTTATGGAAAACCAATTTAAATTCATTGTAAATTGATTAAAGTTCACCTTTTAAAAAAAGCGGCCTCCTCCATATACCCCTACAGCCGTCCTAGCCATCACCAGAATAGGTGAATATTCTACCATTTTAGTAGAAATAACCTTTAATCAATTTAGCAAAAATTTGAGCAAAGCGACATGACAACATACCATGCAACTCTGCAAACTCAAGCATACAACTCTGCAAAATATTACAATTTATACACTCACTTTGCGCTAATCTAAACCTGGGGGTGGCCAAGTTGTCTCACAGCCCCACTGTGGATGTGACCCAGGAGTCTTAAAACTCCTACTAAGGGTTGCCCAAGAGACTTACATCTCGAACTGTGGGTCAGTCACCCTGGAGTCTTACAGCCTTCTTTTGGGGTGACAAAGCAGTGTCACAGCCTGCTCTTGGGGATGACGCTGGTGTCTCACAGCTTGCTTTTGGGTTGCCACAGAAGCCTTACAGCTCCCACTGGGTAGTCTTACCGCCTGCTCACGGAGTCACCAAGGAGGCTTACAGCCTGCTATGGAGGTGAAACAGGAGTCTTACAGCCTACTCTAGGGATAAAACAGGAGTTTTAAAGCCTGTTTTGGGGGATGGCCCATGAGTATGACAGCCTGCTCTGGGTCTCGCCCAGGGGTTTGACTGCCTGCTCTAGGAGTGGCCCAGGAGTCTGTCATCCTAATCTGGGGTTGGCCCAGATGTCTGACAGCCTGCTCTAGGGTGGCCCAGGAGTCTGACAGTATGTTCTGGGGGTGGCCCAGGAATCTGACAGCCTGCTCTGGGGCTGGCCCAGGAGTCTGACAGCCTGCTCTGGGGTGGCCCAGGAGTCTGACAGTATGTTCTGGGGGTGGCCCAGGAATCTGACAGCCTGCTCTCGGGCTGGCCCAGGAGTCTGACAGCCTGCTCTGGAATGGCCCAGGAGTCTGACAGTATGTTCTGGGGGTGGCTCAGGAATCTAACAGGCTGCTCTAGGGCTGGCCCAGGAGTCTGACAGCCTGCTCTGAGGGTAGCCCAGGAATCTGACAGTCTGCTCTGGGGCCGTGGCCAAATGTCTGACAGCCTGCTCTGGGGTGGCCCAGGAGTCTGACAGTATGTTCTGGGGGTGGCCCAGGAATCTGACAGCCTGCTCTGGGGCTGGCCCAGGAGTCTGACAGCAAGCTCTGGGGTGGCCCAGGAGTCTGACAGTATGTTCTGGAGGTGGCCCAGGAATCTGACAGCCTGCTCTGGGGATGGCCCAGGAGTCTGACAGCAAGCTCTAGGGTGGCCCAGGAGTCTGACAGTATGTTCTGGGGGTGGCTCAGGAATCTAACAGGCTGCTCTAGGGCTGGCCCAGGAGTCTGACAGCCTGCTCTGAGGGTAGCCCAGGAATCTGACAGTCTGCTCTGGGGCTGGCCCAAATGTCTGACAGCCAGCTCTGGGGTGGCCCAGGAGTCTGACAGTATGTTCTGGGGGTGGCCCAGGAATCTGAGAGCCTGCTCTGGGGCTGGCCCAGGAGTCTGACAGCCTACTCTGAGGGTAGCCCAGGAATCTGACAGCACACTCTGGGGGTGAACCAGGGGTGTGAACTGGAGCAGGTTGTAGCACACTTTTACGCTAAATGGCATAAAATGGAATGGTTTTTATCATACAATAGAGTACATTGTGCCATCCAATAATACATTCCCTCCATAGTGCAATGCAAAACTAATACAAGGTGATTGGGTTAAACCCTGGTAATGTTTATGGAAAACCAATTTAAATTCATTGTAAATTGATTAAAGTTCACCTTTTAAAAAAAGCGGCCTCCTCCATATACCCCTACAGCCGTCCTAGCCATCACCAGAATAGGTGAATATTCTACCATCTTAGTAGAAATAACCTTTAATCAATTTAGCAAAAATTTGAGCAAAGTGACATGACAACATACCATGCAACTCTGCAAACTCAAGCATACAACTCTGCAAACTATTACAATTTATACACTCACTTTGCGCTAATCTAAACCTGGGGGTGGCCAAGTTGTCTCACAGCCCCACTGTGGATGTGACCCAGGAGTCTTAAAACTCCTACTAAGGGTTGCCCAAGAGACTTACATCTCGAACTGTGGGTCAGTCACCCTGGAGTCTTACAGCCTTCTTTTGGGGTGACAAAGCAGTGTCACAGCCTGCTCTTGGGGATGACGCTGGTGTCTCACAGCTTGCTTTTGGGTTGCCACAGAAGCCTTACAGCTCCCACTATGGGTAGTCTTACCGCCTGCTCACGGAGTCACCAAGGAGGCTTACAGCCTGCTATGGAGGTGAAACAGGAGTCTTACAGCCTACTCTAGGGATAAAACAGGAGTTTTAAAGCCTGTTTTGGGGGATGGCCCATGAGTATGACAGCCTGCTCTGGGTCTCGCCCAGGGGTTTGACTGCCTGCTCTAGGAGTGGCCCAGGAGTCTGTCATCCTAATCTGGGGTTGGCCCAGATGTCTGACAGCCTGCTCTGGGGTGGCCCAGGAGTCTGACAGTATGTTCTGGGGGTGGCCCAGGAATCTGACAGCCTGCTCTGGGGCTGGCCCAGGAGTCTGACAGCAAGCTCTGGGGTGGCCCAGGAGTCTGACAGTATGTTCTGGAGGTGGCCCAGGAATCTGACAGCCTGCTCTGGGGATGGCCCAGGAGTCTGACAGCAAGCTCTAGGGTGGCCCAGGAGTCTGACAGTATGTTCTGGGGGTGGCTCAGGAATCTAACAGGCTGCTCTAGGGCTGGCCCAGGAGTCTGACAGCCTGCTCTGAGGGTAGCCCAGGAATCTGACAGTCTGCTCTGGGGCTGGCCCAAATGTCTGACAGCCAGCTCTGGGGTGGCCCAGGAGTCTGACAGTATGTTCTGGGGGTGGCCCAGAAATCTGACAGCCTGCTCTGGGGGTGGCCCAGGAATCTGACAGCCTGCTCTGGGGCTGGCCCAGGAGTCTGACAGCCTACTCTGAGGGTAGCCCAGGAATCTGACAGCACACTCTGGGGGTGAACCAGGGGTGTGAACTGGAGCAGGTTGTAGCACACTTTTACGCTAAATGGCATAAAATGGAATGCTTTTTATCATACAATAGAGTACATTGTGCCATCCAATAATACATTCCCTCCATAGTGCAATGCAAAACTAATACAAGGTGATTGGGTTAAACCCTGGTAATGTTTATGGAAAACCAATTTAAATTCATTGTAAATTGATTAAAGTTCACCTTTTAAAAAAAGCGGCCTCCTCCATATACCCCTACAGCCGTCCTAGCCATCACCAGAATAGGTGAATATTCTACCATTTTAGTAGAAATAACCTTTAATCAATTTAGCAAAAATTTGAGCAAAGTGACATGACAACATACCATGCAACTCTGCAAACTCAAGCATACAACTCTGCAAACTATTACAATTTATACACTCACTTTGCGCTAATCTAAACCTGGGGGTGGCCAAGTTGTCTCACAGCCCCACTGTGGATGTGACCCAGGAGTCTTAAAACTCCTACTAAGGGTTGCCCAAGAGACTTACATCTCGAACTGTGGGTCAGTCACCCTGGAGTCTTACAGCCTTCTTTTGGGGTGACAAAGCAGTGTCACAGCCTGCTCTTGGGGATGACGCTGGTGTCTCACAGCTTGCTTTTGGGTTGCCACAGAAGCCTTACAGCTCCCACTATGGGTAGTCTTACCGCCTGCTCACGGAGTCACCAAGGAGGCTTACAGCCTGCTATGGAGGTGAAACAGGAGTCTTACAGCCTACTCTAGGGATAAAACAGGAGTTTTAAAGCCTGTTTTGGGGGATGGCCCATGAGTATGACAGCCTGCTCTGGGTCTCGCCCAGGGGTTTGACTGCCTGCTCTAGGAGTGGCCCAGGAGTCTGTCATCCTAATCTGGGGTTGGCCCAGATGTCTGACAGCCTGCTCTGGGGTGGCCCAGGAGTCTGACAGTATGTTCTGGGGGTGGCCCAGGAATCTGACAGCCTGCTCTGGGGCTGGCCCAGGAGTCTGACAGCAAGCTCTGGGGTGGCCCAGGAGTCTGACAGTATGTTCTGGAGGTGGCCCAGGAATCTGACAGCCTGCTCTGGGGATGGCCCAGGAGTCTGACAGCAAGCTCTAGGGTGGCCCAGGAGTCTGACAGTATGTTCTGGGGGTGGCTCAGGAATCTAACAGGCTGCTCTAGGGCTGGCCCAGGAGTCTGACAGCCTGCTCTGAGGGTAGCCCAGGAATCTGACAGTCTGCTCTGGGGCTGGCCCAAATGTCTGACAGCCAGCTCTGGGGTGGCCCAGGAGTCTGACAGTATGTTCTGGGGGTGGCCCAGAAATCTGACAGCCTGCTCTGGGGGTGGCCCAGGAATCTGACAGCCTGCTCTGGGGCTGGCCCAGGAGTCTGACAGCCTACTCTGAGGGTAGCCCAGGAATCTGACAGTACACTCTGGGGGTGAACCAGGGGTGTGAACTGGAGCAGGTTGTAGCACACTTTTACGCTAAATGGCATAAAATGGAATGCTTTTTATCATACAATAGAGTACATTGTGCCATCCAATAATACATTCCCTCCATAGTGCAATGCAAAACTAATACAAGGTGATTGGGTTAAACCCTGGTAATGTTTATGGAAAACCAATTTAAATTCATTGTAAATTGATTAAAGTTCACCTTTTAAAAAAAGCGGCCTCCTCCATATACCCCTACAGCCGTCCTAGCCATCACCAGAATAGGTGAATATTCTACCATTTTAGTAGAAATAACCTTTAATCAATTTAGCAAAAATTTGAGCAAAGTGACATGACAACATACCATGCAACTCTGCAAACTCAAGCATACAACTCTGCAAACTATTACAATTTATACACTCACTTTGCGCTAATCTAAACCTGGGGGTGGCCAAGTTGTCTCACAGCCCCACTGTGGATGTGACCCAGGAGTCTTAAAACTCCTACTAAGGGTTGCCCAAGAGACTTACATCTCGAACTGTGGGTCAGTCACCCTGGAGTCTTACAGCCTTCTTTTGGGGTGACAAAGCAGTGTCACAGCCTGCTCTTGGGGATGACGCTGGTGTCTCACAGCTTGCTTTTGGGTTGCCACAGAAGCCTTACAGCTCCCACTATGGGTAGTCTTACCGCCTGCTCACGGAGTCACCAAGGAGGCTTACAGCCTGCTATGGAGGTGAAACAGGAGTCTTACAGCCTACTCTAGGGATAAAACAGGAGTTTTAAAGCCTGTTTTGGGGGATGGCCCATGAGTATGACAGCCTGCTCTGGGTCTCGCCCAGGGGTTTGACTGCCTGCTCTAGGAGTGGCCCAGGAGTCTGTCATCCTAATCTGGGGTTGGCCCAGATGTCTGACAGCCTGCTCTAGGGTGGCCCAGGAGTCTGACAGTATGTTCTGGGGGTGGCCCAGGAATCTGACAGCCTGCTCTGGGGCTGGCCCAGGAGTCTGACAGCCTGCTCTGGGGTGGCCCAGGAGTCTGACAGTATGTTCTGGGGGTGGCCCAGGAATCTGACAGCCTGCACTCGGGCTGGCCCAGGAGTCTGACAGCCTGCTCTGGGGTGGCCCAGGAGTCTGACAGTATGTTCTGGGGGTGGCTCAGGAATCTAACAGGCTGCTCTAGGGCTGGCCCAGGAGTCTGACAGCCTGCTCTGAGGGTAGCCCAGGAATCTGACAGTCTGCTCTGGGGCCGTGGCTAAATGTCTGACAGCCAGCTCTGGGGTGGCCCAGGAGTCTGACAGTATGTTCTGGGGGTGGCCCTGGAATCTGACAGCCTGCTCTGGGGATGGCCCAGGAGTCTGACAGCAAGCTCTAGGGTGGCCCAGGAGTCTGACAGTATGTTCTGGGGGTGGCTCAGGAATCTAACAGGCTGCTCTAGGGCTGGCCCAGGAGTCTGACAGCCTGCTCTGAGGGTAGCCCAGGAATCTGACAGTCTGCTCTGGGGCTGGCCCAAATGTCTGACAGCCAGCTCTGGGGTGGCCCAGGAGTCTGACAGTATGTTCTGGGGGTGGCCCAGAAATCTGACAGCCTGCTCTGGGGGTGGCCCAGGAATCTGACAGCCTGCTCTGGGGCTGGCCCAGGAGTCTGACAGCCTACTCCGAGGGTAGCCCAGGAATCTGACAGCACACTCTGGGGGTGAACCAGGGGTGTGAACTGGAGCAGGTTGTAGCACACTTTTACGCTAAATGGCATAAAATGGAATGGTTTTTATCATACAATAGAGTACATTGTGCCATCCAATAATACATTCCCTCCATAGTGCAATGCAAAACTAATACAAGGTGATTGGGTTAAACCCTGGTAATGTTTATGGAAAACCAATTTAAATTCATTGTAAATTGATTAAAGTTCACCTTTTAAAAAAAGCGGCCTCCTCCATATACCCCTACAGCCGTCCTAGCCATCACCAGAATAGGTGAATATTCTACCATTTTAGTAGAAATAACCTTTAATCAATTTAGCAAAAATTTGAGCAAAGCGACATGACAACATACCATGCAACTCTGCAAACTCAAGCATACAACTCTGCAAAATATTACAATTTATACACTCACTTTGCGCTAATCTAAACCTGGGGGTGGCCAAGTTGTCTCACAGCCCCACTGTGGATGTGACCCAGGAGTCTTAAAACTCCTACTAAGGGTTGCCCAAGAGACTTACATCTCGAACTGTGGGTCAGTCACCCTGGAGTCTTACAGCCTTCTTTTGGGGTGACAAAGCAGTGTCACAGCCTGCTCTTGGGGATGACGCTGGTGTCTCACAGCTTGCTTTTGGGTTGCCACAGAAGCCTTACAGCTCCCACTGGGTAGTCTTACCGCCTGCTCACGGAGTCACCAAGGAGGCTTACAGCCTGCTATGGAGGTGAAACAGGAGTCTTACAGCCTACTCTAGGGATAAAACAGGAGTTTTAAAGCCTGTTTTGGGGGATGGCCCATGAGTATGACAGCCTGCTCTGGGTCTCGCCCAGGGGTTTGACTGCCTGCTCTAGGAGTGGCCCAGGAGTCTGTCATCCTAATCTGGGGTTGGCCCAGATGTCTGACAGCCTGCTCTAGGGTGGCCCAGGAGTCTGACAGTATGTTCTGGGGGTGGCCCAGGAATCTGACAGCCTGCTCTGGGGCTGGCCCAGGAGTCTGACAGCCTGCTCTGGGGTGGCCCAGGAGTCTGACAGTATGTTCTGGGGGTGGCCCAGGAATCTGACAGCCTGCTCTCGGGCTGGCCCAGGAGTCTGACAGCCTGCTCTGGAATGGCCCAGGAGTCTGACAGTATGTTCTGGGGGTGGCTCAGGAATCTAACAGGCTGCTCTAGGGCTGGCCCAGGAGTCTGACAGCCTGCTCTGAGGGTAGCCCAGGAATCTGACAGTCTGCTCTGGGGCCGTGGCCAAATGTCTGACAGCCTGCTCTGGGGTGGCCCAGGAGTCTGACAGTATGTTCTGGGGGTGGCCCAGGAATCTGACAGCCTGCTCTGGGGCTGGCCCAGGAGTCTGACAGCAAGCTCTGGGGTGGCCCAGGAGTCTGACAGTATGTTCTGGAGGTGGCCCAGGAATCTGACAGCCTGCTCTGGGGATGGCCCAGGAGTCTGACAGCAAGCTCTAGGGTGGCCCAGGAGTCTGACAGTATGTTCTGGGGGTGGCTCAGGAATCTAACAGGCTGCTCTAGGGCTGGCCCAGGAGTCTGACAGCCTGCTCTGAGGGTAGCCCAGGAATCTGACAGTCTGCTCTGGGGCTGGCCCAAATGTCTGACAGCCAGCTCTGGGGTGGCCCAGGAGTCTGACAGTATGTTCTGGGGGTGGCCCAGGAATCTGAGAGCCTGCTCTGGGGCTGGCCCAGGAGTCTGACAGCCTACTCTGAGGGTAGCCCAGGAATCTGACAGCACACTCTGGGGGTGAACCAGGGGTGTGAACTGGAGCAGGTTGTAGCACACTTTTACGCTAAATGGCATAAAATGGAATGGTTTTTATCATACAATAGAGTACATTGTGCCATCCAATAATACATTCCCTCCATAGTGCAATGCAAAACTAATACAAGGTGATTGGGTTAAACCCTGGTAATGTTTATGGAAAACCAATTTAAATTCATTGTAAATTGATTAAAGTTCACCTTTTAAAAAAAGCGGCCTCCTCCATATACCCCTACAGCCGTCCTAGCCATCACCAGAATAGGTGAATATTCTACCATTTTAGTAGAAATAACCTTTAATCAATTTAGCAAAAATTTGAGCAAAGTGACATGACAACATACCATGCAACTCTGCAAACTCAAGCATACAACTCTGCAAACTATTACAATTTATACACTCACTTTGCGCTAATCTAAACCTGGGGGTGGCCAAGTTGTCTCACAGCCGCACTGTGGATGTGACCCAGGAGTCTTAAAACTCCTACTAAGGGTTGCCCAAGAGACTTACATCTCGAACTGTGGGTCAGTCACCCTGGAGTCTTACAGCCTTCTTTTGGGGTGACAAAGCAGTGTCACAGCCTGCTCTTGGGGATGACGCTGGTGTCTCACAGCTTGCTTTTGGGTTGCCACAGAAGCCTTACAGCTCCCACTATGGGTAGTCTTACCGCCTGCTCACGGAGTCACCAAGGAGGCTTACAGCCTGCTATGGAGGTGAAACAGGAGTCTTACAGCCTACTCTAGGGATAAAACAGGAGTTTTAAAGCCTGTTTTGGGGGATGGCCCATGAGTATGACAGCCTGCTCTGGGTCTCGCCCAGGGGTTTGACTGCCTGCTCTAGGAGTGGCCCAGGAGTCTGTCATCCTAATCTGGGGTTGGCCCAGATGTCTGACAGCCTGCTCTGGGGTGGCCCAGGAGTCTGACAGTATGTTCTGGGGGTGGCCCAGGAATCTGACAGCCTGCTCTGGGGCTGGCCCAGGAGTCTGACAGCAAGCTCTGGGGTGGCCCAGGAGTCTGACAGTATGTTCTGGAGGTGGCCCAGGAATCTGACAGCCTGCTCTGGGGATGGCCCAGGAGTCTGACAGCAAGCTCTAGGGTGGCCCAGGAGTCTGACAGTATGTTCTGGAGGTGGCCCAGGAATCTGACAGCCTGCTCTGGGGATGGCCCAGGAGTCTGACAGCAAGCTCTAGGGTGGCCCAGGAGTCTGACAATATGTTCTGGGGGTGGCTCAGGAATCTAACAGGCTGCTCTAGGGCTGGCCCAGGAGTCTGACAGCCTGCTCTGAGGGTAGCCCAGGAATCTGACAGTCTGCTCTGGGGCTGGCCCAAATGTCTGACAGCCAGCTCTGGGGTGGCCCAGGAGTCTGACAGTATGTTCTGGGGGTGGCCCAGGAATCTGACAGCCTGCTCTGGGGCTGGCCCAGGAGTCTGACAGCCTACTCTGAGGGTAGCCCAGGAATCTGACAGCACACTCTGGGGGTGAACCAGGGGTGTGAACTGGAGCAGGTTGTAGCACACTTTTACGCTAAATGGCATAAAATGGAATGGTTTTTTTTATCATACAATAGAGTACATTGTGCCATCCAATAATACATTCCCTCCATAGTGCAATGCAAAACTAATACAAGGTGATTGGGTTAAACCCTGGTAATGTTTATGGAAAACCAATTTAAATTCATTGTAAATTGATTAAAGTTCACCTTTTAAAAAAAGCGGCCTCCTCCATATACCCCTACAGCCGTCCTAGCCATCACCAGAATAGGTGAATATTCTACCATTTTAGTAGAAATAACCTTTAATCAATTTAGCAAAAATTTGAGCAAAGTGACATGACAACATACCATGCAACTCTGCAAACTCAAGCATACAACTCTGCAAACTATTACAATTTATACACTCACTTTGCGCTAATCTAAACCTGGGGGTGGCCAAGTTGTCTCACAGCCCCACTGTGGATGTGACCCAGGAGTCTTAAAACTCCTACTAAGGGTTGCCCAAGAGACTTACATCTCGAACTGTGGGTCAGTCACCCTGGAGTCTTACAGCCTTCTTTTGGGGTGACAAAGCAGTGTCACAGCCTGCTCTTGGGGATGACGCTGGTGTCTCACAGCTTGCTTTTGGGTTGCCACAGAAGCCTTACAGCTCCCACTATGGGTAGTCTTACCGCCTGCTCACGGAGTCACCAAGGAGGCTTACAGCCTGCTATGGAGGTGAAACAGGAGTCTTACAGCCTACTCTAGGGATAAAACAGGAGTTTTAAAGCCTGTTTTGGGGGATGGCCCATGAGTATGACAGCCTGCTCTGGGTCTCGCCCAGGGGTTTGACTGCCTGCTCTAGGAGTGGCCCAGGAGTCTGTCATCCTAATCTGGGGTTGGCCCAGATGTCTGACAGCCTGCTCTAGGGTGGCCCAGGAGTCTGACAGTATGTTCTGGGGGTGGCCCAGGAATCTGACAGCCTGCTCTGGGGCTGGCCCAGGAGTCTGACAGCCTGCTCTGGGGTGGCCCAGGAGTCTGACAGTATGTTCTGGGGGTGGCCCAGGAATCTGACAGCCTGCTCTGGGGATGGCCCAGGAGTCTGACAGCAAGCTCTGGGGTGGCCCAGGAGTCTGACAGTATGTTCTGGGGGTGGCTCAGGAATCTAACAGGCTGCTCTAGGGCTGGCCCAGGAGTCTGACAGTATGTTCTGGGGGTGGCCCAGGAATCTGACAGCCTGCTCTGGGGCTGGCCCAGGAGTCTGACAGCAAGCTCTGGGGTGGCCCAGGAGTCTGACAGTATGTTCTGGGGGTGGCTCAGGAATCTGACAGCCTGCTCTGGGGCTGGCCCAGGAGTCTGACAGCCTACTCCGAGGGTAGCCCAGGAATCTGACAGCACACTCTGGGGGTGAACCAGGGGTGTGAACTGGAGCAGGTTGTAGCACACTTTTACGCTAAATGGCATAAAATGGAATGTTTTTTTATCATACAATAGAGTACATTGTGCCATTGAATAATACATTCCCTCCATAGTGCAATGCAAAACTAATACAAGGTGATTGGGTTAAACCCTGGTAATGTTTATGGAAAACCAATTTAAATTCATTGTAAATTGATTAAAGTTCACCTTTTAAAAAAAGCGGCCTCCTCCATATACCCCTACAGCCGTCCTAGCCATCACCAGAATAGGTGAATATTCTACCATTTTAGTAGAAATAACCTTTAATCAATTTAGCAAAAATTTGAGCAAAGTGACATGACAACATACCATGCAACTCTGCAAACTCAAGCATACAACTCTGTAAACTATTACAATTTATACACTCACTTTGCGCTAATCTAAACCTGGGGGTGGCCAAGTTGTCTCACAGCCCCACTGTGGATGTGACCCAGGAGTCTTAAAACTCCTACTAAGGGTTGCCCAAGAGACTTACATCTCGAACTGTGGGTCAGTCACCCTGGAGTCTTACAGCCTTCTTTTGGGGTGACAAAGCAGTGTCACAGCCTGCTCTTGGGGATGACGCTGGTGTCTCACAGCTTGCTTTTGGGTTGCCACAGAAGCCTTACAGCTCCCACTATGGGTAGTCTTACCGCCTGCTCACGGAGTCACCAAGGAGGCTTACAGCCTGCTATGGAGGTGAAACAGGAGTCTTACAGCCTACTCTAGGGATAAAACAGGAGTTTTAAAGCCTGTTTTGGGGGATGGCCCATGAGTATGACAGCCTGCTCTGGGTCTTGCCCAGGGGTTTGACTGCCTGCTCTAGGAGTGGCCCAGGAGTCTGTCATCCTAATCTGGGGTTGGCCCAGATGTCTGACATCCTAATCTGGGGTTGGCCCAGATGTCTGACAGCCTGCTCTGGGGTGGCCCAGGAGTCTGACAGTATGTTCTGGGGGTGGCCCAGGAATCTGACAGCCTGCTCTGGGGCTGGCCCAGGAGTCTGACAGCAAGCTCTGGGGTGGCCCAGGAGTCTGACAGTATGTTCTGGGGGTGGCCCAGGAATCTGACAGCCTGCTCTGGGGATGGCCCAGGAGTCTGACAGCAAGCTCTGGGGTGGCCCAGGAGTCTGACAGTATGTTCTGGGGGTGGCTCAGGAATCTAACAGGCTGCTCTAGGGCTGGCCCAGGAGTCTGACAGCCTGCTCTGAGGGTAGCCCAGGAATCTGACAGTCTGCTCTGGGGCTGGCCCAAATGTCTGACAGCCAGCTCTGGGGTGGCCCAGGAGTCTGACAGTATGTTCTGGGGGTGGCCCAGGAATCTGACAGCCTGCTCTGGGGCTGGCCCAGGAGTCTGACAGCCTACTCTGAGGGTAACCCAGGAATCTGACAGCACACTCTGGGGGTGAACCAGGGGTGTGAACTGGAGCAGGTTGTAGCACACTTTTACGCTAAATGGCATAAAATGGAATGGTTTTTTTTATCATACAATAGAGTACATTGTGCCATCCAATAATACATTCCCTCCATAGTGCAATGCAAAACTAATACAAGGTGATTGGGTTAAACCCTGGTAATGTTTATGGAAAACCAATTTAAATTCATTGTAAATTGATTAAAGTTCACCTTTTAAAAAAAGCGGCCTCCTCCATATACCCCTACAGCCGTCCTAGCCATCACCAGAATAGGTGAATATTCTACCATCTTAGTAGAAATAACCTTTAATCAATTTAGCAAAAATTTGAGCAAAGTGACATGACAACATACCATGCAACTCTGCAAACTCAAGCATACAACTCTGCAAACTATTACAATTTATACACTCACTTTGCGCTAATCTAAACCTGGGGGTGGCCAAGTTGTCTCACAGCCCCACTGTGGATGTGACCCAGGAGTCTTAAAACTCCTACTAAGGGTTGCCCAAGAGACTTACATCTCGAACTGTGGGTCAGTCACCCTGGAGTCTTACAGCCTTCTTTTGGGGTGACAAAGCAGTGTCACAGCCTGCTCTTGGGGATGACGCTGGTGTCTCACAGCTTGCTTTTGGGTTGCCACAGAAGCCTTACAGCTCCCACTATGGGTAGTCTTACCGCCTGCTCACGGAGTCACCAAGGAGGCTTACAGCCTGCTATGGAGGTGAAACAGGAGTCTTACAGCCTACTCTAGGGATAAAACAGGAGTTTTAAAGCCTGTTTTGGGGGATGGCCCATGAGTATGACAGCCTGCTCTGGGTCTCGCCCAGGGGTTTGACTGCCTGCTCTAGGAGTGGCCCAGGAGTCTGTCATCCTAATCTGGGGTTGGCCCAGATGTCTGACAGCCTGCTCTAGGGTGGCCCAGGAGTCTGACAGTATGTTCTGGGGGTGGCCCAGGAATCTGACAGCCTGCTCTGGGGCTGGCCCAGGAGTCTGACAGCCTGCTCTGGGGTGGCCCAGGAGTCTGACAGTATGTTCTGGGGGTGGCCCAGGAATCTGACAGCCTGCTCTGGGGATGGCCCAGGAGTCTGACAGCAAGCTCTGGGGTGGCCCAGGAGTCTGACAGTATGTTCTGGGGGTGGCTCAGGAATCTAACAGGCTGCTCTAGGGCTGGCCCAGGAGTCTGACAGTATGTTCTGGGGGTGGCCCAGCAATCTGACAGCCTGCTCTGGGGCTGGCCCAGGAGTCTGACAGCAAGCTCTGGGGTGGCCCAGGAGTCTGACAGTATGTTCTGGGGGTGGCTCAGGAATCTGACAGCCTGCTCTGGGGCTGGCCCAGGAGTCTGACAGCCTACTCCGAGGGTAGCCCAGGAATCTGACAGCACACTCTGGGGGTGAACCAGGGGTGTGAACTGGAGCAGGTTGTAGCACACTTTTACGCTAAATGGCATAAAATGGAATGTTTTTTTATCATACAATAGAGTACATTGTGCCATTGAACAATACATTCCCTCCATAGTGCAATGCAAAACTAATACAAGGTGATTGGGTTAAACCCTGGTAATGTTTATGGAAAACCAATTTAAATTCATTGTAAATTGATTAAAGTTCACCTTTTAAAAAAAGCGGCCTCCTCCATATACCC
Source organism: Engystomops pustulosus (assembly GCF_040894005.1). NCBI lineage: Eukaryota > Metazoa > Chordata > Amphibia > Anura > Leptodactylidae > Engystomops > Engystomops pustulosus. Next base: position 35,246,325 of record NC_092414.1, read on the forward strand.
CTACAGCCGTCCTAGCCATCACCAGAATAGGTGAATATTCTACCATTTTAGTAGAAATAACCTTTAATCAATTTAGCAAAAATTTGAGCAAAGTGACATGACAACATACCATGCAACTCTGCAAACTCAAGCATACAACTCTGTAAACTATTACAATTTATACACTCACTTTGCGCTAATCTAAACCTGGGGGTGGCCAAGTTGTCTCACAGCCCCACTGTGGATGTGACCCAGGAGTCTTAAAACTCCTACTAAGGGTTGCCCAAGAGACTTACATCTCGAACTGTGGGTCAGTCACCCTGGAGTCTTACAGCCTTCTTTTGGGGTGACAAAGCAGTGTCACAGCCTGCTCTTGGGGATGACGCTGGTGTCTCACAGCTTGCTTTTGGGTTGCCACAGAAGCCTTACAGCTCCCACTATGGGTAGTCTTACCGCCTGCTCACGGAGTCACCAAGGAGGCTTACAGCCTGCTATGGAGGTGAAACAGGAGTCTTACAGCCTACTCTAGGGATAAAACAGGAGTTTTAAAGCCTGTTTTGGGGGATGGCCCATGAGTATGACAGCCTGCTCTGGGTCTTGCCCAGGGGTTTGACTGCCTGCTCTAGGAGTGGCCCAGGAGTCTGTCATCCTAATCTGGGGTTGGCCCAGATGTCTGACATCCTAATCTGGGGTTGGCCCAGGAGTCTGACAGTATGTTCTGGGGGTGGCCCAGGAATCTGACAGCCTGCTCTGGGGCTGGCCCAGGAGTCTGACAGCAAGCTCTGGGGTGGCCCAGGAGTCTGACAGTATGTTCTGGGGGGGGCCCAGGAATCTGACAGCCTGCTCTGGGGATGGCCCAGGAGTCTGACAGCAAGCTCTGGGGTGGCCCAGGAGTCTGACAGTATGTTCTGGGGGTGGCTCAGGAATCTAACAGGCTGCTCTAGGGCTGGCCCAGGAGTCTGACAGCCTGCTCTGAGGGTAGCCCAGGAATCTGACAGTCTGCTCTGGGGCTGGCCCAAATGTCTGACAGCCAGCTCTGGGGTGGCCCAGGAGTCTGACAGTATGTTCTGGGGGTGGCCCAGGAATCTGACAGCCTGCTCTGGGGCTGGCCCAGGAGTCTGACAGCCTACTCTGAGGGTAGCCCAGGAATCTGACAGCACACTCTGGGGGTGAACCAGGGGTGTGAACTGGAGCAGGTTGTAGCACACTTTTACGCTAAATGGCATAAAATGGAATGGTTTTTTTTATCATACAATAGAGTACATTGTGCCATCCAATAATACATTCCCTCCATAGTGCAATGCAAAACTAATACAAGGTGATTGGGTTAAACCCTGGTAATGTTTATGGAAAACCAATTTAAATTCATTGTAAATTGATTAAAGTTCACCTTTTAAAAAAAGCGGCCTCCTCCATATACCCCTACAGCCGTCCTAGCCATCACCAGAATAGGTGAATATTCTACCATCTTAATAGAAATAACCTTTAATCAATTTAGCAAAAATTTGAGCAAAGTGACATGACAACATACCATGCAACTCTGCAAACTCAAGCATACAACTCTGCAAACTATTACAATTTATACACTCACTTTGCGCTAATCTAAACCTGGGGGTGGCCAAGTTGTCTCACAGCCCCACTGTGGATGTGACCCAGGAGTCTTAAAACTCCTACTAAGGGTTGCCCAAGAGACTTACATCTCGAACTGTGGGTCAGTCACCCTGGAGTCTTAGAGCCTTCTTTTGGGGTGACAAAGCAGTGTCACAGCCTGCTCTTGGGGATGACGCTGGTGTCTCACAGCTTGCTTTTGGGTTGCCACAGAAGCCTTACAGCTCCCACTATGGGTAGTCTTACCGCCTGCTCACGGAGTCACCAAGGAGGCTTACAGCCTGCTATGGAGGTGAAACAGGAGTCTTACAGCCTACTCTAGGGATAAAACAGGAGTTTTAAAGCCTGTTTTGGGGGATGGCCCATGAGTATGACAGCCTGCTCTGGGTCTCGCCCAGGGGTTTGACTGCCTGCTCTAGGAGTGGCCCAGGAGTCTGTCATCCTAATCTGGGGTTGGCCCAGATGTCTGACATCCTAATCTGGGGTTGGCCCAGATGTCTGACAGCCTGCTCTGGGGTGGCCCAGGAGTCTGACAGTATGTTCTGGGGGTGGCCCAGGAATCTGACAGCCTGCTCTGGGGCTGGCCCAGGAGTCTGACAGCAAGCTCTGGGGTGGCCCAGGAGTCTGACAGTATGTTCTGGGGGGGGCCCAGGAATCTGACAGCCTGCTCTGGGGATGGCCCAGGAGTCTGACAGCAAGCTCTGGGGTGGCCCAGGAGTCTGACAGTATGTTCTGGGGGTGGCTCAGGAATCTAACAGGCTGCTCTAGGGCTGGCCCAGGAGTCTGACAGCCTGCTCTGAGGGTAGCCCAGGAATCTGACAGTCTGCTCTGGGGCTGGCCCAAATGTCTGACAGCCAGCTCTGGGGTGGCCCAGGAGTCTGACAGTATGTTCTGGGGGTGGCCCAGGAATCTGACAGCCTGCCCTGGGGCTGGCCCAGGAGTCTGACAGCCTACTCTGAGGGTAGCCCAGGAATCTGACAGCACACTCTGGGGGTGAACCAGGGGTGTGAACTGGAGCAGGTTGTAGCACACTTTTACGCTAAATGGCATAAAATGGAATGGTTTTTTTTATCATACAATAGAGTACATTGTGCCATCCAATAATACATTCCCTCCATAGTGCAATGCAAAACTAATACAAGGTGATTGGGTTAAACCCTGGTAATGTTTATGGAAAACCAATTTAAATTCATTGTAAATTGATTAAAGTTCACCTTTTAAAAAAAGCGGCCTCCTCCATATACCCCTACAGCCGTCCTAGCCATCACCAGAATAGGTGAATATTCTACCATCTTAGTAGAAATAACCTTTAATCAATTTAGCAAAAATTTGAGCAAAGTGACATGACAACATACCATGCAACTCTGCAAACTCAAGCATACAACTCTGCAAACTATTACAATTTATACACTCACTTTGCGCTAATCTAAACCTGGGGGTGGCCAAGTTGTCTCACAGCCCCACTGTGGATGTGACCCAGGAGTCTTAAAACTCCTACTAAGGGTTGCCCAAGAGACTTACATCTCGAACTGTGGGTCAGTCACCCTGGAGTCTTACAGCCTTCTTTTGGGGTGACAAAGCAGTGTCACAGCCTGCTCTTGGGGATGACGCTGGTGTCTCACAGCTTGCTTTTGGGTTGCCACAGAAGCCTTACAGCTCCCACTATGGGTAGTCTTACCGCCTGCTCACGGAGTCACCAAGGAGGCTTACAGCCTGCTATGGAGGTGAAACAGGAGTCTTACAGCCTACTCTAGGGATAAAACAGGAGTTTTAAAGCCTGTTTTGGGGGATGGCCCATGAGTATGACAGCCTGCTCTGGGTCTCGCCCAGGGGTTTGACTGCCTGCTCTAGGAGTGGCCCAGGAGTCTGTCATCCTAATCTGGGGTTGGCCCAGATGTCTGACAGCCTGCTCTAGGGTGGCCCAGGAGTCTGACAGTATGTTCTGGGGGTGGCCCAGGAATCTGACAGCCTGCTCTGGGGCTGGCCCAGGAGTCTGACAGCCTGCTCTGGGGTGGCCCAGGAGTCTGACAGTATGTTCTGGGGGCGGCCCAGGAATCTGACAGCCTGCTCTGGGGATGGCCCAGGAGTCTGACAGCAAGCTCTGGGGTGGCCCAGGAGTCTGACAGTATGTTCTGGGGGTGGCTCAGGAATCTAACAGGCTGCTTTAGGGCTGGCCCAGGAGTCTGACAGTATGTTCTGGGGGTGGCCCAGGAATCTGACAGCCTGCTCTGGGGCTGGCCCAGGAGTCTGACAGCAAGCTCTGGGGTGGCCCAGGAGTCTGACAGTATGTTCTGGGGGTGGCTCAGGAATCTGACAGCCTGCTCTGGGGCTGGCCCAGGAGTCTGACAGCCTACTCCGAGGGTAGCCCAGGAATCTGACAGCACACTCTGGGGGTGAACCAGGGGTGTGAACTGGAGCAGGTTGTAGCACACTTTTACGCTAAATGGCATAAAATGGAATGTTTTTTATCATACAATAGAGTACATTGTGCCATTGAATAATACATTCCCTCCACAGTGCAATGCAAAACTAATACAAGGTGATTGGGTTAAACCCTGGTAATGTTTATGGAAAACCAATTTAAATTCATTGTAAATTGATTAAAGTTCACCTTTTAAAAAAAGCGGCCTCCTCCATATACCCCTACAGCCGTCCTAGCCATCACCAGAATAGGTGAATATTCTACCATTTTAGTAGAAATAACCTTTAATCAATTTAGCAAAAATTTGAGCAAAGTGACATGACAACATACCATGCAACTCTGCAAACTCAAGCATACAACTCTGCAAAATATTACAATTTATACACTCACTTTGCGCTAATCTAAACCTGGGGGTGGCCAAGTTGTCTCACAGCCCCACTGTGGATGTGACCCAGGAGTCTTAAAACTCCTACTAAGGGTTGCCCAAGAGACTTACATCTCGAACTGTGGGTCAGTCACCCTGGAGTCTTACAGCCTTCTTTTGGGGTGACAAAGCAGTGTCACAGCCTGCTCTTGGGGATGACGCTGGTGTCTCACAGCTTGCTTTTGGGTTGCCACAGAAGCCTTACAGCTCCCACTATGGGTAGTCTTACCGCCTGCTCACGGAGTCACCAAGGAGGCTTACAGCCTGCTATGGAGGTGAAACAGGAGTCTTACAGCCTACTCTAGGGATAAAACAGGAGTTTTAAAGCCTGTTTTGGGGGATGGCCCATGAGTATGACAGCCTGCTCTGGGTCTCGCCCAGGGGTTTGACTGCCTGCTCTAGGAGTGGCCCAGGAGTCTGTCATCCTAATCTGGGGTTGGCCCAGATGTCTGACAGCCTGCTCTGGGGTGGCCCAGGAGTCTGACAGTATGTTCTGGGGGTGGCCCAGGAATCTGACAGCCTGCTCTGGGGCTGGCCCAGGAGTCTGACAGCAAGCTCTGGGGTGGCCCAGGAGTCTGACAGTATGTTCTGGAGGTGGCCCAGGAATCTGACAGCCTGCTCTGGGGATGGCCCAGGAGTCTGACAGCAAGCTCTAGGGTGGCCCAGGAGTCTGACAGTATGTTCTGGGGGTGGCTCAGGAATCTAACAGGCTGCTCTAGGGCTGGCCCAGGAGTCTGACAGCCTGCTCTGAGGGTAGCCCAGGAATCTGACAGTCTGCTCTGGGGCTGGCCCAAATGTCTGACAGCCAGCTCTTGGGTGGCCCAGGAGTCTGACAGTATGTTCTGGGGGTGGCCCAGAAATCTGACAGCCTGCTCTGGGGGTGGCCCAGGAATCTGACAGCCTGCTCTGGGGCTGGCCCAGGAGTCTGACAGCCTACTCTGAGGGTAGCCCAGGAATCTGACAGCACACTCTGGGGGTGAACCAGGGGTGTGAACTGGAGCAGGTTGTAGCACACTTTTATGCTAAATGGCATAAAATGGAATGCTTTTTATCATACAATAGAGTACATTGTGCCATCCAATAATACATTCCCTCCATAGTGCAATGCAAAACTAATACAAGGTGATTGGGTTAAACCCTGGTAATGTTTATGGAAAACCAATTTAAATTCATTGTAAATTGATTAAAGTTCACCTTTTAAAAAAAGCGGCCTCCTCCATATACCCCTACAGCCGTCCTAGCCATCACCAGAATAGGTGAATATTCTACCATTTTAGTAGAAATAACCTTTAATCAATTTAGCAAAAATTTGAGCAAAGTGACATGACAACATACCATGCAACTCTGCAAACTCAAGCATACAACTCTGCAAACTATTACAATTTATACACTCACTTTGCGCTAATCTAAACCTGGGGGTGGCCAAGTTGTCTCACAGCCCCACTGTGGATGTGACCCAGGAGTCTTAAAACTCCTACTAAGGGTTGCCCAAGAGACTTACATCTCGAACTGTGGGTCAGTCACCCTGGAGTCTTACAGCCTTCTTTTGGGGTGACAAAGCAGTGTCACAGCCTGCTCTTGGGGATGACGCTGGTGTCTCACAGCTTGCTTTTGGGTTGCCACAGAAGCCTTACAGCTCCCACTATGGGTAGTCTTACCGCCTGCTCACGGAGTCACCAAGGAGGCTTACAGCCTGCTATGGAGGTGAAACAGGAGTCTTACAGCCTACTCTAGGGATAAAACAGGAGTTTTAAAGCCTGTTTTGGGGGATGGCCCATGAGTATGACAGCCTGCTCTGGGTCTCGCCCAGGGGTTTGACTGCCTGCTCTAGGAGTGGCCCAGGAGTCTGTCATCCTAATCTGGGGTTGGCCCAGATGTCTGACAGCCTGCTCTAGGGTGGCCCAGGAGTCTGACAGTATGTTCTGGGGGTGGCCCAGGAATCTGACAGCCTGCTCTGGGGCTGGCCCAGGAGTCTGACAGCCTGCTCTGGGGTGGCCCAGGAGTCTGACAGTATGTTCTGGGGGTGGCCCAGGAATCTGACAGCCTGCACTCGGGCTGGCCCAGGAGTCTGACAGCCTGCTCTGGGGTGGCCCAGGAGTCTGACAGTATGTTCTGGGGGTGGCTCAGGAATCTAACAGGCTGCTCTAGGGCTGGCCCAGGAGTCTGACAGCCTGCTCTGAGGGTAGCCCAGGAATCTGACAGTCTGCTCTGGGGCCGTGGCTAAATGTCTGACAGCCAGCTCTGGGGTGGCCCAGGAGTCTGACAGTATGTTCTGGGGGTGGCCCTGGAATCTGACAGCCTGCTCTGGGGATGGCCCAGGAGTCTGACAGCAAGCTCTAGGGTGGCCCAGGAGTCTGACAGTATGTTCTGGGGGTGGCTCAGGAATCTAACAGGCTGCTCTAGGGCTGGCCCAGGAGTCTGACAGCCTGCTCTGAGGGTAGCCCAGGAATCTGACAGTCTGCTCTGGGGCTGGCCCAAATGTCTGACAGCCAGCTCTGGGGTGGCCCAGGAGTCTGACAGTATGTTCTGGGGGTGGCCCAGAAATCTGACAGCCTGCTCTGGGGGTGGCCCAGGAATCTGACAGCCTGCTCTGGGGCTGGCCCAGGAGTCTGACAGCCTACTCCGAGGGTAGCCCAGGAATCTGACAGCACACTCTGGGGGTGAACCAGGGGTGTGAACTGGAGCAGGTTGTAGCACACTTTTACGCTAAATGGCATAAAATGGAATGGTTTTTATCATACAATAGAGTACATTGTGCCATCCAATAATACATTCCCTCCATAGTGCAATGCAAAACTAATACAAGGTGATTGGGTTAAACCCTGGTAATGTTTATGGAAAACCAATTTAAATTCATTGTAAATTGATTAAAGTTCACCTTTTAAAAAAAGCGGCCTCCTCCATATACCCCTACAGCCGTCCTAGCCATCACCAGAATAGGTGAATATTCTACCATTTTAGTAGAAATAACCTTTAATCAATTTAGCAAAAATTTGAGCAAAGCGACATGACAACATACCATGCCAACTCTGCAAACTCAAGCATACAACTCTGCAAAATATTACAATTTATACACTCACTTTGCGCTAATCTAAACCTGGGGGTGGCCAAGTTGTCTCACAGCCCCACTGTGGATGTGACCCAGGAGTCTTAAAACTCCTACTAAGGGTTGCCCAAGAGACTTACATCTCGAACTGTGGGTCAGTCACCCTGGAGTCTTACAGCCTTCTTTTGGGGTGACAAAGCAGTGTCACAGCCTGCTCTTGGGGATGACGCTGGTGTCTCACAGCTTGCTTTTGGGTTGCCACAGAAGCCTTACAGCTCCCACTATGGGTAGTCTTACCGCCTGCTCACGGAGTCACCAAGGAGGCTTACAGCCTGCTATGGAGGTGAAACAGGAGTCTTACAGCCTACTCTAGGGATAAAACAGGAGTTTTAAAGCCTGTTTTGGGGGATGGCCCATGAGTATGACAGCCTGCTCTGGGTCTCGCCCAGGGGTTTGACTGCCTGCTCTAGGAGTGGCCCAGGAGTCTGTCATCCTAATCTGGGGTTGGCCCAGATGTCTGACAGCCTGCTCTAGGGTGGCCCAGGAGTCTGACAGTATGTTCTGGGGGTGGCCCAGGAATCTGACAGCCTGCTCTGGGGCTGGCCCAGGAGTCTGACAGCCTGCTCTGGGGTGGCCCAGGAGTCTGACAGTATGTTCTGGGGGTGGCCCAGGAATCTGACAGCCTGCTCTCGGGCTGGCCCAGGAGTCTGACAGCCTGCTCTGGAATGGCCCAGGAGTCTGACAGTATGTTCTGGGGTGGCTCAGGAATCTAACAGGCTGCTCTAGGGCTGGCCCAGGAGTCTGACAGCCTGCTCTGAGGGTAGCCCAGGAATCTGACAGTCTGCTCTGGGGCCGTGGCCAAATGTCTGACAGCCTGCTCTGGGGTGGCCCAGGAGTCTGACAGTATGTTCTGGGGGTGGCCCAGGAATCTGACAGCCTGCTCTGGGGCTGGCCCAGGAGTCTGACAGCAAGCTCTGGGGTGGCCCAGGAGTCTGACAGTATGTTCTGGAGGTGGCCCAGGAATCTGACAGCCTGCTCTGGGGATGGCCCAGGAGTCTGACAGCAAGCTCTAGGGTGGCCCAGGAGTCTGACAGTATGTTCTGGGGGTGGCTCAGGAATCTAACAGGCTGCTCTAGGGCTGGCCCAGGAGTCTGACAGCCTGCTCTGAGGGTAGCCCAGGAATCTGACAGTCTGCTCTGGGGCTGGCCCAAATGTCTGACAGCCAGCTCTGGGGTGGCCCAGGAGTCTGACAGTATGTTCTGGGGGTGGCCCAGGAATCTGAGAGCCTGCTCTGGGGCTGGCCCAGGAGTCTGACAGCCTACTCTGAGGGTAGCCCAGGAATCTGACAGCACACTCTGGGGGTGAACCAGGGGTGTGAACTGGAGCAGGTTGTAGCACACTTTTACGCTAAATGGCATAAAATGGAATGGTTTTTATCATACAATAGAGTACATTGTGCCATCCAATAATACATTCCCTCCATAGTGCAATGCAAAACTAATACAAGGTGATTGGGTTAAACCCTGGTAATGTTTATGGAAAACCAATTTAAATTCATTGTAAATTGATTAAAGTTCACCTTTTAAAAAAAGCGGCCTCCTCCATATACCCCTACAGCCGTCCTAGCCATCACCAGAATAGGTGAATATTCTACCATTTTAGTAGAAATAACCTTTAATCAATTTAGCAAAAATTTGAGCAAAGTGACATGACAACATACCATGCAACTCTGCAAACTCAAGCATACAACTCTGCAAACTATTACAATTTATACACTCACTTTGCGCTAATCTAAACCTGGGGGTGGCCAAGTTGTCTCACAGCCGCACTGTGGATGTGACCCAGGAGTCTTAAAACTCCTACTAAGGGTTGCCCAAGAGACTTACATCTCGAACTGTGGGTCAGTCACCCTGGAGTCTTACAGCCTTCTTTTGGGGTGACAAAGCAGTGTCACAGCCTGCTCTTGGGGATGACGCTGGTGTCTCACAGCTTGCTTTTGGGTTGCCACAGAAGCCTTACAGCTCCCACTATGGGTAGTCTTACCGCCTGCTCACGGAGTCACCAAGGAGGCTTACAGCCTGCTATGGAGGTGAAACAGGAGTCTTACAGCCTACTCTAGGGATAAAACAGGAGTTTTAAAGCCTGTTTTGGGGGATGGCCCATGAGTATGACAGCCTGCTCTGGGTCTCGCCCAGGGGTTTGACTGCCTGCTCTAGGAGTGGCCCAGGAGTCTGTCATCCTAATCTGGGGTTGGCCCAGATGTCTGACAGCCTGCTCTAGGGTGGCCCAGGAGTCTGACAGTATGTTCTGGGGGTGGCCCAGGAATCTGACAGCCTGCTCTGGGGCTGGCCCAGGAGTCTGACAGCAAGCTCTGGGGTGGCCCAGGAGTCTGACAGTATGTTCTGGGGGTGGCCCAGGAATCTGACAGGCTGCTCTAGGGCTGGCCCAGGAGTCTGACAGCCTGCTCTAAGGGTAGCCCAAGAATCTGACAGTCTGCTCTGGGGCTGGCCCAAATGTCTGACAGCCAGCTCTGGGGTGGCCCAGGAGTCTGACAGTATGTTCTGGGGGTGGCCCAGGAATCTGACAGCCTGCTCTGAGGCTGGCCCAGGAGTCTGACAGCCTACTCCGAGGGTAGCCCAGGAATCTGACAGCACACTCTGGGGGTGAACCAGGGGTGTGAACTGGAGCAGGTTGTAGCACACTTTTACGCTAAATGGCATAAAATGGAAGGGTTTTTATCATACAATAGAGTACATTGTGCCATCGAATAATACATTCCCTCCATAGTGCAATGCAAAACTAATACAAGGTGATTGGGTTAAACCCTGGTAATGTTTATGGAAAACCAATTTAAATTCATTGTAAATTGATTAAAGTTCACCTTTTAAAAAAAGCGGCCTCCTCCATATACCCCTACAGCCGTCCTAGCCATCACCAGAATAGGTGAATATTCTACCATTTTAGTAGAAATAACCTTTAATCAATTTAGCAAAAATTTGAGCAAAGTGACATGACAACATACCATGCAACTCTGCAAACTCAAGCATACAACTCTGTAAACTATTACAATTTATACACTCACTTTGCGCTAATCTAAACCTGGGGGTGGCCAAGTTGTCTCACAGCCCCACTGTGGATGTGACCCAGGAGTCTTAAAACTCCTACTAAGGGTTGCCCAAGAGACTTACATCTCGAACTGTGGGTCAGTCACCCTGGAGTCTTACAGCCTTCTTTTGGGGTGACAAAGCAGTGTCACAGCCTGCTCTTGGGGATGACGCTGGTGTCTCACAGCTTGCTTTTGGGTTGCCACAGAAGCCTTACAGCTCCCACTATGGGTAGTCTTACCGCCTGCTCACGGAGTCACCAAGGAGGCTTACAGCCTGCTATGGAGGTGAAACAGGAGTCTTACAGCCTACTCTAGGGATAAAACAGGAGTTTTAAAGCCTGTTTTGGGGGATGGCCCATGAGTATGACAGCCTGCTCTGGGTCTCGCCCAGGGGTTTGACTGCCTGCTCTAGGAGTGGCCCAGGAGTCTGTCATCCTAATCTGGGGTTGGCCCAGATGTCTGACAGCCTGCTCTGGGGTGGCCCAGGAGTCTGACAGTATGTTCTGGGGGTGGCCCAGGAATCTGACAGCCTGCTCTGGGGCTGGCCCAGGAGTCTGACAGCAAGCTCTGGGGTGGCCCAGGAGTCTGACAGTATGTTCTGGAGGTGGCCCAGGAATCTGACAGCCTGCTCTGGGGATGGCCCGGGAGTCTGACAGCAAGCTCTAGGGTGGCCCAGGAGTCTGACAGTATGTTCTGGGGGTGGCTCAGGAATCTAACAGGCTGCTCTAGGGCTGGCCCAGGAGTCTGACAGCCTGCTCTGAGGGTAGCCCAGGAATCTGACAGTCTGCTCTGGGGCTGGCCCAAATGTCTGACAGCCAGCTCTGGGGTGGCCCAGGAGTCTGACAGTATGTTCTGGGGGTGGCCCAGGAATCTGACAGCCTGCTCTGGGGCTGGCCCAGGAGTCTGACAGCAAGCTCTGGGGTGGCCCAGGAGTCTAACAGTATGTTCTGGGGGTGGCCCAGGAATCTGACAGGCTGCTCTAGGGCTGGCCCAGGAGTCTGACAGCCTGCTCTGAGGGTAGCCCAAGAATCTGACAGTCTGCTCTGGGGCTGGCCCAAATGTCTGACAGCCAGCTCTGGGGTGGCCCAGGAGTCTGACAGTATGTTCTGGGGGTGGCCCAGGAATCTGACAGCCTGCTCTGAGGCTGGCCCAGGAGTCTGACAGCCTACTCCGAGGGTAGCCCAGGAATCTGACAGCACACTCTGGGGGTGAACCAGGGGTGTGAACTGGAGCAGGTTGTAGCACACTTTTACGCTAAATGGCATAAAATGGAATGTTTTTTATCATACAATAGAGTACATTGTGCCATCCAATAATACATTCCCTCCATAGTGCAATGCAAAACTAATACAAGGTGATTGGGTTAAACCCTGGTAATGTTTATGGAAAACCAATTTAAATTCATTGTAAATTGATTAAAGTTCACCTTTTAAAAAAAGCGGCCTCCTCCATATACCCCTACAGCCGTCCTAGCCATCACCAGAATAGGTGAATATTCTACCATTTTAGTAGAAATAACCTTTGCTCAAATTTTTGCTAAATTGATTAAAGTGACATGACAACATACCATGCAACTCTGCAAACTCAAGCATACAACTCTGCAAACTATTACAATTTATACACTCACTTTGCGCTAATCTAAACCTGGGGGTGGCCAAGTTGTCTCACAGCCCCACTGTGGATGTGACCCAGGAGTCTTAAAACTCCTACTAAGGGTTGCCCAAGAGACTTACATCTCGAACTGTGGGTCAGTCACCCTGGAGTCTTACAGCCTTCTTTTGGGGTGACAAAGCAGTGTCACAGCCTGCTCTTGGGGATGACGCTGGTGTCTCACAGCTTGCTTTTGGGTTGCCACAGAAGCCTTACAGCTCCCACTATGGGTAGTCTTACCGCCTGCTCACGGAGTCACCAAGGAGGCTTACAGCCTGCTATGGAGGTGAAACAGGAGTCTTACAGCCTACTCTAGGGATAAAACAGGAGTTTTAAAGCCTGTTTTGGGGGATGGCCCATGAGTATGACAGCCTGCTCTGGGTCTCGCCCAGGGGTTTGACTGCCTGCTCTAGGAGTGGCCCAGGAGTCTGTCATCCTAATCTGGGGTTGGCCCAGATGTCTGACAGCCTGCTCTAGGGTGGCCCAGGAGTCTGACAGTATGTTCTGGGGGTGGCCCAGGAATCTGACAGCCTGCTCTGGGGCTGGCCCAGGAGTCTGACAGCAAGCTCTGGGGTGGCCCAGGAGTCTGACAGTATGTTCTGGGGGTGGCCCAGGAATCTGACAGCCTGCTCTCGGGCTGGCCCAGGAGTCTGACAGCCTGCTCTGGGGTGGCCCAGGAGTCTGACAGTATGTTCTGGGGGTGGCTCAGGAATCTAACAGGCTGCTCTAGGGCTGGCCCAGGAGTCTGACAGCCTGCTCTGAGGGTAGCCCAGGAATCTGACAGTCTGCTCTGGGGCCGTGGCCAAATGTCTGACAGCCAGCTCTGGGGTGGCCCAGGAGTCTGACAGTATGTTCTGGGGGTGGCCCTGGAATCTGACAGCCTGCTCTGGGGCTGGCCCAGGAGTCTGACAGCCTACTCCGAGGGTAGCCCAGGAATCTGACAGCACACTCTGGGGGTGAACCAGGGGTGTGAACTGGAGCAGGTTGTAGCACACTTTTACGCTAAATGGCATAAAATGGAATGGTTTTTTTTATCATACAATAGAGTACATTGTGCCATCCAATAATACATTCCCTCCATAGTGCAATGCAAAACTAATACAAGGTGATTGGGTTAAACCCTGGTAATGTTTATGGAAAACCAATTTAAATTCATTGTAAATTGATTAAAGTTCACCTTTTAAAAAAAGCGGCCTCCTCCATATACCCCTACAGCCGTCCTAGCCATCACCAGAATAGGTGAATATTCTACCATCTTAGTAGAAATAACCTTTAATCAATTTAGCAAAAATTTGAGCAAAGTGACATGACAACATACCATGCAACTCTGCAAACTCAAGCATACAACTCTGCAAACTATTACAATTTATACACTCACTTTGCGCTAATCTAAACCTGGGGGTGGCCAAGTTGTCTCACAGCCCCACTGTGGATGTGACCCAGGAGTCTTAAAACTCCTACTAAGGGTTGCCCAAGAGACTTACATCTCGAACTGTGGGTCAGTCACCCTGGAGTCTTACAGCCTTCTTTTGGGGTGACAAAGCAGTGTCACAGCCTGCTCTTGGGGATGACGCTGGTGTCTCACAGCTTGCTTTTGGGTTGCCACAGAAGCCTTACAGCTCCCACTATGGGTAGTCTTACCGCCTGCTCACGGAGTCACCAAGGAGGCTTACAGCCTGCTATGGAGGTGAAACAGGAGTCTTACAGCCTACTCTAGGGATAAAACAGGAGTTTTAAAGCCTGTTTTGGGGGATGGCCCATGAGTATGACAACCTGCTCTGGGTCTCGCCCAGGGGTTTGACTGCCTGCTCTAGGAGTGGCCCAGGAGTCTGTCATCCTAATCTGGGGTTGGCCCAGATGTCTGACAGCCTGCTCTAGGGTGGCCCAGGAGTCTGACAGTATGTTCTGGGGGTGGCCCAGGAATCTGACAGCCTGCTCTGGGGCTGGCCCAGGAGTCTGACAGCCTGCTCTGGGGTGGCCCAGGAGTCTGACAGTATGTTCTGGGGGCGGCCCAGGAATCTGACAGCCTGCTCTGGGGATGGCCCAGGAGTCTGACAGCAAGCTCTGGGGTGGCCCAGGAGTCTGACAGTATGTTCTGGGGGTGGCTCAGGAATCTAACAGGCTGCTTTAGGGCTGGCCCAGGAGTCTGACAGTATGTTCTGGGGGTGGCCCAGGAATCTGACAGCCTGCTCTGGGGCTGGCCCAGGAGTCTGACAGCAAGCTCTGGGGTGGCCCAGGAGTCTGACAGTATGTTCTGGGGGTGGCTCAGGAATCTGACAGCCTGCTCTGGGGCTGGCCCAGGAGTCTGACAGCCTACTCCGAGGGTAGCCCAGGAATCTGACAGCACACTCTGGGGGTGAACCAGGGGTGTGAACTGGAGCAGGTTGTAGCACACTTTTACGCTAAATGGCATAAAATGGAATGTTTTTTATCATACAATAGAGTACATTGTGCCATTGAATAATACATTCCCTCCACAGTGCAATGCAAAACTAATACAAGGTGATTGGGTTAAACCCTGGTAATGTTTATGGAAAACCAATTTAAATTCATTGTAAATTGATTAAAGTTCACCTTTTAAAAAAAGCGGCCTCCTCCATATACCCCTACAGCCGTCCTAGCCATCACCAGAATAGGTGAATATTCTACCATTTTAGTAGAAATAACCTTTAATCAATTTAGCAAAAATTTGAGCAAAGTGACATGACAACATACCATGCAACTCTGCAAACTCAAGCATACAACTCTGCAAAATATTACAATTTATACACTCACTTTGCGCTAATCTAAACCTGGGGGTGGCCAAGTTGTCTCACAGCCCCACTGTGGATGTGACCCAGGAGTCTTAAAACTCCTACTAAGGGTTGCCCAAGAGACTTACATCTCGAACTGTGGGTCAGTCACCCTGGAGTCTTACAGCCTTCTTTTGGGGTGACAAAGCAGTGTCACAGCCTGCTCTTGGGGATGACGCTGGTGTCTCACAGCTTGCTTTTGGGTTGCCACAGAAGCCTTACAGCTCCCACTATGGGTAGTCTTACCGCCTGCTCACGGAGTCACCAAGGAGGCTTACAGCCTGCTATGGAGGTGAAACAGGAGTCTTACAGCCTACTCTAGGGATAAAACAGGAGTTTTAAAGCCTGTTTTGGGGGATGGCCCATGAGTATGACAGCCTGCTCTGGGTCTCGCCCAGGGGTTTGACTGCCTGCTCTAGGAGTGGCCCAGGAGTCTGTCATCCTAATCTGGGGTTGGCCCAGATGTCTGACAGCCTGCTCTGGGGTGGCCCAGGAGTCTGACAGTATGTTCTGGGGGTGGCCCAGGAATCTGACAGCCTGCTCTGGGGCTGGCCCAGGAGTCTGACAGCAAGCTCTGGGGTGGCCCAGGAGTCTGACAGTATGTTCTGGAGGTGGCCCAGGAATCTGACAGCCTGCTCTGGGGATGGCCCAGGAGTCTGACAGCAAGCTCTAGGGTGGCCCAGGAGTCTGACAGTATGTTCTGGGGGTGGCTCAGGAATCTAACAGGCTGCTCTAGGGCTGGCCCAGGAGTCTGACAGCCTGCTCTGAGGGTAGCCCAGGAATCTGACAGTCTGCTCTGGGGCTGGCCCAAATGTCTGACAGCCAGCTCTTGGGTGGCCCAGGAGTCTGACAGTATGTTCTGGGGGTGGCCCAGAAATCTGACAGCCTGCTCTGGGGGTGGCCCAGGAATCTGACAGCCTGCTCTGGGGCTGGCCCAGGAGTCTGACAGCCTACTCTGAGGGTAGCCCAGGAATCTGACAGCACACTCTGGGGGTGAACCAGGGGTGTGAACTGGAGCAGGTTGTAGCACACTTTTATGCTAAATGGCATAAAATGGAATGCTTTTTATCATACAATAGAGTACATTGTGCCATCCAATAATACATTCCCTCCATAGTGCAATGCAAAACTAATACAAGGTGATTGGGTTAAACCCTGGTAATGTTTATGGAAAACCAATTTAAATTCATTGTAAATTGATTAAAGTTCACCTTTTAAAAAAAGCGGCCTCCTCCATATACCCCTACAGCCGTCCTAGCCATCACCAGAATAGGTGAATATTCTACCATTTTAGTAGAAATAACCTTTAATCAATTTAGCAAAAATTTGAGCAAAGTGACATGACAACATACCATGCAACTCTGCAAACTCAAGCATACAACTCTGCAAACTATTACAATTTATACACTCACTTTGCGCTAATCTAAACCTGGGGGTGGCCAAGTTGTCTCACAGCCCCACTGTGGATGTGACCCAGGAGTCTTAAAACTCCTACTAAGGGTTGCCCAAGAGACTTACATCTCGAACTGTGGGTCAGTCACCCTGGAGTCTTACAGCCTTCTTTTGGGGTGACAAAGCAGTGTCACAGCCTGCTCTTGGGGATGACGCTGGTGTCTCACAGCTTGCTTTTGGGTTGCCACAGAAGCCTTACAGCTCCCACTATGGGTAGTCTTACCGCCTGCTCACGGAGTCACCAAGGAGGCTTACAGCCTGCTATGGAGGTGAAACAGGAGTCTTACAGCCTACTCTAGGGATAAAACAGGAGTTTTAAAGCCTGTTTTGGGGGATGGCCCATGAGTATGACAGCCTGCTCTGGGTCTCGCCCAGGGGTTTGACTGCCTGCTCTAGGAGTGGCCCAGGAGTCTGTCATCCTAATCTGGGGTTGGCCCAGATGTCTGACAGCCTGCTCTAGGGTGGCCCAGGAGTCTGACAGTATGTTCTGGGGGTGGCCCAGGAATCTGACAGCCTGCTCTGGGGCTGGCCCAGGAGTCTGACAGCCTGCTCTGGGGTGGCCCAGGAGTCTGACAGTATGTTCTGGGGGTGGCCCAGGAATCTGACAGCCTGCACTCGGGCTGGCCCAGGAGTCTGACAGCCTGCTCTGGGGTGGCCCAGGAGTCTGACAGTATGTTCTGGGGGTGGCTCAGGAATCTAACAGGCTGCTCTAGGGCTGGCCCAGGAGTCTGACAGCCTGCTCTGAGGGTAGCCCAGGAATCTGACAGTCTGCTCTGGGGCCGTGGCTAAATGTCTGACAGCCAGCTCTGGGGTGGCCCAGGAGTCTGACAGTATGTTCTGGGGGTGGCCCTGGAATCTGACAGCCTGCTCTGGGGATGGCCCAGGAGTCTGACAGCAAGCTCTAGGGTGGCCCAGGAGTCTGACAGTATGTTCTGGGGGTGGCTCAGGAATCTAACAGGCTGCTCTAGGGCTGGCCCAGGAGTCTGACAGCCTGCTCTGAGGGTAGCCCAGGAATCTGACAGTCTGCTCTGGGGCTGGCCCAAATGTCTGACAGCCAGCTCTGGGGTGGCCCAGGAGTCTGACAGTATGTTCTGGGGGTGGCCCAGAAATCTGACAGCCTGCTCTGGGGGTGGCCCAGGAATCTGACAGCCTGCTCTGGGGCTGGCCCAGGAGTCTGACAGCCTACTCCGAGGGTAGCCCAGGAATCTGACAGCACACTCTGGGGGTGAACCAGGGGTGTGAACTGGAGCAGGTTGTAGCACACTTTTACGCTAAATGGCATAAAATGGAATGGTTTTTATCATACAATAGAGTACATTGTGCCATCCAATAATACATTCCCTCCATAGTGCAATGCAAAACTAATACAAGGTGATTGGGTTAAACCCTGGTAATGTTTATGGAAAACCAATTTAAATTCATTGTAAATTGATTAAAGTTCACCTTTTAAAAAAAGCGGCCTCCTCCATATACCCCTACAGCCGTCCTAGCCATCACCAGAATAGGTGAATATTCTACCATTTTAGTAGAAATAACCTTTAATCAATTTAGCAAAAATTTGAGCAAAGCGACATGACAACATACCATGCAACTCTGCAAACTCAAGCATACAACTCTGCAAAATATTACAATTTATACACTCACTTTGCGCTAATCTAAACCTGGGGGTGGCCAAGTTGTCTCACAGCCCCACTGTGGATGTGACCCAGGAGTCTTAAAACTCCTACTAAGGGTTGCCCAAGAGACTTACATCTCGAACTGTGGGTCAGTCACCCTGGAGTCTTACAGCCTTCTTTTGGGGTGACAAAGCAGTGTCACAGCCTGCTCTTGGGGATGACGCTGGTGTCTCACAGCTTGCTTTTGGGTTGCCACAGAAGCCTTACAGCTCCCACTATGGGTAGTCTTACCGCCTGCTCACGGAGTCACCAAGGAGGCTTACAGCCTGCTATGGAGGTGAAACAGGAGTCTTACAGCCTACTCTAGGGATAAAACAGGAGTTTTAAAGCCTGTTTTGGGGGATGGCCCATGAGTATGACAGCCTGCTCTGGGTCTCGCCCAGGGGTTTGACTGCCTGCTCTAGGAGTGGCCCAGGAGTCTGTCATCCTAATCTGGGGTTGGCCCAGATGTCTGACAGCCTGCTCTAGGGTGGCCCAGGAGTCTGACAGTATGTTCTGGGCGTGGCCCAGGAATCTGACAGCCTGCTCTGGGGCTGGCCCAGGAGTCTGACAGCCTGCTCTGGGGTGGCCCAGGAGTCTGACAGTATGTTCTGGGGGTGGCCCAGGAATCTGACAGCCTGCTCTCGGGCTGGCCCAGGAGTCTGACAGCCTGCTCTGGAATGGCCCAGGAGTCTGACAGTATGTTCTGGGGGTGGCTCAGGAATCTAACAGGCTGCTCTAGGGCTGGCCCAGGAGTCTGACAGCCTGCTCTGAGGGTAGCCCAGGAATCTGACAGTCTGCTCTGGGGCCGTGGCCAAATGTCTGACAGCCTGCTCTGGGGTGGCCCAGGAGTCTGACAGTATGTTCTGGGGGTGGCCCAGGAATCTGACAGCCTGCTCTGGGGCTGGCCCAGGAGTCTGACAGCAAGCTCTGGGGTGGCCCAGGAGTCTGACAGTATGTTCTGGAGGTGGCCCAGGAATCTGACAGCCTGCTCTGGGGATGGCCCAGGAGTCTGACAGCAAGCTCTAGGGTGGCCCAGGAGTCTGACAGTATGTTCTGGGGGTGGCTCAGGAATCTAACAGGCTGCTCTAGGGCTGGCCCAGGAGTCTGACAGCCTGCTCTGAGGGTAGCCCAGGAATCTGACAGTCTGCTCTGGGGCTGGCCCAAATGTCTGACAGCCAGCTCTGGGGTGGCCCAGGAGTCTGACAGTATGTTCTGGGGGTGGCCCAGGAATCTGAGAGCCTGCTCTGGGGCTGGCCCAGGAGTCTGACAGCCTACTCTGAGGGTAGCCCAGGAATCTGACAGCACACTCTGGGGGTGAACCAGGGGTGTGAACTGGAGCAGGTTGTAGCACACTTTTACGCTAAATGGCATAAAATGGAATGGTTTTTATCATACAATAGAGTACATTGTGCCATCCAATAATACATTCCCTCCATAGTGCAATGCAAAACTAATACAAGGTGATTGGGTTAAACCCTGGTAATGTTTATGGAAAACCAATTTAAATTCATTGTAAATTGATTAAAGTTCACCTTTTAAAAAAAGCGGCCTCCTCCATATACCCCTACAGCCGTCCTAGCCATCACCAGAATAGGTGAATATTCTACCATTTTAGTAGAAATAACCTTTAATCAATTTAGCAAAAATTTGAGCAAAGTGACATGACAACATACCATGCAACTCTGCAAACTCAAGCATACAACTCTGCAAACTATTACAATTTATACACTCACTTTGCGCTAATCTAAACCTGGGGGTGGCCAAGTTGTCTCACAGCCGCACTGTGGATGTGACCCAGGAGTCTTAAAACTCCTACTAAGGGTTGCCCAAGAGACTTACATCTCGAACTGTGGGTCAGTCACCCTGGAGTCTTACAGCCTTCTTTTGGGGTGACAAAGCAGTGTCACAGCCTGCTCTTGGGGATGACGCTGGTGTCTCACAGCTTGCTTTTGGGTTGCCACAGAAGCCTTACAGCTCCCACTATGGGTAGTCTTACCGCCTGCTCACGGAGTCACCAAGGAGGCTTACAGCCTGCTATGGAGGTGAAACAGGAGTCTTACAGCCTACTCTAGGGATAAAACAGGAGTTTTAAAGCCTGTTTTGGGGGATGGCCCATGAGTATGACAGCCTGCTCTGGGTCTCGCCCAGGGGTTTGACTGCCTGCTCTAGGAGTGGCCCAGGAGTCTGTCATCCTAATCTGGGGTTGGCCCAGATGTCTGACAGCCTGCTCTAGGGTGGCCCAGGAGTCTGACAGTATGTTCTGGGGGTGGCCCAGGAATCTGACAGCCTGCTCTGGGGCTGGCCCAGGAGTCTGACAGCAAGCTCTGGGGTGGCCCAGGAGTCTGACAGTATGTTCTGGGGGTGGCCCAGGAATCTGACAGGCTGCTCTAGGGCTGGCCCAGGAGTCTGACAGCCTGCTCTAAGGGTAGCCCAAGAATCTGACAGTCTGCTCTGGGGCTGGCCCAAATGTCTGACAGCCAGCTCTGGGGTGGCCCAGGAGTCTGACAGTATGTTCTGGGGGTGGCCCAGGAATCTGACAGCCTGCTCTGAGGCTGGCCCAGGAGTCTGACAGCCTACTCCGAGGGTAGCCCAGGAATCTGACAGCACACTCTGGGGGTGAACCAGGGGTGTGAACTGGAGCAGGTTGTAGCACACTTTTACGCTAAATGGCATAAAATGGAAGGGTTTTTATCATACAATAGAGTACATTGTGCCATCGAATAATACATTCCCTCCATAGTGCAATGCAAAACTAATACAAGGTGATTGGGTTAAACCCTGGTAATGTTTATGGAAAACCAATTTAAATTCATTGTAAATTGATTAAAGTTCACCTTTTAAAAAAAGCGGCCTCCTCCATATACCCCTACAGCCGTCCTAGCCATCACCAGAATAGGTGAATATTCTACCATTTTAGTAGAAATAACCTTTAATCAATTTAGCAAAAATTTGAGCAAAGTGACATGACAACATACCATGCAACTCTGCAAACTCAAGCATACAACTCTGTAAACTATTACAATTTATACACTCACTTTGCGCTAATCTAAACCTGGGGGTGGCCAAGTTGTCTCACAGCCCCACTGTGGATGTGACCCAGGAGTCTTAAAACTCCTACTAAGGGTTGCCCAAGAGACTTACATCTCGAACTGTGGGTCAGTCACCCTGGAGTCTTACAGCCTTCTTTTGGGGTGACAAAGCAGTGTCACAGCCTGCTCTTGGGGATGACGCTGGTGTCTCACAGCTTGCTTTTGGGTTGCCACAGAAGCCTTACAGCTCCCACTATGGGTAGTCTTACCGCCTGCTCACGGAGTCACCAAGGAGGCTTACAGCCTGCTATGGAGGTGAAACAGGAGTCTTACAGCCTACTCTAGGGATAAAACAGGAGTTTTAAAGCCTGTTTTGGGGGATGGCCCATGAGTATGACAGCCTGCTCTGGGTCTCGCCCAGGGGTTTGACTGCCTGCTCTAGGAGTGGCCCAGGAGTCTGTCATCCTAATCTGGGGTTGGCCCAGATGTCTGACAGCCTGCTCTGGGGTGGCCCAGGAGTCTGACAGTATGTTCTGGGGGTGGCCCAGGAATCTGACAGCCTGCTCTGGGGCTGGCCCAGGAGTCTGACAGCAAGCTCTGGGGTGGCCCAGGAGTCTGACAGTATGTTCTGGAGGTGGCCCAGGAATCTGACAGCCTGCTCTGGGGATGGCCCGGGAGTCTGACAGCAAGCTCTAGGGTGGCCCAGGAGTCTGACAGTATGTTCTGGGGGTGGCTCAGGAATCTAACAGGCTGCTCTAGGGCTGGCCCAGGAGTCTGACAGCCTGCTCTGAGGGTAGCCCAGGAATCTGACAGTCTGCTCTGGGGCTGGCCCAAATGTCTGACAGCCAGCTCTGGGGTGGCCCAGGAGTCTGACAGTATGTTCTGGGGGTGGCCCAGGAATCTGACAGCCTGCTCTGGGGCTGGCCCAGGAGTCTGACAGCAAGCTCTGGGGTGGCCCAGGAGTCTGACAGTATGTTCTGGGGGTGGCCCAGGAATCTGACAGGCTGCTCTAGGGCTGGCCCAGGAGTCTGACAGCCTGCTCTGAGGGTAGCCCAAGAATCTGACAGTCTGCTCTGGGGCTGGCCCAAATGTCTGACAGCCAGCTCTGGGGTGGCCCAGGAGTCTGACAGTATGTTCTGGGGGTGGCCCAGGAATCTGACAGCCTGCTCTGAGGCTGGCCCAGGAGTCTGACAGCCTACTCCGAGGGTAGCCCAGGAATCTGACAGCACACTCTGGGGGTGAACCAGGGGTGTGAACTGGAGCAGGTTGTAGCACACTTTTACGCTAAATGGCATAAAATGGAATGTTTTTTATCATACAATAGAGTACATTGTGCCATCCAATAATACATTCCCTCCATAGTGCAATGCAAAACTAATACAAGGTGATTGGGTTAAACCCTGGTAATGTTTATGGAAAACCAATTTAAATTCATTGTAAATTGATTAAAGTTCACCTTTTAAAAAAAGCGGCCTCCTCCATATACCCCTACAGCCGTCCTAGCCATCACCAGAATAGGTGAATATTCTACCATTTTAGTAGAAATAACCTTTGCTCAAATTTTTGCTAAATTGATTAAAGTGACATGACAACATACCATGCAACTCTGCAAACTCAAGCATACAACTCTGCAAACTATTACAATTTATACACTCACTTTGCGCTAATCTAAACCTGGGGGTGGCCAAGTTGTCTCACAGCCCCACTGTGGATGTGACCCAGGAGTCTTAAAACTCCTACTAAGGGTTGCCCAAGAGACTTACATCTCGAACTGTGGGTCAGTCACCCTGGAGTCTTACAGCCTTCTTTTGGGGTGACAAAGCAGTGTCACAGCCTGCTCTTGGGGATGACGCTGGTGTCTCACAGCTTGCTTTTGGGTTGCCACAGAAGCCTTACAGCTCCCACTATGGGTAGTCTTACCGCCTGCTCACGGAGTCACCAAGGAGGCTTACAGCCTGCTATGGAGGTGAAACAGGAGTCTTACAGCCTACTCTAGGGATAAAACAGGAGTTTTAAAGCCTGTTTTGGGGGATGGCCCATGAGTATGACAGCCTGCTCTGGGTCTCGCCCAGGGGTTTGACTGCCTGCTCTAGGAGTGGCCCAGGAGTCTGTCATCCTAATCTGGGGTTGGCCCAGATGTCTGACAGCCTGCTCTAGGGTGGCCCAGGAGTCTGACAGTATGTTCTGGGGGTGGCCCAGGAATCTGACAGCCTGCTCTGGGGCTGGCCCAGGAGTCTGACAGCAAGCTCTGGGGTGGCCCAGGAGTCTGACAGTATGTTCTGGGGGTGGCCCAGGAATCTGACAGCCTGCTCTCGGGCTGGCCCAGGAGTCTGACAGCCTGCTCTGGGGTGGCCCAGGAGTCTGACAGTATGTTCTGGGGGTGGCTCAGGAATCTAACAGGCTGCTCTAGGGCTGGCCCAGGAGTCTGACAGCCTGCTCTGAGGGTAGCCCAGGAATCTGACAGTCTGCTCTGGGGCCGTGGCCAAATGTCTGACAGCCAGCTCTGGGGTGGCCCAGGAGTCTGACAGTATGTTCTGGGGGTGGCCCTGGAATCTGACAGCCTGCTCTGGGGCTGGCCCAGGAGTCTGACAGCCTACTCCGAGGGTAGCCCAGGAATCTGACAGCACACTCTGGGGGTGAACCAGGGGTGTGAACTGGAGCAGGTTGTAGCACACTTTTACGCTAAATGGCATAAAATGGAATGGTTTTTATCATACAATAGAGTACATTGTGCCATCCAATAATACATTCCCTCCATAGTGCAATGCAAAACTAATACAAGGTGATTGGGTTAAACCCTGGTAATGTTTATGGAAAACCAATTTAAATTCATTGTAAATTGATTAAAGTTCACCTTTTAAAAAAAGCGGCCTCCTCCATATACCCCTACAGCCGTCCTAGCCATCACCAGAATAGGTGAATATTCTACCATTTTAGTAGAAATAACCTTTAATCAATTTAGCAAAAATTTGAGCAAAGTGACATGACAACATACCATGCAACTCTGCAAACTCAAGCATACAACTCTGCAAACTATTACAATTTATACACTCACTTTGCGCTAATCTAAACCTGGGGGTGGCCAAGTTGTCTCACAGCCCCACTGTGGATGTGACCCAGGAGTCTTAAAACTCCTACTAAGGGTTGCCCAAGAGACTTACATCTCGAACTGTGGGTCAGTCACCCTGGAGTCTTACAGCCTTCTTTTGGGGTGACAAAGCAGTGTCACAGCCTGCTCTTGGGGATGACGCTGGTGTCTCACAGCTTGCTTTTGGGTTGCCACAGAAGCCTTACAGCTCCCACTATGGGTAGTCTTACCGCCTGCTCACGGAGTCACCAAGGAGGCTTACAGCCTGCTATGGAGGTGAAACAGGAGTCTTACAGCCTACTCTAGGGATAAAACAGGAGTTTTAAAGCCTGTTTTGGGGGATGGCCCATGAGTATGACAGCCTGCTCTGGGTCTCGCCCAGGGGTTTGACTGCCTGCTCTAGGAGTGGCCCAGGAGTCTGTCATCCTAATCTGGGGTTGGCCCAAATGTCTGACAGCCTGCTCTGGGGTGGCCCAGGAGTCTGACAGTATGTTCTGGGGGTGGCCCAGGAATCTGACAGCCTGCTCTGGGGCTGGCCCAGGAGTCTGACAGCAAGCTCTGGGGTGGCCCAGGAGTCTGACAGTATGTTCTGGAGGTGGCCCAGGAATCTGACAGCCTGCTCTGGGGATGGCCCAGGAGTCTGACAGCAAGCTCTAGGGTGGCCCAGGAGTCTGACAGTATGTTCTGGGGGTGGCTCAGGAATCTAACAGGCTGCTCTAGGGCTGGCCCAGGAGTCTGACAGCCTGCTCTGAGGGTAGCCCAGGAATCTGACAGTCTGCTCTGGGGCTGGCCCAAATGTCTGACAGCCAGCTCTGGGGTGGCCCAGGAGTCTGACAGTATGTTCTGGGGGTGGCCCAGGAATCTGACAGCCTGCTCTGGGGCTGGCCCAGGAGTCTGACAGCCTACTCTGAGGGTAGCCCAGGAATCTGACAGCACACTCTGGGGGTGAACCAGGGGTGTGAACTGGAGCAGGTTGTAGCACACTTTTACGCTAAATGGCATAAAATGGAATGGTTTTTATCATACAATAGAGTACATTGTGCCATCCAATAATACATTCCCTCCATAGTGCAATGCAAAACTAATACAAGGTGATTGGGTTAAACCCTGGTAATGTTTATGGAAAACCAATTTAAATTCATTGTAAATTGATTAAAGTTCACCTTTTAAAAAAAGCGGCCTCCTCCATATACCCCTACAGCCGTCCTAGCCATCACCAGAATAGGTGAATATTTTACCATTTTAGTAGAAATAACCTTTAATCAATTTAGCAAAAATTTGAGCAAAGTGACATGACAACATACCATGCAACTCTGCAAACTCAAGCATACAACTCTGCAAACTATTACAATTTATACACTCACTTTGCGCTAATCTAAACCTGGGGGTGGCCAAGTTGTCTCACAGCCCCACTGTGGATGTGACCCAGGAGTCTTAAAACTCCTACTAAGGGTTGCCCAAGAGACTTACATCTCGAACTGTGGGTCAGTCACCCTGGAGTCTTACAGCCTTCTTTTGGGGTGACAAAGCAGTGTCACAGCCTGCTCTTGGGGATGACGCTGGTGTCTCACAGCTTGCTTTTGGGTTGCCACAGAAGCCTTACAGCTCCCACTATGGGTAGTCTTACCGCCTGCTCACGGAGTCACCAAGGAGGCTTACAGCCTGCTATGGAGGTGAAACAGGAGTCTTACAGCCTACTCTAGGGATAAAACAGGGGTTTTAAAGCCTGTTTTGGGGGATGGCCCATGAGTATGACAGCCTGCTCTGGGTCTCGCCCAGGGGTTTGACTGCCTGCTCTAGGAGTGGCCCAGGAGTCTGTCATCCTAATCTGGGGTTGGCCCAGATGTCTGACAGCCTGCTCTAGGGTGGCCCAGGAGTCTGACAGTATGTTCTGGGGGTGGCCCAGGAATCTGACAGCCTGCTCTGGGGCTGGCCCAGGAGTCTGACAGCAAGCTCTGGGGTGGCCCAGGAGTCTGACAGTATGTTCTGGGGGTGGCCCAGGAATCTGACAGGCTGCTCTAGGGCTGGCCCAGGAGTCTGACAGCCTGCTCTGAGGGTAGCCCAAGAATCTGACAGTCTGCTCTGGGGCTGGCCCAAATGTCTGACAGCCAGCTCTGGGGTGGCCCAGGAGTCTGACAGTATGTTCTGGGGGTGGCCCAGGAATCTGACAGCCTGCTCTGAGGCTGGCCCAGGAGTCTGACAGCCTACTCCGAGGGTAGCCCAGGAATCTGACAGCACACTCTGGGGGTGAACCAGGGGTGTGAACTGGAGCAGGTTGTAGCACACTTTTACGCTAAATGGCATAAAATGGAATGGTTTTTATCATACAATAGAGTACATTGTGCCATCCAATAATACATTCCCTCTATAGTGCAATGCAAAACTAATACAAGGTGATTGGGTTAAACCCTGGTAATGTTTATGGAAAACCAATTTAAATTCATTGTAAATTGATTAAAGTTCACCTTTTAAAAAAAGCGGCCTCCTCCATATACCCCTACAGCCGTCCTAGC
Organism: Engystomops pustulosus; assembly: GCF_040894005.1. Lineage (NCBI taxonomy): Eukaryota > Metazoa > Chordata > Amphibia > Anura > Leptodactylidae > Engystomops > Engystomops pustulosus. Next base: position 35,273,092 of record NC_092414.1, read on the forward strand.
CATCACCAGAATAGGTGAATATTCTACCATTTTAGTAGAAATAACCTTTAATCAATTTAGCAAAAATTTGAGCAAAGTGACATGACAACATACCATGCAACTCTGCAAACTCAAGCATACAACTCTGCAAACTATTACAATTTATACACTCACTTTGCGCTAATCTAAACCTGGGGATGGCCAAGTTGTCTCACAGCCCCACTGTGGATGTGACCCAGGAGTCTTAAAACTCCTACTAAGGGTTGCCCAAGAGACTTACATCTCGAACTGTGGGTCAGTCACCCTGGAGTCTTACAGCCTTCTTTTGGGGTGACAAAGCAGTGTCACAGCCTGCTCTTGGGGATGACGCTGGTGTCTCACAGCTTGCTTTTGGGTTGCCACAGAAGCCTTACAGCTCCCACTATGGGTAGTCTTACCGCCTGCTCACGGAGTCACCAAGGAGGCTTACAGCCTGCTATGGAGGTGAAACAGGAGTCTTACAGCCTACTCTAGGGATAAAACAGGAGTTTTAAAGCCTGTTTTGGGGGATGGCCCATGAGTATGACAGCCTGCTCTGGGTCTCGCCCAGGGGTTTGACTGCCTGCTCTAGGAGTGGCCCAGGTGTCTGTCATCCTAATCTGGGGTTGGCCCAGATGTCTGACATCCTGCTCTGGGGTGGCCCAGGAGTCTGACAGTATGTTCTGGGGGTGGCCCAGGAATCTGACAGCCTGCTCTGGGGCTGGCCCAGGAGTCTGACAGCAAGCTCTGGGGTGGCCCAGGAGTCTGACAGTATGTTCTGGAGGTGGCCCAGGAATCTGACAGCCTGCTCTGGGGATGGCCCAGGAGTCTGACAGCAAGCTCTAGGGTGGCCCAGGAGTCTGACAGTATGTTCTGGGGGTGGCTCAGGAATCTAACAGGCTGCTCTAGGGCTGGCCCAGGAGTCTGACAGCCTGCTCTGAGGGTAGCCCAGGAATCTGACAGTCTGCTCTGGGGCTGGCCCAAATGTCTGACAGCCAGCTCTGGGGTGGCCCAGGAGTCTGACAGTATGTTCTGGGGGTGGCCCAGGAATCTGACAGCCTGCTCTGAGGCTGGCCCAGGAGTCTGACAGCCTACTCCGAGGGTAGCCCAGGAATCTGACAGCACACTCTGGGGGTGAACCAGGGGTGTGAACTGGAGCAGGTTGTAGCACACTTTTACGCTAAATGGCATAAAATGGAATGGTTTTTATCATACAATAGAGTACATTGTGCCATCCAATAATACATTCCCTCTATAGTGCAATGCAAAACTAATACAAGGTGATTGGGTTAAACCCTGGTAATGTTTATGGAAAACCAATTTAAATTCATTGTAAATTGATTAAAGTTCACCTTTTAAAAAAAGCGGCCTCCTCCATATACCCCTTCAGCCGTCCTAGCCATCACCAGAATAGGTGAATATTCTACCATTTTAGTAGAAATAACCTTTAATCAATTTAGCAAAAATTTGAGCAAAGTGACATGACAACATACCATGCAACTCTGCAAACTCAAGCATACAACTCTGTAAACTATTACAATTTATACACTCACTTTGCGCTAATCTAAACCTGGGGGTGGCCAAGTTGTCTCACAACCCCACTGTGGATGTGACCCAGGAGTCTTAAAACTCCTACTAAGGGTTGCCCAAGAGACTTACATCTCGAACTGTGGGTCAGTCACCCTGGAGTCTTACAGCCTTCTTTTGGGGTGACAAAGCAGTGTCACAGCCTGCTCTTGGGGATGACGCTGGTGTCTCACAGCTTGCTTTTGGGTTGCCACAGAAGCCTTACAGCTCCCACTATGGGTAGTCTTACCGCCTGCTCACGGAGTCACCAAGGAGGCTTACAGCCTGCTATGGAGGTGAAACAGGAGTCTTACAGCCTACTCTAGGGATAAAACAGGAGTTTTAAAGCCTGTTTTGGGGGATGGCCCATGAGTATGACAGCCTGCTCTGGGTCTCGCCCAGGGGTTTGACTGCCTGCTCTAGGAGTGGCCCAGGAGTCTGTCATCCTAATCTGGGGTTGGCCCAGATGTCTGACAGCCTGCTCTAGGGTGGCCCAGGAGTCTGACAGTATGTTCTGGGGGTGGCCCAGGAATCTGACAGCCTGCTCTGGGGCTGGCCCAGGAGTCTGACAGCCTGCTCTGGGGTGGCCCAGGAGTCTGACAGTATGTTCTTGGGGTGGCCCAGGAATCTGACAGCCTGCTCTCGGGCTGGCCCAGGAGTCTGACAGCCTGCTCTGGGGTGGCCCAGGAGTCTGACAGTATGTTCTGGGGGTGGCTCAGGAATCTAACAGGCTGCTCTAGGGCTGGCTCAGGAGTCTGACAGCCTGCTCTGAGGGTAGCCCAGGAATCTGACAGTCTGCTCTGGGGCCGTGGCCAAATGTCTGACAGCCAGCTCTGGGGTGGCCCAGGAGTCTGACAGTATGTTCTGGGGGTGGCCCTGGAATCTGACAGCCTGCTCTGGGGCTGGCCCAGGAGTCTGACAGCCTACTCCGAGGGTAGCCCAGGAATCTGACAGCACACTCTGGGGGTGAACCAGGGGTGTGAACTGGAGCAGGTTGTAGCACACTTTTACGCTAAATGGCATAAAATGGAATGGTTTTTATCATACAATAGAGTACATTGTGCCATCCAATAATACATTCCCTCCATAGTGCAATGCAAAACTAATACAAGGTGATTGGGTTAAACCCTGGTAATGTTTATGGAAAACCAATTTAAATTCATTGTAAATTGATTAAAGTTCACCTTTTAAAAAAAGCGGCCTCCTCCATATACCCCTACAGCCGTCCTAGCCATCACCAGAATAGGTGAATATTCTACCATTTTAGTAGAAATAACCTTTAATCAATTTAGCAAAAATTTGAGCAAAGTGACATGACAACATACCATGCAACTCTGCAAACTCAAGCATACAACTCTGCAAACTCAAGCATACAACTCTGCAAACTATTACAATTTATACACTCACTTTGCGCTAATCTAAACCTGGGGGTGGCCAAGTTGTCTCACAGCCCCACTGTGGATGTGACCCAGGAGTCTTAAAACTCCTACTAAGGGTTGCCCAAGAGACTTACATCTCGAACTGTGGTTCAGTCACCCTGGAGTCTTACAGCCTTCTTTTGGGGTGACAAAGCAGTGTCACAGCCTGCTCTTGGGGATGACGCTGGTGTCTCACAGCTTGCTTTTGGGTTGCCACAGAAGCCTTACAGCTCCCACTATGGGTAGTCTTACCGCCTGCTCACGGAGTCACCAAGGAGGCTTACAGCCTGCTATGGAGGTGAAACAGGAGTCTTACAGCCTACTCTAGGGATAAAACAGGAGTTTTAAAGCCTGTTTTGGGGGATGGCCCATGAGTATGACAGCCTGCTCCGGGTCTCGCCCAGGGGTTTGACTGCCTGCTCTAGGAGTGGCCCAGGAGTCTGTCATCCTAATCTGGGGTTGGCCCAAATGTCTGACAGCCTGCTCTGGGGTGGCCCAGGAGTCTGACAGTATGTTCTGGGGGTGGCCCAGGAATCTGACAGCCTGCTCTGGGGCTGGCCCAGGAGTCTGACAGCAAGCTCTGGGGTGGCCCAGGAGTCTGACAGTATGTTCTGGAGGTGGCCCAGGAATCTGACAGCCTGCTCTGGGGATGGCCCAGGAGTCTGACAGCAAGCTCTAGGGTGGCCCAGGAGTCTGACAGTATGTTCTGGGGGTGGCTCAGGAATCTAACAGGCTGCTCTAGGGCTGGCCCAGGAGTCTGACAGCCTGCTCTGAGGGTAGCCCAGGAATCTGACAGTCTGCTCTGGGGCTGGCCCAAATGTCTGACAGCCAGCTCTGGGGTGGCCCAGGAGTCTGACAGTATGTTCTGGGGGTGGCCCAGGAATCTGACAGCCTGCTCTGGGGCTGGCCCAGGAGTCTGACAGCCTACTCCGAGGGTAGCCCAGGAATCTGACAGCACACTCTGGGGGTGGACCAGGGGTGTGAACTGGAGCAGGTTGTAGCACACTTTTACGCTAAATGGCATAAAATGGAATGGTTTTTATCATACAATAGAGTACATTGTGCCATCCAATAATACATTCCCTCCATAGTGCAATGCAAAACTAATACAAGGTGATTGGGTTAAACCCTGGTAATGTTTATGGAAAACCAATTTAAATTCATTGTAAATTGATTAAAGTTCACCTTTTAAAAAAAGCGGCCTCCTCCATATACCCCTACAGCCGTCCTAGCCATCACCAGAATAGGTGAATATTCTACCAATTTAGTAGAAATAACCTTTAATCAATTTAGCAAAAATTTGAGCAAAGTGACATGACAACATACCATGCAACTCTGCAAACTCAAGCATACAACTCTGCAAACTATTACAATTTATACACTCACTTTGCGCTAATCTAAACCTGGGGGTGGCCAAGTTGTCTCACAGCCCCACTGTGGATGTGACCCAGGAGTCTTAAAACTCCTACTAAGGGTTGCCCAAGAGACTTACATCTCGAACTGTGGGTCAGTCACCCTGGAGTCTTACAGCCTTCTTTTGGGGTGACAAAGCAGTGTCACAGCCTGCTCTTGGGGATGACGCTGGTGTCTCACAGCTTGCTTTTGGGTTGCCACAGAAGCCTTACAGCTCCCACTATGGGTAGTCTTACCGCCTGCTCACGGAGTCACCAAGGAGGCTTACAGCCTGCTATGGAGGTGAAACAGGAGTCTTACAGCCTACTCTAGGGATAAAACAGGAGTTTTAAAGCCTGTTTTGGGGGATGGCCCATGAGTATGACAGCCTGCTCTGGGTCTCGCCCAGGGGTTTGACTGCCTGCTCTAGGAGTGGCCCAGGAGTCTGTCATCCTAATCTGGGGTTGGCCCAGATGTCTGACAGCCTGCTCTGGGGTGGCCCAGGAGTCTGACAGTATGTTCTGGGGGTGGCCCATGAATCTGACAGCCTGCTCTGGGTCTCGCCCAGGGGTTTGACTGCCTGCTCTAGGAGTGGCCCAGGAGTCTGTCATCCTAATCTGGGGTTGGCCCAGATGTCTGACAGCCTGCTCTGGGGTGGCCCAGGAGTCTGACAGTATGTTCTGGGGGTGGCCCAGGAATTTGACAGCCTGCTCTGGGGCTGGCCCAGGAGTCTGGCAGCAAGCTCTGGGGTGGCCCAGGAGTCTGACAGTATGTTCTGGGGGTGGCTCAGGAATCTAACAGGCTGCTCTGGGGTGGCCCAGGAGTCTGACAGTATGTTCTGGGGGTGGCCCAGGAATCTGACAGCCTGCTCTGGGGCTGGCCCAGGAGTCTGACAGCAAGCTCTGGGGTGGCCCAGGAGTCTGACAGTATGTTCTGGGGGTGGCTCAGGAATCTAACAGGCTGCTCTGGGGCTGGCCCAGGAGTCTGACAGCCTGCTCTGAGGGTAGCCCAAGAATCTGACAGCCTGCTCTGGGCTTGGCCCAAATGTCTGACAGCCAGCTCTGGGGTGGCCCAGGAGTCTGACAGTATGTTCTGGGGGTGGCCCAGGAATCTGACAGCCTGCTCTGGGGCTGGCCCAGGAGTCTGACAGCCTACTCTGATGAGGGTGAACCAGGGGTGTAAACTGGAGCAGGTTGTAGCACACTTTTACGCCAAATGGCATAAAATGGAATGATTTTTATCATACAATAGAGTACATTGTGCCATCGAATAATACATTCCCTCCATAGTGCAATGCAAAACTAATACAAGGTGATTGGGTTAAACCCTGGTAATGTTTATGGAAAACCTATTTAAATTCATTGTAAATTGATTAAAGTTCACCTTTTAAAAAAAGCGGCCTCCTCCATATACCCCTACAGCCGTCCTAGCCATCACCAGAATAGGTGAATAGTCTACCATTTTAGTAGAAATAACCTTTAATCAATTTAGCAAAAATTTGAGCAAAGTGACATGTTAACATACCATGCAACTCTGCAAACTATTACAATTTATACACTCACTTTGCACTAATCTAATCCTGGGGGTGGCCAAGTTGTCTCACAGCCCCACTGTGGATGTGACCCAGGAGTCTTAAAACTCCTACTAAGGGTTGCCCAAGAGACTTACATCTCGAACTGTGGGTCAGTCACCCTGGAGTCTTACAGCCTTCTCTTGGGGTGACAAAGCAGTGTCACAGCCTGCTTTTGGGGATGACGCTGGTGTCTCACAGCTTGCTTTTGGGTTGGCACAGAAGCCTTACAGCTCCCACTATGGGTAGTCTTACCGCCTGCTCACGGAGTCACCAAGGAGGCTTACGGCCTGCTATGGAGGTGAAACAGGAGTCTTACAGCCTACTTTAGGGATAAAACAGGAGTTTCAAAGCCTGTTTTGGGGGATGGCCCATGAGTATGACAGCCTGCTCTGGGTCTCGCCCAGGGGTTTGACTGCCTGCTCTAGGAGTGGCCCAGGAGTCTGTCATCCTAATCTGGGGTTGGCCCAGATGTCTGACAGCCTGCTCTGGGGTGGCCCAGGAGTCTGACAGTATGTTCTGGGGGTGGCCCATGAATCTGACAGCCTGCTCTGGGGCTGGCCCAGGAGTCTGACAGCAAGCTCTGGGGTGGCCCAGGAGTCTGACAGTATGTTCTGGGGTTGGCCCAGGAATCTGACAGCCTGCTCTGGGGCTGGCCCAGGAGTCTGGCAGCAAGCTCTGGGGTGGCCCAGGAGTCTGACAGTATGTTCTGGGGGTGGCCAAGGAATCTGACAGCCTGCTCTGGGGATGGCCCAGGAGTCTGACAGCAAGCTCTGGGGTGGCCCAGGAGTCTGACAGTATGTTCTGGGGGTGGCCAACGAGTCTGACAGCCTGCTCTGAGGGTAGCCCAGGAATCTGACAGCCTGCTCTGGGGCTGGCCCAAATATCTGACATCCAGCTCTGGGGTGACCCAGGAGTCTGACAGTATGTTCTGGGGGTTGCTCAGGAATCTGACAGCCTGCTGTGGGGCTGCCCCAGGAGTCTGACAGCCTGCTCTGAGGGTAGCCCAGAAATCTGACAGCCTGCTCTGGGGCTGGCCCACATGTCTGACAGCCAGCTCTGAGGGTAGCCCAGGAATCTGACAGTATGTTCTTGGGGTGGCCCAGGAATCTGACAGCCTGCTTTGGGGTGGCCCAGGAGTCTGACAGTATGTTCCGAGGGTGGCCCAGGAATATGACAGGCTGCTCTGGGGCTGGCTCAGGGGTCTGACAGCCTGCTCTGACGGTAGCCCAGGAATCTGACAGCCTGCTCTGGGGTTGGCCCAAATGTCTGACAGCCAGCTCTGGGGTGACCCAGGAGTCTGACAGTATGTTCTGGGGGTGGCCCAGGAATCTGACAGCCTGCTCCGGGGCTGGCCCTGCAGCCTGACAGCCTGCTCTGGGGCTGGCCCAGGTGTCTGACAGCCTGCTCTGAGGGTAGCCCAGGAATCTGACAGCCTTCTCTGGGGTTGGCGCAAATATCTGACAGCCTGCTCTGCGATGGCCCAGGAGTCCGACAGTATGTTTTGGGGGACAGTCTGCTCTGGGACTGGCCCAGAGGTCTGACAGCCTGCTCTGGGGCTGGCACAAATATCTGACAGCCTGCTCTGGGGTGGCCCAGGAATCTGACAGCCCGCTCTGGGGGTGGCCCAGGAGTCTGACAGCCTGCTCTGAGGTGGCCCAGGAGTCTGGCAGGCTGCTCTGAGGATAGCACAGGACTCTGACAACACACAGTGGGGGTGGACCAGGGGTGTGGACTGGAGCAGGTTGTAGCACACTTTTACGTCAAATGGCATAAAATGGCATGGTTTTTTATCATACAATAGAGCACATTGTGCCAGCGAATAATACATTCCCTCCATAGTGTTATGCAAAACTAATATAAGGTGATTGGGTTAAACCCTGGTAATGTTTATGGAAAACCAATTTAAATTCATTGTAAATTGATTAAAGTTCACCTTTTAAAAAAACAAAAAAGCGGCCTCCTCCATATACCCTTGCAGCCGTCCTAGCTGTCACCAGAATAGGCGAATATTCTACCATTTTAGTAGAAATAACCTTAAATCAATTTAGCAAAAATTTGAGCAAACTGACATGACAACATACCATGTAACTCTGCAAATTCAACTGGTCAAACACTTTTTTCTTTACATTATAAACACTATTACAATTTATACACTCACTATGCACTAATCTAAACCTGGGGTTAGCCAAGTTGTCTCACTGCCCCTCTCTGGATGTGACCCAGGAGTCTTACAACTCCTACTAAGGGTTGCCCAAGTGTCTGACACCGGCTCTGGGGTGGCGCAGGAGTCTGACAGAGATGTCTTACAGCTCGCTTTTGGGTTGGCCCAGAAGGCTTACTGCTTTCACTGGGCGAAGAGTCTTAGAGCCTGCTCACAGAGTTGCCTTGTAGTCTTAGAGCCTGCCGTGGGGGAGAAACAGGAGTCGTTCAGTCTGCTCTGGGGTGTTTGCAGAAGTCTCACAGTTTTCTCTGGGGATGGCCTAAAAGTCTGACTGCCTACACTTGGGGTGACAGGAGAGTCTTACAACCTAATCTTGGGGTGATAGAGCTGTCTTACAGCTTGCTCTGCGGAATGACGCAGGTGTCTTACAGCTTGCTCTGGGGTGACCAACATACTCTAGCTCACATATGGGCCAACCTATCATTAATGTGGCCCAATTGCAAAAAGTGAAGCTGATCAAGTATTAGAATTAAGCCGCTTTCTGGTGCAAATTATTCTAAAACTGTGATATCAATGTCAGAGGAGGCATCCAAATAATAAAAGTTCTAAACAGTTGCTGTGGCCATGGTCTGCATTTTTCTTTGCATACAATTTATACAGGGAAGTGGTCTAAAATGTATGTCAACATCTGCCCTCCCCCTCCAAGATAAGGGCCTAAGCACTTACCTTCTTTCCTGTGCTTTCATCATCCATGACATCTGGGCAGGTCTTGAGGTCTCCTAGAGTTCAGTTCTTGAAGTCTAATGGGGTTCAGGAGACCAGGTCTCCACATCCTTCTCCTAGCTCTTCCACCTGCAGAATGACTTAAGTGCCTGTGGTGCATCGGTATTTACACCCTGGAAGGTGGGCGGGGCTTCTACTGATTGGCTAGATCAGGGTTAGATGCGTCTATCATAGATGCGTTAGGTGCGTCTATGACATCATACACAATGGGGAACATTTACTAAGGGTCTGTTGGATGCATTTCCTTCGGGTTTCCCAACTATTTCTGATTTGAGCTGAATTGCCCCACACACGCGATCGGATTGTGGCGCATTGGCACCGGCTTTCATGCGACACAAATCGGGGGGCGTGGCCGTCGGAAAACCCGACTAATTCGGCAAACCGCGGAATGTAAAACTCAAATTGTGTCGCACAAATCAGCACTCAAATACAGCGGGAAGAAGAAGGTGAACTGCGGCGGACCTCAGCGGGGAAGCAACACATGCAGGAAATTGGACGCACAATCTTAGTGAATCACCGCAGCTCCGAATCCTCGTTGGACATTCCGGATCGGGGATCGCAACGGGATGGGTAAGTAAATGTGCCCCATTGTGACTACATAATAGCCAGTGTTCCATCCAAAGATGTTGCATGGCCATGTTTACGACACTACAGTTACCATGGCAACCATGGGCTACATGCAAAAACTGAGTAGTTTTCGTAGAACTAGGATAGGTGTACAACTAGGATAGGTTGTTTTTAATAGGTGTCTATTAAAGTTTTTATTGTCCTTATTACAGGACATTTAGTATTTATGAGTTATTTCCAGGAAAAAAGGAAACCCCTATAAATCCAATGAAATGGCAGCTGGTAGCAGAAACAATACTCCTATCCTGTACAGGCAGTCCCTGGTTTACGTACAAGATAGGTTCTGTAGGATTGTTCTTAAGTTGAATTTGTATGTAGACAAATGTTTTTTGGTCTCTGTGACAATTGGATTTTAAAAATGTTGGATTGTCATAACCAGGATTAACAATAAAGCTTAATTGCTTAATCTATCCAATAAACTCTTCCCCCAAAAGCACGGAAAATAGTTGCAGAAACAAGGCAGCACTCCAAAAATTGTGAAAAAAACAAAGTATTTTATTCCATCTCTGGCAACATTTAAGCTGTGAAGCACCTTGACAAAGGTTGGTTCACAGCTGAAACCTTGCCTGAGATGGAATAAAACACTTTGTTTTTTCACAATTTCTGGAGTGCTGCAGTGTTTCTGCAACTATTTTCCGTACTCTCAGTATATATAGTAGCTAGCATAGACAAGAATTAGAATTAAGCCTTTTCTGGAGGAAATTATACTAAAACTGTAATTACAGGAGGTAAGCAGGGGTCAGGAGAGGAACCATAATAATAAAAGTTCTAAGCATTTGCTGTGGCCAAAGTTTACATCTTTTTTTCATACAATTTATACCAGAAAGTGGTCTTAATTGTATGACAACCCCTTTTCTCCAATGCCACTTTCTGGCGCAAATTATACTAATTATATAATTACACTAAAACTGTGATAAAAGTGTCAGGAGTTGTGACAAATTATTAAAAGTTGTAAGTTTTGGCTGTGCACCAAAGTTTGCATCTTTTTCATGCAATTTAGACCACAAAAGTGGTCTAGAATGTATTTTTCCTGCTCAAGTTACAAATAGGCCCAAATCATAAAGCCATAAGTGCCCCTTGCTGATTATGTCAACTCTCCTCTGCCAAAAGCTGGCTTGGGCAAGAATTAGAATTACGCCACTTTCTAGTGCAAAATATACTAAAACTGAGAAAAGTGGTAGAAGAGGCGCCATAATAATAAAGTCGTAAGCTTTGGCCAAAGTTTGCTTTTTTTTCATACAATTAATACAAGGAAGTGCTCTAAAATCTCTTAACCGCCTAAAAGATAAGGGCCTGTGCACTTAACTTTTATCCTGTGCTTTCATCATCCATGACATCTGGGCAGATCTTAAGTTCTCCTGGGATTCAGGTCTTGAAGTCTTATGGGGTTCAGAAGACCAGGTCTCCACGTCCTTCTCCTAGCTGTGCCACCTGCAGAATGACTTAAGTGCCTGTGTTGCACCGGTATTTATACCCTGGAAGGTGGGCGGGGCTTCTCCTGATTGGTTAGATCAGGGTTTGGCTGCAACACCTTGCTCCTGATTGGTCAGTTTCTTGTGCATCTATGACATCATACACATTGTGAATACATAATAGCCAGTGTTCTATCCCAAGATCTTGCTCAGCCATGTTTACTGGACTGCAGTTACCATGGCAACCATGTAAAAACTAGTTTTAGTAGAATTAGGAAAGGTTGTTTTAAAAAGAAGTTATCTAATAACGTTTTTAGTGTCCTTATTACAGAACATTTAGCATTTATGAATTATATCCAGGAGAAAAAGGCAACCCCTATAAATCCAATGTAATGGCAACTGGTAGCATTACTATTACTCCTATCCTGTAAATATAGTATAGGTATATAATAGTACTACTACCCATATCCTTTATATTTAGAATGGGGATATCACAGTACTTCTCCTCCTATCTTGTATATATAATATGGAGATATCACAGTACTCCTCCTCCTATCTTGTATATATAGTATGGGAATATCACAGTATTGCTCCTCCTATCTTGTATATATAGTATGGAGATATCATAGCACTGCTCCTCCTATCTTGTGTATATATGGGGATATCACAGTACTACTCCTCCTATCTTGTATATATAGTATGGAGATATCAAAGTACTACTCCTCCTATCTTGTATATATTATGGAGATATCACAGTACTACTCCTCCTATCTTGTATATATAGTATGGGCATATCACAGTATTGCTCCTCTTATCTTGTATATATAGTATGGAGATATCACAGTACTGCTCCTCCTATCTTGTATATAAAGTATGGAGATATCACAGTACTCCTCCTCCTATCTTGTATATATAGTATGGAGATATCACAGTACTGCTTCTCCTATCTTGTATACATAGTATGGAGATATCATAGCACTGCTCCTCCTATCTTGTGTATATAGTATGGGGATATCACAGTACTACTCCTCCTATCTTGTATATATAGTATGGGATATCACATTACTGCTCCTCCTATCTTGTATATATAGTAATGAGATATCACAGTACTGCTACTCCTATTTTGTATATATAATATGGAGATATCACAGTACTGCTACTCCTATCTTGTATATACAGTATGGGGATATCACAGTACTGCTCCTCCTATCTTTTATATATAGTATGGGGATATTACAGGACTCCTCCTCCTATCTTGTATATATAGTATGGAGATATCACCGTACTGCTCCTCCTATCTTGTATATATAGTATGGAGATATCACAGTACTGCTCCTTCTATCTTGTATATATAGTATGGAGATATCACAGTGCTGCTCCTTTTATCTTGTATATATAGCATATGGATATCAGAGCACTTCTCCTATCCTGTATATATAGTATGGTGTTATCTTACTACTAGAGATGAGCGAGTATACTCATCCGAGCTTGATGCTCGTTCCAGTATTAGCATACTCGAAACGGCTCGTTGCTCGGACGAGTATTTTGCCCAGCTCGAGAAATGCAAATTGTCTTCTGATAAGTTGGCAGATGTATGGACACATTGCAGATGTTTCCGTACATCTGCTAACTTATCCGTAGACACACGTGCCGAACGGTGTTCTTCACAATAGTATGTGAAGAACAATATGTGTGAAGAACACATTGCTGATGTATGGAAACTTCTGCAATGTGTTCTTCACACATATTTTTCTTAACATACTATTGCGTAGAACACTGTTCTGCACTCGTGTCTTCTGGTAAGTTATCAGATGTACGGAAACATCAGCAATGTGTTCTTCAGTGAAGAACACATTGCAGATGTTTCCATACATCTGCTAGTTTATCAAAAGACAGTATTTCTCAATAAAATGACACTGAAAAATGCTTGAGTCTCCCATTGACTTCAATGTGGCTCGTTATTCGAAACGAGCACTCGGGCATCGGCAAAAGTTCATCTAGAATAATGAGCACTCGAGCATTTTAGTGCTTGTTCATCTCTACTTACTACCATTATTTATATCCTATGTACACTCACTGGCCACTTTATTAGGTACACCATGCTAGTAACGGGTTGGACCCCCTTTTGCCTTCAGAACTGCCTCAATTCTTCGTGGCATAGATTCAACAAGGTGCTGGAAGCATTCCTCAGAGATTTTGGTCCATATTGACATGATGGCATCACACAGTTGCCGCAGAATTGTCGGCTGCACATCCATGATGCGAATCTCTCGTTCCACCACATCCCAAAGATGCCCTATTGGATTGAGATCTGGTGACTGTGGAGGCCATTTGAGTACAGTGAACTCATTGTCATGTTCAAGAAACCAGTCTGAGATGATTCCAGCTTTATGACATGGCGCATTATCCTGCTGAAAGTAGCCATCAGATGTTGGGTACATTGTGGTCATAAAGGGATGGACATGGTCAGCAACAATACTCAGGTAGGCTGTGGCGTTGCAACGATGCTCACTTGGTACCAAGGGGCCCAAAGAGTGCCAAGAAAATATTCCCCACACCATGACACCACCAGCCTGAACCGTTGATACAAGGCAGGATGGATCCATGCTTTCATGTTGTTGGCGCCAAATTCTGACCCTACCATCCGAATGTCGCAGCAGAAATCGAGACTCATCAGACCAGGCAACGTTTTTCCAATCTTCTACTGTCCAATTTCGATGAGCTTGTGCAAATTGTAGCCTCAGTTTCCTGTTCTTAGCTGAAAGGAGTGGCACCCGGTGTGGTCTTCTGCTGCTGTAGCCCATTTGCCTCAAAGTTCGACGTACTGTGCGTTAAGAGATGCTCTTCTGCCTACCTTGGTTGTAACGGGTGGCGATTTGAGTCACTGTTGCCTTTCTATCAGCTCGTACCATTCTCCTCTGACCTCTGGCATCAACAAGGCATTTCCGCCCACAGAACTGCCGCTCACTGGATGTTTTTTCTTTTTCAGACCATTCTCTGTAAACCCTAGAGATGGTTGTGTGTGAAAATCCCAGTAGATCAGCAGTTTCTGAAATTCTCAGACCAGCCCTTCTGGCACAAACAACCATGCCACGTTCAAAGGCACTCAAATCACCTTTCTTCCCCATACTGATGCTCGGTTTGAACTGCAGGAGATTGTCTTGACCATGTCTACTTGCCTAAATGCACTGAGTTGCCGCCATGTGATTGGCTGATTAGAAATTAAGTGTTAACGAGCAGTTGGACAGGTGTACCTAATAAAGTGGCCGGTGAGTGTATATAGTACTAGCAGTAGTGGATTATAATATTTGGAGTTTGGGTGGCAACCCAGGGTACAAACCTTTTAGGGGCCCGAGGCCGCCTAAACCACCTATTAAATTTGATACAGAGAAAGAGCTTCACTCATGAAATCTTTGTATATCTGTTCCTTCTCTCAATACACATATAAACAAAAGAGCTATTTTAGGATCTTTGAGGGTGCGGTCACACGTCGCGTTTAACGCATGCGTTTAAAAACGCATTGCAATAGCTGGAGAGTGATTTGCCTAATTAAACAGCTGCTAACACCTGTGTTTACAAAACACAACCGTTAACGCATTGTTAACGCATGCGTTAACATCGCGGTTAACGCATGCGGTTGTTAACGCATTGTTAACGTATGCGTTAACATCGCGGTTAACGCATGCGTTTTGTAAACACAAGTGTTAAGAGGTGTTTCATTAGGCAAATCACTCTTCAGCTATTCCAATGCGTTTTTAAACGCATGCGTTAAACGCGACGTGTGACCGCACCCTGAATCTCTTCTACAGGTCCTTAGGGTGCTTTCACACATCGCAATCAGCTTTGAGGTAGTTTAGGTGACTTTTTGTCAATTGAACAGGTGAAAGACATGAACTGAATGAGTGAATTTGATTTTGAAGGGGAAACCTGCTCCACATATGTCATTCACTCGTTCAGTTCATGTCTTTCACCTGTTCAATTGACAAAACTGCACCTAAAACCACCTCAAAGTTTTAACTGCAACGTGTGAACGCACCCTTAAACCACAGATCGAAAGCTGGCAGAAGGGACCCATTCTCCATTACCCACAAAGCTTGATTCTAGCACCAAATGTAGAAACTGAATTCCAGACATGTATGGGTTATAATATTAATTAATCCCAGTACTGGGATATCACAGTACTACTCCTCCTATGCTGTATACTGTATATAGCATGGTGATATCACAGGACTACTACTCCTGTCCTATATACACTGCTCAAAAAGGAAAAACTTAAATAACACAATATAAGTCCACTAAGGAAGCAACACTGATTGACATTCAATTTCACAGGCAATTAGCAAGACACACACAATTAAGGAGTGGTTCTGCAGGTGAGGACCACAGGCTACTTCTCAGTACCAATATTTGCTGGGTGATGTTTTTGTCAATTTTGAAAGTTGGTGGTGCCTTCACACTCGTGGTAGCAGGAGATGGACTCTACAAACCACACAAGAGGCTCAGGTAGTGCAGCTCATTCAGGATGGCACATCAATGGGAGCTGTGGCAAGAAGGTTTGCTTTGTCTGTTTGGTAGTGACCAGAGGTTGGAAGCATTACCAGGAGATAGGCCAGTACACTAGGAGACGGGATGGGGTCATAGGAGGGCAACAACCTAGCAGCAGGACTGCTACCTCCCCCTGTGCAAGGAGGAACAGGGGGAGCACTGCCAGAGCCCTGCAATAGGACCTCTGCCAGACCACAAACGTGCATGTGTCTGCACAAACAGTTAGTAAACGACTCCATCAGGATGGAATGATGGCCCAACATCCACAAATGGGGGTTGTGCCCCCAGCCCAACACCATGCAGGATGCTTGGCATTTGCCAGAGAACATCAGGATTGACAAATTCGCCACTGGCGCACTGTGCTCTTCACTCTCCATGTGCTCGCCAGAGGTAGCCTGACTGCCATTAGGTATTGAGATGAGATCCTCAGACTCCTTGTGAGACCATATGCTGGTGCGGATGGCCCTGAATGCAGGATAATGCTAAACCTCATGTGGCTGGAGTTTTTCAGCAGTTCCTGCAAGATGAAGGCATTAAATCGACGGCCGCTCATTCCCCAGACCTGAATCCGATTGAGCACAACTGGGACATCATGTCTCACTCCATCCACCAATGTCATGTTGCTCCACAGACTGTCCAGAAGTTGACAGATGCTTTAGTCCAGGTCTGGTAGGAGATCCCTCAGGAGACCATCCGCAACCTCAACAGGAGCTTGCTGAAGCATTGTAGGAGGTCATTCAGACACGTGGAGGCCACACACAATACTGAGCTTTATTTTGACTTGTTTTAAGGACATTAGATCGAAGTTAGATCAGCGTGTAGTGTGTTTTTGACACTTGTGATTTTGTTGTCAGCACATTCAACTTTGTACAGAAAAAGAATTCAATGAGAATATTTCATTCATTCAGATATAGGATGTGTTACTTGAGTGTTCCCTTTTTTGAGCAGTATATTTAGTATGGAAATTTCATGCTACTTTCTATCCTGTATTCATAGTACTGGTATATCACAGTACTACTACTCCTATGCTGTATGTATAGTATGGGCAAAGTGATCTTTGTATATAGCTTAGAACAGCTTAACTAGAGATCAGAGCTATTTAGTAGTAATTGCATTGCCCTTAAACAGGGGCGGACTGGCCATTGTACCCACCGGGAATTTTCCCGGTTGGCCGGTCGGTCCTGGGCCGGTCCGCACTCCCTACAACATTTGATTTAATTTATAGTACCTGCATCGTACGATCGTGCGATGCAGGTACTATTAATTAGTGCACAGACGCAGCGCAGCACCGCTGCTTCTGCGTCTGTGTATACATTCAGCTACACAGGTCGTGCAATTGACTTCATTGCGCGACCTGTGTAGTGTGGAGGAGGCTGACACTTACCAGCTGTCAGCTGTCGCTGGCCTCCATGAAGCTCCGCGGCTTGGTGTAAGAGGCGCGGAGCAGTGACGTCACTATCCCGCGCCTCTACACCAAGCCACCGAAGACCGAGGGAAGACGGGAAGAAACCTGCTTCAAAGAGGTGAGTATTATGGTTTTTTTTTTTTAATTATAGCATGGGGGGCATTATTGTATATAGGGGGCTGGCAGGGGGAATTAATTATATGGCAGGGGGGCATTATTCTATATCTGGGGCTGGCAGGGGGCATTAATTATATGTCTGATGCGGGCAGGGGGCAGTATTATATGTCTGGGGCAGGCAGGGGGCATTAATTATGTGGCGGGGGGCATTATTGTATATCTGGGGCTGACAGGGGGCATTAACTATATGTCTGGGGCGGGGGGCATTATTCTATATCTAGGGCTGGCAGGGGGCATTAATTATATGGCGGGGGCATTAATTATTATTTGGGGCTGACATGGGGCATTTATTATATGGCAGGGGGCATTATTGTATATCTGGGGCTCGCAGGGGGCATTAATTATATGTCTGAGGCGGGCAGGGGGCATTATTGTATATCTGGGGCTGGCAGGGGGCATTAATTATACGTCTGGGGTAGGGGTGGGGGGATTATTCTATATCTGGGTCTGGCACGGGGCATTAATTACATGTCTGGAGCGGGGGGCATTAATTATATGTCTGGGGCGGGCAGGGGGCATTAATTATATGTGTGGGGCGGGCAGGGGGGCATTAGTTATACGTCTGGGGCAGGAAGGGGGAATAAGTTCTATGTCTGGGATAGGTTGGGGGCATAAATTCTATGTCTGGGGTAGGGGTGTTACATTATGGGGCACTATTTGTATGGTACTAATATTTCAGGGGGCTCTATTACAGTATTTGGGGCACAGTATAGGTGGTAGCAGAAAGCCCCTTCCACACTGGCGTTTTTCACGCGCGAGTTCTGCGCGTGCATTTGACGTGCAGAACTTGCATTGCACTCTGTCCCATTGTATTCAATGGGTCTTTCTTCATTAGCGTTGTTTTTCACACTCGTGCTTGCATTCGTTTTCACGCGCGTCAAAATCGCAGCATGCTCTACTTTTGCGAGTCACGCACGTTTTTCACGCCCCATTCAAGTCTATGGAGATGCATCAAGAACGCATTGCACTCGCAATCATTACAAGTGCAATGCGAGTGCAATGCGTTTTAAACGTAAGGGTTGCTAGGTGACCAGAATAACAGTATTTCCCCTGCTCGCGAACGATCATTTAATTAAAAAAACACAATGAAGAACAGTGAAGAATAGAATAAAAACAGTGAACACAGTGAACACAGGATCATTTAAGAGAAAAACACAGTGCAGAACACAGTGCAGAATAGATTACAGATGTTCGGCACATCTGCTTACTTGTCGGGAGATACGCGCGGAACGGTGCGCCCAAAATAGCATGTGAAGAACAATATATATGTGTGAAGAACACATTGCAGATGTATTTAAACATCTGCAATTTGTTCTTCACACACATATATATTGTTCTTCACATGCTATTTTGGGCGCACCATTCCGCGCGTATCTCCCGACAATTAAGCAGATGTGCCGAACATCTGTAATCTATTCTGCACTGTGTTCTGCACTGTGTTTTTCTCTTAAATGATCCTGTGTTCACTGTGTTCACTGTTTTTATTCTATTCTTCACTGTTCTTCACATCTGCTAACTTGTAGGGAGATAATATACACGGGGAACAGTGAAGAATAGATCGCAGATGTTTGCAACTTATCAGAAGACATTATTTTTCAATTAAATAACACATTTTAATCCCAAACCATGGTCCCTTTGAAAAATGCTTGAGTCTCCCATTGACTCGCGTGTGAAAAATGCGCCGAAAACGCAAAAAAACGCTAACAACACGCGCGTGAAAAACGCAAAAACGCTAATTACTCCAAGGAAAAATGGAACAAAAACGCAGCCAAAAACGTCAGTTTTTCACGCATTGCACCCTGACGTGAAACGCAACGCTAGTGTGGAAGGGGCCGAAGAAGGGACAATGGGAAAGTGCAGAACATAAGACGTCTGTGTGGTAAACTCTGCAGGAAAGCTGTGTACCTGGAGGAAGAGACAAGGTGATGGTGGAACTAATGGAGAAGAGGAACGAGAACAATCCGAGGAGACGTCACCTGATGTCACTGGATGCAATAGGTATGTATCTCATGTGTTTTCTGTAGCTGTATATGATACATACTGATTTTTTTCATGTTCGCTTCTGTTTATATATGTAGCATTATCATAGTTATATTCCTGTACATAGGGGGCAGTATTATAGTAGTTATATTCTTGTACATAGGGGGCAGTATTATAGTAGTTATATTCTTGTACATAGGGGGAAGTATTATAGTAGTTATATTCTTGTACATAGAGGGCAGTATTATAGCAGTTATATTCTTGTACACAGGGGGCAGTATTATAGTAGTTATATTCTTGTACATAGGGCGCAGTATTATAGTAGTTATATTCTTGTACATAGGGGGCAGTATTATAGTAGTTATATTCTTGTACATAGGGGCAGTATTATAGTAGTTATATTCTTGTACACAGAGGGCAGTATTATAGTAGTTATATTCCTGTACATAGGAGGCAGTATTATAGTAGTTATAGTCTTGTACATAGGAGGCAGTATTATAGTAGTTATATTCTTGTACATAGGAGGCAGTATTATAGTAGTTGTATTCTTGTACATAGGGGGCAGTATTATAGTAGTTATATTCTTGTACATAGGGGGCAGTATTATAGTAGTTATATTCTTGTACATAGGGGGCAGTATTATAGTAGTTATATTCTTGTACATAGGGGCAGTATTATAGTAGTTATATTCTCGTACATAGGGGGCAGTATTATAGTAGTTATGTTCCTGTACATAGGGGGCAGTATTATAGTAGTTATATTCTTGTACATAGAGGGCAGTATTATAGTGGTTATATTCTTGTACATAGGGGGCAGTATTATAGTAGTTATATTCTTGTACATAGGGGACAGTATTATAGTAGTTATATTCTTGTACATAGGGGGCAGTATTATAGTAGTTATATTCTTGTACATAGGGGCAGTATTATAGTAGTTATATTCTTGTACATAGGGGGAAGTATTATAGTAGTTATATTCTTGTACATAGGGGGCAGTATTATAGTAGTTATATTCTTGTACATAGGGGGCAGTATTATAGTAGTTATATTCTTGTACATAGAGGGCAGTATTATAGTGGTTATATTCTTGTACATAGGGGGCAGTATTATAGTAGTTATATTCTTGTACATAGGGGACAGTATTATAGTAGTTATATTCTTGTACATAGGGGGCAGTATTATAGTAGTTATATTCTTGTACATAGGGGGCAGTATTATAGTAGTTATATTCTTGTACATAGGGGCAGTATTATAGTAGTTATATTCTCGTACATAGGGGGCAGTATTATAGTAGTTATGTTCCTGCACATAGGGGGCAGTATTATAGTAGTTATATTCTTGTACATAGAGGGCAGTATTATAGTGGTTATATTCTTGTACATAGGGGGCAGCATTATAGTGGTTATATTCTTGTACATAGGGGGCAGCATTATAGTAGTTATATTCTTGTACATAGGGGGCAGTATTATAGTAGTTATATTCTTGTACATAGGGGCAGTATTATAGTAGTTATATTCTCGTACATAGGGGGCAGTATTATAGTAGTTATATTCTTGTACATAGCGGGCAGTATTATTGTAGTTATATTCTTGTACATAGGAGAAGTATTATTGTAGTTATATTCTTGTACATAGGGGGCAGCATTATAGTAGTTATAGTCTTGTACATAGGGGGCATTATTATAGTAGTTATATTCTTGTACATAGGAGCAGTATTATAGTAGTTATATTCTTGTACATAGGGAGCAGTATTATAGCAGTTATATTCTTGTACATAGGGAGCAGTATTATAGTAGTTATATTCCTGTACATAGGGGGCAGTATTATAGTAGTTATATTCCTGTACATAGGGGGCAGTATTATAGTAGTTATATTCTTGTACATAGGGGGCAGTATTATAGTAGTTGGTTTGTATATAGGAGAAGGTATTGTAGTAGTTTTATTTTGTATATAGAAGGCAGGATTGAATGTGTTATTCTAAATGTGTTATTGTAGCATTATTCTTGTACATAGGAGGCAGTATCAATATATTATTTCTCTGAATTGTACATGTATGGCACAGGGGAAAGCTATTTAAGGCTTATCTGGTCATGTGTTTGCATCATTTACTAATCGACAGGTCACATTCTTTGCACATTAGATTCACTTACTAGCAAAAGATGTTATTGTTTTGCATTAAGGCCATCTACCAACAATTTGTCTATTATAACCCCACCCACTTTGTCTGACCACACCCAATTGTTTTGACTCCGCCCGTTAAATGGGGCCACTTTTATAGTTTTTTTCCAGGGCCATTTTAAATTCCCAGTCCGCCCCTGCCCTTGAGACAGACTGAATAGCAGTATACCCTGCTGCACTCCACGGGGAATGTTTATCACTGGAGCAGTCCATAGCCTGCAAGGCGAATTGTCAATAGTATTGACCACTTTGTGATACAGTGATCCACCATTACATTACTAGTTGATCACTAGTATCTTGATGGTCCCGTAATGGTGACATCAGCCAGAAAATCAACTTTGAAGTGAGATGTGAATTAGTTGTATAAAGTCAAGGAGGCTGAGAATGTAGCTCTCCCTCAGAAAGCCACCTTCACTGTAATTAATAGTCCTGCATCCAGAAACATCACTAGGCAGATCTCCTGAAGTCCGGTGCATTATGTTAATCACATGGGAGGATGTGGGGAGAGCTTAACTTCCATGTTAAACTCTCCGCCTCCTTGACTTTATACCAGTTTACATCTAATTTCAAAGTTGATTTTCTGCATGATGGAACCAGCTGAGCCATGAAAAAAAAAGATCTGGAAGGTGTTAAAGAGGACCTGTCACCCCCCCCCCCCCAAAAGATCCCCACCAAATATGTCCCCCATAATCTTCTCCCCATGCCATTTTTTAAACAAATTTATGTTGGGAAAGTTGGTTTTAATCGATCCGACCTTTTACCAAATAAGAGGTCGGACCCTCGTATCCTGTCCGCTGCAGTCGGACTTATTCATGAGGGGGCCTGCCGACACTCCCCCTCCACGCCCCTGTCAGCGGGGACCTGTAAGAATAGCTGGCAGCAGCGCATATTTTGGACGGACGTCTTAAAAAAGAACCAAAAATGGCTTCAAAACGCGACGTGTGGCATTCCCCTTATAGTTCTCGTTAACCTTTACCGCAAACATTACCTAGACAACAAGCATGTCTCCCACTCCTTGACAATGAATATGTCACGGGTGCCCCTGCGATCCATACGCATGCGGTTTTTGACGGGCTGCTTAAAAATGGGCCAAAAATGCGTTCAAAACGACACGTATGCCATCATTTTTGAAAACCACATCCGTTTTTTGAAAATGAATCCGTTTTTGACAGGTTTTACCAATTATCTTAATTAAAAGTGGTCAAAAAGAATGCGTTTTCAAAAAACGTTTTTCAAAAACACATGCGTTTTTGGACGGACTGCTTAAAATCGGACCAAAAACGGATTCAAAACGCCATGTGTGGCATCACCCTTAGAGAAAGCTTCCTGGCTTTCCCAGTCCTTGTTTCTGCCTGAATTCCTGTTGTTGACCTCGGACCTGACCTGTGCATCTCTGCCGCCTGCCCTGACTACGTGCCTGACCTGCAGCCTGGACTGTGATTCTGTACTTCTACCTTGGCTGCCACCACGGGCTAGTCGTACCTGTTGAACAACCTGGTGGTAACACGCCACAGCAAAACCGTCCCGTTTTGCGGCAGGCTCTTGTAAAGACGAAGTGCCACTTAGATTCCAGTCCCAGGTGTCGGCTAGTACCATCTCCCGCAGTGGTCCAGGGGGTCCACTGACCCCAAACCCTGACAAAACGCAACCTCCTTCCCTTACAAACAGTATACACCATAAATACATCTGAATGTCAGAAGGAAGTTTATTTGGAGCAACCCAGGTTACATAATTGTAATGCAAGCCAAGGCCGGTAACATGGGGTTGTGTATCCATCAACCTGTTAATAAGAGTGAAATATATAGTAGTCAGATATGGGGTCTGGTCAGGGATGGACTGACGTAGTGGAGGACCTAAGGCCCCTTCCACACTAGCGTTGCATTTCACGTCAGGGTGCAATGTGTGAAAAACTGACGTTTTTGGCTGCGTTTTTGTTCCATATTTCCTAGGAGTCATTAGCGTTTTTGCGTTTTTCATGCGCGTGTTGTTCGCGTTTTTTTGCGTTTTCGGTGCGTTTTTCACGCACGTTTTTTAAGTCAATGGGACTTTTTCAAAGGGACCATGGTTCGGGAATAAAATGTTTAATTTAATTGAAAAAGAATGTCTTCTGATAAGTTAGCAGATGTATGCAAACATCTTTTCTTCACTAACCTGTCGCGTATATTATCTCCCGACAAGTTAGCAGATGTGAAGAACAGTGAAGAATAGAATAAAAACAGTGAACACAGGATCATTTAAGTGAAAAACACAGTAAAGAACACAGTGAAGAATAGATTACAGATGTTCAGCACATCTGCTTACTTGTCGGGAGATATGCGCGGAACGGTGCAAACAAAATAGTATGTGAAGAACAATATATATGTGTGAAGAAGTATATGTATGGAAACATCTGCAATGTGTTCTTTACACACATATATATTGTTATACATTGTCATTTACGGATAAAAAAACTCCCCCAAAGTCTGGCAAATATGACTCTTCTCATCCTGTTTTCACATAAGATGAGTCAAGTTTAGTGGATGCAGGTGGAGCGTCACTTCAGAAGCCCCTATCTTACTAGCATTATTTAGGCAGATAGAAAATAGGCATAAACTTTATCTTTATCTGCAGCTTACATACCCAACTATGTATTTAGTTGCCTGTATCTTTGGTTCTGTAGTTCACAAAGCCCTAAGCCTGATGTGATCTGAAAGATGAGATCGTTATCTTTAATATAACACCAGTAATTTCAAGGTGCTATAGAACAGAAGATGTGAAAATGGGATGAGAGGAGTCATAGTTCTGTTTGGAGGAGATTTTTTTTATAGGTAAACAGGTGAGATTTTATACAAAAGAGGGAATTCTAGAAAGGACACTTCATCCCCTACCTGAGGAGACTTGTAATCTATTGGGATAAAACCTGGTGACAGGTTCCCTTTAACTTATTAGAGCTCAATCCTCAATAAAATGTAGAAAAACTCCAAGTAATTCTTGTGTATATCACAAAGTCACTGGATGGTAACATAATAGCCCCCAGGTGTAGTGTATCTATAAGGGCCCGCGTTGGGCCAGAACAACCATGAATAATAACCCATCACTGCACCCGGTGACTACAGGAGGGGTAGGGATAGTAAGAGCTTTCATAGAGTCATGTAAAGCTCGGTGTATGGCGGCTGTAATATTCCTGTGCTCTAATTCACAGAATATTCCTGGAGCCTGCGATGGAGCAAAGAATCTGCACCCGATAACGAATGTGAACACCGGTCGAGTGACTGTAATTATATTCTGGGGGGAAGGGGTTTTGTTAGGGGAGCACCTCCAGCTTTGATACTGCTTTTCCATCCGTCTCACAATATTCTCCGACTCTTCCCCCATCAGCAACGCACCAGATGGTCATGTGACATCTGGGATGCATGTACAAGATGTTACTTGCCCATGACTGCGTCTCACCAGTGCACCCGCGCAAGCCAAGCTCCACTACACGAAACATGTCTGAGGGGGAGCGCAGCTCAGTCTGTACATCTTATACACATGTGCGACATATTGTAAGACCAGAGAGTGACGTAGCGGAAGGGTGAAGCCTCGGAGAAGCCAGTAGGCATTTCATACTGACAGTTAAAAGAAATCTACTAATAGTTAAAAGAAGTTTGACGTATACCCCCTCTGGCAGGATCCACTCTTCTATTAGCTCCATATGCTCTTGTTTTTATAAGTGCATAAGTAGACAAAAGAAGAGCGGATCCTGCCAAAGGAGCTATACGTCAAATAATATATATGTATAGGAAATTAATTACAATGCACATAAGAAGGAACTTATATCAGAAACTACCAGTCTATTATCCGCAGTAATAAAACAGAACCTGCTACATCCATGTGTGGACTCTTATTACTACGGATAATATATTTGGACTAGTAATAGTAATAGTGAGTTCTTACTTATGTGCATTGTAATTCATTTTGCATTTATTGAGAAAGGAAACCAATATAAGGAGGTGATGCATCTATACCCTCTGCCTGTGGCCTGTATATTACCTCTTATGACATTTTGTACTAATTAGAATTATATTTTCATGTGGATAAAGCAAGGCATATGCCTGCAGTGTGTATTGTAAGACCTACAAGACATTGCTGTACTTAGGGGAGGTGGAAAGACATGACAGATTCCTTTCAAGAAACTGGTCCTTAGTTAGTACAAAACCAGCCAATAGCAAACAGAGTGGGGCAGATTTATCAAGCTGTCTGAAAGTCAGAATATTTCTAGTTGCCCATGGCAACCAATCACAGCTCAGCTTTCATTTTACCAGTGCTCATGAATATTTTAAAGGGGAGCTGTGATTGGTTGATAAATCTGCCCCAGTATGTGTATCTGATACTGAGCAGATAGCCTGTGAGTGGGTCTGGCCAGAAGTGACCCGGATGTGTAAGGGTCAGGCTGCAAATCTCTTGTCCTCTGAATGTGCAGGTTGTAAGTGGGTCCGGCCAGAAGTGACCCGGTTGTGTAAGGGTCAGGCTGCAAATCTCCAATCCTTTGAATCTGTGGGTTGTAAGTGGGTACCACAAGAAGGGACCCGGTTGTGTGAGGGTCAGGCTGCGAGTCTCCTGTCCTCTAAATGTGCAGGTTGTAAGTGGGTCCAGCCATAAGTGACCCGGTTGTGTGAGGGTCAGGTTGCAAGTCTCCTGTCCATTAAATGTGCAGGTTCTAAGTGGGTTAGGCAAGAAGTGACCCAGTTGTGTAAGGGTAAGGCTGCAAGTCTCCTGTCCTTTGAATGTGCGGGTTGTATGTGGGTCTAGCCAGAAGTGACCCAGTTGTGTAAGGGTAAGGCCGCAAGTCTCTTGTCCTTTGAAGGTGCGGGTTGAAAGTGGGTCCGGCCAGAAGTGTCCCGAATCTATGAGGCAAAGGCTGCGGGTCTCCTGTCCATTGAATGTGCAGGTTGTAAGTGGGTCCGGCCAGAAGTGACCCAGTTGTGTGAGGGTCAGGTTGCAAGTCTCTTGTCGTTTGAATGTGCGGGTTGTAGGTGGGTCCGGCCAGAAGTGACCCAGTTGTGTGAGGGTAAAGCTGCGAGTCTCCTGTCCTTTGAATGTGCAGGTTGTAAGTGGGTCCGGCCAGAAGTGACCCAGTTGTGTGAGGGTCAGATTGCGAGTCTCTTTTCGTTTGATTGTGCAGGTTGTAAGTGGGTCCGGCCAGAAGTGACCCGATTGTGTGAGGGTAAGGCTGCGAGTCTTCTGTCCTTTGAATGTGCGGGTTGAAAGTGGGTCCGGCCAGAAGTGACCCGATTGTATGAGGGTAAGGCTGCCAGTCTCCTGTCCTTTGAATGTGCAGGTTGTAAGTGGGTCCCGCCAGAAGTGACCCAGTTGTGTGAGGGTAAGGCTGCGAGTCTCCTGTCCTTTGAATGTGCAGGTTGTAAGTGGGTCTGGCCAGAAGTGACCCAGTTGTGTGAGGGTAAGGCTGCAAGTCTTCTGTACTTTGAATGTGGGGGTTGAAAGTGGGTCCGGACAGAAGTGACCCGATTGTATGAGGGTAAGGCTGCCAGTCTCCTGTCCTTTGAATGTGGGGGTTGAAAGTGGGTCCCGCCAGAAGTGACCCAGTTGTGTGAGGGTAAGGCTGCGAGTCTCCTGTCCTTTGAATGTGCAGGTTCTAAGTGGGTCCCGCCAGAAGTGACCCAGTTGTGGGAGGGACAGGTTGCGAATCTCCTGTCCTTTGAATTTGCAGGTTGTAAGTGGGTCCGGCCAGAAGTGACCCAGTTGTGTGAGGGTAAGG
This sequence comes from Engystomops pustulosus, assembly GCF_040894005.1. Lineage (NCBI taxonomy): Eukaryota > Metazoa > Chordata > Amphibia > Anura > Leptodactylidae > Engystomops > Engystomops pustulosus. The sequence goes on from NC_092414.1 coordinate 35,300,041, forward strand.
TTGTGAGTCTCTTGTCCTTTGAATTTGCAGGTTGTAAGTGGGTCCGGCTAGAAGTGACCCAGTTGTGTGAGGGTAAGGCTGCGAGTTTTCAGTCCTTTGAATGTGGGGGTTGAAAGTGGGTCCGGACAGAAGTGACCCGATTGTATGAGGGTAAGGCTGCGAGTCTCCTGTCATATGAATGTGCAGATTTTAAGTGGGTCCGGCCAGAAGTGACCCAGTTGTATGAGGGTTAGGTTGCAAGTCTCCTGTCCTTTGAATGTGCGGGTTGAAAGTGGGTCCGGCCAGAAGTGACCCAGTTGTGTGAGGGTAAGGCTGCGGGTCTCCTGTCCTTTGAATTTGCAGGTTGTAAGTGGGTCCGGACAGAAGTGACCCGATTGTATGAGGGTAAGGCTGCGAGTCTCCTGTCATATGAATGTGCAGATTTTAAGTGGGTCCGGCCAGAAGTGACCCGATTGTGTGAGGGTTAGGTTGCGAGTCTCCTGTCCTTTGAATGTGCGGGTTGAAAGTGGGTCCGACCAGAAGTGACCCGATTGTGTGAGGGTCAGGTTGCAAGTCTCCTGTCCATTGAATGTGCAGGTTGTAAGTGGGTCTGGCCAGAAGTGACCCAGTTGTGTGAGGGACAGGTTGTGAGTCTCTTTTCATTTGATTGTGCGGGTTGTAAGAGGGTCCGGCCAGAAGTGACCCAGTTGTGTGAGGATAAGGTTGCGAGTCTCTTGTCCTTTGAATTTGCAGGTTGTAAGTGGGTCCGGCCAGAAGTGACCCAGTTGTGTGAGGGTAAGGCTGCGAGTCTTCTGTCCTTTGAATGTGTGGGTTGAAAGTGGGTCTGGACAGAAGTGACCCGATTGTATGAGGGTAAGGCAGCGAGTCGCCTGTCCTATGAATGTGCAGATTTTAAGTGGGTCCGGCCAGAAGTGACCCAGTTGTGTGAGGGTTAGGTTGCAAGTCTCCTGTCCTTTTAATGTGCGGGTTGAAAGTGGGTCCGGCCAGAAGTGACCCGATTGTGTGAGGGTCAGGTTGCAAGTCTCCTGTCCTTTGAATGTGCAGGTTCTAAGTGGGTCAGGCAAGAAGTGACCCAGTTGTGTGAGGATAAGGCTGCGAGTCTCCTGTCCTTTGAATGTGTGGGTTGTAAGTGGGTCCGGTCAGAAGTGACCCGATTGTGTGATGGTAAGGCTGCGAGTCTCTTGTCCTTTGAATGTGCGGGTTGAAAGTGGGTCCGGCCAGAAGTGACCCGATTGTGTGATGGTAAGGCTGCAAGTCTCCTGTCCTTTGAATGTGTTGGTTGTAAGTGGGTCCGGCCAGAAGTGACCCGATTGTGTGATGGTAAGGCTGCAAGTCTCCTGTCCTTTGAATGTGCGGGTTGTAAGTGGGTCCCGCCAGGAGGGATCCGATTGTGTGAGGGTCGGGCTGTGAGTCTCTTGTCCTTTGAATGTGCAGGTTGTAAGTGGGTCTGGACAGACGTGATGTGGTTGTGTGAGGGTCAGGCTGAGAGTCTCCTGTCCTTTGAATGTGTGGGTTGTAAGTGGGTCCGGCCAGATGTGACGTGGTTGTGTGAGGGTAAGGCTTCGAGTATCTTGTCCTTTGAATGTGCAGGTTGTAAGTGGGTCTGGCCAGAAGTTACCCGGTGGTGTTTGGGTCTGGCTGCGAATCTCCTGTCCTTTGAATGTGGGGTTTGTAAGTGGGTCTGGCCAGAAGGGACCCAGATATGTGAGGGTCAGTCTGCAAGTCCCCTGTCCTTTGAATGTGCAGGTTGTAAGTGGGTCCGGCCATAACTGATCCATTTGTGCGGGGGTCAGGCTGCAATTCTCATGTCCTTTGAATATGCGGGTTGAAAGTGGGTTCGCCTAGAAGTGATCCGATTGTGTGAGGGTAAGGCTGAAAGTCTCTTGTCATTTAAATGTGCGGTTTGAAAGTGGTTCTGGCCAGAAGTGACCCGATTGTGTGAGGGTAAGGCTGCGAGTCTACTGTCCTTTGAATGTGCGTGTTCAGAGTGGGTCCACCCAGAAGTGACCCGATTGCATGTTGGTAAGGCTGCGGGTCTCCTGTCCTTTGAATATTCAGGTTGTAAGTGGGTCCGGCCAGAAGTGACCCAGTTGTGTGAGGGTAAGGCTGCGAGTCTCTTGTCCTTTGCATGTGCAGGTTGTAAGTGGGTCTGGCCAGAAATGACCCGGTCGTGTGAGGGTCTGGCTGCGAGTCTCTTGTCCTTTGAATGTGCAGGTTGTAAGTGGGTCTGGCCAGAAGTGACCCGGTTGTGTGAGGGTCAGATTGTGGGTCACCTGTCCTGTGAGTGTGATGTCTGTAAGTGGATTGACTAGATTACTCGGTTCATGTTCCAGAAATTACTAAACTATGAAAGGACAGGCTAGTGGTGACCAGGCTTTTATAGATCCAGTCTGTGTGATACTCAACCCCTTTAATGCCAAGTCTGTGAGTTGGGAGGGATAGAAGTTATTCTGAGACTAGAATTAGATATCATACACGGGTCTTATAATTATATGTAAGTGGAATATATTTTGCCCTAAGTCTTTATTTTATCTTTTTATTTGCTACTATTATTAACAGTCCCCAGTCTCTCCCATAGGGGGCAGTGTGTGTTCTCTCTTTCAGCAGTGGAGATGAATAACGTTCGGCCTGCGAGGTCCTGAAGAGAAGATGCTACCGGGAGCACCCCCCCCCCCCCACCATGTTCTGCAGTACTGGAATTATATTGTGGTCTTGGTCCAGGGTTTTAGAACTTTTCCAGGGGTCAAGAAGGAATTTTTTCCTGAGGCAAAAAGTGTCCATGTTTTTCGCCTTCTTCTGGATCAATAGCTTTAGGTATAGGAAGAGGGTTGTATATAATAAACCATGTTTAACCCTTCATGTTCTTTGTCCTGTTATTTTTCAGTGATCCATAACTCTCAGGTCATTCTGTATATTCGTTCCTAGGCTTGTAACCCGTGGCGACGGCCATATAACACCACACAGATATATGGGAGGGTATTATGGGCCAGGTCTATTATTCTGCCTGCACCAGTTTTCTGAATTTTCACTAGAAATAACATGCAAACTGATTTTATACGTACTTAAAGGAAATCAACAATCAGTTCCACTGACGGTATTTGTGTTGCACTTACGTGTTCCTTTCTTTATGCAATGAACTGATTTTAGTGAGTAAAGAAAAATTAAAAGAAAAATGTGCACCTAAAGGGTTATGTTATTGCTTAGTGGGAGTTTGTTACACAAAAAAAGTTGGTGCACAATTCCCGAGCAGCGCAGAGAGTGCCAGATAAATGAAGACAGTGCGCCAATATTCAATATTCTGCTGCCCCGTGCACATTAGTGAGACAGCACTACTTGCAGATTGTACTACTTTTGATAAATCTGGCCCTATGTGCTGTGGCATAACTATTGTCGATTGGGACCCAATCAAAAATTCCTAACAGGGTCCCCACCTCAGGTTCCATCAGAATTTTTGACATTACAGACAGATTTATGGCATGAAAGCCCCTAGAATTGACTCCAGTACCCTACTGCCCCCCATTGTCAATTGTAGCAAAGCTGAGTGTTTTGGTGATGAAACATGCCTGCCACCAGGGCCACCATCAAGGGGGGTCTAGTGGAACTTTGCTCAAAAGTTCATAGGGGCAGGCAGTGTGTATAATTTATGAGAGGTTCCTGAAAGTAAAATAAGGGGGGGGGGCAATTAATGATGATGTCCAGTATATAAAATTCATCAGGGATCAGCGGGTCACATTTACTAAGGGTCGTGCAACAGTTTTCTGTCGGACTTTGCACATTCATTTTAGCTCAACAGTTAATGAAGAAACACAGGAGACTGGCACCAGCCCTGCAACAAAGAAACTCCAGAGTTTAAGTTCTGCTATTGGCATCCACGCGTCAATACCGACACGCTAACACGCTTTCTCCTGGGGTGCACACTGAATAGGCACGGTAAATGTGTAAAAATAGGAAAGCAGAGTGGCACTCACTAGGATTAAAAGCGGTAAACTTTATTGCAGGAACATATCCTGGACAGGGGGGATGCACGCCGCGGCTCATTTTAGTGCAAACTGATGGCACAGGTATTTAAGAATTGTCTGCACCACATATGTGCAGAAATGAAAAACGAAAAAGCATGTGTCAAGTCGCTACTTGACACATGGTTTTTCGTTTTTAATTTCTGCATGTGTGTAGCCCTTGACTGGGTTCAATTATTTTGTTAAGATCCCAATTCTGTTTATATGCACCACATTTGTGTCACACGTGACCCTTTAGTGGCGCGACTGCACTATTCATCATGCAACGTAAATTAGGGGGCGTTCCAGTGCGCAGTTGGATCATACACCGGATTTAACATAAAAAGTCCGACAGAAGAGTCGCACACCCCATGTTAAAGGTGCACCAAAAAAAAAAAATGGTGCACATTACAATAGCAACTGCACATAGTACACACTGCACTATTGTTAGTAAATGTGCCCTAGTGTGTAAAATTCCAGGGGGCCCAGTACTGAAAATTCACGAGGGGATCTAATTTGGAAAAACCGTAGAGGTGACAGTATATAAGATGTTTGGGGGGCAATATGCAGAAATAAAACATTTTAATCGGTGTGTTAAGGAGCACCACATTGTCAGGGGGGGCGCAAGCTAAATGCCAGATTAGGTTCAGTGCTCCCCTCCATTATAAATGACTTCTCTACTTTCAGATTGTCCGGTATTTCTCATGTGTTTTGTGCATGTGTTGTGCACCCTGGGATTCCTGCGGATGCACGGTTCACACTCTGCAAACCAAAATGTATCACAAACCGGCATCCAGTAGACACGTCACAGGCCTAAATCATCAGGAAATCTGGACAGTTTTAAACACTTGTATTTCACAGTTGTTGATCCAGCAAACAGGACACTTATACCCAAATCGTTGACAGATAAAACCTTATGCTTTATTTCGGGACCGTGGTCATGTTACAATAATCCAATGTAACAGCTTAAAAAGTACAAAATCAGCAACGCGTTTCAAACGTACTCAAAAAAGTATATATAAAAGAAGTTGTATGGTACCTACTCAATCACAATTATTTTCTTTTCAATAACAAATATTACCTACAAGTATCGGGAGTATCCATGGGAGCCAATTTCTCACCATCCCTGTCAATTTGGTCATGGCGTGGTGGGAGGAGTTTACCATTTACACAGTAGATAATCCATTTGGGGGGGGACATCTTCTGGTACGGCATACATTGATGACATACTGATAGTGTGGTCGGGAGGTGCCGGAATTTGTCTCCTACCTCAACAATAATTCTATAAATCTCAAATTTACATACACTGTGAATAGGGACAGCATTGTTTATTTGGACTTGGTGTTACAAGCAGAGGAGGGGAAACCAATTAGAATCACAACACATAGAAAGAGTAGAGCAGGTAATACTATCCTCCACATGAGAAGTTCCCATCCCAAGCATACAATACAAGCCATACACAAAATTAATGAGAGCGAAAAGGAACTGCTCACAAGAAGGGGATTACAATAGGGAAGATATGCAAGTAACACAGAGACTAAGTGAGAGGTGTTACCCTAAATGGACACTTAATCGAGCTAAGAAAATTGTTGATAGTAAGAACAGGGAGGACATGTTAATAACAAAACAACAACCCCCCCCCCCCGCCAATATGTGTCGCGTGAAAGCCGGTGCCAATGCTCCAAAAATTCGATCGCGTGTGCCAAAAACCCCTGTTAAATGCGACGCAACACAGAAATCGTCGGGAAACCCAACGAAAATGCGGTCCGCAGACTTTTAGTAAATGAGCCCCATTCATTTCTTCTTTAGAGAATACAATAGATATAAACCCTGTTGTAATCTTAAAGGATAGATAGTATCCAATAGGGTGTGTGTATACATACCTGGAGGCGACATTTTCACAATGGTGTAACTACTGCAGCAATCAACAACCATGAAATACAAGTACGATTTTTCTTCAGCCCAGGAGGGATATTCAGCACGGACCAAAGCCTGCATGCTATGGATCGGTGAGCAGACTTTTTATTCTCTTTTTGTGACTTACAGTTTTAAACACTACAGAAATGTGATGGGGGGGAGGGAGGGGTGCTGAGCTTGACTTGTGTTCAGATCCATTTCCCCTGACTATGTGATGCTCCCTAACCTCTTCCCGTCGCAGCACTTATCATTTTTCACTCCCCACCTTCAAAAATCTATAAGCTGTGTGACGGCTTGTTTTCTGCATAACAAATTGCACTTCATAGTGATGGTATTTAATATTCCATGCCGTGTACTGGGAAGCAAAAAAAATTCCAAATGCCGTGAAATAGTTATTTGCGCCATTTTCTTGTGGACTTGGATTTTACGGTTTTCACTGTATGCCCCAAATGACATGTCTACTTTATTAATTTGTTCGGTACAATTACGGGGGATACCAAATTTGTATAGGTTTTATAATGTTTTCCTACATTTACAAAAATTCAAACCTCCTGTACACAAATTTTTTTTTTGCCATATTCTGGCGCTAATAACTTTTTTATACAGTAATTTGGTGTATGGAGCTGTGGGTGGTGTCATTTTTTGCAACTTTTGATGATGTTTTCAATGCTTCCATTTTTAGCTTTTGATCAGTTTTTATACAATTTTTTATATTTTTTAAAATGTAAAAAAAGTGCTATTTTCGACTTTAGGCGCTATTTTCCGTTACGGGGGTTAAACGCAATGAAAAACCGTTATTATATTTTGAAAGATCTGAAATAAGACACTTGTCTATCAAGTTCAACCAAGGAAGGGAAGGGATTGGACGAGGAAGGGATTTAGGGGGAAACAATTCTATATAACATAACCATTGATGTTATTTAGGTGTAAAAAGGCATCTAGACCCTTCTTGAAGCTCTCTGCTGTCCCTGCTGTGACCAGCGCCTGAGGCAGGCTATTCCACAGATTGACAGTTCTCATAGTAAAAAAGCCCTGTCGCCTCTGGTGATTACACCTTGATTTCTCCAGAAGGAGACAGTGCCCTCTCGTCTTTTGATTTGATCTGAAACAATTTACCAACATATTTTTTGTATGGACCATTCATATATTTAAATAAATGAATCCTGTCCCCTCGTAGTCGTCTCTTTTCTAGACTAAATAAATCAAGTTGTTTTAATCTTTACTCATAACTGAGACCTTCCATACCCCTTATCATTTTTGTGGCTCTACGTTGAACCCTCTCCAGCTCCAGGGCATCCTTTTTTTTTTTTAAACAATTTTTATTTGGTTTTGCATTTTTCACACAAACAGAATTGACCATACAACAAAAGTGAGGGTATATCGCCCTCTTCAATGACATAACAGAATAAAACAAATTGACATTACAACATGGTGCTGTGTTTTACATGTTAGGGGTACCCGAAGTTCAAATGACAGAGTGGAACATCAAGAGTGGGATACATTTTATAAGACATTCAAGTACATATCAAGTTTTATGGTACTCTTAATGGACCCAAGGTGCCCTTCAGATTTTCCAGAAGGTACCACTGAGTGAGAGTGAAAGGTTGCATTAGCATTGTGATTTCCCTTTCATTCAAATAAGCAACAACCCATTTCCTCCATTTACCAAAGAAATGTTTAGTCTTTGTTTTTTTCCCCCTCTCCATCTCCAACCTTTCTATATACAATTGGTGCTTCATTTGTTATAATCTGTCGTATGGACGGAAGCTCAGGTTCCAGCCACATTCTCAATATACTTCTAACGGTCATAAGAGTGATGACGTGAAAGAGCTGGGGGATAAATAAGGGCTGCTGCGGGGAGTTATCCTCTGATTCCTCAAAATAATGAAAAAGGTACAATATTGGTTCTAATGGTATCATCCACCTCCATACTTTATGACACATCTCCTGGATTTGTTTCCATAACTGTTGTACATGTGTACATGACCATAGCCCATGAAACAGGTCAGTGGCATCTTCTTGACATTTAGGACAGGCCGTTTTCCTGTCTGGTTTTGCTGGAGAGGGAGGGAGATTAAAGGCATATATTGCCCTATGAAGTATGCGAAAATGTGTGTCCCTCCATGTTTCACTCAGAACTACTTTCCTGTTTGCCAGCCTTTCACTAGTTTCTCCCCTATACAGGGCATCCTTTTTATGGACCGGTGCACAGAACTGGACAGCATATTCCAGGTGAGGCCGAACCAATGCCTTGTACAGGGGTAATATTACATCCCTATCCCGAGATTCCAGACCACTTTTGATACATGACAAGATCCTACCGGCTTTAGAGGCAGCTGATTGACATTGCATGCTGTTACTCAATTTATGATCTACTAGTACCCCCAGGTCCTTCTCTACAAGGGACTCTCACAGATTTACTCCCCCAAGGACATATTTTGCCTTTGGATTATTGGCCCCCAGGTGCATAACCTTACATTTATCCACATTGAAGCTCATTTGCCAAGTGGATGACCAAACATTCAGTTTGTCCAAGTCACCCTGCAGCCTATGAACATCCACCATAGACTGTATTACACTACACAGCTCTGTCATCTGCAAAAATAGACACAGTGCTATTAATTTCTACCTCTATATCATTAATAAATATATTAAATAGTAGTGGGCCAAGCACAGAACCCTGGGGTACACCACTCATAACTGGTGACCATTCCGAATAGGAATCACAGGATCATGTGATGTCATACCAGTGCACGGCTCCTGTCCTGCTCATGTGATGTCATACCAGTGCACGGCTCCTGTCCTGATCATGTGATGTCATACCAGTGCACGGCTCCTGTCCTGATCATGTGATGTCATACCAGGCTCTTTACAATCACAGCTCTGCCCTGTAATGAGCTGTGCCCCTGCAGTTTAAGTAGATCAATGGACCCCAGTCACACAACTTAACCCCCTCTACCAAAGCATGAGGTGTAATATTAATCTCCCCTTCTTTGCAGATGTAGACAATCATCACATTGCCTCTGCTTGTTTCAGGGTGCATTCACATGTGGCGTTTTGGATGAATCGGGAAGCGTGAATTTTTCAATGTTACAATGCGCTTGGCTACCCTGGAAGCTGTTTTTTTTAATTGCTTTAAGTGTAAGCAGTTGTGTAAAACATTTTCATAGCTGATTAACCCCTTAAGGACGCAGCCATTTTGTAGCTTAAGGCTCAGTCCCATTTTTTGGATTCTGACTTGCGTCGCTTTATATGGTTATAACTTTTGAACTCTGTTACTTATCAAAGTTATTCTAAGATTGTTTTTTCCCCACATGTTGTACTTCATTTTAGTGGTAAATTTTGGCTGATTAGTTTTGCGTTTATTTACCAAAAAAAGGAAAAAAATGAATTTTTTTGAAAATTTGCCATTTTCAAAATCATTGCGTTTTCGGACAGATAGATTTACAACCTAAATAAGTTGCTGAATAACATTTCCCATGTCTACTTTACATTTTCATAATTTTTGCAATGTCTGGGTAATTTATTTTGATGTCATGCGGCTTACAAATCGAATAGCGATTTTCCGTATTTTCAGAATTGACCAATTTGGGGACAAATAGTTTTGAATGAAATTTTACATATTTAACATCGAAACCCCCTATGTAATCAACCCATTTTCAAATCTACACCCCTCAAACTATCAGAAACCGCTTTTAGGAAGATTGTTAACTCTTTGAGATCTTCATAGTAATTACATCAAAATGGAGGTGAAATTTAGAATGGTCAAATTGTGTCGGTTATACGTTCATTTAGCCCTAAAATTTACACATTTCCAAAATATAAAGAGAAATTTCATCATACAGTTTGTTGTACAGAGACCCCCCACATGTGGCCGTGACTTGTTTTATGGGCGCACAGCGAGGCGCAGAAGGGAAGGAGGGACCTGCAGCTGCCAGGATTTTAGTTTCCTCATTGGCCCCTTTTGTAGGCTATAAAATTTTTGGTTTTTCTTTATTGGGGCCATGTGAAAGCAAATTTTTTTGCGGGAGGAGATGCTTTTTCCAATTTTACCATTTTGGTAAAATATCGCCGATTTTTGAAAATTTAGGAATATCTTATTGACGGCAGGAGTAGAGAAGCATCAATTCTGTACTAGATTTTTACTTTATTTTGGTGCTCACCGTATAGCCTAATAATCATGTTATCTTTATTCTATGGATCGATACGATTACGGGGATACCATACATGAATATGTTTTCTTACATTTTACTAAATTTGACAAATAAAACCTAATGTGGGGGGGTGGGTGTTGGGGGAACTATCATTTTTGCATTGCCGTCTTCCAAGTGGCATAACATTGTTACTTTTTTGGCTACAGAGCTAGTTGATGGCTTGTTTTTTTGCGGGACATGTTGCACTTTGCACCAGTATCATGTCAGAGTACATAGGTTTTTTTGATCACTTTTTATTGCATTTTTAGTGGGATTCAATAGGTAAAAAATCATAATTTTTGGTGGGTTTTTAACAGGTTTTTTTAAACGGCGTTCATCGTGCGGATTCAAGAATTATTTACTTTTATTCTACGGGTTGTTACGGACGCGGTGGTACTATATATGTGGGGTTTGTGACTTTTAGCGTTATATGTCTCTTTATATGTTAGCATATGTGGGCATTTTGACTCATTTATTACTTTATTTTTTATTGAACTTTTTTTAAACTTTTGACTATTTCCACCATGGGACATGAACAAGCAATCATCTGATTGCTTGTTTACCATAATACTCTGCAATACTAATGTATTGCAGGGTATTAGCAGTGTAAGCCTACGCACATGGATAGGTTGACACTGTGCCTGTAAAATTACGCCACAGACGCAATGTTTCAGGCAGTGCCTACAAGCAGCTCTGGGGTCCTGGCAGATCATGGCGATCACGGGGGGAAAGACCCCCCAAAGGCATGTTAAATGTCACGGTTGGGCTGCTGACAACTGCTGCTTTGGTGCAGCTGGGAAGAGTATATATATATATATTTTTTTTTTTTTCTCACGTTGAAAAACAGGTTGGGTGGGTTTTGGGTGCACAAATGAGTAAAGGCCAAATACAGGGGGACATTATATGTGGGGAGCGGGTTTTTTTTTTTTTTTTTAGAAAAAGTGGTATTATAATGTCCCCTTTTCTGTAGCCCCTTTCTTATAAAGACAGATTAAAGAAAACGGTGCAAAAAAGGTGGGGAGTTACAGAAACGGGGTGCAACAGACATGAGGGAGTTTCCTTAAAGACAAATTATAAAAAGAGTATCTTAGAATAGGGGCTGCAGGAAAAGGGGCATTGCATGGGTTGGAATTAGGTAGGAGCCAATTACGGAGCACACAAGTTTGTCAAGGGGAACCTTAAAGTACCTGGAAATTTTTTTTTGGGTGCAGCTGGCCCAGGTTACAAAAAGGTTCAGAACCGCTGCATTATACAGACAGAAAGTAACCTTCTACAAGTCATAAAACAATTTGACAGTGTAACTATATTAAAGGGGTTGTCAGACTATTTTAAAAATTTTACAGGTTGGCTGTACCTATATATTTACAGGGGCACGGCCCCTCCACTTCCTGCAGCCTGGTATGCTTCCTGTCTCAACGTCTGATACAGTGTTGGAACAGGGGAGTGATGGATGAGGAAAAATAAAGGGATTTATTTTTATAGCACTTCTCAGCCCACGTGCAAAGTGAAATAGTCAGACAGCCCCTTTAAGGATAATCTTTGCAAAAAAAAAAAACCTTGGAAAAAATTGAACAGTCCTTCAGCTTTGGTTCTGTGGTTTCTTTATTTTCTATATTATTACACATGAAATTAATCATGAGAAAAGTGATTTAAGAAGTTTTTAATTTTATTATTTTATAAAACATTGCCTGGACATAGGAGACATAAAATGGTTTTACGCAACATAGGAATATCTACCCAATAGCAGCAGAGCATCCTCCTGCCTGTAGATCCCAGCCTCTGTTTGCAGCGGTGACGTCATAATGATGACACGTGCCTGGCGCGCTCTACTCCTGGCCTCAGAGGTGTCTGGCAGAGAGGAATATAAGGCTACAGCGGACATGACATCCCTGCTGCAGCCCCTGTTTGCAAACAAAGACCCGAAGGTACATGCACGAGTAGAATCCAGGGGAGGTAAATCGGACAGGTGGGGGTGTGACTTCTGGGGTCTCCACTGATCACAAGAATGTAGATCTAATTGATGGAGCAGTAGGGCGAGCACAGCGCTTGGGTATTTCCGGCAGTCGCCTGAAGATCTATGACAGGGCCAGAGATAACCAGGTGACCTGGCGCACTCAGGCAATTAACAGAGCACCGGGCGAAACTAGACCTGCTGCTCCATTCATCCATGAGAACAGAAAACCAGTTATTAGCGGGGGTCCCAGCATTTGATCCCCACCAATCAGATTACTACCCTCTATCCTTTCAAGCAGGTTTTGTTCTCAAATCCCAGTCCATGTTGCTGTGATCTTCTCCGATGACAAATGCTCCATTCAGGACCCAATACAGAATAGAATCTAAAGGGATCAAAAAAGAAAACATACAATATTACCACACACAGTCATACTAGCAGATTGTAAAACGAGAAAGAAGAGACATTGTGTGGGGGAAGCGAGGGGAGGTGGTCATAATGGGGAGTCACAAGGTGAAGGGGGAGGCGAGGGAGGTGAAGGGGCCACAATTCGATTAGTGGGGGATTATAAGTAGGGAACAATTGCTAAATAAAAGGGGTCGTTATATGCAAGAAGTCAACAATATAGGGTTTTACGAGTTGATGGGCCATAGAAAAGAGGTGTGTAGGGGGGGTGGATGTGTGTATGTGTGTGTGTAGGGGGGTGTGTGTTATAGTAAGTAGGGTTTTATATGTTGGGGCTAAAATGAAAGACAGTATAATCTGCTGGTGGGCCAAGAAGGGAAATTACACTTTGTGTGAATACTACCAGACTGCACCCCCACACATACAGCATGTACCCCCATGTTATAGACTACACCCCACACAGACAGCATGTACCCCCATGTTATACACTGCACCCCCACACATACAGCATGTACCCCCATGTTATAGACTACACCCCCCACACACAGCATGTATATAGACTACACCCCCCACACACAGCATGTACCCCCCATGTTATAGATTGCACCCCCAAACACACATACAGGATGTACCCCACATTTTACACCCCCCACATGGCAAATACCCCCATGTTATAGACTGCAACCCCACACACATACAGCATGTACCCCCCATGTTATAGACTGCACCCCCACACACATACAGCATGTACCCCCCATGTTATAGACTGCACCCCCACACACACAGCATGTACCCCCATGTTATAGACTGCACCCCCACACACACAGCATGTACCCCCATGTTATAGACTGCACCCCCACACACACAGCATGTACCCCCATGTTATAGACTGCACCCCCACACACACAGCATGTACCCCCATGTTATAGACTGCACCCCCACACACACAGCATGTACCCCCATGTTATAGACTGCACCCCCACACACACAGCATGTACCCCCATGTTATAGACTGCACCCCCACACACACAGCATGTACCCCCATGTTATAGACTGCACCCCCACACACACAGCATGTACCCCCATGTTATAGACTGCACCCCCACACACACAGCATGTACCCCCCCATGTTATAGACTACACCCCCCACACACAGCATGTACCCCCATGTTATAGATTGCACCCCCAAACACACATACAGGATGTACCCCACATTTTACACCCCCCACATGGCATATACCCCCATGTTATAGAATGCACCGCCACACACATACAGCATGTACCCCCCATGTTATAGACTGCACCCACACACATACAGCATGTACCCCCATGTTATAGACTGCACCCACACACATACAGCATGTACCCCCATTTTATAGACTGCATCCCCATGTTATAGACTGCACCCCACGCACACACAGCACAGACCCCCCCCCCCCATTAGACTGCACTCAAAACATATACAGCATGGACCCCAATGTTATAAACTGGACCCCAATGTTATAAACTGCACCCCACACACACACAGCACCCCCCTCATGTTATAGACTGCACCCCCCCCCCCCATGTTATAGACCGCACCCCCTGATGTGGCAGACTTCACCCGAATTAATGATGAATGTCCCAATTTGGCAACATGCAGCCATTAGAACCCTTACAGTCCATATATGACCCTCACCACGCACACATACAGTCTGTACCCCCATATTATAGACTGCACCCCCCCCCCCACACACACACAGTATGTACTCCCCATGTTAGACTGCATGCCACGCACACACAGCACAAACCCCCCCTCACACACAGCATGTACCCATGTTATAGACTGCACCCTCCTACACACACAACATGCACCCCCCCACAAACATACAGTATGTACCCCCCCCATGTTAGATTGCACCCCCCCACACACAGCATGTACCCCCGTGTTATAGACTGCACCCCCCCACAGCATGCACCCCGTGTTATAGACTGCACCCCCCACAGCATGCACCCCGTGTTATAGACTGCACCCCCCCACACACACATACCCCCATGTTATATACTGCACCCCCCACACACAGCATGTACCCCCCGCAACCCGTTATAGACTGCACCCCCCCCACACAAATACAGCATGTACCCCCCCCCCCCGATGTTATAGGCTGCACCCCCTAATGCGGCAGACTGCACCCACATTATGATGTATGTCCCAATGAGGCAATATGCAGCCATAAGACCCTCAATGTTCATACATAATCCTCATCCTTCACTACATACCCCCAGGCTCCTCTGTGTGACCCGCTGCTGCCCTTGGAGCCCGTGCTTCTTTGCATATCACCCCCTTTCCACACTTGCAGACTGCAGCCGCCCGCACATATTACACACAGCTCCCAGAACCCTCCATTAGACCCTGGAGCAGATCCCTCCACACACATCAGAGAGCAGACCTACAACTTCTCCACACACATACAGGCGGGAAACACGTAGCCCCGCCCCCGCCTATATCACCTCGGTCACATGATCTGGAGTGACATGTGACCAGTGACATCACGCCTCATCCTTCCAACTCCATTCTAGCAGCTACCATGCACCTACAGGCTCCGCCATTTTCTAGCCACTCACGTGACCGCATGCAGATGCCCCTCCTACGCGCTCTACTTTGTAATGTCAGACAGTGCAGCCGTTACTGGAGGAGGAACTACAGCCAGAGAGGGAGCGGCATGCACCTGATCGTAAGGAGGAGGGGCTACGAACAAAAACCCAGATGGAAATCGCCCGACAACAGGCGATAAGTAGGCAGAGCGTCTTTGCAGGCACTGGCTCCATCTAGTGGTCACTTTGTAGTAAGCATGGGATGCCCGAGCACCCGGGGTCCTGTATCAGTTATATTTCATGCTGTTACGTCTTTCTCCTCCTCCCTGTTCTAATATCTGACAGATTCCTGTGTATGTTTTACTTATGTCATACTAGGAGTATCATATAGGGGGTAATGTAAACCTGTCATACTAGGAGTATCATATAGGGCAGTGATGGCGAACCTTTTAGAGACCGAGTCCGAGTGCCCAAACTGCAACCCAAAACCTAATTACTTATCGCAAAGTGCCAGTACGGCAATTTAACCAGAAAACTGACGGTTTAGTTTAGAATCAATTTACACAGCACTGTCTGGGCTCGGATTACAGCAGTCCTATACACACTGAAACGCCACTTTTACACCATTTTACATCACATAAAAGAGTAATAAAAAGTTATCAAAAGGTCACGCAGTCCTCAAAATGGTAGCAATGAAAACAACGGCTCATTAAGCAAAAAAATCACCCCTCCCCAGCTCCGTGCACTAAAGTTATTAGCGTCACAAGATGGCGAAACTATTTTCTTTTTTGTACACTGTTTTAATTATAGAAAAAGCATTAAAACACAATAAAACCTACAAATCTGGTATCACTGTGATAGGACCGAACCAAAGAATAAAGGACACAAATGATTTGGAGCGCACAGCGAAAGTATTAAAATCTACAGCTTCCCAGTACACGACATGGAATAATAAATGAGAAGTAAAATATGTTACGCAAAAAATAAGCCCTCACACAGCTATAAATATATAAATGCACATATGCATATAAATTTATAATATAATATGCATATACATAAATACATACATAGAAATACACATGTTACTTACTCTTGCTCAGGTGTCTGTTGTTCCAAGGGGAGGGGGGGATGCAGCATCTGGAGTTCGGGGCAGTGTGGTTATGAGGCATGAGTTCCAGGGGAGGGGGTGATGGGGGGCAGAGTGACCGGAGTTGAGCGGGGGGGGGGGGAGTGAAAGCGGACGGAGTTCTTGCGGGGGGGGGGGGGGGGCGGCTGCGATAGCGGGCAGAACAGGCTGGGGTTCGGGCGCGGGGGGGGGGGGGGCGGCTTGTGGTAGCGGGCGCAGTTTGTGCCATGAGTGTCGGGCCGGTTGCGGGCGGAGTTTTATGGGAGGTGCGGGAGCTGGCAGGAAATCAGCCTTCCTCCTGATCTATTATGCCCGTGGATGCGCTGAATTAAAAAAATAAATAAATAAACTCACCTCAGACTCGGCGTTCCTCCGGCTGATCACTGCAGCGCACACGGAGTAAGGTTCCCCAGCGCTGGCAGCGTAATGACATCATTTCGCTGCCAGCGCTGGGACGCTTACCGTCCTGTGCGCTGCTGTGATAAGAGTGCCCTGCTCTGTCATGGCTGTTAGCAGTATCGGAGCGCAGCTCCGATACTGCTAACAGCCATGACAACCAGGTGTGGACAGTGGTTGTCCGCACCTGGCAGTGGTTGGGAGGATGGGGCGCGTGCCAGCCGTGAGGGCTCTGCGTGCCCTCTCTGGCACGCGTGCCATAGGTTCGCCACCGCTGATATAGGGGGTAATGTAAACCTGCAGGTATAATGTAGTGTAGATAGAAGATGTGATGGAACCTTCCAATACAAATGTCAGCAGAAATCCATAGGCTGCTCGGTGTCTGGTTGCTAAGGGCAACACGACCCGCCCCCTTTTAGATAGTTTTATATAATTATGGACCATTAGGTGAAAGATTTATGAGACAGCTTAAATAACCCACAGCCCATTGCAACCAATCACAGAGCAGCTATCTGCTATCTGAGCAGCTATCTGTTTGTGAATGAGGAATAAGAAATGAAAGCAGTCCTGTGATTGGCTGCTACATCCAGCAGAGGTTTTGGACAGCTTTATATTTCCCGCCAGGGTCTCTGTTTTGGCAGTTGTCGCCCTTACAGTAACCCCCGCTCCCATGTCCATGTAAGGCTATATTCACACTGCCGTTGCCCGCCCGTACTGTAGCGGGCAACGGCAGTGCACGGGAGAGGAGGAGGAGGTGAGCGCAGCTCACCCCCGCCCCTCTCCCATAGGAAGTAATGGCGCACGGCGGCGTACTACGGGTAAAGATAGGACAGGTCCTATCTTTTTCCCGGGTACGGAGCGGTACGGTGCCGCACGTGTGCAGCACCGTATCGCTCCCGTAGGGCGCCGTGCGCCCATTGCCGTCTATGGAGGACGTATATCGGCCGTATATACGTCCTCCATACGTTAGTGTGAATGCAGCCTAAGACAGGTAAACACTGAGGAGAAACCCCGGGAGGCGGCAGTGGTGTCACTTTGTGGGGGCTTATTATATCATATAAACACAGGCTCTGGCTCATTCTTAGCACATACATTACACAGGCACAAAGCATACCTCCCAACTTTTGGAGGAAAGAAAAAGAGACAAAAGCCCCTCCCCTTTTTCTAAACCACGCCCATCGTCCCACCCATAAGCATAGTCGAATATCGAACTTGACGGTCCCCACATAGTACTATGCCACTTACTTTGGCCACCCCCCCCCCCCCCTCCATGTACCGGTTTAATACCCCTAATGCAAATCTGCAACATATAAAACCCCTCTTTAATTTTATCCTCCCTTTACATTTGGTTTTCACTTTTATTTATCTCCCCAAACTTACATATAATACTATCTGTACCCCTACTCCTCCTCACATGGTGTGGTCCCTGTTCTCTACCCTCCACATAATGTAGCTGTCCTCCATCTTCCTCCAGTAGCTCCTGTCCTCCAGCCTCCCCATGTTCTCCAGCCTCCTCCTGTGGCCCCCTGTCCTCTATCCTCCTCCTGCAGCCCCCTGTCCTTCAGCCTCCTCATGTAGCCTCCTGTCCTCCATCTTCCTTCTGTAGCCTCCTGTCCTCCATCTTCCTTCCATCTTCCTAGTCTCCTCCTCCTGTCCTCCAGCATTGTCGTGTAGCCTCCTGTCCTCCAGCCTCCTCCTGTCCCCCAGCCTCCTCCTCCTCCTGTCCTTCTTCCTCCTCCTCCTAGTATAATATCGACCTTGATGGTCCCCACAGAGTACAATACCGCTTACTTTGGCCACCCCCCATAGACCCGTTTAATACCCCCTAATGCAAATCTGCAACATATAAAACCCAATAATAATTTTATCCTCCCTTTACATTTGCTTTTCCACTTTTTTTTATCTCCCCAAACTTACACATAATACTATCTGTACTCAGGGGCGGACTGGGAATTTAAAATGGCCCCGGAAAAAAATATAAAAGTGGCCCCATCTTATGGGCGGAGTCAAAACAAGTGGGTGTGGTCAGATAATATGGGTGGAGTTATAACAGACAAATTGTTGGTAGATGGCCTTAATGCAAAACAAGAACATCTTTTGCTAGTAAGTGAATCTAATGTGCAAGGAATGTGACCTGTCGATGAGTAAATTATGCCTTAATTACCCTTCCCCTGTGCCATACATGTAGAATTCAGAGAAAGAATATATTAATACTGCCTTCTATGTACAGGAATAATGCTACAATAACACATTTAGAATAACACATTCAATCCTGCCTTCTATATACAAAATAAAACTACTACAATACCTTCTCCCATGTACAAGCCAACTACTATAATACTGCCTCCTATGTACAGGAATATAACTACTATAATACTGCCTCCTATGTACAAGAATATAACCACTATAATACTGCCCCCTATGTACAGGAATATAACTACTATAATACTGCCCCCTATGTACAAGAATATAACTACTATAATGCTGCCCCCTATGTACAAGAATATAACTACTTTAATACTGCCCCATATGTACAAGAATATAAGTACTATAATACTACATATATACACAGAAGCAAGCATGAAAAAAATCAGTATTTATCATATACAGCTACAGAAAACACATGTGATCCTCACCTATTGCATCCAGTGACATCAAGTGACGTCTCCTCGGATTGTTCTCGTTCCTCATCTTCTCCATTAGTTCCAACATCTCCTTGTCTCTTCCTCCAGGTACACAGCTTTCCTGCAGAGTTTACCACACAGACGTCTTATGTTCTGCACTTTCCCATTGTCCCTTAACTGACCCTTCTTCTGCTACCACCAATACTGTGCCCCAAATACTGTAATAGAGCCCCCTACAATATTAGTACCACACAAATAGTGCCCCATAATGTAACTGTAATGGGAAGGAAAATTTATTTCTTCTTTCTCTCCTTTAACCCCCCCCCCCCACGACCCACCCCAGTATTGATAGAGCTCCTACTATGACCCAGACATATAACTAATGCCCCCTGCCAGCCCTAGATATAGAATAATGCCTCCCCCCGCCTCAGATTGTTAAAAACGCATGCGTTTTTGACCAGTTTGAATTAAGATAATTGGTCAAACCTGTCAAAAACGCATGCGTTTTTTACGATCTGAAAACGCACTAACCAAAAACGGCCTAAAAACGCCACGTGTGTCTTCACCCAAAGGCTGTAATGTGACTATAACATCTACCATCACCCTTTATTATCTGTAAGCTGCAGGCTGACGCTAATATCCATTTATTATGTGTGATGTTTATTACTAGCTGTAGATCCCTGCTAGCCCAGCACAGTAAATAGCTGCACTTAGTTAAGTGGTTAATAAAAAATCCCTGTCACTCACTCACTCTGTTTGTCACTAACTCTCTCTGTCTCTCTGTGACTCCCCCTGTCTGTCTCTCACTCACACTCACTGGCTGTATCACCTGTAATATTTTTGCTGTCCCCCCTACCCCAGCCAGCGCCAATTCCCACATTAATACATAATATTGTATACACAATTTTTGACCAAAACATTTTTAAGCCATGACAAGCTAGACAGGACCCTACTCTACTGCATATGCCTACTCATTATATAGATGGCCCCTGCACCTGCCCACTCACTATATAGATGGCCCCTGCATCTGCCCACTCACTATATAGATGGCCCCTGCACCTGCCCTTTCACTATATAGATGGCCCCTGCAAGTGCCCACTCAGTATATAGATTACCCCTCCTAGTCCATAGACTGCTCTCCTCCAGTCCACAGACAGCTCCCCCAGTCCAAAGATAGCCCCCATCCAGTCCATATCCAGATCCCCAAGTCCATAGACAGCCAGCTCCAGCTCCCCCAGCCCACAGACAGCTCACGCTCACTGGCTGTCTCTCTGTCACTCACTCTCCCTGTCTGTCTACCTCACATATAAGCTGTATTATACTCATTGCCTATAGTAACTAATCAAAGCTCAGAGCTCATTTTAATGACCTGTGGCAAAATAGAAGCTGAGCTGTGATTGGTTGCTTTTTGTCACAGCAATAATATTACCTCACATATTACATCACATATTAGTTCACATCTAACCTCACACCTGAGGGTGATGGCACACATGGCGTTTTAAACGTGTTTTTGGCTGTTTTTAAGCAGTCCGTCAAAAAATGCAGGCGTTAAAAAACGCATGCAGTTTTTGAAAACGCATCTTTTTTTGACAGGTTTGACCAATTATCTTAATTGAAACTGGTCCAAAACGGATGCGTTTTCAAAAAAAAGCATGCGTTTGTTTACGGACTGCTTAAAGGAAACCTACCACTTGTAGTGGCAGGTTTCTGATGGAAATACCGGGCACCAGCTCAGGGTGAGCTGGTGCCGGAGCTTATTTTCGTTAGTGTTTTAAACCGCGGTATCGCGGTTTAAAACACTTTTTAAACTTTATAGCCGGCGCAGGCAGGTACGCGCTCGGCGCTTACCATGCGCGCGGCTCTCCTTCACTTCCTATGTAGCCGCGCGCACGGTAAGCGTCTTATGTTCTGCACTTTCCCATTGTCCCTTAACTGTCCCTTCTTCTGCTACCACCAATACTGTGCCCCAAATACTGTAATAGAGCCCCCTACAATATTAGTACCACACAAATAGTGCCCCATAATGTAACTGTAATGGGAAGGATAATTTATTTCTTCTTTCTCTCCTTTACCCCCCCCCCACGACCCACCCCAGTATTGATAGAACTCCTACTATGACCCAGACATATAACTAGTGCCCCCTGCCAGCCCTAGATATAGAATAATGCCTCCCCCCGTCCCAGACATATAATTAATTCCCCCTGCCCGCCCCAGATATATAATTAATCCCCCCCCCCCCCGCCCCAGACATATAATTAATACACACAGCCAGCCCCATATATACAATAATGTCCCCCCATGTCCCAGACATATAATTTATGCACACTGCCAGCCTCATTTATACAATAATCCCCCCCACCCCAGACATATAATTTATGCCCACTGCCAGACCCATATATACAATAATACCCCCCCAGACATATAATTTATGCCCACTGCCAGCCCCATATATTCAATAATACCCCCCCCGACATATAATTTATGCCCACTGCCAGACCCATATATACAATAATACCTCCCCGACATATAATTTATGCCCCCTGCCAGCCCCATATATACAATAATACCCCCCTCCACATATAATTTATGCCCACTGCCATTCCCAAATATAGAATAATGCAGCCCCCCCCCCCCAGACATATAAATAATGCCCCCCGTTCTGTAATTAAAAAAAAAACATCATACTCACCCCTTTGGTGCAGTTTCTTCCCGTCTTCCTCAGTCTTCGGTGGCTTGGTGTAGAGGCGCGGGATAGTGACGTCACTGCTCCGCGCCTCTTACACCGAGCCGCGGAGCTACACGGAGGCAGGCGACAGCTGACAGCTGGTGAGTGTCAGCCTCGTCCACGCTACACAGGTCGCGCAATGACGTCGATTGCACGACCTGTGTAGCTGGGTGTATACACAGACGCAGAAGCAGCGGTGCTGCGCTGCGACTGTGTACTAATCAATAGTAACTGCATCGTACGATCGTACGATGCAGGTACTATAGATTATGTGAAAAGTTTTAGGGAGTGCGGACCGGCCCCGCACCAGCTCCGGA
This sequence comes from Engystomops pustulosus, assembly GCF_040894005.1. Lineage (NCBI taxonomy): Eukaryota > Metazoa > Chordata > Amphibia > Anura > Leptodactylidae > Engystomops > Engystomops pustulosus. The sequence goes on from NC_092414.1 coordinate 35,322,264, forward strand.
CCGGCCCCAGACTGGCCCTGGTCCCTGTTCTCTTTACTCCTTATACTGTGGCCTCCTGTTCTCTAACCTCCTTCTGTAGCTCCTGTCCTCCAGTTTCCTCCTGCAGCTCCTGTCCTCCAGTTTCCTCCTGCAGCTCCTGTCCTCCAGTTTCCTCCTGCAGCTCCTGTCCTCCAGTTTCCTCCTGCAGCTCCTTTCCTCCAGTTTTCTCCTGCAGCTCCTGTCCTCCAGCCTCCTCCTCTATCCTCCTCCTGTAGCCTCCTCCGGTCCTCCATCCTCATCCTGTAGCCTTCTCCTGCAGCTCCTGTCCTCCAGGCTCCTCCTGTAGCTCCTGTTCTCTATCCTCCTCCTGTAGCTTCCTCCAAAATCCTCCTGCCCTCCAGCCTCCTTCTCCTGTCCCACAGTCTCCTCCAGAACCCTCCTGTCCTCCGACCTCCTCCTCCAGCATCCTCCTCTTGTCCCCAGCCTTCTCCTCCTGTCCTCCAGCATCCTTCTTCCCCCAGCCTCCTTCAGCATCCTCCTATCCTCCAGTATCCTCCTTCTGTCCCCCAGCCTCCTCCAGCATCCTCCTGTCCTCCAGCCTCCTCCACCTGTCTTCCAGCCTCCTCCTGTCCCGCAGCCTCCTCCTCCAATCCCCCAGCCTCCCCCTCCTGTCCTCCAGCAGCCTCCTGTCCTCCAGGATCCTCCTGTCACCCAGCCTCCTCCTGTCCTCCAGCAGCCTCCTCCTCTATCCTCCTCCTGTAGCCTCCTGTCATCCAGCCTCCTGTCCCCCAGCATCCTTTTCCTGTCCTCCAGCCTCCTTCTGTCCTCCAGCATCCTCCTGTACTCCAGCCTCCTCCTCCTGTCCCCCTGCCTCCTCCTTCAGCATCCTCCTCCTGTCCCCAGCCTCCTCCTGTCCTTCAGCCTCCTCCTTCTGTCCCACAGTCCTCTCCAGAATCCTCCGACCTACCCCTCCAGCATCCTCCTCCTGTCCTACAGCCTTCTTCTGTCCCCCAGCCTCCTCAAGCATCCTCCTGTCCTCCAGCCTCCTCCTCCATCATCTTCTTCTTGTGCCTAGCCTCCACCTGTCTTCCAGCCTCCTCCTGTCCTGCAGCCTGCTCCTCCTGTTCCCCAGCCTCCCCCTCCTGTCCTCCAGCATCCTCCTGTCCTCCAGCAGCCTCCAGCCTCCTCCTGTCCTCCAGCAGCCTCCAGCTTCCTCCTCCTGTCCTGCAGCAGCCTCCTCCTCTATGCTCCTCCTGTAGCCTCCTGTCATCCAGCCTCCTGTCCCCCAGCAGCCTCCTCCTGTCCTCCAGCAACCTCCAGCATCCTCCTCCTGTCGTCCAGCATCCTCCTCCTGTCCTCCAGCAGCCTTTTCCTCTATTCTCCTCCTGTAGCCTTCTGTCCTCCAGCCTCCTCCTGTCCTCCAGCAGCCTCCAGCCTCCTTCTGTCCTCCACCCTCCTTCAGTGTCCTCCAGCAGCCTCCAGCATATTCCTTTCTCCCAGCCTCCTCCTGTAGCCATCAGCCCTCCCTGTCCTCCTCATGTGCCCCAGCCTCCCCTGTCCTCTATTCTCCTCCTGGCTCCTCTTCCTGTAGCTTCCTGTCCCCTGTTAGTAAACAAAAAACCTCTGTTTCTTACCTTACCTCGTTCCCACACAGTCATTCAGTCATCTCCCGGGCTCCAGTTCGACTGACTTGTGGAGGGGGTGGGGCCAGTCGGGGGTGGAGCTACCTCCTCACATGTCTCGTGCAGACATAATGTGAGGAGGTAAAAGGGGCTGGTCCCGCCTCTGCAGCTCTAATCTACCGCATCTGGAGGAGGCAAGACAAACTGGGAAAAGTGGGTGGAGCAGAGCCCAAAAACGGGACTGTCCCGCTAAAACCGGGACGATTGGAAAGTATGACTTAGGGTGAAGACACAAGTGGCGTTTTTAGGCCGTTTTTGGGCCGTTTTTAGTTAGTACGTTTTCAGATTGTTAAAAACGCATGCGTTTTTGACCAGTTTGAATTAAGATAATTGGTCAAACCTGTCAAAAACGCATGCGTTTTTTACGATCTGAAAACGCACTAACTAAAAACGGCCCAAAAACGGCCTAAAAACGCCACGTGTGTCTTCACCCAAAGGCTGTAATGTGACTATAACATCTACCATCACCCTTTATTATCTGTAAGCTGCAGGCTGACGCTAATATCCATTTATTATGTGTGATGTTTATTACTAGCTGTAGATCCCTGCTAGCCCAGCACAGTAAATAGCTGCACTTAGTTAAGTGGTTAATAAAAAATCCCTGTCACTCACTCACTCTGTTTGTCACTAACTCTCTCTGTCTCTCTGTGACTCCCCCTGTCTGTCTCTCACTCACACTCACTGGCTGTATCACCTGTAATATTTTTGCTGTCCCCCCTACCCCAGCCAGCGCCAATTCCCACATTAATACATAATATTGTATACACAATTTTTGACCAAAACATTTTTAAGCCATGACAAGCTAGACAGGACCCTACTCTACTGCATATGCCTACTCATTATATAGATGGCCCCTGCACCTGCCCACTCACTATATAGATGGCCCCTGCATCTGCCCACTCACTATATAGATGGCCCCTGCACCTGCCCACTCACTATATAGATGGCCCCTGCATCTGCCCACTCACTATATAGATGGCCCCTGCACCTGCCCTTTCACTATATAGATGGCCCCTGCAAGTGCCCACTCAGTATATAGATTACCCCTCCTAGTCCATAGACTGCTCTCCTCCAGTCCACAGACAGCTCCCCCAGTCCAAAGATAGCCCCCATCCAGTCCATATCCAGATCCCCAAGTCCATAGACAGCCAGCTCCGGCTCCCCCAGCCCACAGACAGCTCACACTCACTGGCTGTCTCTCTGTCACTCACTCTCCCTGTCTGTCTACCTCACATATAAGCTGTATTATACTCATTGGGGGACATTTATTATGGTGTTTCCGCCAGTTTTGTGGCGCTCTCACCACATGTTCTGCTCTCAGACCTATTTATTAGCTGTCGGGGACAGAAAAAATGACTTTTTCCGTCTGCTCCGACTCTTCTCCGAAAAGGGGCGTGGCTTTGGCGGAGTGGAAACTCAGACAGAATTAATATGTGTCACAGCCATTTTTGGGCGCTGTAAACTGGCGTTAAGTAGACCAAAAGAAAACTGGTCTAGCAGGGACTGTTGGACATATTTCTGGTGCTCGGGACAGATTTTGGTCCCAGGGACAGAAAATTGTCTCGGGGACAGAAATGTCTCTGCACAGCTCTACAATATTAAATGTGTATCTTCTTTCCGAGAGCAGGTCGGTAACAAAGCCAATGCAGACACCGACACTTTAAGTAAATGTCCCTCATTGCCTATAGTAACTAATCAAAGCTCAGAGCTCATTTTAATGACCTGTGGCAAAATAGAAGCTGAGCTGTGATTGGTTGCTTTTTGTCACAGCAATAATATTACCTCACATATTACATCACATATTAGTTCACATCTAACCTCACACCTGAGGGTGATGGCACACATGGCGTTTTAAACGTGTTTTTGGCCGTTTTTAAGTAGTCCGTCAAAAAATGCAGGCGTTAAAAAACGCATGCAGTTTTTGAAAACGCATCTTTTTTTGACAGGTTTGACCAATTATCTTAATTGAAACTGGTCCAAAACGGATGCGTTTTCAAAAAAAAGCATGCGTTTTTTTATGGACTGCTTAAAGGAAACCTACCACTTGTAGTGGCAGGTTTCTGATGGAAATACCGGGCACCAGCTCAGGGTGAGCTGGTGCCGGAGCTTATTTTCGTTAGTGTTTTAAACTTTATAGCCGGCGCAGGCAGGTACGCGCTCGGCGCTTACCGTGCGCGCGGCTCTCATTCACTTCCTATGTAGCCGCGCGCACGGTAAGCGCTGAGCGCGTACCTGCCTGCGCCGGCTATAAAGTTTAAAAACTGTTTTAAACCGCGATACCGCGGTAGGTATGGTAGGTATTAGATGTAAACACCGGGCATCAGCTCAGGCTGAGCTGGTGCTGGAGCTTACCTTAGCTAGTGTTTTAAACTGCTATATCGCGGTTTAAACACATTTTGTTTTACAACCCCGAGGTAGCTTCGGCGCTGTGCACGGCCATGCGCACGCACGCCTCCATAGGAAGTGCCGGAGGCGTCACGCGCGCACGGCCGCGCGCAGTGCCGAAACTACCTCGGGGCTGTAAATCAAAATGTGTTTAAACCGCGATATAGCACCCTGAGCTGTCTCACCCTGAGCTGGTGCCCGGTGTTTACATCTAAGGCCGGCGCCACACAGGGCGCTTTGTCTGCGCTTGCAAACGCAAACGCAGACAAAGTCGCGCCCACCGGGGCGGGCCTCGGCTCGATCGTATTGGCGTTTCTATGGAAACGGCTGCGATCGGGAACGAGCCGCCGGTGTTTCGCGTTAATTTAACGCGAAACACCGGCGGCTCGTTCCCGATCGCAGACGTTTCCATAGAAACGCCGATGCGATCGGGCCGAGGCCCGCCCCGGTGGCCGCGACTTTGTCTGCGTTTGCAAGCGCAGACAAAGCGCCCTGTGTGGCGCCGGCCTAATACCTACCATCAGAAGTGGTAGGTTTCCTTTAAACGCCACATGTGCCATCACCCTAAGACTGCGTTCACACACTGCATTTTGTTTGTGTTAATGCATGGGTTTTCAACTTTATCACAACAGTTGAGGAGACTTGCCTAATTACATTGCTGTCAATATTGTGTTTACAAAATGTATGTTAACAAGATACTAACAAATATGCTAACACTTTGTTAACACATATATATATATATATATACAGTATATATATGTATATATATATATATATATATATATATTAACACGTTTTTAACATTTGTGCATTAAAGCTTGCATTTTGTAAATGCATTGTTGACAACAATATAATTAGGCAAATCTCCTCTTTTCAGCTGTTGTGATGCGTTTGAAATGCATGCGTTGATGCAAACAAAACGCAATGGGGCACATTTACTTACCCGGTCCAGTCGCGATCCAGCGGCGGGTTCTCCGACGCTGATTCGGGTTCTGCTGGGATTCACTAAGGTCCGTGCGCCGATATTCACCAGGTGTTGCTGCTGTGCCGAGGTCCGCTGGAGTTCACCTGCTTTTTTCTGGTGTATGTGAGTGCTTGATCTTACGACACAAATGGCTTTTTAAATTCTGCGGTTTTTCCGAATCCTTCGGGTTGTCCGGTGGCCACGCCCACGATTTCTGTCGCGCGAAAGTCGGCGCGATTGCGCCAAAAATCGATTGCGTGCGCCACAATTCCGTGAAATACAGCGCAAAGAGGAAATATTCGGGAAAAACCCGACGGATTCGCGGCTGCGGACCCTTAGTAAATGTGCCCCAATGTGTGAACACAGCCCAAGCTGTTTTATACTCATTGCTTATAGTAAACTATCAAAGCTCAGAGCTAATATTAAGGATCTGTGGCAGAACAGCAACCAATCGCGGCTCAGCCTCCAGCTGCCACAGCAGCAACAGCAGACAGCCTCATTCATAAGCTGTATTGTATTCATTGCCAATAGTAACCAATAACAGCTCATATCAATGACATGTGGCAGAATAGAACCTGAGCTGTGATTGATTGCCCCGTTAACGTGTGTTACCACTGCGTAAACACAATGGGGGTCATTTACTAAGGGCCCGATTCGCGTTTTCCCGACGTGTTACCCGAATATTTCCGATTTGCGCCGATTGTACCTGAATTGCCCTGGGTTTTTGGCGCACGCGATCGAATTGTGGCGCATCGGCGCCGGCATGCGCGCGACAGAAATCGGGGGGCGTGGCCGAACGAAAAGCCGACATGTTTGGAAAAACCGCCGCATTTTAAAAAAAAATTGTGTCGCGAAAATTTCACTCACCTTCATCCTGGATAGGCCGGTGTATTTCGAGGCATACCTGCGGACTTCAGCGCAGCAGCGCCACCTGGTGGACGGCGGAGGAACTGCTTTGATGAATCCCGGCCGGACCCGAATCCAGTGCAGAGAACGCGCCGCTGGATCGCGAACGGACCGGGTAAGTAAATCTGCCCCAATGTTTGACAGCAATGTAACTAGGCAAATCTCCTCTTCTCAACTGTTGTGATGTTTTTCAAACTCATATGTTAACACAAACAAAATGCAACGTGTGAACGCAGTCTTAGGTGTGAGGTAATATGTGAAGTAATATGTGAGGTAATAGATAACCACCATATACAGAAGCCATTGTCTGCTCTGGCAATAAAAAAAAATCAAACACAGCTCAGCTTTTATTTTGTCACAGGTCATTAATATAAGCTCTGAGCTTTTATTGGTTATTATAGTCAATGATTATAATACAGATTAAATGTGAAGTAGTAGTGAGTGAGAGAGAGACAGGCGGGGAGAGTGAGACATGCAGGGAGAGTGAGTGACTGACAGACACACAGCCAGTGAGTGTGAGTGAGAGAGAGACGGGGAGAGTAACTGAGAGACAAAGGGGGAGAGTGAGTGACTGAGTGAGTGAGAGACAGGCAAGGGCATGAGTGAGTGACAGAGAGACAGCCAGTGAGTGTGAGTGAGAGACAGACAGGGAGAGTCACTGAGAGACAGGGAGAGTGAGTGACAGACAGGCAGAGATATATGCATGGATAGAAATATTATTTTTTTGTTAACCAATTCTATTTTGTTATAGCAGTTATTTACGGGATCTACAACTAGTATATAAATATTCTCCATAAATATATATATACTATGTGTTGCCATTAGTAACCACTTCCATGGGAGTGTATATGATTGGTAAATGCCCTGCACATCAGTGAGGATGTCACTTCCGCTCCTCCTCTGCTCCAGACTCGGATCTGCTCTGGGTCTTGATGGAAGCTGATATACAATATATAACTAGCGTGGCCCAAAGGAACAACAGGGAGTGACCTTATTGATGTACAAGCCCTAAAATTGGCGCAAACCTGCAGTAATTGTGTAGACAAATTAGATTGTGTACTACCCTGTTTCCCCGAAAATAAGACAGTGTCTTATATTAATTTTTGCTCCTAATGAGGCACTAGGTCTTATTTTCAGGGCATGTCTTATTTTTCCATTAACAAGAATTTACATTTATCATTGAACAAAAAATCAACTTCTCTAACATTCTTATAACTCTCCAAACTCATGCTGTATTTCTTGTGACTCCATTTCTATTAGAATCATTGCCCCCAGTCTCTCATGTTTAGTAAAAGCACTTTCCATAAATGACCCTTCTTATCCTGGTAGTTGCTAGTATCACATTTGCAGCACAACAGTCAGGGCCGATTCTAGCATTTTTGCTGCCTGAGGCGAATATTAAAATGCTGCCCCCCCCCCTCCCGCTCCCTGTTAAGTAAATGCGGAAAACTTTACTAACAATTAACAACCCTACAGACAGCTCCCTGACACTGTGTGACTGACTACAGGATCTGAGAGGCATTAGTGGCATCTAGTACCTTATAGATGACAATCTCTTCCATCAGGAGAACTTTATTCCGGGTTCTCCAATCCATGACGTATCACTGCTGAATTCACGGCCAGATATCTTCAGCATCTCCACCCGGCGTCCCTAAAATTACCACAGTCACTTACAGTATGAAGTATATACCCCTCACAACACAACTGACCGCACTCTCCACACATATAAAACATCCCTTCATTATCCCTGCTCTCATATATTTAAAGGCCTCGTTATTTACCACCCAATTAAATTATATAAAGCTCCCATATACAGATCCCCTACAGCTTAAAATCTTGCCCCACATACACAGCCCCCCAGCTTAGTAATATACTGTATCCCATATACATCCTCCAGCTTAGTAATATACTGTATCCCATATACATCCCCCCCAGCTTAGTAATATACTGTATCCCATATACAGCCCCCCCCAGCTTAGTAATATACTGTATCCCATATACAGCCCCCCCAGCTTAGTAATATACTGTATCCCATATACAGCCCCCCCCAGCTTAGTAATATACTGTATCCCATATACAGCCCCCCCCAGCTTAGTAATATACTGTATCCCATATACAGCCCCCAGCTTAGTAATATACTGTATCCCATATACATCCCCCCAGCTTAGTAATATACTGTATCCCATATACATCCCCCCAGCTTAGTAATATACTGTATCCCATATACATCCCCCCAGCTTAGTAATATACTGTATCCCATATACATCCCCTCAGCTTAGTAATATACTGTATCCCATATACATCCCCTCAGCTTAGTAATATACTGTATCCCATATACATCCCCCAGCTTAGTAATATACTGTATCCCATATACAGCCCCCAGCTTAGTAATATACTGTATCCCATATACAGCCCCCCAGCTTAGTAATATACTGTATCCCATATACATCCCCCCAGCTTAGTAATATACTGTATCCCATATACAGCCCCGCAGCTTAGTAATATACTGTATCCCATATACAGCCCCCAGCTTAGTAATATACTGTATCCCATATACATCCCCCCAGCTTAGTAATATACTGTATCCCATATACATCCCCCAGCTTAGTAATATACTGTATCCCATATACAGCCCCCAGCTTAGTAATATACTGTATCCCATATACATCCCCCCAGCTTAGTAATATACTGTATCGCATATACAGCCCCGCAGCTTAGTAATATACTGTATCCCATATACAGCCCCCAAGCTTAGTAATATACTGTATCCCATATACATCCCCCCAGCTTAGTAATATACTGTATCCCATATACAGCCCCCCAGCTTAGTAATATACTGTATCCCATATACAGCCCCCCAGCTTAGTAATATACTGTATCCTATATACAGCGCTCCAGCTTAGTAATATACTGTATCCCATATACATCCCCCAGCTTAGTAATATACTGTACCCCATATACATCCCCCAGCTTAGTAATATACTGTATCCCATATACATCCCCCAGCTTAGTAATATACTGTATCCCATATACATCCCCCAGCTTAGTAATATACTGTATCCCATATACATCCCCCCAGCTTAGCAATATACTGTATCCCATATACCCATATATCCCATATACAGCCCCCAGCTTAGTGATATATAATATATAGCATCCCCCCAGTATAAAATAATTATAACCCCACATCCCCAAATAAAATATAGCATCCCCTCCCCCTAGTATAAAATAATTATGGCCCCATATGATATCTATAGCGTCCCCCCCTCCCCCAGTATTAAACGTTTTCTAGCCCTATATAGCGCCCCCCCCCCCAGTATTAATTATTAGCTACATTTTATTAAAGTACTTGAAAAATAATAAAATCATACTCACCTGCAGGCAGCTGCTCCCTCGGCGCGGCTCCGGTCTTCACGCGGCCTTCACTCCGGTCTTCCTGTGAGCCGCGGCTCCGCAGTGACACAGGCGCATGACGTCATGACGCCTGTGTCACTGCTTAGGACGGAGCGCGCAGCTGCCGGAAAGGTGCTGCGTCGCTCCGCATATAAATCGCGCCTGTGTCTTAAAGAGACAGGCGCGATTTATTTAGCTGGTGGGCGATTCGGGCGTTAATGGACGCCCGAATCGCCCACTTTAGAGCGGCAAATTTCGCCGCCCTTTACAGGGACCCGCATCTGCCGCCTGAGGCGAGATTTTCATCTCGCCTCATGGCAGATGCGGCCCTGACAACAGTCAGTGATTTTATACCATGAATTCTTTCCCATGTCACAACCTTGTGCAGCATCTAAAATATTTACTAATACTAATGTACGGTGTGGGGGTGGGGTGGGGGGGCTGCTGCAATGGCGGCCGCTGGGTCTTATTTTCAGGGGAGGCCTTATATGTCTAAGCCTGAACAAAATTTTACTAGGTCTTATTTTCTGGGGGATGTCTTATTTTAGGGGAAACAGGGTAGGTTTTGCCTTTTGATTGTTTTCTATTGTGATTTTAGATGAGCTCATCTTTTTAATTTTGGTTTCTAAATTATGTATTTATGATTAATGGTGCATTTGGTTACTCTGATAATTATACACTTGTCATTCTCATTATGGCCTTGGTATCAAAAGTGTATTTGGATATTTGCTGGTTTTTGGTTTTATTTGGTCTTGCATTATAGGAGTTTATTTCTTATCCTTACCATATACAATAGTTTGTCTCTTGGTTAAGATATTTTAATGTTGATATGTTGTATGCTTATATATGGAATTGTAGGACACAGTTAAGTAAGTGCCAAAGAATCTATTGCATTTTTAGACATAAGTATTCCTGCTTGGCATCCAGGTAATCTCTTGAGCACACTTTTACTGCTTAAAGGGAACCCGTCACCACTATTTTCACAAATACAGGTAGTGGCAGGTTCCTATAGAGTTCTAGTAACTATCTGACCTCCTGCTTGTAGCTAAAAGTAGTTTTCCTCAGATCCCCATAAAATCAGAGTTATAATCTTGCCTGGTATCTATGCAGCTTTGGAGCGAGTCCACGGGGGCGTGGCCTAATGTCAAGTGACCAGGGTAACATCATCAAAGGTCCTTGAGCTACTTAATATGAAAACTGTACCCCATGTACATATCAGACCACATAAAACAATCACATCAGCCTCCATGGACTTCTACTCCTCTGCATGCAGGCTGCTGTGATTTCATGTGATAAAATATGCTGTGATTTCATGACATATATGCTTAGTGTACAGTTCCTAATGCTACAAAAGCTATAGGACCCGCGATGATGTCACCCTGGTCACATGACATTAAAGCAGCATACAGAGATAGGGATGGGGAGGAGCTGCTGGATTCAGCCTGAGGAGGCCACACCCACCTGGACTCCATGTAACCATGCTTAGTTACCAGATAAAACTATAAAGTTGAATATATGGGAATCTCAGGGGAAGATTTTTTAGCTACAAGCAGAGTGTCAGATTGTTACTAGAAATCTATAGGAACCTGTCACTACCTGTATTTGTGAAAATAGTGGTGACGGGTTCCCTTTAAGTTGGGTCAGGGTGTGAGATTTAGGTGCTTCCATTGTATCTACATAACAGCGCAATTTCTTGTTGAGCACAATGGTTCACCCCTCATCCATTGCCCCACCCCTAAACACAGTATAATACTCACCTTAAAGGGGTTGGCTGACTTTGCTGGTGGGCTCCAATTCACATTGTGGCCTCCCTCCTCCATCCACCTCATATTGTAGCCTCCATCCACCTCATATTGTAGCCTCCCTCCTCCATCCACCTCATATTGTAGGCTCCCTCCTCCATCCACCTCATATTGTAGGCTCCCTCCTCCATCCACCTCATATTGTAGGCTCCCTCCTCCATCCACCTCACATTGTGGCCTCCCTCCTCCATCCACCTCATATTGTAGCCTCCCTCCTCCATCCACCTGATATTGAAGCCTCCCTCCTCCATCCACCTCATATTGTGGCCTCCCTCCTCCTTCCACCTCATATTGTAGGCTCCCTCCTCCATCCACCTCATATTGTAGCCTCCCTCCTCCATCTACCTCATATTGTGGCCTCCCTCCTCCATCCACCTCATATTGTAGGCTCCCTCCTCCATCCACCTCATCTTGTAGGCTCCCTCCTCCATCTTCCTCATATTGTAGGCTCCCTCCTCCATCCACCTCAAATTGTAGGCTCCCTCCTCCATCCACCTCATATTGTAGCCTCCCTCCTCCATTCACCTCATATTGTAGGCTCCCTCCTCCATCCACCTCATATTGTAGGCTCCCTCCTCCATCCACCTCATATTGTAGGCTCCCTCCTCCATCCACCTCATATTGTAGCCTCCCTCCTCCATCCACCTTATATTGTAGCCTCCCTCCTCCATCCACCTCATATTGTAGGCTCCCTCCTCCATCAACCTCATATTGTAGGCTCCCTCTTCCATCCACCTCATATTGTAGGCTCCCTCCTTCATCCACCTCATATTGTAGGCTCCCTCCTTCATCCACCTCATATTGTAGCCTCCCTCCTCCATCCACCTCATATTGTAGGCACCCTCCTCCATCCACCTCATATTGTGGCCTCCCTCCTCCATCCACCTCATATTGTGGCCTCCCTCCTCCATCCACCTCATATTGTGGCCTCCCTCCTCCATCCACCTCATATTGTAGGCACCCTCCTCCATCCACCTCATATTGTGGCCTCCCTCCTCCATCCACCTCATATTGTGGCCTCCCTCCTCCATCCACCTCATATTGAAGGCTCCCTCCTCCATCCACCTCATATTGTAGGCTCCCTCCTCCATCCACCTCATATTGTGGCCTCCCTCCTCCATCCACCTCATATTGTAGGCTCCCTCCTCCATCCACCTCATATTGTGGCCTCCCTCCTCCATCCACCTCATATTGTGGCCTCCCTCCTCCATCCACCTCATATTGAAGGCTCCCTCCTCCATCCACCTCATATTGTAGGCTCCCTCCTCCATCCACCTCATATTGTGGCCTCCCTCCTCCATCCACCTCATATTGTAGGCTCCCTCCTCCATTCACCTCATATTGTAGCCTCCCTCAAGTGCAAACTGCACTAGGAGCAGTTTCCCTGAGGAGTGTGTGGGGTGCACCAGATTTATGAAAAGTTTTTAAGTTCTTCCCGAATGTGGTGGACCCTGGTGCATTCCTCTTAAAACACGGTGATGCAAAAACTGCAAATTTCTCACCCAATGAACCACATTGGCCCACAAGGGCTGTGCACCAGATTTCTGTCGGACAGGTATTTAAGAAGTGTCCGCGCCACATATGTCACGGCTGCACTATTCTGCATGTAACACAAATTTCTTCACTGAAGTGGGCATTCTGGTGCTCAGTCGGACCATGGGCCAATTTAAAAGGCAAAGCCTGACAGAAATGTGTCACACTCACTGGGGCTTATTTACTAAGGGTCGCGGATCACACTTTTGTTGGACTGTTCTGCGGTTTCAGGATTTGCGCAGCTTTGACAGGTATCTAACAGGGGTTTGCGCTGGGATTGTGTCACATGCGTTCCAATTGTGGCGCAGCTGCACTGGCTTTCATGTGACAGAAATCGGGGCGCCGGACGATCCGACTGATTTGGACTGAGCGCGAGATTTAAGATTCAAATTGTGTCACAAGACAATGCACTTACATGCACCAGGAATAAGAAGGTGACCTCTACGGACCTGAGTGGGGAAGCGACACATGCAGGATATTGGGCACGCAATCTTAGTGAATCGGGGCAGAGGGCATTATCGTCGGACAACTTCAAGGAACGGGTAAGTAAATGTGCCCCACTGTGTTAAAGGTACACCAAAAAAAGTGGTTCTCTCTGTCGGGGCAGTGAAGAGGGCACCAGATTCATAAAGAACGGTCGCCAGTTTTCTTTCGGACTTTGCACAGGTATTTAATAAGTGTCTGCACCACAATTGTGTTGCACGCGACCCTTTTGTGGCGCAGTTGCACTAATCATCATGCGACACAAGTTAGGGGACGTTCTGGTGCACAGTCTGTCTGTGTGCCAGATTTAACATGCAAACTCAGACAGAATTGTGTTGCATGTCCTATGTTAAAATTTGCCCCCCCCCAAAAAAAAGAGCTGCACTCTGTTGGGGCAGTGCAGAGGGCACCATTAATGTGATGCCCCCTGCACTGTCCCAACAGAGTGCACCACTTTTTTCTGGTGCACCATTAACATGGGGCCTACGATACAGTTCTGCCGGATTTTGCATGTCAAATGTGGCACACGAAACGACTGAGCATTAGAATGCCAATTTCAGTGCAGAATTTTGTGTCGCATCGGTATAGTGTTTCCTTAACCCCTTAATATCCTGGCTCTTTTTCGTTTTTGCGTTTTCATTATTCACTTTCCACCTTCAAAAATCTATAACTTTTTTTATTTTTCCATGTAAAGACCTGTGTATGGGCTTGTTTTCTGCATAACAAATTGAACTTCATAGTGATGGTATTTTATATTCCACGCCGTGTGCTGGGAAGCGGGAAAAAATTCTGAATGCAGTAAAAATGATGAAAAAACGCATTTGCACCATTTTTTTTGTTCTTGGATTTTACAGCTTTCACTGTGCACCCCAAATGACATATCTACTTCATTCTTTGGGTCATTACGATTACGGGGGATTTTCCACTTACGTTATTATATTTTGATAGATCGGACATCTTGGGACGTGGTGATATATAAGATGGTTAATTAGGCCTCACCTTACAAAAGTCAAGAGGGCTGTTGGGGCCCCGCATAAAATATCCCTAACAGATGTTTATGATTTTTTACTGTTTATTTATATTTATATCAGTTCGATTTTTCAGACCCGCTAGGTCAGTGGTGGTGAACCTATGACACGTGTCGCAACAGAGGGCACGCAGAGTCCTCTCTGTTGGCATGCGGACCATCTGCCCTGCCGTCTATATATAAATCATTAGAAAACACGGCAGGTAGGAAATGCTGCCGCTGGCAGAGAGCTCCAGTGATCTCTCTCACTGAAGGCTGCGTCTGATCTGCTCCGTGCTCACCAGTGCTGCCTAACCCCTTAAGGACGCAGGTTTTTTTCGGCTCATTTCTCACTCTTCAACTTCAAAAATCCATAACTTTTACATTTTTACGTGTACAGAGCTGTGTGAGGGCTTATTTTGTGCGTAACAAATTTTACTTTCCCGTGACGTTATTTATTTTAACATGCCGTGTACTGCGAAGCTGAAAAAAAAATTCCAAATGTGGAATTTGTGGGCTCCGTTTTTACGACTTTCACTCTTCGCTCCAAATAACACGCCTAATTTATTATTTGGTTCGGTGCGATCGCGGTGATACCAAATTTATATAGGTTTTATTGTGTTTTAATACATTTTCAAAAATTAAACGAATGTGTACAAAAAAGAAAAAAAGATGTTGCCATCTTCTGACGCTAATATCTTTTTTATACTTTTGCTCACGGAGATGTGTGAGGGGCCATTTTTTGCGTAATGAGGCAACGTTTTCATTGCTACCATTTTGAGGTCTGTGCGACAATTTGATCATTTTTTATTTCATTTTTTATGTTATGTAAAAAGGTGTAAAAGTCGCATTTCGGACATTTGGGCGCCATTTCCCGCCTCGGAGGTCACCGCCGCCCGTAACCGTTTTTATATTTTGATAGATCGGGCATTTTTTGGACGCGGCGATACCTAATATGTTTGTGATTTTTACTGTTTATTATGTTTTATATCCGTTCTAGGGAAAGGGGGGTGATTTGAACTTTTAATATTTTATTAATTTTTTTTATTTTTTAAACTTTTTTTTTTCTTTTTTTTTTCACTATTTTTTAGACCATCTAGGGTACATTAATCCTAGATGGTCAGATCGCTCCTACCATATACTGCAATACTACAGTATTGCAATATATGGCATTTTTGCAGGTCATACATTACAATGAGCCACATTACAACGAACCTGCATAAGCCATGTAGCCTCGTGTCAAAAGAAGACCCGAGGCTACCATGGTAACCGATCGCCGCCCCCCGATGACGTTCGGGGGCGCAGCGATGGGAAAAAAGATGGCGGCGCCCGAGCGCCGCCGTCTTTTAAACGCCGCCGGCGACTTTGCCGGCGGCGTTGAGAGGGTTAATAGCCGCGATCGGTGCAAGCACCGACCGCGGTTATCAGCGGTGGGGGTTTTGTGCAAAATGCAAAAACCCCCACCTCTGTATGAAGAGGACTCAGCCCGTGAGCCCTCTTCATACATCCCTTATACCTCTGCGCCGTAGAGCTACGGCGCAGAGCGTTAAGGGGATAAAGACACAGCAGCAGGTCAGTGCCCGCCCCTCCAGTCCCTCCCCCTCCCCCTGCAGACCGGGAACAGAGAGAGAGGAGAGAGACAGAACCGCCCGAGTATAATTCATCAGTGCCTAGTACAGATAAGTGCAGCAGGAGGGAGCAGGCTGGAGCTGCTCTGTGTGTTTGTCACAGGCAGCTTTGGGACACTAAACAACTATAGGTCCTTATTGTTTAGTGTCCCAAATTACCCTGTATGACAGACATCTATGTGCACATATATACCACCCTTGGCCCAGATCTCTTGTTGCTGTGGCTGGGTGCACTACACTGTCCTCACCGACAGCATGGCACAGGTGCCCAGGCGCCCCTGGACCAATATATATATATATATATATATATATATATATATATATATATATATATATATGTAACTTTGCTATTCCCTCCACCCCACAACACACACTGTGTCCTACAAACCCAAATTGGATTCAACAATCCTTCATATTGCCCCTTTATGGGGGTAGTGTTCCTCACTGTATGGGGGTAGTGTCCGTCAATGTATGGAGGTAGTGTCCGTCACTGTATGGAGGTAGTGTCCGTCACTCTATGGAGGTAGTGTTTGTCACTGTATGGAGGTAGTGTCCGTCACTGTATGGAGGTAGTGTCTGTCACTGTATGGAGGTAGTGTCCGTCACTGTATGGAGGTAGTGTTCCTCACTGTATGGAGGTAGTGTCCGTCACTGTATGGAGGTAGTATCCGTCACTGTATGGAGGTAGTATCCGTCACTGTATGGAGGTAGTGTTCCTCACTGTATGGAGGTAATGTCCGTGACTGTATGGAGGTAGTGTCCTTCACTGTATGGAGGTAGTGTCCGTCACTGTATAGAGGTAGTGTTCCTCACTGTATTTTCTCCTGCTTTGTGATATAATTGCTGATGTTGGTCTTTCTTTAGTGGTCTGTTTATTATCATTATGGTGGTATTTATCTTGTTGTACTGGTAATGGTCATCATGCGTCAGTATTATATGTCCCTTATAGAGCGGTATTGTCGATAATTTTAGGCTAAATAGCCATGTTGGCACTCTGGGATTATTACATGAACTTTGGTTTGCAGTTTGGGCACTTGGTTTCTAAAAGGTTCGCCACCACTGGCCTAGGGGATGTACGCCTGGAGTCCCTGTGAGCAGCAGGTGGCATAGATGAAACATCTAGAGTTTGGAGGGTAGCATTAAAGGAGTTAGAGCAGTGGTTCTCAACCTTTCTAATGCTGGGACCCCGCAATACAGTTCCTCATGTTGTGGTGACCCCAAACCATGCAACTCGCAGTAAAAACACAATAAAATTGCAGCTCCGATGACTTTAGGTGACCCCCGGTTTTGGTCGTTAGAGGCTTGCGGCGAGAGGGAACTGCTTAGTAACAGAGAGCCATGTTACGGGGGTGGCTGGGAATAGAAAGGGGATAGGGCAGGGGAATCAGGCCGTGAAGCAGGCTGCTTGTTATGAGAGTGGCCCTGGGGGTCTTCCAAAGTGGATAGTGGGGGGTGGAGGCACGGGGCCTATTGGAGGCTCGAGGTCTACTGTGGGAGGGGGGAGTTGAGGCTTGGGGCCTAGCGGAGGCTTGAGGCCTACTGTGGGAGGGGGCAGTTGAGGCTTGGGGCCTAGCGGTGGCTGGAGACCTACTGTGGGAGGGGGGAGTTGAGGCTTGAGGCCTAGCGGGGCTTGAGGCCTACTGTGTGGGGGGGGGGAGTTGAGGCTTGGGGCCTAGCAGAGGCTGGAGGCCTATTGTGGGAGGGGGGAGTTAAGGCTTTGGGCCTAGTGGAGGCTCCATGCCTACTTTGGGAGGGGGTGGTGGAAGCTTGGGGCCTACTGGGCTGATAAGGGGGGGTTACGGGCAGGGGAGTATCGCGCATTACTGCGCCGCTTACTTTGGGGAGCGTCTGGTCCTGTCCCGCGATGCTCCTTCTGGTAAATGGGCCTTGTTACTGGACGCGACGCCGGGGATGCAGGCTTCTTCTGCGCCGGGCCATGCCGCCTGCTGGTGGATGGAGTTCCCGGGCTGAGGAGGTCCGCTGTGCGTGTGCGGAGGCCTCCGGGGAGCACTGCAGAATGGGGTCTGATGCAGCCTCGCAATGCTGCAATAAGGCATCCATCCATGTAGACCCCTCAGCAGCCACTCTTTCATATACCTGGGCCTCGAGGGATGTCATCACGAGGGTAGGCAAAAGCGAGCATGAAGAAGGGGGTCTAGACTTCTCGCCGCTCGGTCCTGATGGCAGAAGGAAAGAGGACTCTCCCACGTGCCCCCAAAGCATATATCACCTTATACCCTCCCCATAGTGACGACCAAAAGGGGGCCAATCGCATCCTTTGCCACTTTCAAATTCAGAAGCCAATCCCCCCACAGTCTCCCGCCCCTTCTCTATATCATTTGGGGCTAGTGATTCTTAAAGGCTGGACTTGATGGACTTACTTCTTTTTCCAGCCTTATATACTCTGATACTATGTATCGTGGCCATTTCTTTTGCTTCAACAACCTGAAGAAACAAACCTGAGGGCAGATTTTTAAAAGAATCCAAAACTCAAGTAGGAGAGGGTTTGGCCAAAATGCGAATGTGTTTCCCATAAAAGTCTGACAGCCTGCTCTGGGGGTGTTCCAGGAGTATGACAGCCTGCTCTGGAAGTGGCCCAGAAGACTGACAGCCTGCTCTAGGGGTGGCCCATGAGACTGATAGCCTGCTCTGGGTTTGGCCCGAGAGTCTCACAGCCTGCCCATGGAGTAGCCCAGGAGTCTTACAGACTGATATGGGGGTGAAACAGGAGTCTTAAAGTCTGGCCTAAAAGTCTGACAGCCTACTCTGGGGTGGCTCAGGAGTCTGACATCCTGATCTGGGGTTGGCCCAGATGTCGGACAGGCTGCTCTGAAGGCAGCCCATGAGTCTGACAGCCTGCTCTGGGGTTAGCCTAGGAGTCTTACAGCCTGCTCTGGGGTAGGCCCAGGAGTTTGACTGCCTGCTCTGTGGGTGACCGAGGAGTTTGACTTCCTGCTCTGGGGGTGGCCGAGGACTCTGACAGCCTGCTCCAGGGTTAGACAGCCTGCTTTGGGGTTTCCCCTGGAGTCTGACAGTGGGGGTGGCCCAGTAATCTGACATGCTCTGGGGGTACCCAGAAGTCTTCCAGCTTGCTCACTGGGGGTAGAGTCTTACAGGGTCATGGAGCAGCCTAGGAGTCTTACAGCCTATACTGGTGATAACACAGAAGTATTAAAGCCTGTTTAGGGAGTAGCTCATGAGTCTAACAGCCTGCTCTGGGGGTACCCAGGAGTATGACATCCTGATCTGGGGTTGTCCCAGATGTCTGACAGAATGCTCTGAGGATGGCCCTACAGTCTGACAGTCTGCTTTAGGGGGTATCCAGGAGTCTGACAGTTTGCTCCAGGGTAACCCAGGAATCTGATAGTATGTTCTAGGGTGGCCCAGTAATATGAGATTCTGCTCTGGGGGTACCCAGGAGTCTTCCAGCCTGCTCTGGGGGTCACAGGGCAGTCTTAAAGCCTGCTATTGGGGTGACTGAGCAGTCTAACAGCCTGCTCTGATGGATGACGCTGGTGTCTGATAGAGGTGTCTTTCTGCTTGCTTTTGGGTTGGCCCAGAAGACTTACTGCTCTGGGGATA
The DNA here is from genome assembly GCF_040894005.1 of Engystomops pustulosus. NCBI lineage: Eukaryota > Metazoa > Chordata > Amphibia > Anura > Leptodactylidae > Engystomops > Engystomops pustulosus. The sequence continues at coordinate 35,341,607 of NC_092414.1, forward strand.
ACACAAAAGTCTTAAAGCCTGTTTTGGGGTTGGCTCAAGAGTATGACAGTCTTCTCTGGGGTAGGCCCAGGAAATTGACTGCCTGCTCTGTGGGTGACCGAGGAGTTTGACTTCCTGCTCTGGGGTTAGCCCAGGAGTCTGACAGCCTGCTTTGGGTTTTCCCCTGGAGTCTGACAGTGGGGGTGGCCCAGTAATCTGACATGCTCTGGGGGTACCCAGAAGTCTTCCAGCTTGCTCACTGGGGGTAGAGTCTTACAGGGTCATGGAGTAGCCCAGGAGTCTTACAGCCTACACTGGGGATAACATAGAAGTATTAAAGCCTGTTTAGGGAGTGGCTCATGAGTCTAACAGCCTGCTCTGGGGGTACCCAGGAGTATGACATCATGCTCTGGGGATGGCCCTACAGTCTGACAGTCTGCTTTGGGGGATATCCAGGAGTCTGACAGCCTACACTGGGGTTAGCCCAGGAGTCTGACAATTTGCTCCAGGGTAACCGAGGAATCTGATAGTATGTTCTAGGGTGGCCCAGTAATATGATATTCTGCTCTGGGGGTACCCAGTGGTCTTTCAGCCTGCTCTGGGGGTCACAGGGCAGTCTTAAAGCCTGCTATTGGGGATGACACTGGTGTCTGATAGAGGTGTCTTACTGCTTGCTTTTGGGTTGGCCCAGAAGACTTACTGCTCAGGGGATAACACAGAAGTCTTAAAGCCTGCTCTGGGGGTGGCCCAGGAGCCTGACAGCCTGATCTGGGGATGGCCCAGGAATCTGATAGAACACACTGTAGGTGCACCGGGGGTGTGAACTGGTGCAGGTTGTAGCACAGTTTTATGCCAAATGGCGTAAAATGGCATGGTTTTTATCATACACTGTAGCACATTGTGCCAGCGAATAATATATTCCCTCCATAGTGCAATTCAAAACAAAATACAAGGGTTAAGCCCTGGTAATGTTAATGGAAAACCAATTTAAATTCATTGTAAATTGATTAAAGTTCACCTTCCTTTTAAAAAAATAAAAAAGCGGCCTCCTCCATATATCCCTCCAGTCGTCCTTGTTATCACCAGGATAAGTGAATATACTACCATTTTAGTAGAAATAACCTTTAATCAATTTACAAAAAAATATGAGCAAAGTGACATGACAATATACTGTACATTTTTATTTGATTTTTACTTTTAACACAAACAAACAAGTGGACATGCGGTACATTTTGCACAGTATAAGCCACTGCATCAGGAGATTCTTACAGACTTTACATAACATCAATTTGCATTGCCAGCAGTCACAGTAAGACATTATGATATTAATCTCCAACATGAAATAGAAAATACAGTGAAGCAATACACATGCCCAAAAAGAAATTTAACAGCCACCCTCCAGCCACCCCACCCACCCACCAGATTTAGCTCCCAAAGGCAGGGCCTGTATGCCCCGAAATACATAAGACTAATTATTCTTCTACGTGGCTAACGACAATTGGTACTGCAGGCTTGCTCTAAGTTGGACCAATGGCCTTAATGGCAATCCTGGTATATCCATTCATTTCCCCCATATTTTTTCTAATTTTTTAAGAGAATTTCTCTTCAAATACGAACCATATTCCAATCTAATGACATTATTTACTCTATCTACATATTCCCTAAAAGATGGGGGCCTGGGCTTGATCCAATGCGCAGCAATTAATTTTCTAACAATCCAAAAGATGAACAAATCCAGCACTCCAAGTTTCAGGTAGACTGATAAAAAATCTGTAAAGGTTTATTTAATCCATTTGTAAAAAAGACAAAAAAGACATACGGTCCGGAGACCCAAAAAGACCTACGCGTTTCGAATGATTATATTACATTCTTAGTCATGGACCACGCGTTCCGCCTGTCTGGGCAGGCTTCCTCAGGGGTAATGTGCAGAAAGGAAGTTCAGGGAATATATAGGGTACTCACCCCCAGAGTCTAACACTCAGCAGCTGTGTCCAGTGAGTGCCTGCGTGTGGCGTGCGTTTCAGCTGGCCGGATGTGACGCAATGCGTTCCACCCGGTCAGTAAGATGTCACTTCCGGGGTTTGCGATCCACGATATTTAGGCGCTGCTGCGACAAATTAGGCGCTGCTGCGCCACAAAATCAACACATTCACACAGATACAAAGTGCATGCGCATAGGCGGTATAGCAATAAGTGAACAAGCGCCGAAAGCATTATAAGCCCCGCAATACCCTAGGGCTGGAAAAAAATGCTGGAAAAAAGTACGGTTTAAATTGTTTTGTATGATGTGAGATGTCAGGTCACCTGTAAGGGTTAAGTCCAGGAAAGAAATGGTGTGTTTAGACATGTTAAAGGTAAAGCTGAGGTTATAGGTGTTATTATTTAGGTAGGTGACAAAATCCTGTATGTGTGTCAGGGAACCAGTCCATATTAATAGATAATCATCTATATAACGCCCCAGCTATTTGATATTGGTTAGATATCGATTACTGTTACTATATACCATATGTGACTCAAACCAGGACATATATAGATTCGCTAATGTTGGTGAAAATTTAGAGCCCATAGGGAAGCCCTGCTTTTGAAAAAAGAATTTACGTTGAAACATAAAGAAATTGTTAGATAATAGAAATAATAAAACATCCAAAACATAACCAATAAGTTCAGATGAAAAATTACTGTATATCCTGATCTGGGGTTGGCGCATGAGTCTGACAGCTTACTCTGAGGGTACACAGGAGTCTGACAGCCTGCGCTGTGGGTAGCCCAGGAGTCTAACAGTCTGCTCAGGGGTTTGCCTAGAAGTCTGACAATATATTCTGGGGGATGCTCAGTAATCTGACATCCTGCTCTGGGGGCACCCAGGAGTCTTCCGGCTTGCATTGGGGCTCACAGGGTAGTCTTAAAGCCTGCTATTGGGGTGACTGAGCAGTCTTACAGCCTGCTCTGAGGGAAGATACCGGTGTCTTACAGCTCGTTTTTGGGTTGGCCCAGAAGCCTTACAGCTCTCATTGGGGAAAGAGTCTTACGGCCTGCTCAGGGAGTAGCCCAGGAGCCTTACAGCCTGCATTGGGGGTGAAACAGGAGTCTTAAAGCCTACTCTGGGAATAAAACAGGAGTCTTAAATCCTGTTTTGGGTGTGCCCCATGAGTATGACAGCCTGCTCTGGGTTGGACCCAGGAGTTAGACTACCAGCTCTAGGGGTGGCTCAGGAGGCTGACATCCTGATCTGGGTTGGCCCAAATGTCTGACAGCAAGCTCTGGGGTGGCCCATGAGTCTGACAGTATGTTCTGGGGGTGGCCTAGGAATCTGACAGCCTGCTCTGGGGCTGGCCCAGGAGTCTGACAGCCTGCTCTGAGGGTACCTCAGGAATCTGACCGCAAACTGTGGAAGTTGATCCAGAGGTGTGAACTGGAGCAGGTTCTAGCACACTTTTACGCCAAATGGAATAAAATGGAATGGTTTTTATCATACAGTAGAGTACATTGTGCCATAATACATTCCCTCCATAGTGCAATGCAAAATTAATACAAGGTGATTGGGTTAAACCCTGGTAATGTTTATGGAAAACCATTTTGAATTCATTGTAAATTGATTAAAGTTCACCTTTTAAAAAAAGGGCCCTCCTCCATATACCCCTACAGCCGTCCTAGCCATCACCAGAATAGGTGAATATTCTACCATTTTAGTTGAAATAACCTTTAATCAATTTAGCAAAAATTTTAGCAAAGTGACATGACAACATACCATGCAACTCTGCAAACTCAAGCATACAACTCTGCAAACAATTACAATTTATACACTCTCTTTGCGCTAATCTAAACCTGGGGGTGGCCAAGTTGTCTCACAGCCCCACTCTGGATTTGACCCAGGAGTCTTACAACTCCTACTAAGGGTTTCCCAAGAGACTTACAGCTGGAACTGGGGGTCACCCTGGAGTCTTACAGCCTTCTCTTGGGGTGACAAAGTAGTGTCACAGCCTGCTCTTGGGGATGACGCTGGTGTCTCACAGCTTGCTTTTGGGTTGGCACAGAAGCCTTACAGCTCCCACTATGGGTAGTCTTACTGCCTGCTCACGGAGTCACCAAGGAGGCTTACAGCCTGCTATGGAGGTGAAATAGGAGCCCTACAGCCTACTCTAGGGATAAAACAGGAGTTTAAAGCCTGTTTTGGGGGATGGCCCATGAGTATGACAGTCTGCTCTGGGTCTCGCCCAGGGGTTTGACTGCCTGCTCTAGGAGTGGCCCAGGAGTCTGTCATCCTGATCTGGGGTTGGCCCAGATGTCTGACAGCCTGCTCTGGGGTTAGCCAGGTGTCTGACAGCCTGCTCTGGGGTTAGCCAAGGAGTGTGACAGTCTGTTCTGTATTTTGCCCAGGAGTCTAAAAGACTCTTCTAGGGGTGGCCCAGGAGTCTTGACACCTGTTCTGGGGTGGCGCCGGAGTCTGACAGAGATGTCTTACAGCTTGCTTTTGGGTTGGCCAAGAAGCCTTACTGCTCTCACTGCGGGAACAGTCTTACAGCCTGCTCACGTAGTAGCCCTGGAGTCTTAAATCCTGCTGTGGGGGAGAAACAGGAGTCTTACAGCCTACTTTGGGGGATAAAACAGGAGTCTTAAAGCCTGTTTTGGGGGTGGCCCATGAGTATGACAGCCTGCTCTGGGTCTGACCCAGGAGTTGGTCTGCCTGCTCTAGGGGTGGCCCAGAAGTCTGACATTCTTATCTGGGGTTGGCCCAAATATCTGACAGCCTGCTCTGGGGTGGCCCAAGAGTCTGACAGCCTGCTCTAGGGTTAGCCCAGGAGTCTGAGAGTCTTCTCTGGGGTTTGCTTAGGAGTCTGACAGTATGTTCTGGGGGTGGCCTAGGAATCTGACAGCCCGCTCTGGGGGTGGCCCAGAAGTCTGACAGCCTGCTCTGGGGGTGGCCCAGGAGGCTGACAGTATGTTCTGGGGCTGGCCCAGGAATCTGACAGCCTGCTTTGGGGCTGGTCCAGAAGTCTGACAGCCTGTTTTGGGGCTGGCCCAGGAGTCTGACAGCCTGCTCTGAGGGTAGCCCAGGAATCTGAAAGCCTGCTCTGGGGGTGGCCCAAATGTCTGACAGCCAGCACTGGGGTGGCCCAGGAGTCTGACAGTATGTTCTGGGGGTGGCCCAGGAATCTGACAGCCTACTTTAGGGCTGGCCCAGGAGTCTGACAGCCTTCTCTGAGGGTAGCCCAGGAATCTGACAGCACACTCTGCGGGTGGACCAGGGGTGTGAACTGAAGCAGGTTGTAGCACACTCTTACGCCAAATGGCATAAAATGGAATGGTTTTTATCATACAATAGAGTACATTGTGCCATCGCATAACACATTCCCTCCATAGTGCAATGCAAAACTAATAAAAGGTGATTGGGTTAAACCCTGGTGATGTTTATGGAAAACCTATTTAAATTCATTGTAAATTGATTAAAGTTCACCTTTTAAAAAAAGCGGCCTCCTCCATATACTCCTACAGCCGTCCTAGCCATCACCAGAATAAGTGAATATTCTACCATTTTAGTAGAAATAACCTTTAATCAATTTAGCAAAAATTTGAGCAAAGTGACATGACAACATACCATGCAACTCTGCAAACTCAAGCATACAACTCTGCAAACAATTACAATTTATACACTCACTTTGCGCTAATCTAAACCTGGGGGTGGCCAAGTTGTCTCACAGCCCCACTCTGGATGTGACCCAGGAGTCTTACAACTCCTACTAAGGGTTGCCCAAGAGACTTACAGCTCGAACTGGGGGTCACCCTGGAGTCTTACAGCCTTCTCTTGGGGTGACAAAGTAGTGTCACAGCCTGCTCTTGGGGATGACGCTGGTGTCTCACAGCTTGCTTTTGGGTTGGCACGGAAGCCTTACAGCTCCCACTATGGGTAGTCTTACTTCCTGCTCGCGGAGTCACCAAGGAGGCTTACAGCCTGCTATGGAGGTGAAACAGGAGTCTTACAGCCTACTCTAGGGATAAAACAGGAGTTTTAAAACCTGTTTTGGGGGATGGCCCATGAGTATGACAGCCTGCTCTGGGTTTCGCCCAGGGGTTTGACTGCCTGCTCTAGGAGTGGCCCAGGAGTCTGTCATCCTGATCTGGGGTTGGCCCAGATGTCTGACAGCCTGATCTGGGGTTAGCCAAGGAGTGTGACAGTCTGCTCTGTGTTTTGCCCAGGAGTCTAAAAGACTCCTCTAGGGGTGGCCCAGGAGTCTTGACACCTGTTCTGGGGTGGCGCCGGAGTCTGACAGAGATGTCTTACAGCTTGCTTTTGGGTTGGCCAAGAAGCCTTACTGCTCTCACTGGGGGAAGAGTCTTACAGCCTGCTCACGTAGCAGCCCTGGAATCTTAAATCCTGCTGTGAGGGAGAAACAGGAGTCTTACATCCTACTTTGGGGGATAAAACAGGAGTCTTAAAGCCTGTTTTGGGGGTGGCCCATGAGTATGACAGCCTGCTCTGGGTCTGACCCAGGAGTTGGTCTGCCTGCTCTAGGGGTGGCCCAGAAGTCTAACATTCTGATCTGGGGTTGGTCCAAATATCTGACAGCCTGCTCTGGGTTTCGCCCAGGGGTTTGACTGCCTGCTGTAGGAGTGGCCCAGGAGTCTGTCATCCTGATCTGGGGTTGGCCCAGATGTCTGACAGCCTGATCTGGGGTTAGCCAAGGAGTGTGACAGTCTGCTCTGTGTTTTGCCCAGGAGTCTAAAAGACTCCTCTAGGGGTGGCCCAGGAGTCTTGACACCTGTTCTGGGGTGGCGCCGGAGTCTGACAGAGATGTCTTACAGCTTGCTTTTGGGTTGGCCAAGAAGCCTTACTGCTCTCACTGGGGGAAGAGTCTTACAGCCTGCTCACGTAGCAGCCCTGGAATCTTAAATCCTGCTGTGGGGGAGAAACAGGAGTCTTACATCCTACTTTGGGGGATAAAACAGGAGTCTTAAAGCCTGTTTTGGGGGTGGCCCATGAGTATGACAGCCTGCTCTGGGTCTGACCCAGGAGTTGGTCTGCCTGCTCTAGGGGTGGCCCAGAAGTCTGACATTCTGATCTGGGGTTGGCCCAAATATCTGACAGCCTGCTCTGGGGTGGCCCAAGAGTCTGACAGCCTGCTCTAGGGTTAGCCCAGGAGTCTGAGAGTCTTCTCTGGGGTTTGCTTAGGAGTCTGACAGTATGTTCTGGGGGTGGCCTAGGAATCTGACAGCCCGCTCTGGGGGTGGCCCAGAAGTCTGACAGCCTGCTCTGGGGGTGGCCCAGGAGGCTGACAGTATGTTCTGGGGGTGGCCCAGGAATCTGACAGCCTGCTCTGGGGCTGGTCCAGAAGTCTGACAGACGGCTCTGGGGCTGACCCAGGAGTCTGACAGCCTGCTCTGAGGGTAGCCCAGGAATCTGACAGCCTGCTCTGGGGGTGGCCCAAATGTCTGACAGCCTGCTCTGGGGTGGCCCAGGAGTCTGACAGTATGTTCTGGGGGTGGCCCAGGAATCTGACAGCCTACTTTGGGGCTGGCCCAGGAGTCTGACAGCCAGCTCTGGGGTGGCCCAGGAGTCTGACAGTATGTTCTGGGGGTGGCCCAGGAATCTGACAGCCTACTTTGGGGCTGGCCCAGGAGTCTGACAGCCTTCTCTGAGGGTAGCCCAGGAATCTGACAGCACACTCTGGGGATGGACCAGGGGTGTGAACTGGAGCAGGTTGTAGCACACTTTTACGCCAAATGGCATAAAATGGAATGGTTTTTATCATACAATAGAGTACATTGTGCCATCGCATAACACATTCCCTCCATAGTGCAATGCAAAACTAATACAAGGTGATTGGGTTAAACCCTGGTAATGTTTATGGAAAACCTATTTAAATTCATTGCAAATTGATTAAAGTTCACCTTTTAAAAAAAGCGGCCTCCTCCATATACCCCTACAGCCGTCCTAGCCATCACCAGAATAGGTGAATATTCTAGCATTTTAGTAGAAATAACCTTTAACAATTTAACAAAAATTTGAGCAAAGTGATATGACAACATACCATGCAACTCTGCAAACTCAAGCATACAACTCTGCAAACAATTACAATTTATACACTCACTTTGCGCTAATCTAAACCTGGGGGTGGCCAAGTTGTCTCACAGCCCCACTCTGGATGTGACCCAGGAGTCTTACAACTCCTACTAAGGTTTGCCCAAGAGACTTACAGCTGGAACTAGGGGTCAGCCTGGAGTCTTACAGCCTTCTCTTGGGGTGACAAAGTAGTGTCACAGCCTGCTCTTGGGGATGACGCTGGTGTCCCACAGCTTGCTTTTGGGTTGGCACAGAAGCCTTACAGCTCCCACTATGGGTAGTCTTACTGCCTGCTCACGGAGTCACCAAGGAGGCTTACAGCCTGCAATGGAGGTGAAACAGGAGTCTTACAGCCTACTCTAGGGATAAAACAGGAGTTTTAAAACCTGTTTTGGGGGATGGCCCATGAGTTTGACAGCCTGCTCTGGGTCTCGCCCAAGGGTTTGACTTCCTGTTTTAGGAGTGGCCCAGGAGTCTGTCATCCTGATCTGGGGTTGGCCCAGATGTCTGACAGCCTGATCTGGGGTTAGCCAAGGAGTGTGACAGTCTGCTCTGTGTTTTGCCCAGGAGTCTAAAAGACTCCTCTAAGGGTGGCCCAGGAGTATTGACACCTGTTCTGGGGTGGCGCCGGAGTCTGACAGAGATGTCTTACAGCTTGCTTTTGGGTTGGCCAAGAAGCCTTACTGCTCTCACTGGGGGAAGAGTCTTACAGCCTGCTCACGTAGCAGCCCTGGAGTCTTAGATCCAGCTGTGGGGGAGAAACAGGAGTCTTACAGCCTACTTTGGGGGATAAAACAGGAGTCTTAAAGCCTGTTTTGGGGGTGGCCCATGAGTATGACAGCCCGCTCTGGGGGTGGCCCAGAAGTCTGACAGCCTGCTCTAGGGGTGGCCCAGGAGGCTGACAGTATGTTCTGGGGGTGGCCCAGGAATCTGACAGCCTACTTTGGGGCTGGCCCAGGAGTCTGACAGCCTTCTCTGAGGGTAGCCCAGGAATCTGACAGCACACTCTGGGGGTGGACCAGGGGTGTGAACTGGAGCAGGTTGTAGCACACTTTTACGCCAAATGGCATAAAATGGAATGGTTTTTATCATACAATAGAGTACATTGTGCCATCGCATAACACATTCCCTCCATAGTGCAATGCAAAACTAATACAAGGTGATTGGGTTAAACCCTGGTAATGTTTATGGAAAACCTATTTAAATTCATTGTAAATTGATTACCGTTCACCTTTTAAAAAAAGCGGCCTCCTCCATATACCCCTACAGCCGTCCTAGCCATCACCAGAATAAGTGAATATTCTACCATTTTAGTAGAAATAACCTTTAATCAATTTAGCAAAAATTTGAGCAAAGTGACATGACAACATACCATGCAACTCTGCAAACTCAAGCATACAACTCTGCAAACAATTACAATTTATACACTCACTTTGCGCTAATCTAAACCTGGGGGTGGCCAAGTTGTCTCACAGCCCCACTCTGGATGTGACCCAGGAGTCTTACAACTCCTACTAAGGGTTTCCCAAGAGACTTACAGCTGGAACTGGGGGTTAGCCTGGAGTCTTACAGCCTTCTCTTGGGGTGACAAAGTAGTGTCACGGCCTGCTCTTGGGGATGACGCTGGTGTCTCACAGCTTGCTTTTGGGTTGGCACGGAAGCCTTACAGCTTCCACTATGGGTAGTCTTACTGCCTGCTCACAGAGTCACCAAGGAGGCTTACAGCCTGCTATGGAGGTGAAACAGGAGTCTTACAGCCTACTCTAGGGATAAAACAGGAGTTTTAAAACCTGTTTTGGGGGATGGCCCATGAGTATGACAGCCTGCTCTGGGTCTCGCCCAGGGGTTTGACTGCCTGCTCTAGGAGTGGCCCAGGAGTCTGTCATCCTGATCTGGGGTTGGCCCAGATGTCTGACAGCCTGATCTGGGGTTAGCCAAGGAGTGTGACAGTCTGCTCTGTGTTTTGCCCAGGAGTCTAAAAGACTCCTCTAGGGGTGGCCCAGGAGTCTTGACACCTGTTCTGGGGTGGCGCCGGAGCCTGACAGAGATGTCTTACAGCTTGCTTTTGGGTTGGCCAAGAAGCCTTACTGCTCTCACTGGGGGAAGGGTCTTACAGCCTGCTCACGTAGCAGCCCTGGAGTCTTAGATCCTGCTGTGGGGGAGAAACAGGAGTCTTACAGCCTACTTTGGGGGATAAAACAGGAGTCTTAAAGCCTGTTTTGGGGGTGGCCCATGAGTATGACAGCCCGCTCTGGGTCTGACCCAGGAGTTGGTCTGCCATTTCTAGGGGTGGCCCAGAAGTCTGACATTCTGATCTGGGGTTGGCCCAAATATCTGACAGCCTGCTCTGGGGTGGCCCAAGAGTCTGACAGCCTGCTCTAGGGTTAGCCCAGGAGTCTGAGAGTCTTCTCTGGGGTTTGCTTAGGAGTCCGACAGTATGTCTGGGGGTGGCCTAGGAATCTGACAGCCCGCTCTGGGGGTGGCCCAGAAGTCTGACAGCCTGCTCTGGGGGTGGCCCAGGAGGCTGACAGTATGTTCTGGGGGTGGCCCAGGAATCTGACAGCCTGCTCTGGGGCTGGTCCAGAAGTCTGACAGCCGGCTCTGGGGCTGGCCCAGGAGTCTGACAGCCTGCTCTGAGGGTAGCCCAGGAATCTGAAAGCCTGCTCTGGGGGTGGCTCAAATGTCTGACAGCCTGCTTTGGGGAGGCCCAGGAGTCTGACAGTATGTTCTGGGGGTGGCCCAGGAATCTGACAGCCTACTTTGGGGCTGGCCCAGGAGTCTGACAGCCTTCTCTGAGGGTAGCCCAGGAATGTGACAGCACACTCTGGGGGTGGACCAGGGGTGTGAACTGGAGCAGGTTGTAGCACACTTTTACGCCAAATGGCATAAAATGGAATGGTTTTTATCATACAATAGAGTACATTGTGCCATCGCATAACACATTCCCTCCATAGTGCAATGCAAAACTAATACAAGGTGATTGGGTTAAACCCTGGTAATGTTTATGGAAAACCTATTTAAATTCATTGTAAATTGATTAACGTTCACCTTTTAAAAAAAGCGGCCTCCTCCATATACCCCTACAGCCGTCCTAGCCATCACCAGAATAAGTGAATATTCTACCATTTTAGTAGAAATAACCTTTAATCAATTTAGCAAAAATTTGAGCAAAGTGACATGACAACATACCATGCAACTCTGCAAACTCAAGCATACACCTCTGCAAACAATTACAATTTATACACTCACTTTGCGCTAATCTAAACCTGGGGGTGGCCAAGTTGTCTCACAGCCCCACTCTGGATGTGACCCAGGAGTCTTACAACTCCTACTAAGGGTTTCCCAAGAGACTTACAGCTGGAACTGGGGGTTAGCCTGGAGTCTTACAGCCTTCTCTTGGGGTGACAAAGTAGTGTCACGGCCTGCTCTTGGGGATGACGCTGGTGTCTCACAGCTTGCTTTTGGGTTGGCACGGAAGCCTTACAGCTTCCACTATGGGTAGTCTTACTGCCTGCTCACGGAGTCACCAAGGAGGCTTACAGCCTGCTATGGAGGTGAAACAGGAGTCTTACAGCCTACTCTAGGGATAAAACAGGAGTTTTAAAACCTGTTTTGGGGGATGGCCCATGAGTGTGACAGCCTGCTCTGGGTCTCGCCCAGGGGTTTGACTGCCTGCTGTAGGAGTGGCCCAGGAGTCTGTCATCCTGATCTGGGGTTGGCCCAGATGTCTGACAGCCTGATCTGGGGTTAGCCAAGGAGTGTGACAGTCTGCTTGTGTTTTGCCCAGGAGTCTAAAAGACTCCTCTAGGGGTGGCCCAGGAGTCTTGACACCTGTTCTGGGGTGGCGCCGGAGCCTGACAGAGATGTCTTACAGCTTGCTTTTGGGTTGGCCAAGAAGCCTTACTGCTCTCACTGGGGGAAGAGTCTTACAGCCTGCTCACGTAGCAGCCCTGTAGTCTTAGATCCTGCTGTGGGGGAGAAACAGGAGTCTTACAGCCTACTTTGGGGGATAAAACAGGAGTCTTAAAGCCTGTTTTGGGGGTGGCCCAGGAGTATGACAGCCTGCTCTGGGTCTGACCCAGGAGTTGGTCTGCCTGTTCTAGGGGTGGCCCAGAAGTCTGACATTCTGATCTGGGGTTGGCCCAAATATCTGACAGCCTGCTCTGGGGGTGGCCCAGGAATCTGACAGCCTGCTCTAGGGTTAGCCCAGGAGTCTGACAGCCAGCTCTGGGGTGGCCCAGGAGTCTGACAGTATGTTCTGGGGGTGGCCCAGGAATCTGACAGCCTACTTTGGGGCTGGCCCAGGAGTCTGACAGCCTTCTCTGAGGGTAGCCCAGGAATGTGACAGCACACTCTGGGGGTGGACCAGGGGTGTGAACTGGAGCAGGTTGTAGCACACTTTTACGCCAAATGGCATAAAATGGAATGGTTTTTATCATACAATAGAGTACATTGTGCCATCGCATAACACATTCCCTCCATAGTGCAATGCAAAACTAATACAAGGTGATTGGGTTAAACCCTGGTAATGTTTATGGAAAACCTATTTAAATTCATTGCAAATTGATTAAAGTTCACCTTTTAAAAAAAGCGGGCTCCTCCATATACCCCTACAGCCGTCCTAGCCATCACCAGAATAGGTGAATATTCTAGCATTTTAGTAGAAATAACCTTTAATCAATTTAACAAAAATTTGAGCAAAGTGACATGACAACATACCATGCAACTCTGCAAACTCAAGCATACAACTCTGCAAACAATTACAATTTATACACTCACTTTGCGCTAATCTAAACCTGGGGGTGGCCAAGTTGTCTCACAGCCCCACTCTGGATGTGACCCAGGAGTCTTACAACTCCTACTAAGGGTTGCCCAAGAGACTTACAGCTGGAACTGGGGGTCACCCTGGAGTCTTACAGCCTTCTCTTGGGGTGACAAAGTAGTGTCACAGCCTGCTCTTGGGGATGACGCTGGTGTCTCACAGCTTGCTTTTGGGTTGGCACGGAAGCCTTCCAGCTCCCACTATGGGTAGTCTTACTGCCTGCTCACGGAGTCACCAAGGAGGCTTACAGCCTGCTATGGAGGTGAAACAGGAGTCTTACAGCCTACTCTAGGGATAAAACAGGAGTTTTAAAACCTGTTTTGGGGGATGGCCCATGAGTATGACAGCCTGCTCTTGGTCTCGCCCAGGGGTTTGACTGCCTGCTGTAGGAGTGGCCCAGGAGTCTGTCATCCTGAACTGGGGTTGGCCCAGATGTCTGACAGCCTGATCTGGGGTTAGCCAAGGAGTGTGACAGTCTGCTTGTGTTTTTCAGGAGTCTAAAAGACTCCTCTAGGGGTGGCCCAGGAGTCTTGACACCTGTTCTGGGGTGGCGCCGGAGCCTGACAGATATGTCTTACAGCTTGCTTTTGGGTTGGCCAAGAAGCCTTACTGCTCTCACTGGGGGAAGAGTCTTACAGCCTGCTCACGTAGCAGCCCTGTAGTCTTAGATCCTGCTGTGGGGGAGAAACAGGAGTCTTACAGCCTACTTTGGGGGATAAAACAGGAGTCTTAAAGCCTGTTTTGGGGGTGGCCCATGAGTATGACAGCCTGCTCTGGGGGTGGCCCAGGAGGTTGACAGTATGTTCTGGGGGTGGCCCAGGAATCTGACAGCCTGCTCTGGGCTGGTCCAGAAGTCTGACAGCCTGCTCTGGGGCTGGCCCAGGAGTCTGACAGCCTGCTCTGAGGGTAGCCCAGGAATCTGAAAGCCTGCTCTGGGGGTGGCCCAAATGTCTGACAGCCAGCTCTGGGGTGGCCTAGGAGTCTGACAGTATGTTCTGGGCGTGGCCCATGAATCTGACAGCCTACTTTGGGGCTGGCCCAGGAGTTTGACAGCCTTCTCTGAGGGTAGCCCAGGAATCTGAAAGCCTGCTCTGGGGGTGGCCCAAATGTCTGACAGCCAGCTCTGGGGTGGCCTAGGAGTCTGACAGTATGTTCTGGGGGTGGCCCATGAATCTGACAGCCTACTTTGGGGCTGGCCCAGGAGTCTGACAGCCTTCTCTGAGGGTAGCCCAGGAATCTGAAAGCCTGCTCTGGGGGTGGCCCAAATGTCTGACAGCCAGCTCTGGGGTGGCCCAGGAGTCTGACAGTATGTTCTGGGGGTGGCCCAGGAATCTGACAGCCTACTTTGGGGCTGGCCCAGGAGTCTGACAGCCTTCTCTGAGGGTAGCCCAGGAATCTGAAAGCCTGCTCTGGGGGTGGCCCAAATGTCTGACAGCCAGCTCTGGGGTGGCCCAGGAGTCTGACAGTATGTTCTGGGGGTGGCCCAGGAATCTGACAGCCTACTTTGGGGCTGGCCCAGGAGTCTGACAGCCTTCTCTGAGGGTAGCCCAGGAATCTGACAGCACACTCTGGGGGTGGACCAGGGGTGTGAACTGGAGCAGGTTGTAGCACACTTTTACGCCAAATGGCATAAAATGGAATGGTTTTTATCATACAATAGAGTACATTGTGCCATCGCATAACACATTCCCTCCATAGTGCAATGCAAAACTAATACAAGGTGATTGGGTTAAACCCTGGTAATGTTTATGGAAAACCTATTTAAATTCATTGTAAATTGATTAACGTTCACCTTTTTAAAAAAGCGGCCTCCTCCATATACCCCTACAGCCCTCCTAGCCATCACCAGAATAAGTGAATATTCTACCATTTTAGTAGAAATAACCTTTAATCAATTTAGCAAAAATTTGAGCAAAGTGACATGACAACATACCATGCAACTCTGCAAACTCAAGCATACAACTCTGCAAACAATTACAATTTATACACTCACTTTGCGCTAATCTAAACCTGGGGGTGGCCAAGTTGTCTCACAGCCCCACTCTGGATGTGACCCAGGAGTCTTACAACTCCTACTAAGGGTTGCCCAAGAGACTTACAGCTGGAACTGGGGGTCAGCCTGGAGTCTTACAGCCTTCTCTTGGGGTGACAAAGTAGTGTCACAGCCTGCTCTTGGGGATGATGCTGGTGTCTCACAGCTTGCTTTTGGGTTGGCACGGAAGCCTTACAGCTCCCACTATGGGTAGTCTTACTGCCTACTCACGGAGTCACCAAGGAGGCTTACAGCCTGCTATGGAGGTGAAACAGGAGTCTTACAGCCTACTCTAGGGAGAAAACAAGAGTTTTAAAACCTGTTTTGGGGGATGGCCCATGAGTATGACAGCCTGCTCTGGGTCTCGCCCAGGGGTTTGACTGCCTGCTCTAGGAGTGGCCCAGGAGTCTGTCATCCTGATCTGGGGTTGGCCCAGATGTCTGACAGCCTGATCTGGGGTTAGCCAAGGAGTGTGACAGTCTGCTCTGTGTTTTGCCCAGGAGTCTAAAAGACTCCTCTAGGGGTGGCCCAGGAGTCTTGACACCTGTTCTGGGGTGGCGCCGGAGCCTGACAGAGATGTCTTACAGCTTGCTTTTGGGTTGGCCAAGAAGCCTTACTGCTCTCACTGGGGGAAGAGTCTTACAGCCTGCTCACGTAGCAGCCCTGTAGTCTTAGATCCTGCTGTGGGGGAGAAACAGGAGTCTTACAGCCTACTTTTGGGGATAAAACAGGAGTCTTAAAGCCTGTTTTGGGGGTGGCCCATGAGTATGACAGCCTGCTCTGGGTCTGACCCAGGAGTTGGTCTGCCTGCTCTAGGGGTGGCCCAGAAGTCTGACATTGTGATCTGGGGTTGGCCCAAATATCTGACAGCCTGCTCTGGGGTGGCCCAAGAGTCTGACAGCCTGCTCTAGGGTTAGCCCAGGAGTCTGAGAGTCTTCTCTGGGGTTTGCTTAGGAGTCTGACAGTATGTTCTGGGGGTGGCCTAGGAATCTGACAGCCCGCTCTGGGGGTGGCCCAGGAGTCTGACAGCCTGCTCTGGGGGTGGCCCAAATGTCTGACAGCCTGCTCTGGGGCTGGCCCAGGAGTCTGACAGCCTGCTCTGAGGGTAGCCCAGGAATCTGAAAGCCTGCTCTGGGGGTGGCCCAAATGTCTGGCAGCCAGCTCTGGGGTGGCCCAGGAGTCTGACAGTATGTTCTGGGGGTGGCCCAGGAATCTGACAGCCTGCTCTGGGGGTGGCCCAGAAGTCTGACAGCCTGCTCTGGGGGTGGCCCAGGAGGCTGACAGTATGTTCTGGGGGTGGCCCAGGAATCTGACAGCCTGCTCTGGGGCTGGTCCAGAAGTCTGACAGCCGGCTCTGGGGCTGGCCCAGGAGTCTGACAGCCTGCTCTGAGGGTAGCCCAGGAATCTGAAAGCCTGCTCTGGGGGTGGCTCAAATGTCTGACAGCCGGCTTTGGGGAGGCCCAGGAGTCTGACAGTATGTTCTGGGGGTGGCCCAGGAATCTGACAGCCTGCTCTGGGGGTGGCCCAAATGTCTGACAGCCTGCTCTGGGGCTGGCCCAGGAGTCTGACAGCCTGCTCTGAGGGTAGCCCAGGAATCTGACAGCCTGCTCTGGGGGTGGCCCAAATGTCTGACAGCCTACTCTGGGGGTGGCCCAAATGTCTGACAGCCTGCTCTGGGGTTGCCCAGAAGTCTGACAGTATGTTCTGGGGGTGGACCAGGAATCTGACAGCCTACTTTGGGGCTGACCCAGGAGTCTGACAGCCTTCTCTGAGGGTAGCCCAGGAATCTGAAAGCCTGCTCTGGGGGTGGCCCAAATGTCTGACAGCCAGCTCTGGGGTGGCCCAGGAGTCTGACAGTATGTTCTGGGGGTGGCCCAGGAATCTGACAGCCTACTTTGGGGCTGGCCCAGGAGTCTGACAGCCTTCTCTGAGGGTAGCCCAGGAATCTGAAAGCCTGCTCTGGGGGTGGCCCAAATGTCTGACAGCCAGCTCTGGGGTGGCCCAGGAGTCTGACAGTATGTTCTGGGGGTGGCCCAGGAATCTGACAGCCTACTTTGGGGCTGGCCCAGGAGTCTGACAGCCTTCTCTGAGGGTAGCCCAGGAATCTGACAGCACACTCTGGGGGTGGACCAGGGGTGTGAACTGGAGCAGGTTGTAGCACACTTTTACGCCAAATGGCATAAAATGGAATGGTTTTTATCATACAATAGAGTACATTGTGCCATCGCATAACACATTCCCTCCATAGTGCAATGCAAAACTAATACAAGGTGATTGGGTTAAACCCTGGTAATGTTTATGGAAAACCTATTTAAATTCATTGTAAATTGATTAACTTTCACCTTTTTAAAAAAGCGGCCTCCTCCATATACCCCTACAGCCGTCCTAGCCATCACCAGAATAAGTGAATATTCTACCATTTTAGTAGAAATAACCTTTAATCAATTTAGCAAAAATTTGAGCAAAGTGACATGACAACATACCATGCAACTCTGCAAACTCAAGCATACAACTCTGCAAACAATTACAATTTATACACTCACTTTGCGCTAATCTAAACCTGGGGGTGGCCAAGTTGTCTCACAGCCCCACTCTGGATGTGACCCAGGAGTCTTACAACTCCTACTAAGGGTTGCCCAAGAGACTTACAGCTGGAACTGGGGGTCAGCCTGGAGTCTTACAGCCTTCTCTTGGGGTGACAAAGTAGTGTCACAGCCTGCTCTTGGGGATGACGCTGGTGTCTCACAGCTTGCTTTTGGGTTGGCACGGAAGCCTTACAGCTCCCACTATGGGTAGTCTTACTGCCTGCTCACGGAGTCACCAAGGAGGCTTACAGCCTGCTATGGAGGTGAAACAGGAGTCTTACAGCCTACTCTAGGGATAAAACAGGAGTTTTAAAACCTGTTTTGGGGGATGGTCCATGAGTATGACAGCCTGCTCTGGGTCTCGCCCAGGGGTTTGACTGCCTGCTCTAGGAGTGGCCCAGGAGTCTGTCATCCTGATCTGGGGTTGGCCCAGATGTCTGACAGCCTGATCTGGGGTTAGCCAAGGAGTGTGACAGTCTGCTCTGTGTTTTGCCCAGGAGTCTAAAAGACTCCTCTAGGGGTGGCCCAGGAGTCTTGACACCTGTTCTGGGGTGGCGCCGGAGTCTGACAGAGATGTCTTACAGCTTGCTTTTGCGTTGGCCAAGAAGCCTTACTGCTCTCACTAGGGGAAGAGTCTTACAGCCTGCTCACGTAACAGCCCTGGAGTCTTAGATCCTGCTGTGGGGGAGAAACAGGAGTCTTACAGCCTACTTTGGTGGATAAAACAGGAGTCTTAAAGCCTGTTTTGGGGGTGGCCCATGAGTATGACAGCCTGCTCTGGGTCTGACCCAGGAGTTGGTCTGCCTGCTCTAGGGGTGGCCCAGAAGTCTGACATTCTGATCTGGGGTTGGCCCAAATATCTGACAGCCTGCTCTGGGGTGGCCCAAGAGTCTGACAGCCTGCTCTAGGGTTAGCCCAGGAGTTTGAGAGTCTTCTCTGGGGTTTGCTTAGGAGTCTGACAGTTTGTTCTGGGGGTGGCCTAGGAATCTGACAGCCCGCTCTGGGGGTGGCCCAGAACTCGGACAGCCTGCTCTGGGGGTGGCCCAGGAGGCTGACAGTATGTTCTGGGGGTGGCCCAGGAATCTGACAGCCTGCTCTGGGGCTGGTCCCGAAGTCTGACAGCCTGCTCTGGGGCTTGCCCAGGAGTCTGACAGCCTGCTCTGAGGGTAGCCCAGGAATCTGAAAGCCTGCTCTGGGGGTGGCCCAAATGTCTGACTGCCAGCTCTGGGGTGGCCCAGGAGTCTGACAGTATGTTCTGGGGGTGGCCCAGGAATCTGACAGCCTACTTTGGGGCTGGCCCAGGAGTCTGACAGCCTTCTCTGAGGGTAGCCCAGGAATCTGACAGCACACTCTGGGGGTGGACCAGGGGTGTGAACTGGAGCAGGTTGTAGCACACTTTTACGCCAAATGGCATAAAATGGAATGGTTTTTATCATACAATAGAGTACATTGTGCCATCGCATAACACATTCCCTCCATAGTGCAATGCAAAACTAGTACAAGGTGATTGGGTTAAACCCTGGTAATGTTTATGGAAAACCTATTTAAATTCATTGTAAATTGATTAAAGTTCACCTTTTAAAAAAAGCGGCCTCCTCCATATACCCCTACAGCCGTCCTAGCCATCACCAGAATAAGTGAATATTCTACCATTTTAGTAGAAATAACCTTTAATTAATCAATTTACCAAAAATTTGAGCAAAGTGACATGACAACATACCATGCAACTCTGCAAACTCAAGCATACAACTCTGCAAACAATTACAATTTATACACTCACTTTGCGCTAATCTAAACCTGGGGGTGGCCAAGTTGTCTCACAGCCCCACTCTGGATGTGCCCCACGAGTCTTACAACTCCTACTAAGGGTTGCCCAAGAGACTTACAGCTGGAACTGGGGGTCACCCTGGAGTCTTACAGCCTTCTCTTGGGGTGACAAAGTAGTGTCACAGCCTGCTCTTGGGGATGACGCTGGTGTCTCACAGCTTGCTTTTGGGTTGGCACGGAAGCCTTACAGCTCCCACTATGGGTAGTCTTACTGCCTGCTCACGGAGTCACCAAGGAGGCTTACAGCCTGCTATGGAGGTGAAACAGGAGTCTTACAGCCTACTCTAGGGATAAAACAGGAGTTTTAAAACCTGTTTTGGGGGATGGCCCATGAGTATGACAGCCTGCTCTGGGTCTCGCCCAGGGGTTTGACTGCCTGCTCTAGGAGTGGCCCAGGAGTCTGTCATCCTGATCTGGGGTTGGCCCAGATGTCTGACAGCCTGATCTGGGGTTAGCCAAGGAGTGTGACAGTCTGCTCTGTGTTTTGCCCAGGAGTCTAAAAGATTCCTCTAGGGGTGGCCCAGGAGTCTTGACACCTGTTCTGGGGTGGTGCCGGAGTCTGACAGAGATGTCTTACAGCTTGCTTTTGGGTTGGCCAAGAAGCCTTACTGCTCTCACTGGGGGAAGAATCTTACAGCCTGCTCACGTAGCAGCCCTGGAGTCTTAGATCCTGCTGTGGGGGAGAAACAGGAGTCTTACAGCCTACTTTGGGGGATAAAACAGGAGTCTTAAAGCCTTTTTTGGGGGTGGCCCATGAGTATGACAGCCTGCTCTGGGTCTGACCCAGGAGTTGGTCTGCCTGCTCTAGGGGTGGCCCAGAAGTCTGACATTGTGATCTGGGGTTGGCCCAAATATCTGACAGCCTGCTCTGGGGTGGCCCAAGAGTCTGACAGCCTGCTCTAGGGTTAGCCCAGGAGTCTGAGAGTCTTCTCTGGGGTTTGCTTAGGAGTCTGACAGTATGTTCTGGGGGTGGCCTAGGAATCTGACAGCCCGCTCTGGGGGTGGCCCAGAAGTCTGACAGCCTGCTCTGGGGGTGGCCCAGGAGGCGGACAGTATGTTCTGGGGGTGGCCCAGGAATCTGACAGCCTGCTCTGGGGCTGGTCCAGAAGTCTGACAGCCTGCTCTGGGGCTGGCCCAGGAGTCTGACAGCCTGCTCTGAGGGTAGCCCAGGAATCTGAAAGCCTGCTCTGGGGGTGGCCCAAATGTCTGACAGCCAGCTCTGGGGTGGCCCAGGAGTCTGACAGTATGTTCTGGGGGTGGCCCAGGAATCTGACAGCCTACTTTGGGGCTGGCCCAGGAGTCTGACAGCCTTCTCTGAGGGTAGCCCAGGAATCTGACAGCACACTCTGGGGGTGGACCAGGGGTGTGAACTGAAGCAGGTTGTAGCACACTTTTACGCCAAATGGCATAAAATGGAATGGTTTTTATCATACAATAGAGTACATTGTGCCATCGCATAACACATTCCCTCCATAGTGCAATGCAAAACTAATACAAGGTGATTGGGTTAAACCCTGGTAATGTTTATGGAAAACCTATTTAAATTCATTGTAAATTGATTAAAGTTCACCTTTTAAAAAAAGCGGCCTCCTCCATATACCCCTACAGCCGTCCTAGCCATCACCAGAATAAGTGAATATTCTACCATTTTAGTAGAAATAACCTTTAATCAATTTAGCAAAAATTTGAGCAAAGTGACATGACAACATAGCATGCAACTCTGCAAACTCAAGCATACAACTCTGAAAACAATTACAATTTATACACTCACTTTGCGCTAATCTAAACCTGGGGGTGGCCAAGTTGTCTCACAGCCCCACTCTGGATGTGACCCAGGAGTCTTACAACTCCTACTAAGGGTTGCCCAAGAGACTTACAGCTGGAACTGGGGGTCACCCTGGAGTCTTACAGCCTTCTCTTGGGGTGACAAAGTAGTGTCACAGCCTGCTCTTGGGGATGACGCTGGTGTCTCACAGCTTGCTTTTGGGTTGGCACGGAAGCCTTACAGCTCCCTCTATGGGTAGTCTTACTGCCTGCTCACGGAGTCACCAAGGAGGCTTACAGCCTGCTATGGAGGTGAAACAGGAGTCTTACAGCCTACTCTAGGGATAAAACAGGAGTTTTAAAACCTGTTTTGGGGGATGGCCCATGAGTATGACAGCCTGCTCTGGGTCTCGCCCAGGGGTTTGACTGCCTGCTCTAGGAGTGGCCCAGGAGTCTGTCATCCTGATCTGGGGTTGGCCCAGATGTCTGACAGCCTGATCTGGGGTTAGCCAAGGAGTGTGACAGTCTGCTCTGTGTTTTGCCCAGGAGTCTAAAAGACTCCTCTAGGGGTGGCCCAGGAGTCTTGACACCTGTTCTGGGGTGGCGCCGGAGTCTGACAGAGATGTCTTACAGCTTGCTTTTGCGTTGGCCAAGAAGCCTTACTGCTCTCACTGGGGAAAGAGTGTTACAGCCTGCTCACGTAGCAGCCCTGGAGTCTTAGATCCTGCTGTGGGGGAGAAACAGGAGTCTTACAGCCTACTTTGGGGGATAAAACAGGAGTCTTAAAGCCTGTTTTGGGGGTGGCCCATGAGTATGACAGCCTGCTCTGGGTCTGACCCAGGAGTTGGTCTGCCTGCTCTAGGGGTGGCCCAGAAGTCTGACATTCTGATCTGGGGTTGGCCCAAATATCTGACAGCCTGCTCTGGGGTGGCCCAAGAGTCTGACAGCCTGCTCTAGGGTTAGCCCAGGAGTCTGAGAGTCTTCTCTGGGGTTTGCTTAGGAGTCTGACAGTATGTTCTGGGGGTGGCCTAGGAATCTGACAGCCCGCTCTGGGGGTGGCCCAGAAGTCGGACAGCCTGCTCTGGGGGTGGCCCAGGAGGCTGACAGTATGTTCTGGGGGTGGCCCAGGAATCTGACAGCCTGCTCTGGGGCTGGTCCAGAAGTCTGACAGCCTGCTCTGGGGCTGGCCCAGGAGTCTGACAGCCTGCTCTGAGGGTAGCCCAGGAATCTGAAAGCCTGCTCTGGGGGTGGCCCAAATGTCTGACAGCCAGCTCTGGGGTGGCCCAGGAGTCTGACAGTATGTTCTGGGGGTGGCCCAGGAATCTGACAGCCTACTTTGGGGCTGGCCCAGGAGTCTGACAGCCTTCTCTGAGGGTAGCCCAGGAATCTGACAGCACACTCTGGGGGTGGACCAGGGGTGTGTACTGGAGCAGGTTGTAGCACACTTTTACGCCAAATGGCATAAAATGGAATGGTTTTTATCATACAATAGAGTACATTGTGCCATCGCATAACACATTCCCTCCATAGTGCAATGCAAAACTAATACAAGGTGATTGGGTTAAACCCTGGTAATGTTTATGGAAAACCTATTTAAATTCATTGTAAATTGATTAAAGTTCACCTTTTAAAAAAAGCGGCCTCCTCCATATACCCCTACAGCCGTCCTAGCCATCACCAGAATAAGTGAATATTCTACCATTTTAGTAGAAATAACCTTTAATCAATTTAGCAAAAATTTGAGCAAAGTGACATGACAACATAGCATGCAACTCTGCAAACTCAAGCATACAACTCTGCAAACAATTACAATTTATACACTCACTTTGCGCTAATCTAAACCTGGGGGTGGCCAAGTTGTCTCACAGCCCCACTCTGGATGTGACCCAGGAGTCTTACAACTCCTACTAAGGGTTGCCCAAGAGACTTACAGCTGGAACTGGGGGTCACCCTGGAGTCTTACAGCCTTCTCTTGGGGTGACAAAGTAGTGTCACAGCCTGCTCTTGGGGATGACGCTGGTGTCTCACAGCTTGCTTTTGGGTTGGCACGGAAGCCTTACAGCTCCCACTATGGGTAGTCTTACTGCCTGCTCACGGAGTCACCAAGGAGGCTTACAGCCTGCAATGGAGGTGAAACAGGAGTCTTACAGCCTACTCTAGCGATAAAACAGGAGTTTTAAAACCTGTTTTGGGGGAGGCCCATGAGTTTGACAGCCTGCTCTGGGTCTCGCCCAGGGGTTTGACTGCCTGTTTTAGGAGTGGCCCAGGAGTCTGTCATCCTGATCTGGGGTTGGCCCAGATGTCTGACAGCCTGATCTGGGGTTAGTCAAGGAGTGTGACAGTCTGCTCTGTGTTTTGCCCAGGAGTCTAAAAGACTCCTCTAGGGGTGGCCCAGGAGTCCTGACACCTGTTCTGGGGTTGCGCCGGAGTCTGACCGAGATGTCTTACAGATTGCTTTTGGGTTGGCCAAGAAGCCTTACTGCTCTCACTGGGGGAAGAGTCTTACAGCCTGCTCACGTAGCAGCCCTGGAGTCTTAGATCCTGCTGTGGGGGAGAAACAGGAGTCTTACAGCCTACTTTGGGGGATAAAACAGGAGTCTTAAAGCCTGTTTTGGGGGTGGCCCATGAGTATGACAGCCTGCTCTGGGTCTGACCCAGGAGTTGGTCTGCCTGCTCTAGGGGTGGCCAGAAGTCTGACATTGTGATCTGGGGTTGGCCCAAATATCTGACAGCCTGCTCTGGGGTGGCCCAAGAGTCTGACAGCCTGCTCTAGGGTTAGCCCAGGAGTCTGAGAGTCTTCTCTGGGGTTTGCTTAGGAGTCTGACAGTATGTTCTGGGGGTGGCCTAGGAATCTGACAGCCCGCTCTGGGGGTGGCCCAGAAGTCGGACAGCCTGCTCTGGGGGTGGCCCAGGAGGCTGACAGTATGTTCTGGGGCTGGCCCAGGAATCTGACAGCCTGCTCTGGGGCTGGTCCAGAAGTCTGACAGCCTGCTCTGGGGCTGGCCCAGGAGTCTGACAGCCTGCTCTGAGGGTAGCCCAGGAATCTGAAAGCCTGCTCTGGGGGTGGCCCAAATGTCTGACAGCCAGCTCTGGGGTGGCCCAGGAGTCTGACAGTATGTTCTGGGGGTGGCCCAGGAATCTGACAGCCTACTTTGGGGCTGGCCCAGGAGTCTGACAGCCTTCTCTGAGGGTAGCCCAGGAATCTGACAGCACACTCTGGGGGTGGACCAGGGGTGTGAACTGGAGCAGGTTGTAGCACACTTTTACGCCAAATGGCATAAAATGGAATGGTTTTTATCATACAATAGAGTACATTGTGTCATCGCATAACACATTCCCTCCATAGTGCAATGCAAAACTAATACAAGGTGATTGGGTTAAACCCTGGTAATGTTTATGGAAAACCTATTTAAATTAATTGTAAATTGATTAAAGTTCACCTTTTAAAAAAATCGGCCTCCTCCATATACCCCTACAGCCGTCCTAGCCATCACCAGAATAAGTGAATATTCTACCATTTTAGTAGAAATAACCTTTAATCAATTTAGCAAAAATTTGAGCAAAGTGACATGACAACATAGCATGCAACTCTGCAAACTCAAGCATACAACTCTGCAAACAATTACAATTTATACACTCACTTTGCGCTAATCTAAACCTGGGGGTGGCCAAGTTGTCTCACAGCCCCACTCTGGATGTGACCCAGGAGTCTTACAACTCCTACTAAGGGTTGCCCAAGAGACTTACAGCTGGAACTGGGGGTCACCCTGGAGTCTTACAGCCTTCTCTTGGGGTGACAAAGTAGTGTCACAGCCTGCTCTTGGGGATGACGCTGGTGTCTCACAGCTTGCTTTTGGGTTGGCACGGAAGCCTTACAGCTCCCTCTATGGGTAGTCTTACTGCCTGCTCACGGAGTCACCAAGGAGGCTTACAGCCTGCAATGGAGGTGAAACAGGAGTCTTACAGCCTACTCTAGCGATAAAACAGGAGTTTTAAAACCTGTTTTGGGGGAGGCCCATGAGTTTGACAGCCTGCTCTGGGTCTCGCCCAGGGGTTTGACTGCCTGTTTTAGGAGTGGCCCAGGAGTCTGTCATCCTGATCTGGGGTTGGCCCAGATGTCTGACAGCCTGATCTGGGGTTAGTCAAGGAGTGTGACAGTCTGCTCTGTGTTTTGCCCAGGAGTCTAAAAGACTCCTCTAGGGGTGGCCCAGGAGTCCTGACACCTGTTCTGGGGTTGCGCCGGAGTCTGACCGAGATGTCTTACAGATTGCTTTTGGGTTGGCCAAGAAGCCTTACTGCTCTCACTGGGGGAAGAGTCTTACAGCCTGCTCACGTAGCAGCCCTGGAGTCTTAGATCCTGCTGTGGGGGAGAAACAGGAGTCTTACAGCCTACTTTGGGGGATAAAACAGGAGTCTTAAAGCCTGTTTTGGGGGTTGGCCCATGAGTATGACAGCCTGCTCTGGGTCTGACCCAGGAGTTGGTCTGCCTGCTCTAGGGGTGGCCCAGAAGTCTGACATTCTGATCTGGGGTTGGCCCAAATATCTGACAGCCTGCTCTGGGGTGGCCCAAGAGTCTGACAGCCTGCTCAAGGGTTAGCCCAGGAGTCTGAGAGTCTTCTCTGGGGTTTGCTCAGGAGTCTGACAGTATGTTCTGGGGGTGGCCTAGGAATCTGACAGCCCGCTCTGGGGGTGGCCCAGAAGTCGGACAGCCTGCTCTGGGGGTGGCCCAGGAGGCTGACAGTATGTTCTGGGGGTGGCCCAGGAATCTGACAGCCTGCTCTGAGGGTAGCCCAGGAATCTGAAAGCCTGCTCTGGGGGTGGCCCAAATGTCTGGCAGCCAGCTCTGGGGTGGCCCAGGAGTCTGACAGTATGTTCTGGGGGTGGCCCAGGAATCTGACAGCCTACTTTGGGGCTCTCCCAGGAGTCTGACAGCCTTCTCTGAGGGTAGCCCAGGAATCTGACAGCACACTCTGGGGGTGGACCAGGGGTGTGAACTGGAGCAGGTTGTAGAACACTTTTACGCCAAATGGCATAAAATGGAATGGTTTTTATCATACAATAGAGTACATTGTGCCATCGCATAACACATTCCCTCCACAGTGCAATGCAAAACTAATACAAGGTGATTGGGTTAAACCCTGGTAATGTTTATGGAAAACCTATTTAAATTCATTGCAAATTGATTAAAGTTCACCTTTTAAAAAAAGCGGCCTCCTCCATATACCCCTACAGCCGTCCTAGCCATCACCAGAATAGGTGAATATTCTACCATTTTAGTAGAAATAACCTTTAATCAATTTAGCAAAAATTTGAGCAAAGTGACATGACAACATACCATGCAACTCTGCAAACTCAAGCATACAACTCTGCAAACAATTACAATTTATACACTCACTTTGCGCTAATCTAAACCTGGGGGTGGCCAAGTTGTCTCACAGCCCCACTCTGGATGTGACCCAGGAGTCTTACAACTCCTACTAAGGGTTGCCCAAGAGACTTACAGCTTGAACTGGGGGTCACCCTGGAGTCTTACAGCCTTCTCTTGGGGTGACAAAGCATTGTCACAGCCTGCTCTTGGGGATGACGCTGGTGTCTCACAGCTTGCTTTTGGGTTGGCACAGAAGCCTTACAGCTCCCACTATGGGTAGTCTTACTGCCTGCTCACGGAGTCACCAAGGAGGCTTACAGCCTGCAATGGAGGTAAAACAGGAGTCTTACAGCCTACTCTAGCGATAAAACAGGAGTTTTAAAACCTGTTTTGGGGGAGGCCCATGAGTTTGACAGCCTGCTCTGGGTCTCGCCCAGGGGTTTGACTGCCTGTTTTAGGAGTGGCCCAGGAGTCTGTCATCCTGATCTGGGGTTGGCCCAGATGTCTGACAGCCTGATCTGGGGTTAGTCAAGGAGTGTGACAGTCTGCTCTGTGTTTTGCCCAGGAGTCTAAAAGACTCCTCTAGGGGTGGCCCAGGAGTCCTGACACCTGTTCTGGGGTTGCGCCGGAGTCTGACGAGATGTCTTACAGATTGCTTTTGGGTTGGCCAAGAAGCCTTACTGCTCTCACTGGGGGAAGAGTCTTACAGCCTGCTCACGTAGCAGCCCTGGAGTCTTAGATCCTGCTGTGGGGGAGAAACAGGAGTCTTACAGCCTACTTTGGGGGATAAAACAGGAGTCTTAAAGCCTGTTTTGGGGGTGGCCCATGAGTATGACAGCCTGCTCTTGGTCTGACCCAGGAGTTGGTCTGCCTGCTCTAGGGGTGGCCCAGAAGTCTGACATTCTGATCTGGGGTTGGCCCAAATATCTGACAGCCTGCTCTGGGGTGACCCAAGAGTCTGACAGCCTGCTCTAGGGTTAGCCCAGGAGTCTGAGAGTCTTCTCTGGGGTTTGCTTAGGAGTCTGACAGTATGTTCTGGGGGTGGCCTAGGAATCTGACAGCCCGCTCTGGGGGTGGCCCAGAAGTCGGACAGCCTGCTCTGGGGGTGGCCCAGGAGGCTGACAGTATGTTCTGGGGGTGGCCCAGGAATCTGACAGCCTGCTCTGGGGCTGGTCCAGAAGTCTGACAGCCTGCTCTGGGGCTGGCCCAGGAGTCTGACAGCCTGCTCTGAGGGTAGCCCAGGAATCTGAAAGCCTGCTCTGGGGGTGGCCCAAATGTCTGACAGCCAGCTCTGGGGTGGCCCAGGAGTCTGACAGTATGTTCTGGGGGTGGCCCAGGAATCTGACAGCCTACTTTGGGGCTGGCCCAGGAGTCTGACAGCCTTCTCTGAGGGTAGCCCAGGAATCTGACAGCACACTCTGGGGGTGGACCAGGGGTGTGAACTGGAGCAGGTTGTAGCACACTTTTACGCCAAATGGCATAAAATGGAATGGTTTTTATCATACAATAGAGTACATTGTGTCATCGCATAACACATTCCCTCCATAGTGCAATGCAAAACTAATACAAGGTGATTGGGTTAAACCCTGGTAATGTTTATGGAAAACCTATTTAAATTCATTGTAAATTGATTAAAGTTCACCTTTTAAAAAATCGGCCTCCTCCATATACCCCTACAGCCGTCCTAGCCATCACCAGAATAAGTGAATATTCTACCATTTTAGTAGAAATAACCTTTAATCAATTTAGCAAAAATTTGAGCAAAGTGACATGACAACATACCATGCAACTCTGCAAACTCAAGCATACAACTCTGCAAACAATTACAATTTATACACTCACTTTGCGCTAATCTAAACCTGGGGGTGGCCAAGTTGTCTCACAGCCCCACTCTGGATGTGACCCAGGAGTCTTACAACTCCTACTAAGGGTTGCCCAAGAGACTTACAGCTGGAACTGGGGGTCACCCTGGAGTCTTACAGCCTTCTCTTGGGGTGACAAAGTAGTGTCACAGCCTGCTCTTGGGGATGACGCTGGTGTCTCACAGCTTGCTTTTGGGTTGGCACGGAAGCCTTACAGCTCCCTCTATGGGTAGTCTTACTGCCTGCTCACGGAGTCACCAAGGAGGCTTACAGCCTGCTATGGAGGTGAAACAGGAGTCTTACAGCCTACTCTAGGGATAAAACAGGAGTTTTAAAACCTGTTTTGGGGGATGGCCCATGAGTATGACAGCCTGCTCTGGGTCTCGCCCAGGGGTTTGACTGCCTGCTCTAGGAGTGGCCCAGGAGTCTGTCATCCTGATCTGGGGTTGGCCCAGATGTCTGACAGCCTGATCTGGGGTTAGCCAAGGAGTGTGACAGTCTGCTCTGTGTTTTGCCCAGGAGTCTAAAAGACTCCTCTAGGGGTGGCCCAGGAGTCTTGACACCTGTTCTGGGGTGGCGCCGGAGTCTGACAGAGATGTCTTACAGCTTGCTTTTGCGTTGGCCAAGAAGCCTTACTGCTCTCACTGGGGAAAGAGTCTTACAGCCTGCTCACGTAGCAGCCCTGGAGTCTTAGATCCTGCTGTGGGGGAGAAACAGGAGTCTTACAGCCTACTTTGGGGGATAAAACAGGAGTCTTAAAGCCTGTTTTGGGGGTTGGCCCATGAGTATGACAGCCTGCTCTGGGTCTGACCCAGGAGTTGGTCTGCCTGCTCTAGGGGTGGCCCAGAAGTCTGACATTCTGATCTGGGGTTGGCCCAAATATCTGACAGCCTGCTCTGGGGTGGCCCAAGAGTCTGACAGCCTGCTCTAGGGTTAGCCCAGGAGTCTGAGAGTCTTCTCTGGGGTTTGCTTAGGAGTCTGACAGTATGTTCTGGGGGTGGCCTAGGAATCTGACAGCCCGCTCTGGGGGTGGCCCAGAAGTCGGACAGCCTGCTCTGGGGGTGGCCCAGGAGGCTGACAGTATGTTCTGGGGGTGGCCCAGGAATCTGACAGCCTGCTCTGAGGGTAGCCCAGGAATCTGAAAGCCTGCTCTGGGGGTGGCCCAAATGTCTGGCAGCCAGCTCTGGGGTGGCCCAGGAGTCTGACAGTATGTTCTGGGGGTGGCCCAGGAATCTGACAGCCTACTTTGGGGCTCTCCCAGGAGTCTGACAGCCTTCTCTGAGGGTAGCCCAGGAATCTGACAGCACACTCTGGGGGTGGACCAGGGGTGTGAACTGGAGCAGGTTGTAGAACACTTTTACGCCAAATGGCATAAAATGGAATGGTTTTTATCATACAATAGAGTACATTGTGCCATCGCATAACACATTCCCTCCACAGTGCAATGCAAAACTAATACAAGGTGATTGGGTTAAACCCTGGTAATGTTTATGGAAAACCTATTTAAATTCATTGCAAATTGATTAAAGTTCACCTTTTAAAAAAAGCGGCCTCCTCCATATACCCCTACAGCCGTCCTAGCCATCACCAGAATAGGTGAATATTCTACCATTTTAGTAGAAATAACCTTTAATCAATTTAGCAAAAATTTTAGCAAAGTGACATGACAACATACCATGCAACTCTGCAAACTCAAGCATACAACTCTGCAAACAATTACAATTTATACACTCACTTTGCGCTAATCTAAACCTGGGGGTGGCCAAGTTGTCTCACAGCCCCACTCTGGATGTGACCCAGGAGTCTTACAACTCCTACTAAGGGTTGCCCAAGAGACTTACAGCTGGAACTGGGGGTCACCCTGGAGTCTTACAGCCTTCTCTTGGGGTGACAAAGTAGTGTCACAGCCTGCTCTTGGGGATGACGCTGGTGTCTCACAGCTTGCTTTTGGGTTGGCACGGAAGCCTTACAGCTCCCTCTATGGGTAGTCTTACTGCCTGCTCACGGAGTCACCAAGGAGGCTTACAGCCTGCTATGGAGGTGAAACAGGAGTCTTACAGCCTACTCTAGGGATAAAACAGGAGTTTTAAAACCTGTTTTGGGGGATGGCCCATGAGTATGACAGCCTGCTCTGGGTCTCGCCCAGGGGTTTGACTGCCTGCTCTAGGAGTGGCCCAGGAGTCTGTCATCCTGATCTGGGGTTGGCCCAGATGTCTGACAGCCTGATCTGGGGTTAGCCAAGGAGTGTGACAGTCTGCTCTGTGTTTTGCCCAGGAGTCTAAAAGACTCCTCTAGGGGTGGCCCAGGAGTCTTGACACCTGTTCTGGGGTGGCGCCGGAGTCTGACAGAGATGTCTTACAGCTTGCTTTTGCGTTGGCCAAGAAGCCTTACTGCTCTCACTGGGGAAAGAGTCTTACAGCCTGCTCACGTAGCAGCCCTGGAGTCTTAGATCCTGCTGTGGGGGAGAAACAGGAGTCTTACAGCCTACTTTGGGGGATAAAACAGGAGTCTTAAAGCCTGTTTTGGGGGTTGGCCCATGAGTATGACAGCCTGCTCTGGGTCTGACCCAGGAGTTGGTCTGCCTGCTCTAGGGGTGGCCCAGAAGTCTGACATTCTGATCTGGGGTTGGCCCAAATATCTGACAGCCTGCTCTGGGGTGGCCCAAGAGTCTGACAGCCTGCTCTAGGGTTAGCCCAGGAGTCTGAGAGTCTTCTCTGGGGTTTGCTTAGGAGTCTGACAGTATGTTCTGGGGGTGGCCTAGGAATCTGACAGCCCGCTCTGGGGGTGGCCCAGAAGTCGGACAGCCTGCTCTGGGGGTGGCCCAGGAGGCTGACAGTATGTTCTGGGGGTGGCCCAGGAATCTGACAGCCTGCTCTTGGGCTGGTCCAGAAGTCTGACAGCCTGCTCTGGGGCTGGCCCAGGAGTCTGACAGCCTGCTCTGAGGGTAGCCCAGGAATCTGAAAGCCTGCTCTGGGGGTGGCCCAAATGTCTGACAGCCTGCTCTGGGGGTGGCCCAAATGTCTGACAGCCAGCTCTGGGGTGGCCCAGGAGTCTGACAGTATGTTCTGGGGGTGGCCCAGGAATCTGACAGCCTACTTTGGGGCTGGCCCAGGAGTCTGACAGCCTTCTCTGAGGGTAGCCCAGGAATCTGACAGCACACTCTGGGGGTGGACCAGGGGTGTGTACTGGAGCAGGTTGTAGCACACTTTTACGCCAAATGGCATAAAATGGAATGGTTTTTATCATACAATAGAGTACATTGTGCCATCGCATAACACATTCCCTCCATAGTGCAATGCAAAACTAATACAAGGTGATTGGGTTAAACCCTGGTAATGTTTATGGAAAACCTATTTAAATTCATTGTAAATTGATTAAAGTTCACCTTTTAAAAAAAGCGGCCTCCTCCATATACCCCTACAGCCGTCCTAGCCATCACCAGAATAAGTGAATATTCTACCATTTTAGTAGAAATAACCTTTAATCAATTTAGCAAAAATTTGAGCAAAGTGACATGACAACATAGCATGCAACTCTGCAAACTCAAGCATACAACTCTGCAAACAATTACAATTTATACACTCACTTTGCGCTAATCTAAACCTGGGGGTGGCCAAGTTGTCTCACAGCCCCACTCTGGATGTGACCCAGGAGTCTTACAACTCCTACTAAGGGTTGCCCAAGAGACTTAAAGCTGGAACTGGGGGTCACCCTGGAGTCTTACAGCCTTCTCTTGGGGTGACAAAGTAGTGTCACAGCCTGCTCTTGGGGATGACGCTGGTGTCTCACAGCTTGCTTTTGGGTTGGCACGGAAGCCTTACAGCTCCCACTATGGGTAGTCTTACTGCCTGCTCACGGAGTCACCAAGGAGGCTTACAGCCTGCTATGGAGGTGAAACAGGAGTCTTACAGCCTACTCTAGGGATAAAACAGGAGTTTTAAAACCTGTTTTGGGGGATGGCCCATGAGTATGACAGCCTGCTCTGGGTCTCGCCCAGGGGTTTGACTGCCTGCTCTAGGAGTGGCCCAGGAGTCTGTCATCCTGATCTGGGGTTGGCCCAGATGTCTGACAGCCTGCTCTGGGGTTAGCCAAGGAGTGTGACAGTCTGCTCTGTGTTTTGCCCAGGAGTCTAAAAGACTCCTCTAGGGGTGGCCCAGGAGTCTTGACACCTGTTCTGGGGTGGCGCCGGAGTCTTACAGAGATGTCTTACAGCTTGCTTTTGCGTTGGCCAAGAAGCCTTACTGCTCTCACTGGGGGAAGAGTCTTACAGCCTGCTCACGTAGCAGCCCTGGAGTCTTAGATCCTGTTGTGGGGGAGAAACAGGAGTCTTACAGCCTACTTTGGGGGATAAAACAGGAGTCTTAAAGCCTGTTTTGGGGGTGGCCCATGAGTATGACAGCCTGCTCTGGGTCTGACCCAGGAGTTGGTCTGCCTGCTCTAGGGGTGGCCCAGAAGTCTGACATTCTGATCTGGGGTTGGCCCAAATATCTGACAGCCTGCTCTGGGGTGGCCCAAGAGTCTGACAGCCTGCTCAAGGGTTAGCCCAGGAGTCTGAGAGTCTTCTCTGGGGTTTGCTTAGGAGTCTGACAGTATGTTCTGGGGGTGGCCTAGGAATCTGACAGCCCGCTCTGGGGGTGGCCCAGAAGTCGGACAGCCTGCTCTGGGGGTGGCCCAGGAGGCTGACAGTATGTTCTGGGGGTGGCCCAGGAATCTGACAGCCTGCTCTGAGGGTAGCCCAGGAATCTGAAAGCCTGCTCTGGGGGTGGCCCAAATGTCTGGCAGCCAGCTCTGGGGTGGCCCAGGAGTCTGACAGTATGTTCTGGGGGTGGCCCAGGAATCTGACAACCTACTTTGGGGCTCTCCCAGGAGTCTGACAGCCTTCTCTGAGGGTAGCCCAGGAATCTGACAGCACACTCTGGGGGTGGACCAGGGGTGTGAACTGGAGCAGGTTGTAGAACACTTTTACGCCAAATGGCATAAAATGGAATGGTTTTTATCATACAATAGAGTACATTGTGCCATCGCATAACACATTCCCTCCACAGTGCAATGCAAAACTAATACAAGGTGATTGGGTTAAACCCTGGTAATGTTTATGGAAAACCTATTTAAATTCATTGCAAATTGATTAAAGTTCACCTTTTAAAAAAAGCGGCCTCCTCCATATACCCCTACAGCCGTCCTAGCCATCACCAGAATAGGTGAATATTCTACCATTTTAGTAGAAATAACCTTTAATCAATTTAGCAAAAATTTGAGCAAAGTGACATGACAACATACCATGCAACTCTGCAAACTCAAGCATACAACTCTGCAAACAATTACAATTTATACACTCACTTTGCGCTAATCTAAACCTGGGGGTGGCCAAGTTGTCTCACAGCCCCACTCTGGATGTGACCCAGGAGTCTTACAACTCCTACTAAGGGTTGCCCAAGAGACTTACAGCTTGAACTGGGGGTCACCCTGGAGTCTTACAGCCTTCTCTTGGGGTGACAAAGCATTGTCACAGCCTGCTCTTGGGGATGACGCTGGTGTCTCACAGCTTGCTTTTGGGTTGGCACAGAAGCCTTACAGCTCCCACTATGGGTAGTCTTACTGCCTGCTCACGGAGTCACCAAGGAGGCTTACAGCCTGCAATGGAGGTAAAACAGGAGTCTTACAGCCTACTCTAGCGATAAAACAGGAGTTTTAAAACCTGTTTTGGGGGAGGCCCATGAGTTTGACAGCCTGCTCTGGGTCTCGCCCAGGGGTTTGACTGCCTGTTTTAGGAGTGGCCCAGGAGTCTGTCATCCTGATCTGGGGTTGGCCCAGATGTCTGACAGCCTGATCTGGGGTTAGTCAAGGAGTGTGACAGTCTGCTCTGTGTTTTGCCCAGGAGTCTAAAAGACTCCTCTAGGGGTGGCCCAGGAGTCCTGACACCTGTTCTGGGGTTGCGCCGGAGTCTGACCGAGATGTCTTACAGATTGCTTTTGGGTTGGCCAAGAAGCCTTACTGCTCTCACTGGGGGAAGAGTCTTACAGCCTGCTCACGTAGCAGCCCTGGAGTCTTAGATCCTGCTGTGGGGGAGAAACAGGAGTCTTACAGCCTACTTTGGGGGATAAAACAGGAGTCTTAAAGCCTGTTTTGGGGGTGGCCCATGAGTATGACAGCCTGCTCTTGGTCTGACCCAGGAGTTGGTCTGCCTGCTCTAGGGGTGGCCCAGAAGTCTGACATTCTGATCTGGGGTTGGCCCAAATATCTGACAGCCTGCTCTGGGGTGACCCAAGAGTCTGACAGCCTGCTCTAGGGTTAGCCCAGGAGTCTGAGAGTCTTCTCTGGGGTTTGCTTAGGAGTCTGACAGTATGTTCTGGGGGTGGCCTAGGAATCTGACAGCCCGCTCTGGGGGTGGCCCAGAAGTCGGACAGCCTGCTCTGGGGGTGGCCCAGGAGGCTGACAGTATGTTCTGGGGGTGGCCCAGGAATCTGACAGCCTGCTCTGGGGCTGGTCCAGAAGTCTGACAGCCTGCTCTGGGGCTGGCCCAGGAGTCTGACAGCCTGCTCTGAGGGTAGCCCAGGAATCTGAAAGCCTGCTCTGGGGGTGGCCCAAATGTCTGACAGCCAGCTCTGGGGTGGCCCAGGAGTCTGACAGTATGTTCTGGGGGTGGCCCAGGAATCTGACAGCCTACTTTGGGGCTGGCCCAGGAGTCTGACAGTCTTCTCTGAGGGTAGCCCAGGAATCTGACAGCACACTCTGGGGGTGGACCAGGGGTGTGAACTGGAGCAGGTTGTAGCACACTTTTACGCCAAATGGCATAAAATGGAATGGTTTTTATCATACAATAGAGTACATTGTGCCATCGCATAACACATTCCCTCCATAATGCAATGCAAAACTAATACAAGGTGATTGGGTTAAACCCTGGTAATGTTTATGGAAAACCTATTTAAATTCATTGTAAATTGATTAAAGTTCACCTTTTAAAAAAAGCGGCCTCCTCCATATACCCCTACAGCCGTCCTAGCCATCACCAGAATAAGTGAATATTCTACCATTTTAGTAGAAATAACCTTTAATCAATTTACCAAAAATTTGAGCAAAGTGACATGACAACATACCATGCAACTCTGCAAACAATTACAATTTATACACTCACTTTGCGCTAATCTAAACCTGGGGGTGGCCAAGTTGTCTCACAGCCCCACTCTGGATGTGACCCAGGAGTCTTACAACTCCTACTAAGGGTTGCCCAAGAGACTTACAGCTGGAACTGGGGGTCACCCTGGAGTCTTACAGCCTTCTCTTGGGGTGACAAAGTAGTGTCACAGCCTGCTCTTGGGGATGACGCTGGTGTCTCACAGCTTGCTTTTGGGTTGGCACGGAAGCCTTACAGCTCCCTCTATGGGTAGTCTTACTGCCTGCTCACGGAGTCACCAAGGAGGCTTACAGCCTGCTATGGAGGTGAAACAGGAGTCTTACAGCCTACTCTAGGGATAAAACAGGAGTTTTAAAACCTGTTTTGGGGGATGGCCCATGAGTATGACAGCCTGCTCTGGGTCTCGCCCAGGGGTTTGACTGCCTGCTCTAGGAGTGGCCCAGGAGTCTGTCATCCTGATCTGGGGTTGGCCCAGATGTCTGACAGCCTGATCTGGGGTTAGCCAAGGAGTGTGACAGTCTGCTCTGTGTTTTGCCCAGGAGTCTAAAAGACTCCTCTAGGGGTGGCCCAGGAGTCTTGACACCTGTTCTGGGGTGGCGCCGGAGTCTGACAGAGATGTCTTACAGCTTGCTTTTGGGTTGGCCAAGAAGCCTTACTGCTCTCACTGGGGGAAGAGTCTTACAGCCTGCTCACCTAGCAGCCCTGTAGTCTTAGATCCTGCTGTGGGGGAGAAACAGGAGTCTTACAGCCTACTTTGGGGGATAAAACAGGAGTCTTAAAGCCTGTTTTGGGGGTGGCCCATGAGTATGACAGCCTGCTCTGGGTCTGACCCAGGAGTTGGTCTGCCTGCTCTAGGGGTGGCCCAGAAGTCTGACATTGTGATCTGGGGTTGGCCCAAATATCTGACAGCCTGCTCTGGGGTGGCCCAAGAGTCTGACAGCCTGCTCTAGGGTTAGCCCAGGGGTCTGAGAGTCTTCTCTGGGGTTTGCTTAGGAGTCTGACAGTATGTTCTGGGGGTGGCCTAGGAATCTGACAGCCCGCTCTGGGGCTGGCCCAGGAGTCTGACAGCCTGCTCCGGGGGTGGCCCAAATGTCTGACAGCCTGCTCTGGGGCTGGCCTAGGAGTCTGACAGCCTGCTCTGAGGGTAGCCCAGGAATCTGAAAGCCTGCTCTGGGGGTGGCCCAAATGTCTGACAGCCAGCTCTGGGGTGGCCCAGGAGTCTGACAGTATGTGCTGGGGATGGCCCAGGAATCTGACAGCCTACTTTGGGGCTGGCCCAGGAGTCTGACAGCCTTCTCTGAGGGTAGCCCAGGAATCTGACAGCACACTCTGGGGGTGGACCAGGGGTGTGAACTGAAACAGGTTGTAGCACACTTTTACGCCAAATGGCATAAAATGGAATGGTTTTTATCATACAATAGAGTACATTGTGCCATCGCATAACACATTCCCTCCATAGTGCAATGCAAAACTAATACAAGGTGATTGGGTTAAACCCTGGTAATGTTTATGGAAAACCTATTTAAATTCATTGTAAATTGATTAAAGTTCACCTTTTAAAAAAAGCGGCCTCCTCCATATACCCCTACAGCCGTCCTAGCCATCACCAGAATAAGTGAATATTCTACCATTTTAGTAGAAATAACCTTTAATCAATTTACCAAAAATTTGAGCAAAGTGACATGACAACATACCATGCAACTCTGCAAACTCAAGCATACAACTCTGCAAACAATTACAATTTATACACTCACTTTGCGCTAATCTAAACCTGGGGGTGGCCAAGTTGTCTCACAGGCCCACTCTGGATGTGACCCAGGAGTCTTACAACTCCTACTAAGAGTTGCCCAAGAGACTTACAACTCGAACTAGGGGTCACCCTGGAGTCTTACAGCCTTCTCTTGGGTTGACAAAGTAGTGTCACAGCCTGCTCTTGGGGATGACGCTGGTGTCTCACAGCTTGCTTTTGGGTTGGCACGGAAGCCTTACAGCTTCCACTATGGGTAGTCTTACTGCCTGCTCACGGAGTCACCAAGGAGGCTTACAGCCTGCTATGGAGGTGAAACAGGAGTCTTACAGCCTACTCTAGGGATAAAACAGGAGTTTTAAAACCTGTTTTGGGGGATGGTCCATGAGTATGACAGCCTGCTCTGGGTCTCGCCCAGGGGTTTGACTGCCTGCTCTAGGAGTGGCCCAGGAGTCTGTCATCCTGATCTGGGGTTGGCCCAGATGTCTGACAGCCTGATCTGGGGTTAGCCAAGGAGTGTGACAGTCTGCTCTGTGTTTTGCCCAGGAGTCTAAAAGACTCCTCTAGGGGTGGCCCAGGAGTCTTGACACCTGTTCTGGGGTGGCGCCGGAGTCTGACAGAGATGTCTTACAGCTTGCTTTTGGGTTGGCCAAGAAGCCTTACTGCTCTCACTGGGGGAAGAGTCTTACAGCCTGCTCACGTAGCAGCCCTGGAGTCTTAGATCCTGCTGTGGGGGAGAAACAGGAGTCTTACAGCCTACTTTGGGTGAAAAAACAGGAGTCTTAAAGCCTGTTTTGGGGGTGGCCCATGAGTATGACAGCCCGCTCTGGGTCTGACCCAGGAGTTGGTCTGCCTGCTCTAGGGGTGGCCCAGAAGTCTGACATTGTGATCTGGGGTTGGCCCAAATATCTGACAGCCTGCTCTGGGGTGGCCCAAGAGTCTGACAGCCTGCTCTAGGGTTAGCCCAGGAGTCTGAGAGTCTTCTCTGGGGTTTGCTTAGGAGTCTGACAGTATGTTCTGGGGGTGGCCTAGGAATCTGACAGCCCACTCTGGGGGTGGCCCAGAAGTCGGACAGCCTGCTCTGGGGGTGGCCCAGGAGGCTGACAGTATGTTCTGGGGGTGGCCCAGGAATCTGACAGCCTGCTCTGGGGCTGGTCCAGAAGTCTGACAGCCGGCTCTGGGGCTGGCCCAGGAGTCTGACAGCCTGCTCTGAGGGTAGCCCAGGAATCTGAAAGCCTGCTCTGGGGGTGGCTCAAATGTCTGACAGTCTGCTTTGGGGAGGCCCAGGAGTCTGACAGTATGTTCTGGGGGTGGCCCAGGAATCTGACAGCCTGCTCTGGGGGTGGCCCAAATGTCTGACAGCCAGCTCTGGGGTGGCCCAGGAGTCTGACAGTATGTTCTGGGGGTGGCCCAGGAATCTGACAGCCTGCTCTGGGGCTGGCCCAGGAGTCTGACAGCCTGCTCTGAGGGTAGCCCAGGAATCTGACAGCCTGCTCTGGGGGTGGCCCAAATGTCTGACAGCCTACTCTGGGGGTGGCCCAAATGTCTGACAGCCTGCTCTGGGGTGGCCCAGGAGTCTGACAGTATGTTCTGGGGGTGGCCCAGGAATCTGACAGCCTACTTTGGGGCTGGCCCAGGAGTCTGACAGCCTTCTCTGAGGGTAGC
The DNA here is from genome assembly GCF_040894005.1 of Engystomops pustulosus. Taxonomy (NCBI): domain Eukaryota; kingdom Metazoa; phylum Chordata; class Amphibia; order Anura; family Leptodactylidae; genus Engystomops; species Engystomops pustulosus. The sequence goes on from NC_092414.1 coordinate 35,380,452, forward strand.
CCAGGAATCTTAAAGCCTGCTCTGGGGGTGCCCCAAATGTCTGACAGCCAGCTCTGGGGTGGCCCAGGAGTCTGACAGTATGTTCTGGGGGTGGCCCAGGAATCTGACAGCCTACTTTGGGGCTGGCCCAGGAGTCTGACAGCCTTCTCTGAGGGTAGCCCAGGAATCTGAAAGCCTGCTCTAGGGGTGGCCCAGAAGTCTGACATTCTGATCTGGGGTTGGCCCAAATATCTGACAGCCTGCTCTGGGGTGGCCCAAGAGTCTGACAGCCTGCTCTAGGGTTAGCCCAGGAGTCTGAGAGTCTTCTCTGGGGTTTGCTTAGGAGTCTGACAGTTTGTTCTGGGGGTGGCCTAGGAATCTGACAGCCCGCTCTGGGGGTGGCCCAGAAGTCGGACAGCCTGCTCTGGGGGTGGCCCAGAAGTCGGACAGCCTGCTCTGGGGGTGGCCCAGGAGGCTGACAGTATGTTCTGGGGGTGGCCCAGGAATCTGACAGCCTGCTCTGGGGCTGGTCCAGAAGTCTGACAGCCTGCTCTGGGGCTGGCCCAGGAGTCTGAAAGCCTGCTCTGGGGGTGGCCCAAATGTCTGACAGCCAGCTCTGGGGTGGCCCAGGAGTCTGACAGTATGTTCTGGGGGTGGCCCAGGAATCTGACAGCCTACTTTGGGGCTGGCCCAGGAGCCTGACAGCCTTCTCTGAGGGTAGCCCAGGAATCTGACAGCACACTCTGGGGGTGGACCAGGGGTGTGAACTGGAGCAGGTTGTAGCACACTTTTACGCCAAATGGCATAAAATGGAATGGTTTTTATCATACAATAGAGTACATTGTGCCATCGCATAACACATTCCCTCCATAGTGCAATGCAAAACTAATACAAGGTGATTGGGTTAAACCCTGGTAATGTTTATGGAAAACCTATTTAAATTCATTGTAAATTGATTAAAGTTCACCTTTTAAAAAAAGCGGCCTCCTCCATATACCCCTACAGCCGTCCTAGCCATCACCAGAATAAGTGAATATTCTACCATTTTAGTAGAAATAACCTTTAATCAATTTAGCAAAAATTTGAGCAAAGTGACATGACAACATACCATGCAACTCTGCAAACTCAAGCATACAACTCTGCAAACAATTACAATTTATACACTCACTTTGCGCTAATCTAAACCTGGGGGTGGCCAAGTTGTCTCACAGCCCCACTCTGGATGTGACCCAGGAGTCTTACAACTCCTACTAAGGGTTGCCCAAGAGACTAACAGCTGGAACTGGGGGTCACCCTGGAGTCTTACAGCCTTCTCTTGGGGTGACAAAGTAGTGTCACAGCCTGCTCTTGGGGATGACGCTGGTGTCTCACAGCTTGCTTTTGGGTTGGCACGGAAGCCTTACAGCTCCCACTATGGGTAGTCTTACTGCCTGCTCACGGAGTCACCAAGGAGGCTTACAGCCTGCTATGGAGGTGAAACAGGAGTCTTACAGCCTACTCTAGGGATAAAACAGGAGTTTTAAAACCTGTTTTGGGGGATGGCCCATGAGTATGACAGCCTGCTCTGGGTCTCGCCCAGGGGTTTGACTGCCTGCTCTAGGAGTGGCCCAGGAGTCTTCAACCAAAAAACAAAAAAGCTCTGTAGCGTGTGACTCCTAGTGTGTACACCGGTCTACAAATGAGGGCTCTCATAACCCATTAACCAAGCATTTAGAGACATATGACCGGAGTCAGCAATATAAATCAATTTTTCTTTATATCCAAATGTGAAAAGACATAAAACACCAGTACATCACCATATCTTCGGCAAACAGTGTCAATTGTCCATAAAATTGTAGCACGCTAGGAGATCATGGCTTTTCACTGAACATGTCTGAGGAAGGAGGACACACCTCCGAAACGTCACACTAGACCATACGGGCGTCGGTTGCTCAGTGCAAAGCCATGATCTCCTAGCGTGCTACAATTTTATGGACAATTGACACTGTTTGCCGAAGATATGGTGATGTACTGGTGTTTTATGTCTTTTCACATTTGGATATAAAGAAAAATTGATTTATATTGCTGACTCCGGTCATATGTCTCTAAATGCGTGGCCCAGGAGTCTGTCATCCTGATCTGGGGTTGGCCCAGATGTCTGACAGCCTGATCTGGGGTTAGCCAAGGAGTGTGACAGTCTGCTCTGTGTTTTGCCCAGGAGTCTAAAAGACTCCTCTAGGGGTGGCCCAGGAGTCTTGACACCTGTTCTGGGGTGGCGCCGGAGTCTGACAGAGATGTCTTACAGCTTGCTTTTGGGTTGGCCAAGAAGCCTTACTGCTCTCACTGGGGGAAGAGTCTTACAGCCTGCTCACGTAGCAGCCCTGGAGTCTTAGATCCTGCTGTGGGGGAGAAACAGGAGTCTTACAGCCTACTTTGGGGGATAAAACAGGAGTCTTAAAGCCTGTTTTGGGGGTGGCCCATGAGTATGACAGCCTGCTCTGGGTCTGACCCAGGAGTTGGTCTGCCTGCTCTAGGGGTGGCCCAGAAGTCTGACATTGTGATCTGGGGTTGGCCCAAATATCTGACAGCCTGCTCTGGGGTGGCCCAAGAGTCTGACAGCCTGCTCTAGGGTTAGCCCAGGAGTCTGAGAGTCTTCTCTGGGGTTTGCTTAGGAGTCTGACAGTATGTTCTGGGGGTGGCCTAGGAATCTGACAGCCCGCTCTGGGGGTGGCCCAGAAGTCTGACAGCCTGCTCTGGGGGTGGCCCAGGAGGCTGACAGTATGTTCTGGGGGTGGCCCAGGAATCTGACAGCCTGCTCTGGGGCTGGTCCAGAAGTCTGACAGCCTGCTCTGGGGCTGGCCCAGGAGTCTGACAGCCTGCTCTGAGGGTAGCCCAGGAATCTGAAAGCCTGCTCTGGGGGTGGCCCAAATGTCTGACAGCCAGCTCTGGGGTGGCCCAGGAGTCTGACAGTATGTTCTGGGGGTGGCCCAGGAATCTGACAGCCTACTTTGGGGCTGGCCCAGGAGTCTGACAGCCTTCTCTGAGGGTAGCCCAGGAATCTGACAGCACACTCTGGGGGTGGACCAGGGGTGTGAACTGAAACAGGTTGTAGCACACTTTTACGCCAAATGGCATAAAATGGAATGGTTTTTATCATACAATAGAGTACATTGTGCCATCGCATAACACATTCCCTCCATAGTGCAATGCAAAACTAATACAAGGTGATTGGGTTAAACCCTGGTAATGTTTATGGAAAACCTATTTAAATTCATTGTAAATTGATTAAAGTTCACCTTTTAAAAAAAGCGGCCTCCTCCATATACCCCTACAGCCGTCCTAGCCATCACCAGAATAAGTGAATATTCTACCATTTTAGTAGAAATAACCTTTAATCAATTTACCAAAAATTTGAGCAAAGTGACATGACAACATACCATGCAACTCTGCAAACTCAAGCATACAACTCTGCAAACAATTACAATTTATACACTCACTTTGCGCTAATGTAAACCTGGGGGTGGCCAAGTTGTCTCACAGCCCCACTCTGGATGTGACCCAGGAGTCTTACAACTCCTACTAAGGGTTGCCCAAGAGATTTACAACTCGAACTGGGGGTCACCCTGGAGTCTTACAGCCTTCTCTTGGGGTGACAAAGTAGTGTCACAGCCTGCTCTTGGGGATGACGCTGGTGTCTCACAGCTTGCTTTTGGGTTGGCACGGAAGCCTTACAGCTCCCACTATGGGTAGTCTTACTGCCTGCTCACGGAGTCACCAAGGAGGCTTACAGCCTGCTATGGAGGTGAAACAGGAGTCTTACAGCCTACTCTAGGGATAAAACAGGAGTTTTAAAACCTGTTTTGGGGGATGGCCCATGAGTATGACAGCCTGCTCTGGGTCTCGCCCAGGGGTTTGACTGCCTGCTCTAGGAGTGGCCCAGGAGTCTGTCATCCTGATCTGGGGTTGGCCCAGATGTCTGACAGCCTGATCTGAGGTTAGCCAAGGAGTGCGACAGTCTGCTCTGTGTTTTGCCCAGGAGTCTAAAAGACTCCTCTAGGGGTGGCCCAGGAGTCTTGACACCTGTTCTGGGGTGGCGTCGGAGTCTGACAGAGATGTCTTACAGCTTGCTTTTGCGTTGGCCAAGAAGCCTTACTGCTCTCACTGGGGGAAGAGTCTTACAGCCTGCTCACGTAGCAGCCCTGGAGTCTTAGATCCTGCTGTGGGGGAGAAACAGGAGTCTTACAGCCTACTTTGGGGGATAAAACAGGAGTCTTAAAGCCTGTTTTGGGGGTGGCCCATGAGTATGACAGCCTGCTCTGGGTCTGACCCAGGAGTTGGTCTGCCTGCTCTAGGGGTGGCCCAGAAGTCTGACATTGTGATCTGGGGTTGGCCCAAATATCTGACAGCCTGCTCTGGGGTGGCCCAAGAATCTGACAGCCTGCTCTAGGGTTAGCCCAGGAGTCTGAGAGTCTTCTCTGGGGTTTGCTTAGGAGTCTGACAGTATGTTCTGGGGGTGGCCTAGGAATCTGACAGCCTGCTCTGGGGGTGGCCCAGAAGTCTGACAGCCTGCTCTGGGGGTGGCCCAGGAGGCTGACAGTATGCTCTGGGGGTGGCCCAGGAATCTGACAGCCTGCTCTGGGGCTGGTCCAGAAGTCTGACAGCCTGCTCTGGGGCTGGCCCAGGAGTCTGACAGCCTGCTCTGAGGGTAGCCCAGGAATCTGAAAGCCTGCTCTGGGGGTGGCCCAAATGTCTGACAGCCAGCTCTGGGGTGGCCCAGGAGTCTGACAGTATGTTCTGGGGGTGGCCCAGGAATCTGACAGCCTACTTTGGGGCTGGCCCAGGAGTCTGACAGCCTTCTCTGAGGGTAGCCCAGGAATCTGACAGCACACTCTGGGGGTGGACCAGGGGTGTGAACTGAAACAGGTTGTAGCACACTTTTACGCCAAATGGCATAAAATGGAATGGTTTTTATCATACAATAGAGTACATTGTGCCATCGCATAACACATTCCCTCCATAGTGCAATGCAAAACTAATACAAGGTGATTGGGTTAAACCCTGGTAATGTTTATGGAAAACCTATTTAAATTCATTGTAAATTGATTAAAGTTCACCTTTTAAAAAAAGCGGCCTCCTCCATATACCCCTACAGCCGTCCTAGCCATCACCAGAATAAGTGAATATTCTACCATTTTAGTAGAAATAACCTTTAATCAATTTACCAAAAATTTGAGCAAAGTGACATGACAACATACCATGCAACTCTGCAAACTCAAGCATACAACTCTGCAAACAATTACAATTTATACACTCACTTTGCGCTAATCTAAACCTGGGGGTGGCCAAGTTGTCTCACAGCCCCACTCTGGATGTGACCCAGGAGTCTTACAACTCCTACTAAGGGTTGCCCAAGAGACTTACAGCTGGAACTGGGGGTCAGCCTGGAGTCTTACAGCCTTCTCTTGGGGTGACAAAGTAGTGTCACAGCCTGCTCTTGGGGATGACGCTGGTGTCTCACAGCTTGCTTTTGGGTTGGCACGGAAGCCTTACAGCTCCCACTATGGGTAGTCTTACTGCCTGCTCACGGAGTCACCAAGGAGGCTTACAGCCTGCTATGGAGGTGAAACAGGAGTCTTAAAACCTACTCTAGGGATAAAACAGGAGTTTTAAAACCTGTTTTGGGGGATGGCCCATGAGTATGACAGCCTGCTCTGGGTCTCGCCCAGGGGTTTGACTGCCTGCTCTAGGAGTGGCCCAGGAGTCTGTCATCCTGATCTGGGGTTGGCCCAGATGTCTGACAGCCTGATCTGGGGTTAGCCAAGGAGTGTGACAGTCTGCTCTGTGTTTTGCCCAGGAGTCTAAAAGACTCCTCTAGGGGTGGCCCAGGAGTCTTGACACCTGTTCTGGGGTGGCGCCGGAGTCTGACAGAGATGTCTTACAGCTTGCTTTTGGGTTGGCCAAGAAGCCTTACTGCTCTCACTGGGGGAAGAGTCTTACAGCCTGCTCACGTAGCAGCCCTGGAGTCTTAGATCCTGCTGTGGGGGAGAAACAGGAGTCTTACAGCCTACTTTGGGGGATAAAACAGGAGTCTTAAAGCCTGTTTTGGGGGTGGCCCATGAGTATGACAGCCTGCTCTGGGTCTGACCCAGGAGTTGGTCTGCCTGCTCTAGGGGTGGCCCAGAAGTCTGACATTGTGATCTGGGGTTGGCCCAAATATCTGACAGCCTGCTCTGGGGTGGCCCAAGAGTCTGACAGCCTGCTCTAGGGTTAGCCCAGGAGTCTGAGAGTCTTCTCTGGGGTTTGCTTAGGAGTCTGACAGTATGTTCTGGGGGTGGCCTAGGAATCTGACAGCCCGCTCTGGGGGTGGCCCAGAAGTCTGACAGCCTGCTCTGGGGGTGGCCCAGGAGGCTGACAGTATGTTCTGGGGGTGGCCCAGGAATCTGACAGCCTGCTCTGGGGCTGGTCCAGAAGTCTGACAGCCTGCTCTGGGGCTGGCCCAGGAGTCTGACAGCCTGCTCTGAGGGTAGCCCAGGAATCTGAAAGCCTGCTCTGGGGCTGGCCCAGGAGTCTGACAGCCTGCTCTGAGGGTAGCCCAGGAATCTGAAAGCCTGCTCTGGGGGTGGCCCAAATGTCTGACAGCCAGCTCTGGGGTGGCCCAGGAGTCTGACAGTATGTTCTGGGGGTGGCCCAGGAATCTGACAGCCTACTTTGGGGCTGGCCCAGGAGTCTGACAGCCTTCTCTGAGGGTAGCCCAGGAATCTGACAGCACACTCTGGGGGTGGACCAGGGGTGTGAACTGAAACAGGTTGTAGCACACTTTTACGCCAAATGGCATAAAATGGAATGGTTTTTATCATACAATAGAGTACATTGTGCCATCGCATAACACATTCCCTCCACAGTGCAATGCAAAACTAATACAAGGTGATTGGGTTAAACCCTGGTAATGTTTATGGAAAACCTATTTAAATTCATTGCAAATTGATTAAAGTTCACCTTTTAAAAAAAGCGGCCTCCTCCATATACCCCTACAGCCGTCCTAGCCATCACCAGAATAGGTGAATATTCTACCATTTTAGTAGAAATAACCTTTAATCAATTTAGCAAAAATTTGAGCAAAGTGACATGACAACATACCATGCAACTCTGCAAACTCAAGCATACAACTCTGCAAACAATTACAATTTATACACTCACTTTGCGCTAATCTAAACCTGGGGGTGGCCAAGTTGTCTCACAGCCCCACTCTGGATGTGACCCAGGAGTCTTACAACTCCTACTAAGGGTTGCCCAAGAGACTTACAGCTTGAACTGGGGGTCACCCTGGAGTCTTACAGCCTTCTCTTGGGGTGACAAAGCATTGTCACAGCCTGCTCTTGGGGATGACGCTGGTGTCTCACAGCTTGCTTTTGGGTTGGCACAGAAGCCTTACAGCTCCCACTATGGGTAGTCTTACTGCCTGCTCACGGAGTCACCAAGGAGGCTTACAGCCTGCAATGGAGGTAAAACAGGAGTCTTACAGCCTACTCTAGCGATAAAACAGGAGTTTTAAAACCTGTTTTGGGGGAGGCCCATGAGTTTGACAGCCTGCTCTGGGTCTCGCCCAGGGGTTTGACTGCCTGTTTTAGGAGTGGCCCAGGAGTCTGTCATCCTGATCTGGGGTTGGCCCAGATGTCTGACAGCCTGATCTGGGGTTAGTCAAGGAGTGTGACAGTCTGCTCTGTGTTTTGCCCAGGAGTCTAAAAGACTCCTCTAGGGGTGGCCCAGGAGTCCTGACACCTGTTCTGGGGTTGCGCCGGAGTCTGACCGAGATGTCTTACAGATTGCTTTTGGGTTGGCCAAGAAGCCTTACTGCTCTCACTGGGGGAAGAGTCTTACAGCCTGCTCACGTAGCAGCCCTGGAGTCTTAGATCCTGCTGTGGGGGAGAAACAGGAGTCTTACAGCCTACTTTGGGGGATAAAACAGGAGTCTTAAAGCCTGTTTTGGGGGTGGCCCATGAGTATGACAGCCTGCTCTTGGTCTGACCCAGGAGTTGGTCTGCCTGCTCTAGGGGTGGCCCAGAAGTCTGACATTCTGATCTGGGGTTGGCCCAAATATCTGACAGCCTGCTCTGGGGTGACCCAAGAGTCTGACAGCCTGCTCTAGGGTTAGCCCAGGAGTCTGAGAGTCTTCTCTGGGGTTTGCTTAGGAGTCTGACAGTATGTTCTGGGGGTGGCCTAGGAATCTGACAGCCCGCTCTGGGGGTGGCCCAGAAGTCGGACAGCCTGCTCTGGGGGTGGCCCAGGAGGCTGACAGTATGTTCTGGGGGTGGCCCAGGAATCTGACAGCCTGCTCTGGGGCTGGTCCAGAAGTCTGACAGCCTGCTCTGGGGCTGGCCCAGGAGTCTGACAGCCTGCTCTGAGGGTAGCCCAGGAATCTGAAAGCCTGCTCTGGGGGTGGCCCAAATGTCTGACAGCCAGCTCTGGGGTGGCCCAGGAGTCTGACAGTATGTTCTGGGGGTGGCCCAGGAATCTGACAGCCTACTTTGGGGCTGGCCCAGGAGTCTGACAGTCTTCTCTGAGGGTAGCCCAGGAATCTGACAGCACACTCTGGGGGTGGACCAGGGGTGTGAACTGGAGCAGGTTGTAGCACACTTTTACGCCAAATGGCATAAAATGGAATGGTTTTTATCATACAATAGAGTACATTGTGCCATCGCATAACACATTCCCTCCATAATGCAATGCAAAACTAATACAAGGTGATTGGGTTAAACCCTGGTAATGTTTATGGAAAACCTATTTAAATTCATTGTAAATTGATTAAAGTTCACCTTTTAAAAAAAGCGGCCTCCTCCATATACCCCTACAGCCGTCCTAGCCATCACCAGAATAAGTGAATATTCTACCATTTTAGTAGAAATAACCTTTAATCAATTTACCAAAAATTTGAGCAAAGTGACATGACAACATACCATGCAACTCTGCAAACAATTACAATTTATACACTCACTTTGCGCTAATCTAAACCTGGGGGTGGCCAAGTTGTCTCACAGCCCCACTCTGGATGTGACCCAGGAGTCTTACAACTCCTACTAAGGGTTGCCCAAGAGACTTACAGCTGGAACTGGGGGTCACCCTGGAGTCTTACAGCCTTCTCTTGGGGTGACAAAGTAGTGTCACAGCCTGCTCTTGGGGATGACGCTGGTGTCTCACAGCTTGCTTTTGGGTTGGCACGGAAGCCTTACAGCTCCCTCTATGGGTAGTCTTACTGCCTGCTCACGGAGTCACCAAGGAGGCTTACAGCCTGCTATGGAGGTGAAACAGGAGTCTTACAGCCTACTCTAGGGATAAAACAGGAGTTTTAAAACCTGTTTTGGGGGATGGCCCATGAGTATGACAGCCTGCTCTGGGTCTCGCCCAGGGGTTTGACTGCCTGCTCTAGGAGTGGCCCAGGAGTCTGTCATCCTGATCTGGGGTTGGCCCAGATGTCTGACAGCCTGATCTGGGGTTAGCCAAGGAGTGTGACAGTCTGCTCTGTGTTTTGCCCAGGAGTCTAAAAGACTCCTCTAGGGGTGGCCCAGGAGTCTTGACACCTGTTCTGGGGTGGCGCCGGAGCCTGACAGAGATGTCTTACAGCTTGCTTTTGGGTTGGCCAAGAAGCCTTACTGCTCTCACTGGGGGAAGAGTCTTACAGCCTGCTCACCTAGCAGCCCTGTAGTCTTAGATCCTGCTGTGGGGGAGAAACAGGAGTCTTACAGCCTACTTTGGGGGATAAAACAGGAGTCTTAAAGCCTGTTTTGGGGGTGGCCCATGAGTATGACAGCCTGCTCTGGGTCTGACCCAGGAGTTGGTCTGCCTGCTCTAGGGGTGGCCCAGAAGTCTGACATTGTGATCTGGGGTTGGCCCAAATATCTGACAGCCTGCTCTGGGGTGGCCCAAGAGTCTGACAGCCTGCTCTAGGGTTAGCCCAGGGGTCTGAGAGTCTTCTCTGGGGTTTGCTTAGGAGTCTGACAGTATGTTCTGGGGGTGGCCTAGGAATCTGACAGCCCGCTCTGGGGCTGGCCCAGGAGTCTGACAGCCTGCTCCGGGGGTGGCCCAAATGTCTGACAGCCTGCTCTGGGGCTGGCCTAGGAGTCTGACAGCCTGCTCTGAGGGTAGCCCAGGAATCTGAAAGCCTGCTCTGGGGGTGGCCCAAATGTCTTACAGCCAGCTCTGGGGTGGCCCAGGAGTCTGACAGTATGTTCTGGGGATGGCCCAGGAATCTGACAGCCTACTTTGGGGCTGGCCCAGGAGTCTGACAGCCTTCTCTGAGGGTAGCCCAGGAATCTGACAGCACACTCTGGGGGTGGACCAGGGGTGTGAACTGAAACAGGTTGTAGCACACTTTTACGCCAAATGGCATAAAATGGAATGGTTTTTATCATACAATAGAGTACATTGTGCCATCGCATAACACATTCCCTCCATAGTGCAATGCAAAACTAATACAAGGTGATTGGGTTAAACCCTGGTAATGTTTATGGAAAACCTATTTAAATTCATTGTAAATTGATTAAAGTTCACCTTTTAAAAAAAGCGGCCTCCTCCATATACCCCTACAGCCGTCCTAGCCATCACCAGAATAAGTGAATATTCTACCATTTTAGTAGAAATAACCTTTAATCAATTTACCAAAAATTTGAGCAAAGTGACATGACAACATACCATGCAACTCTGCAAACTCAAGCATACAACTCTGCAAACAATTACAATTTATACACTCACTTTGCGCTAATCTAAACCTGGGGGTGGCCAAGTTGTCTCACAGGCCCACTCTGGATGTGACCCAGGAGTCTTACAACTCCTACTAAGAGTTGCCCAAGAGACTTACAACTCGAACTAGGGGTCACCCTGGAGTCTTACAGCCTTCTCTTGGGTTGACAAAGTAGTGTCACAGCCTGCTCTTGGGGATGACGCTGGTGTCTCACAGCTTGCTTTTGGGTTGGCACGGAAGCCTTACAGCTTCCACTATGGGTAGTCTTACTGCCTGCTCACGGAGTCACCAAGGAGGCTTACAGCCTGCTATGGAGGTGAAACAGGAGTCTTACAGCCTACTCTAGGGATAAAACAGGAGTTTTAAAACCTGTTTTGGGGGATGGTCCATGAGTATGACAGCCTGCTCTGGGTCTCACCCAGGGGTTTGACTGCCTGCTCTAGGAGTGGCCCAGGAGTCTGTCATCCTGATCTGGGGTTGGCCCAGATGTCTGACAGCCTGATTTGGGGTTAGCCAAGGAGTGTGACAGTCTGCTCTGTGTTTTGCCCAGGAGTCTAAAAGACTCCTCTAGGGGTGGCCCAGGAGTCTTGACACCTGTTCTGGGGTGGCGCCGGAGTCTGACAGAGATGTCTTACAGCTTGCTTTTGGGTTGGCCAAGAAGCCTTACTGCTCTCACTGGGGGAAGAGTCTTACAGCCTGCTCACGTAGCAGCCCTGGAGTCTTAGATCCTGCTGTGGGGGAGAAACAGGAGTCTTACAGCCTACTTTGGGTGAAAAAACAGGAGTCTTAAAGCCTGTTTTGGGGGTGGCCCATGAGTATGACAGCCCGCTCTGGGTCTGACCCAGGAGTTGGTCTGCCTGCTCTAGGGGTGGCCCAGAAGTCTGACATTGTGATCTGGGGTTGGCCCAAATATCTGACAGCCTGCTCTGGGGTGGCCCAAGAGTCTGACAGCCTGCTCTAGGGTTAGCCCAGGAGTCTGAGAGTCTTCTCTGGGGTTTGCTTAGGAGTCTGACAGTATGTTCTGGGGGTGGCCTAGGAATCTGACAGCCCACTCTGGGGGTGGCCCAGAAGTCGGACAGCCTGCTCTGGGGGTGGCCCAGGAGGCTGACAGTATGTTCTGGGGGTGGCCCAGGAATCTGACAGCCTGCTCTGGGGCTGGTCCAGAAGTCTGACAGCCGGCTCTGGGGCTGGCCCAGGAGTCTGACAGCCTGCTCTGAGGGTAGCCCAGGAATCTGAAAGCCTGCTCTGGGGGTGGCTCAAATGTCTGACAGTCTGCTTTGGGGAGGCCCAGGAGTCTGACAGTATGTTCTGGGGGTGGCCCAGGAATCTGACAGCCTGCTCTGGGGGTGGCCCAAATGTCTGACAGCCAGCTCTGGGGTGGCCCAGGAGTCTGACAGTATGTTCTGGGGGTGGCCCAGGAATCTGACAGCCTGCTCTGGGGCTGGCCCAGGAGTCTGACAGCCTGCTCTGAGGGTAGCCCAGGAATCTGACAGCCTGCTCTGGGGGTGGCCCAAATGTCTGACAGCCTACTCTGGGGGTGGCCCAAATGTCTGACAGCCTGCTCTGGGGTGGCCCAGGAGTCTGACAGTATGTTCTGGGGGTGGCCCAGGAATCTGACAGCCTACTTTGGGGCTGGCCCAGGAGTCTGACAGCCTTCTCTGAGGGTAGCCCAGGAATCTTAAAGCCTGCTCTGGGGGTGCCCCAAATGTCTGACAGCCAGCTCTGGGGTGGCCCAGGAGTCTGACAGTATGTTCTGGGGGTGGCCCAGGAATCTGACAGCCTACTTTGGGGCTGGCCCAGGAGTCTGACAGCCTTCTCTGAGGGTAGCCCAGGAATCTGAAAGCCTGCTCTAGGGGTGGCCCAGAAGTCTGACATTCTGATCTGGGGTTGGCCCAAATATCTGACAGCCTGCTCTGGGGTGGCCCAAGAGTCTGACAGCCTGCTCTAGGGTTAGCCCAGGAGTCTGAGAGTCTTCTCTGGGGTTTGCTTAGGAGTCTGACAGTTTGTTCTGGGGGTGGCCTAGGAATCTGACAGCCCGCTCTGGGGGTGGCCCAGAAGTCGGACAGCCTGCTCTGGGGGTGGCCCAGAAGTCGGACAGCCTGCTCTGGGGGTGGCCCAGGAGGCTGACAGTATGTTCTGGGGGTGGCCCAGGAATCTGACAGCCTGCTCTGGGGCTGGTCCAGAAGTCTGACAGCCTGCTCTGGGGCTGGCCCAGGAGTCTGAAAGCCTGCTCTGGGGGTGGCCCAAATGTCTGACAGCCAGCTCTGGGGTGGCCCAGGAGTCTGACAGTATGTTCTGGGGGTGGCCCAGGAATCTGACAGCCTACTTTGGGGCTGGCCCAGGAGCCTGACAGCCTTCTCTGAGGGTAGCCCAGGAATTTGACAGCACACTCTGGGGGTGGACCAGGGGTGTGAACTGGAGCAGGTTGTAGCACACTTTTACGCCAAATGGCATAAAATGGAATGGTTTTTATCATACAATAGAGTACATTGTGCCATCGCATAACACATTCCCTCCATAGTGCAATGCAAAACTAATACAAGGTGATTGGGTTAAACCCTGGTAATGTTTATGGAAAACCTATTTAAATTCATTGTAAATTGATTAAAGTTCACCTTTTAAAAAAAGCGGCCTCCTCCATATACCCCTACAGCCGTCCTAGCCATCACCAGAATAAGTGAATATTCTACCATTTTAGTAGAAATAACCTTTAATCAATTTAGCAAAAATTTGAGCAAAGTGACATGACAACATACCATGCAACTCTGCAAACTCAAGCATACAACTCTGCAAACAATTACAATTTATACACTCACTTTGCGCTAATCTAAACCTGGGGGTGGCCAAGTTGTCTCACAGCCCCACTCTGGATGTGACCCAGGAGTCTTACAACTCCTACTAAGGGTTGCCCAAGAGACTAACAGCTGGAACTGGGGGTCACCCTGGAGTCTTACAGCCTTCTCTTGGGGTGACAAAGTAGTGTCACATCCTGCTCTTGGGGATGACGCTGGTGTCTCACAGCTTGCTTTTGGGTTGGCACGGAAGCCTTACAGCTCCCACTATGGGTAGTCTTACTGCCTGCTCACGGAGTCACCAAGGAGGCTTACAGCCTGCTATGGAGGTGAAACAGGAGTCTTACAGCCTACTCTAGGGATAAAACAGGAGTTTTAAAACCTGTTTTGGGGGATGGCCCATGAGTATGACAGCCTGCTCTGGGTCTCGCCCAGGGGTTTGACTGCCTGCTCTAGGAGTGGCCCAGGAGTCTTCAACCAAAAAACAAAAAAGCTCTGTAGCGTGTGACTCCTAGTGTGTACACCGGTCTACAAATGAGGGCTCTCATAACCCATTAACCAAGCATTTAGAGACATATGACCGGAGTCAGCAATATAAATCAATTTTTCTTTATATCCAAATGTGAAAAGACATAAAACACCAGTACATCACCATATCTTCGGCAAACAGTGTCAATTGTCCATAAAATTGTAGCACGCTAGGAGATCATGGCTTTTCACTGAACATGTCTGAGGAAGGAGGACACACCTCCGAAACGTCACACTAGACCATACGGGCGTCGGTTGCTCAGTGCAAAGCCATGATCTCCTAGCGTGCTACAATTTTATGGACAATTGACACTGTTTGCCGAAGATATGGTGATGTACTGGTGTTTTATGTCTTTTCACATTTGGATATAAAGAAAAATTGATTTATATTGCTGACTCCGGTCATATGTCTCTAAATGCGTGGCCCAGGAGTCTGTCATCCTGATCTGGGGTTGGCCCAGATGTCTGACAGCCTGATCTGGGGTTAGCCAAGGAGTGTGACAGTCTGCTCTGTGTTTTGCCCAGGAGTCTAAAAGACTCCTCTAGGGGTGGCCCAGGAGTCTTGACACCTGTTCTGGGGTGGCGCCGGAGTCTGACAGAGATGTCTTACAGCTTGCTTTTGGGTTGGCCAAGAAGCCTTACTGCTCTCACTGGGGGAAGAGTCTTACAGCCTGCTCACGTAGCAGCCCTGGAGTCTTAGATCCTGCTGTGGGGGAGAAACAGGAGTCTTACAGCCTACTTTGGGGGATAAAACAGGAGTCTTAAAGCCTGTTTTGGGGGTGGCCCATGAGTATGACAGCCTGCTCTGGGTCTGACCCAGGAGTTGGTCTGCCTGCTCTAGGGGTGGCCCAGAAGTCTGACATTGTGATCTGGGGTTGGCCCAAATATCTGACAGCCTGCTCTGGGGTGGCCCAAGAGTCTGACAGCCTGCTCTAGGGTTAGCCCAGGAGTCTGAGAGTCTTCTCTGGGGTTTGCTTAGGAGTCTGACAGTATGTTCTGGGGGTGGCCTAGGAATCTGACAGCCCGCTCTGGGGGTGGCCCAGAAGTCTGACAGCCTGCTCTGGGGGTGGCCCAGGAGGCTGACAGTATGTTCTGGGGGTGGCCCAGGAATCTGACAGCCTGCTCTGGGGCTGGTCCAGAAGTCTGACAGCCTGCTCTGGGGCTGGCCCAGGAGTCTGACAGCCTGCTCTGAGGGTAGCCCAGGAATCTGAAAGCCTGCTCTGGGGGTGGCCCAAATGTCTGACAGCCAGCTCTGGGGTGGCCCAGGAGTCTGACAGTATGTTCTGGGGGTGGCCCAGGAATCTGACAGCCTACTTTGGGGCTGGCCCAGGAGTCTGACAGCCTTCTCTGAGGGTAGCCCAGGAATCTGACAGCACACTCTGGGGGTGGACCAGGGGTGTGAACTGAAACAGGTTGTAGCACACTTTTACGCCAAATGGCATAAAATGGAATGGTTTTTATCATACAATAGAGTACATTGTGCCATCACATAACACATTCCCTCCATAGTGCAATGCAAAACTAATACAAGGTGATTGGGTTAAACCCTGGTAATGTTTATGGAAAACCTATTTAAATTCATTGTAAATTGATTAAAGTTCACCTTTTAAAAAAAGCGGCCTCCTCCATATACCCCTACAGCCGTCCTAGCCATCACCAGAATAAGTGAATATTCTACCATTTTAGTAGAAATAACCTTTAATCAATTTAGCAAAAATTTGAGCAAAGTGACATGACAACATACCATGCAACTCTGCAAACTCAAGCATACAACTCTGCAAACAATTACAATTTATACACTCACTTTGCGCTAATCTAAACCTGGGGGTGGCCAAGTTGTCTCACAGCCCCACTCTGGATGTGACCCAGGAGTCTTACAACTCCTACTAAGGGTTGCCCAAGAGATTTACAACTCGAACTGGGGGTCACCCTGGAGTCTTACAGCCTTCTCTTGGGGTGACAAAGTAGTGTCACAGCCTGCTCTTGGGGATGACGCTGGTGTCTCACAGCTTGCTTTTGGGTTGGCACGGAAGCCTTACAGCTCCCACTATGGGTAGTCTTACTGCCTGCTCACGGAGTCACCAAGGAGGCTTACAGCCTGCTATGGAGGTGAAACAGGAGTCTTAAAACCTACTCTAGGGATAAAACAGGAGTTTTAAAACCTGTTTTGGGGGATGGCCCATGAGTATGACAGCCTGCTCTGGGTCTCGCCCAGGGGTTTGACTGCCTGCTCTAGGAGTGGCCCAGGAGTCTGTCATCCTGATCTGGGGTTGGCCCAGATGTCTGACAGCCTGATCTGGGGTTAGCCAAGGAGTGTGACAGTCTGCTCTGTGTTTTGCCCAGGAGTCTAAAAGACTCCTCTAGGGGTGGCCCAGGAGTCTTGACAACTGTTCTGGGGTGGCGCCGGAGTCTGACAGAGATGTCTTACAGCTTGCTTTTGGGTTGGCCAAGAAGCCTTACTGCTCTCACTGGGGGAAGAGTCTTACAGCCTGCTCACGTAGCAGCCCTGGAGTCTTAGATCCTGCTGTGGGGGAGAAACAGGAGTCTTACAGCCTACTTTGGGGGATAAAACAGGAGTCTTAAAGCCTGTTTTGGGGGTGGCCCATGAGTATGACAGCCTGCTCTGGGTCTGACCCAGGAGTTGGTCTGCCTGCTCTAGGGGTGGCCCAGAAGTCTGACATTGTGATCTGGGGTTGGCCCAAATATCTGACAGCCTGCTCTGGGGTGGCCCAAGAGTCTGACAGCCTGCTCTAGGGTTAGCCCAGGAGTCTGAGAGTCTTCTCTGGGGTTTGCTTAGGAGTCTGACAGTATGTTCTGGGGGTGGCCTAGGAATCTGACAGCCCGCTCTGGGGGTGGCCCAGAAGTCTGACAGCCTGCTCTGGGGGTGGCCCAGGAGGATGACAGTATGTTCTGGGGGTGGCCCAGGAATCTGACAGCCTGCTCTGGGGCTGGTCCAGAAGTCTGACAGCCTGCTCTGGGGCTGGCCCAGGAGTCTGACAGCCTGCTCTGAGGGTAGCCCAGGAATCTGAAAGCCTGCTCTGGGGGTGGCCCAAATGTCTGACAGCCAGCTCTGGGGTGGCCCAGGAGTCTGACAGTATGTTCTGGGGGTGGCCCAGGAATCTGACAGCCTACTTTGGGGCTGGCCCAGGAGTCTGACAGCCTTCTCTGAGGGTAGCCCAGGAATCTGACAGCACACTCTGGGGGTGGACCAGGGGTGTGAACTGAAACAGGTTGTAGCACACTTTTACGCCAAATGGCATAAAATGGAATGGTTTTTATCATACAATAGAGTACATTGTGCCATCGCATAACACATTCCCTCCATAGTGCAATGCAAAACTAATACAAGGTGATTGGGTTAAACCCTGGTAATGTTTATGGAAAACCTATTTAAATTCATTGTAAATTGATTAAAGTTCACCTTTTAAAAAAAGCGGCCTCCTCCATATACCCCTACAGCCGTCCTAGCCATCACCAGAATAAGTGAATATTCTACCATTTTAGTAGAAATAACCTTTAATCAATTTACCAAAAATTTGAGCAAAGTGACATGACAACATACCATGCAACTCTGCAAACTCAAGCATACAACTCTGCAAACAATTACAATTTATACACTCACTTTGCGCTAATCTAAACCTGGGGGTGGCCAAGTTGTCTCACAGCCCCACTCTGGATGTGACCCAGGAGTCTTACAACTCCTACTAAGGGTTGCCCAAGAGATTTACAACTCGAACTGGGGGTCACCCTGGAGTCTTACAGCCTTCTCTTGGGGTGACAAAGTAGTGTCACAGCCTGCTCTTGGGGATGACGCTGGTGTCTCACAGCTTGCTTTTGGGTTGGCACGGAAGCCTTACAGCTCCCACTATGGGTAGTCTTACTGCCTGCTCACGGAGTCACCAAGGAGGCTTACAGCCTGCTATGGAGGTGAAACAGGAGTCTTACAGCCTACTCTAGGGATAAAACAGGAGTTTTAAAACCTGTTTTGGGGGATGGCCCATGAGTATGACAGCCTGCTCTGGGTCTCGCCCAGGGGTTTGACTGCCTGCTCTAGGAGTGGCCCAGGAGTCTGTCATCCTGATCTGGGGTTGGCCCAGATGTCTGACAGCCTGATCTGAGGTTAGCCAAGGAGTGCGACAGTCTGCTCTGTGTTTTGCCCAGGAGTCTAAAAGACTCCTCTAGGGGTGGCCCAGGAGTCTTGACACCTGTTCTGGGGTGGCGTCGGAGTCTGACAGAGATGTCTTACAGCTTGCTTTTGCGTTGGCCAAGAAGCCTTACTGCTCTCACTGGGGGAAGAGTCTTACAGCCTGCTCACGTAGCAGCCCTGGAGTCTTAGATCCTGCTGTGGGGGAGAAACAGGAGTCTTACAGCCTACTTTGGGGGATAAAACAGGAGTCTTAAAGCCTGTTTTGGGGGTGGCCCATGAGTATGACAGCCTGCTCTGGGTCTGACCCAGGAGTTGGTCTGCCTGCTCTAGGGGTGGCCCAGAAGTCTGACATTGTGATCTGGGGTTGGCCCAAATATCTGACAGCCTGCTCTGGGGTGGCCCAAGAATCTGACAGCCTGCTCTAGGGTTAGCCCAGGAGTCTGAGAGTCTTCTCTGGGGTTTGCTTAGGAGTCTGACAGTATGTTCTGGGGGTGGCCTAGGAATCTGACAGCCTGCTCTGGGGGTGGCCCAGAAGTCTGACAGCCTGCTCTGGGGGTGGCCCAGGAGGCTGACAGTATGCTCTGGGGGTGGCCCAGGAATCTGACAGCCTGCTCTGGGGCTGGTCCAGAAGTCTGACAGCCTGCTCTGGGGCTGGCCCAGGAGTCTGACAGCCTGCTCTGAGGGTAGCCCAGGAATCTGAAAGCCTGCTCTGGGGGTGGCCCAAATGTCTGACAGCCAGCTCTGGGGTGGCCCAGGAGTCTGACAGTATGTTCTGGGGGTGGCCCAGGAATCTGACAGCCTACTTTGGGGCTGGCCCAGGAGTCTGACAGCCTTCTCTGAGGGTAGCCCAGGAATCTGACAGCACACTCTGGGGGTGGACCAGGGGTGTGAACTGAAACAGGTTGTAGCACACTTTTACGCCAAATGGCATAAAATGGAATGGTTTTTATCATACAATAGAGTACATTGTGCCATCGCATAACACATTCCCTCCATAGTGCAATGCAAAACTAATACAAGGTGATTGGGTTAAACCCTGGTAATGTTTATGGAAAACCTATTTAAATTCATTGTAAATTGATTAAAGTTCACCTTTTAAAAAAAGCGGCCTCCTCCATATACCCCTACAGCCGTCCTAGCCATCACCAGAATAAGTGAATATTCTACCATTTTAGTAGAAATAACCTTTAATCAATTTACCAAAAATTTGAGCAAAGTGACATGACAACATACCATGCAACTCTGCAAACTCAAGCATACAACTCTGCAAACAATTACAATTTATACACTCACTTTGCGCTAATCTAAACCTGGGGGTGGCCAAGTTGTCTCACAGCCCCACTCTGGATGTGACCCAGGAGTCTTACAACTCCTACTAAGGGTTGCCCAAGAGACTTACAGCTGGAACTGGGGGTCAGCCTGGAGTCTTACAGCCTTCTCTTGGGGTGACAAAGTAGTGTCACAGCCTGCTCTTGGGGATGACGCTGGTGTCTCACAGCTTGCTTTTGGGTTGGCACGGAAGCCTTACAGCTCCCACTATGGGTAGTCTTACTGCCTGCTCACGGAGTCACCAAGGAGGCTTACAGCCTGCTATGGAGGTGAAACAGGAGTCTTAAAACCTACTCTAGGGATAAAACAGGAGTTTTAAAACCTGTTTTGGGGGATGGCCCATGAGTATGACAGCCTGCTCTGGGTCTCGCCCAGGGGTTTGACTGCCTGCTCTAGGAGTGGCCCAGGAGTCTGTCATCCTGATCTGGGGTTGGCCCAGATGTCTGACAGCCTGATCTGGGGTTAGCCAAGGAGTGTGACAGTCTGCTCTGTGTTTTGCCCAGGAGTCTAAAAGACTCCTCTAGGGGTGGCCCAGGAGTCTTGACACCTGTTCTGGGGTGGCGCCGGAGTCTGACAGAGATGTCTTACAGCTTGCTTTTGGGTTGGCCAAGAAGCCTTACTGCTCTCACTGGGGGAAGAGTCTTACAGCCTGCTCACGTAGCAGCCCTGGAGTCTTAGATCCTGCTGTGGGGGAGAAACAGGAGTCTTACAGCCTACTTTGGGGGATAAAACAGGAGTCTTAAAGCCTGTTTTGGGGGTGGCCCATGAGTATGACAGCCTGCTCTGGGTCTGACCCAGGAGTTGGTCTGCCTGCTCTAGGGGTGGCCCAGAAGTCTGACATTGTGATCTGGGGTTGGCCCAAATATCTGACAGCCTGCTCTGGGGTGGCCCAAGAGTCTGACAGCCTGCTCTAGGGTTAGCCCAGGAGTCTGAGAGTCTTCTCTGGGGTTTGCTTAGGAGTCTGACAGTATGTTCTGGGGGTGGCCTAGGAATCTGACAGCCCGCTCTGGGGGTGGCCCAGAAGTCTGACAGCCTGCTCTGGGGGTGGCCCAGGAGGCTGACAGTATGTTCTGGGGGTGGCCCAGGAATCTGACAGCCTGCTCTGGGGCTGGTCCAGAAGTCTGACAGCCTGCTCTGGGGCTGGCCCAGGAGTCTGACAGCCTGCTCTGAGGGTAGCCCAGGAATCTGAAAGCCTGCTCTGGGGCTGGCCCAGGAGTCTGACAGCCTGCTCTGAGGGTAGCCCAGGAATCTGAAAGCCTGCTCTGGGGGTGGCCCAAATGTCTGACAGCCAGCTCTGGGGTGGCCCAGGAGTCTGACAGTATGTTCTGGGGGTGGCCCAGGAATCTGACAGCCTACTTTGGGGCTGGCCCAGGAGTCTGACAGCCTTCTCTGAGGGTAGCCCAGGAATCTGACAGCACACTCTGGGGGTGGACCAGGGGTGTGAACTGAAACAGGTTGTAGCACACTTTTACGCCAAATGGCATAAAATGGAATGGTTTTTATCATACAATAGAGTACATTGTGCCATCGCATAACACATTCCCTCCATAGTGCAATGCAAAACTAATACAAGGTGATTGGGTTAAACCCTGGTAATGTTTATGGAAAACCTATTTAAATTCATTGTAAATTGATTAAAGTTCACCTTTTAAAAAAAGCGGCCTCCTCCATATACCCCTACAGCCGTCCTAGCCATCACCAGAATAAGTGAATATTCTACCATTTTAGTAGAAATAACCTTTAATCAATTTACCAAAAATTTGAGCAAAGTGACATGACAACATACCATGCAACTCTGCAAACTCAAGCATACAACTCTGCAAACAATTACAATTTATACACTCACTTTGCGCTAATCTAAACCTGGGGGTGGCCAAGTTGTCTCACAGCCCCACTCTGGATGTGACCCAGGAGTCTTACAACTCCTACTAAGGGTTGCCCAAGAGACTTACAGCTGGAACTGGGGGTCAGCCTGGAGTCTTACAGCCTTCTCTTGGGGTGACAAAGTAGTGTCACAGCCTGCTCTTGGGGATGACGCTGGTGTCTCACAGCTTGCTTTTGGGTTGGCACGGAAGCCTTACAGCTCCCACTATGGGTAGTCTTACTGCCTGCTCACGGAGTCACCAAGGAGGCTTACAGCCTGCTATGGAGGTGAAACAGGAGTCTTAAAACCTACTCTAGGGATAAAACAGGAGTTTTAAAACCTGTTTTGGGGGATGGCCCATGAGTATGACAGCCTGCTCTGGGTCTCGCCCAGGGGTTTGACTGCCTGCTCTAGGAGTGGCCCAGGAGTCTGTCATCCTGATCTGGGGTTGGCCCAGATGTCTGACAGCCTGATCTGGGGTTAGCCAAGGAGTGTGACAGTCTGCTCTGTGTTTTGCCCAGGAGTCTAAAAGACTCCTCTAGGGGTGGCCCAGGAGTCTTGACACCTGTTCTGGGGTGGCGCCGGAGTCTGACAGAGATGTCTTACAGCTTGCTTTTGGGTTGGCCAAGAAGCCTTACTGCTCTCACTGGGGGAAGAGTCTTACAGCCTGCTCACGTAGCAGCCCTGGAGTCTTAGATCCTGCTGTGGGGGAGAAACAGGAGTCTTACAGCCTACTTTGGGGGATAAAACAGGAGTCTTAAAGCCTGTTTTGGGGGTGGCCCATGAGTATGACAGCCTGCTCTGGGTCTGACCCAGGAGTTGGTCTGCCTGCTCTAGGGGTGGCCCAGAAGTCTGACATTGTGATCTGGGGTTGGCCCAAATATCTGACAGCCTGCTCTGGGGTGGCCCAAGAGTCTGACAGCCTGCTCTAGGGTTAGCCCAGGAGTCTGAGAGTCTTCTCTGGGGTTTGCTTAGGAGTCTGACAGTATGTTCTGGGGGTGGCCTAGGAATCTGACAGCCCGCTCTGGGGGTGGCCCAGAAGTCTGACAGCCTGCTCTGGGGGTGGCCCAGGAGGCTGACAGTATGTTCTGGGGGTGGCCCAGGAATCTGACAGCCTGCTCTGGGGCTGGTCCAGAAGTCTGACAGCCTGCTCTGGGGCTGGCCCAGGAGTCTGACAGCCTGCTCTGAGGGTAGCCCAGGAATCTGAAAGCCTGCTCTGGGGGTGGCCCAAATGTCTGACAGCCAGCTCTGGGGTGGCCCAGGAGTCTGACAGTATGTTCTGGGGGTGGCCCAGGAATCTGACAGCCTACTTTGGGGCTGGCCCAGGAGTCTGACAGCCTTCTCTGAGGGTAGCCCAGGAATCTGACAGCACACTCTGGGGGTGGACCAGGGGTGTGAACTGAAACAGGTTGTAGCACACTTTTACGCCAAATGGCATAAAATGGAATGGTTTTTATCATACAATAGAGTACATTGTGCCATCGCATAACACATTCCCTCCATAGTGCAATGCAAAACTAATACAAGGTGATTGGGTTAAACCCTGTTAATGTTTATGGAAAACCTATTTAAATTCATTGTAAATTGATTAAAGTTCACCTTTTAAAAAAAGCGGCCTCCTCCATATACCCCTACAGCCGTCCTAGCCATCACCAGAATAAGTGAATATTCTACCATTTTAGTAGAAATAACCTTTAATCAATTTACCAAAAATTTGAGCAAAGTGACATGACAACATACCATGCAACTCTGCAAACTCAAGCATACAACTCTGCAAACAATTACAATTTATACACTCACTTTGCGCTAATCTAAACCTGGGGGTGGCCAAGTTGTCTCACAGCCCCACTCTGGATGTGACCCAGGAGTCTTACAACTCCTACTAAGGGTTGCCCAAGAGACTTACAGCTGGAACTGGGGGTCAGCCTGGAGTCTTACAGCCTTCTCTTGGGGTGACAAAGTAGTGTCACAGCCTGCTCTTGGGGATGACGCTGGTGTCTCACAGCTTGCTTTTGGGTTGGCACGGAAGCCTTACAGCTCCCACTATGGGTAGTCTTACTGCCTGCTCACGGAGTCACCAAGGAGGCTTACAGCCTGCTATGGAGGTGAAACAGGAGTCTTAAAACCTACTCTAGGGATAAAACAGGAGTTTTAAAACCTGTTTTGGGGGATGGCCCATGAGTATGACAGCCTGCTCTGGGTCTCGCCCAGGGGTTTGACTGCCTGCTCTAGGAGTGGCCCAGGAGTCTGTCATCCTGATCTGGGGTTGGCCCAGATGTCTGACAGCCTGATCTGGGGTTAGCCAAGGAGTGTGACAGTCTGCTCTGTGTTTTGCCCAGGAGTCTAAAAGACTCCTCTAGGGGTGGCCCAGGAGTCTTGACACCTGTTCTGGGGTGGCGCCGGAGTCTGACAGAGATGTCTTACAGCTTGCTTTTGGGTTGGCCAAGAAGCCTTACTGCTCTCACTGGGGGAAGAGTCTTACAGCCTGCTCACGTAGCAGCCCTGGAGTCTTAGATCCTGCTGTGGGGGAGAAACAGGAGTCTTACAGCCTACTTTGGGGGATAAAACAGGAGTCTTAAAGCCTGTTTTGGGGGTGGCCCATGAGTATGACAGCCTGCTCTGGGTCTGACCCAGGAGTTGGTCTGCCTGCTCTAGGGGTGGCCCAGAAGTCTGACATTGTGATCTGGGGTTGGCCCAAATATCTGACAGCCTGCTCTGGGGTGGCCCAAGAGTCTGACAGCCTGCTCTAGGGTTAGCCCAGGAGTCTGAGAGTCTTCTCTGGGGTTTGCTTAGGAGTCTGACAGTATGTTCTGGGGGTGGCCTAGGAATCTGACAGCCCGCTCTGAGGGTGGCCCAGAAGTCTGACAGCCTGCTCTGGGGGTGGCCCAGGAGGCTGACAGTATGTTCTGGGGGTGGCCCAGGAATCTGACAGCCTGCTCTGGGGCTGGTCCAGAAGTCTGACAGCCTGCTCTGGGGCTGGCCCAGGAGTCTGACAGCCTGCTCTGAGGGTAGCCCAGGAATCTGAAAGCCTGCTCTGGGGGTGGCCCAAATGTCTGACAGCCAGCTCTGGGGTGGCCCAGGAGTCTGACAGTATGTTCTGGGGGTGGCCCAGGAATCTGACAGCCTACTTTGGGGCTGGCCCAGGAGTCTGACAGCCTTCTCTGAGGGTAGCCCAGGAATCTGACAGCACACTCTGGGGGTGGACCAGGGGTGTGAACTGAAACAGGTTGTAGCACACTTTTACGCCAAATGGCATAAAATGGAATGGTTTTTATCATACAATAGAGTACATTGTGCCATCGCATAACACATTCCCTCCATAGTGCAATGCAAAACTAATACAAGGTGATTGGGTTAAACCCTGTTAATGTTTATGGAAAACCTATTTAAATTCATTGTAAATTGATTAAAGTTCACCTTTTAAAAAAAGCGGCCTCCTCCATATACCCCTACAGCCGTCCTAGCCATCACCAGAATAAGTGAATATTCTACCATTTTAGTAGAAATAACCTTTAATCAATTTACCAAAAATTTGAGCAAAGTGACATGACAACATACCATGCAACTCTGCAAACTCAAGCATACAACTCTGCAAACAATTACAATTTATACACTCACTTTGCGCTAATCTAAACCTGGGGGTGGCCAAGTTGTCTCACAGCCCCACTCTGGATGTGACCCAGGAGTCTTACAACTCCTACTAAGGGTTGCCCAAGAGACTTACAGCTGGAACTGGGGGTCAGCCTGGAGTCTTACAGCCTTCTCTTGGGGTGACAAAGTAGTGTCACAGCCTGCTCTTGGGGATGACGCTGGTGTCTCACAGCTTGCTTTTGGGTTGGCACGGAAGCCTTACAGCTCCCACTATGGGTAGTCTTACTGCCTGCTCACGGAGTCACCAAGGAGGCTTACAGCCTGCTATGGAGGTGAAACAGGAGTCTTAAAACCTACTCTAGGAATAAAACAGGAGTTTTAAAACCTGTTTTGGGGTATGGCCCATGAGTATGACAGCCTGCTCTGGGTCTCGCCCAGGGGTTTGACTGCCTGCTCTAGGAGTGGCCCAGGAGTCTGTCATCCTGATCTGGGGTTGGCCCAGATGTCTGACAGCCTGATCTGGGGTTAGCCAAGGAGTGTGACAGTCTGCTCTGTGTTTTGCCCAGGAGTCTAAAAGACTCCTCTAGGGGTGGCCCAGGAGTCTTGACACCTGTTCTGGGGTGGCGCCGGAGTCTGACAGAGATGTCTTACAGCTTGCTTTTGGGTTGGCCAAGAAGCCTTACTGCTCTCACTGGGGGAAGAGTCTTACAGCCTGCTCACGTAGCAGCCCTGGAGTCTTAGATCCTGCTGTGGGGGAGAAACAGGAGTCTTACAGCCTACTTTGGGGGATAAAACAGGAGTCTTAAAGCCTGTTTTGGGGGTGGCCCATGAGTATGACAGCCTGCTCTGGGTCTGACCCAGGAGTTGGTCTGCCTGCTCTAGGGGTGGCCCAGAAGTCTGACATTGTGATCTGGGGTTGGCCCAAATATCTGACAGCCTGCTCTGGGGTGGCCCAAGAGTCTGACAGCCTGCTCTAGGGTTAGCCCAGGAGTCTGAGAGTCTTCTCTGGGGTTTGCTTAGGAGTCTGACAGTATGTTCTGGGGGTGGCCTAGGAATCTGACAGCCCGCTCTGGGGGTGGCCCAGAAGTCTGACAGCCTGCTCTGGGGGTGGCCCAGGAGGCTGACAGTATGTTCTGGGGGTGGCCCAGGAATCTGACAGCCTGCTCTGGGGCTGGTCCAGAAGTCTGACAGCCTGCTCTGGGGCTGGCCCAGGAGTCTGACAGCCTGCTCTGAGGGTAGCCCAGGAATCTGAAAGCCTGCTCTGGGGGTGGCCCAAATGTCTGACAGCCAGCTCTGGGGTGGCCCAGGAGTCTGACAGTATGTTCTGGGGGTGGCCCAGGAATCTGACAGCCTACTTTGGGGCTGGCCCAGGAGTCTGACAGCCTTCTCTGAGGGTAGCCCAGGAATCTGACAGCACACTCTGGGGGTGGACCAGGGGTGTGAACTGAAACAGGTTGTAGCACACTTTTACGCCAAATGGCATAAAATGGAATGGTTTTTATCATACAATAGAGTACATTGTGCCATCGCATAACACATTCCCTCCATAGTGCAATGCAAAACTAATACAAGGTGATTGGGTTAAACCCTGGTAATGTTTATGGAAAACCTATTTAAATTCATTGTAAATTGATTAAAGTTCACCTTTTAAAAAAAGCGGCCTCCTCCATATACCCCTACAGCCGTCCTAGCCATCACCAGAATAAGTGAATATTCTACCATTTTAGTAGAAATAACCTTTAATCAATTTACCAAAAATTTGAGCAAAGTGACATGACAACATACCATGCAACTCTGCAAACTCAAGCATACAACTCTGCAAACAATTACAATTTATACACTCACTTTGCGCTAATCTAAACCTGGGGGTGGCCAAGTTGTCTCACAGCCCCACTCTGGATGTGACCCAGGAGTCTTACAACTCCTACTAAGGGTTGCCCAAGAGACTTACAGCTGGAACTGGGGGTCAGCCTGGAGTCTTACAGCCTTCTCTTGGGGTGACAAAGTAGTGTCACAGCCTGCTCTTGGGGATGACGCTGGTGTCTCACAGCTTGCTTTTGGGTTGGCACGGAAGCCTTACAGCTCCCACTATGGGTAGTCTTACTGCCTGCTCACGGAGTCACCAAGGAGGCTTACAGCCTGCTATGGAGGTGAAACAGGAGTCTTAAAACCTACTCTAGGGATAAAACAGGAGTTTTAAAACCTGTTTTGGGGGATGGCCCATGAGTATGACAGCCTGCTCTGGGTCTCGCCCAGGGGTTTGACTGCCTGCTCTAGGAGTGGCCCAGGAGTCTGTCATCCTGATCTGGGGTTGGCCCAGATGTCTGACAGCCTGATCTGGGGTTAGCCAAGGAGTGTGACAGTCTGCTCTGTGTTTTGCCCAGGAGTCTAAAAGACTCCTCTAGGGGTGGCCCAGGAGTCTTGACACCTGTTCTGGGGTGGCGCCGGAGTCTGACAGAGATGTCTTACAGCTTGCTTTTGGGTTGGCCAAGAAGCCTTACTGCTCTCACTGGGGGAAGAGTCTTACAGCCTGCTCACGTAGCAGCCCTGGAGTCTTAGATCCTGCTGTGGGGGAGAAACAGGAGTCTTACAGCCTACTTTGGGGGATAAAACAGGAGTCTTAAAGCCTGTTTTGGGGGTGGCCCATGAGTATGACAGCCTGCTCTGGGTCTGACCCAGGAGTTGGTCTGCCTGCTCTAGGGGTGGCCCAGAAGTCTGACATTGTGATCTGGGGTTGGCCCAAATATCTGACAGCCTGCTCTGGGGTGGCCCAAGAGTCTGACAGCCTGCTCTAGGGTTAGCCCAGGAGTCTGAGAGTCTTCTCTGGGGTTTGCTTAGGAGTCTGACAGTATGTTCTGGGGGTGGCCTAGGAATCTGACAGCCCGCTCTGGGGGTGGCCCAGAAGTCTGACAGCCTGCTCTGGGGGTGGCCCAGGAGGCTGACAGTATGTTCTGGGGGTGGCCCAGGAATCTGACAGCCTGCTCTGGGGCTGGTCCAGAAGTCTGACAGCCTGCTCTGGGGCTGGCCCAGGAGTCTGACAGCCTGCTCTGAGGGTAGCCCAGGAATCTGAAAGCCTGCTCTGGGGCTGGCCCAGGAGTCTGACAGCCTGCTCTGAGGGTAGCCCAGGAATCTGAAAGCCTGCTCTGGGGGTGGCCCAAATGTCTGACAGCCAGCTCTGGGGTGGCCCAGGAGTCTGACAGTATGTTCTGGGGGTGGCCCAGGAATCTGACAGCCTACTTTGGGGCTGGCCCAGGAGTCTGACAGCCTTCTCTGAGGGTAGCCCAGGAATCTGACAGCACACTCTGGGGGTGGACCAGGGGTGTGAACTGAAACAGGTTGTAGCACACTTTTACGCCAAATGGCATAAAATGGAATGGTTTTTATCATACAATAGAGTACATTGTGCCATCGCATAACACATTCCCTCCACAGTGCAATGCAAAACTAATACAAGGTGATTGGGTTAAACCCTGGTAATGTTTATGGAAAACCTATTTAAATTCATTGCAAATTGATTAAAGTTCACCTTTTAAAAAAAGCGGCCTCCTCCATATACCCCTACAGCCGTCCTAGCCATCACCAGAATAGGTGAATATTCTACCATTTTAGTAGAAATAACCTTTAATCAATTTAGCAAAAATTTGAGCAAAGTGACATGACAACATACCATGCAACTCTGCAAACTCAAGCATACAACTCTGCAAACAATTACAATTTATACACTCACTTTGCGCTAATCTAAACCTGGGGGTGGCCAAGTTGTCTCACAGCCCCACTCTGGATGTGACCCAGGAGTCTTACAACTCCTACTAAGGGTTGCCCAAGAGACTTACAGCTTGAACTGGGGGTCACCCTGGAGTCTTACAGCCTTCTCTTGGGGTGACAAAGCATTGTCACAGCCTGCTCTTGGGGATGACGCTGGTGTCTCACAGCTTGCTTTTGGGTTGGCACAGAAGCCTTACAGCTCCCACTATGGGTAGTCTTACTGCCTGCTCACGGAGTCACCAAGGAGGCTTACAGCCTGCAATGGAGGTAAAACAGGAGTCTTACAGCCTACTCTAGCGATAAAACAGGAGTTTTAAAACCTGTTTTGGGGGAGGCCCATGAGTTTGACAGCCTGCTCTGGGTCTCGCCCAGGGGTTTGACTGCCTGTTTTAGGAGTGGCCCAGGAGTCTGTCATCCTGATCTGGGGTTGGCCCAGATGTCTGACAGCCTGATCTGGGGTTAGTCAAGGAGTGTGACAGTCTGCTCTGTGTTTTGCCCAGGAGTCTAAAAGACTCCTCTAGGGGTGGCCCAGGAGTCCTGACACCTGTTCTGGGGTTGCGCCGGAGTCTGACCGAGATGTCTTACAGATTGCTTTTGGGTTGGCCAAGAAGCCTTACTGCTCTCACTGGGGGAAGAGTCTTACAGCCTGCTCACGTAGCAGCCCTGGAGTCTTAGATCCTGCTGTGGGGGAGAAACAGGAGTCTTACAGCCTACTTTGGGGGATAAAACAGGAGTCTTAAAGCCTGTTTTGGGGGTGGCCCATGAGTATGACAGCCTGCTCTTGGTCTGACCCAGGAGTTGGTCTGCCTGCTCTAGGGGTGGCCCAGAAGTCTGACATTCTGATCTGGGGTTGGCCCAAATATCTGACAGCCTGCTCTGGGGTGACCCAAGAGTCTGACAGCCTGCTCTAGGGTTAGCCCAGGAGTCTGAGAGTCTTCTCTGGGGTTTGCTTAGGAGTCTGACAGTATGTTCTGGGGGTGGCCTAGGAATCTGACAGCCCGCTCTGGGGGTGGCCCAGAAGTCGGACAGCCTGCTCTGGGGGTGGCCCAGGAGGCTGACAGTATGTTCTGGGGGTGGCCCAGGAATCTGACAGCCTGCTCTGGGGCTGGTCCAGAAGTCTGACAGCCTGCTCTGGGGCTGGCCCAGGAGTCTGACAGCCTGCTCTGAGGGTAGCCCAGGAATCTGAAAGCCTGCTCTGGGGGTGGCCCAAATGTCTGACAGCCAGCTCTGGGGTGGCCCAGGAGTCTGACAGTATGTTCTGGGGGTGGCCCAGGAATCTGACAGCCTACTTTGGGGCTGGCCCAGGAGTCTGACAGTCTTCTCTGAGGGTAGCCCAGGAATCTGACAGCACACTCTGGGGGTGGACCAGGGGTGTGAACTGGAGCAGGTTGTAGCACACTTTTACGCCAAATGGCATAAAATGGAATGGTTTTTATCATACAATAGAGTACATTGTGCCATCGCATAACACATTCCCTCCATAATGCAATGCAAAACTAATACAAGGTGATTGGGTTAAACCCTGGTAATGTTTATGGAAAACCTATTTAAATTCATTGTAAATTGATTAAAGTTCACCTTTTAAAAAAAGCGGCCTCCTCCATATACCCCTACAGCCGTCCTAGCCATCACCAGAATAAGTGAATATTCTACCATTTTAGTAGAAATAACCTTTAATCAATTTACCAAAAATTTGAGCAAAGTGACATGACAACATACCATGCAACTCTGCAAACAATTACAATTTATACACTCACTTTGCGCTAATCTAAACCTGGGGGTGGCCAAGTTGTCTCACAGCCCCACTCTGGATGTGACCCAGGAGTCTTACAACTCCTACTAAGGGTTGCCCAAGAGACTTACAGCTGGAACTGGGGGTCACCCTGGAGTCTTACAGCCTTCTCTTGGGGTGACAAAGTAGTGTCACAGCCTGCTCTTGGGGATGACGCTGGTGTCTCACAGCTTGCTTTTGGGTTGGCACGGAAGCCTTACAGCTCCCTCTATGGGTAGTCTTACTGCCTGCTCACGGAGTCACCAAGGAGGCTTACAGCCTGCTATGGAGGTGAAACAGGAGTCTTACAGCCTACTCTAGGGATAAAACAGGAGTTTTAAAACCTGTTTTGGGGGATGGCCCATGAGTATGACAGCCTGCTCTGGGTCTCGCCCAGGGGTTTGACTGCCTGCTCTAGGAGTGGCCCAGGAGTCTGTCATCCTGATCTGGGGTTGGCCCAGATGTCTGACAGCCTGATCTGGGGTTAGCCAAGGAGTGTGACAGTCTGCTCTGTGTTTTGCCCAGGAGTCTAAAAGACTCCTCTAGGGGTGGCCCAGGAGTCTTGACACCTGTTCTGGGGTGGCGCCGGAGCCTGACAGAGATGTCTTACAGCTTGCTTTTGGGTTGGCCAAGAAGCCTTACTGCTCTCACTGGGGGAAGAGTCTTACAGCCTGCTCACCTAGCAGCCCTGTAGTCTTAGATCCTGCTGTGGGGGAGAAACAGGAGTCTTACAGCCTACTTTGGGGGATAAAACAGGAGTCTTAAAGCCTGTTTTGGGGGTGGCCCATGAGTATGACAGCCTGCTCTGGGTCTGACCCAGGAGTTGGTCTGCCTGCTCTAGGGGTGGCCCAGAAGTCTGACATTGTGATCTGGGGTTGGCCCAAATATCTGACAGCCTGCTCTGGGGTGGCCCAAGAGTCTGACAGCCTGCTCTAGGGTTAGCCCAGGGGTCTGAGAGTCTTCTCTGGGGTTTGCTTAGGAGTCTGACAGTATGTTCTGGGGGTGGCCTAGGAATCTGACAGCCCGCTCTGGGGCTGGCCCAGGAGTCTGACAGCCTGCTCCGGGGGTGGCCCAAATGTCTGACAGCCTGCTCTGGGGCTGGCCTAGGAGTCTGACAGCCTGCTCTGAGGGTAGCCCAGGAATCTGAAAGCCTGCTCTGGGGGTGGCCCAAATGTCTTACAGCCAGCTCTGGGGTGGCCCAGGAGTCTGACAGTATGTTCTGGGGATGGCCCAGGAATCTGACAGCCTACTTTGGGGCTGGCCCAGGAGTCTGACAGCCTTCTCTGAGGGTAGCCCAGGAATCTGACAGCACACTCTGGGGGTGGACCAGGGGTGTGAACTGAAACAGGTTGTAGCACACTTTTACGCCAAATGGCATAAAATGGAATGGTTTTTATCATACAATAGAGTACATTGTGCCATCGCATAACACATTCCCTCCATAGTGCAATGCAAAACTAATACAAGGTGATTGGGTTAAACCCTGGTAATGTTTATGGAAAACCTATTTAAATTCATTGTAAATTGATTAAAGTTCACCTTTTAAAAAAAGCGGCCTCCTCCATATACCCCTACAGCCGTCCTAGCCATCACCAGAATAAGTGAATATTCTACCATTTTAGTAGAAATAACCTTTAATCAATTTACCAAAAATTTGAGCAAAGTGACATGACAACATACCATGCAACTCTG
This sequence comes from Engystomops pustulosus, assembly GCF_040894005.1. Classification (NCBI taxonomy): domain Eukaryota; kingdom Metazoa; phylum Chordata; class Amphibia; order Anura; family Leptodactylidae; genus Engystomops; species Engystomops pustulosus. Next base: position 35,412,624 of record NC_092414.1, read on the forward strand.
CAAACTCAAGCATACAACTCTGCAAACAATTACAATTTATACACTCACTTTGCGCTAATCTAAACCTGGGGGTGGCCAAGTTGTCTCACAGGCCCACTCTGGATGTGACCCAGGAGTCTTACAACTCCTACTAAGAGTTGCCCAAGAGACTTACAACTCGAACTAGGGGTCACCCTGGAGTCTTACAGCCTTCTCTTGGGTTGACAAAGTAGTGTCACAGCCTGCTCTTGGGGATGACGCTGGTGTCTCACAGCTTGCTTTTGGGTTGGCACGGAAGCCTTACAGCTTCCACTATGGGTAGTCTTACTGCCTGCTCACGGAGTCACCAAGGAGGCTTACAGCCTGCTATGGAGGTGAAACAGGAGTCTTACAGCCTACTCTAGGGATAAAACAGGAGTTTTAAAACCTGTTTTGGGGGATGGTCCATGAGTATGACAGCCTGCTCTGGGTCTCACCCAGGGGTTTGACTGCCTGCTCTAGGAGTGGCCCAGGAGTCTGTCATCCTGATCTGGGGTTGGCCCAGATGTCTGACAGCCTGATTTGGGGTTAGCCAAGGAGTGTGACAGTCTGCTCTGTGTTTTGCCCAGGAGTCTAAAAGACTCCTCTAGGGGTGGCCCAGGAGTCTTGACACCTGTTCTGGGGTGGCGCCGGAGTCTGACAGAGATGTCTTACAGCTTGCTTTTGGGTTGGCCAAGAAGCCTTACTGCTCTCACTGGGGGAAGAGTCTTACAGCCTGCTCACGTAGCAGCCCTGGAGTCTTAGATCCTGCTGTGGGGGAGAAACAGGAGTCTTACAGCCTACTTTGGGTGAAAAAACAGGAGTCTTAAAGCCTGTTTTGGGGGTGGCCCATGAGTATGACAGCCCGCTCTGGGTCTGACCCAGGAGTTGGTCTGCCTGCTCTAGGGGTGGCCCAGAAGTCTGACATTGTGATCTGGGGTTGGCCCAAATATCTGACAGCCTGCTCTGGGGTGGCCCAAGAGTCTGACAGCCTGCTCTAGGGTTAGCCCAGGAGTCTGAGAGTCTTCTCTGGGGTTTGCTTAGGAGTCTGACAGTATGTTCTGGGGGTGGCCTAGGAATCTGACAGCCCACTCTGGGGGTGGCCCAGAAGTCGGACAGCCTGCTCTGGGGGTGGCCCAGGAGGCTGACAGTATGTTCTGGGGGTGGCCCAGGAATCTGACAGCCTGCTCTGGGGCTGGTCCAGAAGTCTGACAGCCGGCTCTGGGGCTGGCCCAGGAGTCTGACAGCCTGCTCTGAGGGTAGCCCAGGAATCTGAAAGCCTGCTCTGGGGGTGGCTCAAATGTCTGACAGTCTGCTTTGGGGAGGCCCAGGAGTCTGACAGTATGTTCTGGGGGTGGCCCAGGAATCTGACAGCCTGCTCTGGGGGTGGCCCAAATGTCTGACAGCCAGCTCTGGGGTGGCCCAGGAGTCTGACAGTATGTTCTGGGGGTGGCCCAGGAATCTGACAGCCTGCTCTGGGGCTGGCCCAGGAGTCTGACAGCCTGCTCTGAGGGTAGCCCAGGAATCTGACAGCCTGCTCTGGGGGTGGCCCAAATGTCTGACAGCCTACTCTGGGGGTGGCCCAAATGTCTGACAGCCTGCTCTGGGGTGGCCCAGGAGTCTGACAGTATGTTCTGGGGGTGGCCCAGGAATCTGACAGCCTACTTTGGGGCTGGCCCAGGAGTCTGACAGCCTTCTCTGAGGGTAGCCCAGGAATCTTAAAGCCTGCTCTGGGGGTGCCCCAAATGTCTGACAGCCAGCTCTGGGGTGGCCCAGGAGTCTGACAGTATGTTCTGGGGGTGGCCCAGGAATCTGACAGCCTACTTTGGGGCTGGCCCAGGAGTCTGACAGCCTTCTCTGAGGGTAGCCCAGGAATCTGAAAGCCTGCTCTAGGGGTGGCCCAGAAGTCTGACATTCTGATCTGGGGTTGGCCCAAATATCTGACAGCCTGCTCTGGGGTGGCCCAAGAGTCTGACAGCCTGCTCTAGGGTTAGCCCAGGAGTCTGAGAGTCTTCTCTGGGGTTTGCTTAGGAGTCTGACAGTTTGTTCTGGGGGTGGCCTAGGAATCTGACAGCCCGCTCTGGGGGTGGCCCAGAAGTCGGACAGCCTGCTCTGGGGGTGGCCCAGAAGTCGGACAGCCTGCTCTGGGGGTGGCCCAGGAGGCTGACAGTATGTTCTGGGGGTGGCCCAGGAATCTGACAGCCTGCTCTGGGGCTGGTCCAGAAGTCTGACAGCCTGCTCTGGGGCTGGCCCAGGAGTCTGAAAGCCTGCTCTGGGGGTGGCCCAAATGTCTGACAGCCAGCTCTGGGGTGGCCCAGGAGTCTGACAGTATGTTCTGGGGGTGGCCCAGGAATCTGACAGCCTACTTTGGGGCTGGCCCAGGAGCCTGACAGCCTTCTCTGAGGGTAGCCCAGGAATCTGACAGCACACTCTGGGGGTGGACCAGGGGTGTGAACTGGAGCAGGTTGTAGCACACTTTTACGCCAAATGGCATAAAATGGAATGGTTTTTATCATACAATAGAGTACATTGTGCCATCGCATAACACATTCCCTCCATAGTGCAATGCAAAACTAATACAAGGTGATTGGGTTAAACCCTGGTAATGTTTATGGAAAACCTATTTAAATTCATTGTAAATTGATTAAAGTTCACCTTTTAAAAAAAGCGGCCTCCTCCATATACCCCTACAGCCGTCCTAGCCATCACCAGAATAAGTGAATATTCTACCATTTTAGTAGAAATAACCTTTAATCAATTTAGCAAAAATTTGAGCAAAGTGACATGACAACATACCATGCAACTCTGCAAACTCAAGCATACAACTCTGCAAACAATTACAATTTATACACTCACTTTGCGCTAATCTAAACCTGGGGGTGGCCAAGTTGTCTCACAGCCCCACTCTGGATGTGACCCAGGAGTCTTACAACTCCTACTAAGGGTTGCCCAAGAGACTAACAGCTGGAACTGGGGGTCACCCTGGAGTCTTACAGCCTTCTCTTGGGGTGACAAAGTAGTGTCACAGCCTGCTCTTGGGGATGACGCTGGTGTCTCACAGCTTGCTTTTGGGTTGGCACGGAAGCCTTACAGCTCCCACTATGGGTAGTCTTACTGCCTGCTCACGGAGTCACCAAGGAGGCTTACAGCCTGCTATGGAGGTGAAACAGGAGTCTTAAAACCTACTCTAGGGATAAAACAGGAGTTTTAAAACCTGTTTTGGGGGATGGCCCATGAGTATGACAGCCTGCTCTGGGTCTCGCCCAGGGGTTTGACTGCCTGCTCTAGGAGTGGCCCAGGAGTCTGTCATCCTGATCTGGGGTTGGCCCAGATGTCTGACAGCCTGATCTGGGGTTAGCCAAGGAGTGTGACAGTCTGCTCTGTGTTTTGCCCAGGAGTCTAAAAGACTCCTCTAGGGGTGGCCCAGGAGTCTTGACAACTGTTCTGGGGTGGCGCCGGAGTCTGACAGAGATGTCTTACAGCTTGCTTTTGGGTTGGCCAAGAAGCCTTACTGCTCTCACTGGGGGAAGAGTCTTACAGCCTGCTCACGTAGCAGCCCTGGAGTCTTAGATCCTGCTGTGGGGGAGAAACAGGAGTCTTACAGCCTACTTTGGGGGATAAAACAGGAGTCTTAAAGCCTGTTTTGGGGGTGGCCCATGAGTATGACAGCCTGCTCTGGGTCTGACCCAGGAGTTGGTCTGCCTGCTCTAGGGGTGGCCCAGAAGTCTGACATTGTGATCTGGGGTTGGCCCAAATATCTGACAGCCTGCTCTGGGGTGGCCCAAGAGTCTGACAGCCTGCTCTAGGGTTAGCCCAGGAGTCTGAGAGTCTTCTCTGGGGTTTGCTTAGGAGTCTGACAGTATGTTCTGGGGGTGGCCTAGGAATCTGACAGCCCGCTCTGGGGGTGGCCCAGAAGTCTGACAGCCTGCTCTGGGGGTGGCCCAGGAGGATGACAGTATGTTCTGGGGGTGGCCCAGGAATCTGACAGCCTGCTCTGGGGCTGGTCCAGAAGTCTGACAGCCTGCTCTGGGGCTGGCCCAGGAGTCTGACAGCCTGCTCTGAGGGTAGCCCAGGAATCTGAAAGCCTGCTCTGGGGGTGGCCCAAATGTCTGACAGCCAGCTCTGGGGTGGCCCAGGAGTCTGACAGTATGTTCTGGGGGTGGCCCAGGAATCTGACAGCCTACTTTGGGGCTGGCCCAGGAGTCTGACAGCCTTCTCTGAGGGTAGCCCAGGAATCTGACAGCACACTCTGGGGGTGGACCAGGGGTGTGAACTGAAACAGGTTGTAGCACACTTTTACGCCAAATGGCATAAAATGGAATGGTTTTTATCATACAATAGAGTACATTGTGCCATCGCATAACACATTCCCTCCATAGTGCAATGCAAAACTAATACAAGGTGATTGGGTTAAACCCTGGTAATGTTTATGGAAAACCTATTTAAATTCATTGTAAATTGATTAAAGTTCACCTTTTAAAAAAAGCGGCCTCCTCCATATACCCCTACAGCCGTCCTAGCCATCACCAGAATAAGTGAATATTCTACCATTTTAGTAGAAATAACCTTTAATCAATTTACCAAAAATTTGAGTAAAGTGACATGACAACATACCATGCAACTCTGCAAACTCAAGCATACAACTCTGCAAACAATTACAATTTATACACTCACTTTGCGCTAATCTAAACCTGGGGGTGGCCAAGTTGTCTCACAGCCCCACTCTGGATGTGACCCAGGAGTCTTACAACTCCTACTAAGGGTTGCCCAAGAGATTTACAACTCGAACTGGGGGTCACCCTGGAGTCTTACAGCCTTCTCTTGGGGTGACAAAGTAGTGTCACAGCCTGCTCTTGGGGATGACGCTGGTGTCTCACAGCTTGCTTTTGGGTTGGCACGGAAGCCTTACAGCTCCCACTATGGGTAGTCTTACTGCCTGCTCACGGAGTCACCAAGGAGGCTTACAGCCTGCTATGGAGGTGAAACAGGAGTCTTACAGCCTACTCTAGGGATAAAACAGGAGTTTTAAAACCTGTTTTGGGGGATGGCCCATGAGTATGACAGCCTGCTCTGGGTCTCGCCCAGGGGTTTGACTGCCTGCTCTAGGAGTGGCCCAGGAGTCTGTCATCCTGATCTGGGGTTGGCCCAGATGTCTGACAGCCTGATCTGAGGTTAGCCAAGGAGTGCGACAGTCTGCTCTGTGTTTTGCCCAGGAGTCTAAAAGACTCCTCTAGGGGTGGCCCAGGAGTCTTGACACCTGTTCTGGGGTGGCGTCGGAGTCTGACAGAGATGTCTTACAGCTTGCTTTTGCGTTGGCCAAGAAGCCTTACTGCTCTCACTGGGGGAAGAGTCTTACAGCCTGCTCACGTAGCAGCCCTGGAGTCTTAGATCCTGCTGTGGGGGAGAAACAGGAGTCTTACAGCCTACTTTGGGGGATAAAACAGGAGTCTTAAAGCCTGTTTTGGGGGTGGCCCATGAGTATGACAGCCTGCTCTGGGTCTGACCCAGGAGTTGGTCTGCCTGCTCTAGGGGTGGCCCAGAAGTCTGACATTGTGATCTGGGGTTGGCCCAAATATCTGACAGCCTGCTCTGGGGTGGCCCAAGAATCTGACAGCCTGCTCTAGGGTTAGCCCAGGAGTCTGAGAGTCTTCTCTGGGGTTTGCTTAGGAGTCTGACAGTATGTTCTGGGGGTGGCCTAGGAATCTGACAGCCTGCTCTGGGGGTGGCCCAGAAGTCTGACAGCCTGCTCTGGGGGTGGCCCAGGAGGCTGACAGTATGCTCTGGGGGTGGCCCAGGAATCTGACAGCCTGCTCTGGGGCTGGTCCAGAAGTCTGACAGCCTGCTCTGGGGCTGGCCCAGGAGTCTGACAGCCTGCTCTGAGGGTAGCCCAGGAATCTGAAAGCCTGCTCTGGGGGTGGCCCAAATGTCTGACAGCCAGCTCTGGGGTGGCCCAGGAGTCTGACAGTATGTTCTGGGGGTGGCCCAGGAATCTGACAGCCTACTTTGGGGCTGGCCCAGGAGTCTGACAGCCTTCTCTGAGGGTAGCCCAGGAATCTGACAGCACACTCTGGGGGTGGACCAGGGGTGTGAACTGAAACAGGTTGTAGCACACTTTTACGCCAAATGGCATAAAATGGAATGGTTTTTATCATACAATAGAGTACATTGTGCCATCGCATAACACATTCCCTCCATAGTGCAATGCAAAACTAATACAAGGTGATTGGGTTAAACCCTGGTAATGTTTATGGAAAACCTATTTAAATTCATTGTAAATTGATTAAAGTTCACCTTTTAAAAAAAGCGGCCTCCTCCATATACCCCTACAGCCGTCCTAGCCATCACCAGAATAAGTGAATATTCTACCATTTTAGTAGAAATAACCTTTAATCAATTTACCAAAAATTTGAGCAAAGTGACATGACAACATACCATGCAACTCTGCAAACTCAAGCATACAACTCTGCAAACAATTACAATTTATACACTCACTTTGCGCTAATCTAAACCTGGGGGTGGCCAAGTTGTCTCACAGCCCCACTCTGGATGTGACCCAGGAGTCTTACAACTCCTACTAAGGGTTGCCCAAGAGACTTACAGCTGGAACTGGGGGTCAGCCTGGAGTCTTACAGCCTTCTCTTGGGGTGACAAAGTAGTGTCACAGCCTGCTCTTGGGGATGACGCTGGTGTCTCACAGCTTGCTTTTGGGTTGGCACGGAAGCCTTACAGCTCCCACTATGGGTAGTCTTACTGCCTGCTCACGGAGTCACCAAGGAGGCTTACAGCCTGCTATGGAGGTGAAACAGGAGTCTTAAAACCTACTCTAGGGATAAAACAGGAGTTTTAAAACCTGTTTTGGGGGATGGCCCATGAGTATGACAGCCTGCTCTGGGTCTCGCCCAGGGGTTTGACTGCCTGCTCTAGGAGTGGCCCAGGAGTCTGTCATCCTGATCTGGGGTTGGCCCAGATGTCTGACAGCCTGATCTGGGGTTAGCCAAGGAGTGTGACAGTCTGCTCTGTGTTTTGCCCAGGAGTCTAAAAGACTCCTCTAGGGGTGGCCCAGGAGTCTTGACACCTGTTCTGGGGTGGCGCCGGAGTCTGACAGAGATGTCTTACAGCTTGCTTTTGGGTTGGCCAAGAAGCCTTACTGCTCTCACTGGGGGAAGAGTCTTACAGCCTGCTCACGTAGCAGCCCTGGAGTCTTAGATCCTGCTGTGGGGGAGAAACAGGAGTCTTACAGCCTACTTTGGGGGATAAAACAGGAGTCTTAAAGCCTGTTTTGGGGGTGGCCCATGAGTATGACAGCCTGCTCTGGGTCTGACCCAGGAGTTGGTCTGCCTGCTCTAGGGGTGGCCCAGAAGTCTGACATTGTGATCTGGGGTTGGCCCAAATATCTGACAGCCTGCTCTGGGGTGGCCCAAGAGTCTGACAGCCTGCTCTAGGGTTAGCCCAGGAGTCTGAGAGTCTTCTCTGGGGTTTGCTTAGGAGTCTGACAGTATGTTCTGGGGGTGGCCTAGGAATCTGACAGCCCGCTCTGGGGGTGGCCCAGAAGTCTGACAGCCTGCTCTGGGGGTGGCCCAGGAGGCTGACAGTATGTTCTGGGGGTGGCCCAGGAATCTGACAGCCTGCTCTGGGGCTGGTCCAGAAGTCTGACAGCCTGCTCTGGGGCTGGCCCAGGAGTCTGACAGCCTGCTCTGAGGGTAGCCCAGGAATCTGAAAGCCTGCTCTGGGGGTGGCCCAAATGTCTGACAGCCAGCTCTGGGGTGGCCCAGGAGTCTGACAGTATGTTCTGGGGGTGGCCCAGGAATCTGACAGCCTACTTTGGGGCTGGCCCAGGAGTCTGACAGCCTTCTCTGAGGGTAGCCCAGGAATCTGACAGCACACTCTGGGGGTGGACCAGGGGTGTGAACTGAAACAGGTTGTAGCACACTTTTACGCCAAATGGCATAAAATGGAATGGTTTTTATCATACAATAGAGTACATTGTGCCATCGCATAACACATTCCCTCCATAGTGCAATGCAAAACTAATACAAGGTGATTGGGTTAAACCCTGTTAATGTTTATGGAAAACCTATTTAAATTCATTGTAAATTGATTAAAGTTCACCTTTTAAAAAAAGCGGCCTCCTCCATATACCCCTACAGCCGTCCTAGCCATCACCAGAATAAGTGAATATTCTACCATTTTAGTAGAAATAACCTTTAATCAATTTACCAAAAATTTGAGCAAAGTGACATGACAACATACCATGCAACTCTGCAAACTCAAGCATACAACTCTGCAAACAATTACAATTTATACACTCACTTTGCGCTAATCTAAACCTGGGGGTGGCCAAGTTGTCTCACAGCCCCACTCTGGATGTGACCCAGGAGTCTTACAACTCCTACTAAGGGTTGCCCAAGAGACTTACAGCTGGAACTGGGGGTCAGCCTGGAGTCTTACAGCCTTCTCTTGGGGTGACAAAGTAGTGTCACAGCCTGCTCTTGGGGATGACGCTGGTGTCTCACAGCTTGCTTTTGGGTTGGCACGGAAGCCTTACAGCTCCCACTATGGGTAGTCTTACTGCCTGCTCACGGAGTCACCAAGGAGGCTTACAGCCTGCTATGGAGGTGAAACAGGAGTCTTAAAACCTACTCTAGGGATAAAACAGGAGTTTTAAAACCTGTTTTGGGGGATGGCCCATGAGTATGACAGCCTGCTCTGGGTCTCGCCCAGGGGTTTGACTGCCTGCTCTAGGAGTGGCCCAGGAGTCTGTCATCCTGATCTGGGGTTGGCCCAGATGTCTGACAGCCTGATCTGGGGTTAGCCAAGGAGTGTGACAGTCTGCTCTGTGTTTTGCCCAGGAGTCTAAAAGACTCCTCTAGGGGTGGCCCAGGAGTCTTGACACCTGTTCTGGGGTGGCGCCGGAGTCTGACAGAGATGTCTTACAGCTTGCTTTTGGGTTGGCCAAGAAGCCTTACTGCTCTCACTGGGGGAAGAGTCTTACAGCCTGCTCACGTAGCAGCCCTGGAGTCTTAGATCCTGCTGTGGGGGAGAAACAGGAGTCTTACAGCCTACTTTGGGGGATAAAACAGGAGTCTTAAAGCCTGTTTTGGGGGTGGCCCATGAGTATGACAGCCTGCTCTGGGTCTGACCCAGGAGTTGGTCTGCCTGCTCTAGGGGTGGCCCAGAAGTCTGACATTGTGATCTGGGGTTGGCCCAAATATCTGACAGCCTGCTCTGGGGTGGCCCAAGAGTCTGACAGCCTGCTCTAGGGTTAGCCCAGGAGTCTGAGAGTCTTCTCTGGGGTTTGCTTAGGAGTCTGACAGTATGTTCTGGGGGTGGCCTAGGAATCTGACAGCCCGCTCTGGGGGTGGCCCAGAAGTCTGACAGCCTGCTCTGGGGGTGGCCCAGGAGGCTGACAGTATGTTCTGGGGGTGGCCCAGGAATCTGACAGCCTGCTCTGGGGCTGGTCCAGAAGTCTGACAGCCTGCTCTGGGGCTGGCCCAGGAGTCTGACAGCCTGCTCTGAGGGTAGCCCAGGAATCTGAAAGCCTGCTCTGGGGGTGGCCCAAATGTCTGACAGCCAGCTCTGGGGTGGCCCAGGAGTCTGACAGTATGTTCTGGGGGTGGCCCAGGAATCTGACAGCCTACTTTGGGGCTGGCCCAGGAGTCTGACAGCCTTCTCTGAGGGTAGCCCAGGAATCTGACAGCACACTCTGGGGGTGGACCAGGGGTGTGAACTGAAACAGGTTGTAGCACACTTTTACGCCAAATGGCATAAAATGGAATGGTTTTTATCATACAATAGAGTACATTGTGCCATCGCATAACACATTCCCTCCATAGTGCAATGCAAAACTAATACAAGGTGATTGGGTTAAACCCTGGTAATGTTTATGGAAAACCTATTTAAATTCATTGTAAATTGATTAAAGTTCACCTTTTAAAAAAAGCGGCCTCCTCCATATACCCCTACAGCCGTCCTAGCCATCACCAGAATAAGTGAATATTCTACCATTTTAGTAGAAATAACCTTTAATCAATTTACCAAAAATTTGAGCAAAGTGACATGACAACATACCATGCAACTCTGCAAACTCAAGCATACAACTCTGCAAACAATTACAATTTATACACTCACTTTGCGCTAATCTAAACCTGGGGGTGGCCAAGTTGTCTCACAGCCCCACTCTGGATGTGACCCAGGAGTCTTACAACTCCTACTAAGGGTTGCCCAAGAGACTTACAGCTGGAACTGGGGGTCAGCCTGGAGTCTTACAGCCTTCTCTTGGGGTGACAAAGTAGTGTCACAGCCTGCTCTTGGGGATGACGCTGGTGTCTCACAGCTTGCTTTTGGGTTGGCACGGAAGCCTTACAGCTCCCACTATGGGTAGTCTTACTGCCTGCTCACGGAGTCACCAAGGAGGCTTACAGCCTGCTATGGAGGTGAAACAGGAGTCTTAAAACCTACTCTAGGGATAAAACAGGAGTTTTAAAACCTGTTTTGGGGGATGGCCCATGAGTATGACAGCCTGCTCTGGGTCTCGCCCAGGGGTTTGACTGCCTGCTCTAGGAGTGGCCCAGGAGTCTGTCATCCTGATCTGGGGTTGGCCCAGATGTCTGACAGCCTGATCTGGGGTTAGCCAAGGAGTGTGACAGTCTGCTCTGTGTTTTGCCCAGGAGTCTAAAAGACTCCTCTAGGGGTGGCCCAGGAGTCTTGACACCTGTTCTGGGGTGGCGCCGGAGTCTGACAGAGATGTCTTACAGCTTGCTTTTGGGTTGGCCAAGAAGCCTTACTGCTCTCACTGGGGGAAGAGTCTTACAGCCTGCTCACGTAGCAGCCCTGGAGTCTTAGATCCTGCTGTGGGGGAGAAACAGGAGTCTTACAGCCTACTTTGGGGGATAAAACAGGAGTCTTAAAGCCTGTTTTGGGGGTGGCCCATGAGTATGACAGCCTGCTCTGGGTCTGACCCAGGAGTTGGTCTGCCTGCTCTAGGGGTGGCCCAGAAGTCTGACATTGTGATCTGGGGTTGGCCCAAATATCTGACAGCCTGCTCTGGGGTGGCCCAAGAGTCTGACAGCCTGCTCTAGGGTTAGCCCAGGAGTCTGAGAGTCTTCTCTGGGGTTTGCTTAGGAGTCTGACAGTATGTTCTGGGGGTGGCCTAGGAATCTGACAGCCCGCTCTGGGGGTGGCCCAGAAGTCTGACAGCCTGCTCTGGGGGTGGCCCAGGAGGCTGACAGTATGTTCTGGGGGTGGCCCAGGAATCTGACCGCCTGCTCTGGGGCTGGTCCAGAAGTCTGACAGCCTGCACTGGGGCTGGCCCAGGAGTCTGACAGCCTGCTCTGAGGGTAGCCCAGGAATCTGAAAGCCTGCTCTGGGGGTGGCCCAAATGTCTGACAGCCAGCTCTGGGGTGGCCCAGGAGTCTGACAGTATGTTCTGGGGGTGGCCCAGGAATCTGACAGCCTACTTTGGGGCTGGCCCAGGAGTCTGACAGCCTTCTCTGAGGGTAGCCCAGGAATCTGACAGCACACTCTGGGGGTGGACCAGGGGTGTGAACTGAAACAGGTTGTAGCACACTTTTACGCCAAATGGCATAAAATGGAATGGTTTTTATCATACAATAGAGTACATTGTGCCATCGCATAACACATTCCCTCCATAGTGCAATGCAAAACTAATACAAGGTGATTGGGTTAAACCCTGTTAATGTTTATGGAAAACCTATTTAAATTCATTGTAAATTGATTAAAGTTCACCTTTTAAAAAAAGCGGCCTCCTCCATATACCCCTACAGCCGTCCTAGCCATCACCAGAATAAGTGAATATTCTACCATTTTAGTAGAAATAACCTTTAATCAATTTACCAAAAATTTGAGCAAAGTGACATGACAACATACCATGCAACTCTGCAAACTCAAGCATACAACTCTGCAAACAATTACAATTTATACACTCACTTTGCGCTAATCTAAACCTGGGGGTGGCCAAGTTGTCTCACAGCCCCACTCTGGATGTGACCCAGGAGTCTTACAACTCCTACTAAGGGTTGCCCAAGAGATTTACAACTCGAACTGGGGGTCACCCTGGAGTCTTACAGCCTTCTCTTGGGGTGACAAAGTAGTGTCACAGCCTGCTCTTGGGGATGACGCTGGTGTCTCACAGCTTGCTTTTGGGTTGGCACGGAAGCCTTACAGCTCCCACTATGGGTAGTCTTACTGCCTGCTCACGGAGTCACCAAGGAGGCTTACAGCCTGCTATGGAGGTGAAACAGGAGTCTTAAAACCTACTCTAGGGATAAAACAGGAGTTTTAAAACCTGTTTTGGGGGATGGCCCATGAGTATGACAGTCTGCTCTGGGTCTCGCCCAGGGGTTTGACTGCCTGCTCTAGGAGTGGCCCAGGAGTCTGTCATCCTGATCTGGGGTTGGCCCAGATGTCTGACAGCCTGATCTGGGGTTAGCCAAGGAGTGTGACAGTCTGCTCTGTGTTTTGCCCAGGAGTCTAAAAGACTCCTCTAGGGGTGGCCCAGGAGTCTTGACACCTGTTCTGGGGTGGTGCCGGAGTCTGACAGAGATGTCTTACAGTTTGCTTTTGGGTTGGCCAAGAAGCCTTACTGCTCTCACTGGGGGAAGAGTCTTACAGCCTGCTCACGTAGCAGCCCTGGAGTCTTAGATCCTGCTGTGGGGGAGAAACAGGAGTCTTACAGCCTACTTTGGGGGATAAAACAGGAGTCTTAAAGCCTGTTTTGGGGGTGGCCCATGAGTATGACAGCCTGCTCTGGGTCTGACCCAGGAGTTGGTCTGCCTGCTCTAGGGGTGGCCCAGAAGTCTGACATTGTGATCTGGGGTTGGCCCAAATATCTGACAGCCTGCTCTGGGGTGGCCCAAGAGTCTGACAGCCTGCTCTAGGGTTAGCCCAGGAGTCTGAGAGTCTTCTCTGGGGTTTGCTTAGGAGTCTGACAGTATGTTCTGGGGGTGGCCTAGGAATCTGACAGCCCGCTCTGGGGGTGGCCCAGAAGTCTGACAGCCTGCTCTGGGGGTGGCCCAGGAGGCTGACAGTATGTTCTGGGGGTGGCCCAGGAATCTGACAGCCTGCTCTGGGGCTGGTCCAGAAGTCTGACAGCCTGCTCTGGGGCTGGCCCAGGAGTCTGACAGCCTGCTCTGAGGGTAGCCCAGGAATCTGAAAGCCTGCTCTGGGGCTGGCCCAGGAGTCTGACAGCCTGCTCTGAGGGTAGCCCAGGAATCTGAAAGCCTGCTCTGGGGGTGGCCCAAATGTCTGACAGCCAGCTCTGGGGTGGCCCAGGAGTCTGACAGTATGTTCTGGGGGTGGCCCAGGAATCTGACAGCCTACTTTGGGGCTGGCCCAGGAGTCTGACAGCCTTCTCTGAGGGTAGCCCAGGAATCTGACAGCACACTCTGGGGGTGGACCAGGGGTGTGAACTGAAACAGGTTGTAGCACACTTTTACGCCAAATGGCATAAAATGGAATGGTTTTTATCATACAATAGAGTACATTGTGCCATCGCATAACACATTCCCTCCATAGTGCAATGCAAAACTAATACAAGGTGATTGGGTTAAATCCTGGTAATGTTTATGGAAAACCTATTTAAATTCATTGTAAACTGATTAAAGTTCACCTTTTAAAAAAAGCGGCCTCCTCCATATACCCCTACAGCCGTCCTAGCCATCACCAGAATAAGTGAATATTCTACCATTTTAGTAGAAATAACCTTTAATCAATTTACCAAAAATTTGAGCAAAGTGACATGACAACATACCATGCAACTCTGCAAACTCAAGCATACAACTCTGCAAACAATTACAATTTATACACTCACTTTGCGCTAATCTAAACCTGGGGGTGGCCAAGTTGTCTCACAGCCCCACTCTGGATGTGACCCAGGAGTCTTACAACTCCTACTAAGGGTTGCCCAAGAGACTTACAGCTGGAACTGGGGGTCAGCCTGGAGTCTTACAGCCTTCTCTTGGGGTGACAAAGTAGTGTCACAGCCTGCTCTTGGGGATGACGCTGGTGTCTCACAGCTTGCTTTTGGGTTGGCACGGAAGCCTTACAGCTCCCACTATGGGTAGTCTTACTGCCTGCTCACGGAGTCACCAAGGAGGCTTACAGCTTGCTATGGAGGTGAAACAGGAGTCTTAAAACCTACTCTAGGGATAAAACAGGAGTTTTAAAACCTGTTTTGGGGGATGGCCCATGAGTATGACAGCCTGCTCTGGGTCTCGCCCAGGGGTTTGACTGCCTGCTCTAGGAATGGCCCAGGAGTCTGTCATCCTGATCTGGGGTTGGCCCAGATGTCTGACAGCCTGATCTGGGGTTAGCCAAGGAGTGTGACAGTCTGCTCTGTGTTTTGCCCAGGAGTCTAAAAGACTCCTCTAGGGGTGGCCCAGGAGTCTTGACACCTGTTCTGGGGTGGCGCCGGAGTCTGACAGAGATGTCTTACAGCTTGCTTTTGGGTTGGCCAAGAAGCCTTACTGCTCTCACTGGGGGAAGAGTCTTACAGCCTGCTCACGTAGCAGCCCTGGAGTCTTAGATCCTGCTGTGGGGGAGAAACAGGAGTCTTACAGCCTACTTTGGGGGATAAAACAGGAGTCTTAAAGCCTGTTTTGGGGGTGGCCCATGAGTATGACAGCCTGCTCTGGGTCTGACCCAGGAGTTGGTCTGCCTGCTCTAGGGGTGGCCCAGAAGTCTGACATTGTGATCTGGGGTTGGCCCAAATATCTGACAGCCTGCTCTGGGGTGGCCCAAGAGTCTGACAGCCTGCTCTAGGGTTAGCCCAGGAGTCTGAGAGTCTTCTCTGGGGTTTGCTTAGGAGTCTGACAGTATGTTCTGGGGGTGGCCTAGGAATCTGACAGCCCGCTCTGGGGGTGGCCCAGAAGTCTGACAGCCTGCTCTGGGGGTGGCCCAGGAGGCTGACAGTATGTTCTGGGGGTGGCCCAGGAATCTGACAGCCTGCTCTGGGGCTGGTCCAGAAGTCTGACAGCCTGCTCTGGGGCTGGCCCAGGAGTCTGACAGCCTGCTCTGAGGGTAGCCCAGGAATCTGAAAGCCTGCTCTGGGGGTGGCCCAAATGTCTGACAGCCAGCTCTGGGGTGGCCCAGGAGTCTGACAGTATGTTCTGGGGGTGGCCCAGGAATCTGACAGCCTACTTTGGGGCTGGCCCAGGAGTCTGACAGCCTTCTCTGAGGGTAGCCCAGGAATCTGACAGCACACTCTGGGGGTGGACCAGGGGTGTGAACTGAAACAGGTTGTAGCACACTTTTACGCCAAATGGCATAAAATGGAATGGTTTTTATCATACAATAGAGTACATTGTGCCATCGCATAACACATTCCCTCCATAGTGCAATGCAAAACTAATACAAGGTGATTGGGTTAAACCCTGTTAATGTTTATGGAAAACCTATTTAAATTCATTGTAAATTGATTAAAGTTCACCTTTTAAAAAAAGCGGCCTCCTCCATATACCCCTACAGCCGTCCTAGCCATCACCAGAATAAGTGAATATTCTACCATTTTAGTAGAAATAACCTTTAATCAATTTACCAAAAATTTGAGCAAAGTGACATGACAACATACCATGCAACTCTGCAAACTCAAGCATACAACTCTGCAAACAATTACAATTTATACACTCACTTTGCGCTAATCTAAACCTGGGGGTGGCCAAGTTGTCTCACAGCCCCACTCTGGATGTGACCCAGGAGTCTTACAACTCCTACTAAGGGTTGCCCAAGAGATTTACAACTCGAACTGGGGGTCACCCTGGAGTCTTACAGCCTTCTCTTGGGGTGACAAAGTAGTGTCACAGCCTGCTCTTGGGGATGACGCTGGTGTCTCACAGCTTGCTTTTGGGTTGGCACGGAAGCCTTACAGCTCCCACTATGGGTAGTCTTACTGCCTGCTCACGGAGTCACCAAGGAGGCTTACAGCCTGCTATGGAGGTGAAACAGGAGTCTTACAGCCTACTCTAGGGATAAAACAGGAGTTTTAAAACCTGTTTTGGGGGATGGCCCATGAGTATGACAGCCTGCTCTGGGTCTCGCCCAGGGGTTTGACTGCCTGCTCTAGGAGTGGCCCAGGAGTCTGTCATCCTGATCTGGGGTTGGCCCAGATGTCTGACAGCCTGATCTGGGGTTAGCCAAGGAGTGTGACAGTCTGCTCTGTGTTTTGCCCAGGAGTCTAAAAGACTCCTCTAGGGGTGGCCCAGGAGTCTTGACACCTGTTCTGGGGTGGTGCCGGAGTCTGACAGAGATGTCTTACAGCTTGCTTTTGGGTTGGCCAAGAAGCCTTACTGCTCTCACTGGGGGAAGAGTCTTACAGCCTGCTCACGTAGCAGCCCTGGAGTCTTAGATCCTGCTGTGGGGGAGAAACAGGAGTCTTACAGCCTACTTTGGGGGATAAAACAGGAGTCTTAAAGCCTGTTTTGGGGGTGGCCCATGAGTATGACAGCCTGCTCTGGGTCTGACCCAGGAGTTGGTCTGCCTGCTCTAGGGGTGGCCCAGAAGTCTGACATTGTGATCTGGGGTTGGCCCAAATATCTGACAGCCTGCTCTAGGGTTAGCCCAGGAGTCTGAGAGTCTTCTCTGGGGTTTGCTTAGGAGTCTGACAGTATGTTCTGGGGGTGGCCTAGGAATCTGACAGCCCGCTCTGGGGGTGGCCCAGAAGTCTGACAGCCTGCTCTGGGGGTGGCCCAGGAGGATGACTGTATGTTCTGGGGGTGGCCCAGGAATCTGACAGCCTGCTCTGGGGCTGGTCCAGAAGTCTGACAGCCTGCTCTGGGGCTGGTCCAGAAGTCTGACAGCCTGCTCTGGGGCTGGCCCAGGAGTCTGACAGCCTGCTCTGAGGGTAGCCCAGGAATCTGAAAGCCTGCTCTGGGGGTGGCCCAAATGTCTGACAGCCAGCTCTGGGGTGGCCCAGGAGTCTGACAGTATGTTCTGGGGGTGGCCCAGGAATCTGACAGCCTACTTTGGGGCTGGCCCAGGAGTCTGACAGCCTTCTCTGAGGGTAGCCCAGGAATCTGACAGCACACTCTGGGGGTGGACCAGGGGTGTGAACTGAAACAGGTTGTAGCACACTTTTACGCCAAATGGCATAAAATGGAATGGTTTTTATCATACAATAGAGTACATTGTGCCATCGCATAACACATTCCCTCCATAGTGCAATGCAAAACTAATACAAGGTGATTGGGTTAAACCCTGGTAATGTTTATGGAAAACCTATTTAAATTCATTGTAAATTGATTAAAGTTCACCTTTTAAAAAAAGCGGCCTCCTCCATATACCCCTACAGCCGTCCTAGCCATCACCAGAATAAGTGAATATTCTACCATTTTAGTAGAAATAACCTTTAATCAATTTAGCAAAAATTTGAGCAAAGTGACATGACAACATAGCATGCAACTCTGCAAACTCAAGCATACAACTCTGCAAACAATTACAATTTATACACTCACTTTGCGCTAATCTAAACCTGGGGGTGGCCAAGTTGTCTCACAGCCCCACTCTGGATGTGACCCAGGAGTCTTACAACTCCTACTAAGGGTTGCCCAAGAGATTTACAACTCGAACTGGGGGTCACCCTGGAGTCTTACAGCCTTCTCTTGGGGTGACAAAGTAGTGTCACAGCCTGCTCTTGGGGATGACGCTGGTGTCTCACAGCTTGCTTTTGGGTTGGCACGGAAGCCTTACAGCTCCCACTATGGGTAGTCTTACTGCCTGCTCACGGAGTCACCAAGGAGGCTTACAGCCTGCTATGGAGGTGAAACAGGAGTCTTACAGCCTACTCTAGGGATAAAACAGGAGTTTTAAAACCTGTTTTGGGGGATGGCCCATGAGTATGACAGCCTGCTCTGGGTCTCGCCCAGGGGTTTGACTGCCTGCTCTAGGAGTGGCCCAGGAGTCTGTCATCCTGATCTGGGGTTGGCCCAGATGTCTGACAGCCTGATCTGGGGTTAGCCAAGGAGTGCGACAGTCTGCTCTGTGTTTTGCCCAGGAGTCTAAAAGACTCCTCTAGGGGTGGCCCAGGAGTCTTGACACCTGTTCTGGGGTGGCGCCGGAGTCTGACAGAGATGTCTTACAGCTTGCTTTTGCGTTGGCCAAGAAGCCTTACTGCTCTCACTGGGGGAAGAGTCTTACAGCCTGCTCACGTAGCAGCCCTGGAGTCTTAGATCCTGCTGTGGGGGAGAAACAGGAGTCTTACAGCCTACTTTGGGGGATAAAACAGGAGTCTTAAAGCCTGTTTTGGGGGTGGCCCATGAGTATGACAGCCTGCTCTGGGTCTGACCCAGGAGTTGGTCTGCCTGCTCTAGGGGTGGCCCAGAAGTCTGACATTGTGATCTGGGGTTGGCCCAAATATCTGACAGCCTGCTCTGGGGTGGCCCAAGAGTCTGACAGCCTGCTCTAGGGTTAGCCCAGGAGTCTGAGGGTCTTCTCTGGGGTTTGCTTAGGAGTCTGACAGTATGTTCTGGGGGTGGCCTAGGAATCTGACAGCCCGCTCTGGGGGTGGCCTAGGAATCTGACAGCCCGCTCTGGGGGTGGCCCAGAAGTCTGACAGCCTGCTCTGGGGGTGGCCCAGGAGGCTGACAGTATGTTCTGGGGGTGGCCCAGGAATCTGACAGCCTGCTCTGGGGCTGGTCCAGAAGTCTGACAGCCTGCTCTGGGGCTGGCCCAGGAGTCTGACAGCCTGCTCTGAGGGTAGCCCAGGAATCTGAAAGCCTGCTCTGGGGGTGGCCCAAATGTCTGACAGCCAGCTCTGGGGTGGCCCAGGAGTCTGACAGTATGTTCTGGGGGTGGCCCAGGAATCTGACAGCCTACTTTGGGGCTGGCCCAGGAGTCTGACAGCCTTCTCTGAGGGTAGCCCAGGAATCTGACAGCACACTCTGGGGGTGGACCAGGGGTGTGAACTGAAACAGGTTGTAGCACACTTTTACGCCAAATGGCATAAAATGGAATGGTTTTTATCATACAATAGAGTACATTGTGCCATCGCATTACACATTCCCTCCATAGTGCAATGCAAAACTAATACAAGGTGATTGGGTTAAACCCTGGTAATGTTTATGGAAAACCTATTTAAATTCATTGTAAATTGATTAAAGTTCACCTTTTAAAAAAAGTGGCCTCCTCCATATACCCCTACAGCCGTCCTAGCCATCACCAGAATAAGTGAATATTCTACCATTTTAGTAGAAATAACCTTTAATCAATTTAGCAAAAATTTTAGCAAAGTGACATGACAACATACCATGCAACTCTGCAAACTCAAGCATACCACTCTGCAAACAATTACAATTTATACACTCACTTTGCGCTAATCTAAACCTGGGGGTGGCCAAGTTGTCTCACAGCCCCACTCTGGATGTGACCCAGGAGTCTTACAACTCCTACTAAGGGTTGCCCAAGAGACTTACAGCTGGAACTGGGGGTCACCCTGGAGTCTTACAGCCTTCTCTTGGGGTGACAAAGTAGTGTCACAGCCTGCTCTTGGGGATGACGCTGGTGTCTCACAGCTTGCTTTTGGGTTGGCACGGAAGCCTTACAGCTCCCTCTATGGGTAGTCTTACTGCCTGCTCACGGAGTCACCAAGGAGGCTTACAGCCTGCTATGGAGGTGAAACAGGACCCTTACAGCCTACTCTAGGGATAAAACAGGAGTTTTAAAACCTGTTTTGGGGGATGGCCCATGAGTATGACAGCCTGCTCTGGGTCTCGCCCAGGGGTTTGACTGCCTGCTCTAGGAGTGGCCCAGGAGTCTGTCATCCTGATCTGGGGTTGGCCCAGATGTCTGACAGCCTGCTCTGGGGTTAGCCAAGGAGTGTGACAGTCTGCTCTGTGTTTTGCCCAGGAGTCTAAAAGACTCCTCTAGGGGTGGCCCAGGAGTCTTGACACCTGTTCTGGGGTGGCGCCAGAGTCTGACAGAGATGTCTTACAGCTTGCTTTTGCGTTGGCCAAGAAGCCTTACTGCTCTCACTGGGGGAAGAGTCTTACAGCCTGCTCACGTAGCAGCCCTGGAGTCTTAGATCCTACTGTGGGGGAGAAACAGGAGTCTTACAGCCTACTTTGGGGGATAAAACAGAAGTCTTAAAGCCTGTTTTGAAGGTGGCCCATGAGTATGACAGCCTGCTCTGGGTCTGACCCAGGAGTTGGTCTGCCTGCTCTAGGGGTGGCCCAGAAGTCTGACATTCTGATCTGGGGTTGGCCCAAATATCTGACAGCCTGCTCTGGGGTGGCCCAAGAGTCTGACAGCCTGCTCTAGGGTTAGCCCAGGAGTCTGAGAGTCTTCTCTGGGGTTTGCTTAGGAGTCTGACAGTATGTTCTGGGGGTGGCCTAGGAATCTGACAGCCCGCTCTGGGGGTGGCCCAGAAGTCTGACAGCCTGCTCTGGGGGTGGCCCAGGAGGCTGAC
This sequence comes from Engystomops pustulosus, assembly GCF_040894005.1. Lineage (NCBI taxonomy): Eukaryota > Metazoa > Chordata > Amphibia > Anura > Leptodactylidae > Engystomops > Engystomops pustulosus. Next base: position 35,433,034 of record NC_092414.1, read on the forward strand.
AGTATCTTCTGGGGCTGGCCCAGGAATCTGACAGCCTGCTCTGGGGCTGGTCCAGAAGTCTGACAGCCTGCTCTGGGGCTGGCCCAGGAGTCTGACAGCCTGCTCTGAGGGTAGCCCAGGAATCTGACAGCCAGCTCTGGGGTGGCCCAGGAGTCTGACAGTATGTTCTGGGGTGGCCCAGGAATCTGATAGCCTACTTTGGGGCTGGCCCAGGAGTCTGACAGCCTTCTCTGAGGGTAGCCCAGGAATCTGACAGCACACTCTGGGGGTGGACCAGGGGTGTGAACTGGAGCAGGTTGTAGCACACTTTTACGCCAAATGGCATAAAATGGAATGGTTTTTATCATACAATAGAGTACATTGTGCCATCGCATAACACATTCCCTCCATAGTGTAATGCAAAACTAATACAAGGTGATTGGGTTAAACCCTGGTAATGTTTATGGAAAACCTATTTAAATTCATTGTAAATTGATCAAAGTTCACCTTTTAAAAAAAGCGGCCTCCTCCATATACCCCTACAGCCGTCCTAGCCATCACCAGAATAAGTGAATATTCTACCATTTTAGTAGAAATAACCTTTAATCAATTTAGCAAAAATTTGAGCAAAGTGACATGACAACATACCATGCAACTCTGCAAACTCAAGCATACAACTCTGCAAACAATTACAATTTATACACTCACTTTGCGCTAATCTAAACCTGGGGGTGGCCAAGTTGTCTCACAGCCCCACTCTGGATGTGACCCAGGAGTCTTACAACTCCTACTAAGGGTTGCCCAAGAGACTTACAGCTGGAACTGGGGGTCACCCTGGAGTCTTACAGCCTTCTCTTGGGGTGACAAAGTAGTGTCACAGCCTGCTCTTGGGGATGACGCTGGTGTCTCACAGCTTGCTTTTGGGTTGGCACGGAAGCCTTACAGCTCCCTCTATGGGTAGTCTTACTGCCTGCTCACGGAGTCACCAAGGAGGCTTACAGCCTGCTATGGAGGTGAAACAGGAGTCTTACAGCCTACTCTAGGGATAAAACAGGAGTTTTAAAACCTGTTTTGGGGGATGGCCCATGAGTATGACAGCCTGCTCTGGGTCTCGCCCAGGGGTTTGACTGCCTGCTCTAGGAGTGGCCCAGGAGTCTGTCATCCTGATCTGGGGTTGGCCCAGATGTCTGACAGCCTGCTCTGGGGTTAGCCAAGGAGTGTGACAGTCTGCTCTGTGTTTTGCCCAGGAGTCTAAAAGACTCCTCTAGGGGTGGCCCAGGAGTCTTGACACCTGTTCTGGGGTGGCGCCGGAGTCTGACAGAGATGTCTTACAGCTTGCTTTTGCGTTGGCCAAGAAGCCTTACTGCTCTCACTGGGGGAAGAGTCTTACAGCCTGCTCACGTAGCAGCCCTGGAGTCTTAGATCCTGCTGTGGGGGAGAAACAGGAGTCTTACAGCCTACTTTGGGGGATAAAACAGGAGTCTTAAAGCCTGTTTTGGGGGTGGCCCATGAGTATGACAGCCTGCTCTGGGTCTGACCCAGGAGTTGGTCTGCCTGCTCTAGGGGTGGCCCAGAAGTCTGACATTCTGATCTGGGGTTGGCCCAAATATCTGACAGCCTGCTCTGGGGTGGCCCAAGAGTCTGACAGCCTGCTCTAGGGTTAGCCCAGGAGTCTGAGAGTCTTCTCTGGGGTTTGCTTAGGAGTCTGACAGTATGTTCTAGGGGTGGCCTAGGAATCTGACAGCCCGCTCTGGGGGTGGCCCAGAAGTCTGACAGCCTGCTCTGGGGGTGGCCCAGGAGGCTGACAGTATGTTCTGGGGGTGGCCCAGGAATCTGACAGCCTGCTCTGAGGGTAGCCCAGGAATCTGAAAGCCTGCTCTGGGGGTGGCCCAAATGTCTGGCAGCCAGCTCTGGGGTGGCCCAGGAGTCTGACAGTATGTTCTGGGGGTGGCCCAGAAATCTGACAGCCTACTTTGGGGCTCTCCCAGGAGTCTGACAGCCTTCTCTGAGGGTAGCCCAGGAATCTGACAGCACACTCTGGGGGGGGACCAGGGGTGTGAACTGGAGCAGGTTGTAGAACACTTTTACGCCAAATGGCATAAAATGGAATGGTTTTTATCATACAATAGAGTACATTGTGCCATCGCATAACACATTCCCTCCACAGTGCAATGCAAAACTAATACAAGGTGATTGGGTTAAACCCTGGTAATGTTTATGGAAAACCTATTTAAATTCATTGCAAATTGATTAAAGTTCACCTTTTAAAAAAAGCGGCCTCCTCCATATACCCCTACAGCCGTCCTAGCCATCACCAGAATAGGTGAATATTCTACCATTTTAGTAGAAATAACCTTTAATCAATTTAGCAAAAATTTGAGCAAAGTGACATGACAACATACCATGCAACTCTGCAAACTCAAGCATACAACTCTGCAAACAATTACAATTTATACACTCACTTTGCGCTAATCTAAACCTGGGGGTGGCCAAGTTGTCTCACAGCCCCACTCTGGATGTGACCCAGGAGTCTTACAACTCCTACTAAGGGTTGCCCAAGAGACTTACAGCTTGAACTGGGGGTCACCCTGGAGTCTTACAGCCTTCTCTTGGGGTGACAAAGCATTGTCACAGCCTGCTCTTGGGGATGACGCTGGTGTCTCACAGCTTGCTTTTGGGTTGGCACAGAAGCCTTACAGCTCCCACTATGGGTAGTCTTACTGCCTGCTCACGGAGTCACCAAGGAGGCTTACAGCCTGCAATGGAGGTGAAACAGGAGTCTTACAGCCTACTCTAGCGATAAAACAGGAGTTTTAAAACCTGTTTTGGGGGAGGCCCATGAGTTTGACAGCCTGCTCTGGGTCTCGCCCAGGGGTTTGACTGCCTGTTTTAGGAGTGGCCCAGGAGTCTGTCATCCTGATCTGGGGTTGGCCCAGATGTCTGACAGCCTGATCTGGGGTTAGTCAAGGAGTGTGACAGTCTGCTCTGTGTTTTGCCCAGGAGTCTAAAAGACTCCTCTAGGGGTGGCCCAGGAGTCCTGACACCTGTTCTGGGGTTGCGCCGGAGTCTGACCGAGATGTCTTACAGCTTGCTTTTGGGTTGGCCAAGAAGCCTTACTGCTCTCACTGGGGGAAGAGTCTTACAGCCTGCTCACGTAGCAGCCCTGGAGTCTTAGATCCTGCTGTGGGGGAGAAACAGGAGTCTTACAGCCTACTTTGGGGGATAAAACAGGAGTCTTAAAGCCTGTTTTGGGGGTGGCCCATGAGTATGACAGCCTGCTCTGGGTCTGACCCAGGAGTTGGTCTGCCTGCTCTAGAAGTGGCCCAGAAGTCTGACATTGTGATCTGGGGTTGGCCCAAATATCTGACAGCCTGCTCTGGGGTGGCCCAAGAGTCTGACAGCCTGCTCTAGGGTTAGCCCAGGAGTCTGAGAGTCTTCTCTGGGGTTTGCTTAGGAGTCTGACAGTATGTTCTGGGGGTGGCCTAGGAATCTGACAGCCCGCTCTGGGGGTGGCCCAGAAGTCGGACAGCCTGCTCTGGGGGTGGCCCAGGAGGCTGACAGTATGTTCTGGGGGTGGCCCAGGAATCTGACAGCCTGCTCTGGGGCTGGTCCAGAAGTCTGACAGCCTGCTCTGGGGCTGGCCCAGGAGTCTGACAGCCTTCTCTGAGGGTAGCCCAGGAATCTGACAGCACACTCTGGGGGTGGACCAGGGGTGTGTACTGGAGCAGGTTGTAGCACACTTTTACGCCAAATGGCATAAAATGGAATGGTTTTTATCATACAATAGAGTACATTGTGCCATCGCATAACACATTCCCTCCATAGTGCAATGCAAAACTAATACAAGGTGATTGGGTTAAACCCTGGTAATGTTTATGGAAAACCTATTTAAATTCATTGTAAATTGATTAAAGTTCACCTTTTAAAAAAAGCGGCCTCCTCCATATACCCCTACAGCCGTCCTAGCCATCACCAGAATAAGTGAATATTCTACCATTTTAGTAGAAATAACCTTTAATCAATTTAGCAAAAATTTGAGCAAAGTGACATGACAACATACCATGCAACTCTGCAAACTCAAGCATACCACTCTGCAAACAATTACAATTTATACACTCACTTTGCGCTAATCTAAACCTGGGGGTGGCCAAGTTGTCTCACAGCCCCACTCTGGATGTGACCCAGGAGTCTTACAACTCCTACTAAGGGTTGCCCAAGAGACTTACAGCTGGAACTGGGGGTCACCCTGGAGTCTTACAGCCTTCTCTTGGGGTGACAAAGTAGTGTCACAGCCTGCTCTTGGGGATGACGCTGGTGTCTCACAGCTTGCTTTTGGGTTGGCACGGAAGCCTTACAGCTCCCACTATGGGTAGTCTTACTGCCTGCTCACGGAGTCACCAAGGAGGCTTACAGCCTGCTATGGAGGTGAAACAGGAGTCTTACAGCCTACTCTAGGGATAAAACAGGAGTTTTAAAACCTGTTTTGGGGGATGGCCCATGAGTATGACAGCCTGCTCTGGGTCTCGCCCAGGGGTTTGACTGCCTGCTCTAGGAGTGGCCCAGGAGTCTGTCATCCTGATCTGGGGTTGGCCCAGATGTCTGACAGCCTGCTCTGGGGTTAGCCAAGGAGTGTGACAGTCTGCTCTGTGTTTTGCCCAGGAGTCTAAAAGACTCCTCTAGGGGTGGCCCAGGAGTCTTGACACCTGTTCTGGGGTGGCGTCGGAGTCTGACAGAGATGTCTTACAGCTTGCTTTTGGGTTGGCCAAGAAGCCTTACTGCTCTCACTGGGGGAAGAGTCTTACAGCCTGCTCACGTAGCAGCCCTGGAATCTTAGATCCTGCTGTGGGGGAGAAACAGGAGTCTTACAGCCTACTTTGGGGGATAAAACAGGAGTCTTAAAGCCTGTTTTGGGGGTGGCCCATGAGTATGACAGCCTGCTCTGGGTCTGACCAAGGAGTTGGTCTGCCTGCTCTAGGGGTGGCCCAGAAGTCTGACATTCTGATCTGGGGTTGGCCCAAATATCTGACAGCCTGCTCTGGGGTGGCCCAAGAGTCTGACAGCCTGCTCTAGGGTTAGCCCAGGAGTCTGAGAGTCTTCTCTGGGGTTTGCTTAGGAGTCTGACAGTATGTTCTGGGGGTGGCCTAGGAATCTGACAGCCCGCTCTGGGGGTGACCCAGAAGTCGGACAGCCTGCTCTGGGGGTGGCCCAGGAGGCTGACAGTATGTTCTGGGGGTGGCCCAGGAATCTGAAAGCCTGCTCTGGGGGTGGCCCAAATGTCTGACAGCCAGCTCTGGGGTGGCCCAGGAGTCTGACAGTATGTTCTGGGGGTGGCCCAGGAATCTGACAGCCTACTTTGGGGCTGGCCCAGGAGTCTGACAGTCTTCTCTGAGGGTAGCCCAGGAATCTGACAGCACACTCTGGGGGTGGACCAGGGGTGTGAACTGGAGCAGGTTGTAGCACACTTTTACGCCAAATGGCATAAAATGGAATGGTTTTTATCATACAATAGAGTACATTGTGCCATCGCATAACACATTCCCTCCATAATGCAATGCAAAACTAATACAAGGTGATTGGGTTAAACCCTGGTAATGTTTATGGAAAACCTATTTAAATTCATTGTAAATTGATTAAAGTTCACCTTTTTAAAAAAGCGGCCTCCTCCATATACCCCTACAGCCGTCCTAGCCATCACCAGAATAAGTGAATATTCTACCATTTTAGTAGAAATAACCTTTAATCAATTTAGCAAAAATTTGAGCAAAGTGACATGACAACATACCATGCAACTCTGCAAACAATTACAATTTATACACTCACTTTGCGCTAATCTAAACCTGGGGGTGGCCAAGTTGTCTCACAGCCCCACTCTGGATGTGACCCAGGAGTCTTACAACTCCTACTAAGGGTTGCCCAAGAGACTTACAGCTGGAACTGGGGGTCACCCTGGAGTCTTACAGCCTTCTCTTGGGGTGACAAAGTAGTGTCACAGCCTGCTCTTGGGGATGACGCTGGTGTCTCACAGCTTGCTTTTGGGTTGGCACGGAAGCCTTACAGCTCCCACTATGGGTAGTCTTACTGCCTGCTCACGGAGTCACCAAGGAGGCTTACAGCCTGCTATGGAGGTGAAACAGGAGTCTTACAGCCTACTCTAGGGATAAAACAGGAGTTTTAAAACCTGTTTTGGGGGATGGCCCATGAGTATGACAGCCTGCTCTGGGTCTCGCCCAGGGGTTTGACTGCCTGCTCTAGGAGTGGCCCAGGAGTCTGTCATCCTGATCTGGGGTTGGCCCAGATGTCTGACAGCCTGCTCTGGGGTTAGCCAAGGAGTGTGACAGTCTGCTCTGTGTTTTGCCCAGGAGTCTAAAAGACTCCTCTAGGGGTGGCCCAGGAGTCTTGACACCTGTTCTGGGGTGGCGTCGGAGTCTGACAGAGATGTCTTACAGCTTGCTTTTGGGTTGGCCAAGAAGCCTTACTGCTCTCACTGGGGGAAGAGTCTTACAGCCTGCTCACGTAGCAGCCCTGGAATCTTAGATCCTGCTGTGGGGGAGAAACAGGAGTCTTACAGCCTACTTTGGGGGATAAAACAGGAGTCTTAAAGCCTGTTTTGGGGGTGGCCCATGAGTATGACAGCCTGCTCTGGGTCTGACCCAGGAGTTGGTCTGCCTGCTCTAGGGGTGGCCCAGAAGTCTGACATTCTGATCTGGGGTTGGCCCAAATATCTGACAGCCTGCTCTGGGGTGGCCCAAGAGTCTGACAGCCTGCTCTAGGGTTAGCCCAGGAGTCTGAGAGTCTTCTCTGGGGTTTGCTTAGGAGTCTGACAGTATGTTCTGGGGGTGGCCTAGGAATCTGACAGCCCGCTCTGGGGGTGACCCAGAAGTCGGACAGCCTGCTCTGGGGGTGGCCCAGGAGGCTGACAGTATGTTCTGGGGGTGGCCCAGGAATCTGAAAGCCTGCTCTGGGGGTGGCCCAAATGTCTGACAGCCAGCTCTGGGGTGGCCCAGGAGTCTGACAGTATGTTCTGGGGGTGGCCCAGGAATCTGACAGCCTACTTTGGGGCTGGCCCAGGAGTCTGACAGTCTTCTCTGAGGGTAGCCCAGGAATCTGACAGCACACTCTGGGGGTGGACCAGGGGTGTGAACTGGAGCAGGTTGTAGCACACTTTTACGCCAAATGGCATAAAATGGAATGGTTTTTATCATACAATAGAGTACATTGTGCCATCGCATAACACATTCCCTCCATAATGCAATGCAAAACTAATACAAGGTGATTGGGTTAAACCCTGGTAATGTTTATGGAAAACCTATTTAAATTCATTGTAAATTGATTAAAGTTCACCTTTTAAAAAAAGCGGCCTCCTCCATATACCCCTACAGCCGTCCTAGCCATCACCAGAATAAGTGAATATTCTACCATTTTAGTAGAAATAACCTTTAATCAATTTACCAAAAATTTGAGCAAAGTGACATGACAACATACCATGCAACTCTGCAAACAATTACAATTTATACACTCACTTTGCGCTAATCTAAACCTGGGGGTGGCCAAGTTGTCTCACAGCCCCACTCTGGATGTGACCCAGGAGTCTTACAACTCCTACTAAGGGTTGCCCAAGAGACTTACAGCTGGAACTGGGGGTCACCCTGGAGTCTTACAGCCTTCTCTTGGGGTGACAAAGTAGTGTCACAGCCTGCTCTTGGGGATGACGCTGGTGTCTCACAGCTTGCTTTTGGGTTGGCACGGAAGCCTTACAGCTCCCACTATGGGTAGTCTTACTGCCTGCTCACGGAGTCACCAAGGAGGCTTACAGCCTGCTATGGAGGTGAAACAGGAGTCTTACAGCCTACTCTAGGGATAAAACAGGAGTTTTAAAACCTGTTTTGGGGGATGGCCCATGAGTATGACAGCCTGCTCTGGGTCTCGCCCAGGGGTTTGACTGCCTGCTCTAGGAGTGGCCCAGGAGTCTGTCATCCTGATCTGGGGTTGGCCCAGATGTCTGACAGCCTGATCTGGGGTTAGCCAAGGAGTGTGACAGTCTGCTCTGTGTTTTGCCCAGGAGTCTAAAAGACTCATCTAGGGGTGGCCCAGGAGTCTTGACACCTGTTCTGGGGTGGCGCCGGAGTCTGACAGAGATGTCTTACAGCTTGCTTTTGGGTTGGCCAAGAAGCCTTACTGCTCTCACTGGGGGAAGAGTCTTACAGCCTGCTCACGTAGCAGCCCTGGAGTCTTAGATCCTGCTGTGGGGGAGAAACAGGAGTCTTACAGCCTACTTTGGGGGATAAAACAGGAGTCTTAAAGCCTGTTTTGGGGGTGGCCCATGAGTATGACAGCCTGCTCTGGGTCTGACCCAGGAGTTGGTCTGTCTGCTCTAGGGGTGGCCCAGAAGTCTGACATTGTGATCTGGGGTTGGCCCAAATATCTGACAGCCTGCTCTGGGGTGGCCCAAGAGTCTGACAGCCTGCTCTAGGGTTAGCCCAGGAGTCTGAGAGTCTTCTCTGGGGTTTGCTTAGGAGTCTGACAGTATGTTCTGGGGGTGGCCTAGGAATCTGACAGCCCGCTCTGGGGGTGGCCCAGAAGTCGGACAGCCTGCTCTAGGGGTGGCCCAGGAGGCTGACAGTATGTTCTGGGGGTGGCCCAGGAATCTGACAGCCTGCTCTGGGGCTGGTCCAGAAGTCTGACAGCCTGCTCTGGGGCTGGCCCAGGAGTCTGACAGCCTGCTCTGAGGGTAGCCCAGGAATCTGAAAGCCTGCTCTGGGGGTGGCCCAAATGTCTGACAGCCAGCTCTGGGGTGGCCCAGGAGTCTGACAGTATGTTCTGGGGGTGGCCCAGGAATCTGACAGCCTACTTTGGGGCTGGCCCAGGAGTCTGACAGCCTTCTCTGAGGGTAGCCCAGGAATCTGACAGCACACTCTGGGGGTGGACCAGGGGTGTGAACTGGAGCAGGTTGTAGCACACTTTTACGCCAAATGGCATAAAATGGAATGGTTTTTATCATACAATAGAGTACATTGTGCCATCGCATAACACATTCCCTCCATAATGCAATGCAAAACTAATACAAGGTGATTGGGTTAAACCCTGGTAATGTTTATGGAAAACCTATTTAAATTCATTGCAAATTGATTAAAGTTCACCTTTTAAAAAAAGCGGCCTCCTCCATATACCCCTACAGCCATCCTAGCCATCACCAGAATAGGTGAATATTCTACCATTTTAGTAGAAATAACCTTTAATCAATTTAGCAAAAATTTGAGCAAAGTGACATGACAACATAGCATGCAACTCTGCAAACTCAAGCATACAACTCTGCAAACAATTACAATTTATACACTCACTTTGCGCTAATCTAAACCTGGGGGTGGCCAAGTTGTCTCACAGCCCCACTCTGGATGTGACCCAGGAGTCTTACAACTCCTACTAAGGGTTGCCCAAGAGACTTACAGCTGGAACTGGGGGTCACCCTGGAGTCTTACAGCCTTCTCTTGGGGTGACAAAGCATTGTCACAGCCTGCTCTTGGGGATGACGCTGGTTTCTCACAGCTTGCTTTTGGGTTGGCACAGAAGCCTTACAGCTCCCACTATGGGTAGTCTTACTGCCTGCTCACGGAGTCACCAAGGAGGCTTACAGCCTGCAATGGAGGTGAAACAGGAGTCTTACAGCCTACTCTAGCGATAAAACAGGAGTTTTAAAACCTGTTTTGGGGGAGGCCCATGAGTTTGACAGCCTGCTCTGGGTCTCGCCCAGGGGTTTGACTGCCTGTTTTAGGAGTGGCCCAGGAGTCTGTCATCCTGATCTGGGGTTGGCCCAGATGTCTGACAGCCTGATCTGGGGTTAGTCAAGGAGTGTGACAGTCTGCTCTGTGTTTTGCCCAGGAGTCTAAAAGACTCCTCTAGGGGTGGCCCAGGAGTCCTGACACCTGTTCTGGGGTTGCGCCGGAGTCTGACCGAGATGTCTTACAGATTGCTTTTGGGTTGGCCAAGAAGCCTTACTGCTCTCACTGGGGGAAGAGTCTTACAGCCTGCTCACGTAGCAGCCCTGGAGTCTTAGATCCTGCTGTGGGGGAGAAACAGGAGTCTTACAGCCTACTTTGGGGGATAAAACAGGAGTCTTAAAGCCTGTTTTGGGGGTGGCCCATGAGTATGACAGCGTGCTCTGGGTCTGACCCAGGAGTTGGTCTGCCTGCTCTAGGGGTGGCCCAGAAGTCTGACATTCTGATCTGGGGTTGGCCCAAATATCTGACAGCCTGCTCTGGGGTGGCCCAAGAGTCTGACAGCCTGCTCTAGGGTTAGCCCAGGAGTCTGAGAGTCTTCTCTGGGGTTTGCTTAGGAGTCTGACAGTATGTTCTGGGGGTGGCCTAGGAATCTGACAGCCTGCTCTGGGGGTGGCCCAGAAGTCTGACAGCCTGCTCTGAGGGTAGCCCAGGAATCTGAAAGCCTGCTCTGGGGGTGGCCCAAATGTCTGACAGCCAGCTCTGGGGTGGCCCAGGAGTCTGACAGTATGTTCTGGGGGTGGCCCAGGAATCTGACAGCCTACTTTGGGGCTGGCCCAGGAGTCTGACAGTCTTCTCTGAGGGTAGCCCAGGAATCTGACAGCACACTCTGGGGGTGGACCAGGGGTGTGAACTGGAGCAGGTTGTAGCACACTTTTACGCCAAATGGCATAAAATGGAATGGTTTTTATCATACAATAGAGTACATTGTGCCATCGCATAACACATTCCCTCCATAATGCAATGCAAAACTAATACAAGGTGATTGGGTTACACCCTGGTAATGTTTATGGAAAACCTATTTAAATTCATTGTAAATTGATTAAAGTTCACCTTTTAAAAAAAGCGGCCTCCTCCATATACCCCTACAGCCGTCCTAGCCATCACCAGAATAAGTGAATATTCTACCATTTTAGTAGAAATAACCTTTAATCAATTTAGCAAAAATTTGAGCAAAGTGACATGACAACATACCATGCAACTCTGCAAACAATTACAATTTATACACTCACTTTGCGCTAATCTAAACCTGGGGGTGGCCAAGTTGTCTCACAGCCCCACTCTGGATGTGACCCAGGAGTCTTACAACTCCTACTAAGGGTTGCCCAAGAGACTTACAGCTGGAACTGGGGGTCACCCTGGAGTCTTACAGCCTTCTCTTGGGGTGACAAAGTAGTGTCACAGCCTGCTCTTGGGGATGACGCTGGTGTCTCACAGCTTGCTTTTGGGTTGGCACGGAAGCCTTACAGCTCCCACTATGGGTAGTCTTACTGCCTGCTCACGGAGTCACCAAGGAGGCTTACAGCCTGCTATGGAGGTGAAACAGGAGTCTTACAGCCTACTCTAGGGATAAAACAGGAGTTTTAAAACCTGTTTTGGGGGATGGCCCATGAGTATGACAGCCTGCTCTGGGTCTCGCCCAGGGGTTTGACTGCCTGCTCTAGGAGTGGCCCAGGAGTCTGTCATCCTGATCTGGGGTTGGCCCAGATGTCTGACAGCCTGCTCTGGGGTTAGCCAAGGAGTGTGACAGTCTGCTCTGTGTTTTGCCCAGGAGTCTAAAAGACTCCTCTAGGGGTGGCCCAGGAGTCTTGACACCTGTTCTGGGGTGGCGCTGGAGTCTGACAGAGATGTCTTACAGCTTGCTTTTGGGTTGGCCAAGAAGCCTTACTGCTCTCACTGGAGAAAGAGTCTTACAGCCTGCTCACGTAGCAGCCCTGGAGTCTTAGATCCTGCTGTGAGGGACAAACAGGAGTCTTACAGCCTACTTTGGGGGATAAAACAGGAGTCTTAAAGCCTGTTTTGGGGGTTGGCCCATGAGTATGACAGCCTGCTCTGGGTCTGACCTAGGAGTTGGTCTGCCTGCTCTAGGGGTGGCCCAGAAGTCTGACATTCTGATCTGGGGTTGGCCCAAATATCTGACAGCCTGCTCTGAGGTGGCCCAAGAGTCTGACAGCCTGCTCTAGGGTTAGCCCAGGAGTCTGAGAGTCTTCTTTGGGGTTTGCTTAGGAGTCTGACAGTATGTTCTGGGGGTGGCCTAGGAATCTGACAGCCCGCTCTGGGGGTGGCCCAGAAGTCGGACAGCCTGCTCTGGGGGTGGCCCAGGAGGCTGACAGTATGTTCTGGGGGTGGCCCAGGAATCTGACAGCCTGCTCTGGGGCTGGTCCAGAAGTCTGACAGCCTGCTCTGGGGCTGGCCCAGGAGTCTGACAGCCTGCTCTGAGGGTAGCCCAGGAATCTGAAAGCCTGCTCTGGGGGTGGCCCAAATGTCTGACAGCCAGCTCTGGGGTGGCCCAGGAGTCTGACAGTATGTTCTGGGGTGGCCCAGGAATCTGACAGCCTACTTTGGGGCTGGCCCAGGAGTCTGACAGCCTTCTCTGAGGGTAGCCCAGGAATCTGACAGCACACTCTGGGGGTGGACCAGGGGTGTGAACTGGAGCAGGTTGTAGCACACTTTTACGCCAAATGGCATAAAATGGAATGGTTTTTATCATACAATAGAGTACATTGTGTCATCGCATAACACATTCCCTCCATAGTGCAATGCAAAACTAATACAAGGTGATTGGGTTAAACCCTGGTAATGTTTATGGAAAACCTATTTACAGCTTGCTTTTGGGTTGGCCCATAAGCCTTACTGCTCTCACTGGGGGAAGAGTCTTACAGCCTGCTCACGTAGTAGCCCTGGAGTCTTACAGCCTACTTTGGGGATAAAACAGGAGTCTTAAAGCCTGTTTTGGGGGTGGCCCATGAGTATGACAGCCTGCTCTGGGTATGACCCAGGAGTTGGTCTGCCTGCTTTAGAGGTGTCCCAGGAGTCTGACAGTATGTTCTGGGGGACAGCCTGCTTTGGGCCTGGCCCAGAAGTCTGACAGCCTGCTCTGGGGCTGGCCCAAATATCTGACAGCTTGCTCTGGGGTGGCCCAAGAGTCTGACAGCCTGCTCCAGGGTTAGCCCAGGAGTCTGACAGTCTTCTCTGGGGTTTGCCCAGGAGGCTGACAGTATGTTCTGGTGGTGGCCTAGGAATCTGACAGCCCGCTCTGGGGGTGGCCCAGGAGTCTGACAGCCTGCTCTGGGGTGGCCCAGGAGTCTGGCAGCCTGCTCCAGGGTTAGCCCAGGAGTCTGACAGTCTTCTCTGGGGTTTGCCCAGGAGGCTGACAGTATGTTCTGGTGGTGGCCTAGGAATCTGACAGCCCGCTCTGGGGGTGGCCCAGGAGTCTGACAGCCTGCTCTGGGGTGGCCCAGGAGTCTGGCAGCCTGCTCTGAGGGTAACCCAGGAATCTGACAACACACACTGGGGGTGGACCAGGGGTGCGAACTGGAGCAGGTTGTTGCACACTTTTACGCCAAATGACATAAAATGGCATGGTTTTTATCATACAATAGAGCACATTGTGCCAGTGAATAATACATTCCCTCCATAGTGCTATGCAAAACTAATATAAGGTGATTGGGTTAAACCCTGGTTATGTTTATGGAAAACCAATTTAAATTCATTGTAAATTGATTAAAGTTCACCTTTTAAAAAAACAAAAAAGCGGCCTCCTCCATATACCCCTGCAGCCGTCCTAGCTGTCACCAGAATAAGTGAATATTCTACCATTTTAGTAGAAATAACCTTAAATCAATTTAGCAAAAATTTGAGCAAAGTGACATGACAACATACCGTGCAACTCTGCAAACTCAACTAGTCAAACACTTTTTTCTTTACATTATAAACACTATTACAATTTATACACTCACTATGCACTAATCTAAACCTGGGGGTGGCCAAGTTGTCTAACATCCCCGCTCACTCACTTTGCGCTAATCTAAACCTGGGGTTGGCCAAGTTGTCTCACTGCCCCACGCTGGATGTGACCCAGGAGCCTTACAACTCCTACTAAGGGTTGGCCAAGAGTCTGACACCGGCTCTGCGGTGGTGCAGGAGTCTGACAGAAATGTCTTACAGCTCACTTTTGGGTTGGCCCTGAAGCCTTACTACTTTCACTGGGGTAAGAGTCTTAGAGCCTGCTCACAGAGTTGCCTTAGATTCTTAGAGCCTGCCGTGGGGGAGAAACAGGAGTCGTACAGCCTGATCTGGGGTTTTTGCAGAAGTCTCACAGTTTTCTCAGGGGAAGGCCTAAAAGTCTGACTGCCTACACTTGGGGTGACAGGAGAGTCTTACAACCTAATCTTGGGGTGATAGAGCTGTCTTACAGCTTGCTCTGCGGAATGACGCAGGTGTCTTACAGCTTGCTCTGGGGTGACCAACATACTCTAGCTCACATATGGGCCAACCTATCATTAATGTGGCCCAATTGCAAAAAGTGAAGCTGGTCAAGTATTAGAATTAAGCCCCTTTCTGGTGCAAATTATTCTAAAACTGTGATATCAATGTCAGAGGAGGCATCCAAATAATAAAAGTTCTAAACTGTTGCTGTGGCCATGGTTTGCATTTTTCTTTGCATACAATTTATACAGAGAAGTGGTCTAAAATGTATGTCAACATCTGCCCTCCCCCTCCAAGATAAGGGCCTAAGCACTTGCCTTCTTTTCTGGTGCTTTCATCATCCATGACATCTGGGCAGGTCTTGAGGTCTCCTGGAGTTCAGTTCTTGAAGTCTAATGGGGTTCAGGGGACCAGGTCTCCACATCCTTCTCCTAGCTCTTCCACCTGCAGAATGAATTAAGTGCCTGTGGTGCATCGGTATTTACACCCTGGAAGGTGGGCGGGGCTTCTCCTGATTGGCTAGATCAGGGTTAGATGCGTCTATGATAGATGCGTTAGGTGCGTCTATGACATCATACACAATGGGGAACATTTACTAAGGGTCTGTTGGATGCATTTCCTTCGGGTTTCCCAACTATTTCTGATTTGCGCTGAATTGCCCCAGGTTTTTGGCGCACGCGATCGGATTGTGGCGCATTGGCACCGGCTTTCATGCGACACAAATCAGGGGGCGTGGCCATCGGAAAACCCGACTAATTCGGACAAAACGCGGAATGTAAAATTCAAATTGTGTTGCACAAATCAGCACTCAAATACAGCGGGAAGAAGAAGGTGAACTGCGGCGGACCTCAGCGGGGAAGCAACACATGCAGGAAATTGGACGCACAATCTTAGTGAATCACCGCAGCTCCGAATCCTCGTCGGACATTCCAGATCGGGGATCGCAACGGGATGGGTAAGTAAATGTGCCCCATTATGGCTACATAATAGCCAGTGTTCTATCCCAAGAGGTTGCATGGCCATGTTTACTACACTGCAGTTACCATGGCAACTATGGGCTACATGCAAAAACTGAGTAGTTTTTGTTGAACTGGGATAGGTGTACAACTAGGATAGGTTGTTTTTAGTAGGTGTCTATTAAAGTTTTTAGTGTCCTTATTACAGGACATTTAGTATTTATGAGTTATTTCCAGGAAAAAAGGAAACCCCTATAAATCCAATGAAATGGCAGCTGGTAGCAGAAACGATACTCCTATCCTGTACAGGCAGTCCCTGGGTTACGTACAAGATAGGTTCTGTAGGATTGTTCTTAAGTTGAATTTGTATGTAAGTCGGAACTGTATATTTTATAATTGTAGATTTAGACAAATGTTTTTTGGTCTCTGTGACAATTGGATTTTAAAAATGTTGGATTGTCATAACCAGGATTAACAATAAAGCTTAATTGCTTAATCTATCCAATAAACTCTTCCCACAAGAGCATGGAAAATAGTTGCAGAAACAAGGCAGCACTCCAAAAATTGTGAAAAAAACTAAGTATTTTATTCCATCTCTGGCAACATTTAAGCTGTGAACCACCTTGACAAAGGTTGGTTCACAGCTGAAACCTTGCCAGAGATGGAATAAAAGCTAGCATCAACAAGAATTAGAATTAAGCCTTTTCTGGAGGAAATTATACTAAAACTGTAATTACAGGAGGTAAGCAGGTGTCAGGAGAGAAAACATAATAATAAAAGTTCTAAGCATTTGCTGTGGCCAAAGTTTACATCTTTTTTTCATACAATTTATACCAGAAAGTGGTCTTAATTGTATGACAACCCCTTTTCTCCAATGCCGCTTTCTGGCGCAAATTATACTAATTATATAATTACACTAAAACTATGATAAAAGTGTCAGGAGCTGTGACAAATTATTAAAAGTTGTAAGTTTTGGCTGTGCACCAAAGTTTGCATCTTTTTTCATGCAATTTAGACCACAAAAGTGGTCTAGAATGTATTTTTCCTGCTCAAGTTACAAATAGGCCCAAATCATAAAGCCATAAGTGCCCCTTGCTGATTATGTCAACTCTCTTCCGCCAAAAGCTGGCTTGGGCAAGAATTAGAATTACGCCACTTTCTGGTGCAAAATATACTAAAACGGAGAAAAGTGTTAGAAGTCGTAAGCTTTGGGCAAAGTTTGATTTTTTTTCATACAAGGAAGAGGTCTAAAATCTCTTAACAACCGCCCTCCCCTTAAAAGATAAGGGCCTGTTCACTTAACTTTTATCCTGTGCTTTCATCATCCATGCCATCTGGGCAGGTCTTAAGTTCTCCTGGGATTCAGGTCTTGAAGTTTTATGGGGTTCAGGAGACCAGGTCTCCATATCCTTCTCCTAGCTCTGCCACCTGCAGAATGACTTAAGGGCCTGTGGTGCACCGGTATTTATACCCTGGAAGGTGGGCGGGGCTTCTCCTGATTGGTTAGATTAGGGTTTGGCTGCAACATCTTGCTCCTGATTGGTCAGTTTTTTGTGCATCTATGACATCATACACATTGTGACTACATCATAGCCAGTGTTCTATCCCAAGATGTTGCTCGGCCATGTTTACTGGACTGCAGTTACCATGGCAACCATGCAAAAACTAAGCAGTTTTAGTAGAATTTTTAGTAGAACGTCTTAGTGTCCTTATTACAGAACATTTAGCATTTATGAATTATTTCCAGGAGAAAAAGGCAACCCCTATAAATCCAATGTAATGGCAACTGGTAGCAGTACTACTACTCCTATCCTTTAAATATAGTATAGGTATACAATAGTACTACTACCCATATCCTTTATATTTAGAATGGGGATATCACAGTACTACTCCTCCTATCTTGTATATATAGTATGGGGATATCACAGTACTGCTCCTCCTATCTTGTATATATAGTATGGAGATATCACAGTACTACTCCTCCTATCTTGTATATATAGTATGGAGATATCACAGTACTGCTCCTCCTATCTTGTGTATATATAGTATGGGGATATCACAGTACTGCTCCTCCTATCTTGTATATTTAGTATGGAAATATCACAGTACTGCTCCTCCTATATTGTATATATAGTATGGGGATATCACAGTACTGCTTCTCCTATCTTGTATGTATAGTATGGGCATATCACAGTCCTACTCCTTCTATCTTGTATATATAGTATGGAGATATCACAGTACTGCTCCTCCTATCTTGTATATATATTATGGCGATATCACAGTACTGCTCCTCCTATCTTGTATATATAGTATGAGAACATCACAGTACTGCTCCTCCTATTTTGTATATATATATTATGGAGATATCACAGTACTGCTCCTCCTATCTTGTATATATATTATGGAGATATCACAGTACTACTCCCCCTATCTTTTATATATATTATGGAGATATCACAGTACTACTCCTCCTGTGTTGTATATTAAGTATGGAGATATCACAGTACTGCTCCTCCTATCTTGTATATATAGTATGGGGATATCACAGTACTGCTCCTCCTATCTTGTATATTCAGTATGGAGATATCACAGTACTACTCCTCCTATGTTATATATTAAGTATGGAGATATCACAGTACTACTCCTCCTATCTTGTATATATATTATGGAAATATCACAGTACTACTGCTCCTATCTTGTATATATAGTATGGGGATATCACAGTACTGCTTCTCCTATCTTGTATATATAGTATGGCCATATCACAGTACTACTCCTTCTATCTTGTATATATAGTATGGAGATATCACAGTACTGCTCCTCCTATCTTGTATATGTAGTATGGAGATATCACAGTACTACTCCCCCTATCTTTTATATATATATATTATGGAGATATCACAGTACTACTCCTCCTATGTTGTATATTAAGTATGGAGATATCACAGTACTGCTCCTCCTATCTTGTATATATAGTATGGGGATATCACAGTACTACTCCTCCTATCTTGTATATTAAGTATGGAGATATCACAGTACTGTTCCTCCTATCTTGTATATATAGTATGGGGATATCACAGTACTGCTTCTCCTATTTTGTATATATAGTATGGGGATATCACAGTACTGTTCCTCCTATCTTGTATATATAGTATGGGGATATCACAGTACTGCTTCTCCTATGTTGTATATATAGTATGGAGATATCACAGTACTGCTCCTCCTATCTTGTATATATAGTATGGGGATATCACGACTACTCCTCCTATCTTGTATATATAGTATGGAGATATCAAAGTACTGCTCCTCCTATCATGTATATATTGTATGGGGAAATCACAGTTCTACTCATCCTTTATTGTATATATAGTATGGGAATATCACAGTACTGCTCCTCCTATATTGTATATATAGTATGGGGATATCACAGAACTGCTCATCCTATCTTGTATATATATAGTATGGGGATATCACTGTACTACTCCTCCTATCTTGTATATTTAGTATGGAGATATCACAGTACTGCTCCTCCTATCTTGTATATATATTATGGAAATATCACAGTACTTCTCCTCCTATCTTGTATATTTAGTATGGAGATATCACAGGACTACTGCTCCTATCTTGTATATATAGTATGCAGATATCACAGTACTGCTTCTCTTATCTTGTATATATAGTATGGGGATATCACAGTACTACTCCTCCTATCTTGCATTTATAGTATGGGGATATCACGACTACTCCTCCTATCTTGTATATATAGTATGGAGATATCACAGTACTGCTCCTCCTATCATGTATATATTGTATGGGGATATCACAGTACTGCTCCTCCTATCTTGTATATATAGTATGGGAATATCACAGTACTGCTCCTCCTATATTGTGTATATATATATATATATATATATATATATATATATATATATATATATAGTATGGGGAAATCACAGTACTACACCTCCTATCTTGTATATTTAGTATGGAGATATCACAGTACTGCTCCTCCTATCATGTATATATAGTATGGGAATATCACAGTACTGCTCCTCCTATCTTGTATATATAGAATGGGGATATTACAATACTGCTCCTCCTATCTTGTATATATAGGATGGAGATATCACAGTACTGCTCCTCCTATCTTGTATATTTAGTATGGAAATATCAAAGTACTACGCATCCTATCTTATATATATTGTATGGAAATATCACAGTACTGCTTCTCTTATCTTGTATATATAGTATGAAGATATCACAGTACTACTCCTCCTATCTTGTATATTTAGTATGGAGATATCACAGGACTACTCCTCCTATCTTGTATATATAGTATGGAGATATCACAGTACTGCTCCTCCTATCATGTATATATAGTATGGGGTTATCACAGTACTACTCATCCTTTCTTGTATATATAGTATGGGAATATCACAGTACTGCTCCTCCTATCTTGTATATATATAGAATAGGGATATCACAGTAGTGCTCCTCCTATCTTGTATATATATTATGGAAATATCACAGTACTTCTCCTCCTATCTTGTATATTTAGTATGGAGATATCACAGGACTACTGCTCCTATCTTGTATATATAGTATAGAGATATCACAGTACTGCTTCTCTTATCTTGTATATATATATAGTATGTGGATATCACAGTACTACTCCTCCTATCTTGCATTTATAGTATGGGGATATCACGACTACTCCTCCTATCTTGTATATATAGTATGGAGATATCACAGTACTGTTCCTCCTATCTTGTATATATAAAGTATGGGGATATCACAATACTACTCCTCCTATCTTGTATATATAGTATGGAGATATCACAGTACTGCTCCTCCTATCTTGTATATATGAAGTATGGAGATATCACAGTACTACTCATCCTATCTTGTATATATAGTATGGAGATATCACAGTACTGCTCCTTTTATCTTGTATATTTAGTAAGGAGATATCACAGTACTGCTCCTCCTATCTTGTATATATATTATGGCGATATCACAGTACTGCTCCTCCTATCTTGTATATATAGTATGAGAACATCACAGTACTGCTCCTCCTATTTTGTATATATATATTATGGAGATATCATAGTACTACTCCCCCTATCTTTTATATATATTATGGAGATATCACAGTACTACTCCTCCTATGTTGTATATTAAGTATGGAGATATCACAGTACTGCTCCTCCTATGTTGTATATATAGTATGGGGATATCACACAGTACTGCTCCTCCTATCTTGTATATTCAGTATGGAGATATTACAGTACTACTCCTCCTATGTTGTATATTAAGTATGGAGATAACACAGTACTGTTCCTCCTATCTTGTATATATAGTATGGGGATATCACAGTACTGCTTCTCCTATTTTGTATATATAGTATGGGGATATCACAGTATTGTTCCTCCTATCTTGTATATATAGTATGGGGATATCACAGTACTGCTTCTCCTATGTTGTATATATAGTATGGAGATATCACAGTACTGCTCCTCCTATCTTGTATATATAGTATGGGGATTTCACGACTACTCCTCCTATCTGGTATATATAGCATGGAGATATCACAGTACTGCTCCTCCTATCATGTATATATTGTATGGGGAAATCACAGTACTACTCATCCTTTATTGTATATATAGTATGGGAATATCACAGTACTGCTCCTCCTATATTGTATATATAGTATGGGGATATCACAGAACTGCTCATCCTATCTTGTATATTTAGTATGGAGATATCACACTACTACTCCTCCTATCTTGTATATTTAGTATGGAGATATCACAGTAGTGCTCCTCCTATCTTGTATATATATTATGGAAATATTACAGTACTTCTCCTCCTATCTTGTATATTTAGTATGGAGATATCACAGGACTACTGCTCCTATCTTGTATATATAGTATGCAGATATCACAGTACTGCTTCTCTTATCTTGTATATATAGTATGGGGATATCACAGTACTACTCCTCCTATCTTGCATTTATAGTATGGGGATATCACGACTACTCCTCCTATCTTGTATATATAGTATGGAGATATCACAGTACTGCTCCTCCTATCATGTATATATTGTATGGGGATATCACAGTACTGCTCCTCCTATCTTGTATATATAGTATGGGAATTTCAAAGTTCTGCTCCTCCTATATTGTATATATATATATATATATATATATATATATATATATATATATATAGTATGGGGAAATCACAGTACTACACCTCCTATCTTGTATATTTAGTATGGAGATATCACAGGACTACTCCTCCTATCTTGTATATATAGTATGGAGATATCACAGTACTGCTCCTCCTATCGTGTATATATAGTATGGGGTTATCACAGTACTACTCATCCTTTCTTGTATATATAGTATGGGAATATCACAGTACTGCTCCTCCTATCTTGTATATATAGAATGGGGATATCACAATACTGCTCCTCCTATCTTGTATACATAGGATGGAGATATCACAGTACTGCTTCTCCTATCTTGTATATTTAGTATAGAGATATCACAGGACTACTCCTCCTATCTTGTATATATAGTATGGAGATATCACAGTACTGCTCCTCCTATCATGTATATATAGTTTGGGGTTATCACAGTACTACTCATTTTTTCTTGTATATATAGTATGGGGATATCACAGTAGTGCTCCTCCTATCTTGTATATATATTATGGAAATATCACAGTACTTCTCCTCCTATCTTGTATATTTAGTATGGAGATATCACAGGACTACTGCTCCTATCTTGTATATATAGTATGGAGATTTCACAGTACTGCTTCTCTTATCTTGTATATATAGTATGTGGATATCACAGTACTACTCCACCTATCTTGCATTTATAGTATGGGGATATCACGACTACTCCTCCTATCTTGTATATATAGTATGGAGATATCACAGTACTGCTCCTCCTATCATGTATATATTGTATGGGGATATCACAGTACTGCTCCTCCTATCTTGTATATATAGCATGGGAATATCACAGTACTGCTCCTCCTATATTGTATATATATATAGTATGGGGATATCACAGTAGTGCTCCTCCTATCTTGTATATATATTATGGAAATATCACAGTACTTCTCCTCCTATCTTGTATATTTAGTATGGAGAAATCACAGGACTACTGCTCCTATCTTGTATATATAGTATGGAGATTTCACAGTACTGCTTCTCTTATCTTGTATATATAGTATGTGGATATCACAGTACTACTCCACCTATCTTGCATTTATAGTATGGGGATATCACGACTACTCCTCCTATCTTGTATATTTAGTATGGAGATATCACAGGACTACTCCTCCTATCTTGTATATATAGTATGGAGATATCACAGTACTCCTCCTATCTTGTATATTTAGTATGGAGATATCACAGGACTACTCCTCCTATCTTGTATATATAGTATGGAGATATCACAGTACTGCTCCTCCTATCATGTATATATAGTATGGGATTATCACAGTACTACTCATCCTTTCTTGTATATATAGTATGGGGATATCACAGTACTGCTCCTCCTATGTTGTATATATATTATGGAGATATCACAGTACTGCTTCTCCTATCTTGTATATATAGTATGGAGATATCACAATACTACTCCTCCTATTTTGTATATATATTATGGAAATATCACAGTACCACTCCTCCTATCTTGTATATATAGTATGGGGATATCACAGTACTGCTCCTCCTATCTTGTTTATATAGTATGGGGATATTGCTGTACTGCTCCTCCTATCTTGTATATTTAGTATGGAGGTATCACAGTACTGCTCCTCCTATCATGTATATATAGTATGGGGTTATCACAGTACTACTCATCCTTTCTTGTATACATAGTATGGGAATATCACCGTACTGCTCCTCCTATCTTGTATATATAGAATGGGGATATCACAGTACTGCTCCTCCTATCTTGTATATATAGCATGGAGATATCACAGTACTGCTCCTCCTATCTTGTATATATAATATGAAGATATCACAGTACTGCTCCTCCTATCATGTATATATAGTATGGGGTTATCACAGTACTACTCATCCTTTCTTGTATATATAGTATGGGAATATCACAGTGCTGCTCCTCCTATATTGTATATATAGTATGGGGATATCACAGAACTGCTCCTCCTATCTTGTATATATATATAGTATGGGGATATCACAGTACTGCTCCTCCTATATTGTATATATATTATGGAGATATCACAGTACTGCTCTTCCTATCTTGTATATATAGTATGGAGATATCACAGTACTGCTCCTCCCCTTTTGTATATATAAATTATGGAGATATCACAGTACTGCTCCTTCTATTTTGTATTTATTATATGGAGAAATCACAGTACTGCTCCTCCTATCTTGTATATATAGCATGGATATATCACAGTACTGCTTCTCCTATCTCGTATATATTGTATGGAGATATCACAGTACTGCTCCTCCTATCATGTATATATTGTATGGGGATATCACAGTACTGCTCCTCCTATCTTGTATATATAGTATGGGAATATCACAGTACTGCTCCTCCTATATTGTATATATATATAGTATGGGGATATCACAGTACTACACCTCCTATCTTGTATATTTAGTATGAAGATATCACAGGACTACTCCTCCTATCTTGTATATATAGTATGGAGATATCACAGTACTGCTCCTCCTATCATGTATATATAGTATGGGGTTATCACAGTACTACTCATCCTTTCTTGTATATATAGTATGGGAATATCACAGTACTGCTCCTCCTATATTGTAAATATAGTATGGGGATATCACAGAACTGTTCCTCCTATCTTGTATATATATATATATAATATGGGGATATCACAGTACTGCTCCTCCTATGTTGTATATATATTATGGAGATATCACAGTACTGCTTCTCCTATCTTGTATATATATTATGGAAATATCACAGTGCTACTCCTCCTATCTTGTATATATAGTATGGGGATATCACAGTACTGCTCCTCCTATCTTGTTTATGTAGTATGGGGATATTGCTGTACTGCTCCTCCTATCTTGTATATTTAGTATGGAGGTATCACAGTACTGCTCCTCCTATCATGTATATATAGTATGGGGTTATCACAGTACTACTCATCCTTTCTTTTATACATAGTATGGGAATATCACCGTACTGCTCCTCCTATCTTGTATATATAGAATGGGGATATCACAGTACTGCTCCTCCTATCTTGTATATATAGCATGGAGATATCACAGTACTGCTCCTCCTATCTTGTATATATAGTATGGAGATATCACAGTACTCCTCCTCCTATATTGTATATATATTATGGAGATATCACAGTACTGCTCTTCCTATCTTGTATATATAGTATGGAGATATCACAGTACTGCTCCTCCACTTTTGTATATATAAATTATGGAGATATCACAGTACTGCTCCTTCTATTTTGTATTTATTATATGGAGAAATCACAGTACTGCTCCTCCTATCTTGTATATATAGTATGGATATATCACAGTACTGCTTCTCCTATCTCGTATATATTGTATGGAGATATCACAGTACTGCTCCTCCTATCATGTATATATTGTATGGGGATATCACAGTACTGCTCCTCCTATCTTGTATATATAGTATGGGAATATCACAGTACTGCTCCTCCTATATTGTATATATATATAGTATGGGGATATCACAGTACTACACCTCCTATCTTGTATATTTAGTATGGAGATATCACAGGACTACTCCTCCTATCTTGTATATATAGTATGGAGATATCACAGTACTGCTCCTCCTATCATGTATATATAGTATGGGGTTATCACAGTACTACTCATCCTTTCTTGTATATATAGTATGGGAATATCACAGTACTGCTCCTCCTATATTGTATATATAGTATGGGGATATCACAGAACTGTTCCTCCTATCTTGTATATATATATATAATATGGGGATATCACAGTACTGCTCCTCCTATGTTGTATATCTATTATGGAGATATCACAGTACTGCTTCTCCTATCTTGTATATATATTATGGAAATATCACAGTACTACTCCTCCTATCTTGTATATATAGTATGGTGATATCACAGTACTGCTCCTCCTATCTTGTTTATGTAGTATGGGGATATTGCTGTACTGCTCCTCCTATCTTGTATATTTAGTATGGAGGTATCACAGTACTGCTCCTCCTATCATGTATATATAGTATGGGGTTATCACAGTACTACTCATCCTTTCTTGTATACATAGTATGGGAATATCACCGTACTGCTCCTCCTATCTTGTATATATAGAATGGGGATATCACAGTACTGCTCCTCCTATCTTGTATATATAGCATGGAGATATCACAGTACTGCTCCTCCTATCTTGTATATATAATATGAAGATATCACAGTACTGCTCCTCCTATCATGTATATATAGTATGGGGTTATCACAGTACTACTCATCCTTTCTTGTATATATAGTATGGGAATATCACAGTGCTGCTCCTCCTATATTGTATATATAGTATGGGGATATCACAGAACTGCTCCTCCTATCTTGTATATATATATAGTATGGGGATATCACAGTACTGCTCCTCCTATGTTGTATATATATTATGTAGATATCACAGTACTGCTTCTCCTATCTTGTATATATAGTATGGAGATATCACAGTACTCCTCCTCCTATATTGTATATATATTATGGAGATATCACAGTACTGCTCTTCCTATCTTGTATATATAGTATGGAGATATCACAGTACTGCTCCTCCCCTTTTGTATATATAAATTATGGAGATATCACAGTACTGCTCCTTCTATTTTGTATTTATTATATGGAGAAATCACAGTACTGCTCCTCCTATCTTGTATATATAGTATGGATATATCACAGTACTGCTTCTCCTATCTCGTATATATTGTATGGAGATATCACAGTACTGCTCCTCCTATCATTTATATATTGTATGGGGATATCACAGTACTGCTCCTCCTATCTTGTATATATAGTATGGGAATATCACAGTACTGCTCCTCCTATATTGTATATATAGTATGGGGATATCACAGTACTACACCTCCTATCTTGTATATTTAGTGTGGAGATATCACAGGACTACTCCTCCTATCTTGTATATATAGTATGGAGATATCACAGTACTGCTCCTCCTATCATGTATATATAGTATGGGGTTATCACAGTACTACTCATCCTTTCTTGTATATATAGTATGGGAATATCACAGTACTGCTCCTCCTATATTGTATATATAGTATGGGGATATCACAGAACTGTTCCTCCTATCTTGTATATATATATATATAATATGGGGATATCACAGTACTGCTCCTCCTATGTTGTATATATATTATGGAGATATCACAGTACTGCTTCTCCTATCTTGTATATATAGTATGGAGATATAACAGTACTACTCCTCCTATCTTGTATATATATTATGGAAATATCACAGTACTACTCCTCCTATCTTGTATATATAGTATGGGGATATCACAGTACTGCTTCTCCTATCTTGTTTATATAGTAAGGTGATATTGCTGTACTGCTCCTCCTATCTTGTATATTTAGTATGGAGGTATCACAGTACTGCTCCTCCTATCATGTATATATGGTATGGGGTTATCACAGTACTACTCATCCTTTCTTGTATATATAGTATGGGAATATCACCGTACTGCTCCTCCTATCTTGTATATATAGAATGGGGATATCACAGTACTGCTCCTCCTATCTTGTAGATATAGCATGGAGATATCACAGTACTGCTCCTCCTATGTTGTATATTTAGTATGGAGATATCACAGTACTGCTCCTCCTATCTTGTATATATAGTATGGAGATATCACAGTACTGCTCCTCTTATCATGTATATATAGTATGGGGTTATCACAGTACTACTCATCCTTTCTTGTATATATAGTATGGGAATATCACAGTGCTGCTCCTCCTATATTGTATATATAGTATGGGGATATCACAGAACTGCTCCTCCTATCTTGTATATATATATATAGTATGGGGATATCACAGTACTCCTCCTCCTATCTTGTATATATATTATGGAGATATCACAGTACTGCTCTTCCTATCTTGTATGTATAGTATGGAGATATCACAGTACTGCTCCTCCTCTTTTGTATATATAAATTATGGAGATATCACAGTACTGCTCCTTCTATTTTGTATTTATTATATGGAGAAATCACAGTACTGCTCCTCCTATCTTGTATATATTGTACGGAGATATCACAGTACTGCTCCTCCTATCTTGTATATATAGTATGGAGATATCACAGTATTGCTCCTCTTATCTTGTATATATAGTATGGAGATATCACAATACTGCTACTCCTATCTTGTATATATTGTATGGAGATATCACAGTACAGCTCCTTCTATTTTGTATTTATTATATGGAGATATCACAGTACTGCTCCTCCTATCTTGTACTACTCCTCCTATCTTGTATATAAAGTATAGGGATATCACAGTACTGCTATTCCTATCTTGTATATATAGTATGGAGATATCACAGTACTGCTTCTCCCATCTTGTATATATTGTATGGCGATATCACAGTACTGCTCCTCCTATCTTGTATATATAGTATGGAGATATCACAGTACTGCTCCTCCTATCATGTATATATAGTATGGGGTTATCACAGTACTACTCATCCTTTCTTGTATATATAGTATGGGAATATCACAGTACTGCTCCTCCTATATTGTATATATATATAGTATGGGGATATCACAGTACTACACCTCCTATCTTGTATATTTAGTATGAAGATATCACAGGACTACTCCTCCTATCTTGTATATATAGTATGGAGATATCACAGTACTGCTCCTCCTATCATGTATATATAGTATGGGGTTATCACAGTACTACTCATCCTTTCTTGTATATATAGTATGGGAATATCACAGTACTGCTCCTCCTATATTGTAAATATAGTATGGGGATATCACAGAACTGTTCCTCCTATCTTGTATATATATATATATAATATGGGGATATCACAGTACTGCTCCTCCTATGTTGTATATATATTATGGAGATATCACAGTACTGCTTCTCCTATCTTGTATATATATTATGGAAATATCACAGTGCTACTCCTCCTATCTTGTATATATAGTATGGGGATATCACAGTACTGCTCCTCCTATCTTGTTTATGTAGTATGGGGATATTGCTGTACTGCTCCTCCTATCTTGTATATTTAGTATGGAGGTATCACAGTACTGCTCCTCCTATCATGTATATATAGTATGGGGTTATCACAGTACTACTCATCCTTTCTTTTATACATAGTATGGGAATATCACCGTACTGCTCCTCCTATCTTGTATATATAGAATGGGGATATCACAGTACTGCTCCTCCTATCTTGTATATATAGCATGGAGATATCACAGTACTGCTCCTCCTATCTTGTATATATAGTATGGAGATATCACAGTACTCCTCCTCCTATATTGTATATATATTATGGAGATATCACAGTACTGCTCTTCCTATCTTGTATATATAGTATGGAGATATCACAGTACTGCTCCTCCACTTTTGTATATATAAATTATGGAGATATCACAGTACTGCTCCTTCTATTTTGTATTTATTATATGGAGAAATCACAGTACTGCTCCTCCTATCTTGTATATATAGTATGGATATATCACAGTACTGCTTCTCCTATCTCGTATATATTGTATGGAGATATCACAGTACTGCTCCTCCTATCATGTATATATTGTATGGGGATATCACAGTACTGCTCCTCCTATCTTGTATATATAGTATGGGAATATCACAGTACTGCTCCTCCTATATTGTATATATATATAGTATGGGGATATCACAGTACTACACCTCCTATCTTGTATATTTAGTATGGAGATATCACAGGACTACTCCTCCTATCTTGTATATATAGTATGGAGATATCACAGTACTGCTCCTCCTATCATGTATATATAGTATGGGGTTATCACAGTACTACTCATCCTTTCTTGTATATATAGTATGGGAATATCACAGTACTGCTCCTCCTATATTGTATATATAGTATGGGGATATCACAGAACTGTTCCTCCTATCTTGTATATATATATATAATATGGGGATATCACAGTACTGCTCCTCCTATGTTGTATATCTATTATGGAGATATCACAGTACTGCTTCTCCTATCTTGTATATATATTATGGAAATATCACAGTACTACTCCTCCTATCTTGTATATATAGTATGGTGATATCACAGTACTGCTCCTCCTATCTTGTTTATGTAGTATGGGGATATTGCTGTACTGCTCCTCCTATCTTGTATATTTAGTATGGAGGTATCACAGTACTGCTCCTCCTATCATGTATATATAGTATGGGGTTATCACAGTACTACTCATCCTTTCTTGTATACATAGTATGGGAATATCACCGTACTGCTCCTCCTATCTTGTATATATAGAATGGGGATATCACAGTACTGCTCCTCCTATCTTGTATATATAGCATGGAGATATCACAGTACTGCTCCTCCTATCTTGTATATATAATATGAAGATATCACAGTACTGCTCCTCCTATCATGTATATATAGTATGGGGTTATCACAGTACTACTCATCCTTTCTTGTATATATAGTATGGGAATATCACAGTGCTGCTCCTCCTATATTGTATATATAGTATGGGGATATCACAGAACTGCTCCTCCTATCTTGTATATATATATAGTATGGGGATATCACAGTACTGCTCCTCCTATGTTGTATATATATTATGTAGATATCACAGTACTGCTTCTCCTATCTTGTATATATAGTATGGAGATATCACAGTACTCCTCCTCCTATATTGTATATATATTATGGAGATATCACAGTACTGCTCTTCCTATCTTGTATATATAGTATGGAGATATCACAGTACTGCTCCTCCCCTTTTGTATATATAAATTATGGAGATATCACAGTACTGCTCCTTCTATTTTGTATTTATTATATGGAGAAATCACAGTACTGCTCCTCCTATCTTGTATATATAGTATGGATATATCACAGTACTGCTTCTCCTATCTCGTATATATTGTATGGAGATATCACAGTACTGCTCCTCCTATCATTTATATATTGTATGGGGATATCACAGTACTGCTCCTCCTATCTTGTATATATAGTATGGGAATATCACAGTACTGCTCCTCCTATATTGTATATATAGTATGGGGATATCACAGTACTACACCTCCTATCTTGTATATTTAGTGTGGAGATATCACAGGACTACTCCTCCTATCTTGTATATATAGTATGGAGATATCACAGTACTGCTCCTCCTATCATGTATATATAGTATGGGGTTATCACAGTACTACTCATCCTTTCTTGTATATATAGTATGGGAATATCACAGTACTGCTCCTCCTATATTGTATATATAGTATGGGGATATCACAGAACTGTTCCTCCTATCTTGTATATATATATATATAATATGGGGATATCACAGTACTGCTCCTCCTATGTTGTATATATATTATGGAGATATCACAGTACTGCTTCTCCTATCTTGTATATATAGTATGGAGATATAACAGTACTACTCCTCCTATCTTGTATATATATTATGGAAATATCACAGTACTACTCCTCCTATCTTGTATATATAGTATGGGGATATCACAGTACTGCTTCTCCTATCTTGTTTATATAGTAAGGTGATATTGCTGTACTGCTCCTCCTATCTTGTATATTTAGTATGGAGGTATCACAGTACTGCTCCTCCTATCATGTATATATGGTATGGGGTTATCACAGTACTACTCATCCTTTCTTGTATATATAGTATGGGAATATCACCGTACTGCTCCTCCTATCTTGTATATATAGAATGGGGATATCACAGTACTGCTCCTCCTATCTTGTAGATATAGCATGGAGATATCACAGTACTGCTCCTCCTATGTTGTATATTTAGTATGGAGATATCACAGTACTGCTCCTCCTATCTTGTATATATAGTATGGAGATATCACAGTACTGCTCCTCTTATCATGTATATATAGTATGGGGTTATCACAGTACTACTCATCCTTTCTTGTATATATAGTATGGGAATATCACAGTGCTGCTCCTCCTATATTGTATATATAGTATGGGGATATCACAGAACTGCTCCTCCTATCTTGTATATATATATATAGTATGGGGATATCACAGTACTCCTCCTCCTATCTTGTATATATATTATGGAGATATCACAGTACTGCTCTTCCTATCTTGTATGTATAGTATGGAGATATCACAGTACTGCTCCTCCTCTTTTGTATATATAAATTATGGAGATATCACAGTACTGCTCCTTCTATTTTGTATTTATTATATGGAGAAATCACAGTACTGCTCCTCCTATCTTGTATATATTGTACGGAGATATCACAGTACTGCTCCTCCTATCTTGTATATATAGTATGGAGATATCACAGTATTGCTCCTCTTATCTTGTATATATAGTATGGAGATATCACAATACTGCTACTCCTATCTTGTATATATTGTATGGAGATATCACAGTACAGCTCCTTCTATTTTGTATTTATTATATGGAGATATCACAGTACTGCTCCTCCTATCTTGTACTACTCCTCCTATCTTGTATATAAAGTATAGGGATATCACAGTACTGCTATTCCTATCTTGTATATATAGTATGGAGATATCACAGTACTGCTTCTCCCATCTTGTATATATTGTATGGCGATATCACAGTACTGCTCCTCCTATCTTGTATATATAGTATGGAGATATCACAGTACTGCTCCTCCTATCATGTATATATAGTATGGGGTTATCACAGTACTACTCATCCTTTCTTGTATATATAGTATGGGAATATCACAATACTGCTCCTCCTATCTTGTATATGTAGAATGGGGATATCACAGTACTGCTCCTCCTGTCTTGTATATATAGTATGGAAATATCACAGTACTGCTTCTCTTATCTTGTATATATATTATGAAGATATCACAGTACTACTCCTCCTATCTTGCATATATAGTATGGGATATCACAGGACTACTCCTCCTGTCTTGTATCTATAGTATGGAGATATCACAGTACTGCTTCTCCTATCATGTATATATAGTATGGAGATATAACAGTAGTGCTTCTCCTATCATGTATATATTGTATGGAGATATCACAGTACTGCTCTTCCTATCTTGTATATATAATATGGGCATATCACAGTACTGCTCCTCCTATTTTTTATATATATTATGGCGATATCGCAGTACTGCTCCTCCTATTTTGTATATATATTATGGAGATATCACAGTACTGCTCCTCCTCTTTTGTATATATATATATATATTATGGAGATATCACAGTACTCCTCTTATCTTGTATATATAGTATGGAGATATCACAGTACTGCTCCTCCTATCTTGTATATATTGTATGGAGATATCACAGTACTGCTCCTCCTATCTTGTATATACAGTATGGGGATATCACAGTACTGCTCCTTCTATTTTGTATTTATTATATGGAGAAATCACAGTACTGCTCCTCCTATCTTGTATATATAGTATGGATATATCACAGTACTGCTTCTCCTATCTTGTATATATTGTATGGAGATATCACAGTACTGCTCCTCCTGTCTTGTATATATAGTATGGAGATATCAAAGTACTTCTCCTCCTATCTTGTATATATGGTATGGAGATATCACAGTACTGCTCCTCCTATCTTGTATATATAGTATGGGCAGGGGCGCACCTGCCATGAGGCGAGTTGAGAATCTCGCCTCAGGCGGCGCGCCACCTGCTGGACGGGGGGCGGCATTGTGCGCCCGGCCGTCCATGCTACCACCCGCCAGTCTGCCTATGCTGCCGCTGGAACCCCCACCCGTGCTGCCGCCAACCGGACCTTGCTGCCGCCCGCCGGCCTGTCCTGCCGTCCACCTGACCACCATCCCAGGCTGACCCCCCCCCCCCCCGCTCTCTCCCTCCTCTGCTCTGTTCCGCGCCGCTCACCCCCTCTCCTCCACTCTGCTCCGTTCCGCTCCCTCTGTCCCATTCATATCCGCTCTCCCCCTCCTCTGCTCCGCCCCCCCTCTCCTCCACTCTGCTCCGCTCCCTCTGTCCCGTTCATATCCGCTCTCCCCCTCCTCTGCTCGGCTCCCCCTTCTCCTCCACTCTGCTCCGCTCCCGGCCTCCTCCGCTCCGCTCCCCCCCTCCTCCGCTCGGCTCCCCCTTCTCCTCCACTCTGCTCCGCTCCTTCTGTCCCTTTCATCTCCGCTTCCTCCACTATGCTCCGCTCCGTCCTCCTCCACTCAGTCCTCCCCCTCTCCTCCACTCTGCTCCGCTCCCGGCCTCCTCCGCTCGGCCCCCCCTTCTCCTCCACTCTGCTCCGCTCCCGGCCTCCTCCGCTCGGCCCCCCCTTCTCCTCCACTCTGCTCCGCTCCCGGCCTCCTCCGCTCCGCTCCCCCCCTCCTCCGCTCGGCCCCCCCTTCTCCTCCACTCTGCTCCGCTCCAGGCCTCCTCCGCTCGGCCCCCCCTTCTCCTCCACTCTGCTCCGCTCCCGGCCTCCTCCGCTCGCCCCCCCCCCCTTCTCCTCCACTCTGCTCCGCTCCCGGCCTCATGGCGTACATGGCGATATGCTGTATGCATTATATACCACATGGCAATATTCTGTATTCATTTTATACTACATGGCGATATGCTGTATGCATTATATAGTACATGGCGATATTCTGTATGCATGTTATACTACATGGCGATATGCTGTATGCATTTTATACCACATGGCGATATGCTGTATACATTTTATACTACATGGCGATATTCTGTATGCATTATATAGTACATGGCGATATTCTATATGCATTTTATACCACATGGCGATATGCTGTATACATTTTATACTACATGGTGGTACACTGTATGTATTTTGCACTACATGGCGATACGCTGTATGCATTTTATACTACATGGCAATATTCTGTATGTATTTTTTACTACATGCCGTATACGCTGAATGCATTTTACACTACATAGCAATATGATGTATGTATTTTATACTACATGGGGGGGATGCTGTATGCATTTTATACTACATGGGGGGACGCTGTATGTATTTTATACCACATGGCAATATTCTGTATGCATTTAATACTACATGGCGGTATGCTGTATGCATTTTATACTACATGGTGGTATGCTGTATGCATTTTATACTACATGGTGGTATGCTGTATGCATTTTATACTACATGGCGGCATGCTGTATGCATTAAATACTACAGGGCGGTACTCTGTATGCATTTTTGCATTGCTTTATTTTCACACCAAACCAATATGATGGATCTGGTCCTGACACTCCCTGAAATATTACATATATGGGCGGGGGGGGGGGGGCGTCTCTCTATGGCTCGCCTCAGGCAGCAGACAGGCTTGGTACACCCCTGAGTATGGGGATATCACAGTACTGCTATTCCTATCTTGTATATATTGTATAGGGATATCACAGTACTGCTATTCCTATCTTGTATATATAGTATGGAGATATCACAGTAATGCTCCTCCTATCTTGTATATATAGTATGGAGATATCACAGTACTACTCCTCCTATCTTGTATATGTAGTATGGAGATATCAAAGTACTGCTCCTCTTATCTTGTATATATAGTATGAAGATATCACAGTACTGTTTCTCCTATCTTGTATATATTGTATGGAGATATCACAGTACAGCTCCTTCTATTTTGTATTTATTATATGGAGATATTACAGTACTGCTCCTCCTATCTTGTATATAAT
This sequence comes from Engystomops pustulosus, assembly GCF_040894005.1. Lineage (NCBI taxonomy): Eukaryota > Metazoa > Chordata > Amphibia > Anura > Leptodactylidae > Engystomops > Engystomops pustulosus. The sequence continues at coordinate 35,468,080 of NC_092414.1, forward strand.
ATGGAGATATCACAGCACTGCTTCTCCTATCTTGTATATATTGTATGGAGATATCACAGTACTGCTCCTCCTATCTTGTATATATAGTATGGAGATACACAGTTCTACTCCTCCTATCTTGTATATATAGTATAGGGATATCACAGTACTGCTATTCCTATCTTGTATATATAGTATGGAGATATCACAGTACTGCTCCTCCTATCTTGTATATATAGTATGGAGATATCACAGTACTGCTTCTCCCATCTTGTATATATTGTATGGCGATAACACAGTACTGCTCCTCCTATCATGTATATATAGTATGCGGTTATCACAGTACTACTCATCCACTCATCCTTTCTTGTATATATAGTATGGGAATATCACAGAGTGCTCCTCCTATCTTGTATATATATATTATGGAGATATCACAGTACTACTCATCCTATCTTGTATATATAGTATGGAGATATCACAGTACTGCTTCTCTTATCTTGTATATATAGTATGGAGATATCGCAGTACTGCTCCTCCTATCTTGTATATATAGTATGGAGATATCACAGTACTGCTTCTCCCATCTTGTATATATTGTATGGCGATATCACAGTACTGCTCCTCCTATCTTGTATATATAGTATGGAGATATCACAGTACTGCTCTTCCTCTTTTGTATATATATTATGAAGATATCACAGTACTCCTCTTATCTTGTATATATAGTATGGAGATATCACAGTACTGCTCCTCCTATCTTGTGTATAAAGTATGGAGATATCACAGTACTGCTTCTCCCATCTTGTATATATAGTATGGAGATATCACAGTACTGCTTCTCCTATCTTGTGTATAAAGTATGGAGATATCACAGTACTGCTTCTCCCATCTTGTATATATAGTATGGGGATATCACAGTACTGCTCCTCCTATCTTGTATATATAGCATGGAGATATCACAGGACTACTCCTCCTATCTTGTATATATAGTATGGAGATATCACAGTACTGCTCCTCCTATCATGTATATATTGTATGGGGATATCACAGTACTGCTCCTCCTATCTTGTTTATATAGTATGGGGATATCGCAGTACTGCTCCTCCTATCTTGTATATTTAGTATGGAGATATCACAGTACTGCTCCTTCTATCTTGTATATATAGTATGGAGATATCACAGTACTCCTCCTCCTATCTTGTATATATAGTATGGAGGTATCACAGTACTGCTCCTCCTATCATGTATATATAGTATGGGGTTATCACAGTTCTACTCATCCTATCTTGTATATATAGTATGGGAATATCACAGTACTGCTCCTCCTATCTTGTATATATAGAATGTGGATATCACAGTACTGCTCCTCCTATCTTGTATATATAGTATGGAGATATCACAGTACTGCTCCTCCTATGTTGTATATATAGTATGGAGATATCACAGTACTGCTCCTCCTATCTTGTATATATAGTATGGAGATATCACAGTATTGCTTCTCTTATCTTGTATATATAGTATGGAGATATCACAGTACTGCTCCTCCTATGTTGTATATATAGTATGGAGATATCACAGTACTGCTCCTCCTATCTTGTTTATATAGTATGGAGATATCACAGTACTGCTTCTCTTATCTTGTATATATAGTATGGAGATATCACAGTACTACTCCTCCTATCTTGCATGTATAGTATGGGGATATCACAGGACTCCTCCTCCTATCTTGTATATATAGTATATAGATATCACAGTACTGCTCCTCCTATCTTGTATATATAGTATGGAGATATCACAGTACTGCTCCTCCTCTTTTGTATATATATAGTATGGAGATATCACAGTACTGCTCCTCCTATCTTGTATATATAGTATGGAGATATCACAGTACTGCTTCTCTTATCTTGTATATATAGTATGGGGATATCACAGTACTACTCCTCCTATCTTGCATATATAGTATGGGGCTATCACAGGACTACTCCTTCTATCTTGTATATATAGTATGGAGATATCACAGTACTGCTCCTCCTCTTTTGTATATATATAGTATGGAGATATCACAGTACTGCTCCTCCTATCTTGTATATATAGTATGGAGATATCACAGTACTGCTCCTCCTCTTTTGTATATATATAGTATGGAGATATCACAGTACTGCTCCTCCTATCTTGTATATATAGTATGGAGATATCACAGTACTGCTCCTCCTATCTTATATATATAGTATGGAGATATCACAGTACTCCTTTCATCTTGTATATATAGTATGGAGATATCACAGTACTGCTCCTCCTATCTTGTATATATTGTATGGAGATATCACAGTACTGCTCCTCCTATCTTGTATATATAGTATGGAGATATCACAGTACTGCTCTTTCTATTTTGTATTTATTATATGGAGAAATCTCAGTACTGCTCCTCCTATCTTGTATATATAGTATGGATATATCACAGTACTGCTTCTCAAATCTTGTATATATTGTATGGAGATATCACAGTACTGCTCCTCCTATCTTGTATATATAGTATGGAGATATCACAGTACTTCTCCTCCTATCTTGTATATATAGTATGGCGATATCACAGTACTGCTATTCCTATCTTGTATATATAGTATAGGGATATCACAGTACTGAAATCCTATCTTGTATATATAGTATGGAGATATCACAGTAATGCTCCTCCTATCTTGTATATATAGTATGGAGATATCACAGTACTGCTCCTCCTATCTTGTATATATAGTATGGAGATATCACAGTACTGCTCCTCCTATCTTGTATATATAGGATGGAGATATCACAGTACTGCTCCTCCTCTTTTGTATATATATTATGGAGATATCACAGTACTCCTCTTATCTTGTATATATAGTATGGAGATATCACAGTACTGCTCCTCCTATCTTGTATATATTGTACGGAGATATCACAGTACTGCTCTTCCTATCTTGTATATATAGTATGGAGATATCACAGTACTGCTCCTCTTATCTTGTATATATAGTATGGAGATATCACAGTACTGCTTCTTCTATATTGTATATATTGTATGGAGATATCACAGTACAGCTCCTTCTATTTTGTATTTATTATATGGAGATATCACAGTACTGCTCCTCCTATCTTGTATATATAGTATGGAGATATCACAGTACTGCTTCTCCTATCTTGTATATATTGTATGGAGATATCACAGTACTGCTCCTCCTATCTTGTATATATAGTATGGGGATATCACAGTACTGCTCCTCCTATCTTGTATATATATTGTATGGGGATATCACAGTACTGCTCCTCGTATCTTGTATATATAGTATGGAGATACACAGTACTACTCCTCGTATCTTGTATATATAGTATAGGGATATCACAGTACTGCTATTCCTATCTTGTATATATAGTAAGGAGATATCACAGTACTGCTCTTCCTATCTTGTATATATAGTATGGAGATATCACAGTACTGCTTCTCCCATCTTGTATATATTGTATGGCGATATCACAGTACTGCTCCTCCCATCTTGTATATATAGTATGGAGATATCACAGAACTGCTCCTTCTATTTTGTATTTATTATATGGAAAAATCTCAGTACTGCTCCTCCTATCTTGTATATATAGTATGGATGTATCACAGTACTGCTTCTCTTATCTTGTATATATTGTATGGAGATATCACAGTACTGCTCCTCCTATCTTGTATATATAGTATGGAGATATCACAGTACTTCTCCTCCTCTTGTGTATTTATAGAATGGAGATATCACAGTACTGCTCCTCCTATCTTGTATATATAGTATTGGGATATCACAGTACTGCTATTCCTATCTTGTATATATAGTATGGAGATATCACAGTAATGCTCCTCCTATCTTGTATATATAGTATGGAGATATCACAGTACTGCTATTCCTATCTTGTATATATAGTATGGAGATATCACAGTACTGCTCCTCCTATCTTGTATATATAGGATGGAGATATCACAGTACTGCTCCTCCTCTTTTGTATATATATATTATGGAGATATCACAGTACTACTCTTATCTTGTATATATAGTATGGAGATATCACAGTACTGCTCCTCCTATCTTGTATATATAGGATGGAGATATCACAGTACTGCTCCTCCTCTTTTGTATATATATATATTATGGAGATATCACAGTACTCCTCTTATCTTGTATATATAGTATGGAGATATCACAGTACTGCTCCTCCTATCTTGTATATATTGTACGGAGATATCACAGTACTACTCCTCCTATCTTGTATATATAGTATGTAGATATCACAGTACTGCTCCTCTTATCTTGTATATATAGTATGGAGATATCACAGTACTGCTTCTCCTATCTTGTATATATTGTATGGAAATATCACAGTACAGCTCCTTCTATTTTGTATTTATTATATGGAGATATCACAGTACTGCTCCTCCTATCTTGTATATATAGTATGGAGATATCACAGTACTGCTCCTCCTATCTTGTATATATAGTATGGGGATATCACAGTACTGCTCCTCCTATCTTGTATATATATAGTATGGGGATATCACAGTACTGCTCCTCCTATCTTGTATATATAGTATGGAGATACACAGTACAACTCCTCCTATCTTGTATATATAGTATAGGGATATCACAGTACTGCTATTCCTATCTTGTATATATAGTATACAGATATCACAGTACTGCTCCTCCTATCTTGTATTTATAGTATGGAGATATTACAGTACTGCTTCTCCCATCTTGTATATATTTTATGGCGATACCACAGTACTGCTTCTCCTATCTTGTATATATAGTATGGAGATACACAGTACTACTCCTCCTATCTTGTATATATAGTATAGGGATATCACAGTACTGCTATTCCTATCTTGTATATATAGTATGGAGATATCACAGTACTGCTCCTCCTATCTTGTATATATTGTACGGAGATATCACAGTACTGCTCCTCCTATCTTGTATATATAGAATGTAGATATCACAGTACTGCTCCTCTTATCTTGTATATATAGTATGGAGATATCACAGTACTGCTTCTCCTATCTTGTATATATTGTATGGAAATATCACAGTACAGCTCCTTCTATTTTGTATTTATTATATGGAGATATCACAGTACTGCTCCTCCTATCTTGTATATATAGTATGGAGATATCACAGTACTGCTTCTCCTATCTTGTATATATTGTATGGAGATATCACAGTACTGCTCCTCCTATCTTGTATATATTGTATGGCGATATCACAGTACTGCTCCTCCTATCTTGTATATATAGTATGGAGATATCACAGTACTGCTCCTCCTGTTTTGTATATATATTATGAAGATATCACAGTACTCCTCTTATCTTGTATATATAGTATAGAGATATCACAGTACTACTCCTCCTATCTTGTGTATATAGTATGGAGATATCACAGTACTGCTCCTCCTATCTTGTATATATAGGATGGAGATATCGCAGTACTACTCCTCCTATCTTGCATATATAGTATGGAGATATCACAGTACTGCTCCTCCTATAATGTATATATTGTATGGGGATATCACAGTACTACTCATCTTTTCCTGTATATATAGTATGGGAATATCACAGTACTGCTTCTCCTATATTGTATATATAGTATGGGGATATCACAGAACTACTCCTCCTATCTTGTATATACACTCACCGGGAACTTTATTAGGTACACCATGCTAGTTACAGGTTGGACCCCCTTTTGCCTTCAGAACTGCCTCAATTCTTCGTGGCATAGATTCAACAAGGTGCTGGAAGCATTCCTCAGAGATTTTGGTCCATATTTACATGATGGCATCACACAGTTGCCGCAGATTTGTCGGCTGCACATCCATGATGCGAATCTCCCGTTCCACCACATCCCAAAGATGCTCTATTGGATTGAGATCTGGTGACTGTGGAGGCCATTTGAGTCCAGTGACCTCATTGTCATGTTCAAGAAACCAGTCTGATATGATTCCAGCTTTATGACATGGCGCATTATCCTGCTGAAAGTAGCCATCAGATGTTGGGTACATTGTGGTCATAAAGGGATGGACATGGTCAGCAACAATACTCAGGTAGGCTGTGCAACGCTCAATTGCTTAATTGGTACCAAGGGGCCCAAAGAGTGCCAAGAAAATATTCCCCACACCATGACACCACCACCACCAGCCTGAACCGTTGATACAAGGCAGGATGGATCCATGCTTTCATGTTGTTGACGCCAAATTCTGACCCTACCATCCGAATGTCGCAGCAGAAATCGAGACTCATCAGACCAGGAAACGTTTTTCCACTCTTCTACTGTACAATTTCGATGAGCTTGTGCAAATTGTAGCCTCAGTTTCCTGTTCTTAGCTGAAAGGAGTGGCACCCGGTGTGGTCTTCTGCTGCTCTAGCCCATCTGCCTCAAAGTTCGACGTACCGTGCGTTCAGAGATGCTCTTCTGCCTACCTTGGTTGTAACGGGTGGCGATTTGAGTCACTGTTGCCTTTCTATCAGCTCGAACCAGTCTGCCCATTCTCCTCTGACCTCTGGCATCAACAAGGCATTTCCGCCCACAGAACTGCCACTCACTGGATGTTTTTTCTTTTTCAGACCATTCTCTGTAAACCCTAGAGAAGGTTGTGCGTGAAAATCCCAGTAGATCAGCAGTTTCTGAAATACTGAGACCAGCCCTTCTGGCACCAACAACCATGCCACGTTCAAAGGCATCAAATCATCTTTCTTCCCCATACTGATGCATGGTTTAAACTGCAGGAGATTGTCTTGACCATGTCTACATGCCTAAATGCACTGAGTTGCCGCCATGTGATTGGCTGATTAGAAATAAAGTGTTAACAAGATGTTGGACAGGTGTACCTAATAAAGTGGCCGGTGAGTGTATATATAGTATGGGGATATCACAGTACTACTCCTCCTATCTTGTATATATATTATGGAAATATCACAGTACTACTCCTCCTATCTTGTATATATAGTATGGGGATATCACAGTACTGCTCCTCCTATCTTGTATATATAGTATGGGGATATCGCAGTACTGCTCCTCCTATCTTGTATATTTAGTATGGAGATATCACAGTACTACTCCTCCTATCTTGTATATATAGTATGGAGATATCACAGTACTGCTCCTCCTATCATGTATATATAGTATGGGGTTATCACAGTACTACTCATCCTTTCTTGTATATATAGTATGGGAATATCACAGTACTGCTCCTCCTATCTTGTATATATAGAATGGGGATATCACAGTACTGCTCCTCCTATCTTGTATATATAGTATGGAGATATCACAGTACTGCTCCTCCTATCTTGTATATGTAGTATGGAGATATCACAGTACTGCTTCTCCTATCTTGTATATATAGTTTGGAGATATCACAGTACTGCTTCTCCCATCTTGTATATATTGTATGGCGATATCACAGTACTGCTCCTCCTATCTTGTATATATAGTATGGCGATATCACAGTACTGCTTCTCCCATCTTGTATATATTGTATGGCGATATCACAGTACTGCTCCTCCTATCTTGTATATATAGTATGGAGATATCACAGTACTGCTCCTTCTATTTTGTATTTATTATATGGAGAAATCTCAGTACTGCTCCTCCTATCTTGTATATATATAGTATAGGGATATCACAGTACTGCTATTCCTATCTTGTATATATAGTATGGAGATATCACAGTACTGCTCCTCCTATCTTGTATATATAGTATGGAGATATCAAAGTACTGCTTCTCCCATCTTGAATATATTGTATGGCGATATCACAGTACTGCTCCTCCTATCTTGTATATATAGTATGGAGATATCACAGTACGGCTCCTTCTATTTTGTATTTATTATATGGAGAAATCTCAGTACTGCTCCTCCTATCTTGTATATATAGTATGGATATATCACAGTACTGCTTCTCCTATCTTGTATATATTGTATGCAGATATCACAGTACTGCTCCTCCTATCTTGTATATATAGTATGGAGATATCACAGTACTTCTCCTCCTATCGTGTATATATAGTATGGAGATATCACAGTAATGCTCCTCCTATCTTGTATATATAGTATGGAGATATCACAGTACTGCTCCTCCTATCTTGTATATATAGTATGGAGATATCACAGTACTGCTCCTCCTATCTTGTATATATATTATGGAGATATCACAGTACTGCTCCTCCTCTTTTGTATATATATTATGGAGATATCACAGTACTCCTCTTATCTTGTATATATAGTATGGAGATATCACAGTACTGCTCCTCCTATCTTGTATATATTGTACGGAGATATCACAGTACTGCTCCTCCTATCTTGTATATATAGGATGGAGATATCACAGTACTGCTCCTCCTCTTTTGTATATATATTATGGAGATATCACAGTACTCCTCTTATCTTGTATATATAGTATGGAGATATCATAGTACTGCTCCTCCTATCTTGTATATATTGTACGGAGATATCACAGTACTGCTCCTCCTATCTTGTATATATAGTATGGAGATATCACAGTACTGCTACTCTTATCTTGTATATATAGTATGGAGATATCACAGTACTGCTCCTCCTATCTTGTATATATTGTATGGAGATATCACAGTACAGCTCCTTCTATTTTGTATTTATTATATGGAGATATCACAGTACTGCTCCTCCTATCTTGTATATATAGTTTGGAGATATCAGAGTACTGCTTCTCCTATCTTGTATTTATTGTATGGAGATATCACAGTACTGCTCCTCCTATCTTATATATACAGTATGGGGAGATCACAGTACTGCTCCTCCTATCTTGTATATATATAGTATGGGGATATCACAGTACTGCTCCTCGTATCTTGTATATATAGTATGGAGATACACAGTACTACTCCTCCTATCTTGTATATATAGTATGGAGATATCACATTACTGCTTCTCCCATCTTGTATATATTGTATGGCGATATCACAGTACTGCTCCTCCTATCTTGTATATATAATATGGCGATATCACAGTACTGCTTCTCCCATCTTGTATATATTGTATGGCGATATCACAGTACTGCTCCTCCTATCTTGTATATATTGTATGCAGATATCACAGTACTGCTCCTCCTATCTTGTATATATAGTATGGAGATATCACAGTACTTCTCCTCCTATCGTGTATATATAGTATGGAGATATCACAGTACTGCTCCTCCTATCTTGTATATATAGTATGGGGATATCACAGTACTGCTATTCCTATCTTGTATATATAGTATGGAGATATCACGGTAATGCTCCTCCTATCTTGTATATATAGTATGGAGATATCACAGTACTGCTCCTCCTATCTTGTATATATAGTATGGAGATATCACAGTACTGCCCCTCCTATCTTGTATATATAGGATAGAGATATCACAGTACTGCCCCTCCTATCTTGTATATATAGGATGGAGATATCACAGTAATGCTCCTCCTATCTTGTATATATAGTATGGAGATATCACAGTACTGCTCCTCCTATCTTGTATATATAGTATGGAGATATCACAGTACTGCTCCTCCTATCTTGTATATATATTATGGAGATATCACAGTACTGCTCCTCCTCTTTTGTATATATATTATGGAGATATCACAGTACTCCTCTTATCTTGTATATATAGTATGGAGATATCACAGTACTGCTCCTCCTATCTTGTATATATTGTACGGAGATATCACAGTACTGCTCCTCCTATCTTGTATATATAGGATGGAGATATCACAGTACTGCTCCTCCTCTTTTGTATATATATTATGGAGATATCACAGTACTCCTCTTATCTTGTATATATAGTATGGAGATATCACAGTACTGCTCCTCCTATCTTGTATATATTGTACGGAGATATCACAGTACTGCTCCTCCTATCTTGTATATATAGTATGGAGATATCACAGTACTGCTACTCTTATCTTGTATATATAGTATGGAGATATCACAGTACTGCTTCTCCTATCTTGTATATATTGTATGGAGATATCACAGTACAGCTCCTTCTATTTTGTATTTATTATATGGAGATATCACAGTACTGCTCCTCCTATCTTGTATATATAGTTTGGAGATATCAGAGTACTGCTTCTCCTATCTTGTATTTATTGTATGGAGATATCACAGTACTGCTCCTCCTATCTTATATATACAGTATGGGGAGATCACAGTACTGCTCCTCCTATCTTGTATATATATAGTATGGGGATATCACAGTACTGCTCCTCGTATCTTGTATATATAGTATGGAGATACACAGTACTACTCCTCCTATCTTGTATATATAGTATGGAGATATCACATTACTGCTTCTCCCATCTTGTATATATTGTATGGCGATATCACAGTACTGCTCCTCCTATCTTGTATATATAATATGGCGATATCACAGTACTGCTTCTCCCATCTTGTATATATTGTATGGCGATATCACAGTACTGCTCCTCCTATCTTGTATATATTGTATGCAGATATCACAGTACTGCTCCTCCTATCTTGTATATATAGTATGGAGATATCACAGTACTTCTCCTCCTATCGTGTATATATAGTATGGAGATATCACAGTACTGCTCCTCCTATCTTGTATATATAGTATGGGGATATCACAGTACTGCTATTCCTATCTTGTATATATAGTATGGAGATATCACGGTAATGCTCCTCCTATCTTGTATATATAGTATGGAGATATCACAGTACTGCTCCTCCTATCTTGTATATATAGTATGGAGATATCACAGTACTGCCCCTCCTATCTTGTATATATAGGATAGAGATATCACAGTACTGCCCCTCCTATCTTGTATATATAGGATGGAGATATCACAGTACTGCTCCTCCTCTTTTGTACATATATTATGGAGATATCACAGTACTCCTCTTATCTTGTATATATAGTATGGAGATATCACAGTACTGCTCCTCCTATCTTGTATATATAGTATGGAGATATCACAGTACTGCTCCTCTTATCTTCTATACATAGTATGGAGATATCACAGTACTGCTTCTCCTATCTTGTATATATTGTATGGAGATATCACAGTACAGCTCCTTCTATTTTGTATTTATTATATGGAGAAATCTCAGTACTGCTCCTCCTATCTTGTATATATATACTATAGGGATATCACAGTACTGCTATTCCTATCTTGTATATATAGTATGGAGATATCACAGTACTGCTTCTCCCATCTTGTATATATTGTATGGCGATATCACAGTACTGCTCCTCCTATCTTGTATATATAGTATGGAGATATCACAGTACTGCTCCTTCTATTTTGTATTTATTATATGGAGAAATCTCAGTACTGCTCCTCCTATCTTGTATATATAGTATGGATATATCACAGTACTGCTTCTCCTATCTTGTATATATTGTATGAAGATATCACAGTACTGCTCCTCCTATATTGTATATATAGTTTGGAGATATCACAGTACTTCTCCTCCTATCGTGTATATATAGTATGGAGATATCACAGTACTGCTCCTCCTTTCTTGTATATATAGTATGGGGATATCACAGTACTGCTATTCCTATCTTGTATATATAGTATAGGGATATCACAGTACTGCTATTCCTATCTTGTATATATAGTATGGAGATATCACAGTACTGCTTCTCCCATCTTGTATATATTGTATGGCGATATCACAGTACTGCTCCTCCTATCTTGTATATATAGTATGGAGATATCACAGTACTGCTCCTTCTATTTTGTATTTATTATATGAAGAAATCTCAGTACTGCTCCTCCTATCTTGTATATATAGTATGGATATATCACAGTACTGCTTCTCCTATCTTCTATATATTGTATGAAGATATCACAGTACTGCTCCTCAAATCTTGTATATATAGTATGGAGATATCACAGTACTTCTCCTCCTATCGTGTATATATAGTATAGAGATATCACAGTACTGCTCCTCCTATCTTGTATATATAGTATGGAGATATCACAGTACTGCTCTTCCTATCTTGTATATATCGGATGGAGATATCACAGTACTGCTCCTCCTCTTTTGTATATATATTATGGAGATATCACAGTACTCCTCTTATCTTGTATATATAGTATGGAGATATCACAGTACTGCTTCTCCTATCTTGTATATATTGTACGGAGATATCACAGTACTGCTCCTCCTATCTTGTATATATAGTATGGAGATATCACAGTACTGCTCCTCTTATCTTCTATATATAGTATGGAGATATCACAGTACTGCTTCTCATATCTTGTATATATTGTATGGAGATATCACAGTACAGCTCCTTCTATTTTGTATTTATTATATGGAGATATCACAGTACTGCTCCTCCTATCTTGTGTATATATATAGTATGGGGATATCACAGTACTGCTCCTCCTATCTTGTATATATAGTATGGAGATACACAGTACTACTCCTCCTATCTTGTATATATAGTATGGAGATATCACAGTACTGCTTCTCCCATCTTGTATATATTGTATGGCGATATCACAGTACTGCTCCTACTATCTTGTTTATATAGTATGGAGATATCACAGTACTGCTCTTCCTCTTTTGTGTATATATTATAAAGATATCACAGTACTCCTCTTATCTTGTATATATAGTATGGAGATATCACAGTACTGCTCCTCCTATCTTGTGTATATAGTATGGAAATATCACAGTACTGCTCCTCCTATCTTGTATATATAGGATGGAGATATCGCAGTACTACTCCTCCTATCTTGTATATATAGTATGGGGATATCACAGTACTGCTCCTCCTATCTTGTATATATAGTATGGAGATATCACAGTACAGCTCCTTATATTTTGTATTTATTATATGGAGATATCACAGTACTGCTCCTCCTATCTTGTATATATATAGTATGGGGATATCACAGTACTGCTCCTCCTATCTTGTATATATAGTATGGAGATACACAGTACTACTCCTCCTATCTTGTATATATAGTATGGAGATATCACAGTACTGCTTCTCCTATCTTGTTTATATAGTATGGAGATATCACAGTACTGCTTCTCCCATCTTGTATATATTGTATGGCGATATCACAGTACTGCTCCTACTATCTTGTTTATATAGTATGGAGATATCACAGTACTGCTCTTCCTCTTTTGTGTATATATTATAAAGATATCACAGTACTCCTCTTATCTTGTATATATAGTATGGAGATATCACAGTACTGTTCCTCCTATCTTGTGTATATAGTATGGAAATATCACAGTACTGCTCCTCCTATCTTGTATATATAGGATGGAGATATCGCAGTACTACTCCTCCTATCTTGTATATATAGTATGGGGATATCACAGTACTGCTCCTCCTATCTTGTATATATAGTATGGGGATATTGCAGTACTGCTTCTCTTATCATGTATATATAGTATGGGGATATCACAGTACTAATCCTCCTATCTTGCATATATAGTATGGGGATATCACAGGACTACTCCTCCTATCTTGTATATATAGTATGGAGATATCACAGTACTGCTCCTCCTATCTTGTATATATAGTATGGAGATATCACAGTACTGCTCCTCCTCTTTTGTATATATACATTATGGAAATATCACAGTACTCCTCTTATCTTGTATATATAGTATGGAGATATCACAGTACTGCTCCTCCTATCTTGTATATATTGTATGGAGATATCACAGTACTGCTCCTCCTATCTTGTATATATAGTATGGAGATATCACAGTACTGCTCCTCCTATCTTGTATATATAGTATGGATATATCACAGTACTGCTTCTCATATCTTGTATATATTGTATGGAGATATCACAGTACTGCTCCTCCTATCTTGTATATATAGTATGGAGATATCACAGTACTTCTACTCCTATCTTGTATATATAGTATGGAGATATCACAGTACTGCTTCTCCTATCTTGTATATATAGTATGGGGATATCACAGTACTGCTATTCCTATCTTGTATATATAGTATAGGGATATCACAGTACTGATATTCCTATCTTGTAAATATAGTATGGAGATATCACAGTAATGCTCCTCCTATCTTGTATATATAGTATGGAGATATCACAGTACTGCTCCTCTTTTTTTGTATACATAGTATGGAGATATCACAGTACTGCTCCTCCTATCTTGTATATATAGTATGGAGATATCACAGTACTGCTCCTCTTATCTTGTATATATTCTTTGGAGATATCACAGTACTGCTTCTCCTATCTTGTATATATTATATGGAGATATCACAGTACAGCTCCTTCTATTTTGTATTTATTATATGGAGATATCACAGTACTGCTCCTCCTATCTTGTATATATAGTATGGAGATATCACAGTACTGCTTCTCCTATCTTGTATATATTGTATGGAGATATCACAGTACTGCTCCTCCTATCTTGTATATATAGTATGGGGATATCACAGTACTGCTCCTCCTATCTTGTATATATATAGTATGGGGATATCACAGTACTGCTCCTCGTATCTTGTATATATAGTATGGAGATACACAGTACTACTCCTCCTATCTTGTATATATAGTATAGGGATATTACAGTACTGCTATTCCTATCTTGTATATATAGTATGGAGATATTACAGTACTGCTCCTCCTATCTTGTATATATAGTATGGAGATATCACAGTACTGCTTCTCCCATCTTGTATATATTGTATGGCGATATCACAGTACTGCTCCTCCTATCTTGTATATATAGTATGGAGAGATCACAGTACTGCTCCTCCTCTTTTGTATATATATTATGTAGATATCACAGTACTCCTCTTATCTTGTATATATAGTATGGAGATATCACAGTACTGCTCCTCCTATCTTGTATATATAGTATGGAGATATCACAGTACTACTCCTTCTCTCTTGAATGTATAGTATAGGGATATCACAGTAGTGCTATTCCTATCTTGTATATATAGTATGGAGATATCACAGTACTGTTCCTCCTATCTTGTATACATAGTATGGCGATATCACAGTACTGCTCCTCCTATCTTGTATATATAGTATGGAGAGATCACAGTACTGCTCCTCCTCTTTTGTATATATATTATGGAGATATCACAGTACTCCTCTTATCTTGTATATATAGTATGGATATATCACAGTACTGCTCCTCCTATCTTGTATATATAGTATGGAGATATCACAGTACTACTCCTTCTATCTTGTATGTATAGTATAGGGATATCACAGTACTGCTATTCCTATCTTGTATATATAGTATGGAGATATCACAGTACTGCTCCTCCTATCTTGTATATATAGAATGGAGATATCACAGTACTGCTCCTCCTCTTTTGTGTATATATTATGGATATATCACAGTACTGCTATTCCTATCTTGTATATATAGTATGAGAACATCACAGTACTGCTCCTCCTCTTTTGTATATATATTATGGATATATCACAGTACTGCTATTCCTATCTTGTATATATAGTATGGAGATATCACAGTACTACTCCTCCTATCTTGTATATATAGTATGTAGATATCACAGTACTGCTTCTCCTATCTTGTATATATTGTATGGACATATCACAGTACTGCTCCTCCTATCTTGTATATATAGTATGGGGATATCACAGTACTGCTCCTCCTATCTTGTATATATATAGTATGGAGATATCACAGTACTGCTCCTCGTATCTTGTATATATAGTATGGAGATACACAGTACTACTCCTCCTATCTTGTCAATATAGTATAGGGATATCACAGTACTGCTATTCCTATCTTGTATATATAGTATGGAGATATCACAGTACTGCTCCTCCTATCTTGTATATATAGTATGGAGAGATCACAGTACTGCTTCTCCCATCTTGTATATATTGTATGGCGATATCACAGTACTGCTCCTCCTCTTTTGTATATATATTTTGGAGATATCACAGTACTCCTCTTATCTTGTATATATAGTATGGATATATCACAGTACTGCTTCTCCTATCTTGTATATATTGTATGAAGATATCACAGTACTGCTCCTCCTATATTGTATATATAGTTTGGAGATATCACAGTACTTCTCCTCCTATCGTGTATATATAGCATGGAGATATCACAGTACTGCTCCTCCTTTCTTGTATATATAGTATGGGGATATCACAATACTGCTATTCCTATCTTGTATATATAGTATGGAGATATCACAGTACTGCTTCTCCCATCTTGTATATATTGTATGGCGATATCACAGTACTGCTCCTCCTATCTTGTATATATAGTATGGAGATATCACAGTACTGCTCCTTCTATTTTGTATTTATTATATGGAGAAATCTCAGTACTGCTCCTCCTATCTTGTATATATAGTATGGATATATCACAGTACTGCTTCTCCTATCTTCTATATATTGTATGAAGATATCACAGTACTGCTCCTCAAATCTTGTATATATAGTATGGAGATATCACAGTACTTCCCCTCCTATCGTGTATATATAGTATAGAGATATCACAGTACTGCTCCTCCTATCTTGTATATATAGTATGGAGATATCACAGTACTGCTCTTCCTATCTTGTATATATAGGATGGAGATATCACAGTACTGCTCCTCCTCTTTTGTATATATATTATGGAGATATCACAGTACTCCTCTTATCTTGTATATATAGTATGGAGATATCACAGTACTGCTTCTCCTATCTTGTATATATTGTACGGAGATATCACAGTACTGCTCCTCCTATCTTGTATATATAGTATGGAGATATCACAGTACTGCTCCTCTTATCTTCTATATATAGTATGGAGATATCACAGTACTGCTTCTCATATCTTGTATATATTGTATGAAGATATCACAGTACAGCTCCTTCTATTTTGTATTTATTATATGGAGATATCACAGTACTGCTCCTCCTATCTTGTATATATATAGTATGGGGATATCACAGTACTGCTCCTCCTATCTTGTATATATAGTATGGAGATACACAGTACTACTCCTCCTATCTTGTATATATAGTATGGAGATATCACAGTACTGCTTCTCCCATCTTGTATATATTGTATGGCGATATCACAGTACTGCTCCTACTATCTTGTTTATATAGTATGGAGATATCACAGTACTGCTCTTCCTCTTTTGTGTATATATTATAAAGATATCACAGTACTCCTCTTATCTTGTATATATAGTATGGAGATATCACAGTACTGCTCCTCCTATCTTGTGTATATAGTATGGAAATATCACAGTACTGCTCCTCCTATCTTGTATATATAGGATGGAGATATCGCAGTACTACTCCTCCTATCTTGTATATATAGTATGGGGATATCACAGTACTGCTCCTCCTATCTTGTATATATAGTATGGAGATATCACAGTACAGCTCCTTCTATTTTGTATTTATTATATGGAGATATCACAGTACTGCTCCTCCTATCTTGTATATATATAGTATGGGGATATCACAGTACTGCTCCTCCTATCTTGTATATATAGTATGGAGATACACAGTACTACTCCTCCTATCTTGTATATATAGTATGGAGATATCACAGTACTGCTTCTCCTATCTTGTTTATATAGTATGGAGATATCACAGTACTGCTTCTCCCATCTTGTATATATTGTATGGCGATATCACAGTACTGCTCCTACTATCTTGTTTATATAGTATGGAGATATCACAGTACTGCTCTTCCTCTTTTGTGTATATATTATAAAGATATCACAGTACTCCTCTTATCTTGTATATATAGTATGGAGATATCACAGTACTGCTCCTCCTATCTTGTGTATATAGTATGGAAATATCACAGTACTGCTCCTCCTATCTTGTATATATAGGATGGAGATATCGCAGTACTACTCCTCCTATCTTGTATATATAGTATGGGGATATCACAGTACTGCTCCTCCTATCTTGTATATATAGTATGGGGATATTGCAGTACTGCTTCTCTTATCATGTATATATAGTATGGGGATATCACAGTACTAATCCTCCTATCTTGCATATATAGTATGGGGATATCACAGGACTACTCCTCCTATCTTGTATATATAGTATGGAGATATCACAGTACTGCTCCTCCTATCTTGTATATATAGTATGGAGATATCACAGTACTGCTCCTCCTCTTTTGTATATATACATTATGGAAATATCACAGTACTCCTCTTATCTTGTATATATAGTATGGAGATATCACAGTACTGCTCCTCCTATCTTGTATATATTGTATGGAGATATCACAGTACTGATCCTCCTATCTTGTATATATAGTATGGAGATATCACAGTACTGCTCCTCCTATCTTGTATATATAGTATGGATATATCACAGTACTGCTTCTCATATCTTGTATATATTGTATGGAGATATCACAGTACTGCTCCTCCTATCTTGTATATATAGTATGGAGATATCACAGTACTTCTACTCCTATCTTGTATATATAGTATGGAGATATCACAGTACTGCTCCTCCTATCTTGTATATATAGTATGGGGATATCACAGTACTGCTATTCCTATCTTGTATATATAGTATAGGGATATCACAGTACTGATATTCCTATCTTGTAAATATAGTATGGAGATATCACAGTAATGCTCCTCCTATCTTGTATATATAGTATGGAGATATCACAGTACTGCTCCTCTTTTTTTGTATACATAGTATGGAGATATCACAGTACTGCTCCTCCTATCTTGTATATATAGTATGGAGATATCACAGTACTGCTCCTCTTATCTTGTATATATTCTTTGGAGATATCACAGTACTGCTTCTCCTATCTTGTATATATTATATGGAGATATCACAGTACAGCTCCTTCTATTTTGTATTTATTATATGGAGATATCACAGTACTGCTCCTCCTATCTTGTATATATAGTATGGAGATATCACAGTACTGCTTCTCCTATCTTGTATATATTGTATGGAGATATCACAGTACTGCTCCTCCTATCTTGTATATATAGTATGGGGATATCACAGTACTGCTCCTCCTATCTTGTATATATATAGTATGGGGATATCACAGTACTGCTCCTCGTATCTTGTATATATAGTATGGAGATACACAGTACTACTCCTCCTATCTTGTATATATAGTATAGGGATATCACAGTACTGCTATTCCTATCTTGTATATATAGTATGGAGATATTACAGTACTGCTCCTCCTATCTTGTATATATAGTATGGAGATATCACAGTACTGCTTCTCCCATCTTGTATATATTGTATGGCGATATCACAGTACTGCTCCTCCTATCTTGTATATATAGTATGGAGAGATCACAGTACTGCTCCTCCTCTTTTGTATATATATTATGTAGATATCACAGCACTCCTCTTATCTTGTATATATAGTATGGAGATATCACAGTACTGCTCCTCCTATCTTGTATATATAGTATGGAGATATCACAGTACTACTCCTTCTCTCTTGAATGTATAGTATAGGGATATCACAGTAGTGCTATTCCTATCTTGTATATATAGTATGGAGATATCACAGTACTGTTCCTCCTATCTTGTATACATAGTATGGCGATATCACAGTACTGCTCCTCCTATCTTGTATATATAGTATGGAGAGATCACAGTACTGCTCCTCCTCTTTTGTATATATATTATGGAGATATCACAGTACTCCTCTTATCTTGTATATATAGTATGGATATATCACAGTACTGCTCCTCCTATCTTGTATATATAGTATGGAGATATCACAGTACTACTCCTTCTATCTTGTATGTATAGTATAGGGATATCACAGTACTGCTATTCCTATCTTGTATATATAGTATGGAGATATCACAGTACTGCTCCTCCTATCTTGTATATATAGAATGGAGATATCACAGTACTGCTCCTCCTCTTTTGTATATATATTATGGATATATCACAGTACTGCTATTCCTATCTTGTATATATAGTATGAGAACATCACAGTACTGCTCCTCCTCTTTTGTATATATATTATGGATATATCACAGTACTGCTATTCCTATCTTGTATATATTGTATGGAGATATCACAGTACTTCTCCTCCTATCTTGTATATATAGTATGGAGATATCACAGTACTACTCCTCCTATCTTGTATATATAGTATGTAGATATCACAGTACTGCTTCTCCTATCTTGTATATATTGTATGGACATATCACAGTACTGCTCCTCCTATCTTGTATATATTGTATGGACATATCACAGTACTGCTCCTCCTATCTTGTATATATATAGTATGGAGATATCACAGTACTGCTCCTCGTATCTTGTATATATAGGATGGAGATACACAGTACTACTCCTCCTATCTTGTCTATATAGTATAGGGATATCACAGTACTGCTATTCCTATCTTGTATATATAGTATGGAGATATCACAGTACTGCTCCTCCTATCTTGTATATATAGTATGGAGAGATCACAGTACTGCTTCTCCCATCTTGTATATATTGTATGGCGATATCACAGTACTGCTCCTCCTCTTTTGTATATATATTTTGGAGATATCACAGTACTCCTCTTATCTTGTATATATAGTATGGAGATATCACAGTACTGCTCCTCCTATCTTGTATATATAGTATGGAGATATCACAGTACTACTCCTTCTATCTTGTATGTATAGTGTAGGGATATAACAGTACTGCTATTCCTATCTTGTATATATAGTATGGAGATATCACAGTACTGCTCCTCCTATCTTGTATATATAGTATGGCGATATCACAGTACTGCTCCTCCTATCTTGTATATATAGTATGGAGAGATCACAGTACTGCTCCTCCTCTTTTGTATATGTATTATGGAGATATCACAGTACTCCTCTTATCTTGTATAAATAGTATGGAGATATCACAGTACTGCTCCTCCTATCTTGTATATATAGTATGGAGATATCACAGTACTACTCCTTCTATCTTGTATGTATAGTATAGGGATATCACAGTACTGCTATTCCTATCTTGTATATATAGTATGGAGATATCACAGTACTGCTCCTCCTATCTTGTGTATATAGTATGAAGATATCACAGTACTGCTCCTCCTATCTTGTATATATAGGATGGAGAGATCACAGTACTGCTCCTCCTCTTTTGTATATGTATTATGGAGATATCACAGTACTCCTCTTATCTTGTATATATAGTATGGAGATATCACAGTACTGCTCCTCCTATCTTGTATATATAGTATGGAGATATCACAGTACTACTCCTTCTATCTTGTATGTATAGTATAGGGATATCACAGTACTGCTATTCCTATCTTGTATATATAGTATGGAGATATCACAGTACTGCTCCTCCTATCTTGTATATATAGTATGGAGATATCACAGTACTGCTCCTCCTCTTTTGTATATATATTATCGATATATCACAGTACTGCTCCTCCTATCTTGTATATATAGTATGGAGATATCACAGTACTACTCCTCCTATCTTGTATATATAGTATGTAGATATCACAGTACTGCTTCTCCTATCTTGTATATATTGTATGGAGATATCACAGTACTGCTCCTCCTATCTTGTATTTATAGTATGGAGATATCACAGTACTGCTTCTCCTATCTTGTATATATAGTATGGGGATATCACAGTACTCCTCCTATCTTGTATATATAATATGAAGATATCACACTACTGCTCCTCCTATCTTGTATATATATATATATATATATATATATATATAGTATGGAGATATCACAGTACTGCTCCTCCTCTTTTCTATATATATTATGGAGATATCACAGTACTCCTCTTATCTTGTATATATAGTATGGAGATATCACAGTACTGCTCCTCCTATCTTGTATATATAGTATGGAGATATCACAGTACTGCTCCTCCTATCTTGTATATATTGTATGGAGATATCACAGTACTGCTCCTCCTATCTTGTGTATATAGTATGGAGATATCACAGTACTTCTCCTCCTATCTTGTGTATATAGAATGGAGATATCACAGTACTTCTCCTCCTATCTTGTATATATAGTATGGAGATATCACAGTACTGCTCCACCTATCTTGTATATATACTATGGAGATATCACAGTACTACTCTTCCTATCTTGTATATATAGTATGTAGATATCACAGTACTGCTTCTCCTATCTTGTATATATTGTATGGAGATATCACAGTACTGCTCCTCCTATCTTGTATTTATAGTATGGAGATATCACAGTACTGCTTCTCCTATCTTGTATATATAGTATGGGGATATCACAGTACTCCTCCTATCTTGTATATATAGTATGAAGATATCACACTACTGCTCCTCCTATCTTGTATATATATATATATATAGTATGGAGATATCACAGTACTGCTCCTCCTCTTTTCTATATATATTATGGAGATATCACAGTACTCCTCTTATCTTGTATATATAGTATGGAGATATCACAGTACTGCTCCTCCTATCTTGTATATATAGTATGGAGATATCACAGTACTGCTCCTCCTATCTTGTATATATTGTATGGAGATATCACAGTACTGCTCCTCCTATCTTGTGTATATAGTATGGAGATATCACAGTACTTCTCCTCCTATCTTGTGTATATAGTATGGAGATATCACAGTACTTCTCCTCCTATCTTGTATATATAGTATGGAGATATCACAGTACTGCTCCACCTATCTTGTATATATAGTATGGAGATATCACAGTACTACTCTTCCTATCTTGTATATATTGTATGTAGATATCACAGTACTGCTTCTCCTATCTTGTATATATTGTATGGAGATATCACAGTACTGCTCCTCCTATCTTGTATTTATAGTATGGAGATACCACAGTACTGCTCCTCCTATCTTGTATATATTGTATGGGGATATCACAGTACTGCTCCTCCTATCTTGTATATATAGTATGGAGATATCACAGTACTACTCCTTCTATCTTGTATGTATAGTATAGGGATATAACAGTACTGCTATTCCTATCTTGTATATATAGTATGGAGATATCACAGTACTGCTCCTCCTATCTTGTATATATAGTATGGCGATATAACAGTACTGCTCCTCCTATCTTGTATATATAGTATGGAGAGATCACAGTACTGCTCCTCCTCTTTTGTATATGTATTATGGAGATATCACAGTACTCCTCTTATCTTGTATATATAGTATGGAGATATCACAGTACTGCTCCTCCTATCTTGTATATATAGGATGTAGATATCACAGTTCTGCTCCTCCTCTTTTGTATATATATTATG
Source organism: Engystomops pustulosus (assembly GCF_040894005.1). Lineage (NCBI taxonomy): Eukaryota > Metazoa > Chordata > Amphibia > Anura > Leptodactylidae > Engystomops > Engystomops pustulosus. Next base: position 35,491,374 of record NC_092414.1, read on the forward strand.
GAGATATCATAGTACTCCTCTTATCTTGTATATATTGTATGGAGATATCACAGTACTGCTCCTCCTATCTTGTGTATATAGTATGGAGATATCACAGTACTGCTCCTCCTATCTTGTATATATAGGATGTAGATATCACAGTTCTGCTCCTCCTCTTTTGTATATATATTATGGAGATATCATAGTACTCCTCTTATCTTGTATATATTGTATGGAGATATCACAGTACTGCTCCTCCTATCTTGTGTATATAGTATGGAGATATCACAGTACTGCTCCTCCTATCTTGTATATATTGTATGGAGATATCACAGTACTGCTCCTCCTATCTTGTGTATATAGTATGGAGATATCACAGTACTTCTCCTCCTATCTTGTGTATATAGTATGGAGATATCACAGTACTTCTCCTCCTATCTTGTATATATAGTATGGAGATATCACAGTACTGCTCCTCCTATCTTGTATATATAGTATGGAGATATCACAGTACTGCTCCTCCTCTTTTGTATATATATTATGGATATATCACAGTACTGCTCCTCCTATCTTGTATATATAGTATGGAGATATCACAGTACTACTCTTCCTATCTTGTATATATAGTATGTAGATATCACAGTACTGCTTCTCCTATCTTGTATATATTGTATGGAGATATCACAGTACTGCTCCTCCTATCTTGTATTTATAGTATGGAGATACCACAGTACTGCTCCTCCTATCTTGTATATATTGTATGAGGATATCACAGTACTCCTCCTATCTTGTATATATAGTATGGAGATATCACACTACTGCTCCTCCTATCTTGTATATATATATAGTATGGGGATATCACAGTACTGCTCCTCCTATCTTGTATATTTAGTATGAAGATATCACAGTTCTGCTCCTTCTATTTTGTATATAAAATATGGATATATCACAGTACTGCTACTCCTATCTTGTATATATAGTATGGAGATATCACAGTACTGCTCCTCCTATCTTGTATATATATAGTATGGATATATCACAGTACTGCTCCTCCTATCTTGTATATATAGGATGGAGATATCACAGTTCTGCTCCTCCTCTTTTGTATATATATTATGGAGATATCATAGTACTCCTCTTATCTTGTATATATAGTATGCAGATATCACAGTACTGCTCCTCCTATCTTGTATATATAGTATGGAGATATCACAGTACTGCTCCTCTTATCTTGTATATGTTGTATGGAGATATCACAGTACTGCTCCTCCTATCTTTTATATATAGTATGGAGATATCACAGTACTGCTCCTTCTATCTTGTATATATAGTATGGAGATATCACAGTACTGCTCCTCCTATCTTGTATATATAGTATGGGGATGTCACAGTACTGCTACTCCTATCTTGTATATACACTCACTGGCCACTTTATTAGGTACACCTGTCCAACTGCTCGTTAACACTTAATTTCTAATTAGCCAATTACATGGCGGCAACTCAGTGCATTTCGGCATGTAGACATGGTCAATACAATCTCCTTCAGTTCAAACCGAGCATCAGTATGTGGAAGAAAGGTGATTTGAGTGCCTTTGAACGTGGCATGGTTGTGGGTGCCAGAAGGGCTGGTCTGAGTATTTCAGAAACTGCTGATCTACTGGGATTTTCACGCACAACCATCTCTAGGGTTTACAGAGAATGGTCCGAAAAAGAAAAAAACATCCAGTTAGCGGCAGTTCTGTGGGCGGAAATGCCTTTTGATGCCAGAGGTCAGAGGAGAATGGGCAGACTGGTTCGAGCTGATAGAAAGGCAACAGTGACTCAAATCGCCACCCGTTACAACCAAGGTAGGCAGAAGAGCAACTCTGAACGCACAGTACGTCAAACTTTGAGGCAGATGAGTTACAGCAGCAGAAGACCACACCGGGTGCCACTCCTTTCAGCTAAGAACAGGAAACTGAGGCTACAATTTGCACAAGCCCATCGAAATTGGACAGTAGAAGATTGGAAAAACGTTGCCTGGTCTGATGAGTCTCGATTTCTGCTGCGACATTCGGATGGTAGGGTCAGAATTTGGCGTCAACAACATGAAAGCATGGATCCATCCTGCCTTGTATCAACGGTTCAGGCTGGTGGTGGTGGTGTCATGGTGTGGGGAATATTTTCTTGGCACTCTTTGGGCCCCTTGGTACCAATTGAGCATCGTTGCAACGCCACAGCCTACCTGAGTATTGTTGCTGACCATGTCCATCCCTTTATGACCACAATGTACCCAACATCTGATGGATACTTTCAGCAGGATAATGCGCCATATCATAAAGCTGGAATCATCTCAGACTGGTTTCTTGAACATGACAATGAGGTCACTGGACTCAAATGGCCTCCACAGTCACCAGATCTCAATCCAATAGAGCATCTTTGGGATGTGGTGGAACGGGAGATTCGCATCATGGATGTGCAGCCGACAAATCTGCGGCAACTGTGTGATGCCATCATGTCAATATGGACCAAAATCTCTGAGGAATGCTTCCAGCACCTTGTTGAATCTATGCCACGAAGAATTGAGGCAGTTCTGAAGGCAAAAGGGGGTCCAACCCGTTACTAGCATGGTGTACCTAATAAAGTGGCCGGTGAGTGTATAGTAGGGGGAAATCACATTTCTACTCTGCCTATCTTGTATATATAGTATGGAGATATCACAGTACTGCTCCTCCTATCTTGTGTATATATTATGGAGATATCACAGTACTGCTCCTTCTATTTTGTATATAAAATATGGAGATATCACAGTACTGCTCCTCCTATCTTGTATATATAGTATGGGGATATCACAGTACTGCTCCTCCTATCTTGTATATATATTATGGAGATATCACAGTACTGCTCCTCCTATCTTGTATATATAGTATGGAGATATTACAGTATTATTCTGGCACCAAATGTAGAAACTGAATTCCAGACTTGTAGGGGCTATAATATTCATTAATCCCAGTACTGGGATATCACAGTACTACTCCTCCTATCCTGCATACTGTATATAGCAGTGGTGGTGAACCTATGGCACGGGTGCCAGAGATGGCACTCGGAGCACTCACTGTGGGCACCCAGACCATCACCCTAGCACATAGTTTGCCAGGTCTCAAAACCTCCTCCTGCAGTCCCTGTCCAACCAGGATGTGCTGTGATCAGTGCTATTTTAAAGCTACACATCCTTAGTTGCCTGGAACTACAGGTGGAGCAAGGAGCTGCATACAGGAATGCATTATTATTGGAGCTCCTGCTCTGGGCCCCGCAATTCTTCCTGTTCAGGGGCCCTTGAAAGGAAGCTACAATGTTAATCAGAATTTCATAGTATCATAGTATCATAGTATATAAGGCTGGAAGGAGACGCAAGTCCATCAAGTCCAACCTTCAAGAATTAAATAAATGTTTTATCCCCATAACCCGTGATATTTTTTCTCTCCAGAAAGTCATCCAGGCCTCTCTTGAACATGTACATAGAGTCGGCCATAACAACCTCCTGCGGCAGAGAGTTCCATAGTCTCACTGCTCTTACAGTAAAGAACCTTTGTCTATGGTGATGGTAGAATCGCCTCTCCTCTAGGCGTAGGGGATGCCCCCTTGTCCTGGTCACAGGCCTAGGTATAAAAAGATCTTTGGAGAGATCCTTGTACTGTCCGTTCAGGTATTTGTACATTGTAATGAGGTCTCCCGTCAGTCGTCTTTTTTCTAAACTGAATAATCCCAAATTTTGTAATCTGTCATTGTATTCTAGTCCCCCCATTCCCCTAATAATCCTGGTTGCTCTCCTCTGCACCCGTTCCAGCTCTACTATATCCTTTTTATACACTGGTGCCCAAAACTGTACACAATATTCCATGTGTGGTCTGACCAGGGATTTGTATAAGGGCAGAACTATGTCTTTATCATGAGAATCTATTCCTCTCTTGATACATCCCATTATTTTATTTGCTTTAGCAGCAGCCGCCTGGCTCTGGTCACTAAAATTAAGTTTACCATCTACCAATACGCCCAAGTCCTTTTCAGCTTCAGTTTTACTAAGTAATTGACCGTTTAGAACATAATTATACTTTTTGTTTCCATGGCCCAAGTGCATAACTTTACATTTATCTACATTAAACCTCATCAACCATTTCTCTGCCCATCCCTCAAGCTTCCACAAATCCCTCTGTAATGCTAAAATATCGACCTCAGTATTTATTACTTTACACAGCTTAGTATCATCTGCAAATATTGAAACTTGACTGTGTAAACCCACTACAAGGTCATTAATAAAAATATTAAAAAGAAGTGGCCCCAATACTGACCCCTGTGGCACTCCACTGGTAACATAAACCCAATCTGAGAATGTGCCATTAATGACCACCCTCTGTTTTCTATCACTAAGCCAATTACTTACCCAGATACACAGATTTTCTCCTATTCCCAGCAGTCTCATTTCATATACCAACCTTTTATGTGGCATGGTGTCAAATGCCTTTGAAAAGTCCAGATATACAACATCCACAGCGTCCCCCAGATCCAGTCTTGAACTTACCTCCTCGTAGAAACCAATCAGATTAGTCTGACAGGACCGATCTCTCATAAACCCATATACTCCAGGATAGCATCTCTAATAAACCCCTCAAATATTTTCCCCACCACAGCAGTTAGACTTACGGGTCTGTAGTTTCCAGGATCGCTATTTGATCCTTTTTTGTATATTGGTACCACATTTGCTATGCGCCATTCCTGTGGAACATAACCAGTCCTCAGTGAATCTTCAAATATTAAAAATAACGGTCTGTCTATCACCGTACATAATTCATGCAGAACCCGGGGGTGTATGCCATCTGGCCCAGGTGATTTATCTATCTTAGTGGTTGCGAGGCGGCGCCGTACCTCTTCCTGGGTTAAACTGTTGACATTATAAAAAGAATTTACATTATTCCTCATTGTGTCTTCCACCAGGGGATTTTCCTGGGTAAAGACAGTTGAGAAGGCGACATTCAGTAGATTGGCCCTTTCCTCATCTCCTTCCACCATGACCCCCATGTTATTTCTAAGGGGACCCACACTCTCTGTTTTTAATTTCTTATCATTTATATACTTGAAAAATAATTTGGGATTATTTTTGCTCTCCCTGGCAATATTTCTCTCAGTCTCTATTTTTGCGGCCTTTATCTGCTTTTTACAGGATTTATTTTTCTTTCTATAATCCTGTAATGCCTCATCGCTACCTTCACGTTTTAGCACCTTAAACGCTTTATCTTTCTCGCTTATTGCTTTCCTTACAAGACTAGTTAGCCACATAGGCTTTTTCTTGTTCCTTTTATGCTTTTTCCCATAAGGTATGTGTTTCTCACAGGACTTTTTCAGAATATATGAGAAAAAGTCCCATTTTTGGGGGGGGGGCTTTTGTCTTTGAGAGCATTATCCCAGTCTATGCCTTTAAGGTCTTCCCTTAGTTGATGAAAATTTGCCCTCCTGAAGTTTAGAGTGTTGGTTGCCCCTTCACTAACGTGCTTAGTAAAGCGTAATACAAAATCAATGATATTATGATCACTATTCCCCAGGTTCCCCCCAACCTGTAGTTTTGATACCCTATCAGGTCTGTTGGTAAGGATAAGGTCCAGCAGTGCCCCCCCTCTTGTTGGCTCCAGGACTAGTTGCGACAGGTAATTGTCTTTTGTTGTTGACAAGAACCTGCTACCTTTGAAGGACCTGCAGGTTTCTGCCCCCCAGTCAATATCTGGGTAATTGAAGTCCCCCATGATAAGTACTTCACCATGCTTTGAAGCCGCATCCATTTCACTTATCAGCATTTCCTCTGCTGCCTCCATTATATTTGGAGCCTTATTACAAACCCCTAGTAATATTTTATTATTCTTTTTCCATCCTCTTATCTCCACCCCTAGGGACTCCATATTTGCGTTACTGATGTCATCTCGCAAGACGGGCTTGAGGCAAGAATTCACATATAAACAAACCCCTCCCCCTTTTTTATTTATACGATCCTTTCTAAAAAGACTATAACCATCTATAGTAACAGCCCAGTCATAGCTACTGTCCAGCCATGTCTCGCTGATACCCACTGTATCATATTTTCGTTCCAACATCAAGAGTTCCAGTTCCTCCATTTTGTTTGTGAGGCTTCTGGCATTTGCGTACATACACTTTATATGGTTTTCCCTGTCCGTATTCCTTTTGTCCTTATTCCCCAATCTCATTCCAGCCCCCCTTCCTCCCCCATGGACTATGACTCTTCCCAGCTCTCTATGTACACCGTCTATTTGCCCTGCACAAGTGTAGTTGCCCTCCCCCAGGTCTCTAGTTTAAACACTCCTCCAACCTTCTAGCCATTTTTTCTCCTAAAATTTGTTCTATTTTGTTCAACTGTATTGGTGTCCTTAAGACACAGATACAATTAAAAGGTGCCATGTTGGCACTTTACATTTAAATAAGTGGGTTTGGTTGTAATTTGGGGACTCGGTCTCTAAAAGGTCCGCCATCACTGGTATATAGTATGGTGATATCACAGGACTACTACTCCTGTCCTCTATACAACTCAAAATAAAGGAAAAACTTATAAAACACAATATAAGTCCTGTGAAATCAAACTGTCCAATCAGGAAGCAACACTGATTGACATTTCACAGGAAATTAGCAAGACACACTCAATGAAGGAGTGGTTCTGCAGGTGAGGACCACAGACCACTTCTCAGTACCAATGCTTGCTGGCTGATGTTTTTGTCAATTTTGAAAGTTGGTGGTGCCTTCACACTCGTGGTAGCATGAGACGGACTCTACAAACCACACAAGAGGCTCAGGTAGTGCAGCTCATCCAGGATGGCACATCAATGTGAGCTGTGGCAAGAAGGTTTGCTTTGTTTGGTAGTGACCAGAGGCTGGAAGCATTACCAGGAGATAGGCCAGTACACTAGGAGACGGGATGGGGTCATAGGAGGACAACAACCTAGCAGCAGGACTGCTACCTCCGCCTGTGCAAGGAGGAACAGGGGGTGCATTGCCAGAGCCCTGCAATAGGACCTCCGCCAGGCCACAAACCTGCATGTGTCTGCACAAACAGTAAACGACTCCATCAGGATGGAATGATGGCCCAACGTCCACAAATGGGGGTTGTGCCCCCAGCCCAACACCATGCAGGATGCTTGGCATTTGCCAGAGAACATCAGGATTGACAAATTCGCCACTGGCGCACTGTGCTCTTCACCCTCCATGTGCTCGCCAGGGGGTGAGACCATATGCTTGTGCGACCATATGCTGGTGCGGATGGCCCTGAATGCAGGATAATGCTAAACCTCATGTGGCTGGAGTTTTTCAGCAGTTACTGCAAGATGAAGGCATTCAATCGATGGACTGGGCCGCTCATTCCCCAGACCTGAATCCGATTGAGCACATCTGGGACATCATGTCTCACTCCATCCACCAATGTCATGTTGCTCCACAGACTGTCCAGAAGTTGACAGATGCTTTAGTCCAGGTCTGGTAGGAGATCACTCAGGAGACCATCCGCAACCTCAACAGGAGCTTGCCGAGGCATTGTAGGAGGTCATTCAGGCACGTGGAGGCCACACACTATACTGAGCCTTATTTTGACTTGTTTTAAGGACATTAGATCACAGTTAGATCAGATTTTGTTGTCAGCACATTCAATGAGAATATTTAATTCACTCAGATATAGGATGTGTTACTTGAGTGTTCCCTTTTTTTGAGCAGTATATATAATATGGAAGTTTCATACTACTTTCTATCCTGTATTTATAGCACTGGTATATCACAGTACTACTACTCCTATGCTGTATGTATAGTATGGGCAAAGTGATCTTTATATATAGCTTAGAACAGCTTAACTAGAGATCAGAGCTATTTAGGAGTAGTAGCATTGCCCTTGAGACAGACTGAATAGCAGTATTCCCTGCTGCACTCCTTGGGGAATGTTTATTACTGGAGAAGTCCATAGCCTGCAAGGCGATTTGTCAGATAGTATTGACCACTTTGTGATACAGTGATCCACTATTACAATACTAGTGGATAACTAGTATTCTTGATGGTCCCGTATAGGTGACATCATGCAGAAAATCAGCTTTGAAGTGAGATGTGAATTAGTTGTATAAAGTCAAGAAGGCTGAGAATGTAGCTCTTCCGCAGAAAGCCACCTTCACTGTAATTAATAGTCCTGCATCCAGAAACATCACTAGGCAGATCTCCTGAAGTCCGGTGCATTATGTTAATCACATGGGAGGATGTGGGGAGAGCTTAACTTCCATGTTAAACTCTCCGCCTCCTTGACTTTATACCAGTTTACATCTCATTTCAAAGTTGATTTTCTGCATGATGGAACCAAGCTGAGCCATGAAAAAAAAAGATCTGGGAGGTGTTAAAGAGGACCTGTCACCCCCCAAAAAGATCCCCACCAAATATTTCCCCCATAATCTTCTCCCCAGCCCCTTTTTATTTATGCCATTTTTTAAACAAATTTATGTTGGGAAAGTTGGTTTTAATCGATCCGACCTCTTACCAAATAGAAGTTCGTATCCTCGTATCCTGTCCACTGCAGTCGGACTTATTCATGAGGGGGCCTGCCGACACTCCCCCTCCACGCCCCTGTCAGCGGGGACCTGTAAGAATAGCTGGCAGCAGTGCATATTTTGGACGGACTGCTTAAAAACGGCTTCAAAACGCGACGTGTGGCATCACCCTTATAGTTCTGGTTAACCTTTACCGCAAACATTACCTAGACAACAAGCATGTCTCCCACTCCTTGGCAATGAATGTGTCACGGGTGCCCCTGCGATCCATGCGCATGCGGTTTTTGACGGGCTGCTTAAAAACGAGCCAAAAATGCGTTCAAAACGACACGTGTGTCATCATTTTTGAAAACCACATGCGTTTTTTGCAAATGAAACCGTTTTTGACAGGTTTTACCAATTATCTTAATTAAAACTGGTCAAAAACTAATGCGTTTTCAAAAAACTTTTTTCAAAAACACATGCGTTTTTGGACGGACTGCTTAAAAACGGACCAAAAAACGGATTCAAAACGCCATGTGTGGCATCACCCTTAGAGAAAGCTTCCTGGCTTTCCCATTCCTTGTTTCTGCCTTAATTCCTGTTGTTGACCTCGGACCTGACCTTTGCATCTCTGCCGCCTGCCCTGACTACGTGCCTGACCTGCAGCCTGGACTGTGATTCTGTACTTCTACCTTGGCTGCCACCGCGGGCTAGTCGTACCTGTTGAACAACCTGGTGGTAACACGCCACAGCAAGACCGTCCGTTTTGCGCAGGCTCTTGTAAAGACGAAGTGCCACTTAGATTCCAGTCCCAGGTGTCGGCTAGTACCATCTCCCGCGGTGGTCCAGAGGGTCCACTGACCCCAAACCCTGACAGAACGCAACCTCCTTCCCTTACAAACAGTATACAACATAAATACATCTGAATGTCAGAAGGAAGTTTATTTGGAGCAACCCAGGTTACATAATTGTAATGCAAGCCAAGGCCGGTAACATGGGGTTGTGTATCCATCAACCTGTTAATAAGAGTGAAATATATAGTAGTCAGATATGGTGTCTGGTCAGGGATGGACTGACGTAGTGGAGGACCTAAGAATCTCTTATTGACTGCACTGTATGATAGCTGTATGATAGCTGCAGTGGAGATGGTAAAGGACCTTTGATGAGGTCAATACCATGTGACTCCTGCAGGAGGAGAAACACAGGAGGACCTGGGCTAGAGATTGCTGCCATGTGTGATGCTGAGGTATGGGAAGTCATACTGAGGCAGTGGAAGGAAAATGTAGGGGTGCAGTGTAACATGTGTATAAGTTGGGGGTTCAGGGGGTGTGGGGTGCAGTGAGACATATGTATTGTGTGGGTACAGGGGAGAATGTGGGGTTGCAGTTTGACATGGATCTCGGGGGGAATATTTGGGGTGCGTCCATGCAGGGTAACATAGATGTAATGTGGGGTGCAGCGTGGCACGGCTATTATGCGGGGGTGCAGCGTGCATGCTCTCTTTTCTATTGGATACTGGGGCAGCGCTGTGGCTACTTGGGGGGGGGGGGCAAGCGCTGTGGTTACTTGGTGGGGCAAGCGCTGTGGCTACTTGGGGACAAGACTATATCCACTGTAGGAGCATAACTGTTATCTCTAAGAGAATAACAGAACATTATTACATTTGTCATAAGAAGGTGGAGGTGATGATAACTTTTTGTGTATCTTAATCTCTAGAGCAGAGATCTGGCTGCTAGAAGCTGGCGTATCCTCCAGGTAGAAGGATAGAGACAGTAAAGAGAATTCCTCCGACTATAGACGTCATGTGTAAGTGCTGGCATTACACATTTTCTCACAATTATCTACTCAATACACAATACTGAGCTGGGTTGTGTTTCATATATATATATATATACTCATATACATTCACACACATGGCCTTTATTATTAAAGGGGTTGCCCAGGCTTGTATACTTTTCTTTACCAGTGAAATGGAGAGGTTGTAAAAACAAGAAAGCAGTTGTACTTACCCGCTGTGGCGCTCCGGTCCAGCGCCCTGTATGTATACTGAGATGCAGCAGTGATGTCACAACCACATGGCACTTCCCCTTCAGCCTTTGTAAGTGTTACACTGACCACAGCCAGGACATGCAGCGCTCCCGCTCTGGTTGTGATGTCACTGCTGTACCTCTATACATACAGACTGGGAGTGATGGGGGCACAGTGCTTGACGGCTGCACCAGAGGGGGGTAGGTACAACTGCATTCTTGTTATTACACCCCAAAACCCCTTTAATTATGAAGGACACTGTATATGTTAGTGGGTTAGTGGGGCTAGGTATAGTTGGCTTAGGGTTAGTGGCCACATTTATATGCAGAGGAAAAGAAGGAAGTTCACTCCGGCACCAAGGAATGTCCAATTCCAATTTCTTTTATTCACAAAATTCCAATGTTACAAGATAAAAACATCCATTATAGCAACACCTTGTATCTTTTGTGGGACAGGCCTACGCCTTTTGGATGTGATGTACACCCTTAGGCTACATTCACACTACAGTATGGGGGACGTATATACGGCCGACGTATATACGGCCGATATACGTCCCCCATACACTTCTATGGGCTCAAGGCCCTGTACGGGAGCAGTACGGTGCAGCACACGGGCGGCACCGTACCGCTCCGTGGCCCAGGGAAAGATAGGACATGTCCTATCTTTCCCCGTATTACGGCGCCGTGCGCCATTAATTCCTATGGAGAGGGGCGGGGGTGAGCTGCCCTCACCTCCTCTCCCCGCGCTGCCGTGTGCCCGCCGTGCTACGGTGCGGCGGGCTCACGGCAGTGTGAATTTAGCCTTAGTCAGGGCCGATTCTAGCATATTTGCTGCCTGAGGCGAATATTAAAATGCTGCCCCCCCCCCTGCTCCCTGTTAAGTAAATGCTGAAAACTTTACTTACAATTAACATCCTCACAGGCAGCTCCCTGACACTGTGTGACTGACTACAGGATCTGAGAGGCATTAGTGGCATCTAGTACCTTATAGATGACAATCTCTTCCATCAGGAGGACTTTATTCCAGGTTCTCCAATCCATGAAGTATCACAGGTGAATTCGCGGCCGGATATCTTCAGATCCATGCAGCGCATCTCCACCCAGTATATCCAGTATAAAGTCTCCTGGATAACAACATTGTGCTCCTAAAAGACATATACCCCTCACAACACAACTGACCACATGATCCACCCATATAAAACATCCCTTCATTATATATATATATATATATATATATATATATATGTCTACTGGAATTATAGCATGTACAGCAGCAATCAATATACAACACCCCCAATTTATTAATACAGATCCCCCCAACATTTGTTTTACATGATGCAAAGTAGTCTGTATCCTATAACTAATATATCCCACCCTGTTATTATGTTACATGTGACAGTATAAACAGTATCCGGCCCCATATAAATATACACAACCCCCCCCCCCCAGGAAAATAAGAATGTGGCCCCATATAAATATATACAGCCCCCCCAGAATAAACAGAATCTGGCCCCATATAAATATATACAGCCCCCCAGAATAAACAGAATATGGCCCCCCATATAAATATATACAGCCCCCCTAGAATAAACACAATCTGGCCCCCATATAAATATATACAGCCCCCCTAGAATAAATAGAATCTGGCCCCCCATATAAATATATACAGCCCCCCCCCCCCATGAAAAATGGGATCTGGCCCCTTATAAATGTACACAACCTCCCTAGTAAAAAAAAGAAAATCTGGCCTCATATAAGTATACATAGAAGACCCCCCCCCCCTACCCCGTTACAGCAGAAATCGCCCCCTAATATATGTATGGCCACATTTGATTAATTGATTGGACAGTAAAAATAATAAAGCTTATACTTCCCCCTCGCGGCAGGGTGCTCCCATGGCGCGCGGCACCCGTCTCCCCGCGGCTCTTCTGGCAGCCGCGGCTCCGCTGAGTGACACAGGCGGCGTGACGTCATCATCTGGCGCCTGTGTCACTGCATTGTACGGAGTGACGCCAGCAGCCGGAAAGGCGCTGTGTCGCTCCACATGTAAATCGCACCTGTTTCTTAAAGAGACAGGTGCGATTTATCTGGAGAGCAATTCGGGCACCGACGTGCGCCCAAATCGCCCACATTGGAGTGGCAAGGCTTTTAAAGAGGCCCGCATTCTGCCGCCCGAGGCGAGATTTTCATCTCGCTTCATGGCAGATGCGGCCCTGCCCTTAGTCATGGCACTAGGTTCCTGATGGTTGGGTTCGCACACTGCATTTGAATTACATTTAGGAACACAATTTGCGGAGGAGTTTCCCGATCTCATATGTACAATGCACATTACTAATCGCAAGAATTTACTGTGATCGCAGATGTAATCTGGAAAATCTCCTCCGCACTGTGCTGGAATTGCCTTCTGAAAGAGCGTGAACACAGTCAGAGGCCACATTCTGATGATGTGTTTGCAATTGAAATTCTTTGGGTAGAACACATGAAACACATCTGTGTTCTGCAAGTAGTAACATGTGTTTTGTCTTTTAACATGACTCATGGCAACCTATCAGAGCTCAGATTTAATTTCATAAGCTGCTGTGGGAAAATGAAACCTGATCTCTGATTGGTTGCCATGAGCAACTAGAAGTTCTGCTTTCAGATTTTCCTGATAAATTTGCCACAACGTGTTTAATACCGTACAACTGTATCTGCATGTTTTACACTTCCATTAGTATTCTGGTATTCTTTCTAGTAAAAACATAGGGTGGGCCCCAAAAATGATTTCTTCTGGTGGGTCCAGGGTACACCAGTCTGGGTCTGGTCTACACAGGAGTCTGCAGACTTTTATTATCCTGCTGAGTATTCAGGAGGATGTATCAGACATGGTCACAGAACAAGAATACAGATCTCACATCAAGTCCAAGATGTTTGTTTCAGTAAATACTTGTTTCTTCCATGAAGTAGCAATTCTAAATCACCTTTACTTTTTGGTAATGCTTCTGTTAGTCCATTTCTGCTGTCACAGACCTATGCTCAATATACAGACTGGAGGGCATGCAACAGAACACCTTATGTAAACCACCTGTAAGGGCACTTAAATTGATAAACCATAACACAAATATCAATAAACTTTAACTATATAAGTAACTTCCAAAATATGACAGACACTTTTTGCTGGGTGGAAAATTAGGTCACAGCTTTATTTATTTATTTATATATTAACCCGTGATTTCCAAAATCAGGCACTTGGGATAGAATCACACATTTTTTAGCTCTGGAAGCTGTATGCCAGCTGGACTCCCAGCTGCCAAGTCGGCCAACCGAGCAACCACCATCTCAAATCTTCCACCATTCCGCCTGCTGTGTGACAGCTTGAGTGTCGCCTCAAAGAGGGAGTTAACCTTGCGTTATCAGCCATATAAACCCCTACGTCCTGTAGGAGGTGAAGATGTCATGAGGTAAGCAACAGGGGAGGAGTGAGAACACTATTAAAGGTCAATAGTAACCCAGCTTTTACCCCTTTGCATCTAATAACATCAGCCCCCAGTCTAGGGGTACCTTCCTTGAACACTAAGGTGTACCACACACTCTGAAAGGGTCCAATCATTACTAAGAACACGAGAAAGAGAATGGAAAATAGACTGTGGCTGTAGCTCCATGTATGTCTGTATACTACGGCTGTAGCCCCTCGTGTGACTGTGTACTGTGGCTGTAGCTCCATCTATGGCTGTGTAATGTGGCTGTAGCTCAATCTATGGCTGTGTACTGTGGTTGTAGCTCCATGTATATCTGTATACTATGGCTGTAGCCCCTCGTATGACTTTGTACTGTGGCTTTAGCTCCATGTATGGCTGTGTACTGTGGCTGTAGCTCCATGTATGGCTGTGTACTGTGGCTGTAGCTCCATGTATGTCTGTATACTACAGCTGTAGCCCCTCGTATGGCTGTGTAGTGTGGTTGTAGCTCCATGTATGGCTGTGTATGGCGGCTGTAGCTCCATGTATGGCTGTGTACTGTGGCTGTAGCTCCATGTATGGCTGTGAATTGTGGCTGTAGCTCCATGTACGGCTGTGAACTGTGTCTGTAGCTCCATGTATGGCTGTGTACTGTGGCTGTAGCTCCATGTATGGAGTACATGTACTGTGGCTGTAGCTCCTGTGTCTGTAGCTTCATGTATGGCTGTGAACTGTGTCTGTAGCTCCATGTATGGCTGTGAACTGTGTCTGTAGCTCCATGTATGGCTGTGTACTGCGGCTGTAGCTCCATGTATGGCTGTGCACTGCTGGTGTTGCTCCATGAATGGGTGTGTAATACCCCTTAACTCCATGTAAAACTGTGTAGTATTGCTGTATATCCATGAATGACAGTGAACTATGTCTGTAGCTCTCATTATGGCTTCTTACTGCGGCTGTAGCTCCATATATGGCTGTGTTCTGTGGCTGTAGCTCCATGTATGTCTGTATAGTACGGCTGTAGCCCGTCGTATGACGGTGTACTGTGGTTGTATCTCCATCTATGGCTGTGTACTGTGGCTGTACCTCCATCTATGACTGTGTACTGTGGCTGTAGCTCCATGTATGTCTGTATACTATGGCTGTAGCCCCTCGTATGACTTTGTACTGTGGCTTTAGCTGCATGTATGGCTGTGTACTGTGGCTGTAGCTCCATGTGTGTCTGTATACTACGGCTGTAGCCCCTCGTATGGGTGTGTACTGCAGATGTTGCTCCATGTATGTCTGTGTACGGCGGCTGTAGCTCCATGTATGGCTGTGTTCTGTGACTGTAGCTCCATGTACGTCTGTATACTACTGCTGTAGCCCCTCATATGATTCTGTACTGTGGCTGCAGCCCCTCATATGACTCTGTACTGTGGCTGTAGCCCCTCATATGACTATGTACTGTGGCTGTAGCCCCTCATATGACTCTGTACTGTGGCTGTAGCCCCTCATATGGCTGTGTACTGCAGCTGTAGCTCCATGTATGGCTATGTACTGAAGCTGCTGCTCCATGTATGGCTGTGTACTGCCGCTGTTGCTCCATGTATGGCTGTGAACTGTGGCTGTAGCTCCATGTATGGCTGTGTACTGCCGCTGTAGCTCCATGTATGGCTGTGTACTGCCACTGTAGCTCCATGAATGGCTGGGTACTACAGCTGTAGCTCCATGAATGGCTGTGTAATACCCCTTAACTCCATGTAAAACTGTGTAGTATTGCTGTATATCCATGAATGACAGTGAACTATGTCTGTAGCTCTCATTATGGCTTCTTACTGCGGCTGTAGCTCCATATATGGCTGTGTTCTGTGGCTGTAGCTCCATGTATGTCTGTATAGTACGGCTGTAGCCCGTCGTATGACGGTGTACTGTGGCTGTATCTCCATCTATGGCTGTGTACTGTGGCTGTACCTCCATCTATGACTGTGTACTGTGGCTGTAGCTCCATGTATGTCTGTATACTATGGCTGTAGCCCCTCGTATGACTTTGTACTGTGGCTTTAGCTGCATGTATGGCTGTGTACTGTGGCTGTAGCTCCATGTGTGTCTGTATACTACGGCTGTAGCCCCTCGTATGGGTGTGTACTGCAGATGTTGCTCCATGTATGTCTGTGTACGGCGGCTGTAGCTCCATGTATGGCTGTGTTCTGTGGCTGTAGTTCCATGTACTTCTGTATACTACTGTTGTAGCCCCTCATATGATTCTGTACTGTGGCTGCAGCCCCTCATATGACTCTGTACTGTGGCTGTAGCCCCTCATATGACTCTGTACTGTGGCTGTAGCCCCTCATATGACTCTGTACTGTGGCTGTAGCCCCTCATATGGCTGTGTACTGCAGCTGTAGCTCCATGTATGGCTATGTACTGAAGCTGCTGCTCCATGTATGGCTGTGTACTGCCGCTGTTGCTCCATGTATGGCTGTGAACTGTGGCTGTAGCTCCATGTAAGGCTGTGTACTGCCGCTGTAGCTCCATGAATGGCTGTGTAATACCCCTTAACTCCATGTAAAACTGTGTAGTATTGCTGTATATCCATGAATGACAGTGAACTATGTCTGTAGCTCTCATTATGGCTTCTTACTGCGGCTGTAGCTCCATGTATGGCTGTGTTCTGTGGCTGTAGCTCCATGTGTGGCTTTTTGATTTATAGTAACAGGACACCTATAGCAGCCACTGTAGTAACTGGGCCCCCATAGCCGTCAATATAGTAACTGGGCCCCTAAGGCAGTCAATATTGTATCTCTGCATCCATGGTTGCCAATTCAGTAACAGGGCCCCCATAGCATTCAATATAGTATGAAGGACCACATAGCATGCAATACAGTAACACTGCATTCATAGCTGCCATTGTAGTAAAAGGGCCCCCATAGCAACCACTAATAGTAACAGGGTCCCCATAGCAACCACTAATAGTAACAGGGTCCCCATAGCAATCACTAATAGTAACAGGGCCCCCATAGCAGCCACTACAGTAACAGGGTCCCTATAGCAGCCACTACAGTAACGGGGGTCCCATAGCAGCCACTATAGTAACAGGGTCCTCAATGCTGCCACTATAGTAACAGGGCCACTATAGCATTCACTATAGTAACAGGGCCCCCATAGAAGCCACTATAGTAACAGGACTGCTATAGCAGCCACTATGGTAACAAGGTACTGATAACAGCCACCATGGTAACAGGGCCCCCATAGCGGTCACTATAGTAACAGGGCCCACAACAGCGGTCACTATTGTAACAGGGCCTACAGCAGCGGTCACTGTAGTAACAGGGTCCGCACAGCGGTCACTATAGTAACAGGGCCCACAACAGCGGTCACTATAGTAACAGGGCCTACAACAGCGGTCACTATAGTAACAGGGCCCACAACAGCGGTCACTATAGTAACAGGGCCCACAACAGCGGTCACTATAGTAACAGGGCCCACAACAGCGGTCACTATAGTAACAGGGCCCACAACAGCGGTCACTATAATAACAGGGCCCACAACAGCGGTCACTATAGTAACAGGGCCCGCAACAGCGGTCACTATAGTAACAGGGCCCGCAACAGCGGTCACTATAGTAACAGGGCCCGCAACAGCGGTCACTATAGTAACAGGGCCCGCAACAGCGGTCACTATAGTAACAGGGCCCGCAACAGCGGTCACTATAGTAACAGGGCCCACAACAGCGGTCACTATAGTAACATGGCTGACTTATGCCTCTATGGCTTAATAGTAGTCAAGGTGTTCTTAGTTATAGTAGATGTAGTGATGGCTAATGGTATTATTCAATATTCAGTGTACAAGCTGCCTATTGGGAATAAGTCCCCCAACACTCCCCCTGGTGTGGAGGAGGCTGGGAAAGCGCACATCCTCAAGATAATAATAATAAAAAAAAAACATTTTCTAACTGTTATTAACCCCTACGGGACTCAGCCTCTTTTGGCCTTAAGGACGCGGCCCCATTCTTCAAATCTGATCTGTGTCACTATAAGTGGTTATAGTTTTGGAACGCTATGAGATATCCAGGGGATTTTGAGATTGTTTTCTCGTGACACATTGTACTTCAAATTAGTTTAAAAATTTGGATGATATCTTTTGTGTTTAGTTATGAAAAAAAACAAAATTTGGCAAAAATTTGGAAAAATTCTTTATTTTCAACGTTCTAAATTCTCTACTTTTCATGCAGATAGTCATAGCTCCCAAATAAATTCATAACTTACATTTCCCAAATGTCTGCTTTATGTTGGCATGGTTTTTTAAGATTCCACATATTTTACTAGAATGTTATGAGGCTCAGAATTTAGGTATCATTTTTCACATTTTTTGTAAAATCACCAAAACCTGTATTTAGATGGACCTGCTCAACTTCTAATTGACACTGAGAGGCCTAAATAATAGTGAGACTCGTAAATTACCCCATTGTGGAAACTACACACCTCAACGTATGAAAAACCACCTTTAAGAAGTTTGTTAACGCTTTACGTGTTTTATAGGGGTTAAAACAAAATGGAGGTGCAGTCTGCAAATTGTAATATTTTTTCACAATACACCCATTTTGGGTGGAAAATTAAACATTTACAATGGATTAAATGAATAGAGGCTCCACAAAGTTTGTAACCCAATCTCTCCCGAGTACACGGATACTCTATATGTGGTGGTAACCTGCTGTATGGGCGCACGGCCGGGCATAGAAGGGAAGGAGGCGCCATCCAGAGCAGATTTGCTATGTCACATTGTACAGGCTATAATTTTTTTCTTTTTTTTAATGTGGACCTATAGGGGCTTATTTCTTTTGCCACATGAGATGCACTTTTCTGGTACGTAATTTGGGGGAATCTATAGGCTAATTGGTGAGATTTTATTAACTCTTTGTTGGTGGAGGAAATGAAAATCATCACTTTTCAGGAAGATTTTTTATGGGGTTTTTTTTTTGGCTGTTTACCATACCATAAAAATAGTATATTATTTTTATTCTACGGGTCGCCACGATTACAAAAAGACCTCATTTATATAGATTTTTTATTTTTTTCCCATTTTTACTGCATAAAAAGTAATTTGGCAAAAATGTTGTTAATTTTAGCATCACCGTCTTTCATATGCATAACTTTTTTATTTTTCGCCTCACAAATCTGTTTAAGGGCTTATTTTTTGCGAGAAGGATTGTTCTTTTTAGTGGTCTTATTTTAGAGTGCATAACATTTTTAAATCCCTTTTTAGAGCATTTTTATAGGGTATTAATTGAAAATGATCTTTTTTTCTGGAGCTTTTTTTTGTTTTGTTTTTTACGGGGTTCACTTTGCGGATCTAATAACGATTCTGTTTTATTATGCAGATTGTTACGGATGCAGGGATACCAAATATGTGGGGGTTTTGTGTATTTTATTCAATTGTACTGAATAAAAACCAATTTGGAGAAAATCTTGAGTGCATAACATTTTTTAAATAACTTTTTAGAGCATTTTTATAGGGTATTAATTGAAAATGATCTTTTTTCTGGAGCTTTTTTTTGTTTTTTTTTCTACGGCGTGTACCGTGCGGGTCCAGTAACGATTTTGTTTTATTATACAGATTGTTACGGACGCGGCAATACCAAATATGCGGGGTTTTTTGTGTTTTTGTGTTTTTTATACAAGTGTTTTTATGGAAAAGTGACATTTTAGGGGCTTATATTTTTATGTATTTATTTTTTATTTATTATAATGTGTAGTGTTTTTGCATATTTTTACTTATAGATACTTGAACTTGAACCAGTGATGCTCTGATCACTGGTTTAAGTTCAATACACTGCTCTACAATACTATTTTATTGTAGAGCAGTGTAAACTGTCTGAGCAAGCTTGCGCATGCTCAGACAGTTTACAGTCAGACCCGGAAAGGGTCTGTCTGCCATGGAGACCGGGCAGCTCCGGGGCACATGCCAGTCCTCGGAGCTGCCCAGAAGTGGATCGGATCCCCCGGTAAGCGGCACGGGGGATCCGATCCACAGCGCAAACACCCTTACACGCCGCGGTCATGTTTGCTGAACTTTGTCCTGGGGTGACAACCTGAGTGCCCACAGAAATGGCTCTGATAATCTCTAGATAATCCCCTCTCATAGTTTATTCTAATGTATAGGCAAGTGACATCAAATGATGCAAGAATGGCATTCTCAGGCATACTCACACCTTGAAAATCTGGTATCTTTAATATAGGATCTAACTGATGTGACATATCCGCATAAGATTCTATCAATCAAAATAGCAGCAGGTGACAGGACAGAACTTCTTCCCGGAGGTGACTCCATTCTCTTATCTATTTTTGGTAAACAGTTGAGAACTGGAGTCACAGGATTCTAACTGATGATGGATCTCAGGCTGTAATAGCACCATTCAGTTCAGTAATTGCAAGCAAGTGTTTGTTGCCTCCTTTTTTTAGTCGTATTTCTCCATTGGGCAAAAACAGTTGATTATCTGATTTCTTTGTTATAGACAATTTTTTTTCTTTTAGATGTCTTCTGTTTTTGTGTGCTATCCTCGTCTTGCTGCAAATTAAAGATTTTGAACATGATTGAAATATTGCATCCCACGTCACTTGTTGTCCATATAAATTTGTATCGGCATTTGCATTGTATCAGCATTTGCTAAGGTTGTGGGTTTTTTTTTTTTTGCCTCAGCATTTTTTGTCTGTTTGAACCATTTTAAGTTTGTTGTATCACCAAGGCCATAACAAGTTTAGAGCACACTTACAAAGAAGTCTGTATGAGGTTGTTTTTCTCTGTTATTCCAGGAAATAAGTCAATAGTTGTGTCCCTTTTTCGACTTTCCTGTCATTGCTCATGTGTCAATAAATGCCCCAATGTCAGGGAGGAAAGAAACATCCACTTGGCGATGCATTTGAATAAGGTGTGACTGGTGCATCGTGGGGTCCACTATCAAGGGGGACCTCTTTTGGGCTTTCAGAGCAGCCTGAATGCTCTAATATAGTAGACTTCTTCTTGCTCTCAATATTTTTGTTGTGTCTTGTTTGGCATAAAGAAGATTTTGACAGGTTTTTATTTGGCTTTTCCATACGATTTGAGGGGAACCTGTCAAGAGAAACCCTTTTTGAGCCTCCTCCATGTTCCCACAGACAATAAATATCTTATCTTGCTGTTTTTATATTACTTCTGGAAAACAACTTATAACCACAAATGGCAGAAGTTTTATAAAAACTGTTTGGGGATAAGCCATTTATTGTCTCTAGGAACATGGAGGAGGCTCAAAAAGGATGCCTGTTGACAGGTTCCTTATAATTATTAGCACAAAAGACCCCTTTCACAATTGCGAGTGCGATACCCTGAACTCGCATCACACTCGCAGCATGTGCTGCCTGGATTATCCGGCCCGAATGCTACAAACCGGAACTGAAATGACATGCTGGTTCAGTGCTGGCTTGCAGCATGCGGGATAGACGTTCCAGGCAGCACATGATACAAGTGTGAAAGGGGTCTTACTTCTTCTGGCAGCTGCTGGATGGTGGAGCGGACAGGTAACAGCAATTTGGATATAAGCCAGTGTTCACATTGGTATACAGAAAACCAACACAAGTCAGAAAAACGGCTTCAGGATGGAAGATACAAAACACTGAGGGACAAACAACAGATATAAACAGACAAGTGGAGGCAGACAAAATTGTGTCAAAACCAAGATGACGGCTAAGGTACAGAATTATATAGCAATAGAATGGACGGTAGGCCAAGCAGAGGTCAAGTACACAGGATAGCACACAACAAGATAGCAAGAGCACAAGGTAGCAGAGATCAAACTGAGTAGCCAGCACCCACTGAAGGAACTGGGCAAAATATAAAGAGAGTAATGGACTCTCCCCCAGCACTGACTGGTTCAGCTGTCCTTCACTCAAACCACAGCTGCAGACAAAACGAGCTCAAACTCACACCCAGCTTTCCCAAGGAAAGATCCTGAGGAGGAGCTGTAAATCACAGGAAGCTCTGGGTGTGGTTATTTGCACAAAAGCCTGAAACCTGATCCCAAACAGAGGAATTTGCAAGTTCTTACAGGGGGTTATTGGAAAGCATATTAACAAGGGGGGCTACTGCTGGACAGTATCTTAATAAGGGCTCCTGCTGCTGGACAGTGTAATAGATATATATGGTATATGAGTATGCTGCTATATGCATATATATATAAGTAGCATATACGTGTAGTCTAAATTGTAATATACAGGACAGGGGTGGCAGCGAGGATTTAGGCATTTGATACAAAGTTTACACCGCGGTACAAATGGGTGTTGTTACGTACCTAGAAGTGAATACAGGCGGTCCCCTACTTAAGAACACCTGACTTACAGACCACCCCTAGTTACAAACGGACCTCTGGATTTTGGTAATTTACTGTACTTTAGCCCTAGTCTACAATAAACAGCTATAACAGTTATCAAAGGTGTCTGCAATAAATATTAATATCATTGTTAATACTGGTTCTTATGACAACCCAACATTTTTAAAATCCAATTGTCACAGAGGCCAAAACATTTTTAACTGGGGTTACAATAATAAAGTATACAGTTCCGACTTACATACAAATTCAACTTAAGAACAAACCTGCAGAATCCTGTACGTAACCCGGGGACTGTCTGTAATGGTAAGATAAAGAACAACCATATTAGATGTAGGTATCGAATACTTTCCTGCTCAAAACCTCTTTGTGAGGACCTCTACAAATAATGGGATCTCTTGTTTGCCAGTTGTCTGGTGTACAAGCCCTGAAATAATTACACACTGCCAGGAATTGATATTATTTACCCCTTCACACCGCCTTCATGGCAAGTGAGCTTAGAGGGGCGTGAATTGGGGCACAGCCAGCGGCAGAGTGGGTTTGCACTGGTTGTTTCTGTTCTGCGCCAGTGCACTTGCTATAGCTTGTCTCTGTTCAAATCTAAGCTACACAGGCTACATTCGGAGGCTGGAGTCTCTTGGGGCATTTATCACATAATAAATGTCCCCCATGTTACCTAAATGTATGAAAGATGTGAAATTATTATGTCGTATATTGAATGAGGACTTATAAGCAGTAGATGGAATAACAAATGCAAGATTCCCGTCCTGTGTAACATGTGGGCTAGGGCAACACGCGGGTCCATTTCCATGGGTTGAACACGTTTGTGCAATTTGGATGCTCTACTGACTATAAGATAAAGGAAAAGTACAGGCAGTCCCCGGGTTACGTACAAGATATGGTCTGGAGGTTTGTTCTTAAGTTGAATTTGTATGTAAGTCGAAACTGTATACTTTATAATTGTAGAGCCAGACAAAAAAAACTTGGCCCTAGTGAAAATTGGAGTTTAAACATTTTTTGCTGTAATGGAACAAGGATTATCAATAAATCTTCATTACAGAAACTCTACAGCTGATTATTGCAGTCTGGGACTATAGTAAAGCATTCAGAAAGCTTCACCAGAGGTCAGAGGGGTCTGTCTGTAACTATGGGTTGTCTGTAAGTCGAGTGTCCTTAAGTAGGGGACCGCCTGTACAGGTATCTACTATCATGTGGTGTTTAGATTTCAAACATATGTAAGGATTTGGCGCCATCTTGGGATCAATTTGTAATACTGCAGTTGTTTGTGAACAGTGAGAGGGGAGTAACAAATCTTTGTGAAAATGATGATATAACCTTTTCAGTAATATAAAGTTCCAAGTTCACACTAAAGATCTTCTGCTATGTCAACTGTGTGAGCATTTAGGTCTAATAGAAATAAGGATAATAAGGACTACAAAGAACATATGTAACCCAGATTTCACATAAAGGTGTACAGGTACCAATGTCATAAGAACTGTCCTATACCATAAGTGTCCTAAATATGTTGCAGATTAAGCAGCAGTAGTAAGACTAAAGTATTGTATTAATGATCTTATGAATAAATGACCGTTGGTGAATTTTGAACAGACTGTGTTGGAGTTCTGGTGTATCATTTGCCTTAGTTTTCTGTTGTTGGGATATTTATTAAGAAAGAGCATCCTATATTATTGTCAGGGTATGTTACTTCCAAATTACAGTAGCCTTCAGCTGGTTCCCTATGGATCAACAAACAGTGAAGAAAAGAAAGACCGACTCCTAATTTTAAAACCGTGTAAGACTCACTCAAATTCTCTAGCTATGTTAATACTGATTGTACAACCCGATTACAATTTTTGCTTCTCTATAAATAGCCTAAGGCCGGCGCCACACGTGGCGCTTTGTCTGCGCTTGCAAACACAGACAAAGTCGCGCCCACCGGGGAGGGCCTCGGCCTGATCGCATCGGCGTTTCTATGGAAACACCTGCGATCGGGAACGAGCCGCCGGTGTTTCGCGTTAAATTAACGCAAAACACAGGCGGCTCGTTCCCGATCGCAGGTGTTTCCATAGAAACGCCGATGCGATCAGGCCGAGGCCCGCCCCAGTGGGCGCGACTTTGTCTGCGTTTGCAAGCGCAGACAAAGCGCTACGTGGTGATGCCACACGGGAAGATACTTCCCGACCCGAGTCAAAAGCCTCTCACTCAGCCAAACCAGTTCCCTACCAGTAGCCCTAGATATAGCACAGTGAGTAGCTGTAATCCTATATACAGCACAGTGAGTTGCTGTAGCCCTAGATACAGCACAGTGAGTTGCTGTAGCCCTAGATACAGCACAGTGAGTAGCTGTAGCCCTATATACAGCACAGTGAGTATCTGTAGCCCTAGATACAGCACAGTGAGTATCTGTAGCCCTAGATACAGCACAGTGAGTAGCTGTACACTATATTCAGCACAGTGTGTAGCTGTAGCCCTATATACAGCACAGTGAGTAGCTGTAGCCCTATATACAGCACAGCGAGTTGCTGTACCCTATATTCAGCACAGTGTGTAGCTGTAGCCCTATATACAGCACAGTGAGTAGCTGTAGCCCTATATACAGCACAGTGAGTAGCTGTAGCCCTAGATACAGCACAGTGAGTAGTTGTGCCCCTATATACAGCACAATGAGTAGCTGCAGCCCTATATACAGCACAGTGAGTAGCTGTACCCTATATTCAGCACAGTGTGTAGCTGTAGCCCTATATACAGCACAGTGAGTAGCTGTAGCCCTATATTCAGCACAGTGAGTAGCTGTACCCTATATACAGCACAGTGAGTAGCTGTAGCCCTATATACAGCACAGTGAGTAGCTGTACCCTATATTCAGCACAGTGAGTAGCTGTACCCTATATTCAGCACAGTGAGTAGCTGTACCCTATATTCAGCACAGTGAGTAGCTGTACCCTATATTCAGCACAGTGAGTAGCTGTACCCTATATTCAGCACAGTGTGTAGCTGTAGCCCTATATACAGCACAGTGAGTTGCTGTAGCCCTAGATACAGCACAGTGAGTAGCTGTAGCCCTAGATACAGCACAGTGAGTAGCTGTAGCCCTATATACAGCACAGTGAGTAGTTGTGCCCCTATATACAGCACAGTGAGTAGTTGTGCCCCTATATACAGCACAGTGAGTAGCTGTACCCTATATTCAGCACAGTGAGTAGCTGTACCCTATATTCAGCACCGTGAGTAGCTGTACCCTATATTCAGCACAGTGAGTAGCTGTACCCTATATTCAGCACAGTGTGTAGCTGTAGCCCTATATACAGCACAGTGAGTTGCTGTAGCCCTAGATACAGCACAGTGAGTAGCTGTAGCCCTATATACAGCACAGTGAGTAGCTGTAGCCCTATATACAGCACAGTGAGTAGCTGTAGCCCTATATACAGCACAGTGAGTAGTTGTGCCCCTATATACAGCACAGTGAGTAGCCCTATATACAGGCCACTGACTGCTTACAAGATTGTAGACACCTGTGATAATAATTAGTAAACACACCTTGATTTTACATGTCCTTTTGCTCACATTTTTTTCAGGGGTAACATAATTTCTGTCCAGGCCTGTAATTTTATAAAAATTCTGTTGAAGCATGGTTGAAAAGCTTAAAGTTTAAATTACTTTTACTTTTGTCAGATTAAAGTTATTTCTGTGACCATTATGGGTTTTTCTTTCATGAAACTAGGGACGGCCAACAATTTTGTCCACGTGTGTCTATATCTCTATCGCTATCAATTTTACTTCACACATGACCTGTCTTATACTTATTGGCAATAGTAACTGTCACGGGTGCTCCTTCGACCCACGTCCTAGGTCCCAGACGCACTCGTGCCCCTCTCCGCTGCCCCGAACCCTGTCGGATCACTCACCTCGCCTCGATCCAGCACTGACTCCCGCGGTAGGGCATGCGCGCTGGCTTCCTGAGACTTAGAGGGCCAGTGCGTTGAAAATTGGCGCTGGGCCAAATTCCAGTCCCTTCCTGTCTCCCCTGCCAGATCTTGGTGCCTTGTGCCCTAGAGAAAGCTGTGTTCCATGCCCTTTGCTGTTACTGTGATTTCCGTTGTGACCCTGGCTCCGTTCCTGACTACGCTGCTCCGCTGCCTGCATTGATCGATTGCTACGTCCCCGAATCTGATCCCGTACTGTTCGTGCTGACCTCCTGCCTTTCCCTGACTCCAATTTTGCTCAATGTTTTTGTATCAGTCTTGGATGCCACCACGGACAAAGTCATGCCTGTGGAACGACCTGATGGTACCACGCTGCAGCAAGTCCAACCTGCTTTCCGGTGAGCTCTGGTAAAAACCGGGTACCACTTAGATTCTGGTCCCAGGTGTCGGCTTACGTCATTGTCCGCGGTGGTCCAGTGGGTCCACTACCCCAGAAGTCTGACAGTAACCAATATAGCAACCAAATAGCAGAGCTCATATTAATGACCTGTGGTGAAATAGAAGCTGAGCTGTGATTGGTTGCTAACTACCACAACAGCAGTTGCAGACAATGGCTCCTGTATATGGTGGTTAATAAGTGAATTTTTTAAAGTGCATAGTGAAAACTTCCACTCAAAACCAAGTCTTACCTGAGTCACAGAGAGAGGCTGTGCAAAATTTGGTGATTGTAAACCTGACAGATAGTGGATATGCATATACACACACACATACACTCAGCTTTATATATTAGATATTGGTAGGAATAGCGTGGTTAATAGGTTGTCATATAGGAGTGGAAATTAGTAAGTCTACAAAAGTGGTGGCGACAAGGGTTTTTAGTATATTTAGTACATAACTAAAGTTCTTCAGATTTGGTACTATTAGGTTTTTCTCACTGTGTCTTTATTATTGTTGCTATTAGATGACTGAAAGCCTGTCAAGGATGGAGTAAAAACATGAAGCGCTGCTGACTAAAGGTATGTTGGACTTCTGGAAATGTCTGGCAATAGGACGTGTAAGGAGCAGAAGCAATGTGCACTATCATCTTCATTCAGCTGCCGGTCCTGCCTCATCCTTCTTCTAAGGCCCAGAACTAAATTATCCAGGGGTTATCCAGGGACTGGCATTGGGACTTGGCCTGTTGGTAGGGGAACACTACTCTACACCATGCTGTCATTACTTGCCACGAACTGCAACGATTCTATCGGATCCTCTTTCTTAACTTCATGTTGTTGGAATTCCCCGTTATCATATTCATTTCCATTGACACAATAAGTGGCACCACATTTCTACAAATTGAAACATTTATTTGTACTTTATTTTTCTCAGTAACATGTTACCACATGAGCAAACACAAAGCAATAATGGGTGAAGCAGACCGTGGTGCAGCCATAGGTGTAGCATAGTTATATGGACACTACAAAGAAGAATGCCTACATTCCCCCCTCAGAACAATATCAACTACCTTAATTTTTGGCAGTATAAGTATTGCATGTACCCCCAATGTTCTCTGCATTGTAAATCAGAGAAACTGGCCACAAAAGGAGCAGGATGCAAAATGAGTCTGACTAAGCGGGAACCCTTTAAGTAGTAGTTGCAAGCCAACTTGCAACCAGACAGGAGACCATGTATCTCTGCATGATACACAAGCTGCCAGATATACCCCCTTCCCCTGTCAGGAGATCATTAAAGGGAACCTCTCACTAGATTTTACCCCATTAAAGTACAAGCCCCTTTAGGTAGGATATAAAGTGTAAAAATGTATTTTCTATAAATCCCTCTTTTTTGTGAAATCTCATCCATTTACCTCTTCTTACTTCCGGGATCTTTATACTACTAGCACTGGATATATACTGCAGGGCTGGCTATATACTGGGGGTGGGCTGGTTATATACTGACTATATACTGTTCCATAATCATTTATCACTGGGGGACATGTATCTTAGTTAGTTTTCTTGGTATAATTGAGACTTTTGGTAGATCTTTTTTGAGCCTTTGCAAAAAACGCATTGCAAACGTCATGTGTGACCACATGCTGAAATAAAACTGAAAATTAAAACTTATATAAACACTTGCAATTAGGCAAAACAAATAACTGATACAAGCTGAATTTATAAGTACAGTAACTAATTTCCATACACGGTGAATGCAAAAATGTATAAAATAAACAAGAAAGCCCCATGATCAAAATTTTAAACATTAAAAGCATTTGATCTACTTACAATTTACATGTTAAAACGGGGTCCAAGGAAGAAAAAATAATGCCCTTGTGTGGCAAGTACCTCAGCAACTTCGATAGTGCCTACAACCCTTCCTCTGCACCTGCCCTGGACCACATGCAAATTTGCGTCTGAAAGTCACCAAATATGCAGGAAACAAATAATACATAAGGCAAATGTTGCACGGAACATCTGCAAAACAAATGTGCACAAGGTGCAGGCAAAGGTGTACTTGAGAAAAAACAGCAAAATTAAAGAAAATTAAAAGAGCAGTAATAAAGATACATGTCCCCCATTGTGTATTATAGAGGTATCTGCCATACACAGAGCTGAGTCAGTATATCTAAGTTCTTTAAAATCGTACAGTTTTGTCTTCTTTTTTGAGAGGGATAAGCAGAGGCAAAACATATATCGTGGAATTTTTACCACCTCTGCTGGTGCTGCATAATGCTGCCCATATGTATGGATGGGCAGCCACTCTCAGATGTGATGACAACTTTTGTTGGGTGCTCAAGTTGTACTGAATCCAGAAGACGTTTTTGTATCTGGGCCCCGGTGAGGGAGGGACCACATAGGCTCCTCTGTACAAAAGCATATACTTCTAATATTAATAATGGGGGAGGTAAGATTAGTTTCCCATTGGGAACCAGTAGCTTTAAGTATCAACTCCGTTCTTCCCCATAGAGGTCTATGGATACTGTTCAGTACAGTTTTAGGCTACATTCACACTGCTGTATGGGGGGCGTTTATATGCCGTATAGACGTCCCCGCAGACGGCAATGAGTGCACGCGCCGTACGGGAGCGGTACGGTGCAGCACACGTCCGGCACCATACCGTTCCATAGCCTGGAGAAAGATAGGACATGTCCTATTTTTCCCCGGAATACAGCGCCGTGCGCCATATATCACGTGGAGAGGGGCAGGAGTGAGCAGACGCCAACGTGTGAGTACGGTGGGCACACATTAGTGTAAATATAGCCTTATCATAATCTCCCTATACTAAAATTTTCTTTCTTCTCCATAATGCTTGTCTTAGGACTCCATGATTATTGGGGGTCCCATATATGTCCTATATAATATTCTCTCCATAATACTACAGATTGTTGTGTACTGGCTCTAGTTTGTTATCTAAAGTCAGAGGCTGAGGATGACAGACCAATTTCTCAGAAGTAACTGATATTAGCCCAGGTTTTCCGCCATTGCTATACGCAGCGCCACTATGGCTACACAGGATGTAGAGCCGCGCACGCTCAATATAAAATACCAGTGGATACAAGATGCTAAATGAATGTAAAACGCAACAATATTTCTTCTATTTCTCATTTCATATACAAATGTAAAATATAAGCCAATATCATGGTATTTCACAGTCTCTTTAAACAGAGATTTTATACTATTGAAAGATGTTTTAGTTTCTGAATTTTTGGTAACTTATTCCAAAAATATACAAGAAATTTACTGATATTTTTTTGTTGCGAGAAAAAATGTAATTTTATTATTTTTAATTTTTTTAGACATTTTTTAGGCATTTTTCTATCTCCTCCTGCAGTTACACCTTCCATACACCAGATGTGTGCCATTGAGCTAAGAATGATTTTCGGCACTGCAGTGAGGTCAGCACATTGTAATTGGTGGAGGCTGGCAGCTGACTTCCTATCTCCATGGTAACTGCTCGGCCTACTTCCACCGTAGTGCTCCCCCTCCTCCTCCCTGGTCCCCACCTTATCATGACGACCTAGTCTGTAGGAGGAAAAAGGAAAACAGACGCCATGTTTGCTGCAGGAAAAAAAAAAGGCGTGAATGGCAGATGCTGATGCTAAACATAGAATAAGTGTTATAGTCAGACATGTGTGACGGGTCAATGCACCTGAAAGAGACAGGGAATTTCTATAAAGAAGACAATTACATGACGTCATCTGTTTTATTATCTAATAATCCCCTGCAATCTGTGTCTGTCACGGTAATCCATTGTCTCTGCATCCTGCATTATTACATCCTTCCAGGATTTTCCTGCCATGAATAATACTGTCACAAGCTAGGACTGCAGACATTGAATAATGACGGCTACAAAATCTGCTGTTGTGGAACTACAGCTCCCATCATTCATTGCTACAGCCTGCTGAAACCTGTAGTTCTACAGCAGCAGCCACTTGTTTTACATCCCCAATAGGAATGACACATAAAAGGAGCAGCATTAATACAAAGACTGTAGATTTGTGGAACTACAGCTCCCATCATTCATTGCTAAAGCTTGCTGAAACCTGTAGTTCTACAACAGTGCTACTTGTTTTACATCATTTGCATTAATATGAAGATCTGCAAACTATGGATTTGTGGGACTACAAGTTACATGATTCTCTGTATGACAGGCTGTAGACCTGTAGTTCTGTCTTTAATGCTATATACACACATAAACATATATACCCCATGATCTGTACAGTGCTGCAGTATATGATGGCGCTACAGAAATAAAGATTTATTTTGCATATATTTACATAAATGTAAGCTCTATTTCATTACTGTCCCAAAGAAAACGAAAATAGTCTAAGTAAACTTTCTCTGTCTATGTATCTGTAATTATCCGTCTGCTGTATCTATAATATGTAGGTATGGGACAGGAAAGGAGCAGCATAGATACAGAGAACTGCAGACTATAGTTGTGTGGAACTACAAGTTACATAATTTATGACATATTTGTCTTGCTGAGACCAAAAGTTTAACTTTATTGTTAAATGGAGTGTTTCTATCTATCTATTTATCTATGAATATTGGTGTAGGCAAGATTTTATTACTTCACCCAATAAAACTAAGTGGGTCCCAGGTGTTGTTTTACTGCCTCTAGACCAGTGATGGCGAACCTATGGCACTGGTGCCAGAGGTGGCACTCAGAGCCCTTTCTGTTTGCACCCAGGCCATCACCAGAGATGACTCCAGGTATATTCCTGCAGTCCCAGACATCCCAGGACTTGCTGTGCACAGAGGTATTTTAAAGTGACAGCTGTACCTGGGACTATTTTCTGCTTTATTAGTGTCCTCAGAGTGCTGGTATCAATGAAAACTGTGACAGAGAAGGGAGCATAAATCACAAATTCAATTTCTGTGTTGGCACTTTGCGATAAATAAGCGGGTCTTTGTTGTAGTTTGGGCACTCAGTCTCTAAAAGGTTCGCCATCATTGCTCTAGACCCTCTGCACATTTTTCCCAGCTGTAAAACCACTATAACAGTCCCATTAGCACAGGGGTAACTTCAAATATACGTAGTAGTATACAAGTGTATACAGCTACAGTATACAGCTACATACAAGTGTCACATTTGGTGGTTGGTGTACTCTGTATTCATATTAAAAAAACCTGCAGCAATTCTTCTGTTACAAAGTCGGGTATTAATCAATTTGGACACAGGGTCTGTGTTTTGTGGCACAAAAATTGTGCTATAATTTTCAATGGGATGTAAGATTGTGGTGGAAGGAGTTAATGTTTTGGCGCAGGAGCGAAAAGGTTTAGAACTGTCTCCACATTCATATAAGTGATATAGAACTCTGTACACAAGCTTTTTGCAGCTCTAAGTGTGTGCCAAAAAAACTTGTCTGTATAATAGAAGCGCAAAGCGAAAAGTGTAAGATTCCCAAGCAGCACCCAAATTGTGCGCCCCCCAAAAAAAGACAAATTTATGATTGTCGGAAAACCACAGATGTTGTGGCTCCGAAACTTAATAAATATGGCATTTGGGTTTCCTCCGGGTCCTCCGGTTTCCTCCCACACTCCAAAACATACAGGTGGGTTAATTAGATTGTGAGCCCGATGGGGACAGGGACTGATTTGGCAAGGAAAAAAAAACACTAGTTTTCTATCTGAAAGTCAATACTGGATGCCCCTTAAAACTTGGGGGCCCAAAACCAATTCAAGGCAACAATGTGGTATTTAAAGACATTGCATCAATCTGACTTGTTCAATCCAAACATATCAGGATTGGATTTATTAAATAAGTTTTATTAACTCGCATGCGTTAAACATTTTTAACCGGGTTGGACTCAATAGGTCAGAGCTCTTCCATCTATCTATCTATCTATCTATCTATCTATCTATCTATCTATCTATCTATCTATCTATCTATCTATCTATCTATCTATCTAATATAAGAATCCCCCTATTGAGGGAGGTTTAAAAGAGCTCCATAGTTCAGGCAATGAACTCATAAAGAAAAGGGTTAACTACACTGAAACGTCGCCTCTTTGGGAATAAACTTTACCCAAATTTTCACTACTTTGGATTTGGAGTGCTGCCTCATTTTGTGTTGGATATCTATATCTATCTATCTATCTATCATCTATCTATCATCTATCTATCTATCTATCTATCTATCTATCTATCTATCTATCTATCGATGCAGGTTGTTCTGTCAGTTACTGACGTTAGTGAAATGAATCACAAGGGAGAAGCAGATCCAGGACTGAACATGTTTGAGGGAACCTCCCTGTGGTTTTGTTCTAACTGTAGATCTTTGTTCGCATTAATAGAACCAGTTTAATAAAACAATAGGCTTTTGTATATGATATATCCCACAGCGAAACAGATGTTTATTTAATATGTGCTTACTGTGTGCTATGTAGAATGAATCAGGAAAAATTATACTCTCTGGGAGGGTAAGGAGGAGGGCAGTGTGAGAAACTGTAAATTACTATGGAATATGATGCCATTTAGTGTCCAAGAAAAGCTGGGTTAAGGTTTGAAAACTGTGACTGCAATGACTAGAGACCTCTCTGTTAGTTGCGCCAATGTACAGTAACCAAGGAACGATGAACATGATGTGGATAGAATCTACTAAAAGCAAAAATACTTTTGTAATTGATGTCTCTTTATTAGAATAGGCCTCCTTTGCTATATTCTTTTTTTTGTAAAATGTTTAGTGACAAACTCTGGTAGAAGGCCCCCTTGTGGTGCAAATTGGTGTTACAGAATGCCAACCTGATTGGTCTAATAATGATTATCTTAGTGCTAGTTCACACTTGCATCAGGGCTTTTCTGTTTAGTAAGTATGGGCGCCACATTATTGTTTTTGGGCGGCACTTGGGAATCTGACACCTTTTCTACACATCTAGTTTTCCGACACGTTTTTGGGCGCAATTTTCGGGTCACAATTAGCGCTGCAGAAAGCCTGTCTACGGAGTTCTATTTCACCTTCATGAATGTGGAGACATTTCCCTTTTGTGTCCTGTGCCACTTCATTAACCACTTGCGCCACAGTCTAACGAAAAATAGTGAAAAATATAGCACAAATCATGCACAAAAAAAAAGATTTTTGCTCCAAAATTGATAAATGCCCCAAAAAGTGTTGAAGAAACACTTTACCACAATCCAACCCAGGGCCCCTTGCTGGTTGTAGCTATGGTAACTCTTCCCCTGTATGTACATACTGTATGACACTTATATAGGAACCTTAGCATGGTAAGATCCGGAGACCTGCACTCAACATGGGGCACAGCCAAAAGCACAGCACATGGGCCTTGTGTCACGGGGGCCTAAAGGCTCCTGTGTTACCTATTAACAAAAGAAGAAGTATGAGCTACTGAAGAAAAGAATCACCTGCAAGTCCTGGGTAGTGGTTAAAGGGAACCTGTGATCAGGAGCCCTTTTTCTGGCGCCCCCATTTCCCTGTAGAAAATTGTAAGCACGTTGCCATACTGATTTTATAATAAAACTGCCTTTTTCTGATATAAAAAAGTAAGATGAGTGTTTAACTTTCTCTCTGCAGAGCAGTGTCCCATGTCCTGTGGGAGTGTCCAGTGAGAAGTGGTTTCCCCCCACCCTTGGAAACTGCTCCGTCAAGTGTCTGTTTCCAACAGGAGAGATATGGGTGCTTCTTTTATTTGAAATAGACGCATGACGGAGTGGTTACCCGAGGGTGGGGGAACCGCTTCTCACTGGCGACTCCCATGGGACACGGGATACAGCTCCGCCCAGAGAAAAGTAAACTTTCATCTGACTTTCTGTTTAACGGAAAAGGCCACTTTTATTACCAAAAAACACTTTTGCAATGTGCACACTATTTTCTATGGTGACATGAAAAAGGGCTCCTGATGACAGGTTCCCTTTAAGACCAATGCACTTGTCACAGCAATTGTTGTAATAGGCATTGAACTACTATATAATTACTGGGTGCTTTTTCTGGAAGAAATCGGTCATGTTTTTCTACACTAAAGGTGCAGCACCTATAAACCCTGTTCCACTTCTGAATTTGTGAGCAGTTCAGGCCTTTATACCTATTAGTCTTTTATTAGTATTTTATCAACAGAATATAGCTGGGAAAGAACAATAAGTTACGATTCTCCCAGAAAACCGAACATCTCCTGTGCTTTGGAGATTAAGCTGCTTTTAGGAGGGAAATAAGGAAGGCTTTGTATAGCAGAAAGTTGTGAAATTGTAGCTAGTTCTGAAGCGAGCAGATCAAAGGGAGACGTGGATCACTTAATTTAGGCATGTGTGTTTAATACACTTACCAGTTAAACCATCAATCCATTCACAGCATTTCTGGGAAGATTTCCTCCTTTTGCAGCTGTTTGTAACATTAAACAGCGGTGAACATAAAGGAAGGGGCCCAAGTGAGCTAAAGGGACCATTCCATGGATGTGCTCATTATATGTATAGTATATAAACCACTACTTCTACTTCATAAATTATGATTTATTGTGGAAAATATATATATTTTGCAATAATACATAACACAAGTTTGCAGTTGAGCCACCTTGTGGTTATAAGAAAAACTGCATGCATTTTTGAAATTGTTCATATTTGTTCCCCATACAAGTCAATGCTACCTAAACCAAATATCTGAACAAACAAAATATAAGTGCAATGTGACTTTTGCAGTAAGGATTACATTGAATGTGGTACATTTTTACATCTGTTACATAAAAGTAGATTTCCAGGTTGTCATGAATGCAGATGTGCGGCTTGTGGGGCAGTAAAGCTACTTCTGATCTTCTCTTTAATAGGACTAGTCAGCCGAAACTTTAGTCTTGAATGAGCGGAGTAATCTTGCAGTCATATAGACTCCTGGAGAGCTGTGTTCCTGTGGCTGGATTAGAGCATGATAAATCACAGTGAGGGATGTCTAAGAAGTCAGGCAATTTATACTACATAATAAAGGATACCAGGAAGTGTTAATTTTCTTCACCCCCTGTGTTCTGGCACTTAAAAGAGACAAAGCTTTTACTGTGATAGGATGGAACTACTTTAAAGGAGTCATGAGTAGCAGACATCCCTTGTCATATGCTTTGTAATGGCATTTTTGGTTAATAGGAGTGGGGAAGGGTTGGGGGTCAACCATACTGAGGAAAGCTTTGTCCTAACCATAAATTTCTTTCACACAATGGGGCACATTTACTTACAAATTTGGACAGTTCACTAAAAGTGCTATTTCCGTGTATAATGTTGGGTGCGGCAATTCACAAAGATTGTGCGCCAGACACCATCTTTTTTGTGGTGCACCTTTAACATAGGGTGTGCGACACAATTTGAAAGTTAAATACGGCGCTCGGTTTGAATCAGTCGGACTGTTCAATGGCACGGCATGGAAGCCAGCGCAGATGCGCCACAAAAGGGTCGCGTGCGACACGAGTGCAGCGCAGACACTTCTTAAATACTTGTGCAAGCCGAAGAACGTGCACAGTCCGACAACAATGTGGCGCAAAGCCCTTAGTAATTGTGCACCAATGCCTTCCAAAATTCAGATATTTGCTGCAACACAGAATCAATAGTAGGACATGACTTATATGTGTAACGCTTAACAAAGTAAAATGTATAATTATTTTAGTAAGAAACCAAAGACTTGAATGAAGCCATTCTCCAAAAGGTGCTGTTCTTCAGAGCTCAGTATACAAAGCAGAGACAATAGGGGAAATTTGTCAGAACTTTTACACCAGTTTTTTTGGTGAAAGAATCACAATTACTTTTTAAAGCACCAGAAATTGATGATTTCCTCTTTTTGTATTAATTAACTACATGACTGTGGGTAGGTAGTGTGTACAGCTATTCAAATGTACAGTTACCTGCTCAAGTTATATGTCAATTTTTATATGGAATCCCCATTCTCATGATCAATGGGGGTCCCAAGATATCCATTAACAAGTCGTATTATAAGGTATCATATGGCTTCCTCTGTTGTTAACAGTGCAGACTCTGTGCACACAATGGGGGACATTTGTTAATAGTGTCACAGGGTCCTTTTCTTTTTGGCACACAAACTGTGTGATAAGTTGGACTGGGGTGCAAGATTGTGGCGCAAGGGCTTAATAAATTGACGCAAGATCAAAAAGGGTCAGAAATGACTCAACATTTATGCCACTGAAATAGAACTTGGTAGACTTGCTTTTTGTGGGTCTAAGGCCCCTTCCACACTTGCGTTGCAGATCACGTCAGAGTTTGATCAGGGTGCGATCAGAGTTTGGTCAGCGAAATACGCACATTTTGCATCAGAGTGCAATCAGTTTTCAGTCAGAGTTTGTTCAGTGTCTCAGTTTTTCACGCGCGTTTTCAATGCAATTTCAATGCGTTTTTCATGCGCAGGTAATGTGCGTGAAAGGACTCAGGACTGAGCTCTATCTTTTCTATGGCAATTGCTGCGTGAAAAACACATTGCACTTGCATGTGTCTCAGAGTGCAATGCGTTTTTGATGCCTCTCCATAGACTTGTATGGTGCGTTTTTCACGCGCGTGACTTGCAAAAGTAGGTTGGGTTAGGCCGCGGTCACACATACCCCTAGGCGTCCGTTCATAACGAGACGGTAGCGCACAGGGGGAGGTCCTCGGCCCCGCATGTGCGTTCGGGCCGAGGACCTCCCCCTGTGCGCTAGCCTCGCGTTATGAACGGATGCCTAGCGCTACGTGTGACCGCGGCCTCAGAGTGCAATGCAAGTTCTGTGCGTCAAAAGCATGCATTTTTTCACGCACTTTTTTTTTAACGCGCGTTTAAATCTCAGCATGCTCTACTTTTGCAAGTCACGCGCGTGAAAAGCGCACCATACAAGTCTATGGAGATGCATCAAAAACGCATTGCACTCTGAGACACATGCAAGTGCAATGCAAGAGCAATGCGTTTTTCACGCATCAATTGCCATAGAAAAGATAGAGCTCAGCCCTGAGTCCTTTCAGCACGTGAAAAACGCATTGAAATTGCATTGAAAACTGAGACACTAAACAAACTCTGACTGAAAACTGATTGCACTCTGATGCAAAATGTGCGTTTTTCACTGACCAGACCCTGATCGCACCCTGATCAAACTCTGACGTGATCTGCAACGCAAGTGTGGAAGGGGCCTAAGTGTGCGACACAAATTGCATTCAAAAAAGTGTTGGGATCCTAGAAGCGCAGGAAAAGTGTTGGTATCAAGCTGCACCCAAATTGAGCAACCCCCAAAATAAAAGTGCCCTAAATGTTGCCATGTGTATGAAGTCTTAATCCATTTCCATTGACATTATGTGTATTATTCCTTTTTATCCAGAGTTTGTATTTAAAAAATTCTAATGCTGTTCTTGTGCCTCTACTATTGTCCCCTGCAGTAGGAGTGCCCAAGTATCTTATTAGCCTTCGGTCTCGGGAGGTTTTGCTGCCTCGCACCTGTTGCTTAGCTGAAAGCTTATAAACTGTCAGCAGTTGTTACCTGCAACATAAAACACACTGGATTATGAAAAGAGAGAAAATCCTTTCTTGTACTTTGATGATTTGGTTATACAAATATGTAAAATATAGCAGAAAACATTAACCTCCAAAGTTCATGTTTTTTTTTACCTTTTTTATCCAGATAAATTTTGTGTTTTGCCTTTTCTCCTATAATTTCTTTGATATGTTTCTCTAGTTTTACAAAACATTACGGGGGGGAATATAATACATTGTGGCGCAAAGAGGTTTTTTGTATTGGGTTGCAAGAACTTAATTTTTTTGGCACGCCAAAAAAATGAGCATCAGAAATTCAGGAAGGGGTTTAGAAGTTGATAGACATCATTTTTTTTGTCTTAATGTGCACAAAAATTAGCATGCTAATAGGGAAACTGGAAGTGCAGCAAAAGTGTAGGGAAACAAAAGCTGCAACAAAAAGGTGTTTCGGACTGAGGTTTATGTGCGACATGATAAATATCTCACGAGGTGCAGCTTTAAAAAGGAGGGATGCTCACAGCAAAAAACAAGAGTAAACAACATTGAACATTGAATTTTTTTTTGTATCATATTTTTATTCCAGAATTTTTCATAACACAAGTAAAGTAATATATCACTCTTTAGTCACTCTGGGCACAGACATAGCCATGTTTTTATCTATATTTGTAAGGTTGCTTTCACACAGCCGTTGTGGGGACGTATATATGGCTGTAAGTTTGCGGCCGGATATACATCCCCATAGACAGCTATTGCGCCCGGAGGCAGTACGGTGCGCGCAGCCGGCCGAACATATGTGTGTGAAAGGAGCCTAAGTCTATCTGTGTCTAGCATTGATAGTCATATCATGACAACTGGGCGTTACCATTTCTACAACTGTCAGCAATGATTGGACAATGGCAGTGTACAGGGTAACACCCACTTACATGTAAAGTAGGAATAACAGAGGAAGGGTATAACACTTAGGCTACATTCACACGACAGTGTGCCCGCCATACACGCCGGCACACATCACCCCCGCCCCTCTACATATCGATGTATGGTGCACAGAGCCATATTAAGGGGAAAGATAGGACATGTCCTATCTTCTCCCCAGGTACAGAACGGTATGGTGCCAAATGCATGCTGCACTGTACCGCTCCAGTATGTTGCCCTGTGCCCATTGCTGTCTATATATCCGACGTACGTTGGACATATATATGTCTCACATTCAGCCGTGTGAATGTAGCCTAAATTAGAAGAAATGTACTAAAATCGACTAGTAAAGAGAGGTGATAAATCCTCTTCACATTTATACCAATGTTATATTTTATCCCATACCAATCCGTAGAAAGTACAGATTTATTAGTCTAGTTCCCTGCAAATGAACTTTCAGGAGTGGAAATAGGATAAAATTAGTTAATATTATAGTCATATCTCCCAAAGGCAGAAAATGATGCAAGAAGTTTGCTCATATGATAGTTACACAGGAAGTGTACGAGTCATGGAGATTACATAATACTCCGAGACCACATAGTGTAGCCTTAGGTTATATGACTCTCATGCTTCAGTATTGTTAGACATGTTTGTACATAAAATAGTATAGAAAATGCAAGGCCAGTGCCACATGACAAACCTTTAGCCATGTAATTAGATGCAACCATACAAGCAATAATAGTACTATCTCTGGAGACAACCCATTAAAGTCATGTGGGAGCGCTGCCTGCTGAGCCAGACCTCATGCGGATCATCTGGAGTACACACATTTACTACACAGTGCATAGCAGGTCATTGTACCAATAGATTTCTGATTTTATTGCTGTGGAGCCATAATTCTTTACATTTTCTCACTGTACATATTTTGAGGGGCATTCATTATTATTGGCGCTAGTTTTTGGGTTTTTTTGGCGCCAGATTTATATAAAATAGGCATGAGGGGGCTGATTGGTATGATAAACTATGGAATATTTTAGGGAACAAGAGACTGTTGGTTTCGGGATTTTTTATGCCGCCAAGTGAGCTCACTGCAAATGGGTCCACTGAGGCTGTGTCGCCCGGTGGCTTACTGAAACCTGGAGCCGACCCAGAGAATAATGATCCATGTTTCTTATAGATATAGCTGTGTCTCATCTGAACCACACTGCTATACGGTGAACAAAATTATTAATAATAATCAGGATATATCCCTTCATGCACTTCATGGTTTCCTTGATAGACCAGCAGCTAGCGTGTGCTGAGTGTGGTTAAGTCTATCATCTTACAATAACACCTATTTTAGGTTCCTACTTACAGTATAAGGTGACATTATATTATATATTCATATACATACATTACTGCAAATCACATTTATTAAAAAAAGCTTTCTGCTGTGTTTTTTTGTAATAAAGATAGGACTGTATGCCATGCCCTAGTCGTCCACCAGATGTCTCTATACAGTACAGTTGTGTATGAAGAATACTGTACCAGCCTGCAGATGGCATGGATTTCCTCTTGGAGATAAGTATTATACAATGCAAGGTTATGCCGTAATTTTGCTGATCATTAAATCATGTGGTTGCTATGTACAGTAGTACTTTCAGAATTACCGTTTTATTTATTTTTAAATTTTTTATACTATTTCATAAATACTGACTAGCCTGATATCTATTCTGCAGTGCCATATGGTCTGTGCATACTGTGAATATCATGTCTGCAGAAGACACCCTCAATATAAAAGGATATTCTCATGGTTATTCTGCAACACATGGACTTGGAGAGTTGAAGGTTAAGAATGTCATTTTTGTTCCCAGCATATAACAATTTCCTCATGAGGCCTATAGAGATGTGAACATTTTTCCAGATTTTCTCCGCAGTGTAATGTGCAACAGCTGTGCCAAACATCGTTGCCTTCCCCTAAACCAACGTAAACCCTCATTCTATATCCTCATGGGCTAAAACGACAAATTACACGCTATATTACTAAGCGCCACATACATAACAACAGGAAACGAAGCAGAGAGACACCATTACCAAGGGCAAATGTACAATAAAGAGTAGCCAGGTCTATGCCTGCCTATTGGATGTCTACAGTATCTACTTTTTATACCATCATTTTATAGAGAGAGATAACTTTGTACTGATTTTGGACACTTATCTGAATAACATATTACACAGATGTTGCCTTTATGTATTATTTAAAGTTTATATTGTGTCACTGCTGTAAAAGAAACTTGAAACGTAACCTGCTACCAGGTTTTACCCCATTGAACTATTGTCCCTCTCAGGTAGGGTGTAAAATGTCTTTTCTAGTACTCCCTGCCTTATGTGAAATTTCACCCGATTAGCTATAATAAATCCTCTCCAAAGGCATGTGAAAATGAGCAGAGAAGGGCCATATTTGCCAGAGATTAGTGAATTTTAGAGGCTGCAAGGGGATGGACGGTTCAGATGCTCCTATCTTAGGTTTTATAGTAGCTAGAAACATGCTTATGGTGCCAAATTTAAAAATAAGAGTTTCATAGCTTCAGTCTAGTGGTTCAGTAACGGGAGGAACAGGCAGTTGGAAATCTCCAGTTCTGTAGATCACAAAAGCACAAACCTGATGTGACATGGAGGATGGGATTCTTATCTTTAATATAACACCAAAAATGTATTTAGGTTCTATAGAACCAGGGAGATCTGAAGTGACACTCTGTTTGCAGTCTCTAGACTCATCTCAGGCAAAATGTGACTCTTCTGTGCTCATTTTCACACAAGTTTGGAGGAGATTGATTTTGTAGGTTAATAGGTGAAATTTCACATAAAAGTAGGAATTTTAGAAAGAACACTAGCCCTGAGGGGGCTAGTAGTATAATGGTGTAAAATCTGGTGACAGGTTCCATTAAAAATAAAAATAGCACAACCATGAGGGAAATCTGATGGACATTTAAAAGTCAATGGGATATTTAAGGTTTTCAATGAGATCCATTTCATTTTCAGTACTTAGTATTCATGTGTAGACAAAGCCAGAGACAATGCTGTATATTGTGATCATTTCGATGGGATTTTTTCCATAACCATTTTAAACCTACGTGTTAGTCACTGTATAAATACAAGAGGGAAAAATGAGAACTATGTGCCTCTCACAGCAAAGCCTTGTAGTTTACAAGCTTCTGAGAGAGCCAAGACATCTGAAGTATCCTGAAGGAACGAAGCCCATGAAAAATGTTTTCTTTGGAAAACGCACATGTTGTTTTTTCCATTCTTGTCTCCCAACAGTGGAGTGTTAAAGGTCTTCAGGTCAGGCACTCTGGGACTGCGGTCATTCATTATGTACTCTTCCTCTGTAGAGTTTACAGAAAAAGAGAACAGATAAGTACCAGGCTTTAAGAAGAAAAATGTAAGAGGTTGGTTTAGAAATGAGAACTGAGACTGCTTCATAAATCCCACATTTAAAGAATTGAGACTCCAACCAAGGAGATCCTAAAGAGCCAAGACATAGTCACCTAGCCAAAAATGCAGGTCTCCCCCCACTTCACATACAACATCTGACTCTAATCAGCCTGTATTCCCAAAATCCTTTGCTGTAATGGACAATTCAGTATTAGACAAGGATTTGTAGTGGATCCAGGCTCCTTTACGACTTTTGCTCCAGATCAGTGACATTGTTCGGCCTGTTATTGATGGCCATGTGACTGTGAGCTATAGAAGTCTTTCACATGACATTTGTGTGTTCCACCATTCACAGGAGTGGTCAGCCAAAGGAACAATAGGGCACATAACAATGCATCTATAAAAATAACAAAAACATAGTAGGCTTTTTATATGTATGTAGTACTATATATACAATGTCTGCCACAGTCTGGGACTCCCATGTGTAGTACAGATCATCAGTACTGATGGCACGCTACCTCTTTGGACTATTCTTATATATTAAAATGGACCCTAAAAAGGAACAGATAACACTATCCCATTAAAAGAAGTCTTGGATCAAAATCAAGGAAGATACTGTATATCTGGGGTACTTACTCATAGCTGAGTAACTGTGGTAATCTACTTATATGTGTTGTCCATGGCCTCCTTCCTTCTAAAATCAACTTTTATAATTATGTTAATGAGTCTGAGTGTGCACTTCATGCTGTAATCTCAGGGGGGAGGGTGAGACATCGTAACAGTCTGTAAGGCCAGATCACAGAGGGGCTAGGGTCGTTTTGGGCATCTCCCTATCATATGAATTAAATCAGCAATTAGAAAGTTACACCTAGAACAACAGGCATCTTCGCCTAGTCTAAAATGGTTTAACAATTTTGGAGTATAATGTACAGAATGGATTAAAAATAATTGAGAATTAACAGATGATTTATTACAGGAAATCTTATCAATCATATTCAATGCATTACTCCATTCTTCTAGAGACAAATCCTCCAGGGCTGCTTTCCATTTAAGATGGCCAGGCTATCAGCATCACCACCCCTCAAAAACCCAACGCTCCCTAAGTCCTAACACCAGAGTCCACTAATTCAAATAATGGATGACTTTCCGACCTAAACACATCCTCCTACTGGGCAGCCTCATAAGCCGATTGAATCTAATCATAATATCACCAACCTCTGGAATCAAGCCCATGTTCCAAACTTAATTCCTCATAAGACTTTAGTCCATTAACCCCAAATGCATGTTCCCAATTAATAATATCCCTCTGACATCACAAATACACATTCTCTGTAGATCCAAGGGACCACTTACCCAAAAAGGGGTCTCACTACAAACTCCATTAACACCAATTAATATTTTTACTTTATCCCATACTCCCTGAAACATAACACTAGTGGGATACCTTTTAACCCTGTGATTATAAGAAAGCAACACTATTATATTTGTGCAAATAAGTGTACCCTGCCATAAGATATAACATATAAGAGGCACATTCAAATCCATCAAATACTGTATTTAAGCCGCTAAAAAATATCTTGTCATAGTTCATACTGTACATTATACTGTAGGTTTGGGACACCAGACAATGCAGCGGGCCTGTTCTAGATGAGCAGCACAATAGGTTTTAAACAAAATCTTGAGTAAAAAAAGTGTCAGACCGCTGATATAAACAGATCGCACTGAAGATATTTCCATAGTCTAGAAGAATGCAACTTGTTATTCACAAGGCCAGTGATTTCCTGCTTGTCCTCCTGATTAGGGCCATCTGCTGACTCCGGCCTTTGTCCAGGAAAACAGATCCCCCTCATTCATCCGTGTAAATATCCTATTTCCTCACAGCACCAAGTTATATTACTGAATGACTTCACAGGCGGAAGAAGCTACAGGGGGGTCAATGAAAGAGTTTAAACAGCTCTTAGGTATAAAACAGCCTAAAAGTATTTTACATTTCTTAATAATAGAACAAAAAATATAACTAATGTTTAAAGATTGTACAAGACTACACACAGCAGATGCAAATACTAAACCTATCAATCTTATTAGGACGTGGTATATGCATGGTGCTCATATAGAGGGTGTAGTATATGATAGATATAAATCTGTATAATACGGAAATGACGAAGAATGAAACTGTTAATTTTTTCCTGAGCCTCTGATCCACTAATGTGGACATGATTGGCTCCCAATTTCATACGGCTCACAAATTTCATATGATAGTAGTAGACTTTGGAATGTATCAACTACAAGGAAACCTATGAAAAGACCAACCTTTAAGGAAGACCACCTCCTTATAGAGACCTGATTCCCTCTCTTCGCTTATTTAGGAGACCACATTTCCTGCAACTTCTGTCAGTGGTCTTAAAGATACATAGGATAGACAAGAATGTATACCATGTTGCAATATCATATTGAATTAATAATAATCTTTATTTATATAGCGCCATCAAATTCTGTAGTGCTTTACAAATCA
Source organism: Engystomops pustulosus (assembly GCF_040894005.1). Taxonomy (NCBI): domain Eukaryota; kingdom Metazoa; phylum Chordata; class Amphibia; order Anura; family Leptodactylidae; genus Engystomops; species Engystomops pustulosus. The sequence continues at coordinate 35,536,357 of NC_092414.1, forward strand.
TAATATCGATTTGGTTAAAGGTTAAAGGAAATCTACCACCAGGATCAAGGTTTGTAAACCCAGCACACTGACATACTGTTGTGTGCCCTCTCTGTCAGGATCTGCTCCTCTTTTGGCTTCTTAAGCCCTTGTTTTTATGAAAAAAAGGTGGTAAAACCTTTAAATATGCAAATGAGCCTAACGGTTGACATCTATTGAACCTGGAACCGCTCAGCCTCATTTGCATAATTTTTAAAACTTTTTTTCATAAAAACAAGGGCTTAAGAAACTAACATAAGAAAAGGTTCTCAAAGAGGGGACACACACCAGTATGTCAGTGTGCTTGGTTTACCTATCCTTAATCCTAGAGGTAGATGTCCTGATAGAAGTCCAAATTCATGCTTGGGTAAAGGTGGACACATAAGTAATCGTATGGTGGGGCAGATGTGGGTCCCATGGAGCTTTGTTTTGCTCCATCCGTAGAAAGGTCTGTGCAGCTTGCAATCACCTCTATGACAAGTGCCTCCCTGGTCTAGGATGTAAGTGCCAGGAAGTTTATATTACTGCACTGGTGACGTACTGTACCTCATCATCTATTATACGCTTCTACTTCAAAGTAAGAATTGCGCCGAACCCTTTTAATGTTTAACAGTCCCATTAATGGGGCTCACAGTGACACCTCCTTTCCATTTCACTTATACACTTGTAATAATCGTAAGAAAGTAATTAACCCAGAATTGTGAAGTTTTTCTGATATACTTGACCCCCCACCGCCTGTGCCCATCCATCACATGCCACCTATTTAATGCTTTTAAGAGGATGTAGACCACACAGCTGCGGATGTATAGGATCTGGTTTGGGGTGGTATGTGATCCTAGCTGCTGAGACTGTGCTGCTCCTTAGAATAGCTCACATCGCCTGGAAAAAATCAGACTGATTCTACATCAATCACCGTGACAATATGTTTTGTATTAATGTTGTAATGGACCGTATATGCGCTCGACTCTCTTTACTCGGCACATGACCCTAAGAATGTTCCTAACTTCTGCAGCCAAAATTATGTTTGGCATTACTGTAGCATGACTAATGTAAAATATAGTGGATTCACATTTCAAGGCTGTTACAGACAGTGTTTTTTTTATTACAATCCAAAGACAGGGGCCACATTTTGGTATGTGCTATAAGCACTTCCTCAGTCCTGATTGTTATATACAGGCAGTCCCCGGGTTACATACAAGATAGGTTCTTTAGGTTTGTTTTTAAGTTGAATTTGTATGTAAGTCGGAACCATATATTTTATAATTGTAACCCCAGACAGATTTTTTTTGGTCTCTGTGACATTTGGATTTTAAAAATGTTAGATTGTCATCTAACAATAGGACTAACAATAAAGCTTCATTACAGACACCTTTAATAACTGTTATAGCTGTTCATTATAGCCTAAGGCGAAAGTACAGCAAATTACCAATTACCAGAGGTACGTTTGTAACTAGGGGTTGTATGTAAGTCGGGTGTTCTTAAGTAGGGGATCGCATGTATTGGGAAAAATTGATCAATAGCCACTACACTATTTTTATATCAGCAAGATCTGGTCTTAAAATGTAATTTGCTCACTATATTTTGAACCATTATATATAAAATCCTATAAAATCTGGGTCACAAGCAGTATCTACCTTTGCCCACCAGATGGTGCCATTGGCAATGCCTAGAATTTTCAGGCTTTAAACCTGTGACAGATGTTCTAATGTGCTTTTATAGATTTAGGTTTCATCGTAGCCGTTTCCTAGACAACAAGGAATCACAGGATGCCTATAAATGTAGCATTAACCCTTAACAACCCTCCGTCAGGAAAGGAAGGAATAGTCTCAGCTAGCAATTCCCTTTTCCCGTTTCCTCCTTTCTGTATGTGATGACAGATTCAGCTGTAGCTTCCTGTCATTCTGGGCTCCTCTGTTTGGAGGAAAACATATGAGCAATATTAGCATTTGGCAATAGCAGGATCTGTTTTTGTCTTAATATGGACAGAAAGGAAGGATAATAGAATAGCAACAGCTGCTGTAGTGCGGGAATACGGGGGTTACTGTGCTATGAAATCTTCTTACTGCTGGGTTTTTCACGCCTATTTACGAGTCTCCTGTTGCGGCAGAGACTATGGGGGTGGGGACTGTTTTCAGCTATCAACCTGGAATCTCATTCCGGCTAAAGGTTCCATCTTTAATTCCTTGTTGTGCGGAATAAGAGCGCAGGGTTATATTGTACGGCTGTTTAACACACAAAATGGGACTTAATCCATTTGGCAGGCACAAGAATCTGCACTTTATTCTAGTCCTTTATTGTCAGTTCCGAGAGGCTGGTAGAGCGTGCCAGCGCTCAGTGGGTGATAGATTGTTGCAGCATTAAAGTGGGTCATCACGGCCCCTTCCAACACTAAAAAAAAAATCCTTACCTTTAAATTTTTTATTTGAAGTTACCATTTCCTGCACACAGCCCTTCACATCAGACACAGCGGACAATGCTGGGCTTTATCGCTCCATTTCTGATCAATAACACATGAGCCGCGTGATAATTCGATTAAACACAGGAAAAGCTTTATCCTGTCGGTGGAGCTGCGGACACTGCATCCCAGGAAGCTGCGATTTCAATATTTTAACATATTCAGAAAATAGAATAAAAAAATGTATCAGGATGATGCAGCAACAAAGGAAACATCTGGCTTTTATTTAGCTCTTGCGTCCTATTGATTCCAGATTTGTGTTTGGTCTCTTTTGTTTGTACAAATAGTAAGATTTAAAGCAGAGCTTTGAGGAATTATACTGTACATAGCTCTTATAATCTCTAACAAAATGGGCGCATGATGCCCTTGATACAAAACAAGGGGGCACATATACTTACCCGGTCCCTGCGCGACGAGGATGAAGTCTGCTGCGATTCATGAAGATCGTGCGCCCGATATCCTGCATGTAATGCTTCCCCGATCAGGGGAAGTGCTTGGCTTGCGACACAATTTTGAAGTTAAATCAACGGTTTGTCCCTATCCACTGCATAGAGTCCAACTGAGGGTGAAGGTTATGACTTATACTTACATATATTCCAATGTACTAAATGGCTGCAGTATTATTGGTACCACACATCTACTATAGCATTTATGGGCAAAAATGCCCAGGTAGTAGGCATAGTAGCTGCAGTGGGCTCTCACAAATGCAAGGGCCAGTCACCACCAACATTTGCATGTATCTGATAAAATAAATCTAGCCAAATTCAAAGTCTTGCCAAGAGGACCCACGGATATAGTCATAATCATATGGTCATTATAGCATACAGACATAGGGGGGGGACTATGGCCTCCTGATTAGATATAAGCGAGCATACTCGTTCGAGCTTGATGCTCGTTCGAGTATTGGCGTACTAGAAACGGCTCGTTGCTCGGACGAGTATTTTGCCGGCTCGAGAACGAGTTTTCACTTAACGAAACACAGTGAACACAGGATCATTTAAGGATCATTAAGGATTATTTAAGTGAAGAACACAGTGAACTACACATTGCAGATGTTTCCGTACATCTGCTAACTTATCAGAAGACATTAGTGCAGAACGGTGTTCTTCATAATAGTATGTGAAGAACAATATGTGTGAAGAACACATTGCAGATGTTTCCATACATCTGCTAAGTTAGCAGCTGCTATTGAGCAGCAAATGGTTATCTTGAATGGTTGCAGATTACAGCAAGTATGAGGTGCAGGGTAGAAACACCCCTCGCTGACCACTTGGAGTGAAGGTGGTATAGTATAGGGCAAAATAATGCCAGGACGAGCCCCGATAAATGTACCCATTGTATCTATATGTGACATCATATACATATGTATTATGTCTGGTTAACGGGTTTAAGGAAATCTCACTGCGGAGGAAGTTTCAGCACACAGCAGGAGAAGGAAAGGGATCCTTGCACACAGTAACAGCCTGTGAATCCATCAGAGGCGTAATTTTCCATGGTTTTTCTTATCACATCCTGGAAAACTTTGCATATTTTCCCAGAATCCCCCTAGTGGAGCATCCATGGCTATAAGACTCCACACGCCTACATGGTGACCGTAACTGGCAGTCTCCATAAGGAGAACTCTTACCTTCCGACTCTAGTCACAAGCCTCTCACCGAGCTAAACCAGTTCCCTGCGCTGTACTGAGGAGACCCAAGCAGCTGGAAACATTGCTGTCTACAGTTGTGAGTCTGTTCCTTCTGAAATAGATATATTGGTTTGGTTTTAACCCCGCATCATGTCATAAGGCCTCTTATAGGTAATGCTTGATGTCAAGAGAACTGCCTTACAAAGTAACTAAAAGAGGTGTGGTATTCCTTATCCCATCTTGGAAAACTGCATATTTTCCACTGGATCTGGGACAGTTGGGAGGTAAGAGGTATTATAATGCAAATAATGGTGTTAGTAAAAATTTCAGCAGTGGGCATCTCATACGCAGATAAAGAGAACATCTACGGTTATGTATTGTATGGTGACGTAGAGACAGGGATGTAAAAGGGTTCTGTACAGTTACAGATTTGTCCTTCCTCATTGTGGCAGGAGATGTCAAGATACAGGTGTCACATGATGGCCAACTATTTTATACAATGGTGATTTAGGCTCAAAGTCACATTCTATATGTTATATGCTACAGTTGGTACGGAGCGTATTCAGACCCCTTTTAAATGTTTCCTCTTTGTTTCATTGCAGCCAATTGTAAGTTATATTTTTTTGCTCATTAATGTACTCTGCTCCCCATCTTGACAGAAAAAAACTGAAATGTAGATATTTTTGCTAATTTATTAAACAAGAAAAACAGAAATATCACATTATCCTAAATATTCAGACCCTTTGCTCAGTATTGAGTAGAAGCACCTTCACAGGTGCAGCCATGAGTCTTCTTGGGAATGATGCTACAGGTTTTTCACACCTGAATTTGGGGATCCTCTGTATCTTCCTTGCAGGTCCTATCCAGTTCCCTCATGTTGGATTGTGAATGTTGGTGGAAGCCATTTTCAAGTCTCTCCAGAGATGCTCAATTGGGTTTAGGTCAGAACTGTGGCTGGGCAAGTCAAGAATGGCCACAGAGTTGTTCTGAAGCCGCTGCTTTGTTATTTTAGGTGTGTGCTGAGGTCCAGAGCACTCTGGAAGAGGTTTGCATCCAGGACATATCTGTACTTGGCCACATATCATGATGCTGCTACCACCATGTGTCGCTTTGGGGATTGTATTTGGCAGGTGGTAAGCAGTGCCTGGTTTTCTCCATACATACTGCTTAGACTTAACACTAAAAAGTTCACTCTTCATCTCATCAGAGCAGAGAATCTTATTTTCTCATTGCCTGGTTTTCATATGTCTTGCACTAAGAAGAAGCCTCTGTAGGTAGACTCTTCCATAAACCCACAACTGGTGGAGGCTGCAGTGATTTTATGAAACTTTCTCCCTTCTCCTTACTGCATCTCTGGAGCTTGTCCACAGTGATATTTGGATTCTTTTTTTTACCTCTATCATCAAGACTCTTCTCCCATGATTGCGGAAGAGTTGTAGTCATCCTAAACTTCTTCCATTTAAGGACTACGGAGGTCACTGTGCTCTTAGTAAACTTGAGTGCTGCAGAAATTGTTTTGTAACCTTGGCCAGATTTGTGTTTTGCCACAATTCTGTCACTGAGCTCCTTGGAGAGTTCCTAAGACCTCATGATTCTTATGTGGTATGACATGCTGTCATGGGTGCTCCTGCAACCCACGTCTCGGGTTGTAGCTGCACCTGTATCCCTCCATGCAGTGGCACCCCAACCCAGCAGCCATTCTTACCTATCCATGCTCCAGTAACTGCTTGGGCGCGTGTACACCGGCTTTGTGAGATTAAAGGGCCAATGTGTCAATAATTGCTGCCCCTGATATATTACCTGCCTCAATAAATTGCCTGCCTCTTTCTTTGAGCCCTTCCGGATCTTCGCGCCTTGATGCCTAAGAGAAAGCTTGTTTTGAGACTTTTGCAATTATCTGTTATGACCTCTACTTCCGTTCTTGATATTGATTTCCTGCCTCCTGTCTTGATCTTCTGCTACGTCCCCGACTCCAATCCGGTGCTGCTTGTCTTAACCTCCAGCCTGACTATGACTCTGATTCTGCGTGCCATTTTTGTATCTTGCTTTGGCCACTACCGCGGGCAAAGTCGAGCCTGTGGAGCAACCTGGTGGTATCCTGTCGCAGCAAGTCCAACACGCTTTGTGGTGGGCTCTGGTGCATACCGGGTGCCACTTAGCCTCCGTTCCCAGGTGTCAGCTTATGTGTCATCGATTGTTCAGTGGGTCCACCACCACCAACCCTGACACATGCACTGTGAGCTGTGAGGTCTTATATAGACAGGTGTATATAGACAGGTATTTAATGAAGTCCAATCAGTTTAATTAAACACAGCTGGACTCCAATGAAGGAGTAGAAGCATCTCAAGTAGGATCAGAAGGAAATGAACAGCATGTGAATTAAATATGAGTGTCACAGTGAAGGGTCTGAATACTTATGAAAATGTTTTTCTTGTTTAATAAATGAGCAAAAATATCTACATTTCTGTATTTTTTTTTGTCAAGAGTGTACATTAATAAGCACAAAAAACAACTGCTTTGATCTTACAAATTGGCTGCAATGAAACAAAGAGTGGAAGGGGTCCGATTTTCTGTACCCACTGTAAATAATAGTTATTTAATACAAATAAGAAACTATTTTACTGTGAAAAATATAAATCAAAATAGAATAATATAGAGAGGTCTGGTTACTGCAAAAATGCAGTGTGGCAGAAGTGGTAAAAGGAAAAATGTTTTGGTTAGGCAGCACACTGTGCATACAAGTAGTATAGAGCCGCAGTAGCTTTCTGCACTTAAGAATGGCCTCCTATACACCATGAAGTAGCTGTAGGGCACTGTATGCCTATGTATGGTCTAACAAGGCCTTGTGATACAACCTCATGAAGGACTAGATTTCCTCATATGACTCTACTGTCCAGTCACATTTGTAAGTCAATATAACAAAAAGCAGCACAACATGGTTTTGAAGGAAGTAACCTTAACCTCTTAACGACCTGGCCCATTTTTGCTTTTTCATTTCCATTTGTCACTCCCCCAACAATTACATAGTGATGGTATTTTAATATTCCATGCTGTGTTCTGGGAAGTGGGAAAAAAATTCCAAATGTAGTGAAAAGGGTGAAAAAATGCATTTTTGCCATTTTCTTGTGCGCTTAGATTTTACGTCTTTCACTGTGTGCCCCATGACATGTCTACTTTATTCTTTTGGTTGGTGTGATCATGGGGATAACAAATTTGTAGAAAAAAGAAAACGAAAGGGAAATATCCGCTCACTCACGTTGTTGCAAACAGCGTGTTGAAGATCACATTCTCCTCTGCAGCCCCCGGTGCAAGGAATCAATCAGTCCTGCCGGCCGACCGGAACATGTTTGAAAAGTAGGGAAGTATTCCAGCACTCAAAAAATCTTCTAAAATGATAGCATTTTATTCTTTACATTAATAATTAATATTAATTATATTACATTAATATTTTGAGGGATTTTGCCATCCATCTGGCGCTAATAACTTTTTTATACTTTGGTGTACGGAGCTGTGGGTGGTTTCATTTTTTTAGACTTTTGATTACGTTTCGAATGCTACCAACAACCTTTTGATCACTTTTTATAGATTTTTTTTATATTTTTCAAAAGTGGCAAAAGTGCTATTTTCAACTTTAGGTGCTTCTTTCCATTACGAGGTTAAACGCAGTGAAAAAAAACATTATATTTTGATAGATTGGGCATTTTAAGATGCAGCGATCCATAATGTGTTTATGATTTTCACTGTTTATTTATATTTATATCAGTTCTAGGGACACTCGGTGAAAAAACGTCATTATATTTTGATAGATCGGGCATTTTAAGATGTAGAGATTCCTAATGTGTTTAGGATTTTCAGTTCTAGTGAAAACGGGGTGATTTAAATTTTTTCTATTTATATATATATTTTTTAAAATTTTTACTTTTACTAGTTTTCAGACCCCTAAGGGTACTTAAACCCTAGGTTGTCTGATTGATCCTACCATATACTGCCATACTACAATATGGTGATTTTACAACTCATTCATTACAATGTGAATACCGCACATTGTAATGAAATCGTTAAAACGAGACAGCCTCGAGTCTTCAGAAGTTCGCCAATGCACAGCCATCCTTTTGAAGCAGCCAGCAGCTTTGCCGGCAACGATCCGCAGGATAACAGAGATCACGGGTGTTACCGGTAAATCTTTGCTGCAATATGCAGCAAAGAATAAGGCCCCTTCCACACTTGCGTTTTTCACGCGCGTATTCTGCACGTGCTTTTGACACGCAGAACTTGCATTGCACTCTGACCCATTGTAATCAATGGGCTTTTTCAGACGTGCATTTTTTTTCACGCACACACGCAGGTTTTTTTTAACACGCGTTTAAATCTCGACATGCTCTACTTTTGCAAGTCACGCGCGTGAAGAACGCACCATACAAGTCTATGGAGATGCATCAAAAACGCATTGCACTCTGAGACACATGCAAGTGCAATGCAAGTGCAATGTGTTTTTCACGCATCAATTGCCATAGAAAGATAGAGCTCAGTACTGAGTCCTTTTCACGCGCGTTATCTGCGCGTGAAAAACGCATTGAAATTGATTGAAAATGCTTGTGAAAAACTGAGACACTGAACAAATTCTGACTGAAAACTGATTGAACTCTGATGCAAAATGTCAGTTTTTCACTGACCAAATCCTGATCGCACCCTGATCAAACTCTGACGTGTTCTGCAACGCAAGTGTGGAAGGGGCTTTACTGGCTATGGAGATGGCTCAGCCCGTACGCCCTCTCCCTGCACCCGCACCAGATGCATGCTGTACTACGGCACACGTTGGGAAGGGGTTAAATACAGTGCTTCAATGAAGAATCTTTAAAAGCATGTCAAACTAATATACAAAAAAGTTGATTACCGAAGCAGCGCGGACTGTGCTCTCCATGCTTGAGATCTCCTCTACATCCACTTAGTTATCCAGGAGTGATAAGCTGGTTTCTCACCTACTGTTTTCCTGACAAAATGATTTTGTTCTCAATAAAAACTGTTCATTACACTTCCAACAGTAAATAAAGTTGGAAAAAGACGCATCAAGTCCAACCTTTAAGAATGAAACAAATGTTTTTTCCCCGTAACCTGTGATATTTTGTCTCTCCAGAAAGGCATCCAGGCCTCTCTTGAACATATACATAGAGTCCGCCATAACAACCTCCTGCGGCAGAGAGTTCCACAGTCTCACTGCTCTTACAGTAAAGAATCCCTGTCTATGACGATGGCACTACTGCCTCTCCTCTAGGTGTAGAGGATGCCCCCTGTCCTGGTAACAGGCCTAGGTATAAAAAGATCTTTGAAGAGATATCTGTACTGACCATTCAGGAATTTGTCCATTATACCGAAGTATTCCCTCTGTCTTATTTTTTAATAACCCCATTAATCTATAATTATATTCTAGCCCCCCAACTCCCTTAAAAATCTTTGTTGTTCCCCTCTGCAACTGTTCCAGTTCTACAATGTCCTTTTTATACAATACATGGCATGTTTTTACTGCTGATCTTGCTTCAGATTACAGCTTGCATTATTCAACTACACTCACCGGACACTTTATTAGGTGCACCATGCTAGTAACGGGTTGGACCCCCTTTTGCCTTCAGAACTGCCTCAATTCTTCGTGGCATAGATTCAACAAGGTACTGGAAGCTTTCCTCAGAGATTTTGGTCCATATTGATATGAGGGCATCACACAGTTGCCGCAGATTTGTCGGCTGCACATCCATGATGCGAATCTCCCGTTCCACCACATCCCAAATATGCTCTATTGGATTGAGATCTGGTGACTGTGGAGGCCATTTGAGTACAGTGAACTCATTGTCATGTTCAAGAAACCAGTCTGAGATGATTCCAGCTTTATGACATGGCGCATTATCCTGCTGAAAGTAGCCATAAGATGTTGGGTACATTGTGGTCATAAAGGGATGGACATGGTCAGCAACAATACTCAGGTAGGCTGTGGCGTTGCAACGATGCTCAATTGGTACCAAGGGGCCCAAAGAGTGCCAAGAAAATATTCCCCACACCATGACACCACCACCACCAGCCTGAACCGTTGATACAAGGCAGGATGGATCCATGCTTTCATGTTGTTGACGCCAAAATCTGACCCTACCATCCGAATTTCGCAGCAGAAATCAAGACTCATCAGACCAGGCAACGTTTTTCCAATCTTCTACTGTCCAATTTCGATGAGCTTGTGCAAATTGTAGCCTCAGTTTCCTGTTCTTAGCTGAAAGGAGTGGCACCCGGTGTGGTCTTCTGCTGCTGTAGCCCATCTGCCTCAAAGTTCGACATACTGTACGTTCAGAGATGCTCTTCTGCCTACCTTGGTTGTAACGGGTGGCGATTTGAGTCACTGTTGCCTTTCTATCAGCTCGAACCAGTCTGCCCATTCTCCTCTGACCTCTGGCATCAACAAGGCATTTCCGCCCACAGAACTGCCGCTCACTGGATCTTTTTCCTTTTTCGGACCATTCTCTGTAAACCCTAGAGATGGTTGTGCGTGAAAATCCCAGTAGATCAGCAGTTTCTGAAATACTCAGACCAGCGCATCTGGCGTCAACAACCATGCCACGCTCAAAGGCACTCAAATCACCTTTCTTCCCCATACTGATGCTCGGTTTGAACTGCAGGAGATTGTCTTGACCATGTCTACATGCCTAAATGCACTGAGGTGCCGCCATGTGATTGGCTGATTAGAAATTAAGTGTTAACGAGCAGTTGGACAGGTGTACCTAATAAAGTGGCCGGTGAGTGTATATCATCTTTTATTAATCTAAATAATTAATCTAAACAGCTGTGGACATTACTGAGGATGATGAAGTACTGCAGATGGACCAGGAGGAGGTGGGAGGTACTATTGTTCAAGGCAAAGGGGGAGCACTGCCAAGATTCCCCAAGGTGCCAGTTGCCATTGGACCACCCACCCATATGCTCTGATGGGCTCTGCAGCCATCTTGCAAGCTGCTTTGATCAGTTTACAGGCGGGCAACCATGCTGAATAAGAGACTGCCCCTGCTAGTCCAGTGCTGCCGGAGAACCATGTTCTAAAGCTGCGGACTGAGGACTTCCCTCTGCTAGATAAAGGTACTGACTTGGACACCTTTTTGCTGGCTTTTGAAAACAATTGTCAACAGTACCATGTGCACCACCTTACCCCTTGTCCAGCAAGACCATCCTGACTTATGAGGATATCAAGCAGGCTCTGGTCCTTCAGTACAAACTGACCCCTGAGTCCTAACGGAAAAAGCTCCAGAGTTTGCAGCGGGGGTCTGCTGACAGCTGGACTGACCACATGAGGTCCCTCCTCAGAGCAGTGGACCAATGGACCTAAGGACTGGGACTTACCACCTTCCTGTAGCTGAAGGAGCAAATCGCCACTTGGCAGTTTTTCTTTAATTGGCCAGATGATTTACAGTAGCACATTCATGACCGGAAGCCAAAGGAGGCTTTGGAAACAGCTGGCCTGGCAGATGAGTACAGCAACATTCGGACTATGGAGGCCAGGGGGTAAGACAAACCTTTTACCCCTGTCCCTGAACCCAAGGGCACCTGCCCATGCTCCCCTCTCCACATCAGTCATCTGTGTAAACAGCCAGGACCCCTCAAAGCCATGTGTCCACAGCGCCACAAGGGCCCGGTACCTTCCCTGAAACCATGCCATGTGACTGAAAGACACTGGGGCTGAGCTGCTCCTCATATGGCCTGAACTGGTGTCTCCACAGGATTTGATACCCGGGAAAACCCTCACAGTGTCCGGAATTGGAGGAACTTAACTGGCACTGCCCATTGCCAAGGTGTATTTGGACTGGGAAGCGGGCGGCTATTGTCACAGTATGTGACCCCAGAATCCACAAGGACTGATCCCTCAGCCAGCAATATGCAGCCTACCACTGTAACTGATATTGAGATTGATCATTATGAGAGTGATGTTGGTAGTCTCTTCTATGTCCAGCCAGGAGTTTCAGGCAGCGTAAGAAGCTGTCGCCAGCTTGAAAACTCTTAAGGAGCAAGCTCTTAAGTCCTGAAAGTCCTTCGTACTTGGACCCTGAGCGTGTGGTCTAAGACCAAGGACAGCTGTGCCGGGTGATGGTCTGGAAGTATGCACCGGAGGCGTGGCCCAGGGACCGACAATTAGAGGTACCCTATCCGTTCTGGTCTGAGTTGTTGCGGATAGCTCATGAGATTCCGATGGCCAGCACCTAGGGATTATTATAACAGACTAGCCCTGAATTTCTACTGGCCAAAAATGGGGGCTGATGTGGCTGCCTACTGCCATTCATGCAAAACCTGTTGAAGGATGGGGAAGGCTGGGCTGTGCCTCTAAAGCCCCTCTGGTGCCTCTGCCGATAATTGATGAACCTTTCAGGAGGGTAACTAGAAATCTTCTCCTGGGTGGGTTTTCTCCAGGAAATGCTTACTGGCAGAGGAACCAAGTTCATGTCAATATTGATGGAATCCCTCTGTAAATAAATAGAGGTGCAACATCTGGTGGACAGCCCGTGCAATCTACAGATCAATGGCACTCTAAAACAAATGCTTTGGATGTTACCTGATGCCCTCCCACACCTGTTATTTGCCTACTGGGAGGCTACACAGGTCTCCCCCTTTCAGCTCCTGTATGGGCGACGGTTATGGGGACCTCTGGCTGTGGTGAAAGAGGCCTGGGAAGCAGAATTAACCACCCCTGAAGTGTCGGTTGCGCTGTCATGTCATCCGCTTCTGTGACAGAATGACGGCTTTAACGCAGCTGGTACATGACAATATGGTGCAGGCCCAGGTGGTATGACCAGAATGCCAATGAGAGGACATACCAGGAGGGTCAAAAGGTGTGGGTTCTGGACCGTGTACCACAAAACTACCTGGGAAGGCCCATACCTCGTGCATACCTCCTGGTCACCCTGGACCCAGCTGAAGGAAGGCGGAAAGCCTACCATGTAGACATGATGAAGGCACATCATGAGTGGGAGGCATGCGCCCTCCCAGTAGGTAATCTGACAGAGGAAGGGGAGGCAGAGATTCTCCGTAGTGTGCTTGCCCAGGTCTGGGCAGGTGGAACCCTTGCTGATGTGGAGGTAAGGCATTCACTCTTGGTGGAACAGAGATCCCAGCTGTGGACCACTGTACACCCCTTTCTGGAGTTATTTAGCAACCAACTGGGAAGAACCGAGTTGGCAGTCCATCATGTGGACACCAGGGATCATCCCCAATCCAGCATTCAGTTTATGGTCTCTGCGGAGGTGCAGCAGCACATGCGGCTGGAGATTGACGAAATGCTGAAGCTGGGGGTCATTCAGGCGTCTAACAGCATGTGGGGCTCCCCTGTAGTCCTCGTTCCAAAGAAATTCCCGGATCACTCGGTTCTGTGTGGACTACAGAGGGCTCAATGCTGTCACGGTCACTGATGCGTACCCAATGCCACACATCCATGACCTGCTCGACCAGTTGGCCAGGGCAAAGTACCTGACCATCATGGATCTGAGCCGGGGTTACTGGCAGATTCTCCTGACTCATGAGGTACAAGAACACTCTGCCACTCTTCACCGTAAGGCTTGTTGGCATGAAGATTGCCCCTGCCATATTCCAGCGGATGGTCAACACCCTGCTTAAGGAACTGGAAGGAAATGCAGTCGCCAATCATGGACAACATTGCGGTCTTCAGTTCCACATGGCAAGATCACCTAGAGCAGTGATGGCGGACCTTTTCAAGACCGGGTGCCCAAACTATAGCCAAAATCCACGTATTTACTGTGAAGTGCCAACATGGCATTTGAAGTAGTAACTACCTGCTACCTGTTTTTCCACATCTTTCAATTGTATTGCCCTTTTCTCTCTGTAGAGGAAGAATGGTTGATCCAGCAGGAGGACCTCCAAAGATATTGCAGTTCTTTCACCACTTCTCACTTTTCCTGCAGTTCCAAACAGCCAATCAAGTGTCGCTGTAAAATACCGTTAAAAGCAGCATTTCTTAAGTTTGATCCTATTTGGTGAACTCTGTCCTTGGGCGATGGCCCGAGTGCCCACAGAATTGGCTCTGAGTGCCACCTCTCGCACCCATGCCATAGCTTTGCCACCACTAACCTAGAGCACCTGATGCAGGTGGGACACCGAGTAGGTGGGGGAGTGCTGAAGCCAGAGCCAGGGAAAGGGGATGCCATTGCGTCCTGGCTCAACCCCAAAGCAACAGGGGATGTCCTTCCTGGGCATGGCCAGGGCACTATAGGAGATTCATGCAACACTATAGTTGAATGGCTGAGCCCCTGACAGACCTCACCAAGAAGAACTTGCCCTCCACAGTCAATTGGTCAAACAAATACGAGAAGTTTTTCCGAGCGCTGAAGACTGCTCTGTCTACCTTCCCAGTGCTACAAGCAGCTACAAGCCGGTGAACCGACGCAAGCGAGTTTGTGCCATACTCAGCCAGATCTAACGGACCATGAACACCCCGTTATGTACCTGAGGTGGTCTATTCCACAATGGAGAAGCAATGCCTGGCAATTGTTTGGGCCCTGCAGCGTCTGCAGTCCTACTTGTACGAAGACGGATCCCAATTCCCTCAGCTGGGGAAATCCTTACTGACAGAGGAACCCAGTTCATGTCGATATTGATGGAGTCCCTCTGTAAACAAACACAAGTACCAGTGGTATGGGCCAGCCCATACCACTCACAGACCAATGGCCTGTGCGAACAGTTCAGTGGCACTTTGAAACAAATGCTTCGGATGTTGGCAGATGCCCACTGGAGTGACTGGGAGTGGTACCTCCCACACCTGCTATTTGCAGGTTCCACAGGCCTCAACCAGGTTCTCCCCAGGAGGTGGCCTATTCTACCATGGAGAAGGAATGCCTGGCAATTGTTTTGGCCCTGTAGCGTCTGCAGCCCTACTTGTATGGGCGCCATTTCATGGTGGAGATCGGATCACAATCCCCTCAGCTTGTTACACACGGTATCCGGTACCATCGGGAGGCTGTTACACTGGAACCTTGCTCTCCAACAGTACAACTTTGCCATTCCTCACGAGTCGTGAACACAGTAATGCAGATGGTTTATCCAGGCAAGGGGAGATAGCTGATGGGCGTGCGGGTGAACACAGAAGGGTATTGCCCCCTTGTGCCCCCTATAGGAGGGAGGTGTGATGAACAAGGGGATTCACATGCCAGATTTTGTCCTGTTCATCAAGCCATCTGTGAATTCCCCATCAATATCCCTTACTTCCCCCCTAGAATTTTCTTGGAAACTTTCAAAGGCTACAAAGGGGTCAAAGCAACTCTGGTTCTGGGGGTGTTAGCTATTAACTAACACCTTTTGCAGCCACAGAGACTCCGAAAGGCTTGAGCAGGTTTCCCCCCCCCCCCCATTTTTAAACAAGAGAAATGGGGGACATGTATCACAGTTTTTTCTTTCTTTGGTGAATTTTTGAGACCTTTAGCAGCTCTTTTTTGTGCCTTATGTATGATCATGTCTTTTTACTTGTGATACTTGTTCAGTTTTGCCTGTCCTGGCAGGCGCAAATTTTGGCTTCTTTTTGAAATTTTTGTTGCAAATGTCTCAAATGTCTGTACTGTTTGTCTGGTGTTTCCTTAAGGCAAATAAATATAAAATTTAGCCTGTGTTGCTATTTTATCTCAATCCACAAACCCCCACGTACATGTCTCGGTTATATACATGCTACCGGGGTTGGTTCCTCATCTTATATAATCCAGGACCGAGCATATATTAAAGGACACTTACCATCAGGATGAAGGATTGTAATCCCAGCACACTAACATACTGGTGTGTGTCCCCTCTGGCAGGATCTGCTCTTCTTTTAGCTTCATATGCCCTTGTTTTTACAAAAACAAGGCTTTAAAATATATGCAATTGAGCCTTAGGGGCTCCAGGCTCCATTAACATCTATGGAGCCTGGAGCCCCTAAGGCTCATTTGCATAATTTTGAATGCCTTTTTTGTAAAAATAAGGACATAAAAAGCCAATAGAAGAGCAGATCTTGTGAGATACATCAAGCACCAGCATCCTTGATCTTAATGGTAGATTTCCTTTAAAGGAGAACTGGTGGCAGCTTACTTGGGTTGATAAGGTTCTGTTTTACTGAGGCCAGTGAAAGGGGTTTTATAACCATTCAGGGTTGTGATTTATTGTTGTGCCAAATCCAGAGGTTGTGTGGACAAATCTATATCACTTTCTGCCCATGTGTTCTGGGAGTGTCTATACAAGAATAATTGATTGACCTTGTGTAACCTTCAGGGGTCTTAAACGTCACGGTTTCCTTCACAAATAATGAGGGAGGCAGTTTGACATTTTATTAATCAGGGAAGCTTGCTGTACATGTTATTGGTCAGAGGAGGCTGCTGGACATTTTATTAATGGTCCAGGACCCACTGAAGTTTTATTATGCCACATGTTTTTATTGTTAGCCATCTCCTGCTGCAGTCGCTTCTTTTGAGCCTTATTCTCTGGGGCAAGTATGTTTGGAAACCCTATGTATTCAACATAAAGGCCCCAAGGCACATCCATTTCATAATTTTCTTTTAAAGATGATGTTTGGTATATTGCTATAAGCCACATAGACAGTTTTTAGACAGTTTACATGTTTGGGTGAGGTACATTGTGCATTTTCTCTAGAAAAATCTGTGTCAATATCCATCTTCCATTCATTTGAGTTAATTATATTTTTAAGCCGTTTCTGGTATCTTTAAAATAGTAGATGGCTGCAAATCAGCAAAATTTTTACTCATTGGATTCTTGAGGCCTAGTTTAACCACTTCAAACAAACCTATACATTATCCCTTCTCCACTTATCTTTGTGAATGTCACAATGGAGTCAGAGAGGTAACATTCCAACTTTGCAAAATTCCAACATATCCATCAGATGCAAGAAATGGAAATTTGTCTCTCTACAAAAAATGTTCTACTTCTCTGTAGTGCAGTGGTGGTCTTCTGCTTTACACCATTTGATCTGACACTTGGCATCTAGCTTGGACTGAGCCACAGGAGAATTCATCTATATATTTATTTAACCTTATCTCTTAACCATTGGACCATTTTACAAGTCAGCGTCCCTCCTTTATGCACATAGAATGCAAACTCTGGTGAGCAGGGTCCTCATTCCTATTGCTTCATCCGCCTATGTCATTACTCTTATTTTATTTGTGTACCGTATTTTTCGGACTATAAGGCGCACCGGATTATAAGGCGCACCTTCAATGAATGCCTGCTAAAACGTCTAGGTTCATATATAAAGCGCACTTGATTATAAGGATAACGGACCAGCAGGTGGCAGACCTGTGCACAGCTCAGGGCAGCTGTTGTCTGTAAGTGCGGACTATAAGGCGCACCTTTGGTTTCTGAGAGAATCAAAGGATTTTTTGTGCACCTTATAGTCTGAAAAATACGGTATGTACCCCATAATTTGTAAAACGCTGCAGAATATGATGGCGCTGTATAAATAAAGATTTATTAATTATGTAGCTGTACAGTGGTAGGCCCTAAGAAAAAATTCATCTGGTAGGCCAACACTCTTTAGCATAGAGTAAGGCTTGCACACAGCTGCCATGAAGACTCCATGCCAGGAAGCTTCCGGTTCAGTTTCTGTGCGGATGTTAATGCTGGAGCTCTGCAGATATCGAGTTAGCAAAGCGCTGGTAATCTTTATGCACTTTGTGACTTAACACGCAGTGAAGCTGCTCAGTAACAATTAACAGTCTTCTACATCACGGTGTAGATCATAAACTGAGATTTCAAGTATAAATTCTGTTGTCTCTGATACAGGCTGCTCTATGTGATGACATTTTTTTTATCTGTGCAAACGTTATAAAGATAAAAAGAACCTGAAAACCAAAAAATTATTGGTTGATTAAAATGTTCTGTGAAATGACGTGAGCTGAATGCTTATCTCAGGTTTTTATCCCAAGGTCCCTTTACTGTACAACAGCTTTCTGTTTGGTAGAACAAAAGACACATTTTATCATGCGACACCATCCAGCGTATCGGAAAATAAACACAGGAAATTGATCTGCACTGCAGCAAATCCACTGCTGAAGGTCAGCAAGAAATTCCCATAACTCACTCCCACTGCTGTGGATCTGGCCCCCTTCCCATCCACAATCATCTCGCTGCGTGCAGCTTACTTGATGATAAGAATAATGCATAGCAGGGACACGCTGTACTCTGTGGAAAGGACTGTTATTTCTTCATAATTAGGAAGAGAAACACTTGTGAACAGCCTGACCTACAGCAATAATGTATAGCTCCGAACAACCCTGCATGCTTCCTCCATCACTGCTATGAGGAGGCTCACAATGATGACCGCACAGTAAGACAGATGGATAGACAGATATTTACAATACAGATATATAAGAGATAGACATAGCTAAGACACAGATATGCCATAGATAGATATAGAAATAAATTGGATCAACCTCTTACAGGTTTTGAGGCAATGTGATTGGTACAATTTGTCAAAAATTGGTTAAATTGATTACACTATCTCACAATTTAACAAATAAACTTAAAGGCTGGCTATATAGTCCTCCACCAATTCCTGCTCACCTGGTTTGACTCACTGAAAGAGCAGATTAAAATAAACGCTACTCTGTACACATAGTTTCATAGTACTATATGTAAGGTTGGGAAAAGACACAGGTCCAATCTGTAATGTAGCCAAAAGAGGTGATGTCTTCCTTATAATATGCTAGAAAACATATTAGCATATTTCCCAGAATCCCCCATTGGAGTGTCAATTGCTGTATGTCTCCGTACACCTGCAAGGCAGCCCTAATTGGCAAAGTCTCTGCATGTCTCTCTTACTTGATTGGCAAAAGGTCCAACTTATAATTCCTACAGTGTTGATCCAGAGGAAGGGAAAAAAACAACAAGTCTGAAATGAGAAAAAATTACTTTCAATAATAATATAAATTTCAGATTAACTCCTTGAATAAACATCAAATTAATAAAATTATCTAACTCCAAAATCAGGGGTATACCGTACAACCTTTATCGGTCTGAGCACCTAATTTTCATACCACTCAACTAGTAACCAATATATAGCACAAATACTGTACAATAACTAATAGAATCCAGAGAAGACAAAAATAATAATAATGGAAATCGTCTTAGATAATAATACAGAACCCCCTAGAGCAGGTACTAATACTACTGGTGACCCCCTAGCAGGTATATAACATTGGAAACCCCAAAGTACGCTATAAGGACCCATGCAAACAAATATATGGGGGGGGGGCGTATATACAGCTGAAGATTTACGGGCGCATAAACGTCCCTCATAGTTGTCTATGGCGCTCGGGCTCCGTACGGTGAGCACAACATGTGCTCACCGTACCATGCCGTGGCCACAAAAAAGATAGTGTGTGCTCTATCTTTGGACGTAAGAATCGCTGTGCACCATTAGTCTCTATGGAGAGGGGAGGGCCGAGCGGGCACACGTATGTGTGCATGTACCCTAAAACTGGAGCACCCCCCACCAGAGCTTACTTTAATACACGAGACTCCCTACAATAAATCAGTCAGGAACACATGGAGTCATAACTTGGGGGACAAAGTTCTAGCTGTTTTCTTCCCCTCTCCTTCCATAGGTCTCTAGCAGCAATTTACAGGAGGGAGGCTCTAGCAGTGCAGCAAAGCCACAGAACTGCTCAAGCAACCAACGGGGGCTCTGATAGACCCTGGTATTGTGCCCTGCAGCCCCCCAATTATTCCTTATTATCTGCTGCAGGTCACAACTCAAGGCAGTGTGTGCCTGATCTAGAATATAGCATCTTTCTCAGCCGCAACTACATTATTTGGATAGTGTACTGTTTAAGCTTCGAGGTAGAGGACACGGTTCTTGCACTAAAAATCACTTACAACATGATCAACTGGGACCCCCAATGACTGGATATTGTGCTTTAAGGAAAGCACAAATGCATTTTCTGACACCCCCTCAAAATAATTCTACAAAAGCAAGATCAATCATCTGCAGAAAATGTGACAACTTTTAGTACTTTTCTTGGAAAGTCTTCTGATAAATGTGTACAATTCATAATTGCTTTGTGTAGCGTTGCCTCAGGAAAGACTGATATGTGCCAAATCTTTTCATGGAACAAAGGCCAAAACTCCAACTGGGTCACTCAAAGACCTCTATGTTCTTCACTTTTAATTGATCTTGTGCTTATCTTGAAATATGCTTTAAATTACCACTTAGTGGAGCACACTTCTTCTTAGTCTGAGCTTTTCTTGGCAGGAGGGAGGCAGTTTTGTCATTATTTAGGATCTAATATACATAAGGATACATATACCTTCCGTTTAAATACAACAAAAATTAACTGTGTAAAGACACATGGAAGCTAAATGTATATTGAAAGTACACTAAAGCTAAATTTATATCACAAGAGTTAAAAATACTAAATACTTTTCATATGCCGCAAATTTGCGTCCGGATAAACGCCCCCACAACGTCCATGTGAAAGTAGCCTTCTAACAAGACAATGACCCTAAGCAGAGGCTTCAGAACAACTCTGTGACCATTCCTGATTGGTCCAGCTACAGCCCTGACCGAAACACAATTGAGCATCTCTGGAGAGACTTGAAAATGGCTTCCACCAATGTTCACCATCCAACCGGAGGGAACTGGACGGGATCTGCAAGGAAGAGGCAGAGGATCCCCAAATCCAGATGTAAAAAACTTGTTGCATCTTCCCAAGAAGACTCCTGGCTGCACTTGCTCCAAAGGTGCTTCTACTCAATACTTAGAAATTTTACATGTTTTTCTTTATATATTTAAATAGAAAAGTTAAATGTATCTTTACACAGTTTTACCATATTTTTCAAAAGATGCTCATGCAATTGATAAATATTTTGCAGAGGAGACCAAGTTGTACAATATGTACCCTGGGTTTCTTTTATTAGGCTACATTCACACTAACGTATGCCCGCTGGGCCATAGCATGGCGGTCATACGTTCGCCACGATGGAGAGGAGGAGTGGTGACCCCTCCCCTTTGCATTGTGATGCATAGCGCAGGGCGCCGTAACGCAGGGAAAGATAGGACATGTCATGATCTTTTCTCCATGCATGCAGCGGTACGGTGCTGCACTGTACCACTCCGTGCGCCCATTGCCGGCTTATGGCGAACGTATATACGCTCCCCAACGGTCATGTGAATGTAGCCTTTTTTCTGTGACTGCTGTACAAACTTTTGACCAAAGAAGGCTCTAGATCATATATTGTAATATAGTAGTTTATTATTCTGTGTCCCTTTGGTTTGTCAGTCTAATCTGCTATTCAGAAAAAAGAAGACTAATTTGGTTAATAGCAGTAGTAAATGATCACTTAGAAGTGTAACAATAAACTTTGTCTTGGGAACAGGAAAACCTAGGACTTGCAGCAATGCACCAATGTAAGTAGATGACTACACACAGATGGATCCTCTCTACGTTATGATGAGTGTATTTTAATGTAAACTGCGATGTGCAAAAACGGTAAAACAGCAAAAAATTAGTAGTTACAAAGTTCATTGCATAAGGCCACATTACAAGATGTTTCATGTTTTTTTATTTTTCAATCTGCCGGCTTGTCTAGCAGGACAAGGAATCGGATGGAGTGAGAAGCCAAGCTGCTCCCATGGCCTAAAGGGAGCTCAGCATACGCATGGCTAGATGTGTATTCATACAGGTCCCCTATTCCCCTCACCAGAGGAGCACTGTGATAGTGATTGGGTCAGTGACTATTTGGGTCACTAAGCTGTTTTGCACTCGTCAGCTTCTAATGATTAAATTCGATTTTTATGACTGATTTCCTCCTGCGTGACTGTGACTCTATGTGTAGGATGAAGTAGGAGATTGTTGCTTGTGTGTGGTTGATGGCAGTAATATGAGTACTGGGAATGTATCCAAGTTTACCCCACGTTGTGTTCTTTGCTTTTCTTCACTTTTCCTTTTGAAAATAAATGTAAACTGTGATTCAATTATTATATAGAATGCAATATCTAAACACATCACCAAACACCACAGAAAAGCTAGTAATGAAACACAGACTTACAGTATAGGTCAAAGTAGCTGCAAATAAGAAAAAAAAACTGTACAAACTCTACATATTCTGTATATATAGCGTTTGTTTTATTTTAGCCATATATAAATCATTTAAAAAGTGGGATACAACAAGGACTTTAAAAGAGTGGGGCAATCATAGGGTTCTAATCCATTTATTCTGCAAAAATCAGTGATAAGTTGAGGACCTGGAAGATGGTGGTTTAACAGTGTCAATGACCTTGACAGGTACATTGGAAAAAGTTATAAGGTGAGCAAGAGGGGTTGTCAGGTAGTTTGAGCCTGGACATCTAAATCTAAATGCCATTTATGGGCATTTATCGATTTGGTCGCCGCGTGGCGCTGGAACCATGCTATATTTTTCAGTGGGATGTAAGTTTGTAGCTCAAGGGTTTAATGAATTGGTGTACAGACTAAAAGGTTTAGAACTCCCTAGACTTGCTTTTAGCTGTTTGAATTTTGCGCAACAAAACGAGTCGGAGAAATAGAAGCGCTAGAAAAATGTTGGAGCGCCACACTTTTGCACACAAAAAACTGTGTGTTGGAAAACATTGTATTGTGGCTCGATGCTTCAGATGCAGAAAGGCGGGGAACACCGCAAGTTTTCCATTTATAAGGTGTTAATAAATGACCCCAATGGCGTTTTGCCTGCCACAGGTCTATCCTTGTACTGGGGTCAGCAAGTAAGAGTTCTCCTTATTGAGATTTTTCCCATTAGCGTCACCTTGTAGGTGTGCAAATACTACCCTACACCCAGTATATAGCCAGCAAGCACATGCCCCCCGTTATATACCCAGTGCCTGCCCCCTAGTACATAGCCAGTAGCCCCCTCCCCCAAGTATATAGCCAGCAGCCCCCTTGTAAATAGCCAGTGCCTGCCCCCTAGTATATAGCCAGTGACTGCCTTCAAGTATATAGCCAGCAGTCCCCTGCCCAGTCTAAAAAAAAGAAAACTACTCACCTCCGATGCCCCCCGCAGGTCCTCTTCTGTCTCCCGCTCTGGCTCTGTCTTTGCGACCCGCACGGTGCATTGGATATATCATAAATGCTTGCTGACATCATAGTGTGTGTCGATGGCAGTGCATACTCTATAATGTCAGCAAACGGCTGACGTCATGGTGTGTGCGACGCAGTGCGGGGGGACCTGAAGATGGAGCTGAAGACAGAAGAGAACCTGCAGGAGGCGTAAGAAAGGTAAGTAGAGAGGGTTTTTGAGCACATTTTTTGTGCTGAAAAACAGGCTTATTCTTGAGTATACACGGTACATTTTCCAGGATGGGACAAGGAAAACGGTGCCTCATTCTGCTACCTTGAAATGCAGCCCCCTCAACCTCAACATGACTTTCAGGAAACCTAACAAAGTGATGTGGGATTAAAGCCAAACAGGTATATCTATTCCAGAAGGTACAGATTTCCATAGATAGACAGCACTGTTTTTTGCAGCCAGATCTTGTGCAGTGAGCTCTGCAGATTTTTGTGGCAGATAACTTTTAAAAAAGCATTAGCAGAGCGAGTGTATGAGCTTGGCGGTGAGTGTGCATTGATCTGAAGTGTGTGCAGTGTCTTAAGTGTGACTTACGTTTAAGGGAAGGAGTACTTTTTGGATCCAGCAACAAATAGATAAGTGCATCTACATTTTTTATTTCCTGATATTCATTGTGTGATTTTTATTGCAACCAAGTAGATCTGAAGGTATTTTACTTGCATAATCTGTATATTGTGTGGGGGGTATAGGGAGGCATTCACCTTGCTTATCTAGACAGTATAGTCACAGGTGCTGCCTAATTAATAGTGGGGTGTGGCTATCTAATTAGCAGCCTTTATATACTTCTGTGGTCAGTTTGTTTGGTGGTTTGCAGCCAGATCTTGTGCAGTGAGCTCTGCAGATTTTTGTGGCAGATAACTTTTAAAAAAGCATTAGCAGAGCGAGTGTATGAGCTTGGCGGCGAGTGTGCATTGATCTGAAGTGTGTGCACTGTCTTAAGTGTGACTTACGTTTAAGGGACTTAAGTTTGAGGGGCTTTAGCAGGTAACTTCTGTGTTCTGTGTTACTCTGACTGTAAATTCTTCTTTCTGTGCATAATTCTATTGTAATCCCCATTAGAATAATGGACTCCATAAGTGGCATTGCTACACGGTGTACATCCTGTGCCATGTATGCTTTCCTTGAACAGCCGTTCGAGGGGGAATACTGCTGTGTGGGGTGTGTGAAAATTGCTCATCTGGAAGCCCAGATTCTGGATCTAAATGAGCAAGTTTCAAGGCTACGGGCAATTGATAATATGGAACGAAGTTTGCTGCTCCTGGAGCACAAACTCTCTGGGGAAGATGGTTGTGGGGAGAGAAGTATGGAGGTGCAGAGTGAGGGGGCAGCTAGTTGGGTAACATGTATAAGGCGGGGTAGAGGGAAGAGTTGTAGAGAGTCTAGTCCTGATCTGGTGCACCCCAATAAGTTTGCCAGGCTGGCGGATGAGGGGGATATCAGCTCTGGGGTAGCAATGCTGCAGAAAGATGTGGCTGCTAGCAACCAGGGGAATGTGTGCTCCAGTAAGAAGGGTAATGGGAGCACAGGCAAGGTCAGACAGGTGCTGGTAGTGGGAGATTCCATTATTAGGGGAACACACAGGGCAATCTGTCACAAAGACCGTGCATACCGAACAGTGTGTTGTTTGCCGGGTGCTCGGGTTCGGCATGTTGCGGATCGGGTTGATGGATTACTGGGAGGGGCTGGTGAGGAACCAGCGGTCATGGTCCACATTGGCACTAATGACAAAGTAACAGGTAGGTGGAAGGTCCTTAAAAATGATTTCAGAGATTTAGGCCATAAGCTCAGGGCAAGGACCTCAAAGGTAATTTTCTCCGAAATACTGCCTGAACCACGTGCCACACCAGAAAGGCAGCGGGAGATCAAGGAGGTAAATAAGTGGCTCAAAAGTTGGTGTAGGAAGGAGGGGTTTGGGTTCATGGAGAACTGGGCTGATTTTTCTGTGGGCTACAGGCTCTACAGTAGGGATGGGCTGCACCTCAATGGGGAGGGGGCTGCTGTTTTAGGGGAAAAAATGGCTAGAAGGTTGGAGGAGTGTTTAAACTAGAGACCTGGGGGGAGGGCAACTACACTTGTGCAGGGCAACTAGACGGTGTACATAGAGAGCTGGGAAGAGCCATAGTCCATGGGGGAGGAAGGGGAGCTGGAATGAGATTGGGAAATAAGGACAAAAGGAATATGGACAGGGAAAACCATATAAAGTGTATGTACACAAATGCCAGAAGCCTCACAAACAAAATGGAGGAACTGGAACTCTTGATGTTGGAACGGAAATATGATATAGTGGGTATCAGCGAGACATGGCTGGACAGTAGCTATGACTGGGCTGTTACTATAGATGGTTATAGTCTTTTTAGAAAGGATCGTATAAATAAAAAAGGGGGAGGGGTTTGTTTATATGTGAATTCTTGCCTCAAGCCCGTCTTGCGAGATGACATCAGTAACGCAAATGTGGAGTCCCTATGGGTGGAGATAAGGGGAGGGAAAAAGAATAATAAAATATTACTAGGGGTTTGTTATAAGGCTCCAAATATAGTGGAGGCAGCAGAGGAAATGCTGATAAGTGAAATGGATGCGGCTTCAAAGCATGGGGAAGTACTTATCATGGGGGACTTCAATTACCGAGATATTGACTGGGGGGCAGAAACCTGCAGGTCCTTCAAAGGTAGCAGGTTCTTGTCAACAACAAAAGACAATTACCTGTCGCAACTAGTCCTGGAGCCAACAAGAGGGGGGGCACTGCTGGACCTTATCCTTACCAACAGACCTGATAGGGTATCAAAACTACAGGTTGGGGGGAACCTGGGGAATAGTGATCATAATATCATTGATTTTGTATTACGCTTTACTAAGCATGTTAGTGAAGGGGCAACCAACACTCTAAACTTCAGGAGGGCAAATTTTTATCAACTAAGGGAAGACCTTAAAGGCATAGACTGGGATAATGTTCTCAAAGACAAAAGCCCCCCCCAAAAATGGGACTTTTTCTCATATATTCTGAAAAAGTCCTGTGAGAAACACATACCTTATGGGAAAAAGCATAAAAGGAACAAGAAAAAGCCTATGTGGCTAACTAGTCTTGTAAGGAAAGCAATAAGCGAGAAAGATAAAGCGTTTAAGGTGCTAAAACGTGAAGGTAGCGATGAGGCATTACAGGATTATAGAGAGAAAAATAAATCCTGTAAAAAGCAGATAAAGGCCGCAAAAATAGAGACTGAGAGAAATATTGCCAGGGAGAGCAAAAATAATCCCAAATTATTTTTCAAGTATATAAATGATAAGAAACTAAAAACAGAGAGTGTGGGTCCCCTTAGAAATAACATGGGGGTCATGGTGGAAGGAGATGAGGAAAGGGCCAATCTACTGAATGTCGCCTTCTCAACTGTCTTTACCCAGGAAAATCCCCTGGTGGAAGACACAATGAGGAATAATGTAAATTCTTTTTATAATGTCAACAGTTTAACCCAGGAAGAGGTACGGCGCCGCCTCGCAACCACTAAGATAGATAAATCACCTGGGCCAGATGGCATACACCCCCGGGTTCTGCATGAATTATGTACGGTGATAGACAGACCGTTATTTTTAATATTTGAAGATTCACTGAGGACTGGTTATGTTCCACAGGAATGGCGCATAGCAAATGTGGTACCAATATACAAAAAAGGATCAAATAGCGATCCTGGAAACTACAGACCCGTAAGTCTAACTGCTGTGGTGGGGAAAATATTTGAGGGGTTTATTAGAGATGCTATCCTGGAGTATCTCACTGTGCACAACCTTATAACCCAGCGTCAGCATGGGTTTATGAGAGATCGGTCCTGTCAGACTAATCTGATTGGTTTCTACGAGGAGGTAAGTTCAAGACTGGATCTGGGGGACGCTGTGGATGTTGTATATCTGGACTTTTCAAAGGCATTTGACACCGTGCCACATAAAAGGTTGGTATATAAAATGAGACTGCTGGGAATAGGAGAAAATCTGTGTATCTGGGTAAGTAATTGGCTTAGTGATAGAAAACAGAGGGTGGTCATTAATGGCACATTCTCAGATTGGGTTGATGTTACCAGTGGAGTGCCACAGGGGTCAGTATTGGGGCCACTTCTTTTTAATATTTTTATTAATGACCTTGTAGTGGGTTTACACAGTCAAGTTTCAATATTTGCAGATGATACTAAGCTGTGTAAAGTAATAAATACTGAGGTCGATAGTTTAGCATTACAGAGGGATTTGTGGAAGCTTGAGGGATGGGCAGAGAAATGGTTGATGAGGTTTAATGTAGATAAATGTAAAGTTATGCACTTGGGCCATGGAAACAAAAAGTATAATTATGTTCTAAACGGTCAATTACTTAGTAAAACTGAAGCTGAAAAGGACTTGGGTGTATTGGTGGATGGTAAACTTAATTTTAGTGACCAGAGCCAGACGGCTGCTGCTAAAGCAAATAAAATAATGGGATGTATCAAGAGAGGAATAGATTCTCATGATAAAGACATAGTTCTGCCCTTATACAAATCCCTGGTCAGACCACACATGGAATATTGTGTACAGTTTTGGGCACCAGTATATAAAAAGGATATAGTAGAGCTGGAACGGGTGCAGAGGAGAGCAACCAGGATTATTAGGGGAATGGGGGGACTAGAATACAATGACAGATTACAAAATTTGGGATTATTCAGTTTAGAAAAAAGACGACTGAGGGGAGACCTCATTACAATGTACAAATACCTGAACGGACAGTACAAGGATCTCTCCAAAGATCTTTTTATACCTAGGCCTGTGACCAGGACAAGGGGGCATCCTCTACGCCTAGAGGAGAGGCGATTCTACCATCACCATAGACAAAGGTTCTTTACTGTAAGAGCAGTGAGACTATGGAACTCTCTGCCGCAGGAGGTTGTTATGGCCGACTCTATGTACATGTTCAAGAGAGGCCTGGATGACTTTCTGGAGAGAAAAAATATCACGGGTTATGGGGATAAAACATTTATTTAATTCTTGAAGGTTGGACTTGATGGACTTGCGTCTCCTTCCAGCCTTATATACTATGATACTATGAACATGGTTGTATCCCTTCAGCACAGTGTAGGGAACTTGTTAAACTGAGTGCAATTCTTTTGACTAGGGTTGGGAAGTAAGAGTTCCCTTATGGAGAGTTTGCCATATAAGGCTGCAGTCAAGATTTACAGCAATTTATGTTCCACTAGGGGATTCTGGGAAATTCACAACTACATTTTACATACATGGATGATTCTCTTCAGTACGGAACTGGTGTAGGGAACGTATTATTATTGGGGTTGTATGATTTGTTATTGTATTGTTTTTTCTTTTCTTTCTATTTGTGTTTTTTGGAGCATATTTGTACACTGTTATAGAAAGTGGGAAAAGATTTTGAAGTAGAATAAAAATGATCTAATTAAATAAAAGGGTCTGACTGATAGATAGATAGATAGATAAGTAGATAGATATATAGATCATCAGTCATACTCCTCTCCTCAGGCCCTACACCATGCATTATTCAATGAATTTGCTTCGATTGGAGTCAATGAGCAAATTACCCAAAAATTTCTTTTCAAAATATTTCATAATCCTAGTGTTTCCAATTATTTCCAATTATTAAGAACACCCACGTGTATGGTCAAGAAAAATGGGCAGCAGGCCCTTCAGCATTACTATAGTGTCCAATGGAAAACCAATCTTTTTTTATTCTTTTCCATAATTTTCATTGAAAAAAACAAAATAATTCTTTATTCAATATACAAATGTTATGAAGTTACATTTACATGTCAACTATAATTACATCTTTCTCTATTACATGGTATAATAGGTTTTTGTTAGCTGTATAATGTTTATGGGTTAGTAGCATGCAAACAAGTTAACATGCAGGCATGACCGCTGGTATTCAGACTAATTCAGGCAATAACTCCATGAGAACTGGTCCGAGGAGTTGTCGTGTGACTCTAATTTAGAACTAAACAAAAAAGTTTAACATGTCTAGAACAAAAATTAGCGGTCTTTGCTTTGTTGCTACTTGTAGACCGGGTCAATCAGTCCTTAAAATACTGGGCCTTCTACCAGGTAATAACTCTTCACTGGTTCCAGAACTTCAGACATTGCAATGCTTTTTCTTTCAAGGGAACTTGAATACTAGCACGTCATATAAGGTATAAAATGTCCTTTCTATAATTCCATATTTTATTTGAAATGTTGCCCTTTTACCTATAAAAAAAGTCTTTAGCCGCACTCATTCATACTGTAAATGAAGGGGCTGATGGGGCTAGTAGTTTAATGTGGTAAATGTTGGTGATACTGCAGATACCATAGACCATGGTATATAGCAGTAACAGTATCGGACGCACAATCTTGCGGCACAGTTCATTATTGTCGAACAATGCACTTTGTCGAACAATTGTCGAACAATGCAGCGGCCTCGTAAGCAAATGAGCCCCATTAAGTGGGCCGAGGGGCTAAGTGGAAAGCTTCTGATTCTTCATCTAATCCCCTCATTTGTGCCTTTTATGTCAGATAAATGTGTTTACGCGCTACTTTATTTGCTTTTTTGAAAATCGCAGCTGGGAAAAGAATAAAATGTACACTAATTATACCGTACAAGGGATGTTGTATCAACTATAGCCGCTCTGACTCATCTACTGTATGGGAGCACAAAATCAGCAGATTAGATGCAGAATTAGATGGGATTGAAGGTTCAACACATCACTATATATGCGTTTGTGATTCATTGAAATGTGTATTTAGCACTTTAATTTACAATTCTGCACTTCATGCATTATACTATACACTTGCATCACAGCAGAAAATCTTTACTAATTGACATGTGACCCTAAAATACCTATCCATCTATTCTCACTGCCATCATCTGCTTCACCTCCTACATTGCTTCAAGTTTCTGCTTACTTCAACATCAAATAGCATCGCTACCCACTGACATCATCCATTGCCAGCAGAACCCACTACCACCCGCACGATGAGCTGTCATCATTACAAGGTTACATAACATGTCATTATGAAGCTTCACTGTTGAGATAACTATGAGATAACTGTGAATCATTGCTGTCAATAAAAAGTATTAAAGAGAACGCAGGAGTCTGAAACAATATTATTAGCATGTGTATATATATAATATATATATAAAATATCAAGATAGGGACATATAAGTCCCTAAGGTGTCATGTAAGAAGTCCTGCCCTTGAGTTATCCGGGTCTATTGCAGAATGACACGTACCAACTTATAATTACATGTGACAAGGAAGTTACTATGAGGAATGAGCAAGACACAGACCCTTAATGTTGTATACCAGTGATGGCAAACATATAGCACCCATGAAGGTGGCACTTGAACCCCTCTCTGTGGGCTCCATCCAACACAAAGTTTACCAGACAGACCTCAATGTGCCCTCCTGCAACACATCACAGGCTGCAGTGGAATAGTGGAAATTTGCAGACAGGTTTGGATTATAATTAAAGCTATTGAAGCTTGTACTTTCGGCCTTGTGATTCTTCATGTTTGGGGAGGGAAGCAACAATGAAGATCCTCCCGTCTTTCTTCAAACAGTATTGGGGTCCTCAGGATGCTTATAACATTGAAAACGTGACACAGCAGGGACATAAGTTACTTCTTAAATTGCAGTAATGGCTCCCTGCGATAAACAAGTGGCTTTTGGGTAGCACTTTGGAAACGCTCGGGGGCATGCATCATTTGTGGCGCAGGTCCGTTATTTTGGCGCCCAAATTGTGTGGAAAGTTAGCTGGGATTTTAGATTTGGCCGCAAGGGCATAATGAACTGGTGCACGACTGAAAAGTTCTGAATTGACTCCACATTCATGAAGGTGGAAAAGAACTTGAAAGAATTATCTGTGCATAAAAAATTGTGCCCAAAAAAGTGTCAGGAACCTAGAAGCACAGAAAAACTTTTGGTATTACTAAGGTGCGCCCAAATTGAGTGACCAAAAAAAGACCAATATTGTGGCACTGACACTTCATAAATATGGTACACAAGGCGCTGCAAGAAAAAAAAACACCAAAAAAAATCCAATGCATACAAACACATGTTTATTTACTTGACATCTACCTTACCTTCAGCCATGTCTTTTGGGCCCCATGCACATGTCCGCATCATTGCTGCCATTGACATGCATAGCATGCGGGTACGGTGCGGGAAGCACATTTTTGTCTCACCGCACCTGAGGCAGGAAGCCATGCCGCAAAACATAGAGTAGGTCCCAGGGTCGTACGGGTACATAGGGCCCACTGGTGAAATTGATTCTGGTGGCCGACCCTACTACTTCATAAAAATACGACCTATAATGCAGAGTCCAGGAATTTGTAGGCACTGGACAGAGAGACATAATATAAAATTCGGCTTTCCCCTTCCCTTTCCACTAGTGCACAACTATTGGTTTATAAACTGAGGCTGCAATGATGACATAATGTCAGGGCAATAATATTAGGGATGTAATAAGTACTACCCCTGGTTTCCCAGGCGTTCTACTGGTGGGATGAGCTTTAAGTGATAGCAGCAACATTCCATTTACAAAATGTTGACAATATTTATAAGAACATATGACAATAACAGGACCCCCTTTTGCGTTCATAAGTGCAGTGATTTGGCCCCTTTAATAAATTAATTTACCTATTTAATGTCCCCTCTAAGTATTTTTACTATTTACTATTTTTTACTAAGAATTATGTTTACTATAATGCCCTTTTTTTCTTTCTTATATTCAGTGCCATTTTATCAATTATAGTATACAAAATGTCTTAATATATTTCTATACATTTCCCTCCAAATTATTATGTGCATATATGATATATGGGTATAAAAAAAACCTTGGGTGGCAGGATGAGGTGGGTTAAAAAAAAAAAAAAAGTACTTACCTCCCTGTGCCCTTCCGGCGTCCAGTGTTGTAATCTCTCTGGTCCATGCCCCATGTAAACAAACAGAGGTATAAAAGCCGCGCTACATTCAGGTTCCGAACGGACAAGGTGGCTTGACAGGCCCTCCGTCGGTGAGAAGCTGAGCGCAGGCTTCCATGCCTCTGTTTGTTTACATGGGGCGTGGACCAGAGAGATCACAGTGCTGCAGGCCAAGAGGATGCTGCAAGGCAAGTACAATTTTTTTTTTTTTTTTAACCTGCCCCATTGTGGCCACCCAAGCTTTTTTTTTTTTTTACCCTTGGGCAACCCCTTTACATTTATACAATACCTTATATTGATTCATTTACACAGGTGCCTCACGTTATTTTTTTAAATTATTTTTATATATGGCCTTCCAAATTATTAAGGGTCTCTTGTCAAAAACAATTACCCCAATAAACCAGTGCATTATGCAACTTGTAATCCACTTTCCTCTTTATCCACCTTTATTGTGCTGTTCAGGCATAGAAATATTGAATATTTAATCCGTAAATATTAGTCCATGATAAAGTCAGGGAGGCGGGGAGTTCAAAAAATTTACATCTCTATTTTAAAACTGTCCAGATTTTCTAATGATTTGTGCATGTGATGTGTATGCCGGATATTGGGTGCTGTTGTGTGTGACATATTCTGGTTGCAGTATTTGTACATTTCATGCACCAGAATCCAGTGTACATAATATGGGGCCGAGCCCTCTTCATACAGAGATGGGCATATTGCAGCTAACACCCGCGGTCAGTGCTAGCAGCGATCGCAGGTGTTAACCCCTTGATTGCAGCCGGCAAAGACACCGGCAGCATTTATAAGACGGCAACGCATGGGCGCTGCCATCATTGTTGAGATTGTCACCCCCCTGATGTCATTGAGGAACCGTGATTGGTTGTCATGACAGTCTCAGGTTTACGTCAGACCTGAGGCTGCATAGTTTCTGAAGATTTGTTACAATGAGCCAGTGGCTCATTGTAATGAATCCTATGTGAAAACACCATATAATGCAATATAGTAGTATCGCAGTATATGGTAGGAACGATCAGACCTTCTGGGTTTAAAGTACCCTAGAGGGTCTAAGAAATATAAAAAAAATAATAAAATATTAGAAATTCAAATCACCCCAATATCCCTTGAACTGATATTAAACTAATTAAACAATAAAAATCACAAACACGTCCCAAATTGCCCGATGTATCAAAATATAAAAACAGTTATTGCCGGTAGTGAAGCCCAAAATGGAAAATAGCGTGCAAATGTCCTACACTACTTTTGGACAGAGCCTAACTTGCTAATCGGTGAGGGTCTCAGTGATGGGATTCCATCAATGTACCCCAGTCGGACCCCTCGCTGCTCCCCGAGATGAGCGGAGTAGCAGGACATGCTCCTATGGAGCTGACAGAGATTGGCGAGTAAGGCAGACCTACCTCAACAGGTTTATTCTTGATGGTAGGTTTCCTTTAAAGTCATTCAGAAATATACTGCTCAGTATCTTCTACAGATGTAGTTGTCAGTCACTGACATTGTCAGTACATTGTGAATCAAAACTAGGCGTCTACATTCAGGGCTGTTGGAAAATGTGCAGAATATATCTACATATACAATATTCAAAGCTACTTGCTTTCAATAGTTTATCCTTTCCACTTTTAAACCATCATCTAGCGAACCAATTACTGACCATTTTGAGTTACTACCCCTTTATGACAGGTCATACTTGTTGCATGCACTGCAGATCAGCTGCTGAGATTTAAGGGGTTTTCAAACTTTAGCATATGTTTTGTGAAAAAGTTATTTTTTGAATAACAAAAAGTTATACTTGTCATTATCAATTCCACAAAGCAAATTGTCTAACATTTCAGCTGTATCAAGGTTGGGAATTTCAAAGGTTGTTTATTCTACAGAAATAGCTTTTCTACTCCCAGCATGAAGTCTACATGTGTATTTTATCTATTTACTTATGTCTACAGACTGGTCATTTCTCTTCATATGTTTTATTCCAAGTTGATTTTTATTCTTTTTTTATTTTCCTTGTGATGGAGTTTTTCATTTCCAGAATACAAACTCAATCTATTTTCTTCAGTTATATTTGATTATTTTGTAAATTGAATTTCATCTGAATTAGGTATCTGATATAGGTTTTATTTTTCCCAAACAAATCATTTCTTTTAGTGAAACCTCAAGGAGGCCTCATCGTCTTTTGTTCTATAAGAAAAATGCAGTTCATTTCCCGGTAAAGCATTCCTAATAAAATTAAGTCACTGGAAGGATTGCTGCAGTATTGTGTAAGCCCAGGCATACAGGATGGGGTCCTATGAATCAGAGAAGGGTGTGGCCCGATGCCGCTGATGCCAGCGTTACAGTATAATCAGGGCCAGTGTCAGCACTGGGAATAACCAGGCAAGTGCCGGGGCCCAGAGGAGGGGCCCACCTATGGCTGTACATAAGGAATCCATGGGGTAAAGCAGGGCTGTATCTAATGAATCCATAAGATGTGAGGGGGGCTTTATATAAAGTACCCATGAGGGTCTGCATATAAATTAACCAGGAGGGGGCTGATTGGTATGATAAACTAGGGAATATTTTAGGAAACAGGAGACTGTTTAAGTTGCAGAATTTTTAATGCCGCCATGTGAGTTCACTGCAAAGAGGCCTACTGAGGCTCTGTCGCCCAGGGGCCTAGTGAAACCTGGAGCCGACCATGTGTATAATGGTACTTATTAAGACTATCATGCAAGGAAAGTGGATATTTTAATGGTTATCACTGCAGTTCGCTTTATCTTCTTTCTCCTACATTAGAACCTGCTTCATATTAGTATTGTTATCGTATTGTCATTATGTGTAGGTGATAAATGTAATATTTCTCCTACATTTGCTATACACATAATACAGGCCTCAGCTGAACTATAGTTATTGATATCTGGAAGAATCTGAATGGGTCAGAAACAGCTCCATATCTCTCCATTGGCTTTAGCTCTTTAAGTTAATGAGCAAAGCTAAAATATCACACTGGACCTATGGTCAGGCATGGTGCTGTTAATGGAAGAAAGATGCCATGCTTTAAAAAATTCTGGAATATAAAGCATTTCTACACAAATGTGCATTGGCTCATAGATTTAGACCTGACTGAGTTACTCTCCTGCCTTTGGAGTATTTGTTATTGCAATTTCATTCCTATCCAGCACAGCGCTATGGTGGATCTGGTGGTTTTACTAGATATAAATTGACTCTTTATCTAATTGTAGACCACCCCTCTTAATATCTATTGTTGAAATAAAATGTATATGTTTATGGTAGGTACTTGGCTGTTTCCAACAGAAATTTAGATAGTAAATACTGTGCCTGAGTTACTTGACCACAGCACCAAGGTCCTCCCCACTTTGGTCATGCATGTTGTGGTAATAATAGAGATTCTACCCTGAGAGCCCCAAAGTATTCTGAATGACTAATGCTCAAGTATTGTGCATAGTAGAGAGCCAGCCTTCTGCCAGATATTCCTTGGACTGCACAATGCGCCTGCTGCTAAATGTTATTACAGATGGAGAATTTTTATTCCAAAACACAACACAACCTGACCCTGAGTAGGCTCCGCTAACATGGCGTGATGTGAATCATCCTCTTCATGACAGCATATGGTAGATTTGTTCAAAAAATATTTATTATCTTTTATCTGTCATTGGGAAATAATTGGAATGTAGGACACTACATGTGTAACAACCATGCACCATTACCATACATACATACAGATATATATCCTGAACAATTCAACTGTTAGACATAACAGGTATCTTCACATATGCAGTGACAATATTCTTGCATTAGTATATAATATGCCATTAATGTACTGTGTTTTTAATTTGTGTTTGTTTTATTTATTTTTACCATGAAGACTTAGTAATATTTGCTATCTTATACATGGCGACCATCACTTAAGATGGGGCTTAGTGCTAGTCTGCAGAGGCTAGCACAAACCCCAAAATAATTACCCCGGCACCCACTGTCAACAGAGGTTTCGAAAAGACCCACCTGGGCTGATGTTCTGGCCCTGGGGTGACAGCAGGCTGGTTTTGCTAGGCCAGGAAGGGCTGATAACAGAGGCTCTTCCTTCTCTGGTACTGCTAGGCTGCTGGTTGTATCTGGCTGGAGAAGGAATATGTGGGGGGGGGGGGGCAGTGATCAGTGTAGAAGGTCTGTTCCTGCGGGTACCCGGCTCTTCCCGACACCCCTGGTGGTGGTGGGTGCTGGGGTAATTACTCAGGGGTTGGTGCTAGCTTCTTCAGGCTACCACTAAGCCCCAGTCTTTGTAATTTTTGCTGTCTATAAGATAGCGAGAAGTCTAGAAGATGGTAAAAATAAATAAGTCACACACAAATTTAAAAATATTTTATTGAAATAAAAACTCCCCTGTTTTTTATTTTTATTAAATGTAGCAAAATCCTCTAGTTGAAAAATAATCCAAATGGTCCAGAAACCTGTGAAAAAAAAATAGAAAACATTAATGTGCATACTAAAAATATGTGAAACTCATGCACTTGGTGTTTTGCATTGTTTACACTGGGTGCTCCTTACTGATCACATGTGTTTCAACAGAAGCACAAAACAGAATAGGACAAGCCTTCTCCTGTTATGTTACTCTCAAGAGAACTTAAAGGGGTGCCCTGTCCACAGGATAAGGCCTAACTTGCTGATCAGTGGTGGTCTCAGTGGTGGGACTCACTGTGATAGATGAGTGCGGCACTTGGCATCAGGTATGACTAGCTGCTCCTGTCATCTCAGGTCCAATAGGGTTACAACAACAGACCTCTGTCTGTTGTTATAACCCCATTGGACCCGAGGTGACAGCAGCAGCCAGTGGCGCCTGGTGCCATGTGCTGCACTAGTCTTTGACATTCATCCGTGAGGGTCCCACCAGGGAGACTGCCACTGATCAGCAAGTTATGCCCTATCCTGTGAATAGGGCCTAACTTGCGATTACCAGACCACCCCATAACACTGGTGCTCTACGCACTACTCTCACGATACAATTATTTATCGTGAGAGGGTACATATTTACGGATGTATTTATCACACCAAATTATTTCAAACAAGCTTAATGATTCTCCAATTGTGCTCTGCGCTCTTTGGATAATTTTGTTTATCTTCTACCCTTTCCCTTTATGACGCCTCCCCAGAAAACAGAAGAGAAGAAAATTATAACTATATAATAAAACTATACTATAACTATATATATTTTTTATAATACCATATATATCCCTGTATTCTTTGATATAAGAGGTGTAACGGTCACACAGATAACAGAGCTAAAAGTCCTGAGGGGGGAGTCTATTGACCAGTGGACCCTCTGGTTTGTACTGTTTCCTGGATACTCTTTACCTTGGCTGCCACTGCGGGCCTCATACCATCTCCCGCGGTGGCAGCCACGCTGGCACAGACTGGAGACACCGCTGGACTGGAACCCTGGAGGGCACACTGGAACACGGAGGTGTCTGGGAACGCTGGAGACACACAGGAACACGGAGGCATCTGGGAACGCTGGAGACAAACAGGAACAGGGAGGTGTCTGGGAACGCTAGAGACAGGAACAAAGGAAAGCGTCTGGGAACGCAAATGGGCTTTCTCTTTCACAGGAACGGCTTAGGGAAGCCTGGTATGGAAACCATAGGAGATCCTAGTAGAAGATCCTGCGGGGAGTGAAGGGAGGTGCCGGATTATAAGGGCGAGGCCAGATTAGTGAACTCCAATCTGGAGGACGCTGGCCCTTTAAGTCTTAAAGAGGCCTAGAGGGAGAAGACAGCATGCGGCCTGGACGGGACCGAGGCAGCATCAGGAGCCAGGAGAGGTAAGTACGTGCTGAGGGGCGGAAACACAGCGGAGCACGGGTGTACCCCTGATCCGCTACATGGATCGCGGGAGAACCCATGACAAGAGGTTAGAAATTCAACAGGTAGTCTCTTGGGATAAAGCAACATGTCAAATATATAGGTAAAATTTTCCTCTTCTTTTTGCAAACATATTGTAGGCTCCTTGAAAGGTTCACTTGTGGTAGTTTGATATAACAGAGCTTTCATATTTTTCCATCCTTTCTACTACCATTTTACATATGACATGAATAGAAAGAAGAATAGTATTGACTGTTATGCCCTTATGTGGTACTTTTTAGGGTTTACTATTCCCTGACAAAGAGAAATTAACAAATGTATATTTTGGGTAAAACTCTAAGGGAATTCTCTTTTATACTGTAGATCTTTTATTAAAATATATAATATAAAACATAACAAAAACAGAAAACATAAAACAAACATAATGTACAATATGTACAAAATATTTACAGCAACTCACCTGCTGGTCCAGCCTCATTCACACCTAGCCAACATAAGATATCATTAACATAAATAAACATAAACACACCCTCCACACTTTAATAACAGACCACCCCACACAAATAACACATCCTACATCCAAAAACATTTTTTTTTAAATTAAACAAAATGTACCCTACACTAAACTGAATCCCATGCCCACTCCCTCCCTCAGACACTGGTCTAATGTCCAAAGTTTGCATTAAGAAGTCCAGACTAGTGTCCAATCCAGTGTCCAATATCAGTTCCAAACTCCCACCACCATCATCCCCCTCCCAACCTAACACTATATCCCAGACCACACTATATACAATATATAGATACTGTAATAGCCCCATACTGTTTCATGGACTGCATCTGGTGTTTTGAACATAAACAGTGTTGATGTACAATACCATTTATAGCCTATAAACATTAAGTGGCATTATTTCTGCCAATAAGCAAACTCAGGTTTTCCAGTTCTAGAGGTTACTTTCACAAACCTTGTGGTCTTTTTGCCATGCTGATATCCCAGTATTTATTCACAGCATAACCAGACTGAAATAATGCAAATTAAAAAAAATCCCTTAAGGTTGTCTACATAGCGTTTGTCTATTGTCCTAACAATGGAAAGCTTTCCTTTATTAACTTAAAGTACATTACAATGGAGCAGATGGCTTCAAACATCTGGGTATTCAGTGACATCCATTCAGAGATGTGAATCATGGGCCACACCCATATCAATAGTCATACATGCCGTACTAAATCTCTACATTATCAGCAACCTTGTGTAGTTGCAGTAAGTCTTATTGATGACTCGATAAACTCAGACTAGTCACAAGCATTTGCATACTTCATTTTTATTCTCTTAAGGTTGTAGAATCGGATGCAGAGCTAACTGCTCAACAAAGATAGTGATTGTCCGGGTCACTGGAAGGATTGTCCTAGACAGTTCATCAAAGCGGATAAAGAAGTCTTTAGCAGCAATAACAGAGACGTTTTTGTGCCCATTATGTGTTCCTACAATGCACCAGTATTGCTGGTGTAATTCAGCACATTTGAGTATAGTCACTGGCTTGAGCCAATGATTCATAGGGCTCGGATGTGGTATGATGAATCAACCCTTTAAATCACAGTGACCATCTGCACTTAGACCATAGTCAAACACATAAATATTCAGGAGACAGTTTCTACACAGAGCCATTTATATACATCTGTAGACAACTAAATTACAGTGAAATGACAGCAGTTTCTGTTAAAAGTCGTTTTCTTAAGAAAATCCAAAGTTACATTAGGGGAATGAAGAATTAGATATATACAGTCCAAATAATTAACATAAAAGACTGGAACGTATTCAAAGGCAAATGGTCAAGTTGTAAGACAATTCTGTTTATCCCGTCCACTGAGCCCCTGGCCTAACTTCTCTGAAGTAATGCTCAGATATCTGGCATAAACATAGGAGGTAGAGAACACCTAATTTCTCTATACGCAGACGATATAATCCTGACACTTCTAGCCCTGAGAGGTCTCCAGACTCCGCTTTGACAGCAATATCTTGTTTTGCTTCGCTGTCTCATTATTAGCTTATCTATAGACATTCCCAAGTTTGAGGAGGTAATGGCTTCTTTACACCAAACATGTCAAATTGAACAAATATGGTCCTTCAAAAACCACACACATCCAATATATAAGAAAACCTGGGAGCGTTGGCTGGAAATGCACCCCAACAGATATTGCCCCTCATGATCACCACCTTAAAACATCACAATAAGTTCTGGATCATGAGAAACGCAAAAGGGTTACCTTCGGAAAGTACTAGGCTAATATGGTTACTAAAACACATATCAGCAGTCAGCCTGGTGACTGTGTTTTAGTCACCGGGCATCCAACCCAGTGACTCGACTGCTGATATGTGTCACCGGGTTGGATGCCCCTATTTCCCCATCCCTCCCCCCGCAATTGCTTTGCTAAAGCAGTAGAGATACACTGTATGGAATGCCAAGCGGCAGTGCTGAGGAGAAATTGGCCTTGTTGGTAGCCCAGATATTCTTTCTAACACTTTCCCCTTTGAGACAAT
Source organism: Engystomops pustulosus (assembly GCF_040894005.1). Classification (NCBI taxonomy): domain Eukaryota; kingdom Metazoa; phylum Chordata; class Amphibia; order Anura; family Leptodactylidae; genus Engystomops; species Engystomops pustulosus. The sequence continues at coordinate 35,576,902 of NC_092414.1, forward strand.
AGCAGCACTGGGTCATTACAGGTTTACAGGTATACATGCTAAGTACTAAACACTCAGCTCTCTAACCTAGAGATGATTGAACCTCCAATAAAATCCACTGTGTAATTTGCTATTATAGGATTCTAGAAATTGTATAGTTTTGATAATTCCTGATAATGCACTCCATGTATGTAGATATATCTGTACTGCTATATCATTACTTGCTCTTCTGTATATATGTGCATTGTTAAGTTTTACCTTAAAGACAAAATTTCAATAAGAATCTAACGAGTCAAAAAATTCTGAAAAAAATTTCTTCTCCTTTATTTTCCATATTTAATGACATGTTTTTTTTGTATGTTCTTAACATACTTTTGGTACTTACCAATCTAACCACTCCAGCACTTGAACAAAAAAGATACATGATATAAAGAGATAGATGCTAACCTTTGAGTACCTACAATGCATAAAGTGGAAAGATAAAGAAGTCATTTATGTTACTTTTATGCCGTTAACCTATTTAATTGTTTAAGCTTGAGTAGGAATATTTCTGTAGCTGGTGAAGGGACTGTTATGAAAATTTGCCAGTGGGATACCCAGAATATGGGGAGCCCCAATTCAAGAAATCAAATAGAGTCTCCTATAACCAATTTATGGGCTTATGCTAGACTGTATATAATGTCCTGATATATTTTTTCCTTTTTATGCTCCATCCATAATATTAATGTTGATTCCTAAACCGTTTTTGTTCTATGAATCTACTTCCTCTGAAAAGCAAAGTGAAGCACAAGTTCCCATAACCAAGTAGCAAAAAATAGGGTCATTATCTGAAAACCTTTTTCTGGCAGCACATTCATATAAATATAATATAAATCCATTGTTTTATTTTAAAGTTTTTACAAAATATGTTATTGATGATCAATCATTAGGATAAATCATCAATATAAGATTGGTGGGGTCTCTGAGTTTCCCATTGATCTTCTGTTCATAGTTGCCTCTAGCACTGGATGCAAGGGGCTTCATAACTACTGTGTGATTGCTGTCTTAATATTTAAAACTCAGGTTTCAAATCAGGTAAATGTAGCTGAGCTACAGTACCCTGCATGGACCGCTAAATTCATGGAGCCTTCTGCTTCTGTCCGCTGTGTAATTTCAATGTTCTACCACTTACAGAGGTCCTAATAGGCACTCATACAAATGCAGCACTATTCCGATTCCTAAAACTTGGAATAAGCATCACAATAAAAATTATATTGTGTGTATGTGTATCTACCCTCCTGATAATTCAAATTGAGGTTACCCTCACTTCCAATGATAACTTATGTTCTCTCATTCAGGAATTTTGTTGCAAATCCAGTGATATTGCTGCAAGTAAATACACTGAACACTGCATTCGGGATATATGTAGTGACTAGCCTTCCAGGTTTATTAACATGGAGGGACGTGCAGCCTGTAATAAGAAGTAGAAACCAGCACTGAGATAGTTACATCAAGTGTATAGTCAGTGCTGTGTGAGGACTGGGAGTTAACAGGTACTTGATGTCCAAGTGTTCAGAGAGTCTTTGACAAGGCACGGGGTGCAGAGAGAGATGAGAGAGACTCCAGAATTACAGACTGGAATGGAGGGACTGATAGGGAGCAAGGAACATATTGTACCTCACTATTCTGTGTAGCAGATTTCTGCATCTACATCACTTAACATAGTCAGCTCTGCTACTTCCCCTCCACTACACACAAAGAGCACTCTCAAATGACCTCCCTATCCTCCCTCCTGTGTGAGCATAGAATCAAAGGAGAAATCAGCACATCCAGGAGACACAGCTAGTACAGAGCCAGGCTAAACTGAGGAGGGCAGCAAAGAAACTGGTGCACATAGTTAAACAAAGTAATAGGCAAAGTTGTTTTACATCCCAAGAGTCATTAATTTGTTAATACAAAATGTCAGAGTTGCTCTTCAAATACTTTACTGATTTCCCATAATCCAAAGCTCTTCTTAAATGATCCCATATGTACCTGACTTACATTGGGAATTAAGATTCTGACCAGGTGTCAATTAGGAAATGTGAAATGTATCGTACCACTTGACAGAAAATTAAATAACCTTTTATGAATGCTTTGATAAACTTCGTTACTTCTAAAAAAAAGTAAAATTTTACAGTCTAGTGGACAATAAAAAAGCTCTACAGTAATTCTGAATCTGAAAGAAACTGGTTTATTTTAGGTAATTGAGAAGGGCCTATGATTTGTACAACGTAATGCCCTTTTGTTGCTATCAGTACATATACTAGGGGAATGGGGTCTTGCACACCCAAAAAAATAGGCCCCTCATCCAAAGAATCCATAAAATCCTCATGGTCTAACTGCTTGCATTCTTGTTCTAGCATCATGCTGTGAATCCTAGATTTATAACCTTGTAATTTCATTGGTGCTCCTTTTTGAATAGACCCTTGCTAGAATCTGTTCTGTGTCTCTATTGTTAGATGTTTCACCACCAGTGTCATTGACTTCTGTTCTCCTTCATGGTTCGAAAATCTCTACAATAAGACTTTTTTCCCGGAGCTAATTTGAGACATAATTACATAGAAGTTTGGAGAGCTGGAGAAGGGAGGTTGGTTCACAAATCCACCCACGTGAGGTTGCTGCGGGCTTGGAACAGCAGCTTTCTTTCAGAGAATTTCACAAGTCTTCTGTTAACAGCTCAGTTGTGCTGAATGACATCAGCTCTTTCTGGATATTTATATAATAATGTTCCAGCGCAGCCCGGAGCACAGGAAGTCCCTGCTGAGTCAATGATCGCAGAACATCAGAACACTGTCACATAGTCAGGGACAATGGATCCATCTTGGTGAAGGTCAAAGAGGTCAAGTTTCCTTCATATGACTGTACAACAGAAACCTCCATTCTTATGTATCTGACTAGGAGCACCAGAAGAATAGCAAGGCAACAGACAATATCGAAATACTTGAGAATGTACTTCTCCTGCCAGTGCCCAGCATTCGTCTTGGCATCCTACTTCTCTCATTTAGAGCACTCACTAGCTGTTCTTTATTTCATTACCTTCCCACGCTCTTCACAAAGGGGCACAACACTAACCGCCCAGCTACTGAATTTAGGATAGATCATTCATGTAAATAAGGAATAGTGATTTTATAAGCCTATAATTTTACTTCGTATCTTTTATATAGCCAACTTTACCTCTGAATGTGGTCACTTAGGAAACTTTTAACAATTTACTATGAAAGAGGTGAAGGACTTTTAAGAGGGGCCATGGTCTTGTGAAGCTTCCACTGACTAAACATCAAATCACCATCATAAAATACTAAAAATTTTAATACATGAAGACGCTTCTCCTTATCAACCCTGTAACACTATTTAGGGCAAACTCTCTATTAATTAAAGACGTTCTCCAGTCACAACAAGTTATTTAATATCCTTAGGATAGTGGCTAAGTTACTGATCGGTGGGGTCTCAGTGGATGGACCCCCATGGATCACAAGATCTGTTGAACCCTTAATGAGCAGAGCGGCCTGTCGTACTGAGCCCTACTGCTCTATTAATCCCTATGCACTGATAAGAGTCCCCGGATTTATAATTTTCCACCACACCTTTCTCCTGGTTTCACTAATAGTTAACCCCACTTAACCCGAGTCTCTCCACACTCTCATTGACACCCTGTCAGATTTCAGAGATCAAACCAGACAGGACTATAGTCTCTCATAAAATCGTTCTGTGGACCAGAGCTCTGCTATGCTATAATATTGTATGCAGTAAGCTGCTGTATTTATTCTGTATTCTGGTATCTTTGACCCTTTGCTTCGATTCTTTGATTATCTAGCGATTTTGATTCCATTGTCCTCTTCAATCTGAACTGTATTTGGTGACCATCCCTCTCTGTGTGATTTGTCACCATGTTGTATGGTTTCTTTTTTAGACTGTCTTGGTTGAAACTTTTTTTGTCTCAGCTAAGACAAAAAGGTCTCGAAAAGAGTATATGAACCAGTCAACATAATGATAAATCCCCCCATACTCTTTTATATGGTATCATAGAACTATGCCTGCTGTAATATCATGGTAGGAACCCGTATGATGTAGAAGGAACCCACACTGGATCACTGGACTGCAGGCTCAGAGACAACTTTATTCCATGCTTCTCCTTGCTCTGTCTGTAACAACTGCCCCAAACCAGACTGTTCCTCCTCCTCACTACATCACTGTTGCTGCGCAGAACAAGCAAAACACATTGGGGAATCGCGCGGGGGATTGTGTCGCACTCGATCGTTTTGTGTCGCAATCACACCGACTTTCACACGACACATATCAGGGGGCGGGCCGTCGGGCGATCCAACAAATCGGACTACACGTGGGATTTAACATTTAAATTTGTGTCGCAAGCCATGCACTTGCATGCACCAGGAAGAAGAAGGTGAACTCCGGCGGACCTCAGCGGGGAAGCGACACATGCAGGAAATTGGGCGCTCAATCTTCGTGAATCGCGGCAGAGTTCATCCTCGTCGGGCAGTCCGGATCAGGGATCGCGCAGGGACCGGTAAATGTGCCCCATTGTCAGTAAACATATTAGCAGAACACATATAACAACATCACACCCGCCTTCTTTCAAGTGCCTACGTGTTTTTCTGATTAAATTTTCTGCACCCCATTTCATTTAAAGATTGTGCCCATTTTTTTTCTTATAAATTGTCTGGACAATCAGTTTAGGCTAACGCTTCCTGGTGACACAATGGTTATGGTAAAATCACAACTTCTCTATGATAGATAACAACCCAATTTTCCATTGGAATATAATATCAGCAGTAATTGATTCAGAGGGGTGAGAACATCACAAAGCAGATCATAGTCCTCATACCCATGGGATCGGAGTACAATTATATTTCCATGTGCATTCAGTTTCCTGGGTCAAATCTGTGAAATCCATTTCCTTGAGAAAGTTCTTAAACACATAGTAAATAGGCTGGAGAACATCCCTACACTTTGTACAGGAAATAACAGGATCCTATATATTTATTTAAATGGTAAAGATTTTGATGAAAGCAAATCAAGAAAACTGTCCCACTCAAATGATAGATAAACAAATAATGGGACTATGTGTGAGTTTTTCTGTTTATATCGTAAAAATTGTTTAGCCATTTTTGAGGCTGATGTAACCATAAAGTAGTATCTATACATACAGATAGACGCAATGCACAAATATGTTGTGTTTGTTAGATTGCTATGTATAAATTATCTTTTATATATAAGTTCATGCTGTGCAAAACCACACTTTCCGTAAGACAGAGAGCTATATTTTACCTTGAAACACTTCCACATTTTAGGAAATAGTTTTAGAATAAGTCAGACACAGAAAGAATCTCCCCTCCCTCCTTAGGTTGTTGTTGCAAACAGTGATAAGCTTTTTAGTGTAGCTGGACAGCGAGGAAAAAGCTATATAATCAGAATTGGACTGACTCCCAGAGTGCCCAAGGATTCTCCACCAGGCCGAGAGCAACCCAATGGGGCTCATTCACTAAGGGTCGCGTTTTACTTTCGTCGGACTGTGTGCCTTTATCGGAGATTGCGCGGCTTGGACAAGTATTTAACAGGTGTATGCGCTGGCTTCCATGCAACACAAATTGGGGGAGGGGGGGGCGGCCGTCGGACGATCCGACTGATTCGGATTGAGAGCGGGATTTAACTTTCAAATTGTGTCGCAAGACAATGCACTTACATGCACCAGGAAGAAGAAGGTGAACTGTGACATCACTGTGTGTATTATCCCTGTACTGTGACATCACTGTGTGTATTATCCCTTTACTGTGACATCACTGTGTATATTATCCCTGTACTGTGACATCACTGTGTGTATTATCCCTGTACTGTGACATCACTGTGTGTATTATCCCTGTTTTGTGACATCACTGTGTGTATTATCCCTTTACTGTGACATCACTGTGTATATTATCCCTGTACTGTGACATCACTGTGTGTATTATCCCTGTTTTGTGACATCACTGTGTGTATTATCCCTGTAGTGTGACATCACTGTGTGTATTATCCCTGTACTGTGACATCACTGTGTGTATTATCCCTGTACTGTGACATCACTGTGTGTATTATCTCTGGACTGTGACATCACTGTGTGTATTATCTCTGGACTGTGACATCACTGTGTGTATTATCCCTGTACTGTGACATCACTGTGTGTATTATCTCTGGACTGTGACATCACTGTGTGTATTATCTCTGGACTGTGACATCACTGTGTGTATTATCCCTGTTTAGTGACATCACACTGGGATTTACCTCAGTACTGTGATTTCACTATGTGTATCATCTTTGCACTGTGACACCACTATGATCATTGTCTCTGTGCTGTGACATCACTGTGCGTATAATCCTTTTAATGTGACATCACTGCAATAATTATCTCTATACTGTGACATGACAGTGTGTATTATCCCTGTATTGTGACATCACTGTATGTATTATCCTTGTACTGTGACATCACTGTGAGCATTATCCCTGTACTGTGACATCACTGTGTGTATTATCCCTGTATTGTGACATCACTGTGTGTATTATCCTTGTACTGTGACATCCCTGTATGTATTGTTGCTGTACTGTGACATCACGGTATGTATTATCTCTGTTCTTTGATATCATTGTGTGTATTATCTCTGACCTGCAGACTGCATGTGCTCGGCACACTCCCCTCTCCATAGGGAGCCGGGCGGTGCTCACCGCACTATAACCGGCTGCCATAGACCTCTATGGCCACAAATTTTGCAGCCAGATCACAGCCCCAATATGAGTCATGTGGATGAAGTCTTTAAAGAAGGGCAATGTGACAATTATCAGTGAATGCCTTATAGAATTCTCATTGAAATGTGTGTTCTCTCCTGCCTTCTCTATCACCTTGCTAGATTTTGGGTTGCAGCTCTGCAGCCATACATCATTTTCATTGCAATATCTTGACATCTCAATCTTCCCTCCAGCAGCATCAATTATTTAAGTGCTCTTCCTCCTCCAGGCTTTTAACTCTCTCTCTCCATCTCTTGCAGATAAAGAAATAATGGGTTTTAAAGCCAGAGGTGACTTCTGCCATCAGAGGTGCCGCTCCTGCCATCTCCTGCAGGGAAGACATTAGTGAGTCAGCCATTACCTCCCCGGTGACACAGTTTGCTTCTGTACAAGCTGTCTATTATCACCGTACTGGGAAAATGCTGTCGCCTCAGTATATTAGAGCTGGTGATATTGTACACATCACTTCAGTGTTTACTCCCTGTCCAGTAAATGCACATTCATGACAACATGTCTATTATGCTGTAGTAGTATTCTATAGTAGTATACAGTGGTAAAGTTACCTTTGTATAGCAGTCATTGCTATGGCAGGGTAATGCAATTTGTGGCTCACTGGTTACAGTCTATTTTGCTTGACATTAGTTCTATCAACTATAAAATAATAAAAATAATGTTTAATAGTCATACTAATCAGACTCTAACTTAATGTAGGTTCCCAGCAGGGGTTAACTACAGGGGTAGCAGCCATAGCAGCTGCTCTGGGTCACAGTATCTGGAGTAATGGAGAGTATATGCAGTGAGTATGTGTGCTGTGCATATACTGTTTGTGGGTGTGTATATGTTAGATGTGTGTATATGGTATTGTATGTATGTGTGTATTTGCTGTATGGCTATGAATATGTGATGTGTATATGCATTATGTCTGTGTATATGATGTATGTCTGTATTTGAACGCATGTGTGTGTATGCTGCATGAATATATATTGTGTATGTACTGTGTGTGATTTTGACTCCCAAGTAAATCACAAATACCGTATGTATATTTTTTAAGGGCAAGTAGGGCCCCATTCAGAATTCTGCTATGGGGCCCAGTCTCTTCTAGTTACGCCACTGGATCCCAGAGACATAGCAGAAGACAACCTAATTTGAAGGCAATAAGGGTCTATTTCCAAGGGGATGAGGAAGGGTGGGCCCCAGTCCAACACTGACTGCAAGCAGTGGTGAGGAAATTAAAAGCATATAAGATAACCTCTTTTCTAACAGACTCCTCTGATCTTTGTAAATATCCATATACCCAAATTAGTATCACAAGAATAAAAACACAAACAGGTATGGACAGAAGTCGTTCACTTGATTAATGGGAATTGCATGAAATAGAATTGGATGTAGAATCCATATGATAACATTATGAAATTATTGGAGTGAGTCTCCAGGACACATTTACTCAATACAGCAAGTGACCTGTGTAACGTTATGTAGTTAGTAAATGCTTTTTCACGGTATACACAGATATACAGATTATAGCTATGATGAGATCAGGGGACACTATCAGCATTGACGTCCAATTCGGGTCAACAGCATAAAAAAGTCATAGGTTAAGCAGAGTGAACCTAGTGTCTCTACTGCAGGTTATAGAAAGACGCCACCCCACACGCACTGTCAAAGAGTTATATATTGTGCTTAGTGGAAAGAATTAATTGGGTTACCCACAGATTACAAAATCCAGGAGATATCAGGAGAGACCTTGGTCTAAAATGCCCCTTTCCTACAGCTGCCCCCTTTTCTGTGCCCCCTCCCCAGAGAGTGCCCCCCTTTTCTGTTGTCTGTCTTTAAAAGAAGGGGGCTACAGAAAAGACGAATCTATCCCCTTGTCTTCAACCTTTTCACAAAAAATATACATAACATATATACCCACATACAGGCAAAAGCACCTAATTTTACCCCCCCCCCCCCCAAAAAAAAAAAATAAATAAAAATAAAATAAAATTGTAAAATGTCTGTAAAAAGAAATGTCTACTGCAGAGCCCTCATTTAAAGAAATGTCCACAGCAGAGCCCCAAGGCGGCTAAGCAAGTTTCTCAAGTGGCCTCATGGGTGTTGCACCCCTGCATACAAGGCTTGATAAGGTGTGATTTCTGGCACACGCAATGGCAATTATCACTACCTGGAACCTGTGCAAATTTCGATGCCTGTTCATAGAGAAACCTTTGGTATCAAAACGCTTATTTTGCGTGGGAATAGGAGTCACTCTCGTGTGACCAATGGTGAAAATGGTAAATAGTTATTTCAGAAAAATCTCTTTAAGTATTGATTTGTAAAGCACTGCAGAATTTGATGGCACTGTATAAATAAAGATTATTATTATCATTAACTCATCTCGGATCTCCGCTGACTTTAGAAGTCAGTGGGTGAAGGTTCCGAGTTTCAAGCAACGTCTTTTTAGCAGTTTTCTACTGGTGCCGTGCTAGCCGCAGGAGCAAGACAGGGTCTCCGGTTGTCAGAGAGACCCTAGGGAGAAGGGAGATGCAGTTCATTATCGCTTCTCCCTTCTCCGCTCCTCACAGCATCGCGCTGAAGGAGACCGATGCACGGAGGAGCAGAGCCGGCACTGCCTCCGGCTTGGTTGTTTTCGAACAAGAGTCGTCTCTTAAAGCCGGCTCGTTCACAAACCACACATCACTAACATGGCTAGAAGAAGAGGTGTATGTGTGTGTAAGTTTCTGTGTATAGTAGTGCCCAGTCAGTGCTCCTATGGATGTGTGTGTGCATAGCAGTACCTAGTGTATGTAGCAGTGCCCAGTGTGTATAGCCATGTCCAGTGTTTGTAGCATTGGCCAGTGTATAGCCGTGCCCAGTGTGTGTATCCGAACTGTGTGTGTAAATGTATGAATGTAGCAGTGCTGTGTGTGTGAATAGATGGATGTAGCAAAGCTGTGTGTATAAATGTATAGATGTAGCATAGCTATGTGTGTAAATATTCTGTGCTGGTGTGCGACCAATAGGAATATTTTAGGGATATATTTTTCCATTTTTGAAAGACTAAATCTGGGGTGCATCTTATAGTAAGGTGCGTCTTATAGTCTGAAAAACACGGTAGTTAAAATCTGTAGAAGTGTTTCATGAAGTACAAATTTAGAAAGCCTGCAATTAATGATGACGTGTCTGCTTTCTGGCCCTATTATAAGTGAACTATGAGTCATATACTGAGGGTGTATTGTAGTGAATGTAATCTTGGAACTGGGAAAGAACAATAGATTATATTCTTATCTTCTTTCTTAGTATTTTTATTAGGTCATCATTTATGTAATTTCTCATAGCTCTAATATATCACTATTGAAAGACCAAAATCTGCTTCTGAATCACTTCATACACCGTCCTCCATGGTTACAAATTATAAGAAGAAACTTTCTTTGTGCTTGCTCCTTCTGCACCCTTACTCCCTTGGCAGACAAAGGAACCTCAATGTAGGTCCTCGCTTCTTTTGGAGGAAGTAGAAACCTCTGCAGGGTATCTATAGCAACCAGTTCTCACTGGCATATAAATGGAATATTATTACAAGAGGATAAAAGACATGGAAGAATTCACCCTGGTCCGGCACTGGATGTCTCGTTCTGTAGGAGACGGCTTGTTTTCGCTTCTGTCCACAGAACACAGTCTGTAGAATTATATGGAGCCTGGAATGTTTTGTCCCATTACTATCACGTAATATTTTGCATCATAAAACCGGGATGTATCGTGAATGTCTATATATCCCCAGAGTTCTAGGATATGGTTTCCTCGCACTAGAACCTTAAAAGGAGGTAAAACATAGATTCTACAATACAATCTGTTATAGTATCTCATGGAAGTGAGCTATTCAGACCAACTAACCTTCTCGATCTCTCCAGACTTTATTTTGAATACTGTCATTGTAGAGGGGGTTAAAATATGTAGTGTATTATACATAGAATACATAGGAGCACATTTATCACAACTTGTACACCTGATAACAAGCGCGCTAGCTTGGATTTTTGTGCAGGCGCCGTAAATTCCGACCTCCACTCTCTGCACACCAGGTGGGTGTGAAGGGGGTGGTGCCTAGCCGAGCTGTGGAACAAAACAGGGTGTTGCTGCCCCGTACCACCGTACTGTCTATAGCCTGCATCTACAGCCCCCCAGTGATAACTATATACAGTCCCACAGTAATCACTATATACAGTCCCACAGCATTTACTATATACAGCCCCCTATAACTATATACACCCCCCCATAATAACTATATACACCCCCATAATAACTATATACAGCCCCCTATAATAACTATATACACCTGCCATAATAACTATATACAGCCCCCTATAACTTTATAAAGTCTCCTATTTTACAATTTAAAAACCTGAACATTTTTATATATCGAGCAGGGTTTGTTTTAGTGGGGACATCAATTACCAACATACTGTTTTATGCCACCTCAGACTTATTTTACAGAGAAACCCGCTCTGTAGTTTATCTTTTTTTCAGATTTCAGGAATGAGAACAACAGGTTGTTAGTGAGTTCTCATTAGTATTTGCATTACATGACTCCAGTGGTGTTGAGTATTTAGAATTCGGCTCCGGAGAGGCTCTCCAGGGACTGCAGCAGGTCACATTGGAATGTCTTAGTAAGGCTCAGATATAACATCTACAGTATAACTGTGAAGTCTACATTACAGACCGTGTTAGGTTTATAGCAAACATTTTATGTCAGCTGGCCGACAGTATGAAAAAACAAAAGATATTAGAGAAGCCAAAAACATTGATGTACATATGATGGGTTATAGCAGAGCAGCTAACTATCTGGGCCCAGAACATTGGGGCACATTTACTTACCCGGCCCATTCGCGATCCAGCGGCGCGTTCTCTGCACAGGATTCGGGTCCGGCTGGGATTTAAGATGGTAGTTCCTCCGCCGTCCACCAGGTGGCGCTGCAGCGCCGAAAATAATCTTAACGCCCCGGAATGCACCATCCCATAGAAGGTGAAGGTGAGCGCTCCCCAAGCGACACATTTCGGTTTTTAAATGCGGCGGTTTTTCCGAATACGTCGGGTTTTCGTCCGGCCACGCCCCCCCGATTTCTGTCGCGCGCATGCCGGCCCCGATGCGCCACAATCCGATCGCGTGCGCCAAAAACCCGGGGCAATTCATGTACAAGCGGCGCAAATCGGAAATATTCGGGTAACACGTCGGGAAAACGCGAATCGGGCCCTTAGTAAATGACCCCCATTGACTTTATTGGTAGCAGGACACATTTTCATTTTAAATAGTTTTTTTTTCCTAAGGGTGCAACTAAACAGAGCGACCAGGACGTGGCTGTGATGTAGTGACCATAATTTATAGCAAAATAATTATTTAGTAACAGTTTCATGTACAGTTAATGTCAAACTTTAACTAAATAATAAGTTATAATAAGTTATTTAGATAGTACATCTCAGTGATGTCACGGCTGTGTCCTGGTCGCTTTATGTAGTTGCACCTTTGGTGATCAAGTTAATGATCAAGTGGAAACAATTGCCACTATCTAACAAAAAATAAATATATATATATATATATATATATATATATATATATACACTTTATTAAGTAATCATGTGTTACCTCTTCCCAGTACCTCAATGCTTTGACTAAGATGCTGCTTGGACCCCCTTTTGCTGTGCCATCCCCTAATGATTTACAGAGTAAACTTCAGATTCGGGTCCACTTGGCTTAGCTTTAACAACCATTAAAGGAGTATTCCCATGAAAGCGAATTAATGTTATTGTTTGTATTATAAAAAGTTATACATCTTTCCATTTTACTTTCTGTATAAATTCCTCACGGTTTTCTAGATCTCTGCTTGCTGTCCTTCTATAGGAAGCATCGCTGTTTACTTGCAGTGGACAGAAATCTGACCACAGCCGTGCACCTGTGTGACCATGGTCAGATTTCTGTCCACTGGAAGTAAACATAGAAGCTTTCTATAGAAGGACAGCAAGCAGAGATCTAGAAAACTGTGAGAAATTGATACATAAGAGTATATTGGAAAAATATTGAACTTTTTATCATAAAAACAACAACATTCATTTGCTGAAATGGGAATATCCCTTTAACCATGATAGGAAAAAGACATAAACTGGTGTTTCTTTGGCCCACCTCCCATCAGCCCCTTAGAAGCAGATCTTAGTAGCCTCTGAGTTGGGTTATCTAGTCCTAGCCCTAGCCCAGAGGATCCTCTGGTGCTTTGATGAGAATATCCAACACTGGTGATATTTTTAAAAGAAATGATAAAATATAATAAAAACCAAAAAAACTCATTATGTATAATAATAACCAATTTTGTCTGGAATTCTTGGGGAATGGAGGAATGAGTCTCTTCTGCTTTCAATCTGCAGTTACAGGACCTTTTGAGGACATTCAAGGGTCCTAAAATAACTCCTCTGTACATATGTATTGAGAGCAGGAACAGATGTACAAGGATTTTTAAATGCTACAGAATTTGATGGCGCTTTATAAATAAAGATTATTATTAGTGATCCAATGAAAGAATAGGAATGAAGGCCCTTTTTAAATTGAACTCCACTTCTTATATTTATTACCCATGGCCTCCTTCCTTCTAAAATCAACATTCATTTTGCTAATGAGGTGTTCTGGTGGTTGATTCCCCTGGTAATGTGAAATAAACAGAAGCAAATACTGTATATTAAAAGAAAAGTCCAATAAACAGTGTAATGACTCATGTGTAAAAGACAAATAAGCTGTATTGTTAAAATTTAATAAAAATAATAGAGATGAGCGAACATACTCGTCCGAGCTTGATGCTCGTTCGAGCATTAGCGTACTCGAAACTGCTCGTTGCTCGGACGAATACTTCGCCCGCTCGAGAAAATGGCATCTCCCGCCGTTTTGCTTTTTGGCGGCCAGAAACAGAGCCAATCACAAGCCAGGAGACTCTGCACTCCACCCAGCATGATGTGGTACCCTTACACGTCGATAGCAGTGGTTGGCTGGCCAGATCAGGTGACCCTGGAACAGACTAACCCCTGCCCGCGCTGCTCGGATCATTCTGTGTCTGGATGCCGCTAGGGAGAGAGCTGCTGCTGGTCAGGGAAAGCGTTAGGGTGTTCTATTAGAAGAGTGTTAGGCAGGAGTGATTCTACAAGAACCCAACAGCCCTTCTTAGGGCTACAATAACGTTATACTTTTTTTTTTTTTTATTTGCTTGTGGCTGGGCTTGCTAGCACTAGTAGTGCAGCTAGTACCATATTGTGAGGAATTTGCAGGGGGACTTGCTACCGTTGTGTTTATTAGGGGTTTGATTAGAATTAGGCAGAGTCTGCTGATTTATTTTTATTTTTTTACCTTTATTTCATTTTATAGCTCAAACTCATCTTGCAAAGCAGTGTGCTTTCAGTGTCGGCTACAAAATAGCCATAGGAGAACCCCAACGGCTTACTTAGGCCTACAATAGCGTTATATTTTCCTTTTTTTGGTTTGCTTGTGGCTGGGCTTGCTGGCATTAGTAGAGCAGCTAGTACCATATTGTGAGGAATTTGCTGGGAGACCTGCGACCGTTGTGTTTAGCTCTTAGTGACATGCATATCCACCTCAAACACCGAAGTGGGACAATTTATTAGGGGTTTGATTAGAATTAGGCAGAGTCTGCTGATTTATTTATTTTTTTTACCTTTATTTCATTTTATAGCTCAAACTCATCAGGCACAGCACAAAATCCAGTTGTATGCTGTCAGTGTAGGTTAGAAACTAGCCATAGCAATAGGATAGCATCGTTTTGTTAAAAAAAAAAATAAAAAAAAAAAAAAAAATAAACACAAAAAAAAAAAAAATTAAAAGTTTACACTTTAATTTGGAAAATGTTTAACCCGAGGGCTAGGGGTAGAGGACGAGGGCGTGGACGTGGGCGTCCAACTACTGCAGGGGTCAGAGGCCGTGGTCCTGGGCGGGGTGAGACACCACCTGCTGATGAGGGAGCAGGGGAACGCCGCAGAGCTACACTCCCTAGGTTCATCATGTCTCAAGTTACTGGGACTCGTGGTAGAGCACTGTTGAGGCCAGAACAGTGCGAAGAGGTGATGTCGTGGATTGCGGACAATGCTTCTAGCCATTTGTCCACCAGTCAGTCTTCCACGCAGTCCACCCATGTCACCGAAATCAGCACTCCTCCGGCTCCTCCACCTCAGCCTCCTTCCCCCCAGTCTGCCCCCTCCCAGGAAAATTTGGTATTTGAACCGGCATACTCTGAGGAACTGTTTTCTGGACCCTTCCCACAGTCACAAACCACTTGTCCGGTTGCTGCTGAGCAATTTTCCGATGCCCAGGTTTTCCACCAGTCGCAGTCTGTGGGTGATGATGACATTATTGACGTAGTGGAAGAAGTGTGTAAAGAGGTGTCGGACGATGAGGAGACACGGTTGTCAGACAGTGGTGAAGTTGTTGTCAGGGCAGGAAGTCCGAGGGGGGAGCAGACTGAGGGATCGGAGGATGATGAGGTGACAGACCCAAGCTGGGTTGATAGGCCGGGTGAACACAGTGCTTCTGAGACGGAGGCGAGTCCTATAGCAGAACAGGCTGGAAGAGGCAGTGGTGGGGCCAGACGGAGAGGCAGGGCCAGAGCTGGTGCATCAGCGCCAAATGTTGCCCGTAGTCAAGCTCCCGTGGCGAAGGCTAGATTTTCAGAAGTCTGGAGGTTCTTTAAAGAAACACCGGATGACCGACGGACTGTGGTGTGCAACCTTTGCCAAACCAGGATCAGCAGGGGTTCCACCACTACTAGCTTAACTACCACCAGTATGCGCAGGCATCTGAATGCTAAACACCCCACTCAATGGCACCAAACCCGTTCACCTTCGGCCGGGCACACCACTGCTCCTTCCCCTGTGTCATCTGCTAGTCAGCCCCCTGCCCAGGACCACGGCCCAAACACCTCCCGTGCGAAAACCCCATCTTCGCCTCCACGATCCTCCACAGCATCCACCAGCGTTCAGCTCTCCATACCCCAGACGCTGGAGTGCAAAAGGAAGTATAGCGCAACCCACCCACACGCCCAAGCCCTCAACGTCCACATCTCCAAGTTGCTTAGCCTGGAGATGCTGCCCTATAGGCTGGTAGAGACCGAGGCCTTTCGAAACCTCATGGCGGCGGCCGCCCCTCGGTATTCGGTCCCCAGCCGCCACTACTTTTCCCGATGTGCCGTCCCAGCCCTGCACAAGCACGTGTCAGAGAACATCATCCGTGCCCTGACCAACGCCGTTTCTGACAAGGTCCACCTGACCACGGACACGTGGACGAGTGCTGCCGGGCAGGGCCACTATATATCGCTGACGGCACATTGGGTTAACTTGGTGGAGGCTGGGACCGAGTCTGACCCTGGGGCTGCTCATATACTGCCAACTCAGAGGATTGCGGGGCCTACCTCGGTCCAGGTCTCAAAGGCCTACTATGCCTCCTCCTCCTCCCACCCCTCCTCCACCTCCTCCTCCGAATTACGATCCGTGGGCATGGCGCCATCAGTCGGTAGCTCAAGGCACAGCAGCAGTGCCGTCGCTAAGCGACAGCAGGCGGTGCTCAAACTGCTGAGCCTAGGCGATAAAAGGCACACCGCCCAAGAGCTATTACAGGGCATCACGGTGCAGACTGATCTGTGGCTGGCACCGCTGAACCTGAAGCCAGGCATGGTTGTGTGTGACAACGGCCGTAACCTGGTGGCAGCTCTGCAACTCGGCAGACTGACACATGTGCCATGCCTGGCCCATGTGTTAAATCTCATAGTTCAGCGTTTCCTCAAGACATACCCCAATCTGTCTGATTTGCTCACAAAGGTGCGCCACATCTGTGCGCATTTCAGGAAGTCCAGCACAGATGCTGCCACTCTCAGGGCAGCGCAGCGCCGCCTCCAACTGCCCGCTCACCGACTGTTGTGCGAAGTGCCCACGAGGTGGAATTCAACATTAACCATGTTATCCAGAGTTTACCAGCAGCGCAGAGCGATTGTAGACTGCCAGATGTCAACTTCCACCAGAACTGGTAGTCAGGTCAGTCAGCTTCCTCAAGTCTACAATGAGGAGTGGACGTGGATGTCTGATATCTGTCAGGTGCTGAGTAACTTTGAGGAGTCAACACAGATGGTCAGTGGCGATGCCGCCATCATCAGCCTCACCATCCCGCTGCTTGGCCTGTTGAAAAACTCTCTGGTCAGCATGAAGTCGGAAGCTTTGCGCTCGTCACAAGAGACGGGGGAAGAAGATTCCCTTGTTGATAGCCAAAGCACCCTTAGGTCTGTTTCTCAGCGCATATCGGAGGAGGTGGAGGAGGAAGAGGAGGAGAATGTTGGCGAGACAGAAGAGGGGACCATTGTTCAGTCCTTCACTGTTCAGCGTGTATGGGCAGAAGAAGAGGAGTTGGAGGAGTTGGAGGAGGAGGAAATGGGCAGTCAGGCCAGTGAGGGGAGTGAATTTTTGCGCGTTGGGGCTCTGGCGCATATGGCAGATTTCATGCTAGGCTGCCTATCCCGTGACCCTTGCGTTCAAAGAATTTATTCCAGCACCGATTACTGGGTATTCACTCTCCTGGACCCACGGTACAAGCAAAATCTTTCCACTCTCATCCCTGGAGAGGAAAGGAGTGTGAGAATGCATGAATACCAGCAGGCCCTGGTGCACAAGCTGAAACAGTATTTCCCTTCTGACAGCGCTAGCGGCAGAGGGCGTACTTCTGCGGGACAAGTAGCGAGGGAGAGTAGGCGAGCAGGCAGCTTGTCCAGCACTTGCAGGGATACGCTTTACAAGGCCTTTGCCAGTTTTATGTCACCCCAGCAAGACACTGTCACCTGTCCCCAGTCTCGGCAGAGTAGGGCTGATCTTTACAGAAAGATGGTGAGGGAGTACGTAGCTGACCATACCATCGTCCTAAATGATCACACAGCTCCCTACAACTACTGAGTTTCAAAGCAGGACATGTGGCACGAACTGGCGCTGTACGCCTTGGAGGTTCTTGCCTGCCCTGCCGCTAGCGTGTTGTCCGAGCGGGTTTTCAGTGCAGCTGGTGGCATCATCACCGATAAGCGTACACGCCTGTCGACTGACAGCGCTGACAGGCTGACGCTTATCAAGATGAATAAAGCCTGGATTTCTCCGGATTTTCATTCTCCAACAGGTGAAAGAAGCTCAACCTGAATAATGTATGCACTCCTCCTCCTCATTGTCCTCCTTCTCCTCCTCTTTGTACACTAAAGCATAGGAAACTGGCTATTTTTTGCCAGGGCCAACTGGCTCTAGATATAGTACTCTATGTATTTAATTTTTCTGGAGGGCCACCTACCCGGTCCTCTGTTTTAAGCAATTTTTGGGAGTGCCACATACAGGCACTAAATCTATTTAATTTTTCTGGAGGACCACCTACCTGCTCCTCTGGTTTGAAAACTTTTTTGGACTGCCACATACAGGCACTCAATTTATTTAATTTTTCTGGAGGACCACCTACCTGCTCCTCTGGTTTGAAAACTTTTTTGGACTGCCACATACAGGCACTCAATTTATTTAATTTTTCTGGAGGACCACCTACCTGCTCCTCTGGTTTGAAAACTTTTTTTGGACTGCCACATACAGGCACTCAATTTATTTAATTTTTCTGGAGGACCACCTACCTGCTCCTCTGGTTTGAAAACTTTTTTGGACTGCCACATACAGGCACTATCCAAATTAAATTGTCTCCATAGCAGCCTCCACATGTCGTCTTTTTAGCTGGCTCCACACGTTGTCTCCATTGCTACCTCCACACGTCATCGCCATAGCTGCCTCCAAAAGTCGTCCATATAGCTGCCTCCATACATGGTCTCCTTATCAAACGAGCTGTGTCGGGCAGAATTTTGGGTTGTTTTCATGGCTTCCACATCAAACTTGTTAACTTTGTCGCCACCCTGCTGTGTAATCCACAAAATATACTGACAAACTTTTATCATTTACCAATATTATTTCAGCGCTTCTTGCGCATCTGTTTACATTCCCCTCACCCGCCATATCCTAAACTTATAAGAACGCTACTACACTTGATCTTATACAAAAGGTTCTTAGAAGTGCTGTTTGGGGAGTAGCCTAGAGACAGGGGCTTGGATTGGCGAAAGCTCGCCTGGCTGCGGAGCGCCAGCTCCATCTCAAGATCCAACTAACATAGTTTTAACTGTAGCACCTTTAATCTACTACTAGTTCACTGCCTCCATACATCGTCCCCTTATCAAATGAGCTGTGTCAGGCAGAATTTTCAGGTGTTTCACCAGATACATAGTGGAACGCGGCCCATCTGTCGCCGCCATGCTGGAGACCTGAAGTTGCAATCATAGCAGCGCAATATGGATGCCCCATACTGTCGCTCTTAATCATGGGACCATTTCCGTAAAAACAATTAAAAATAGAACCACTATGCTATTCCATTATTCCTAGGTGAAATATTCAAACGACCCGGCCTGCTTTGAAAATTATAATTTAAACACTTCTGGCCCCCAGGCCCATTTTGGGTGGGGAGGAGCCGAGAGACAGGGGCTTGGACAGGCGAAAGCTCGCCTGGCAGTGGTCCGCCAGCTCCATCCCAAGATTAGGCAGCCTCAGAGGCATCCATGCATGCTGCCCCTGCTGTTTCCTGTCCATTTTGCCTTCACGATCCTCCACAGCGTCCACCAATGTCTCATTTCAACTCTCTATACCCCAGACGCTGGAGCACGAGAGCATATGCAGCACATCATCCCCTTATCAAACGAGCTGTGTCAGGCAGAATTTTCAGGTGTTTCACCAGATACATAGTGGAACTCGGCCCATCTGTCGCCGCCATGCTGGAGACCTGAAGTTGCAATCATAGCAGCGCAATATGAATGCCCCATACTGTCGCTCTTAATCATGGAAGTCGTCTCCATAGCTGCCTCCACAGGTCGTCCCCTTATCAAAAGAGCTGTGTCAGGCTCATTTTTCAGGTGTTTCACCAGATACATTATGGAACTTGGTCACTATGTCGCCACCATGCTGTGTTATCGACTAAATATACCGTCAACCTTTTGTTCACATAGGAAATCATTTCACCTCCTTTGGTCCTTTTAGTCCTTTAGTCCTTTTAGGGTATGTCGCCATGACACTCTCTAGCCTGCCACTGCTGCCGCTGCCTCTGCATGCCGTCCCCTATAGTGTCAGGGTCAATTATTGGATGTTTTAGATGCTATCTAGCCTCATTCGGTCACTCTGTCATGGCCATGCTGTTGCCCATAATTTTGGCATAATGGTGAGATTAAGCAGCCTCAGAGGCATCCATGCATGCTGCCCCTGCTGTTTCCTGTCCATTTCCGTGGTGTTTCCATCCTTTTCTGAGGTTCTCAGGTGTTTGGCCAAGCTTCCCTGTGCAGAGCCTTGGTCCCCTTGAAAAATGCTCGAGTCTCCCATTGACTTCAATGGGGCTCGGTATTCGAGACGAGCACTCGAGCATCGGGAAAAGTTTGTCTCGAATAACGAGTACCCGAGCATTTTAGTGCTTGCTCATCTCTAAAAAATAATAATAAAAAAAAAAGTCCAATACAGCTCCCCCTGGAGATCCTATCTGTCAGTTCAATCACATTTCAGGTCTGTGCCATGGAATAGGCTGTCCAGACACCAAAGTAACAAACACTGAAGAAAAATTCAGTTCCGGCACTGGAAAAATCTTCTTAGGTTACATATAAAGAGTTAAAAAAACTACCGAAATGTGTCAGCTTGTCTGCATGTATATAGTCACTCTTTGAATATAACCTAATAAAACATTGAAGATTCTTTTTAGTCCAGTGCTCGAACTCCTTCAGTTTTTCTCCAATGTGAAATAAAGTTTTATAAAGTAGTGGCAGTCAGAATGCCGACAAAGGCATTTTTAAAATCAGCATAGCGTAGGTTATTTGGAACCTGTCACCAAATAAAAATGACAGTCCTGGTGACAGGTTTGTTTTAAGGTGTTAGTTTAGGCTTTCTGAAGTCTTCAATGCATATGTATAGATGGGGAAAAAAATTCACAATGAGAGCTACTATTTAATGACTGCAATCAATGATATTAAAATTTTGGGAAGATTTTGCCTTTTCTTTTGTACTAGTAGGACTAAAGGAAAGTCTGTACTGGGAGCGAGTGTTACATAGATGACAAGTGACAACCCCTAAGGGAGATATAATGACTGCTTATGGTGGTTGTCGCTTTTGAATGGCTTGTCATTATAGTTGGAGAGGCAGTATCCAATATGACAACAAAAAGGAGCAAAATTTGTAATAAGAAGCCAAAAGATTTGCCTGTGAGGTTTTTTTTTACCTTAGGTTATTTATTAAAAAAAGGTGGGACAGGCTGTAATATGTATTGGGAAAGGAAGGGTTATATACCACTAAGTTCTACAATACCCTGATCAAATTTGCATCATAAAAAATGTTAAACCCACTTTCTAAAATCCTCTGGTTAGTTTAGTACAAATGTCAGTCCCGCTCAATGTATGCTGTCATCCAATATTTCTACAGCTTGAACATATTAGGAAGGTTGTACAGCACACAACATATATAATAACATTTCAATCAAAGACTTGGACTTTTTTTCTTCAATATATAGTCTACACGTTTGTCTTACTGAATAAGTCTATATTTGGTAAAATCTCTGCAAAAACCTAATAAAAAAGACTCCTTAAAGGACATCTAGGACATCAGGATGAAGGACCAAGCACATTTACATGCTGGTGTGTGCAACCTCTTGCAAGATCCACTTTTCTTTTTAGCTTCTTACACTTTGGTTTGTACAAAAAAGGCTCCATAGGTGTTAATGGAGCCTGCAGTCCCCCAGGCTCATTTACATAATGTTTGCATATTCATAATAATAATTCCTTTATCTATATAGTGCACACAGATTACACAGCACTACACTAGTTTTTGCCAAATCGGTCCCTGTCCCTAATGGGTTTCACAATCTAATCAACCTACCAGTATGTTTTGGAGTGTGGGAGGAAACCGGCAGACCCAGAGGAAACCCACGCAAACACAACAAACTCTTTGATTTGAGTTACTTGCATTACTCTGTCTCTTAGTTCCCGATTGACAAGTTTTAGTGTTGCAGAACTGCTTCTTTGTGGCGCATTGCATTAGAACTATGTTACATTATGTGAGCAGGGTGACATAATGTAAGGGCCTGTTACATTTGCAAAGTCTGATCACATGAAATCAAAGCAGCCTCCATGGAGGATGGGGAGGAGTAGTAGTCCACAGAGGCATGCTGCAATCATGCCATGATACTGCCATGTGATCAGATGTATGCATGGTGTACAGTTTGCTAATGTTAGAAGGTTAAAGGACCAGTGATGATATCAAACTGGTCACATGACATCCTGAGAAGAAGGATGGGGAGGTGTAGTTAGGAGGGGATGGCCGAGCAGGGCACGCCCCCTCTGATGCCAGGTAATATCAGATGATAAGTTGATTTATGGGAATGTAAGGGAAACTAAAAGAAGGGTGTTATTTAATAGGGCTCTTTAGGAATCTGTTACTAGCTGTATTTGTGAAAATGCGGTGACAGGTCCCCTTTAACCAAATTTGTGCTAGGAGTGCACACATTAGTAGGATTGGTAGAATGTAGAACTCACATATTGTTTATTACATTTTCAAGCGTATCATTGATTATAGTAAGGTCTCTGCACAGACCGCACATACCATATTACAGTATTTGAAATCTGATTCTGAGTTACAGTAGAATGTTCAGACTTTATGAGAAACATCTGTGAGTGTGATGTCCTCTAAACTTATTACACATGCCAAAACGATCCGAATGGAAAAAGGCGGGAAAAAGAAAATTGAAAAATAACAGATGCAAAACAATGGAAATAGTAATCTTGCCAACATCATTTTCCTATTTGTCTGTGTTGGGATTCTTAGAAGGTAATTTCTTTGGGATGGGATTATATGACAATATATGTGTAGCCACTAATTTATAGATGGAGACACTTGGCTGGAGAGGTCAAAGCGCATCTTGATCCTCTACAATTTGCATACCAACCTCATCTGGGTGTGGGGAATCTTCACCTGCTTCAGGTCTAGTATTAGGTCTGAGATTAGGATAATGTTCATCGACATTCAACAGAATAATCCCAGAGAGTTTGTGCCAGAAACTAAATAAAATGGGGGTCGGCACTAGTCTAATTCAAAGGATTTTCAACTACTTGATACTAAGACCACAGAAGGTGCAGATTGGAAATATTGGGGGACATTTATCGTGCGCTAGCGTGTGATTGCCCCGCCGCTGCACAGTCGCTGCGGGATACATCAAGGGGCAGGCAGGACAATCGGCGGCTTAAAAGCCGGCGCGGGGACAGTAAATCCATTGCATAGTACACCAATCGGACAGCCTAGTACATTCAGTGACAGGTTTCTGCAAATCAAATGCAGAACAAATATATTTAAAAACTCATTTCTACCCAGGGTAATTGGGTTAGTTAACCTGGGCCAGTAATTGATGCTACAAATACCCAAGGCATGTAATTCTTATCACTACCTTTTATTTATCTTGTGTTTTTTTTATTTCTTTACTCTTTTTATGTCTGTGTATTGTATGTATGCCATCATGATTTATTGTGTGTATCTGTATTACAAATCTTGCCTCATGGTGATGTGCTGCACCAGCTAAGGTGGGTATTATGAGGTTCTGCAGCCAATGAGATATGTATAATGAGGTTCTGCAGCAGCTGAGGTATGTGTTATAAGGTTCTGCAGCAGTTGAGGTATGTATTATGAGGTTCTGCAACAGATGAGATGTATATAATGAGGTTCTGCAGCTGCTGAGGTGTGTATAATGAGGTTTTTCAGCAGCTGAAGTGTGTATAATGAGGTTTTTCAGCAGATGAGATGTGTATAATGAGGTTCTGCAGCAGTTGAGGTGTGTATTACTAGGGTCTATGTAAGCTGTCAACATAACTGTGGTGGGGGACACATTTTGAGGTTGAGAATAGGAAACTAATGTGCCTGGGGAAGGGGGGGGGCACTAAATTTGCCAGTTGTCGACCCCAAAATTCCTAATGGCAGCCCTGAATACACTACAATGTCCAGCTGGATGATTGGCATTTTATGATCCTCCTAAAAAAGATTGGTCTTTATTTTTAATGTAAGAGGTTCCCTTAAGCCCCTCAATGTTGCGCTACACAGTGAACCCTCTATTGTTGTTTTCTTTTCAGTGTGAATTGGGTTAACATGCCTCTATCTGTATTATACAAGCTGGTTGATGCACACACTAGTCAGTTCACATTTTCCATTTCATGAGCTTGATTTTTTGATTATGCTTAAGCATTTTAGTAGATCCATAAAAAGTTAATTTCCTGTTAAATGTTTAATACTCATTTCTTCTAATTGTAGTCAGCCTCAGAAAAGTTTTCGTTTTACAGATACAATTTTACAAGCGTTACCTGATTAAAAAAAACCTAATTACATCCATGAAAAACACTAGGGCACATTTACTTACCCAGACCTGTTGCGATCCCCGCTGTGCGTTGTCCGATGATCATGTGCTCCGGCGCGACTCACAAAGACCATGCGCCTGATTTCCTGAATGTGTCACTTCCCCGCTCAGGTCCGCCGGAGTTCACATCTTCTTCCCGGTGAATGTAAGTGCTTGATCTTGCCACACAATTTTAAAGTTAAATCCCGTGCTCAGTCTGAATCCGTCGGATTCTCCGACAAGACAACCCTCCCCCAATTTCTGTTGCATGAAATTCTGCGCGATTTCGCCAAAATCCGATCGCGTGTGACACAATCCCCTTCCGAATAACTGGCACAGTGGTGCAAATCCCGAAAATCCTTGGATGAGATGTTCTTTACAAATGCTTTTTTTTACATTTTAGGGCACTTTAGTTAAATGGGCGGACAGTAAGCAATCTGACATATCTTATATACTCGAGTATAAGCCTAGTTTTTCAGCACAAAAATGTGCTGAAAAACCCAAACTCGGCTTATACTCGAGTCAAAAAAATAAATATATCTAAACTCACCTTTCCGGTGACCCCTGTATATCTTCTGTGCGATCTGTCTGGCAGCGGCGGCAGGCTATATACACTGGGGCAGGGTCTGGCAGGCTATATACACTGGGGCAGGGTCTGGGAGGCTATATACACGGGGGCAGGGTGAGGCAGGCTATATACACTGGGGCAGGGTCTGGCAGGCTATAAACACTGGGGCAGGGTCTGGCAGGCTATATACACTGGGGCAGGGTCTGGCAGGCTATATACACGGGGGCAGGGTCTGGCAGGCTATATACACTGGGGCAGGGTGAGGCAGGCTATATACACTGGGGTAGGGTCTGGCAGGCTATAAACACTGGGGCAGGGTCTGGCAGGCTATATACACTGGGGCAGGAGCTGGCTGGCTATATACACTGGGGCAGAGCCTGGCTGGCTATATACTGGGGAGGCTGTGACCAATGCATTTCCCACCCTCGGCTTATACTCGAGTCAATAGGTTTTCCCAGTATTTTGTGGTAAAATTAGTGGCCTCGGCTTATACTCGGGTCGGCTTATACTCGAGTATATACGGTATATTCACTATCCTGGCATTAAGGCATACACAGAATCAAATGTAATAGGGAAGATTTCTATCAATAGAGCACAAATAATTTTTGGGGAAAAGCTCATCATCTTAACACCTTCATTGAAAAAATATGAATGCATCATTAATAAAAATCTGTGAATATAAAAAACTACACAGTTTATACAGTATGAGAGTTTATTTAGTGCATTTTTAATTTACGGTATCTTCCATTTGTGGGCCCTGCAACATATTAAAAAATCTGATATTTTATAATGGATAAGGCAAACAACCTTCATTTGGACAGACAAGACCTCAAATCCTTTTCATGATTCAACAGTAAAAGATGGAACGTCTCTGTTACAGACACCTAATAGGATTCGTCTGTTGTTCCTTTTTTGCTTCTTGGAAACTCAGATCTGTCTTTTGACATAAAATTTCAATAAAACATTTGACCTAAAGATCAAAAATATGTTCTTTGTATAGCTGGGCATCTGGAGTGTGTATGACTTAAAAGGGATTCTGTGGTTTTATCACGTGCAAACATTACTTGAAAAGGTTGTCAGAGCCTTAATACGAAAAATTAGACGACCAGAAGACTCAAAACCGCTCATACGTACTAAATTACACATGGGGAAGTGCAACCTAATATACTACTGGAAACAGATTTTGGGTGGAATGTCCGATACTGTACCACCTGATATCATTGCAGCATCCAAGCTGTGGGAGCCACGTGATAAGGTCACAGCACAGGAATATTTTGTACTGACTGATAACATCACTGTGTTTAGAGATTAGTTGTGCAGATGCTGATATGAAAATTAAGTGATGACTAAAGAACATCCTGTACACGTTAGGTTTCCATGATGGAAAATTAGATGCCAAGTTAAGTCATGTTGATGGCCATGGGGAGGGGGTAAAGAATAAAATAGTAGTACCTACAGAAAAAGATCTGTGCTAAGTATAAGGAGATATTTCTTCCTCGCTTACTTGACATGTACAGGCGATCCTCTACTTAAAAACACCCGACTTACAGACGACCCCTAGTTACAAACGGTCCTCTGGATGTTGGTAATTCACTGTACTTTAGTCCCAGGCTACAATAAACAGCTATAACAGTTATCAGAGGTGTCTGTAATTAAGCTAACGTATATTGTTAATCCTCGTTCTTAAGACAGTCCAACATTTTTAAAATCTAATTTTCACAGAGATCAAAAAGAATTGCCTGGAGTTACAATTATAAAATATACTGTTCCGATTATATACAAATTCAACTGAAGAACAAACCTACAGAATCCTGTATGTAACCCGGGGACTGCCTGTATTCCTCATCTGTCCTTCCCTTTTTTGTTAGTTGTGCATTACTGTAAAACTGAGAGGCTAGCACTGGTCCATCTGGTATATTGCTATACTTCTTAAAACATTGTATCATAAAGTGAATATCTTCTAAGTGTTTATGTATTCCTATTTGGGGCCTAAAACCTACTTCTAAATGAAGCCCAAGTGGTCTTAAGCTTCAAACCTGGCAAAGACCCTACAGATTGTGGCTCCTATAGCCCCGTAGCATTATTGAACAGTGATTACAAAATACTCACTAGGATTTAAGGGACTAGACTGATAATATTGAATTATTCTATCATAAGTGGCTTCATGTCTGGGAAATCAACCTCTGATAATATACGCCAGGTACAGGTGGTAGCACAGATAGATCAGGCGATGAGGGTGGACTTGGACTTTGCATCCCTAGATACAGCTAGGGCTTTTTATTCATTTGAATGGAAATTCCTTAGACATTGGGGCAAATTTACTTACCCGGTCCTGTTGCGATCCAGCGGCGCGTTCTCCGTCGAGGATTCAGGTCTTCCGGCGATTCACTAAGATAGTGCACCCAATGTCCACCAGGCCGGAGTTCACCATCCTATTCTCGGTGCAGGTAAGCACGTGTCAAGCGACACATTTTTTCCAACGGCCACGCCCCCCCATTCAGTTGCATGCATGCTGGTGCCGATGGGCCACAGTCCGATCACATGCGCCAAAACCCGAGGCAATTGGGTGCAAGCCGGTAATTTTCGGGAAACCCAACAAAAAAGAGCGATTTGGGCCCTTAGTAAATGACCCCCATTGTCTGTGGACATTTTGCTTTGGACCGGAATTCTGAACATGGATAAATAACGTATATATTCTTCCCCAACCAGCAAATTTCTTGTTAATGGAGAACTGTCCCCTCTACCGGGGCACCCAAGAATAATGCCCGCTCTCTCCCTTGTTATTTGCAATTGCAATAAAGGCACTAGCCATAAAACTGTCAGGATATTGATTATGTGGAGATCACTATTGGAACTAGAGAGGATCATTTTGGACTATACACTGATGACATGATTTTGTTTTGTCTGATGTCTCTACTTCCCTACTGTTTCTCTTAAATAATAAGTTTGATACATAATTAGGTCTGTTAGTTAATTGGTCCATATGTGTGTTTATGCCCCAAAACCTTGTAATGGGACCACTACTGTAGAAAACATTACCCCTCTCAGAAGGATCAATTTAGTCAAACTCATTATTCTGCCTAAATGTCTCCAGTTCCAAAGAAATGTTTCAAAGAACTACACTCTCACAGGAGTGTGAGGCAGGTATGGTGCTGCCTGACTTTTAATATTAGTACATTATTATTATTAGGCAACTCAGGTACATAAGTCATTGAGTACTATGTCAGAGGCTTCCTAACGCTGACCACCATATCCAGCACCATCTTGGCCAGTATTAGATCCCCCTGACTTTGCTCCACCTCTTCTACTGTTACATAAACTGGCCAGACAATGTGGCAGGTGGGCTACAATTAAGTTTACTGATATTATTGCAGAGACCCCACTGTAGAATAACCCTTCTTTACGACACCTGCAGGTATTAGAGGGTTCGACTATGTGGAGCAAAAAGTGACTTTCTATTTTACTGCCACTTCCAATAACCCTCTCTCTCTCGGTATGCCTTTTGGGCCTAATTTCTGAAGAAGGTTGGCCTCTTTGCTTAAATATATTCCAACGGGAAATATTATTTATGGCTTGCCAAAAACCTGGGATAGGGGGCTCGGGACGGAGTGCAGCTGTCCATCCTCGGAAACCACATTCAGCTAGGGACCAGCAGTCCGGGGACATTGTGATATAGCATGTGGGACCTGAAGGAAAGCAGCGGAGCGGCGCTTTGTAACTCACTCGGGGGTCTGCATTGTTGGAACCAAATTGTTTATTAACATTAAAAGTTGCAACGTGTTTCAGCTCCGGACCGGAGCTTTCATGAAGCATAAAATACTACAGCAAATAACAGTGTTATAAGTGTGACTTAGTATGTTGGTACATATCGAGCATTTGTGACTTTTTAAAGTATTTTTTTAACCATCCATTTGTATAGATATATCTTTTAACTTATGTTAGTGTATCTAGAGTGTTTTTAATAATGTATGTTTTTTGATATCATGTCAGCGATTTCGGAATTCCATTTAAACTTTGACCCCCGGTAACTCACGTGATTGCTTTCACGTATTTCCGGGTCTCCTTTGACTGAGTTTTTATAACACAGCTATTTGCTGTAGTATTTTATGCCTGATAAAAGCTCTGGTCCGGAGCTGAAACGTGTCATAACTTTTAATGTTAATAAACAATTTGGCTCCAACGATCCGGACCCCCGAGTGAGTTACACTTTCCTACTTTCCTTCGGGTCCCACATGCTATCGCCCTAAGGTAGTACTCCCCTAATGCACCAACTCTAAGCATGTGAAAACGCCATGTCAATCAAATATTGCCATGCAAAAAACTAGAATAAAACACAGGAAATGGACACATTTGAGGGGATTTGGGGTATGTGGTGCGACTTACATGATGCCAACTACTCAATACAGTGATTTAGACATGCAATGAGCAATCAGCGCTCTGCCCCCTTAGGCCTCTTCCACACTAGCGTTGCGTTTCACGTCAGGGTGCAATGCGTGAAAAACTGACGTTTTTGGCTGCGTTTTTGTTCCATTTTTCCTTGGAGTAATTAGCGTTTTTGCGGAGATACTCGCGGAACGGCGCGAACAAAATAGCATGTGAAGAACAATATATATGTGTGTGAAGAACACATTGCAGATGTTTAAATACATCTGCAATGTGTTCTTCACACATATATATTGTTCTTCACATGCTATTTTGGGCGCACCGTTCCGTGCGCATCTCCCGACAAGTAAGCAGATGTGCCGAACATCTGTAATCTATTCTGCACTGTGTTCTGCACTGTGTTTTTCTCTTAAATGATCCTGTGTTCACTGTGTTCACTGTGTTCAATGTTTTTATTCTATTCTTCACTGTTCTTCATTGTGTTTTTTAAATTAAATGCTCGATCGCGAGCAGGGGATATAATGTTATTCTGGTCACCTAGCAACCCTTACGTTTAAAACGCATTGCACTCGCATTGCACTTGCAATGATTGCGAGTGCAATGCGTTCTTGATGCATCTCCATAGACTTGAATGGGGCGTGAAAAACGCGCGGGACACGCAAAAGTAGAGCATGCTGCGATTTTGACGCGCGTGAAAACGAACGCAAGCACGCGCGTTAAAACCAACGCTAATGAACAAAAGACCCATTGAATACAATGGGACAGAGTGCAATGCAAGTTCTGCGCGTCAAATGCACGCGCAGAACTCGCGCGTGAAAAACGCCAGTGTGGAAGGGGCTTTACTCTCCCTATTCGAGCTGTTCCAGCACCACATATAATGCTCTTCCTCGGGGTAAACTGGAGGAGACTTTACCTCTGTTATTATTTATATTTCACTTCTTGGGAGTGAGCTGGGGGAAAATAATCTAAAGAGGAGCTAATAATGCCTGATTAATTAGCCACTTGATGCAATGTATTGACATGTTATTGTTATGTACATATTGTGTTGTTTTCTGGATTATGTTAATGCTACACTAAATAATGGCCTCTAAGGGGTCGATATTACCTACACTGGATACGGTGAGGGAAAAAGAAATTGGAAAACAAATGGCAAGGGCACAAACCATGATCAGAAAGAGATAACAGCACAGTAGTGAGTCAGAATACACTTAAATGTTGGGTTACAGAGTGATGATGCTGGTGTTTGTCAGCAGTAAGCGCTAAGAGGTAGGAACCAACTGACACTGAGACACAGACAATTGGGAGATTAAATGCTAACTACTGGATATACTCGAATTTTTGTGCTGAAAAAAGCCAAAGAAATTTTATACTCAAGTATATAAAAAAACAGTTGGCACTTACCCTCCGGCGCTGTCCCCCAGCATCCTCTTCACCCCGCAGCAGGTCTTCAGGTTCCCAGGCCAGGCAGGCAGATACACTGGGATCGGTGACACTGCCACGTCTTAGGTTTTCTGCCGGCAGATCACATAGAAGTGCATCTGCTGGCCCGGCTGCGAACCCGAAAAACTGCTGGGGGAGGAGACTAACTTTTTTTATCAGGTACTCTTTTGTGGATGTAACATTAAGGTGGCACTCTGCTGTAGATGTAACTTCAAGGGGTCTCTGTGCTGTGCACATAACATTAAGGGAGCTCTGTGCTGTGGACATTTATCGATGAGGGGAAACTACTGGACATTTTATTATAGAGTAGCGGCTGCATTTCCCACC
The DNA here is from genome assembly GCF_040894005.1 of Engystomops pustulosus. Lineage (NCBI taxonomy): Eukaryota > Metazoa > Chordata > Amphibia > Anura > Leptodactylidae > Engystomops > Engystomops pustulosus. The sequence goes on from NC_092414.1 coordinate 35,607,858, forward strand.
CTCGGCTTATACTTGAGTCAGTTGATTTTCCCAGTTTTTTGTGGTAAAATTAAGTGCCTTGGTTGATACTCGGGTCAGCTTATACTGGAGTATACACGGTAAATGAGCTGAACAGAATGATTCAAACTTAAACCCTTTACCATCCTGCAACCAGCAATTATCCCCATGTGATAGGTTAGGACCTACAATGGAAATTACTAAACTTATGGCAGTCTGAACATTCCTTATTGAAGGAAGCACATGGCAGTCATAACTTCTTTTTTTACAAAATGTGGGCTAGATCAAGTGTTTCTTCTATTAAGCCAGCACAAACGTTTCTCTATATTTTTGTTGGCAACCCCTTTTTAAAAGGTGTTTTACTGGCCCATGAACAATTAATAGTATTGGGCTGTAAAACCAACTAATTATTAGTTTGTGGAATACCTACTCAACGTATGCCACAATACTAACAATATTACACAGGCGCCTAAGACAATAAAGATTGCCTTATGAGGTCGTAAACAGCTTTAAAATCTGTACCAATAACTTCATCAAATATTTTTCAAGTGTGATTCTAGCTATAAACATTCTTTGTTCCACAGTTAAATATTGAACTCGAAACATTTTTAAAACACTCATGGAGAACACATTGCATCCTGTTAGTCATGTCGTATGTCTAACCATGCATAGCTTCCATATCCTATAGGACCATGAAATAAGTCTATTCGGCACATTCTTGGAAATCATCCATACTTCTCTTCTTTGTGAGTCTGCAGTCTAATAGTTACAATATGTTCTATATAATCTTTGATATTGAAAAATTAGCTACATGTGGCAATGAAATCCTGTTTAGTTAAAGTTTCCATGTGAAAACAATAGAATGGTTCATGGTTTTCCACTGCCTGCTTGACCCTCACCGAGGGTTTACTTATTAAAATACAATTTGTATAATTTTTCTTGCTAGCAATTTTCCTTCTAAAAAGCTTTTGTAACCCAAGTTATTCCAAAGTTACCCTAAGCAACACTTTAACTGAACATTGCTGAACATACGTATACAATATAACCTGCCTCTTCTTTACCTGCTTTGCATCGCGTGATAAAAATAATATAATAATAACAATTCTTTATTTATAAGGTGCACACATATTATGCAGCGCTGCACAGAGTTTGCCAGATCAGTTCCCGCCCCAATGGGGCTCACAATCTAATCAACCTACCAGTATGTTTTGGAGCGTGTCAGGAAACTGGAGGTCTCGGAGGAAACCCATGCAAACACGGATAGAACATAAAAACTCTTTGCAAATGTTGACCCTGTGCCTTAAACCCAGGACCCCGGCACTGTAAGGCTGTAGTGCTAATGGTTATAACATGTAATCTAACTTAGATCTCATTGTCCCTGACTATAATAGGCTGTAAGTGCTGATCATAAACAGCTACAGTCCTTTAGGTACTTCCACTGGCTAAAGAGTAACCAGAGAAGGATGCAATCATGTTGGTGATCAGGGCCGACAGCCTATGTTAGGCAAGTAAACTTTTGTTGAGGTGAAAGAGGGACCAAAGGTAATGTGCAATGCCTCAATTTTTTGCTTTAAGTACCGCCTTTTGCTTTGCCTCCACCCCAAACACTATAATTCCCCCTTAGTTCCCCCCATCAGCTCCTCATTAGTTTTAGGTGATCCTGAAAGCCTGGGTTAGCTGATATACCTCCAGGCCATAGTTGTTTTGCTCGGGTCTAGTGAGTCATCGACCACCAACTCCTCCATTCTGCGTATAAAAGGGAGCTCTTGTATCCACTCCACTGTAGTAGGTGGGTGGCGGCTCTTCCAGTGTCGAGAGATCACCATCCTCGCTGCTGTAAGGAATTGGCGAAAGAGGTCCTTTTTAATGGAGGAGATGGAACCTCAAGAGAAGGGCGAATCTGTGGGCTGAATTGTAGAGTCTTACCAGATACCCTGCTATAGGTGTCAAACACCATTCACCCAAAGACCTGTATCAGCGAGCAATTCCATCAGACATGCAGAATGCATCCCACCTCCGCACCTCCTGAAAATTTCTGAGACACCTGGACCTTGTGAAGTGTGATGGGGTATCTGTACCATCATGATAAAATCGCCACCCAGAGTTAATCTACCGTTACAGCAGGACAGAGCCAAAATCTGGGATAGTGCAAACACTTCTTAAATACTGTACATGTGCATGGAGTTTGCATGTTCTTTTTAGAGCAAAGTCAAACAGAAAGTCCCTGAAAATTCTCATTTTTTTGTACCCTAATTACCCCAAAGCTCTGTGATTAGGAAATTGGGTGTGAGTTAACGTGGCTCTGGTAATTGTAGGTACTGATGTATTTTTTATGGGGACCTGATTAACAGGTCATCCTATAAGGTACCTTTTCTATGCTGACAGCCACAGAGGATGCAAGATCTACACTGCAAATGGGACATTAAAAAAATAAATAAAAAACTAATAGAGTGTATGGAAACGTTAAAAAAATGTAGTTTTAAATCCTAAAACATGTCACTGCTTCCATAATGACCAATATTTATCCGAGCAAGTGTTATAATAAGTGCTAAAAATGTTATTTCTATCACATGTTGCCTCCAGAATATTCAATAAAATATCACCTGAATGTCATATGTCCTTCAAGATGGATAAACAAGCCATCAACTACTTCTATTGATAGAAGAAAATATGTTTTGTACATATTTTACATACAATTACATGACAATTTACATAATCCCTTTGTCACACTTCACGCTGGACACAGATTATTTTACATTCATGAGGTTTTACAAGGGAAGGTTTATTTCTAGTCTCCAGATGGTCGAATCAGCCTAAAGAAATCTCATTAAATTTATTGTTAGGAAGGAAATTAATTATTAATAATAAAAGTTGCTTCTCATCGCTGGATACATTTAGCAATTAACCCCTTAACGCTGAAGCCACTTTTCACCTTCCTGACACGGCCCATTTTTTAAAATCTGACATGTGTCTATTTAAGTGGTTATAACTTTGGAACGCTTTAACATATCCAGTTGATTTTGAGATTGTTTTTTCGTGACACATTGTACTTCATGTTGGTCGAGAAATTTAATCAATATGTTTAGTATTTATTTATGAAATAAATGGAAATTTGCCAAAAATTTTTTAAAAAACAATGTTTTCAAAATTCAAAATTTTCTACTTTTTGGAAAGTTAGTCATATCACTAAAATAACTTGATAACCAACATTTTCCATATGTCTGCTTTAACTTGGCATTATTTTTCAAACATCTTTTCCTTTTTTTAGGATGCTAGGAGGCTTATAACTTTAGGTGCAATTTTTCAGATTTTCACGAAAATCATCAAAACCTACTTTTGGAGGGTCAGTTTAGTTAGAAGTGACTTTATAAGGCCTACATGACAGAAACCCCCCACAAATGACACCATTTTAGAAACTACACCCCTCAAAATATTCATAACAACCTTTGGGAATTTTGTTAACCCTTTGAGCGTTTCATAAGGGTGAAAGATAAATGAAAGTGAAATTACAGAAATGTAATTTTATCTTACAATAGATTCATTGAACACTAAAATTTGCACCTTCACAATGGGTTAAAAAGGAAAATGCATTTTACCATGTTTAGGGCAATTCCTCCTGAGCATGCCAATGCCCATTTTGTCACTGTACCCTGCTGTACGGGCACAGGGGGGCACTTGGAATGGAAAGAGCGTTGTTTCGTTTTTGCAGGGCAAATATGGCTGAAAAAGTTTTCATGTGTCAGGATGAATTTGGAGAGCCCTAATGGTACCAAAACAGAGGAAAGCCCCAACATGAGACACCATTCTGGAAAGTACACCCCTTGGAGAGTTTAGCAACGTGTAATTTGTGTATTTGCCCAAACAGGTGTTTGATTCAATTAGGCCCCAAAAGGGAAAAAAGGTGAAAATATTCTCAAAAAAGTCACTTTTACCCCAAATTTTTGTAAGCCACAAGGGATAAAAGATGAAACAACTCCCATAAATGTGTAAAACTATTTCTCCTAAGCACAGAACTGCACCACTTTTGCATATAAAGTGTTGTATGGGTACACAGTAGGGCTCAAAAGGGAAGGAGGGGCTTTGGCCTTTTAGAAGCCAGATTTGACAATCATCCATTACATGTGTCAGGATGCATTTGGAGAGCCCTAGTGGTACCAAAAATGAGGGGAACCCCAACAAATGTCACCATTTTGGAAAGTGCACCCTTTGGAGAATTTAGCAAGGTGTAATATGTGTATTTTCCCCCACAGGTGTTTGCTTCAATTAGGTCCCTAAAAGGAAAAAGATGAACATTTTCCCAAAAAAGTCACTTTTACGGCTAATTTTTGTATCCCATAAGGCATTAAAGATAAAATAACCCCAAAAAATGTGTACTAGCATTTCTCCCGAGTATAAAATTGCCCCACACATGCAAATAAAATGTTGTATGGGTACGCAGTGAAGCTCAGAAGGGAAAGAGGGGCGTTGGCCTTTTAGAAGCCAAATTTGACAAACATCCTTTACATGTGTCAAGATGCATTTAGAGAGCCGTAGTGGTACCAAAACAGAGGGGAACCCCAACAAGTGTCACCATTTTGGAAAGCACACCCCTTAGAGAATTTAGTAAGGTGTAATATGAGTATTTGTCCATATAGGTGTTTGATTTAATTAGGGCTTAAATAGGACAAAGGTGAACATTTTCTTATAAAGGTCATTGTACCCCTAATTTTTTATAGCCACAAGGGATAAAAAAAATGTAATAACCCCTTAAAATGTGTAAACCTATTTCTCTCGAGTGTAGAAGTACCTCACATGTGTATATAAAATGTTGTATGGGCGCACAGTAAAAGGGAAGGGGAATGTTTGCCTTTTAGAAGCCAAATTTGACAGAAATGTTTGACATGCATTTGGAGAACCCTAGTGGTATAAAACAGATAAGAATCCGAAAAGTGACCCTAATTTTTGAACACACACCCCTTAGAGAATTTTGTAATGTGTAATATATGTATTTGACCCTACAGGTGAATGATGCAATTAGGCCCTAAACATTAAAAAGGTGAAAATTTTCCTATAAATGTCACTTTACTCCTAATTTTTGTAAGCCACAAGGGATAATATATTAAATAACCCCGAAAAAGGTGTAAAACTATTTCTCCCGAGTGTAGAAGTACCCCACATGTGCATATAAAATGCTTTATGGGCGCACAGTAGAGGAAAAGAGGGATGTTTGTCTTTTAGAGGCCAAATTTGCAAGAAATCCTTCACATGTGTCAGGATACATTTGGAGAGCCGTAGTGGTACCAAAACAGAGGAAAACCCGAAAAGTGACCCTAATTGTTGAATGTACACCCCTTGGGGAATTTAGCAAGGTGTAATATGTGGTGTAGTGTAATACACGTCGTGAAATGAGCATTTGAACATACAGGTGGTTTCCAAATACGATGTGCGATGGAGTCCAAGATGGAAATAGCAATTATTTCTGGAACGTTCAGTGCCAGTTATGTGGCGCCCCTTATGAAATAATGGAGGGGTATAGGGAGCAACGTGACCTACCAGTTGTTAAATTATTCATTTTACTGAATTCACAACAGGTTGGGCGTGAATTGTGAATGTGTTGCGTATAAGTAGGTAGAATAGACCAGGGGACCATCTAAACTTTTGTCACACTTGGAGTTGTCGCAGGTCTCTTAGTAGTATATAGTGTCCATCCTTAGTATATAGTGTCCATCCTTAGTATATAGTGTCCATCCTTAGTATATAGTGTCCATCCTAACTCCTCTTTTGGAACAAACTCTTTTCTGAGTCTGCAACACTTGAGAAAGGAAAAGGTTCGCAGCACATCCAGCAAAATAAAAGCACTTTATTCTTCATTCTTTAAAAGATACATCGTGGGGTGTGAGTAGGCACAAGAGACCTACGCGTTTCAGCTTATCTAAGCCTTACTCATGGTATGATAAAACATGATGACAACAAACATTAAATGCTCTACAAACACCTGATAATCAGGATACGTGTATCCGGTTGGTGTGGGAACAGAAACAGGTAAGACACATCATGGAGTGATCCATAGGGATCGGGAGCAGGTAAGATGCATCGTGGAGTGATCTGTAGAGATCAGAGATCGGGAACAGAGGAAAATAGTTCTAAAAACGGGTCATGCAAATGTAGGGGCATTATACACAATATTAGAGATCAGACAAAGGTGCAGCACAAAAGGAAACATCAGAAAACAAATATTGAGTAAGTATTGAGGCATATGCACGATATAATGGTAAACATAAATGTTTACCATTGTTTACCACTGTAAACATAAATGTTGAAATATATGTATTCTTATTTGAGGAGCATCTCGATATTAATATATATATGAAAGGTCGTTTTTGGAGTTCATGCCATCAGGATATCTGCATCCTAGGGCCAAGATCCAGTATGCCTCCCGTTTTTTCTCCAATCCCCCCCTCTGGAGGGACAGAAAACCCGTTCAAGTCCTAAAAAACGGAGGGAGGAGAAATCTTTATTGTGACGCTCAATAAAATGTTTGGCAGCACCTGAGGCATTAACATCCCCATTTCTAATGTTGGTAATATGTTGGCTGATTCTAGTTTTCAACTTTTGGACAGTGCAGCCAACATATATCTCTATACATTCAGTGCAGCGAATGGAGTAAATGACATGATGTGTGTCACAATTCATAAAGGCATTAATTCTCTGCATTTTCCCTTGACCAATAGGAAAGTCAAGAGTTTTATTTAAAGCATATGTGCACACATTGCACCTAGCTCCTCCGCATTTATAAAACCCTCTAACCGATAGCCAAGTTTTTTCAGTGGATTTAGTTTTTATCATGCTAGGGGACAAAATGTTGGCCAGTGTCTGCCCTCTTTTTGCTACACATCTATGTCCATCCTGCATAATTTTGTGTAAGATAGTGTCTTGATTTAAAATAGGAATGTACTTTTGTATTATTCTTTTAACTGCATTATATTGGGGGCTGTAAGCAGTACTAAAAGTAGGTATATTGTGTTTAATGCCATTGGCATGTCTCCTTTTATGCATGTTTCCTTTTAACAGTTCCTTTCTGTTAACTTTGTCTGCTTTATGTTGGGCTTCTATCAAAATTTGTTTGGGATAGCCCCTTTTGGAGAGTTTCTGTTCAATTGCAGTGGCCTGTATTTTGTATTCCTCCTCGTTGGAGCAAATTCTCCTGGCACGCAAAAATTCACCATATGGAATGGCTTGTATGGTATGAATGGGGTGGCAGCTAGTAGCCGCTAATATGGAGTTGCCTGCCAATGGTTTAGAGAACATGGTGGTGGTAACATGTTCGTCAGTGGGTGATGCGGATAGAAGAATATCAAGAAAATGTATTTTATAGGATGGTTTTTCGTGGGTGAATCTCAAATTGATGTTATTCGTGTTGATATATGTAACAAAATCATGTATCCTTTTTGTGTCACCCTGCCACACTAGAATGATGTCATCCACATAACGTCCATAGTAGACAATGTCACTGAAAAAAGGGTTAAAAGTTGAAAAAATGAAGTGTTCCTCCCACAATGCTACAAACAGAATAGCCAAAGATGGCGAGAATTTAGACCCCATAGGGGCTCCACATGTCTGTAGAAAATACTCATTATTAAACATGAAAAAATTATTTTTCAATAGGTAATCGATGGCTGTGATTAGAAACAGTTGTAAATTTGGTTCATAAGCACTGTATTTACCTAAATGGTACTGTATGGCAGTGATCGCCTCCTGATGGGGGATACAAGAATACAAATTGACAACGTCACATGTTGTAAAGCTATAGCGACTATGCCATTTAAAATCTTGGAACATGTTAAGAACATCAGATCCATCCCTGAGAAAACCAGGTGTGCGAAGGACCAGCGGTTGAAGGTATGCATCAACCCATGCACTAAGCCTCTCATTGAGGGATCCAATGCCCGAGATAATAGGTCGAAGGGGGGGCGGGAAAATATTTTTATGGGTCTTAGGTAGACCGTGAAAAATGGGCATGCATGGATTCTCGATGACCAAGTACCTGGCCACTTTGTCACTAATCACTCCAAGCCCCAATCCCTCCACAATAACTTGGTCCAGTGTACTCTTGACCATATTGGTGGGATTATTGCTTAAACGGCGGTACGTATTATGATCATACAGAATCTGATGAGATAGTTTGATGTATAATCCTGTATCAAACACGACCACCATACCTCCCTTATCCGATTTACGTACGACTATATGGTCGTTTCTCCTTAAATCTTGAATTGCTTTAAATTGTTTAGGGGTCAGGTTGGTGTTGTCGTGACCAGGATTAGACATGGTGTTCCTATTAAGCTCATGCAATTCCATCTCCACCAAACTTTGGAATTGGTCTAGCACTGTAGTTCTGGATTTCAAAGGGTAAAAATTGACGTTAGACATAGCTACTTTAACGTTTTCACTTTGCGCAAGAATTGTATCATTATTGCAATCTAAATCTTGTAATACTAACAATGCATTTTGTTCTGCAAAAGTGAGACCTGTAAATTCATTGACATGTGATTCTATATCATGAGAAATACCAGTGGATAGCAAATTGTCCTCGACAAAAAAATGTCTTTTGACTGTAATGGTTCGTACGAACCTATTCACGTCCAATAACGTTTGAAAAAAATCAAAATTCTTAGACGGGACAAAATTTAACCCCTTGGACAGGACCTCTTTTTCACTACTGGACAGGATTGTCCAGTAGTGAAAAAATCTTATTCCACGAGGTTTAAGAATATATAAGATGCCCACCACTGTCTTTAATGAAGAGTTCCAGAATAAATGGAATGCCATCCTTACAAATTGCTCAACGCAGTTGATGTCTCTTATTGTCTCATATGAGGAAGAAAAACTGGACACTATTAGGAAAGAAATCGAGGATTTGGAGACAAAAATGTCAGTTTTCTCAGAGGACACTGAATTCCTACAGCTTAAAACAAAGATACAAAATGAGCTTGATGCTGTGGAAAAGGACATTATGACTACGAAACGTAACAAATATGAAAGAGATACAGAAGATTTCGCAAAAAACCAGGTATACGACTGGAAGAATTTCAGAAACAAAAGTAACAATCAATATAAATCAATTTTAAAGAAAAGAAGATCATATTCAAGAGGGGCGGAGTCATCTGAAAATGAGAAAAAAGTCAATTTTACTTCGTCAGACGGAGATACTTCGGATGCCCGTGAAGATGTAGATTCTAGGAAAAATCCATCGGCTACTAAAAAGAAATACACGAAAAACAAACCACCTCAAAATGTGTCAAAAAACGGGGCAAACGAAACCGACGAGGATTGCGGAGGAGAGAAACGGTATACAACCAGGAAGTCGAAGAAATGAATAATGATGACCACACTCCAAGTTTGGACAATGTTTTAATTTTGTCACCTACAATCCTGTCCAGTAGTGAAAAAGAGGTCCTGTCCAAGGGGTTAAATTTTGTCCCGTCTAAGAATTTTGATTTTTTTCAAACGTTATTGGACGTGAATAGGTTCGTACGAACCATTACAGTCAAAAGACATTTTTTTGTCGAGGACAATTTGCTATCCACTGGTATTTCTCATGATATAGAATCACATGTCAATGAATTTACAGGTCTCACTTTTGCAGAACAAAATGCATTGTTAGTATTACAAGATTTAGATTGCAATAATGATACAATTCTTGCGCAAAGTGAAAACGTTAAAGTAGCTATGTCTAACGTCAATTTTTACCCTTTGAAATCCAGAACTACAGTGCTAGACCAATTCCAAAGTTTGGTGGAGATGGAATTGCATGAGCTTAATAGGAACACCATGTCTAATCCTGGTCACGACAACACCAACCTGACCCCTAAACAATTTAAAGCAATTCAAGATTTAAGGAGAAACGACCATATAGTCGTACGTAAATCGGATAAGGGAGGTATGGTGGTCGTGTTTGATACAGGATTATACATCAAACTATCTCATCAGATTCTGTATGATCATAATACGTACCGCCGTTTAAGCAATAATCCCACCAATATGGTCAAGAGTACACTGGACCAAGTTATTGTGGAGGGATTGGGGCTTGGAGTGATTAGTGACAAAGTGGCCAGATACTTGGTCATCGAGAATCCATGCATGCCCATTTTTCCCATAAAAATATTTTCCCGCCCCCCCTTCGACCTATTATCTCGGGCATTGGATCCCTCAATGAGAGGCTTAGTGCATGGGTTGATGCATACCTTCAACCGCTGGTCCTTCGCACACCTGGTTTTCTCAGGGATGGATCTGATGTTCTTAACATGTTCCAAGATTTTAAATGGCATAGTCGCTATAGCTTTACAACATGTGACGTTGTCAATTTGTATTCTTGTATCCCCCATCAGGAGGCGATCACTGCCATACAGTACCATTTAGGTAAATACAGTGCTTATGAACCAAATTTACAACTGTTTCTAATCACAGCCATCGATTACCTATTGAAAAATAATTTTTTCATGTTTAATAATGAGTATTTTCTACAGACATGTGGAGCCCCTATGGGGTCTAAATTCTCGCCATCTTTGGCTATTCTGTTTGTAGCATGGTGGGAGGAACACTTCATTTTTTCAACTTTTAACCCTTTTTTCAGTGACATTGTCTACTATGAACGTTATGTGGATGACATCATTCTAGTGTGGCAGGGTGACACAAAAAGGATACATGATTTTGTTACATATATCAACACGAATAACATCAATTTGAGATTCACCCACGAAAAACCATCCTATAAAATACATTTTCTTGATATTCTTCTATCCGCATCACCCACTGACGAACATGTTACCACCACCATGTTCTCTAAACCATTGGCAGGCAACTCCATATTAGCGGCTACTAGCTGCCACCCCATTCATACCATACAAGTCATTCCATATGGTGATTTTTTGCGTGCCAGGAGAATTTGCTCCAACGAGGAGGAATACAAAATACAGGCCACTGCAATTGAACAGAAACTCTCCAAAAGGGGCTATCCCAAACAAATTTTGATAGAAGCCCAACATAAAGCAGACAAAGTTAACAGAAAGGAACTGTTAAAAGGAAACATGCATAAAAGGAGACATGCCAATGGCATTAAACACAATATACCTACTTTTAGTACTGCTTACAGCCCCCAATATAATGCAGTTAAAAGAATAATACAAAAGTACATTCCTATTTTAAATCAAGACACTATCTTACACAAAATTATGCAGGATGGACATAGATGTGTAGCAAAAAGAGGGCAGACACTGGCCAACATTTTGTCCCCTAGCATGATAAAAACTAAATCCACAGAAAAAACATGGCTATCGGTTAGAGGGTTTTATAAATGCGGAGGTGCTAGGTGCAATGTGTGCACATATGCTTTAAATAAAACTCTTGACTTTCCTATTGGTCAAGGGAAAATGCAGAGAATTAATGCCTTTATGAATTGTGACACACATCATGTCATTTACTCCATTCGCTGCACTGAATGTATAGAGATATATGTTGGCTGCACTGTCCAAAAGTTGAAAACTAGAATCAGCCAACATATTACCAACATTAGAAATGGGGATGTTAATGCCTCAGGTGCTGCCAAACATTTTATTGAGCGTCACAATAAAGATTTCTCCTCCCTCCGTTTTTTAGGACTTGAACGGGTTTTCTGTCCCTCCAGAGGGGGGGGATTGGAGAAAATTGCTTTTAAAACGGGAGGCATACTGGATCTTGGCCCTAGGATGCAGATATCCTGATGGCATGAACTCCAAAAACGACCTTTCATATATATATTAATATCGAGATGCTCCTCAAATAAGAATACATATATTTCAACATTTATGTTTACAGTGGTAAACAATGGTAAACATTTATGTTTACCATTATATCGTGCATATGCCTCAATACTTACTCAATATTTGTTTTCTGATGTTTCCTTTTGTGCTGCACCTTTGTCTGATCTCTAATATTGTGTGCCCCTACATTTGCATGACCCGTTTTTAGAACTATTTTCCTCTGTTCCCGATCTCTGATCTCTACAGATCACTCCACGATGCATCTTACCTGCTCCCGATCCCTATGGATCACTCCATGATGTGTCTTACCTGTTTCTGTTCCCACACCAACCGGATACACGTATCCTGATTATCAGGTGTTTGTAGAGCATTTAATGTTTGTTGTCATCATGTTTTATCATACCATGAGTAAGGCTTAGATAAGCTGAAACGCGTAGGTCTCTTGTGCCTACTCACACCCCACGATGTATCTTTTAAAGAATGAAGAATAAAGTGCTTTTATTTTGCTGGATGTGCTGCGAACCTTTTCCTTTCTCAAGTGTTGCAAGCTCAGGCCAGAGCCTCGCGTGCACTCCAAACATCTGATCTCCACCACCTGGGACAACAGGGTATGTGAAACCTCTACCTATTCGGTTTTTTCTCTTTTATCTTTTTTTTTTTTTCTTCCTTTAGAAGCAGCAGAATTTACCGTGAAAATGCTGCCCTGACAAAACACAGGAACATCTAAACCAGAGGTACTGGGCCCCGTCCTTCTTGTCCCAATATTAGTTTCCTAATATCTTCCTCTTGAAAACGGAGAAATGATACGGCAGGGCATGCACATTGGAACAGCACATAAGAGTTGTACAGCGTAATCTGTACAATGTGCACGGCCAGCGCTTTTGTACCATATCTTCGTTTTTCGTAGGGAAATTATCGCCAAGTGTTGCTCTTATTCACCCTAGCAATGCCCATTGTGACGAATACTGCTGCTTTTAGCTGGACCAAATCGACCAGCCAATAGCGGCAAACATGGACAGAGGGGGGCAACAAAACCCCTCTGAACCACAAGGTAAAATCGGTGGCTGTCAGGAACAGCCACCACCCTGCCCCGATCACCGTGTCTACAGACATGGTGATCGGTATTACTGACGTCATAAGTAAATTCGCTGCTATTGGCTCGTCTGAATTGATGAGCCAATAGCAGCGATAATAAACTGGGGGTGTGTGGGGGGGACGTAACCCTTCTGGTCCATGGGGCAGGATGGATGGCTGTCAGGAACAGCCGCAGTCTTACCCCGATCACTGTGTCTGACCGGTGTTGGCAAGTCACTACCCGCCGCACCGTTCTATTACAACGCGCGTTGGGAATAGGCTATACAATCTTTATTTTTTAAGCAATTTAGACAAATAAGGGCTTATTTTTTGCGAGACGCGATGCACTGTAAAAAAAAACTTTATTTTAGAGGGTGTTTAGCTTATCAAAGCAATTTTATTAACTTTTTTCGTGTGGAGGAAAATAAAATCATCAATTCTTATTTTGGATTTTTAGCATTTTTTAGGGGGATGTTCGCTGTAGCATAACAATAATATATTATCTTTATTCTACGGATCACTACGATTACGGTGATACCTCATTTATATAGTTTTATTTTTATTTGTCCAATTTTATTGAAGGAAAACTAGAATAGAAAAAATTGCATTTGTTTTAGTATTGCCATCTTTATAGTGGCATAACTATAGTATTTTTTGGTTGACGGAGCTGGTTGTGAGCTTATTTTTTGCGTGACAAGTTGTTCTTTTCAGTGGTATCATTTTGGCGCTTGTAACTTTTTCGGATCACTTTTTAGAACATTTTTTGTAAAGCAATTTGATAAAAAGTTTTAATTTTTGGCAAGTTTTTGGGTTTTTTTTTTTACCACGTTCACCTAGAGGGTCCAATTATGATTAGGATTTATTGTACAGATTGTTACGGACGCGGCGATACCAAATAAGTGGGGTTTTTTTGTGATTTAGTGTATTTTATACTTTATTACTTGTGTAAAGGGAAATGTGGTGTTTGGGGGGACTTTCACTTTCTTTTATTATTTATTTTTATTTTAAAAAACCTTTATTTATTGTTTTAACTTTTTTTTACAGTTAATGACATCTAAGCTTGAACAAGTGATCTTCTGATCACTTGTTCAAGCTATTTTACAGGTTACACAGTGCAATACAGATGTATTGCACTGTGTAATGCCCAGTGTCTTACAGCCGGGTCCTGCCAGAAGGCAGGACCCGGCTTCCGGATGAAGATCTCGCAGCCCCGGGCACCGGCAGTCCCGGGGCTGCGATCGGAGCAGCGGACCCCCCCGGTAAGCGCCGCGGGGGGGTCCGATTCCCCTCACATTACATTTAAATGCCTCAGCGCGACCGCGGCGTGTTAGGGGTTAACACCCGCGATCGGAGAAATCTCCGATCGCGGGTGTTAGAGGCAGGTGTCGGCTATAATATATAGCCGACACCCGCAGCTTCTGGCGCCGGCTCCGTTCAGGAGCCGGCGCCAGAAGCTTGATGTAATAATACTGCATTTTGCGGGAACGCACCTCCCGCCATGCAGTACTATTACGTCAAATGTCGGGAAGGGGTTAAGGATGAGACCACAGCACTTACTTCACATTCTCTAGTCTGCGGCACAATAAAAATGTATTGCCTCTAACCACTGCACCTCACCTGCCCACTATATCCACTGCATGACCGCCATCATTTTTGGGTACAAAGACAGAATGAAATTTGCTCTCTTTGTCTTGGTGTTCTCCATCTTAAAGTTTTTATATTTTTGGAATGTACATTTTGGGAAGTTTTCTGCTGGGACAAGTGATCAGTGTCCGGCATTAAATGATTTCTACCATCCGACTCATGATTTATGATACATTGGGGCTCATTTACTAAGGGCCCCGCGGGCAGCACTTTCGTCGGACATCCCCAACGATTTCCATTTTGCGCCACTGGGACAGGGATTTAAAAGGGGTTTTAGGCGCACGCGTTTGGATTTTGCCGCAATCTTCAGCCAGCTTTCATGCGACAAATCAGGAGGCGGGCCAACGGATGATCCGACGGATTCGGACAAACCGCAGGATTTAACTTCAAAATTGTGTTGCAAGCCAAGCACTTACATGCACCGTGAGGAAGATGGTGAATTCCGGCGGACCTCAGCGGGGAAGCGACAGATGCAGGAAATTGGGCGCGCGATCTAAGTGAATCACGGCAGAGTGCATTCCGGACGGACAATGCACTTTCGGGAACTCCGAAGGACCGGGTAAGTAATGTGCCCCATTGTTGACAGAATCCACTTTGCACCCTAATGAAGTATGTAACTGAGTATGTAGTAATAGTCATAGAACAATAGTGGGAATGAACATCAATCTTCTACTTGGATGTTTTGGACTAATACAGGTGCCTATTGCATGTGACACTTTGTCTTGGGTAATAAAATTGCATTATGCACTTTTACGTCATCTTTATAGGTGCAGATTGTTCATAGGAATGCCTATTGGAGTTATGATATATTCATTAGATGTGGATACCTGCTTGGAGTAATGTGGATTCTCGGGTTGGATATGAGTGCACCTTTTTTGTGAATCATATTGGTTGTCTACCTACAATTGTTCAGGTTTTCAACATCTGTAGTAAAGGTGGCTTTAGCTTCACTGTTCCCTTAGTGATAGGTTGATGCTTTACCTCCATTGGAAGCCGGAAAGTTAAGTCCGCCTAGCAGTGGGTGTGGCTTTGATTGCTGTCTCACTGGGACTATTGCCTCCACCCACTCGCCCTCCTGGTCATGTGACAATGTCATGTGATATCCTGGGGGAGTGGCGCTTGGTTATGATGTGGAGGCTGTGGTCACATGATGGACTGATGTTCAGTGCGGATTGGGTGGATTGAGCACTATAAATATGGGCGGGCTGGGGGCGGGCCATGGATACAATCTAATGCCAGGGGCATGCTTGCACCATGTGGCCAAGTGTTGATAAGTTTGTTTGAAACTAAATCTGTAGACCTACTTTAACCCATGAAGAAATCATGTCTGAGTGAAATACGCATAGGGTTATGAAGTATTAGGGATTTAGGGTCTAGATGTAGTGACACTACAAGCCAGGGATCTGAATGGGGATGAGAATCCCTAGATGTAATAAATAATGAGATACTAGCACAAACCCTTAGTTACTGATTTGCCCTGAGGCTTATGTGAAAATTAAGGGACCAGTGAACAATGCACCTTAGTGACAAATACGTCTACACTAGCCCTACTCTTTAACTGTTGTGTTTGTGTGTGTGTTTTTATCCTAGTGAGCTCATTTTAATAATTAAAGATTAAATAAAAGCTAAGTTTTAGCGTTATCATAAAATGCCTATAACGTTTACAATGAATTTAATAGTTTTGTATGGTCTCCTTTTCCTAAAAAAATGTTTTAAAAATATGCTAATGAGCTGCAAGTTCTCTGGGAGAGGTCACCAAAGCCCTTCAAGGCTCCAGCTGCACAGGCAATATCATCCCCCCCCCCTCCCGGAGCACTAACTACACCCTGCTCCACCACCGATGCATCCGCTCGACCTCCAACAGCCTACGTCACTAGCAGTCTTCATTCAATTCCCAGGGTATGTGTGATATGTAACATCCTGAAAAACATATATTTTTTTAGAAAAAGGAAACCATAAAAACTATTGCAGATTCTGCATCCCCACCCCTCTGGTGACATAGGATACATCAAGAGGCTTAGGATTTCCAATGTATACGGCAGGGCTTGTTCACATCAGTGCAGAATGGTTGCAGTAAGTGCCTAGGCTCCCCCTCC
The DNA here is from genome assembly GCF_040894005.1 of Engystomops pustulosus. Lineage (NCBI taxonomy): Eukaryota > Metazoa > Chordata > Amphibia > Anura > Leptodactylidae > Engystomops > Engystomops pustulosus. The sequence continues at coordinate 35,624,446 of NC_092414.1, forward strand.
GAGCATGCCCCCTTCACACCTCGAAATGCCCCGTTGGCATGGAGATGGCATAAAGGGTAATAATCACAATTGCTGGGGGATCAATCTGGATCGATCCTAATATCAAGACTTGATCCATTTAAAGATGCTATCCCACCAAAGCTACAGTTTCCTATATGACCCATTATGGTAATATTTTTTTTTCTGTTTGTACTGTACATCTATCTTTCACATTGAGATTGCTCAACAGCAGTATGAATTTGTTTTCTCAGACACTTTTTCTATACTTCTTCAGACTATGGAGATCTCATAGAAAGGTTTCTGTCACACAGTTACTGTACAAACTCCCTTACTGTATACTTATGCTATTCTGTATATAGATGTAAAGGCAAAACAGTGCATTCCCAGGTAGCAAAGTTCTGAGGCATCATGGGAATGATGGCAAAGCAGTCATAGAAAAAGGTAAGCATAGGGAAAATCTAAACAGTAAAAATCTATATTGAATATTTTAAGAAGAGGAGTGGCTATGCTTAAGAAGTGAGTGCAGTATTTATTTAAAGCCTAGCTGTAAAGTTATAATGATGTTTCCAAATTATTATATGTGATTCCCCCTTTGAAAACAAATAGAGTCTACTTTGTGCTGCTCACCCTTTTTTTTCCAAAGTTGTGGTATTTTCTCTTCTGAAAGTGTTTGACTAAAATCGCGGAGACTAATCTCTGTCTGTCTATGCCCACAAGCTGAGGCCTGTTAGATTGCCCACAGATCCCATGATCCCCTTGTGTTCTCTCTCAAAGTAATTTAGCATTAAATCCATTTAGTGTCCCGCAAGTAAATCCACTGCACAGTGCACATTCAGGATGTATATGGTGACGAGCCTGGCAGCTTCAATTACATGGAGGAGCAGGGAACATGTAATAAGTGGTAGAAGTCATAAGTAAACCAGTTACATGCAGTCTATAGCCTGTGCTGTGTCACCAATAAGAGTTAATAGCTTAACTGCACAGAGCGGATACTGCCGTTGACAAGGTGGAGGAAGGGTTGCAGCAGGAGGAGAGGAGAGAGATAGAGAAAGTTCTGTAGAATCATAGACTGGGATGGAGGGACTAATAGGGAACGGGGGATTTTGTACCTCACTATTCTGTTATTCAGTATTCAGCTATTGCAGCACTTAGATAATGTGAGGGGTAAAGCAAAGAATCTGATGGATTTTGGTAACAATACAATAGGAAAATTGGTTTCCCATCCCAAGAGCTATTGATTTCGGGAAAATAAAAAACCTTTACAGTTACAATTTAACCTGTTAACGCTCAGCGTCCGATATATCGGACACTGAGCTCAATGACTTAGCGCTCAGCGTCCGATATATCGGACGCTGAGCCCATGCCGGTTCAGCTCAAGATCTGAGCTGAACCGGCATCGGGAAACACGGGGTGCCGGCTGTGACTGATAGCTGGCACCCCAGTGTAACACCCACGATCGGAGTCGACTCCGATCGCGGGTGCTTAACCCGTTAAATGCCGCGGTCAGTGCGACCGCGGCATCTAACATGCATCTGGGGGGTCATTCCCCCACGATCGGCCCCCCCGAACCGTTTTCGGGGGGCGCCGATCGTTGCTATAGCAACTCTGGGGTCCGATCTGGACCCCAGAGTTACCTGCAAGAATTGCCGGTAAGATGGCGTCTGTGACGTCATCTTACTGGCACAGTGCCAGCCTATGCAAGTGTATAGGCTGACACTGATAATACTCTGCAATACATGAGTATTGCAGAATATTATCATGAACAAGCAATCAGAGGATTTCTTGTTCATGTCCCATGGTATAAAAGTGAAAAAGTAAAAAAAAAAAATGTTATTCAATAAAAAAATTAAGTAATAAATCACTAAAAATGCCCAAAACCCCCAAAACATATAAAGAGACATATAACTAAAAAAAAAGTCTAAATCATAACACAAACCCCACATATATAGTATCACCGCGTCCGTAACAACCCGTAGAATAAAAGTAAATCATTATTGAACCCCCACGATAAACGCCGTAAAAAAAAACTGCTATAAACCTTCCAAAAATTATGATTTTTAGCTATTCAATCCCACAAAAAATGCTATAAAATGTGATCAAAAAACCATGTGTACTCCGACATGATACTGGTGCAAAGTACAACATGTCCCGCAAAAAATAAGCCATCAACCAGCTCCGTAGCCAAAAAAGTAACAATGTTATGCCACTTGGAAGACGGCAATACATAAATGATAGATTTTTCCCCACATTAGGGTTTTGTTTGACAAATTTAGTAAAACGTAAGAAAATATATTCATGTCTGGTATCCCCGTAATCTTATCGACCCATAGAATAAAGATAACATGATTATTAGTCTATACAGTGAACACCAAAAAAATAAAAGTAAAAAATCCAGTACAGAATTGATGCTTTTCTACTCCTGCCCTCAAAAAAAGTTCCTAAATTTTCAACAATAGGTGACACTAACCCCAAAATAGTAACAATGGAAAAAGCATCTCATCGCGCAAAAAAAATGGCATCACATGGCCCAAATAACGAAAAAGCGAAAATTTTATAGCCTTCAAAAGGGGCCAATGAGGAAACTAAAATCCTGGAGGCTGCAGGGTGCTCCTTCCCTTCTGCGTCTCGCTGTGCGCCCATAAAACAAGTAATGGCCACATGTGGGTGGTCTTTGTACTCAGGAGAAATTGCAGAACAAATTGTATGGTGGGTTTTCTCTTTTTATATTTTGGAAATGTGTAAATTTTAGTGCTAAATGAACGTATAAGGGAACAATTTGACCATTCTAAATTTCACCTCCATTTTGATTCAAATACTATGAAGATCTCAAGGGGTTAACAATCTTCGTAAAAGCGGTTTCTGATAGCTTGAGGGGTGCAGATTTGAAAATGGGTTGGTTATATAGGGGGTTTTGATGCTAAATATGTAAAATTTCATTCAAAACTGTATTTATCCCCAAAATAGTCAATTCTGAAAATCCGGAAAAGCGATATTCTTTTTGCAAGCCGCGTGACATCAAAATAAATTATCCAGACATTTCAGAAATTATGAAAATGTAAAGTAGACAAATGGGAAATGTTATTCAGCAACTTATTTAGGTGGTAAATCTATCTGCCTGAAAACGCAACGATTTTGAATTTTGAAAATGGCAAATTTTTCTAAAAATTTATCATATTTTCTTTTTTTTTGTAAATAAACGCAAAACTTATCAGCCAAAATTTACCACTAAAATGAAGTACAACATGTGGGGAAAAAACAATCTCAGAATCGTTTTGATAAGTAACAGTGTTCAAAAGTTATAACCATATAAAGCGACGCAGGTCAGAATCCAAAAAATCGGGCTGAGCCTTAAGCTACAAAATGGCTGCGTCCTTAAGGGGTTAAAAAAAAGTGCTCAGTGTAATATACAGTCACATGGTGGGATGTGTGATGTGCTTCCATTGGCGTGCTTCTTTAAAGGATGTGTTCATGTAAAGTTAAAAACAAAGGTGTTATCTGATAATGTAATAATAAAACTGCCTATCCGGTGTCCCCTACATCTTATTAAGCAATCAAATAAATATATTAAGGAACAGGGGGATAATTGCTGTTATAATATATTTGTAGTATATCCCATATGAAAGTTTTTGCTTGTTTTCTGTGCCTCCTAAAATACCCACAGACTCATCTCTTATCTATGTTACATAATGCTCTGATATAGAGTAACTAGATTATACTTACATCAACAGCGGTGATATCTTGACAAGTACAAGGTAATGAAAGGTGTCCCATATTTAGTTAGAAGATGAACACTTTATTTTAGCATTCTCTTACTCATAAGTTTGCTCATTCATATGTGTGGGAGGAAACAGGTTTAGTTTAAACCTAAGAAATAATATATTCTCTACAATTAGATTGAATTCATTTTATCTTTATTCAATCATTTCTAAATATCATTTGTTTTGTGATGGGAAGTCTTGAATAAGAAACTCATATTTTAAGAGGACCTATTACCAAAGATAACACCCTCACATATTACCCATTTTTAAAATATAATCTAACAATTATGGCCCTGGTAAAGTATATGTAAATCAGCTCATACTAGTCAAATGGGCAGTGACCATTTTTATTTTCAATGGGGTTTGTTTTGTGTCCTATGAAAATACAAAGTTATCTCCACCTTGGATAATACAATTCACTTATTCACATATACCAGTATTTGATGCCAGGGTGGGTGGTGAACACCAATTCGATAGGGGCACAATAAAATCAGGTGTTTGGCATGGTTTAAACTGTAATAGTTATACGGAAGCCCATCCAGCTTTTATTGATTTGCTAAATGAATTTTTGGGTTTTAACCACAAAATGTGTCCTTTAAGTGTAGGGTCGGGATGTAAGAGTTCTCCTTATGGAGACTGCCAATTAAGGTCGCCGTGTAGGTGTGTGGAAACTTATAGCCATGGACACTCCACTAGGGGATTCTGGGAAAATATGCGAAAAAGTTTTTGAAGATGGGATAGCTACCTTTTAGCTACCTTGTAAGGCAGCTCCCTTGACACCAAACATGACCTACAAGAGGTCTTGTGACATGATGTGAGATTAAAATCAAACCAGTATATCTATTCCGGAAAGAACAACGGTTTTCCTTATCCCATCCTAGAAATGTTTGTTCCCAGAATCCCCTAGTGGAGTATCCATGGCTATAAGTCTCCACACGCCAACATGACAGACTTAACGGGTGTTCTCCGTAATGAGAACTCTTACTTCCTAACTCTACTCACAAGCCTCTCACTCATCAGTTCTCTTAAAGAGACTTCAAGAGGGTCTTGAAGAGACCCAACCAGGTCAAAACAGTGCTGTCTTCAGTTAGAAATCTGTTCCTTCTGGAATATATATATATATATATATATATCTCTTTCGCTTTGGTTTTAATCCTGCATTATATCACAAGGCTTCTTGTAGGTCATTCTTGATGCAAGAGAGCAGCCTTAGAAGGTGGATAAAATAGGTGTGTTTTTTATCCCATCCTGGAAAATATTTTTGCATATTTTCCTTTAAGTATAATCAGATCTTGGAATTCATTGGCAGATTGGGGCTCCTTGAGATATAGAGGAAATCAGAGGATCTGGAGCCAATGTAATAACACTTATATATCAAATTTAATTGAAATGTAATTCAATGTTATCATTGCACACACAAGAATATAAAATAAGGATAATGCATTTTTGTATGTGAATTAACCAAGTGCAAATAGATCCTAGATCATGAATGGTTCTAAATTGGGGTTGTCTTCTGCTAGACCTTTAAGACCTTGCTTTATTATGGTAACACCAGATTAGCCTATGACTACTGTAAATATTCTAGCAATATTTACAACATAATAAGTTATTTTCACGTCTTCTATTGGAATGTTAAACAATTATTTTCCCGGCCACCTTAAGTGTTTTTCTCAAGCCTCTCAGCTCCTTGCGTGCCTAATGCATCCATCGGGAGCTTTAGATATGAATTAAACATCATATAACTTTCAGCAGTCACATTCTTAATGTATTCAACTGAATATCTGAGCAGTAACATAGGGTTGCAATTAACTTGAGAGGAAACAAATGTCTACTGTTACTTTGAAGGACGCTTATTATTGATAATTTGGGAGTGTTACTTCTGGCTAAATACTTAAGTTAAAATTTTATGCCAAAATTATTTAAAATGCTGACTATGGAGCTCAAGAAGAGTAAAATTACATTGAGATTTATTGAGAAAAAATAACCAGAATGTTATTAAGGTATAAACATACAATGTGAACAGTTTACATAAAGCATGTATATTCCAAATTATGCTCAAGTGGTGTATGCTGTGCGCCAAATATGTTATTTTTTTTTAGATACTTTTTATGCCACACATAAAAAAATTCTAAAATATGTGCATGTGAATAAAAGAAATCATAAACTCTAATCTCTGGCTGTGCCATTATTATGGTGTAAAGTATTGTCGTGGCACATGCCATATAGTTGGTTAGTAAAGGAAGAGAGAAGAGTACCTAATTTTTTTGCAAAATATGTTACATGGATTAACCCTTGCTACTGTTATCATTTGGTACGTTCCTGTCCACATTTTAGTTATATATATAGTACTGTGATATTTGTTATATGATGGTTGAATCTGTAATTCAACATATCTGCAACACTGAAATTGCAATGCAGTGCCATGATGCCTGTGGAGGCCCAATGACCTCTACACATGCAGTGCAGCAATCTAGTTTGGACTGAGACCCGGAAACCTTAGTTTCATCCACATATTAGTTTTTAACAGACATGTACTATCCATGTTCTCCACAGACAGCAGAGGATAATACTATAATCTAGGTATGTGTGCTCACTTATCTGAAAAACAGAATAACCCTTTTTCTTTAAAAAAAAAATTACTTTTGCATAGTTTTTATCTAAAAACAAAAAAGACGGTTTTCTGTGAGATTCACTGGCCTATATTAATATTCAAAATAAACAGAAAAATAAAATCAAATCTGCACAAGCAGCTGTTGAATGGGGGAAAAATCTTCTTTAGAGCTTTATTGAATACATGTTAAAAAAGTGACATCACAAGAAAAAAGGGGAGAGATGCTGGTGACGCGTTTCGGACAATAGCGATTAATAGTCCTTAATCATATAGGTATGATTAGCAGTCCTTAGTCGTATAGGTATGATTAGCAGTCCTTAGTCGTATAGGTATGATTAGCAGTCCTTAGTCGTATAGGTATGATTAGCGGTCCTTAGTCGTATAGGTATGATTAGCAGTCCTTAGTCGTATAGGTATGATTAGCAGTCCTTAGTCGTATAGGTATGATTAGCAGTCCTTAATCGTATAGATATGATTAGCAGTCCTTAGTCGTATAGGTATGATTAGCAGTCCTTAGTCGTATAGGTATGATTAGCAGTCCTTAGTCGTATAGGTATGATTAGCAGTCCTTAGTCGTATAGGTATGATTAGCAGTCCTTAATCGTATAGATATGATTAGCAGTCCTTAGTCGTATAGGTATGATTAGCAGTCCTTAGTCGTATAGATATGATTAGCAGTCCTTAGTCGTATAGGTATGATTACCAGTCCTTAGTCGTATAGGTATGATTACCAGTCCTTAGTCGTATAGATATGATTAGCAGTCCTTAGTCGTATAGATATGATTAGCAGTCCTTAGTCGTATAGCTGTGATTAGCAGTCCATAGTCGTATAGGTATGATTAGCAGTCCATAGTCGTATAGGTATGATTAGCAGTCTTTAGTCGTATAGATATGATTAGCAGTCCTTAGTCGTATAGGTATGATTAGCAGTCCTTAGTCGTATTGGTATGATTAGCGGTCCTTAGTCGTATAGGTATGATTAGCAGTTCTTAATCGTATAGATATGATTAGCGGTCCTTAGTCGTATAGATATGATTAGCAGTCCTTAGTCGTATTGGTATGATTAGCAGTCTTTAGTCGTATAGATATGATTAGCAGTCCTTAGTCGTATAGCTTTGATTAGCAGTCTTCAGTCGTATAGGTATGATTAGCAGTCCTTAGTCGTATAGGTATGATTAGCAGTCCTTAGTCGTATAGGTATGATTAGCAGTCTTTAGTCGTATAGGTATGATTAGCAGTCCCTAGTCTTATAGGTATGATTAGCAGTCCTTAGTCGTATAGGTATGATTAGCAGTCCTTAGTCGTATAGGTATGATTAGCAGTCCTTAGTCCCATAGGTATGATTACCAGTCCTTAGTCGTATAGGTATGATTAGCAGTCCTTAGTCCCATAGGTATGATTACCAGTCCTTAGTCGTATAGGTATGATTACCAGTCCTTAGTCGTATAGGTATGATTACCAGTCCTTAGTCCTATAGGTATGATTAGCAGTCCTTAGTCGTATAGGTATGATTACCAGTCCTTAGTCGTATAGGTATGATTACCAGTCCTTAGTCGTATAGGTATGATTAGCAGTCCTTAGTCATATACGTATAGGTCATATAGGACAGCTCCCTATCCAGCCTCATCCTTACATGTTATACTGCAGGTTACTGCAGCTCAGTCCCATTTACTTGTTGATTGGACAAGATTTTGGTAAAATGTATTCCTGAATTTTTTGGGGGTTGTGCCACCTATTTCTAGGCTTAGAGACTTCCTATTTTAATTATAATGGAAATCTTCTGGCTTTACTGTAGTTTCCCTTTGCTACTGACTACTTGATAATTCCAGAGGAAACCCCCATCCTGTCACCGCAGGGTATATTGCCCATCTAGATGAAACCTAAGCTGTCCTTGAAATGGCTACCCTACTGAAATGTGTCTAGTTTTAACCTACAGCATATATTACATTGTACTAATTGAAAACATATTTTATCTTGAGATAAATCCTGGTCACTTGCCAGTCTCTCAAAGGTTGTTAGCATCACGCTGATGGAAATTCGGGGGAATTAAAGGTTATTATTAAAAAATGTGGGAGTGCGGCTGCATTATACATCAATTTGGTGGATTAACATGAAACATCAAGAACGGTCATAGACACAAGTAACACAAGTCTGCAGATCAGACTATATCAACGTTAGCGTTATAACAGCCCTTCATATATTTTATAGCCAAATGTTAAACTTTTTCTGTAGTATTCTTGGCAGGGGATGTAGCACTTTGTGTATGATATGGCAAGTATGAACTATGTGTTCTGGAAAATACAAGTTCCCAGTGGTCCTTCGCAGGCATGTTTAATACAGATGGAGCTGAGTTTCTGTTTCCAAAAGGAAATGGTTCTGCTTCTCATGTGAAATATTAAACACATTTCATAAAGTTTCAAGTATTCAGGAAGGGTTAACCATTTTGTGCCTGCAGAAATAAATAACAGAGCACAGACTGACAGTGACAGATGAAGCATGCAAGAATTTGTATAGGAACTTTCTATCCATGCCTTGCGCTATATTTATCAATAACTTTTGCCACTTTTTACAATTTGTCTGTTAAGAAGACTTGGCTTAAAAGACAAAGGCAGGTGTAAAGTATGCATTATCAACCACTGTGCACCTGGTGCATTTTAAAGGATATCTACTACCAGGATGAAGGATTGTAAACCAAGCAAACTGACATACTGGAGTGTGTCCCCTCTAGCAGGATCTCCTCTTCTTTAAGCTTTTTATGCCCTGGTTTTTACAAAAAAAGGCTTTAGAATTATGCAAATGAGCCTGATAGGCTTTATGCTCCATAGGTGTTAATGGAGACGGGAGCCCTTCACGATCATTTGCATAATTTTTAAAGCCTTTTTTCCTTAAAGACAAGGGTATAAGAAGTTTAAAGGAAATCTACCATTTTAAAATGGTCATTCTGACCTAAACATACCGTTACACAGCGCTAGGTAAGCCACTGCTGGAGGTGGTCGTGATAAGGCACGGAAATCTGCAGTTTCGATGAAATATCGATTTATCAATAGGCATATGACCCCATTCAGCACTCCAGGGCCACTGTCACAGGGCGCCTGTCCCGATCATAACAATGCACGCGCCTTGCCTGCTTGAAACTTCACTCCTACCTCCCTCGATCCCGAGAGCTGGTGACGCCATCGAGCTTTTGGAAGCACTGGCGCATACGCACTGTATCTTTATTTTGCATGGACGTGCATAATGAAGATACATTGCGCATGTGCCAATGCTCCCGAGAGATCGTGACGTCACCGGCTTTCGGGAGCGAGGGGGGAGAAGTTTCAAGCATGCAAGGCGCAATCATTGTTATGATTGTGCCCGCACATCAAGTGCCTGGTGTCGGTGGCCCTGGAGCGCTGAATGGGGTCATATGCCTATTGATAAATCGATTTTTCTTTGAGACTGCAGATTTCCGTGCCTTATCACGACCACCTCCAGCATCGGCTTACCTAGCGCTGTGTAACAGTATGTTTAGGTCACAATGACTATTTTAAAATGGTAGATTTCCTTTAAAGAAGAGCAGATCCTGCCATAGGGGACACACACCAGTATGTCAGTGTGCATGGTTTACAATCCTTCATCCTGGTAGTAGATGTCCTTTAAGGGTAATCAGTCATCAAGATTAACCTACTGGAACTAACTGCTATGCTAAATGCCCATATAATAATAATAATAATTATTATTATTATTATTATTATTATTATTATTATTATTATTATTGAGCTTCCCTTTTCCATGCCAAAACTTCACTTTAGTAAATTAGACTTTAGTGCTTTCACAGAGCTCTTTAGGTCTGCAGCTCCACATCATATTGGACCAAAAAGTGACTTTACTGAAATAAGAAAAGCCGCTAGGTGGTGGCAATGTAGCAGAAGGAACCTCAGCATAATATTGCATATAGTGGAGTGCTGGCATGAAAGGAGCAGCTGGATATTAAGAAAACAAAGAAATATGTGTCATTTGTCGTCAAAGCTCTACGTAACATAGCAGTTAGAATGGGTAGGACAATCTTTGTGTAGACGGTCTAGTCTAAGTTTCACTATCGAGCTATTGGACAGTATTAGTGATTCTAAATCACAGAAAAGGAAGTTTATGCTACACACTCTGCAGAAAATAAAGGAGTCTTATATCATAAAGAAAACTAAAATATCAATGCTCCTGTCTTCAATACTCCTGATAATTTGCAGGTAGAAACGAGGCTTTGTTTTTAAAGTTTGTAAAGTGTTTTTACTTATAAAATAAATATTCCACATGGTCTTTTTCAGACTGTATTCACATTTTTTTTATCAGGAATTAGGTTATTTTTTTTCTTTGGTAAAGTTGAGGTAATCAGATCCTGCCCACTAGGACATGATAAGGAAAATTTGCTAAGGTTGTTACTCATTCATCAAAAATACAAATTTGGAAGCAGAAAATAAAGTGGTTCATGGTACAGAACAAATTGTGAACTTTAATCTGACCTCATAGAAGAACCATCAATCTCACCTGGAATGGCTATTAAATCCCTCATATTTCATGTTTCAGGCTTTGCACCTAAAGGGAATCTGCCATCGATTTTTACCTTACAAAGTTGCAGATAGTGTAAGCTAGTAGTCTGTGTACCCATACCTACCTTACAAGTTGGCTAAAAGAGGCGTTGTTTTTTATTATTCCATCCTGAGAAATTTATTTTCTGGGATTTCTAGAATCTCCTAGTGAAACGTCAATGCCTATAAGCCTCTACTCGTCTACAAGGTGTCCTTAATTGGCAAAGTCTCAGTAAGGAGAACTCTTACTTCCCAGCCCTAGTCAAAAGCCTCTCACTCAGCCAAACCAGCTCCCTTCACTGTACTGAAGAGATGAAACCACATTGAAACATACATGTCTACAGTTGAGAACTGGATATGCTGGTTTGGTTTAGTCCCACATTAGGCTTCCTAAAAGTCATGCTTGATGTTAAGGGAGCTGCTTTACGAGGTAGCTAATAGAGGTGCATTTTTTCTTATTCCATCCTGGAAAACTTATTTGCATATTTACCATATATACTCAAGTATAAGTCTAGTTTTTCAGCACAAAAAAATGTGCTGAAAACCCAAACTCGGCTTATACTCTAGTAAAAAAAATATAGGTTTTACCAGGTTTTTGTGGTAAAATTAGGGCCCTCAGCTTATGCTTGGGTCGGCTTATACTCGAGTATATACGGTACTTATAACAGCAGGATTATGAAAAACTGATTTATGTTCTAGGACTGTAGCTTTGTCTTTTGGGGACCTTTTCCCATGCTCTTGAGCTTTTAACACTTAATCACTTAGTCCTCCTCTGGGCTCTGAGTAAAAGCTGTGCAGAAGGATACTGGTTTGAATTCAGCAGTCACTATGAGCAGAGAGGGCCGACGGAGCGGTTCAAGAGTAAATTAGTATAATTCTATAATATGATTTATTTTCTCATTTATACAGCTAAAACACAAAAGATTGAACATCCCACTCTTCAAGGCTACTTCCTCTGTGGCTGCTGACAGTTTCTCTTTAAAGCTTTAACAAAGGGCCTCATCTGTCGTATATTATAAAGCAGGAGCTCTAAACGCCTGAATGGCCAGTTACAATGTGCTGTGCAAAATTTATAGACCGTATATCATTAAAAACACATAAAGGAAGTTGAAATGCAATTTAATATTGGAACAAAGTACTGAGTGTAGATAGAAATCTCCACACTACCAAAGGCAAGAAAAAACAAACAAAAAAAAGTACACTTATTTGCACAAATCACTTTTTGTTGCTGATTTTTGATGCAGTGAAATTTTAATAACACGATAATGTTGCATGATCTAAGAATGGGCAACATCAAAGGCTCAATCAAAGAGAAAGTGTTCCATAGCAGTAGATCTTTTGATGGTGTGCCAGGACTGCAGATGGTAATACATTAAAGCCGTCACCGTCGCCGGCAGAGTTCTCCTAAATTTTATTCATGAAACATAGGACAAACACATACATGCATATAGGATGAAATATAATCATACAGTATATGTTATAATTAGGTCAGAACTGACAAAAGTAAAGACTCAAGTACATTAGACATAGTAGAAAGAAGTCATATTTTTGGTCATTGTAAAGAACGGCACAGAGGACGCATTGCAATCTGGAACAGGTCTAAATTATGAAAACTTTAAAAAAAAAATAGAATAAAGTTACAAGAATTGTAGAATTGGTTGAAATCATAGCTTGGTTTTCAACAGGGATCAGTAGTCAATTTTGTGTAGATGAGATGTAACTATGTCATTATGTGACTTGTATACTATAATATACTCTTCAAGTCATGTGACCAATGACACCAGAGAACCCTTGTCCAGACGGACCCCTCTGCCCACTGTGACCTCTGGTGAAGCTCTCTGGATGTTACTATAGTCCCAGACTGCTATGATCAGCTGCAAGGTGTCTGTAATGAACCTTTATTGATAATCCCATTACAGCAAAAAATTTTGAAACTCCAATTGTCACTGTAAAAAAAAAAATTATTTGGACCTACAATTATAAAATATACAGTTCCGACTTACAAACAAATTCAACTTAAGTACAAATCAATGGAACCTATGTTGTACGTAACTCAGGGACCGCCTGTACAGTAGTTTTTCTTATCATTGGAAGAAGTCATTGTGCATGTGTAAGGGTGAGTTCTCCGAACCTCAGGAGAAGTCCTACTTCTGTGTTGAGAGACACCACTGATAGGGTGGGGGGAGGCTGTGAGAGTGCATGTGTACCTTACAGAGCTCTCTTCTATCTGCTGGAAGCTCTACTAAAAGTTTATTTTCTTCTGTTATGTTTTCTTAGGGCCATTCAAGTACTGTTGGTAACTTTCTAACAAATAGTTAATCTCAATACAGTCAAGAGATGTAGACTTCACACTGCTGAAATAAAGATGTACAAATATGTCTCTTTAAAGGGGTTTACTACTTTTTAATAAATCTCTTCTATCAGGCATGGCGGACTCTATGTACATGTTTAAGTGAAGCCTGGATGCCTTTCTGGAGGCCTACAATATCATAAGTTATGGGGAAAAACAATTGTTTAATTCTTAAAGGTTGGACTTAAAGGGGTTATCCAGTTATACAAATTTACTTATGGACGGGCTGGGGCGGGCTATTTAGAAATAACAAACCTGTACTCACCTCCTCCAGCGCCGCTGATGCCCTGCGCCATGGTCCGTTTGACACATGCCCTGTTTGTTTGGGCTCCTCCCATCCGTCCCTATTTCACAGCATTGTAAGTGCTGGGAGATGGTGTCGGATGGGAGCTCCCTTTGCGCCCCTGTATACAAACTGGTGCACAGATGAAACGGGCCGACATCAGCGGCGCCTGAGGAGCTAAGTACACGTTTATTATTTTTAAATAGCCTGCCCCAGCCCGGCCATAAGTTTTAACCCTTTAATGGATTTTCCCAGCCTAATATACCCTGAATGTATATATACCTGTGTTGTTGCCTCTTTTAAAATCTGCAGCCTTAATCTATTCTTTTTTAATTACACCTGCCTTCTCTGCCTCTGCTCCAAGCTGTTCTCATGGCGTCGACCTCTGTGTCTCTCTCTTCACAGTCCGTTCACACTGACATAGAAGGAAAGGAGCAGATTAACTCATAACTCTACTGCTACAGAGATGTAAATAAAGAAGCATGGAGAGTCTGCACACAGTACAAAGGTAAAAAGAAGCACTGCTTAAAGAGATATTCCTACTTCGACAATTTAATGTTTTTATGATGAAAAATAATACAGTATTAATTAATAATCTGTATTAATTCCTCATGCTTTTCTACATCTCTGCTTGCGTTCATTGTATAGAAAGCTTCTATGTTTACTTCCAGTGGACAGAAATCTGACCATGGTCATACAGGTGCACGGCTCGTTAGTTTCACAGAGAGTAATCTAGAAAACTCAGAGTAAATTGCTACAAAAATTATATTGGAAATTTGTAAAACTTTTCATTATTCAAACAATGTCAATAACTTGTTGAAATGGGAATACCCCTTTAATCTCCTCATGAGCATTCAGGTATTATCTATAAGGCAGTAATGGCACAGGGGCAAGTTATGTAAAAAAAGTGGCAACTCCTTTAATACTTATGGAAATCCTTTGTTTTCCTAATGATATACGGAATATATCACTTGTTCATCACCAAATCTTCTAGGTCACAAGGGATTGCTTATTTGCCTGTAAGTGACTAGATCCATCTACAGTTCCTCTGCAGTTATGTGGCCATTTGCTGCCACTATGCTTGGAATTTGTGTGTAATTTATTAGGCGGTTAAAATATCAGCTTCTATTCCCCTTTGGTGGCATTCAATATTCATTTGTTTTGAAGGGAGTTGACTCCTGGTTATAGGTGTTATAATGGAAACTTGTCAGTATTAAAGGGAACATGTCACCACATTTTTCACAAATACAACTGGCGACAGGTTCCCATAGAGCCCTATTAAGTAAATGCCACACTTCTTTTATCTAAAAATTGTTTCCCTCTGATCCCAATATTGTATATTGCTTTACAGATAGCCACATTTAGAGCGAGTTGAGGGGGTGTAACCTTCTGGGGCTAAATCCAGCAGCTCCTCCCCATGCCTTCTCAGTATCAGCAATTAAAGTCATGTGACCCAGGTGATATCAACTAAGGACCTTTAGCCTCATAACATTTGCAAACTGTATACCATGCATGTAATTGATTACATGAAATCACAACATGTCTCCTTGGAGGATGCAGGGGAGTAGAAGTCCATGGAGACATGCTGTGATTTCATGTGATTAGATACAAACATGAGATATAAATTGCAATTGTTAGGGGTTAACGGACCTTAGATAATGTCACCCTGGTCACACGACATTACTTACTGATGTTAACAAGACATGGGGAGAAGCTGCTGGATTCAGCCCCAGGAGGCCACACTCCTGGCTATATGCAAGGCAAGGTTATATAGTTGATTTTATGGGGATGTGGGTAAACAATTTTAAGCTAAATGAAGGGTGGCATTTAGTTAATAGGACACTATGGGAACCTGTCACTGTACAGCGGCTGGGCTGTATTTGTGAAAAATATGGTGACAGGTTCCCTTTAAGTTTTACATATATATATATTTTAATGTTTTTTGTTTTCTTGTTTTTTGGCTATTTAGAATTTTCTACATTTTGGATTTTAACGGCTTAGCCTTAGGCATTGTTTCTTTTCCTCTCCCTGTTTTTTTTCTCTTCCTCTTCTGCATGTATCTTAGGTAATTTTCCTTTAAATATCGCCATCATTCATCAAGTGAGAAAATTGCAATGCATTACACGTTCTCCTGTCTATTGTAAACATCCGCATAGTGGTATCCCACAATGCTTTGCTTCGTTACACCCCAGATTATTCCTGACAGCAGGCTTGTTTTGTTTAAACCTTATGGCAAATCATCATCAATGAAATGTTCATAAGCAACTAGAGGGATAAGGAAGATGAATCTAAGAACCCGCTGCACAATGACCTCCTTGTCTCCACATCTCCTCATCATATCTGACAGCTCGGTTTGCTAATGACTGATATGCTTTTCCCTTCCAAATTCTGCATTGCTGTATTCCCCTGATAAAGAACTAAACCTATAGACGTCAAGCGTCATGAATGTAGAGACCGGCTCATGTTTTAATGGATTTGTGGATTTGTTCTGGGGGTTTATCCACCATGACAGTGATGGAATGTAAGAATAGATTAATGAGCGCAGATCATGTGGCCGCGTCGCTCTGCTACATAATGACTGGAGCGGTCACCGCTAATACTGTGTGGCTTATGCTTCTCCCATCTCATCGCTTCTGCCTTTGGCAACATAATTCACCGCTCACATTCCCCTCCCTCTCCTCTTCCTATTCAAACCTTTTTATAGGATTTTTTTTTTCTCCTTCTCTCGGTACGGCTTGTTTTTTTCCAGAGAATTTGTTTTACGCTCGTCTGTGACATTGCATAATAGCGATCGAAGGCGAGCGGCTGGGCCAGGAGCTGGAATTAGCGCTCTGCGGGGAGGCACAATAGTCATAGGAATATTCTGTCATTCTGGAGAATCAAAGGCACGTTCACAGTATATCGGGAGATGTTGCTGAGGATAACGTAGACAGAGGTGGAGTTACTGTTGCTCAAATTTGACTATAGCGTAGTCACTGATGATTGCTTGTCATACGTATAATTAATCCGTTCCTGGCCATACGACCTGTGTAGGGAATATGCGCAGTAGGCAGCTGTCCTCCATTTCTCTCTGTTTTGTGTACATACCCTAAGTCCTCTAAGTCCGCGGCACGCTCCCCCTCCCTACGCCAGCGCTGTTGCTAGCCAGATTTCTAATTTCATAAGCGTGGCTGCAGCTGCTGTTCTCCGGCCAGACGGCTCTCTGTATAATAAAATCAAATTAGCTCCCGAGCATTTGCCTACAAGGGATCGATCGTGATTGTGGAAACAAAGAGACACATTTCATGTCAACTATGGAGGCTCATGCTAACGACAAGAGGATTTATGGCCGTACATCCAAAATATAATTTAAGGGGAAATTTCTGAAACAATTTTATTTTGTGCCTTCACATGAAGATATTGTAAACTGATAGATATAGCATATCTAAGGATCCATGTTCTACCAATAGGATTAGATAGATCTTGTCCTTGTTTCCATTGTTGATTACTTTGCTTTTCAACCTTCTGTCTGTTTCTTGTTAAAATCTCTTCGGCATGACTATGTCTGTACATGCCATTATCTTCCCGCTTGCTCTCTGCAGCTTTTTCTATTCTCACCTCCCCCCTTTTTTTGGCAGCGTGTTCTCAGCTCTGAGCCGCACAGCTCCCTTGATGCTAAATGTGCTATACTGCAAATTAGCTGATGGATTTGCCGTGAGAACAAATATTCAGGATTATTATAACACTTTGCCTTAAAGGAATTCTACATGTCTAAGGATATTGTTTATTTTAACATGGTACTAAATACCAGTTTGCAATAAACAAACACCCTGAGCAAAATGCAACCTAGCCTTCACTCAATGATGGCCCTGCGTTTGTTTACAGTCCATGCAAGTGAATATTCTGTATCTGGGTTTGTGAATTCTAATGTTGTGGGTCAAGAGCTCAGAGACATCAGTTCACTGGATTCACAGTATGTAAAGAAATGTATTGATGCAATATTAAATTTAAAAATAGGGATACATATTTAACAAAATATGTGATTGATGTATTAGATCATATTCAGACATGACCCAATTGGGGCAGGTTTGGGCATGCACTTACAAAATATACCTGTTCCAACCTACATACAAATTCAACTTAAGAACAAACCTTGGGAATGCTGCTCCCTTATCATATCACACATGGAAATGTACAAATTCGTGGCAATTTGAAATCCTTAGCATACTTATTTCAGAGTGAAAAACACATCAATTTCCACTCCTGCAATATTAAGAGTGTAAAAAGGATCTTTAAAGGAAATCTCTTAAAGGAAAAATTTGTTTTATGCATTATGAACCAAACATACCTTGAGAATGCTGTAGGTACACTGATGCAGAAACATATCTTATTTAATCCCTGAACTGAGTGATTTTGATAAAAAAATAAATAAAATTATGACAATGAGGCTCTGTCGCTCCTGTGACTGCCCAGGCGCTTCTGCTAACGCTAGTTATGCACTGCTCCAGCCTTGTCCTGCCCAGCATAAGCCAAGAATACATCATCACTGTGTTGTCCCTTTAGAGGTAATCAATCGCTGCACCATACCCTAGCTGCTGTGTATGAGTCATCCAGCTTAGGTTGATTAGTCCTGTCTGGATAGTTCAGGCTGCTAATGTGTATGTGGAATTATTGGGTCTATCTAAGGCAGCCAGGGCACCCAGCTTTCCCAATGTCCTGAATATTCTAATTGTTTTTTGAGCAAACCCATTCAGTTCAGGGATTAGACAAGATAGGTTTCTGCTTAAGTATCGCTACAGCATGCTCAAAGTATGTTTGGCTCACAATGCATAAATACAAATGGTAGATTTCCTTTAAATTGCACTTTAGAATGCTGGTGGGTCAGTGGAGTGAAGATTTAGCAAGTATTCAGTGTAGAGCACTTCATTGGAATTTTGATCCCCTGATCCTTTGAGTTGAATATCTATAAATCTTAAATTAAAGGGGTATTCTCATCTGGGCATTTACATTCCACTTAATTCATCTGCCATATATATACATTTCTTCAATTGCATGTAATTAAAATTGCCTGTGTACACATAATTTCCCATATAGGTTGTCCTTTAGAAAAAAAATACATTTCCTTGGATACGATCACCCCTGCACCCTGGCAGCGGTGGCCAGACATACATTATTGACCACCTGCATTCAGCGTCCACTACCAGAAGACAGCAATAACTCCCGGACATTTCATATGCAAAAACTATTTTTTCTTTGTACAATCACTCCAGCAGAGGTGGTTGTATCCAAGGACAATGATGACGTTTATAAGGTACAACATGGCTACATTTATAGGAAATTATCTTCACACAAGTGCATTTTTTAAAAATAACATCTGATTAAAGAAATGTATGTTCATGGCAGATGAATTAAATGAAATGTGAATGCCAAGAGGAGGATACTCCTCATGTGTAAAGTATAGTATAGTGGGCACAACCCCTTTAAAAGCTATTTCCCAAAATAAGTAATATCTGATACTGGAGGTGTGGGTGCTCCATTTCCAGTCTTGTGGCTGCTCCAAATGCAAAGATGGACGATTTCCTTTTGATAAGTTTCAAATGGTTAAAGGGTGGGACAAGTATACAATGCCTATTGTATTGTTGTATTATAAATGGCTGCATTTATAGTGGTATATTCACATAAAGTCATCATTATAAAATAACCAGTATTATAAGCATCTATACATATATCTATACAGAGGGAAGCAGATGTTAGAAACCCGTGGAAAGTCTCGATGTATAGGTGGGGGGCAGAAATATTTATCGTGTTGACAGTTTTCTGGTAGACTTCTTCATAAATATTTCATTCAGCTTTCTGTATTGAATGCAGACTCTATTATCCCTAGAGCTTTCAAGGTATAACCTGATGGATAATTGTTTAGAATGATAATGTTTCATCCTTATTGTATTTCACGCGTAGAGGAAATAGGATCATCTGTTATATCACTTACCGGCTGCTTGGTTAGTCCATTGTCTGGAAAACGATCACAGATTGCAGACATGAGTCTAATGTTCATGCAAAAAAACACAAAAGTTCAATTATAAAAAAAAAAAAAGTACCCGAATATCCCCTGAGGCTTTTAAGATTAATCTTCCTGGCTTGCAAAATCTTGGAAATCACCTGCCCCTGCCAGTCACTGTGAACATGCAGGGAAGGGTATGATGGGAAATGGGGGCAGCACTTGAAGACTTTGATTAAGATACAGGTTACATGCCACAGCTGAAATGTTGCTACTCCATAGGTGAATAAATTCACTTTCTTCATCTACTTTTGTAGTGCTGTCTTTGTTTTTTAAAACTTCTAGATGCCAAATACCTATGATTTATTCTTATCTGTTGAAAATCAGAAAATGTAACATAATTTAAGAAACTGCACCTCATGGATTATCGCCAGTCTCTGCTGCCATCCACAATGGCAATCCACTGATTGGTTAAGAGGATTTCTTGTGATTTGTAAATGATCAGAAAGTAAGGACTGGAAGGGGAATGGGCTAGCTCCAGAATGGGATCGGTGAGGCATGCGTGACCATGACTTTATTAAAAAAAAAATTAACAGCATTTGTCTAATAACAAAAAAATAGTCCTGGGTTCAAGTCCCATCCAGATCGACATCTGCAAAGAGTGTGTATGTTCTCTCTGTGTTTGCGTGGGTTTTCTCCGGGTTCTCCCATTTCCTCCCACACTCCAAAACATACTGGTAGGTTGATTAGATTGTGAGCCCCATGGGGACAGGGACTGATTTGGTAATCTGTGTGCGCTATATAAACAAAGGAATTATTATTAATTCAGACTTTACATATTATGTTACTTTATTGCATTCAAGCCCAAAATGTTGTTCTATCCCATATTCTTTTCAATAAGGCTAGGTGCTTCTTGAGGTCCATGCTATGACTGCTATATGTAGTTTTGGTCAGTTCCTGTGGTCTAAGATCATGAAATTGTGTGTCTTCTTCATTTGTGTGCTCATAGATGCTGACTTTACACACTCTGATGGTCTGATAGTGAATGGAGTAACATATATATTAATTATGAAATACTGGTCCCCTATACAGATTAAGAGCTAAAATGATTGGTTATGCTCCAATTGCTGTGATATCCATAGGTCAAAAAAGTAAAGGTCCTGTGTGCCCCTATTTGAGTGAGTTGGTGGGTGTATAAGTGAGCCCCTACTCTATTTATCTCTATGGGCCTGGGAACAAGGGGCCAAATACAGTGCTTACTATCTCTAATAATGCCTTAAAATTTAATACAGCAGCAGGCATGGATGGAAACAGAGTTACTCGGTGGAGAACTTAGTAGTCAGACCTGCAGTATTGCAAACTTAGTCGCCATCAGTGGGGGGATTAGTTTAATATACGGTGTGAGCCCCTTTAACGACGAAAGCCAAAAAGAAGCTCTATGCTTCCTGGAGACCCTTTTTCCCAGTTTCGTCTACAATCTATTCATAATTATTGATCTATGAATCTTGAAATCTGAACCAATGTCTTGCAAGATAACAACAGGTGGCACTGAATTTTGCCATTTGCGTTATATGGTTGCCCATTGTCTTGTATCTAGTCACCCATTCAGCATGTGTCTTCATGGTAATTGTAGTCCAAGATATGAATGGTATTTTAATAAAGAAGTAAAATAGTCAAAAAAGAATGTTTCTCCCCCCTTTTCTCTCTAGAAGCGGCTACGGTGCCATCAGCAGGAGACGCAAAATAATTAAGGAAATATGGGTCAACTCTAACAAGCTTAACCAGACGGCAATCTCTCTAAGAATATAAGACTTCTTATCCTTACTTTGTGTAATACAATGCAAGCTGCAGAGGCAGCCGCGTAATTAAAACCCCCACACGCCGACAAGTTGAAGAAAACATTTTATTTATTTTTTTTTTCCCAAAGAAAGAAAGCAATATAAAAAACAGAGTATAAAACTTGCATGTAATACAGTGACATGGGTCTATATGGATACAGGGAGGGGAATAAGCATATATATATTTTCATATAATATGTAGGTATAATTCATTATTAGACACATTAAAAGGGACAGATGCATTTCAACTCATGTACATTGATATCACAAACCACACAGAAAGATAGGAGAATATTAAAATACTGCTGTCCACAAGTTAGCTACTGGGATGAGATAAGCACTGAATTGTTACACGACAATAGCATCTCTACAATGACATAACCTTCTGTTTCTTCAATAGAAAGGTAAAAAGAGCAAAAATGTATCTACCGCTAAAAGACTCACATGACTGCATTAGTTAATAGTATTACAAGCAGCGGGAATGATTACTATTACAAGAGATTAGGGGGAGGGTCATGAATAATTGTATTTGTTCCCAAAAAATTCTAGCTTTATACTGAGTTACATAGGTCGATGTTGATGTAAGTAGACTTAGCGATGAAGATCCTAGCCAGAAAAAAAAAAAAAAAAATTCTCTTCTGCTGAATTACTATTGGTTTAGAGGAGAAACTTGATCGTCATCAGTGGTCCAAAAATTAGGACTTATCAAAGTACATTAGTTCTTATAGGTTCTTTTGGCATTCGAGGCCGATGTTATTGGAGCCTTTTAGGTACACATTATTCATAATAACTATTGTTCACATGTTGTAAAAGTCTTTGTTATCGTATAAATCAGACTTATTCATTGGATTTTGAGTTGGGATTGAGATTGTCAATCACTTTGGGTTTGATTTAACCAAATATTAGGATTCTGCAGGGGATTACATCCAGGCCATGGGTGGTTATAGAGAATGGCCTCATATCCACTATCCCTAATGTAGGAAAATATTACACAAGTGTTTTATTGTAAAAATAGGGTTTCTCCTCCAATAATCCTTTTTAACTGTACACGATGAGAAACAAATGCTGAAGTTTTTTTTAAATTTTTAGGTCACCATCATTCCTTTCTTTGAGTTGTTTCTAGATACTGTTTAGCACTGTAGTTACTTCATGATGGTTGACTTCAGCCTCAGAAATGTATAATCTTTATATCATAGGTAAAAAAATTAAGGAAAATGTAATTTATGTACAAGTTAGAATTTTAATATTCTTGGCAAATATATGTCATAATCTCCTCCCCCGGTAAATCTACTGTTTTTAACCCTAGACTTTTCAGCCTGTACTTGACAGGTTTACTTTTACCATTCTATATAAAGAATGAAATACCCCCATGCTGGTTACATGCAACAAATTCCCTATGTCTGGTGGAGTTGCAGACAATTTTGTGAAAATTAGACATGCATTTTTTTTTTTGTGCAGAAGTGTAAGAAGTCGATCTTGTCACCCCGGAGGAGTGAAACAAAACGCGATTTTTCATTAGTGTTCCATGTACATTAAATTATGTGAATGTTCTTAATCCATATTTGGGGGAAACAAAAATCTCCAACATAGTCTTCTCATAGAAAATAAACAAAAACATCAATAAGTACAGTATTAAAATAAGTACTGCACAAGACCAATGACACTCTTTATAAGTAGTAGTTTTACGATCACTACATATATATAGAATTTTTTTACATACTTCAGGAAAAAAAAGTTGTGTAATTTTTTTTTATTTTTTTATGCCACACTATTTTATGAACTCAAACAATCTCCATGAAAACTTGACCCTTTAAGTAACATCAGTAGTATTTAGTCTTTGCCCCATACTTTGGTACATTCTTACTCCTCGTACATTCCCCAGTCATATTCTCATGAATAGTGTTGAGCCCACAATATGGCTGCCTCCATTGGGTTTATGTAATTACTATCCAGTTTTTAGACTCAATTTTTTGCTTAATTCAGGTCACTTGTTTCTGCTTACCCAAGTTTTGATGTCATTCAGTTCTCTTACTTATAGATTACTGCCGATAGTTAGTCAAGCAAAATAGAAATGGGTAAAAAGCCAAAATTTGCCCTGGAATACCTGAATGTTTATAAATTATAAATAACTACTTTGCTGGAATTATATACAATGGAAGAAGTTCCACAAGGTGTCTGTGTGGAAGCAAATCAAATCGAAACAGCTTGTAAAAAGAGTGCATATCATCATGAAATTATCTTGCACTGATACAAAATTTTTGTTAATATTGACAGGGCACTTGTCTCCGAGGCCTAGAATAATTCTCATTATCAGAGCTGGAGACAGAATTATCCACCGCTTTAGGGGACATCCCTGCATCCAGCTCTAATAATGACACATTTTAGCCATTGATTTTCTTACGTGTCCAAGATGACATTCAACTTCACCCTAATTTTTTTTTTACATTGGGAAGTGTTCAAAAAATTCTGCCCTGTTGGTGTAAGCAAATTCTTTAATGAAGTCGATTACTTCTTGTCCTTCTTGCCAGATTTCTTCTTGTTGCCTCCGCCTTTTCCATCACGTTTTCCTCCAGCGTTAGTTGGTGTTAGAGTGCTTCCTGGTATGTAGACGTTCTGTCTGTAGTCAGGAACATGCTGCAGGGTGAACTGCGGTCCGTAGCGAGCACTGAGGCCCATGGTGCCTGTTCCTCCTCCGAGGCCTGAAGTTCCCTCAGCAGCCTCTGCAGGATAGAATCAAAAGTATAAGTGTAAATTTTCTATTACATCACTTTTTTCCATTTATTTTGTGCAGAATATTTGTTCACATGAATGGCAGCTTTTAGGAAAAAGATTACATCAGAATTAATATGTAGGTATGAAGGTACGTTGTTTTTTTTAGGGGATTTTTTTTCCACTGCCTATTTCAATGGCACCTTCGTTCTCTTAGATTTGAAAGGAGGATTTGTGTCTATCCATTTCTGAATACATGTTGTATATGGGTTGTCCATAGAACAATATTAATTTTAAGGGGGCTTCCTAGAATTGCTATTGATGTAGATAATTGGGGTCGGACAACCTTACTGATCAGCTATTCAGTATAACAAAGTGCCAAAATTATTTCTCACTGTGTTTCCCAACTCCTAATAAAACTTGGAGCCACGGCTATAGTTACAACTTCTGCACTACAGAGGGATAGAGCCTCCTTTTTATAGCTCGGTGGGCTCCGTTTTTGCATCACCAAACAGCTGATCAGCATGAGGTTGGGTGTTCACCCACCAGAATCAACTAGTGATTGTCTATTTTCAGGATAGGTCATCTATAGTAATGACTAAAATGCTTGGTGAATTGTCATTACACGTAAAATAGTTAGTTAAATAACATACTAGTTAGCTCTACTACATATGAAGGTGATTGTAAAAGCAGTTTTGTTTCTTTAACAAACAGTATCTATGGTGTGTCTTAGCTGATGGGCCCGGTGCAAAGTCTGTGCCAGGCCCCCTGACTATAATGTATGGTTTATAATCCTAGTCTTCTCATATTGAAAACTGACACCTTATGGGCCCCCTAAACCTCTTAGGCCCGGTTGAGATCGCAGCCCCTGCATTGCTTCTTCTATTGCAGCCCCCAGTCTTTATTCATACAATGTTTATCCCTATTAACCTGATTCTGGATCATGACCTCAATGGAGGAATCAGAGTCCTGGAATTTTGAATGTTTTGCTGAAACCAGACATGACCATAAATGCTACAAGTATGTACTAAAAACCGTACCATCATTTTAAATGAAATCTGCTCAAGGTTCAAGATTTTTAAGACTAGAGATGTCAAGGTTATTTTATTTTCATATTAGATGAGAAATGTAGAATAGTTGTAATGGATCCTGACTCTCCTATATAATATAGTGATATATACATAGGGGGTTCACTGCAGTAATCAAAATCATTCCCTATTATGATGCCAGTTTTTGGCCTCTAGGTCTAAAGGGCGTTGTGTTTTATTTCTGCCTCTTTTTTAACCCTCTAGGACTGACTCTACAGCCATTGTATGATAGCAGTATGGCTCCAATGCAAAAATTCTCGCTAACCATTATAAATATGTATGTAAGGTACCGCTATAGGTTTAGCCCCCTCTCTTATAGTGCCCTTTCCCTACCTATAGGGTACATGCACTCTTTATAAAACTAAATCTAAACCAGACTAAAGTGAAACCTAATTATGGGGCACATTCTTATGATCTTAGTTACATTTGAGAACCTAAATATTTAACAATAGTATAGGTTTTTGAAGCTTATAATATACATTTTATGCTACTTGTACAATCACTTGGCAAATTCTGGGAATAATCTTGTCAATGAGAAAAACATCTTCACTCTCAGTGCCAACTAACAGATGGCAATTTTACCATCCAATGTAAGCAGTGCTGTCACACTATGCAGAATCAGTCTGTTCCTGGGTTTTATTACAGATTTTATTCCTGATTTGTAACTACAGCAAACACTTCCACTAATATTTCTTCTGTCTTTATACTGTGTTTCAGGGATACATAATACATTTTTGTTGTAGGCCACAGCAGCCTAGATGTGACCATTCGGTGTCTCACATTCTAATATGCCTTCTGGGAACTGGGTAAAATATATGTGCCTGTGTCTTATATAGCCAACTATCTTGCCAAGGGGCACACTACCCAAAAGTAGCCTTTAAGAGTAATTAATAGAGCAGTCGGGGAACTATTTTTACACACTACATAAACATTGTAAAACATAACATAGAAATTACAGTGAATGTTTCACCTCCTATTTTCCGCCCCTTGATATCATTTTTACCCTCAAGAAATGGCTTTCATTCCGTTCCTCTCACTAAGCTTTGTGTTTAGAAGATGTTTTATATTAATGATGTGTTGAGAGATGCGGATACTGAGAAACAACCTATTAATAACAATAAAATATGATGACATAATCTACAATGACATATCACGGAGTCAGCATTGATTAAATACACCACCAATGAAGAAGACTGACCATTAGCAGATGCCAGAATCATCGCCTGAAGTCTCTCGGTTTCGAACTGGTTGTTTGGCCACACTCCAGCTTCCTCTGTGGGCTGTGCTCTAAAGAGACCACAATGACACGACATGATGACTATTATATATTAGAGGTAATAAAAGCAAAGCACAACAAACAACCTGTAATTTAGAAGATTGCACAACAAAAGAAACATCTGTTCTTTAGTTACTATGAAGCAAACTGAAACAGGGGGTTCATTTTGGAAGCTGTTTAGTATTTGTCAGCAAAACATGTGCATTATGTGTATTAAGATGTTTTTAAAATAAACAATAAAAGTCAATTTAAATTACTGATTTTAAATAAACTGGGCAGGGAAAAAAAGCAAAACTGGTGAACCTAGAATGTTCCAATTTGGAATGTGACTCCAAGGGCGTTATTTATCTTCATTTTACTTCCTCTTTTTTGAGACTTTTTTGGCACATTGCAATTTTTGGGGGCTTTCTGAAAGGTGCACTAAAGTCCTCCGGACATTTGTTTAATGTCAGTAAGACACATTTATCTTCTATTCCAGATGACTCCCCCAGAAGAAGCCCATCGTGCGAAACACGTGTCGGGGTTGTGTACACGTTCAGGGTCTGTATGTTTTACTGGTGATTCCCTCTTTCGTTTTCCCTATTGACACTTGCTGGTATTTTACCCTACCATGGGCTTTACTGCTGCAGAATTTATGCCAGTATGGGTGTAATCTCCCGCTTGTGTATTTTATCTTGTGGGTGTGCTAGGGATTACCGTTGTATATTATCACACCTGATTCTGTGTGTACTGTTTTTCTCTGTTTGTTGGTCCTGTTTTAAACTGACGTCTTTTTTACCCCTTTGTGGGAACTTGACAATCTTGTATGTATAGCACTCAATAAAGTATTTGCACATTTATTCATCAGTGCTATCTGTAGTGTCTTTAGCACTTAGTGTCTTTCTATTCCAGATGTGCCAAATGTCCAAAATTTGTGACTTTAATTGGCGCATAAAAACTCCAGACGAAACCATACTTAAAAAGGACCTGTCACCTCTAAAAACGTCACTAGGAAAGTAAGCAGCTCCTAGTGCTAAAATAGACGCAGCAGTGTTACACTGCTAGCGTTATCGGAAACCTGATGTGCAGGAGGACTCTGATGTATCACTCTAGCATTATATCACTGTTCATCCAGTTTACGTGTCCACTAGACAAGGGGACGTATCTATATTCATTGTAGACTGACATACACTCCCTAATTTAGCGTCTCTAGTGTCCCTGAGTGATAGTATGATTCAGTCCTCGGACAGCAATGTCACTAACCTCCTGCTCCCTCTCAGCCGTCCTGTGTCCTAGTTCCTCTAGATTCCTGCCTGCACCCTTACGTCCTATGTGCTAGGCTGGCCCTTACACTATGGCTGGTTCTTCCTAGTATATTTCGTGCATCCAGGCTTATGCTAATCTAACACTAATACTAATCTGATTGCCAAGTCCAATGAGCCCCAAAAAATCATGACCCTACGCGTTTACTTTCTGCCTGGATTTCACAGGGGTCACATTGGCTGTAAAAGGTGCTATGTTTTAGCTATTATTACGATATATCATTTGGGGCAAAGTGCTGTGCGCATCTGGCAATGATATCAGCCGATACAAACTACTATATCTACCCCATTAAAGGGGTTTTTCAACAAACTAAAGTTAGGCCCTACCCACGGGATAGGACTTGCTGATCAGTGGGGGTTTCAGTGCTGAGACCCCCAGAGATCGAGAGAACAGACAAATGGAGCAGGCGGCCGCCCATGACTGCTCTGCTCCATTAATCTCTATGGAACTCACGGAAATTGGTGAGCGCCGATACCTAAGCAACAGAGAGCCCATAAAATTTAGAAATGGAGTAGTGGGAGATCAATCAGATAAGTGCTGCTTTTTTTTTTTTTTTTTTTTTTTTTTTCAAAAGAAATTAAATAAAAAACGACCCAGTCTGAGGTAATTCAATTTACTTTCCCTTGTTAGAAGACCACTTTTTTTACTGTACATAAAAAAATTTTAATTCTGAAAATGATAACTGTTGAGTCTATAAATAAGGGATTAATGGTTCAAAGAAATAAAGCAACTCTTATAGAGAAATGTGTAAAAACGCTCCTATATATAAAGGTATATACATACCATTTAGCAAAATACAGGCTATTGATCTCATTTTAACTGATAAATAATGAATGACTGAAAAATGTGGGTCCTAAGACAAAAGGGAAAAGATGTAGGGTCTAGAGATGAGCGAACATGCTCGTCCGAGCTTGATGCTCGGTCGAGCATTAGGGTACTCGAAACTGCTCGTTACTCGGACGAATACTTCGCCCGCTCGAGAAAATGGCAGCTCCCGCCGTTTTGCTTTTTGGCGGCCAGAAACAGAGCCAATCACAAGCCAGGAGACTCTGCACTCCACCCAGCATGACGTGGTACCCTTACACGTCGATAGCAGTGGTTGGCTGGCCAGATCAGGTGACCCTGGGATAGACTAGCCGCTGGCCGCGCTGCTCGGATCATTCTGTCTCTGGATGCCGCTAGGGAGAGAGCTGCTGCTGGTCAGGGAAAGCGTTAGGGTGTTCTATTAGCTTACTGTTAGGCAGGAGTGATTCTCAAAGAACCCAACAGCCCTTCTTAGGGCTACAATAACGTTCTACTTTTTTTATTTTAATTTGCATCTTTTACCATTTTGTGAGGAATTAGCAGGGGGACTTGCTACCGTTGTGTTTAGCTCTTAGTGGCACACATATCCATAGCAAAGACCGAAGTGGGAAAATTCAGTAGGGGTTGGATTTCTATTAGGCAATAACTCAGTGTCATCTCATCTGGCATAGTAGTGTGCTTCCTTTGATACTTGGCTAGAAAATAGCCATAGGAGAATACAAACAGCTTCTTGAAGCCTACAGTAGCGTTCTATATATTTGATTTCTGGTTGATCTGCTGGTGGCTTTAGTTTCTGCAGTGCATGTACTTGCCAATTCTGAGCAATTTGTAGTGAGACTTGCGACCGCTGTGTTCTGCGCTTAGTGGCGCACATATCCATAGCAAAGGCTGAAGTGGGAAAATTCAGTAGGGGTTGGATTTCTATTAGGCACTAACTCAGTGTCATCTCATCTGGCATAGTAGTGTGCTTCCTTTGATACTTGGCTAGAAAATAGCCATAGGAGAATACAAACAGCTTCTTGAAGCCTACAGTAGCGTTCTATATATTTGATTTCTGGTTGATCTGCTGGTGGCTTTAGTTTCTGCAGTGCATGTACTTGCCAATTCTGAGCAATTTGTAGTGAGACTTGCGACCGCTGTGTTCTGCGCTTAGTGGCGCACATATCCATAGCAAAGGCTGAAGTGGCAAAATTCAGTAGGGGTTGGATTTCTATTAGGCAATAACTCAGTGTCATCTCATCTGGCATAGTAGTGTGCTTCCTTTGATACTTGGCTAGAAAATAGCCATAGGAGAATACAAACAGCTTCTTGAAGCCTACAGTAGCGTTCTATATATTTGATTTCTGGTTGATCTGCTGGTGGCTTTAGTTTCTGCAGTGCATGTACTTGCCAATTCTGAGCAATTTGTAGTGAGACTTGCGACCGCTGTGTTCTGCGCTTAGTGGCGCACATATCCATAGCAAAGGCTGAAGTGGGAAAATTCAGTAGGGGTTGGATTTCTATTAGGCACTAACTCAGTGTCATCTCATCTGGCATAGTAGTGTGCTTCCTTTGATACTTGGCTAGAAAATAGCCATAGGAGAATACAAACAGCTTCTTGAAGCCTACAGTAGCGTTCTATATATTTGATTTCTGGTTGATCTGCTGGTGGCTTTAGTTTCTGCAGTGCATGTACTTGCCAATTCTGAGCAATTTGTAGTGAGACTTGCGACCGCTGTGTTCTGCGCTTAGTGGCGCACATATCCATAGCAAAGGCTGAAGTGGCAAAATTCAGTAGGGGTTGGATTTCTATTAGGCAATAACTCAGTGTCATCTCATCTGGCATAGTAGTGTGCTTCCTTTGATACTTGGCTAGAAAATAGCCATAGGAGAATACAAACAGCTTCTTGAAGCCTACAGTAGCGTTCTATATATTTGATTTCTGGTTGATCTGCTGGTGGCTTTAGTTTCTGCAGTGCATGTACTTGCCAATTCTGAGCAATTTGTAGTGAGACTTGCGACCGCTGTGTTCTGCGCTTAGTGGCGCACATATCCATAGCAAAGGCTGAAGTGGGAAAATTCAGTAGGGGTTGGATTTCTATTAGGCACTAACTCAGTGTCATCTCATCTGGCATAGTAGTGTGCTTCCTTTGATACTTGGCTAGAAAATAGCCATAGGAGAATACAAACAGCTTCTTGAAGCCTACAGTAGCGTTCTATATATTTGATTTCTGGTTGATCTGCTGGTGGCTTTAGTTTCTGCAGTGCATGTACTTGCCAATTCTGAGCAATTTGTAGTGAGACTTGCGACCGCTGTGTTCTGCGCTTAGTGGCGCACATATCCATAGCAAAGGCTGAAGTGGCAAAATTCAGTAGGGGTTGGATTTCTATTAGGCAATAACTCAGTGTCATCTCATCTGGCATAGTAGTGTGCTTCCTTTGATACTTGGCTAGAAAATAGCCATAGGAGAATACAAACAGCTTCTTGAAGCCTACAGTAGCGTTCTATATATTTGATTTCTGGTTGATCTGCTGGTGGCTTTAGTTTCTGCAGTGCATGTACTTGCCAATTCTGAGCAATTTGTAGTGAGACTTGCGACCGCTGTGTTCTGCGCTTAGTGGCGCACATATCCATAGCAAAGGCTGAAGTGGGAAAATTCAGTAGGGGTTGGATTTCTATTAGGCACTAACTCAGTGTCATCTCATCTGGCATAGTAGTGTGCTTCCTTTGATACTTGGCTAGAAAATAGCCATAGGAGAATACAAACAGCTTCTTGAAGCCTACAGTAGCGTTCTATATATTTGATTTCTGGTTGATCTGCTGGTGGCTTTAGTTTCTGCAGTGCATGTACTTGCCAATTCTGAGCAATTTGTAGTGAGACTTGCGACCGCTGTGTTCTGCGCTTAGTGGCGCACATATCCATAGCAAAGGCTGAAGTGGCAAAATTCAGTAGGGGTTGGATTTCTATTAGGCAATAACTCAGTGTCATCTCATCTGGCATAGTAGTGTGCTTCCTTTGATACTTGGCTAGAAAATAGCCATAGGAGAATACAAACAGCTTCTTGAAGCCTACAGTAGCGTTCTATATATTTGATTTCTGGTTGATCTGCTGGTGGCTTTAGTTTCTGCAGTGCATGTACTTGCCAATTCTGAGCAATTTGTAGTGAGACTTGCGACCGCTGTGTTCTGCGCTTAGTGGCGCACATATCCATAGCAAAGGCTGAAGTGGGAAAATTCAGTAGGGGTTGGATTTCTATTAGGCACTAACTCAGTGTCATCTCATCTGGCATAGTAGTGTGCTTCCTTTGATACTTGGCTAGAAAATAGCCATAGGAGAATACAAACAGCTTCTTGAAGCCTACAGTAGCGTTCTATATATTTGATTTCTGGTTGATCTGCTGGTGGCTTTAGTTTCTGCAGTGCATGTACTTGCCAATTCTGAGCAATTTGTAGTGAGACTTGCGACCGCTGTGTTCTGCGCTTAGTGGCGCACATATCCATAGCAAAGGCTGAAGTGGCAAAATTCAGTAGGGGTTGGATTTCTATTAGGCAATAACTCAGTGTCATCTCATCTGGCATAGTAGTGTGCTTCCTTTGATACTTGGCTAGAAAATAGCCATAGGAGAATACAAACAGCTTCTTGAAGCCTACAGTAGCGTTCTATATATTTGATTTCTGGTTGATCTGCTGGTGGCTTTAGTTTCTGCAGTGCATGTACTTGCCAATTCTGAGCAATTTGTAGTGAGACTTGCGACCGCTGTGTTCTGCGCTTAGTGGCACACATATCCATAGCAAAGGCTGAAGTGGCAAAATTCAGTAGGGGTTGGATTTCTATTAGGCAATAACTCAGTGTCATCTCATCTGGCATAGTAGTGTGCTTCCTTTGATACTTGGCTAGAAAATAGCCATAGGAGAATACAAACAGCTTCTTGAAGCCTACAGTAGCGTTCTATATATTTGATTTCTGGTTGATCTGCTGGTGGCTTTAGTTTCTGCAGTGCATGTACTTGCCAATTCTGAGCAATTTGTAGTGAGACTTGCGACCGCTGTGTTCTGCGCTTAGTGGCGCACATATCCATAGCAAAGGCTGAAGTGGGAAAATTCAGTAGGGGTTGGATTTCTATTAGGCACTAACTCAGTGTCATCTCATCTGGCATAGTAGTGTGCTTCCTTTGATACTTGGCTAGAAAATAGCCATAGGAGAATACAAACAGCTTCTTGAAGCCTACAGTAGCGTTCTATATATTTGATTTCTGGTTGATCTGCTGGTGGCTTTAGTTTCTGCAGTGCATGTACTTGCCAATTCTGAGCAATTTGTAGTGAGACTTGCGACCGCTGTGTTCTGCGCTTAGTGGCGCACATATCCATAGCAAAGGCTGAAGTGGGAAAATTCAGTAGGGGTTGGATTTCTATTAGGCACTAACTCAGTGTCATCTCATCTGGCATAGTAGTGTGCTTCCTTTGATACTTGGCTAGAAAATAGCCATAGCAATAGGATAGGATTGTTTGGTTCTAAAAACTCAAAAAAAAACAAAAAACACAAAAAAAAACAAAAAACACAAAAAAACACAAAAAAAACAAAAAAAAGTAAAAAAAAAAAAAAAGTTATAACTCTCATTTTAAAAATGTTTAACCCCAGGGCTAGGGGTAGAGGACGAGGGCGGGGACGTGGGCGTCCAACTACTGCAGGGGTCAGAGGCCGTGGTCCTGGGCGGGGTGAGACACCACCTGCTGATGAGGGAGCAGGGGAACGCCGCAGAGCTACACTCCCTAGGTTCATGTCTGAAGTTACTGGGACTCGTGGTAGAGCACTGTTGAGGCCAGAACAGTGCGAACAGGTGATGTCGTGGATTGCTGACAATGCTTCGAGCAATTTGTCCACCACCAGTCAGTCTTCCACGCAGTCCACCCATGTCACCGAAATCCCCACTCCTCCAGCTCCTGCACCTCAGCCTCCTCCCCCCCAGTCTGCCCCCTCCCAGGAAAATTTGCCATTTGAACCGGCATACTCTGAGGAACTGTTTTCTGGACCCTTCCCACAGTCACAAACCACTTGTCCGGTTGCTGCTGAGCAATTTTCCGATGCCCAGGTTTTCCACCAGTCACAGTCTGTGGGTGATGATGACCTTCTTGACGTAGTGGAAGTGTGTAAAGAGGTGTCCGACGATGAGGAGACACGGTTGTCAGACAGTGGGGAAGTTGTTGTCAGGGCAGGAAGTCCGAGGGGGGAGCAGACTGAGGGATCGGAGGATGATGAGGTGACAGACCCAAGCTGGGTTGAGAGGCCGGGTGAACACAGTGCTTCTGAGACGGAGGAGAGTCCTCGACCTGAACAGGTTGGAAGAGGCAGTGGTGGGGCCAGACGGAGAGGCAGGGCCAGAGCTGGTGCATCAGCGCCACTGTCAACTAGTGAAGCTCCCGTGGTGAGGGCTCTTGCGGCGAGGGCTAGATCTTCAGAAGTGTGGAGGTTCTTTAAGGAAACACCGGATGACCGACGGACTGTGGTGTGCAACATTTGCCAAACCAGGCTCAGCAGGGGTTCCACCACTACTAGCTTAACTACCACCAGTATGCGCAGGCATATGAATGCTAAGCACCCCACTCAGTGGCAACAAGCCCGTTCACCTCCGGCCGTGCACACCACTGCTCCTTCCCCTGTGTCAGCTGCTAGTCAGCCCCCTGCCCAGGACCCTGGCCCAAAAACCCCATCGTCGCCTCCACGATCCTCCACAGCATCCACCAGCGTTCAGCTCTCCATACCCCAGACGCTGGAGCGGAAACGCAAATATAGTGCAACCCACCCGCACGCCCAAGCCCTTAATGTGCACATCTCCAGATTGCTTAGCCTGGAGATGCTGCCCTATAGGCTAGTAGAGACCGAGGCCTTTCGCAACCTCATGGCGGCGGCCGCCCCTCGGTATTCGGTCCCCAGCCGCCACTACTTTTCCCGATGTGCCGTCCCAGCCCTGCACCAGCACGTGTCAGACAACATCATCCGTGCCCTGACCAACGCCGTTTCTGACAAGGTCCACCTGACCACGGACACGTGGACGAGTGCTGCCGGGCAGGGCCACTATATATCGCTGACGGCACATTGGGTTAACTTGGTGGAGGCTGGGACCGAGACTGACCCTGGGGCTGCTCATATACTGCCGACGCCGAGGATTGCGGGGCCTACCTCGGTCCAGGTGTTTCAGGCCTACTATGCCTCCTCCTCCTCCCACCCCTCCTCCACCTCCTCCTCCGAACTACCATCCGTGGGCACGGCGCCATCAGTCGGTAGCTCTAGGCACAGCAGCAGTGCCGTCGCTAAGCGACAGCAGGCGGTGCTCAAACTGCTGAGCCTAGGCGACAAAAGGCACACCGCCCAAGAGCTATTACAGGGCATCACGGCGCAGACTGATCTGTGGCTGGCACCGCTGAACCTCAAGCCGGGAATGGTTGTGTGTGACAACGGCCGTAACCTGGTGGCGGCTCTGCAACTCGGCAGACTGACACATGTGCCATGCCTGGCCCATGTGTTAAATCTGATAGTGCAGCGTTTCCTCAAGACATACCCCAATCTGTCTGATTTGTTTACGAAGGTGCGCCGCATCTGTGCGCATTTCAGGAAGTCCAGCCCAGATGCTGCCACTCTCAGGGCAGCGCAGCGCCGCCTCCAACTGCCCGCTCACCGACTGTTGTGCGACGTGCCCACGAGGTGGAATTCAACACTGACCATGTTATCCAGAGTTTACCAGCAGCGCAGAGCGATTGTGGACTGCCAGATGTCAACTTCCACCAGAACTGGTAGTCAGGTCAGTCAGCTTCCTCAAGTCTACAATGAGGAGTGGACGTGGATGTCTGATATCTGTCAGGTGCTGAGTAACTTTGAGGAGTCAACACAGATGGTCAGTGGCGATGCCGCCATCATCAGCCTCACCATCCCGCTGCTTGGCCTGTTGAAAAACTCTCTGGTCAGCATGAAGTCGGAAGCTTTGCGCTCGTCACAAGAGACGGGGGAAGAATATTCCCTTGTTGATAGCCAAAGCACCCTGAGGTCTGTTTCTCAGCGCATATCGGAGGAGGTGGAGGTGGAGGAGGATGAGGAGGAAGAGGAGGAGAATGTTGGCGAGACACAAGAGGGGACCATTGTTGAGTCCTTCACTGTTCAGCGTGTATGGGCAGAAGAAGAGGAGTTGGAGGAGGAGGAAATGGACAGTCAGGCCAGTGAGGGGAGTGAATTCTTACGCGTTGGTACTCTGGCGCATATGGCAGATTTCATGCTAGGCTGCCTATCCCGTGACCCTCGCGTTCAAAGAATTTATTCCAGCACCGATTACTGGGTGTTCACTCTCCTGGACCCACGGTACAAGCAAAATCTTGCCACTCTCATCCCTGCAGAGGAAAGGAGTGTGAGAATGCATGAATACCAGCAGGCCCTGGTGCACAAGCTGAAACAGTATTTCCCTTCTGACAGCGCTAGCGGCAGAGTGCGTAGTTCTGCGGGACAAGTAGCGAGGGAGAGTAGGCGAGCAGGCAGCTTGTCCAGCACTGGCAAGGGTACGCTTTACAAGGCTTTTGCCAGCTTTATGTCACCCCAGCAAG
Source organism: Engystomops pustulosus (assembly GCF_040894005.1). Lineage (NCBI taxonomy): Eukaryota > Metazoa > Chordata > Amphibia > Anura > Leptodactylidae > Engystomops > Engystomops pustulosus. The sequence continues at coordinate 35,660,571 of NC_092414.1, forward strand.
ACACTGTCACCTGTCCCCAGTCTCGGCAGAGTAGGGCTGATCTTTACAGAAAGATGGTGAGGGAGTACGTAGCTGACCATACCATCGTCCTAAATGATCACACAGCTCCCTACAACTACTGGGTTTCAAAGCTGGACATGTGGCACGAACTGGCGCTGTACGCCTTGGAGGTTCTTGCCTGCCCTGCCGCTAGCGTCTTGTCCGAGCGGGTTTTCAGTGCAGCTGGTGGCATCATCACCGATAAGCGTACACGCCTGTCGACTGACAGCGCTGACAGGCTGACGCTTATTAAAATGAATAAAGGCTGGATTTCTCAGAATTTCCAATCTCCACCAGGTGAAGGAAGCTCAACCTGAATAATTGATCCACTCCTCCTCCTCCTCCTCATTTTCCTCCTTCTCCTCCTCTTTGTACAGTAAAGCAGAGGAAAATGGCTATTTTTTGACAGGGCCCACTGGCTCTTGCTATACTTCATGCATTTAATTTTTCTGGAGGGCCACCTACCCGGTCCTCTGTTTGAAACAATTTTTGTGAGTGCCACATACAGGCACTCAATCTATTCCATTTTTCTGGAGGGCCACCTACCCGGTCCTCTGGTTTGAACAATTTTTGGGACTGCCACATACAGGCACTCAATCTATTCCATTTTACTGGAGGGCCACCTACCTGCTCCTCTGGTTTGAAGAATTTTTGGGACTGCCACATACAGGCACTCAATCTATTCCATTTTACTGGAGGGCCACCTACCTGCTCCTCTGGTTTGAAGAATTTTTGGGACTGCCACATACAGGCACTCAATCTATTCCATTTTACTGGAGGGCCACCTACCTGCTCCTCTGGTTTGAACAATTTTTGGGACTGCCACATACAGGCACTCAATCTATTCCATTTTACTGGAGGGCCACCTACCTGCTCCTCTGGTTTGAAGAATTTTTGGGACTGCCACATACAGGCACTCAATCTATTCCATTTTACTGGAGGGCCACCTACCTGCTCCTCTGGTTTGAAAAATGTTTGGGACTGCCACATACAGGCACTATCCAAATTAAATTGTCTCCATAGCAGCCTCCACACGTTGTCTCCATTGCTACCTCCAAAAGTCGTCCATATAGCTGCCTCCATACATCGTCCCTTTATCAAACGAGGTGTGTCAGGCAGAAATTTGGGTTGTTTTCATGGATTCCACATCAAAGTTGTTAACTTTGTCGCCACCCTGCTGTGTTATCCACAAAATATACTGGCAAACTTTTACCATTTAGGGATATTATTTCAGCGCTTCTTGCGCATCTGTTTACATTCCCCTCACCCGGCATATCCTAAACTTATAAGAACGCTACTACACTTGATCTTATACAAAAGGTTCTTAGAAGTGCTGTTTGGGGAGTAGCCTAGAGACAGGGGCTTGGATTGGCGAAAGCTCGCCTGGCAGCGGAACGCCAGCTCCATGCGCATCATGCGCTTCTTGCGCATCTGTTTACATTCCCCTAACCCGCCATATCCCAAACTTATAAGAACGCTACTACACTTAACTTGGTGCAGGCTGGGACCGAGTCTGACCCTGGGGCTGGTCATATACTGCCGACGCAGAGAATTGCGGGGCCTACCTCGGTCCAGGTCTCAAAGGCCTACTATACCTCCTCCCACCCCTCCTCCACCTCCTCCTCCTCCGAATTACCATCCGTGGGCATGGCGCCATCAGTCGGTAGCTCTAGGCACAGCAGCAGTGCCGTCGCTAAGCGACAGCAGGCGGTGCTGAAACTGCTGAGCCTAGGCGATAAAAGGCACACCGCCCAAGAGCTATTACAGGGCATTCCACATCAAAGTTGTTAACTTTGTCGCCACCCTGCTGTGTAATCCACAAAATATACTTGCAAACTTTTACCATTTAGGGATATTATTTCAGCGCTTCTTGCGCATCTGTTTACATTCCCCTCACCCGCCATATCCTAAACTTATAAGAACGCTACTACACTTGATCTTATACAAAAGTGCTGTTTGGGGAGTAGCCTAGAGACAGGGGCTTGGATTTGCGAAAGCTCGCCTGGCAGCGGAGCGCCAGCTCCATGCGCATCATGCGCTTCTTGCGCATCTGTTTACATTCCCCTCACCCGGCATATCCTAAACTTATAAGAACGCTACTACACTTGATCTTATACAAAAGTGCTGTTTGGGGAGTAGCCTAGAGACAGGGGCTTGGATTGGCGAAAGCTCGTCTGGCAGCGGAGCGCCAGCTCCATGCCAAGATCCAACTAACATAGTTTTAACTGCAGCACCTTTAATCTACTACTAGTTCACTGCCTCCATACATGGTCCCCTTATCAAACGAGCTGTGTCAGGCAGAATTTTGGGTTGTTTTCATGGCTTCCATGTTAACTTTGTCGCCACCCTGCTGTGTAATCCACAAAATATACTGGCAAACTTTTATCATGTACCGATATTATTTGAGCACTTCTTGCTCACCTCCTTTGGTTCCTCTCTGCCACCCATTGGTTTGAAGCCTGAGTCCATTTAGGGTATGTCGCCATGACACTCTCTAGCCTGCTGCCGCTGCCTCTGCATGCCGTCCCCTATAGTGTCAGGGTCAATTATTGCATGTTTTAGATACTATCTAGCTTCATTCTGTCACTCTGTCATGGCCATGCTGTTGCCCATAATTTTGGCATAATGGTGCGTTTAAGCAGCCTCAGAGGCATCCATGCATGCTGCCCCTGCTGTTTCCTGTCCATTTCCGTGGTGTTTCCATCCTTTTCTGAGGTTCCCAGGTGTTTGGCCAAGCTTCCCTGTGCAGAGCCTTGGTCCCCTTGAAAAATGCTCGAGTCTCCCATTGACTTCAATGGGGTTCGTTATTCGAGACGAGCACTCGAGCATCGGGAAAAGTTCGTCTCGAATAACGAGTACCCGAGCATTTTAGTGTTCGCTCATCTCTAGTAGGGTCCTATTGCATTGACCCTGTTGTTCTGACTCTACAACTTGTTAACAAATACCGTATTCATCTGGCGGAAAAAAATAAATGTGTAACGCTTCCCATAAACCATAAATGTAAGGAATCAATAAAGTAGCTACACATAGATGTAACAAATGGGTCCTTTATAACTTTTAGGCCTAAGGCAATAGGGCAGAGGTGTCAGTGGGAACTGAGCTAAATCCATCTGAATGGAAGCAAAACTATTCTTATCTTGACGGTTTTCTTTGTAAAGAGTTAAAGGGGTAAGAGGGTATTCTCCCTACAGACATTTATGGCATATCCACAAATTCATATCCACTGCATCCTGGTCAGCAGTATGAATGGGGAAGGGGACCCCTATTCTAGAGATAAGTGTGGTTTTCAGAGGAGGACCCTCATCTATCAAAAGATCATGACTCTTTCAATGGAGTGGTCTTAGAGATACTTTAAAATACATCCAGATACCCAGCATACAATATATACTCTTCACTGTCAACCAGCCGAGGCTGACCACTGGAGACATAACCTCTCATTGATAGCAGCTCTTGAAAAAAGCAACAATGGCTCCAGATGACCCAAAATACAGGACTTGTGATTTGCAGTTTTGTCCTTGTATTGATGAGTCATCTCAAACTTTTCCTTGCGCATGTGCACTAAGCTGGTCACCCCCTGAGTCATATCATTTAGGGAAAGCAACAGGAATACAGGCTCTTGGTCTGCATCAAGTCAGTGGGGAACATTTAGCAAGGGTTGTATGCCAGTTTTCAGGCATACGAGCCCCAAAATAATTGAAAAGGGTAGTGAACCGCTGGGCATTGCAATTACATTCCTCATTACGGTGGCGGTGTGGCTGGCATCGGAGTGGCGGCAGGATTCTTGCCCTGCACCTGCATACTAGCTTTTGCCTGCGACCGTTCAAAACCGAATGGTCGCTGGTATTAGCGCAAATCTATGCCAGACTATGCAAGGGTTGAAATAAAACAGTCTGACCGGAGCTCCTTGTGTGTCCTTTTATATATCCTTTGATAAATCGACGATTTCACTCCTTTCCCAACTATGTTCCAAATTCTTCAGTACACTTCCACACAAACGGTATTTGGATGGGAATAGATCGCTATTCAGACAGTTTTAAGCTGCGTTTTCTTGCATCCTGTAGCCAAATAGTGTACAGCTAAAAATAGAATAAAATCATGCGCATATAAAATCCACCATGTGGACGCCAGACTCGCTAGTTCGCCCGACCCAGGGTTTCGCTACCACGGCTTCTTCCGGGGCGTTGCTGGCTAGTAACCTCTCAATCTTTTTATACCTTACACATAGCACAATTACTGTCTTCCATTCTATTACAAAATAGATACATCGGACCATTTAGCAACTATTTTGTATACATACAATATTAATATATAAAAAACTAACAAGAATATCTGTTGTTACACAGCTTTATCCAATCTAGTATACCTCAAGACTTCACACCCTCTTCCCCATATTGTAGACACACCCCCCATGTTTAATGTTTTACCCCTACCTTCTCACACATAACAAGCAGTGCGTGAGCAGGAGTAACTTAGTCCCTGTTCACACTACTACAAAAACAAGAATTTAGTTCATTATTGGCCAATCAATTCGAAAGATTAACATCTTGAAAGGTAAATTTATCTTCAATGAAGGCTATATGTTTCCATCCCTTATATTGAAAAAAAAAATAAAAAAAATAACTCACTTTATATAGAAATCATAAATATGTCAATACCCACAATTGATCCAATGTTAAAGGGGTTATCCGGGTTTAAATTTTTTTTTATGGCCGGGCTGGGGAGGGCTATTTAAACATAATAAACATGTACTTACCTCCTCCGGTGCTGCCGATGTCCCGCGCCGCGGCCCGTCTTCTCCGTGCGCCGGTTTCAGTAACAGTGCGCACAGGGAGCTTCCGGCCGGCCGGATGCTCCCATGCGCACCATCTCCCAGCGCTTACAACGCTGAGAGATAGGGACGGATGGGAGGAGCCGTCCACAACGCGGACCGGAAGCTCCCTGTGCGCGGCTTCCGTGCCCCTGTTTGTTTACAGGGGCACGGAACGAAGTGACCGTGGCGCGGGACATCGGCGGCGCCGGAGGAGGTAAGTACATGTTTATTATGTTTAACTATCCCTCCCCAGCCCGGCCATAAAAAAAAAATTAAACCCAGATAACCCCTTTAACAAAAATCATACCTATTATATTTATATCGAACTAGAGGGATATTCTTCCATATCCATATGTACACTGAAGTAGTGTTATTGCATATCTATATGTTCCATAAAGGAATATGAGTATCCTCCATGTCCATATTGACTTATCCTATTTATGTAGTGTTCATCTGATGGTTAGTAATCCATAATGGTTGGTACCCACTATTTTTCTAGATCTCCTTCAAAAAACATTTCAACTCAAAATCTATATTTAAACCACCCGGTGTTAAAGTCCCTAAATTATATATCCAGTGTCCCTCCCTTCGACTTAATTTTACGTTTATTTGTTCTCCCCGCCAATGTGTTTTTACCTTTTCTACTGCCATAAATCGCAGACCACTAGGGTCTGAATTGTGTACCCTTTTAAAGTGTGCAGAAACGCTATGACTCATGACCCCTTTTTTGATATTTCGGCAATGTTCGGCAATTCTTGTTTTAATCTTTCGGCCTGTTCTCCCTACATATCCCAAATTCCAGGGACACATTAAGATATAAATTACATTCATTGTGTCACAATTCATATCCATATTCAATTTAATTTTGTGCCCATTTACCTCCGTGCAGATTCTATTTTTAATTTTTACTTGTTTCGTTTCTTTGCATGCCTTACATATTTTACAATGTGCAAACTTATTAACTCTATCACAACCACATCTAGGATTGTCATCCATTGGGGGTCATGAGTCATAGCGTTTCTGCACACTTTAAAAGGGTACACAATTCAGACCCTAGTGGTCTGCGATTTATGGCAGTAGAAAAGGTAAAAACACATTGGCGGGGAGAACAAATAAACGTAAAATTAAGTCGAAGGGAGGGACACTGGATATATAATTTAGGGACTTTAACACCGGGTGGTTTAAATATAAATTTTGAGTTGAAATGTTTTTTGAAGGAGATCTAGAAAAATAGTGGGTACCAACCATTATGGATTACTAATAGAGATGAGCGAACACTAAAATGCTCGGGTACTCGTTATTCGAGACGAACTTTTCCCGATGCTCGAGTGCTCGTCTCGAATAACGAACCCCATTGAAGTCAATGGGAGACTCGAGCATTTTTCAAGGGGACCAAGGCTCTGCACAGGGAAGCTTGGCCAAACACCTGGGAACCTCAGAAAAGGATGGAAACACCACGGAAATGGACAGGAAACAGCAGGGGCAGCATGCATGGATGCCTCTGAGGCTGCCTAATCGCACCATTATGCCAAAATTATGGGCAACAGCATGGCCATGACAGAGTGACAGAATGAAGCTAGATAGCATCTAAAACATCCAATAATTGACCCTGACACTATAGGGGACGGCATGCAGAGGCAGCGGCAGCAGGCTAGAGAGTGTCATGGCGACATACCCTAAATGGACTCAGGCTTCAAACCAATGGGTGGCAGAGAGGAACCAAAGGAGGTGAGCAAGAAGCGCTCAAATAATATCGGTACATGATAAAAGTTTGCCAGTATATTTTGTGGATTACACAGCAGGGTGGCGACAAAGTTAACATGGAAGCCATGAAAACAACCCAAAATTCTGCCTGACACAGCTCGTTTGATAAGGGGACCATGTATGGAGGCAGTGAACTAGTAGTAGATTAAAGGTGCTGCAGTTAAAACTATGTTAGTTGGATCTTGGCATGGAGCTGGCGCTCCGCTGCCAGGCGAGCTTTCGCCAATCCAAGCCCCTGTCTATAGGCTACTCCCCAAACAGCACTTCTAAGAACCTTTTGTATAAGATCAAGTGTAGTAGCGTTCTTATAAGTTTAGGATATGGCGGGTGAGGGGAATGTAAACAGATGCGCAAGAAGCGCTGAAATAATATCCCTAAATGGTAAAAGTTTGCAAGTATATTTTGTGGATTACACAGCAGGGTGGCGACAAAGTTAACAACTTTGATGTGGAATGCCCTGTAATAGCTCTTGGGCGGTGTGCCTTTTATCGCCTAGGCTCAGCAGTTTCAGCACCGCCTGCTGTCGCTTAGCGACGGCACTGCTGCTGTGCCTAGAGCTACCGACTGATGGCGCCATGCCCACGGATGGTAATTCGGAGGAGGAGGAGGTGGAGGAGAGGTGGGAGGAGGTATAGTAGGCCTTTGAGACCTGGACCGAGGTAGGCCCCGCAATTCTCTGCGTCGGCAGTATATGACCAGCCCCAGGGTCAGACTCGGTCCCAGCCTGCACCAAGTTAAGTGTAGTAGCGTTCTTATAAGTTTGGGATATGGCGGGTGAGGGGAATGTAAACAGATGCGCAAGAAGCGCATGATGCGCATGGAGCTGGCGTTCCGCTGCCAGGCGAGCTTTCGCCAATCCAAGCCCCTGTCTCTAGGCTACTCCCCAAACAGCACTTCTAAGAACCTTTTGTATAAGATCAAGTGTAGTAGCGTTCTTATAAGTTTAGGATTAGAGATGAGCGAACACTAAAATGCTCGGGTACTCGTTATTCGAGACGAACTTTTCCCGATGCTCGAGTGCTCGTCTCGAATAACGAACCCCATTGAAGTCAATGGGAGACTCGAGCATTTTTCAAGGGGACCAAGGCTCTGCACAGGGAAGCTTGGCCAAACACCTGGGAACCTCAGAAAAGGATGGAAACACCACGGAAATGGACAGGAAACAGCAGGGGCAGCATGCATGGATGCCTCTGAGGCTGCTTAAACGCACCATTATGCCAAAATTATGGGCAACAGCATGGCCATGACAGAGTGACAGAATGAAGCTAGATAGCATCTAAAACATGCAATAATTGACCCTGACACTATAGGGGACGGCATGCAGAGGCAGCGGCAGCAGGCTAGAGAGTGTCATGGCGACATACCCTAAATGGACTCAGGCTTCAAACCAATGGGTGGCAGAGAGGAACCAAAGGAGGTGAGCAAGAAGTGCTCAAATAATATCGGTACATGATAAAAGTTTGCCAGTATATTTTGTGGATTACACAGCAGGGTGGCGACAAAGTTAACATGGAAGCCATGAAAACAACCCAAAATTCTGCCTGACACAGCTCGTTTGATAAGGGGACCATGTATGGAGGCAGTGAACTAGTAGTAGATTAAAGGTGCTGCAGTTAAAACTATGTTAGTTGGATCTTGGCATGGAGCTGGCGCTCCGCTGCCAGGCGAGCTTTCGCCAATCCAAGCCCCTGTCTCTAGGCTACTCCCCAAACAGCACTTTTGTATAAGATCAAGTGTAGTAGCGTTCTTATAAGTTTAGGATATGCCGGGTGAGGGGAATGTAAACAGATACGCAAGAAGCGCATGATGCGCATGGAGCTGGCGCTCCGCTGCCAGGCGAGCTTTCGCCAATCCAAGCCCCTGTCTCTAGGCTACTCCCCAAACAGCACTTTTGTATAAGATCAAGTGTAGTAGCGTTCTTATAAGTTTAGGATATGCCGGGTGAGGGGAATGTAAACAGATGCGCAAGAAGCGCATGATGCGCATGGAGCTGGCGCTCCGCTGCCAGGCGAGCTTTCGCAAATCCAAGCCCCTGTCTCTAGGCTACTCCCCAAACAGCACTTTTGTATAAGATCAAGTGTAGTAGCGTTCTTATAAGTTTAGGATATGCCGGGTGAGGGGAATGTAAACAGATGCGCAAGAAGCGCATGATGCGCATGGAGCTGGCGCTCCGCTGCCAGGCGAGCTTTCGCAAATCCAAGCCCCTGTCTCTAGGCTACTCCCCAAACAGCACTTTTGTATAAGATCAAGTGTAGTAGCGTTCTTATAAGTTTAGGATATGGCGGGTGAGGGGAATGTAAACAGATGCGCAAGAAGCGCTGAAATAATATCCCTAAATGGTAAAAGTTTGCAAGTATATTTTGTGGATTACACAGCAGGGTGGCGACAAAGTTAACAACTTTGATGTGGAATCCATGAAAACAACCCAAATTTCTGCCTGACACACCTCGTTTGATAAAGGGACGATGTATGGAGGCAGCTATATGGACGACTTTTGGAGGTAGCAATGGAGACAACGTGTGGAGGCTGCTATGGAGACAATTTAATTTGGATAGTGCCTGTATGTGGCAGTCCCAAACATTTTTCAAACCAGAGGAGCAGGTAGGTGGCCCTCCAGTAAAATGGGATAGATTGAGTGCCTGTATGTGGCAGTCCCAAAAATTGTTCAAACCAGAGGAGCAGGTAGGTGGCCCTCCAGTAAAATGGAATAGATTGAGTGCCTGTATGTGGCAGTCCCAAAAATTGTTCAAACCAGAGGAGCAGGTAGGTGGCCCTGCAGTAAAATGGAATAGATTGAGTGCCTGTATGTGGCAGTCCCAAAAATGTTTCAAACCAGAGGAGCAGGTAGGTGGCCCTCCAGTAAAATGGGATAGATTGAGTGCCTGTATGTGGCAGTCCCAAAAATGTTTCAAACCAGAGGAGCAGGTAGGTGGCCCTCCAGTAAAATGGAATAGATTGAGTGCCTGTATGTGGCAGTCCCAAAAATTGTTCAAACCAGAGGAGCAGGTAGGTGGCCCTGCAGTAAAATGGAATAGATTGAGTGCCTGTATGTGGCAGTCCCAAAAATTCTTCAAACCAGAGGAGCAGGTAGGTGGCCCTCCAGTAAAATGGAATAGATTGAGTGCCTGTATGTGGCAGTCCCAAAAATTCTTCAAACCAGAGGAGCAGGTAGGTGGCCCTGCAGTAAAATGGAATAGATTGAGTGCCTGTATGTGGCAGTCCCAAAAATGTTTCAAACCAGAGGAGCAGGTAGGTGGCCCTCCAGTAAAATGGAATAGATTGAGTGCCTGTATGTGGCAGTCCCAAAAATTCTTCAAACCAGAGGAGCAGGTAGGTGGCCCTCCAGTAAAATGGAATAGATTGAGTGCCTGTATGTGGCAGTCCCAAAAATTGTTCAAACCAGAGGACCGGGTAGGTGGCCCTCCAGAAAAATGGAATAGATTGAGTGCCTGTATGTGGCACTCACAAAAATTGTTTCAAACAGAGGACCGGGTAGGTGGCCCTCCAGAAAAATTAAATGCATGAAGTATAGCAAGAGCCAGTGGGCCCTGTCAAAAAATAGCCATTTTCCTCTGCTTTACTGTACAAAGAGGAGGAGAAGGAGGAAAATGAGGAGGAGGAGGAGGAGTGGATCAATTATTCAGGTTGAGCTTCCTTCACCTGGTGGAGATTGGAAATTCTGAGAAATCCAGCCTTTATTCATTTTAATAAGCGTCAGCCTGTCAGCGCTGTCAGTCGACAGGCGTGTACGCTTATCGGTGATGATGCCACCAGCTGCACTGAAAACCCGCTCGGACAAGACGCTAGCGGCAGGGCAGGCAAGAACCTCCAAGGCGTACAGCGCCAGTTCGTGCCACATGTCCAGCTTTGAAACCCAGTAGTTGTAGGGAGCTGTGTGATCATTTAGGACGATGGTATGGTCAGCTACGTACTCCCTCACCATCTTTCTGTAAAGATCAGCCCTACTCTGCCGAGACTGGGGACAGGTGACAGTGTCTTGCTGGGGTGACATAAAGCTGGCAAAAGCCTTGTAAAGCGTACCCTTGCCAGTGCTGGACAAGCTGCCTGCTCGCCTACTCTCCCTCGCTACTTGTCCCGCAGAACTACGCACTCTGCCGCTAGCGCTGTCAGAAGGGAAATACTGTTTCAGCTTGTGCACCAGGGCCTGCTGGTATTCATGCATTCTCACACTCCTTTCCTCTGCAGGGATGAGAGTGGCAAGATTTTGCTTGTACCGTGGGTCCAGGAGAGTGAACACCCAGTAATCGGTGCTGGAATAAATTCTTTGAACGCGAGGGTCACGGGATAGGCAGCCTAGCATGAAATCTGCCATATGCGCCAGAGTACCAACGCGTAAGAATTCACTCCCCTCACTGGCCTGACTGTCCATTTCCTCCTCCTCCAACTCCTCCAACTCCTCTTCTTCTGCCCATACACGCTGAACAGTGAAGGACTCAACAATGGTCCCCTCTTGTGTCTCGCCAACATTCTCCTCCTCTTCCTCCTCATCCTCCTCCACCTCCACCTCCTCCGATATGCGCTGAGAAACAGACCTCAGGGTGCTTTGGCTATCAACAAGGGAATATTCTTCCCCCGTCTCTTGTGACGAGCGCAAAGCTTCCGACTTCATGCTGACCAGAGAGTTTTTCAACAGGCCAAGCAGCGGGATGGTGAGGCTGATGATGGCGGCATCGCCACTGACCATCTGTGTTGACTCCTCAAAGTTACTCAGCACCTGACAGATATCAGACATCCACGTCCACTCCTCATTGTAGACTTGAGGAAGCTGACTGACCTGACTACCAGTTCTGGTGGAAGTTGACATCTGGCAGTCTACAATCGCTCTGCGCTGCTGGTAAACTCTGGATAACATGGTCAGTGTTGAATTCCACCTCGTGGGCACGTCGCACAACAGTCGGTGAGCGGGCAGTTGGAGGCGGCGCTGCGCTGCCCTGAGAGTGGCAGCATCTGGGCTGGACTTCCTGAAATGCGCACAGATGCGGCGCACCTTCGTGAGCAAATCAGACAGATTGGGGTATGTCTTGAGGAAACGCTGCACTATCAGATTTAACACATGGGCCAGGCATGGCACATGTGTCAGTCTGCCGAGTTGCAGAGCCGCCACCAGGTTACGGCCGTTGTCACACACAACCATTCCCGGCTTGAGGTTCAGCGGTGCCAGCCACAGATCAGTCTGCGCCGTGATGCCCTGTAATAGCTCTTGGGCGGTGTGCCTTTTGTCGCCTAGGCTCAGCAGTTTGAGCACCGCCTGCTGTCGCTTAGCGACGGCACTGCTGCTGTGCCTAGAGCTACCGACTGATGGCGCCGTGCCCACGGATGGTAGTTCGGAGGAGGAGGTGGAGGAGGGGTGGGAGGAGGAGGAGGCATAGTAGGCCTGAAACACCTGGACCGAGGTAGGCCCCGCAATCCTCGGCGTCGGCAGTATATGAGCAGCCCCAGGGTCAGTCTCGGTCCCAGCCTCCACCAAGTTAACCCAATGTGCCGTCAGCGATATATAGTGGCCCTGCCCGGCAGCACTCGTCCACGTGTCCGTGGTCAGGTGGACCTTGTCAGAAACGGCGTTGGTCAGGGCACGGATGATGTTGTCTGACACGTGCTGGTGCAGGGCTGGGACGGCACATCGGGAAAAGTAGTGGCGGCTGGGGACCGAATACCGAGGGGCGGCCGCCGCCATGAGGTTGCGAAAGGCCTCGGTCTCTACTAGCCTATAGGGCAGCATCTCCAGGCTAAGCAATCTGGAGATGTGCACATTAAGGGCTTGGGCGTGCGGGTGGGTTGCACTATATTTGCGTTTCCGCTCCAGCGTCTGGGGTATGGAGAGCTGAACGCTGGTGGATGCTGTGGAGGATCGTGGAGGCGACGATGGGGTTTTTGGGCCAGGGTCCTGGGCAGGGGGCTGACTAGCAGCTGACACAGGGGAAGGAGCAGTGGTGTGCACGGCCGGAGGTGAACGGGCTTGTTGCCACTGAGTGGGGTGCTTAGCATTCATATGCCTGCGCATACTGGTGGTAGTTAAGCTAGTAGTGGTGGAACCCCTGCTGAGCCTGGTTTGGCAAATGTTGCACACCACAGTCCGTCGGTCATCCGGTGTTTCCTTAAAGAACCTCCACACTTCTGAAGATCTAGCCCTCGCCGCAAGAGCCCTCACCACGGGAGCTTCACTAGTTGACAGTGGCGCTGATGCACCAGCTCTGGCCCTGCCTCTCCGTCTGGCCCCACCACTGCCTCTTCCAACCTGTTCAGGTCGAGGACTCTCCTCCGTCTCAGAAGCACTGTGTTCACCCGGCCTCTCAACCCAGCTTGGGTCTGTCACCTCATCATCCTCCGATCCCTCAGTCTGCTCCCCCCTCGGACTTCCTGCCCTGACAACAACTTCCCCACTGTCTGACAACCGTGTCTCCTCATCGTCGGACACCTCTTTACACACTTCCACTACGTCAAGAAGGTCATCATCACCCACAGACTGTGACTGGTGGAAAACCTGGGCATCGGAAAATTGCTCAGCAGCAACCGGACAAGTGGTTTGTGACTGTGGGAAGGGTCCAGAAAACAGTTCCTCAGAGTATGCCGGTTCAAATGCCAAATTTTCCTGGGAGGGGGCAGACTGGGGGGGAGGAGGCTGAGGTGCAGGAGCTGGAGGAGTGGGGATTTCGGTGACATGGGTGGACTGCGTGGAAGACTGACTGGTGGTGGACAAATTGCTCGAAGCATTGTCAGCAATCCACGACATCACCTGTTCGCACTGTTCTGGCCTCAACAGTGCTCTACCACGAGTCCCAGTAACTTCAGACATGAACCTAGGGAGTGTAGCTCTGCGGCGTTCCCCTGCTCCCTCATCAGCAGGTGGTGTCTCACCCCGCCCAGGACCACGGCCTCTGACCCCTGCAGTAGTTGGACGCCCACGTCCCCGCCCTCGTCCTCTACCCCTAGCCCTCGGGTTAAACATTTTTAAAATGAGAGTTATAACTTTTTTTTTTTTTTTACTTCTTTTTTTTTTTTTTGTGTTTTTTTGTGTTTTTTTTTTTTTTTTGTGTTTTTTGTTTTTTTTTGAGTTTTTAAAACCAAACAATCCTATCCTATTGCTATGGCTATTTTCTAGCCAAGTATCAAAGGAAGCACACTACTATGCCAGATGAGATGACACTGAGTTATTGCCTAATAGAAATCCAACCCCTACTGAATTTTGCCACTTCGGCCTTTGCTATGGATATGTGCGCCACTAAGCGCAGAACACAGCGGTCGCAAGTCTCACTACAAATTGCTCAGAATTGGCAAGTACATGCACTGCAGAAACTACAGCCACCAGCAGATCAACCAGAAATCAAATATATAGAACGCTACTGTAGGCTTCAAGAAGCTGTTTGTATTCTCCTATGGCTATTTTCTAGCCAAGTATCAAAGGAAGCACACTACTATGCCAGATGAGATGACACTGAGTTATTGCCTAATAGAAATCCAACCCCTACTGAATTTTGCCACTTCGGCCTTTGCTATGGATATGTGCGCCACTAAGCGCAGAACACAGCGGTCGCAAGTCTCACTACAAATTGCTCAGAATTGGCAAGTACATGCACTGCAGAAACTACAGCCACCAGCAGATCAACCAGAAATCAAATATATAGAACGCTACTGTAGGCTTCAAGAAGCTGTTTGTATTCTCCTATGGCTATTTTCTAGCCAAGTATCAAAGGAAGCACACTACTATGCCAGATGAGATGACACTGAGTTATTGCCTAATAGAAATCCAACCCCTACTGAATTTTGCCACTTCGGCCTTTGCTATGGATATGTGCGCCACTAAGCGCAGAACACAGCGGTCGCAAGTCTCACTACAAATTGCTCAGAATTGGCAAGTACATGCACTGCAGAAACTACAGCCACCAGCAGATCAACCAGAAATCAAATATATAGAACGCTACTGTAGGCTTCAAGAAGCTGTTTGTATTCTCCTATGGCTATTTTCTAGCCAAGTATCAAAGGAAGCACACTACTATGCCAGATGAGATGACACTGAGTTATTGCCTAATAGAAATCCAACCCCTACTGAATTTTGCCACTTCGGCCTTTGCTATGGATATGTGCGCCACTAAGCGCAGAACACAGCGGTCGCAAGTCTCACTACAAATTGCTCAGAATTGGCAAGTACATGCACTGCAGAAACTACAGCCACCAGCAGATCAACCAGAAATCAAATATATAGAACGCTACTGTAGGCTTCAAGAAGCTGTTTGTATTCTCCTATGGCTATTTTCTAGCCAAGTATCAAAGGAAGCACACTACTATGCCAGATGAGATGACACTGAGTTATTGCCTAATAGAAATCCAACCCCTACTGAATTTTGCCACTTCGGCCTTTGCTATGGATATGTGCGCCACTAAGCGCAGAACACAGCGGTCGCAAGTCTCACTACAAATTGCTCAGAATTGGCAAGTACATGCACTGCAGAAACTACAGCCACCAGCAGATCAACCAGAAATCAAATATATAGAACGCTACTGTAGGCTTCAAGAAGCTGTTTGTATTCTCCTATGGCTATTTTCTAGCCAAGTATCAAAGGAAGCACACTACTATGCCAGATGAGATGACACTGAGTTATTGCCTAATAGAAATCCAACCCCTACTGAATTTTGCCACTTCGGCCTTTGCTATGGATATGTGCGCCACTAAGCGCAGAACACAGCGGTCGCAAGTCTCACTACAAATTGCTCAGAATTGGCAAGTACATGCACTGCAGAAACTACAGCCACCAGCAGATCAACCAGAAATCAAATATATAGAACGCTACTGTAGGCTTCAAGAAGCTGTTTGTATTCTCCTATGGCTATTTTCTAGCCAAGTATCAAAGGAAGCACACTACTATGCCAGATGAGATGACACTGAGTTATTGCCTAATAGAAATCCAACCCCTACTGAATTTTGCCACTTCGGCCTTTGCTATGGATATGTGCGCCACTAAGCGCAGAACACAGCGGTCGCAAGTCTCACTACAAATTGCTCAGAATTGGCAAGTACATGCACTGCAGAAACTACAGCCACCAGCAGATCAACCAGAAATCAAATATATAGAACGCTACTGTAGGCTTCAAGAAGCTGTTTGTATTCTCCTATGGCTATTTTCTAGCCAAGTATCAAAGGAAGCACACTACTATGCCAGATGAGATGACACTGAGTTATTGCCTAATAGAAATCCAACCCCTACTGAATTTTGCCACTTCGGCCTTTGCTATGGATATGTGCGCCACTAAGCGCAGAACACAGCGGTCGCAAGTCTCACTACAAATTGCTCAGAATTGGCAAGTACATGCACTGCAGAAACTACAGCCACCAGCAGATCAACCAGAAATCAAATATATAGAACGCTACTGTAGGCTTCAAGAAGCTGTTTGTATTCTCCTATGGCTATTTTCTAGCCAAGTATCAAAGGAAGCACACTACTATGCCAGATGAGATGACACTGAGTTATTGCCTAATAGAAATCCAACCCCTACTGAATTTTCCCACTTCGGTCTTTGCTATGGATATGTGTGCCACTAAGAGCTAAACACAACGGTAGCAAGTCCCCCTGCTAATTCCTCACAAAATGGTAAAAGATGCAAATTAAAATAAAAAAAGTAGAACGTTATTGTAGCCCTAAGAAGGGCTGTTGGGTTCTTTGAGAATCACTCCTGCCTAACAGTAAGCTAATAGAACACCCTAACGCTTTCCCTGACCAGCAGCAGCTCTCTCCCTAGCGGCATCCAGAGACAGAATGATCCGAGCAGCGCGGCCAGCGGCTAGTCTATCCCAGGGTCACCTGATCTGGCCAGCCAACCACTGCTATCGACGTGTAAGGGTACCACGTCATGCTGGGTGGAGTGCAGAGTCTCCTGGCTTGTGATTGGCTCTGTTTCTGGCCGCCAAAAAGCAAAACGGCGGGAGCTGCCATTTTCTCGAGCGGGCGAAGTATTCGTCCGAGTAACGAGCAGTTTCGAGTACCCTAATGCTCGACCGAGCATCAAGCTCGGACGAGCATGTTCGCTCATCTCTAATTACTAACCATTAGATGAACACTACATAAATAGGATAAGTTAATATGGACATGGAGGATACTCATATTCCTTTATGGAACATATAGATATGTAATAACACTACTTCAGTGTACATATGGATATGGAAGAATATCCCTCTAGTTCGATATAAATATAATAGGTATGATTTTTGTTAACATTGGATCAATTGTGGGTATTGACATATTTATGATTTCTATATAAAGTGAGTTATTTTTAATTTATTTTTTTTTTTCAATATAAGGGATGGAAACATATACCCTTCATTGAAGATAAATTTACCTTTCAAGATGTTAATCTTTCGAATTGATTGGCCAATAATGAACTAAATTCTTGTTTTTGTAGTAGTTTGAACAGGGACTAAGTTACTCCTGCTCACGCACTGCTTGTTTGAGAAGGTAGGGGTTAAACATTAAACATGGGGGTGTGTCTACAATATGGGGAAGAGGGTGTGAAGTCTTGAGGTATACTAGATTGGATAAAGCTGTGTAACAACAGATATTTTATTTTCCTCCTGGTAGAACATTCTTGTTAGTTTTTTATATATTAATATTGTATGTATACAAAATAGTTGCTAAATGGTCCGATGTATCTATTTTATAATAGAATGGAAGACAGTAATTGTGCTATGTGTAAGGTATAAAAAGATTGAGAGGTTACTAGCCAGCAACGCCCCGGAAGAAGCCGTGGTAGCGAAACCCTGGGTCGGGCGAACTAGCGAGTCTGGCGTCCACATGGTGGATTTTATATGCGCATGATTTTATTCTATTTTTAGCTGTACACTATTTGGCTACAGGATGCAAGAAAACGCAGCTTAAAACTGTCTGAATAGCGATCTATTCCCATCCAAATACCGTTTGTGTGGAAGTGTACTGAAGAATTTGGAACATAGTTGGGAAAGGAGTGAAATCGTCGATTTATCAAAGGATATATAAGAGGACACACAATGAGCTCCGGTCAGACAGTTTTATTTTTACTAATTGCCAGATGTGGGATCCATCTGTGACTGTTTGGCAGCTCCTATAGGGGATAGTGTGCATCACAAAAACACTTTTTCTTTTATGCAAGGGTTGAATTGTACACGGCATATCCTGGCCATTGGATACATCAGAAAGCCAGAGCCATACACTGCCAGCATATAATAAATCCATACATACAGAATACATGCCATTAAGTAGATCAATCCAAGCATCAAAAATGTGTATCATTACACTACAGGAACCTAAATTAGCGCCAAGTAGACAAGTAGATGCTGAAGCCTCCAGGTGTTACCTGTGCTTACAATGACCTACATATAAAGCTTACTAAACATTACTCATTTATTCTAGTTCTGCCTATAAATATTGGCCCCTACAACCAAAACATTTACTATAAACATGTCTTATTTAGGGCTCATTCAGAGAGGCTCATTTTTGACATCAGTATGCTATCCGTTTAGCATACTGACCCATTGATTTCCATTGTTTTGGCAGATTGCATGCTGAACCATTTTTTTCACAACTTTTTTCCTGACGTGCAGAGCACGGACGTACATAGAAGCTAATGGACATCTCAACTGCTGCTAGGCAACCAATTTGGCAGGGCAGAGAATACATAAGTAAATCATTTGTTATTTTTTTTGCGGATGTGACGTAACTGATGTGAGAAAAACATGCAAATACAATACGGACCGCACAAAGATACCAAACATCCGCGTTTTTCCGCACACACAATTGACATGTCGGTCTGAAAGAGCCATAAACATGAATTCAATTTTGAATATTGTGACATTGTGACATTGAGTACAAACTTGAATTCTAGTAGCAATTCATAATGCAGCCATAGGCGTCCACAAATATAGCCAGCCGTAATCTGAACGCAGTGTTACTTCCGTGCCACTGTTTATTGACATGGGACACGGACCAGAGAGCTGGCAGCACGGGACGCCAGGAGGGAACGCAGAGGTAAGCAAATGTTAATTTTTTTTTAACCAGCCCCCTCCCGGCCACCAATAGGGTTTTTTATGCTGTCGAACAACCCCATTAATCCCCTCATGTCTTAACACAACATCACATGGGCAGCTAGAGACAATACAATTTCAGTCTTTATTATTCTAGATAATCTATGAGACTATGAGAAAAATTCAGAGGCTGACATGAGACATCTTCCCATTAGCACAGTAATTAATGCGAGAAGGGTCAACATCAGCTATCGGACCATGAGCGTTAAGTCACTGCGCTCAGTGTCCGATATATTGGATGCAGAGCGCTAACAGGTTATATAGCGCCATCAAATTCCATAGCGCTTTACAACTATGGGAAAAAATTGTGTAATTTTAATTCACTGTGTAGAAGTATTATTTTATTTGCTTTTGTAAAATTACAATTCTCTTACTGCCCCTTGCAAATCAGAATGTTACAGTAGGTGGTTCTGTAGAAGATATTGGATTAGGCTGCAGCATCTGGACAATTTACATTGTATGCATTTACTGTACAAGTGACTTTCATCACATGTAAATATACCACAAATACTTTCTATATATCTACACCCACACACAAGAAGATGTACTCACCCGCTTGGTCCGGGTCTCTGAGCCTGGGAGAAGCGCCAGTCAGCATTAGGTTGTGCCTGCTGGAAGAAAAACAGAAAAGTGCTTGTAATTGCTACAAACTAACATTGTAAGGAGATAGCAGAATAAGACATACACATTTTCATTTCATCTTCACTTGTCGCCTAGTCTGAAGGAAAGAAAAATATTATTGTTAGGAAAACAATAGCACATTCTGTACAGCAGTGTTTCCTTGAGGTGCCATAAACATGAGAATACAATGTTACAATTCACCATGAAAAAGTTCCAAACAAAAAAGAATATTTCCACAAAAATATTTTCTTGCAAGAGATAGTAGAACATACAATGAATAAATATTGCAGCATAAATCAGTATAAAACATATCTCAGTATAAAACAATATCTCAGAAATAAACCTAGTGTTCCCATCAACAGTGTGATCTGAAGAGGTTTCCTGGAATTAGATATTGCTGGTCTACTATCAGGATAGGCCATGAATATTTAAAGAACATCTACCACCAGGATGAAGGATTGTACACCCAGCACACTGACCTACTGGTGTTTGCCCTACTCATCTTTTAGCTTTGTTTGACATTGTTTTGACAAAAAAAGGTTTTAAAAAGTATGCAAATGAACCTGAGGGACCCTAGGTTCCATATGTGTCAATGGCAACTGGAGCTCTCAGGCAATAAAACCTTTATTTCTTAAAAACAATGTCCTAAGAAGCTAAAAGAATAGTAGTTCCTGCCAGAGGGGGCAAACACCACTATGTCAGTGTGCTGGATGTACAATCCTTCATCCTGGTGGCAGATGTTCTTTAATATGACCACCCTCATCCTCCACCAATTGCAGAGGTGCTCCAACATGCAATAGGTTCCTATCAAAAAAATGTTTTAGTGGTTAGGCTTGTATTGCAGCTCAGTCTAAGGCATTTTAAAAAGACCAAGCTACAGAAAGGGTGTAATATTGGGCACCTATAGAATACCGGAAAAAAAAAACTGGTGTTATACACATCCTTACATGCATTAAACGATGATAAGATGTAAGATCTTAATGACATGGCTTAATATACATAAGGGTCTATGAATTATATATATATATATATATATATATATATATATATACACCGTACATATAAAAAATTTACTGTGCACGATTCCTGGTTTACCAAGAAAAGCTCACATTTGGCTTATGCATTAGACTAGTTTCCTGGTTTCCTGGCAGTCATGCCAACTTTTTACATGTGTTCCACTTAGAAATGACTTCTTTCTTAAGGTAAAGGGGGTCCTGAGAGAATTGTAGTAAGATGCCTATGAGGAATACCCTCATTAAAAATAAACATGCAATGATGGCAGTCTCCCAGCTGGACAGACACCAGCTGAGATCCCGTGCAGGGATATACATTTCCTGTTATAGGAGCGTACAATGTGAGTATGGCATAAGCTACAGCAAGGCTTTCATACAGTAACTAGCAATAATAGCAATACTCAGCAATCTGCAAATATTACAAAAAAATTTGAATATGTTCATAATGATTACATAAGACTTTTACCCGTTTGGAATTCAGAAGGAAATATTCAATGTTCTGAATTACAAAAGAAGACTTTTAGTGTTCTGGATTAAAAAACAAAACGTAAAGGCCTATAGAAGACTTTTGGTTTTCTAGATAATGTAAAAAATATATTCACAGAATAATTGTTATCGTCTAGATCACAGTAGAAGATTTTTAAGATTTCTATAAGAGATTTTAGCTGTCAACCAGGGTGCAAAACCAACAAAAAGCACAGAATAGTACTGTTTGTGTATTAAGGGTTTATTCTTTACTAGTCTATGGGGCACATGTATCATAGTTTTTCGGCTGCCACTTTTCAAGTTTCCTGAAGTTGGCCTACTTAATCATTAGAATGTATCTTAGGTTTTTCCCTTTGTGATAAAGGTGATAAGTTGACTGTTTTGTCTCACTTTTGCAACTTTTTGTGGTGTACAACTTGTTACTCCCAAATAGAAGCTCCCAAAAATAAGCCTGGGTCTAGCATGCTCTGTTTTGGGACTTATGAGTTGCCAGAATGGGACAATTTCAGAGCCCAAAAGTCTCACAAGTTGAACAAACATCTGATCCGTCACACTGCATTAAATCCTTGAGGCAGCTAACTTTGGTAAACTGCTTGATTCTGCACCTAAAAAGTCTCAAACTGCGAAAAGTCACAACAAAAAGTCACACACACAGAAAAGGAAGCAATAGGAAAGATACATGTCCCCCTATGTGTATAGAATATGTTCATGATGACTGGTAGTAATCCCCTCCCAGAACTCCATTAGTGACTTCTCCATGACCTTCTCCAGGCACTTCATGGACCTCAGCTGGTCCAATTTTTGGCTCATTAATAAAATCTGGTAAATGGATTTTGACTCACATCCAGAAAAAACAACAGCACCATATGGGTAATGACCACCTTGTATTTATAATACAATACTATGGAGAAATCTCATGCCTAATTTATAGTAAAAGGAAACCATAAGCTTCATGTTGTTTCGAGGCCGGTTACAACAAAACAAAAGAACTTTGGAGAAGACAAAGACATCATTTCACATCTGGAAGTAATGGCTTACTGCAGTGCTACTTCCTCTAATCAATAATTTGAGGCTTTGAGGCTACATTTTAATAGTCAGCGCCATGGTTCTCTTACACCTTGGGGTCAGTAGGTGTTGGTCAGAAGCCACCATACGTACCTTTAAATTGCAAACATCTGTCCAGATACAAAGTAATGGACATTTCTTCTTCTCATTCAAACAAATCCCATCCTTGCCTTTTTATAACCTTATATAAATCACCACAACCACTTTTATCCCTGATGACTAACAAAAGACGAGTTAAATCAAATAGGTTCTGTGTTCACAGATTGCATATCCCATAGATGTAGTTTAAAGTGAGACTTCAGAGACTTTGGAAAATTTGCTTAATCAATTACACGCGGCGGTGGAAAAACAAATGATATCACATCATCAGTAACTCAGTCGTGTTATGCTAGGTCTGTATAAATAACCATTTGATGAATTAGGGACTGACAGATCTCTATGGGCCAAGGAAGAGGTAATGTAGAGGGTAGGATTTAAAGAGTCACAGAAAGTGATCCATTACTTATGTTCTTGGTAGACATGATTTGCAGTGCACACTCCACCCAGTGTGGTATTTCTTAATTTCACAGTTTTAAAATTACCTTCATGTTTGCATTAGGCTCTCATGAGACACCTACATCAGTGGGTGTCTTGGCACCGCGGCCAACACTAGTGAGAGATTTAAAGAAGACTACAGTTTACATGCACAAAGACCATAGATCAGTTCGGATTTAGTGGACACTATGGGGCAGATTTATCAAGCAGTCTGCAAGTCAGAATATTTCTAGTTGCCCATGGCAACCAATCACAGCTTCCCTTTAAAATATTCATGAGCACTGGTAAAATGAAAGCTGAGCTGTGATTGGTTGCCATGGGCAACTAGAAATATTCTGACTTTCAGACACTTGATAAATCTGCCCCTATATTTTATTCAAAGTTATAGCTGAGGAACTAGTTGCCAGTCGTATGTAATTTTTAACAATGGTTTTCAATGGCAATTGCAATTTATGAGGTCATGTATACAAGCATTGTTTGGAGATGTGATCTAGCTGTTTTGTTTGTAGTTGTATGTAGCCATGTATTTCTATGACCACGTGCCCATGGCCAAGTTTCGCATGATGTTCTGCGCTAGTTGTTCCAAGATGCAAATCTCAGGGCATGGACTACCCTTGCCTGAGTCTTCTTGTATTGCCATTGGTGCATGATGAGAGTTCATACACTGATGACACGTAAACTGCAAAAAAACGGACTACAAGCCTGTCGTTTGTGTGCTGAGACCATACAACATACAATTCAAGCATTGCCCTTTTTCCTAAATGTTTCCTTTCCTTGGCTGCAATGCTAAGAAATCAGTTTGTAAACTTATATGCAACTCATCTGATGTGGGTCCAATTTCACTACTTGAGTCTAATGAAGCCCTGCATATTACTTACATTGCTCTGCCTCGTAGTTCCTGATTGACAAGTCTCAGTGTGACAGAACTGCTGCTATGTGGAACACTGCGATAGAGCTCTGTTACATCATTTCCTCAAGCTTGAGCTCACATCACAGCTACGAGGGCCACATACAGAAAAATAGGGGGGATTTATCGTATGCCGGCGCTCATGCAACATGGCGTATGATAAGGGCCATGTTCCTTTCTGCTGTGAGATATATCAAGAGGGTTAGACCTCCTGATGTGCCCATCGGGCTGCTGCACCACTGGGCAAAACGGTACACAGGAACGGGGCACCGTGGGGCACTGTGAAAGAGCACAGGAACGGGGCAGTAACTCCCTCTGCCAGCCAATTCCGCTGGGGGCCATGTCCCTCTACGCACCCTCCATACCCTCATGACGTGCAGGTGGCGTAGTTGCAAAGTAATCACAATCTCTTGCTCTACTCAAGAAATTGTTATTATTTCGGTGCCTCTGTTCCTGAAAACTGGAACAGAACCACGGATAAATGTCCAATGATGATCCAAGACATAGGCTAAAGAACACATGTATATAATGAGTAGTATAACTGAATGTAATCCATTGTGTGTACTATACAATACAGGTCACAGGGATATGAACGCTGCCCAAAACTCAGCCACTTACAATAGATACTTTTTTCTCTTTGTTTGTTTGCACACAGCATTCAGTGGATGTTACAGAAATGTGAATGTTGGACAAAGGACAAAGGACTTCAATTCAATGTCTCCAGTTCATTACATTGAACACTTAATTTCCTATAACTCCTATAAGTATAAAAGTATAATATATGTGATTGCTGATTAAGCCTGTGCCCACAGAACTGTCAGGAATGAAACAAAACTAACATCATAAAAGATGTGTTAGATATAGTTAGTGCCTACAGAAACAGCCGTCTCATTTACACATCAATACAATCCTCGCCGGTTACTGTAGAAACCTGAGGTGGCACAGGGCACCGAGGAAAGGCCTAAGAGACCCTGGCATAAAGCTTTCTTCCTGCGCTCATCAAAAATAAATGTACAATCACGGAAAGACTTTTCTAGAACAACCTTGCCCTAGATTGTTATAGCTCATTTTTACTGAACTACTTAATAGAAATGAGAATTATCCACTGCAAATGGTTCAATGTAGCAGAGTGGAGGCTGTTATTGAGGTGGATAATACACACCAAGATATAATAATAATTATAATAATAATAATATATCTCCAATTATTTATGTATACAAACGTGAATAGGTTAGTAATATGACAGATAAGGTAACGTCAATGGGGGTGCACTTTATTTACCCTATACTGGTGTTTCAGCTCTCCTTCACAAAACCTTTCTCATATATATTTTTAGCGGATTGAAACTGGCACAAGCGTTAGCGGAATTGACCATCAAAGTCCATCATGATAAACCAGGGACACTTAAACGTAGATCCAGGCACCGTGTCTCTTCTTACATTTGTTATCAATGGCCTTTTAAAATCAACTTTTCAAATTTTGCTAATAAGCCAAAGGACTTTTCAGGGGTGTGACCAAAGCCCCTCCATGATGTAGCTTCACAGGCTTTGCTGGAGCACTTACCCCTTCCACTGTGTGAGATTACATCAGGCAGAGGGAGGGAGAAAGTGCTGAGGGAGCAGAGTGGAGGGAAGACCGTATAACAGCCTGTGAAGCCGCAGCATGAATGGCCTCTGGTACCTCCCCGCAGAGCCCTTCAGGCTCATTAACATCATTTTACACATTGATTTTAGAAGGAAGGAGGCCATAGATAACAAATATAAATATATTAGCTTTAAAGGAACCACTTCTGTTTACATCAAAGCATTTGTTAATTCTGGCTCAGCAGAAATATTATCTGGTTCATTTGGGCCTTTACAAACACCCATTTGTTGTGGATCTTTCCTTTTGCTATTCTGGTTTGGATTCAACTCACTTTCTCTCTTTAAAATATATATATTTATATATGTTATATTTATTTGTCTATCTATGTATGTTATATCTGTCTAAATCTATCTTCTTTAACTTTCTAGCACTCTCTCTCTCTCTCTCTCTCTCTCTCTCTCTCTCTATATATATATATATATATATATATATATATATATATATATATATCAGCCTATATTACATCTATCTGTAACGTATATTTATCCACATTTAGAAAAGGAAACTAATAACCCTCCAAATGGATGTCTATGAATGACAAGTCTACATATATTGATGATATACTTCAGTTTTACTGTATATTTCTTAGTAATAAGAATTTAGTGCTGAGGAGTAAGCTGACCCATACATTATTGGCCACAAGCTTTTACAACACTGATTTATTGATTGACTTTGCTTCTTCAAAGGCAAACTGCATTATTTATCACTAGGTTAGGCGGACATTATTCATATCCCTGACACTGACAAATGACTGAACTGATAAATGACAGACATGACATCAGTCTATCCATATTAGTGATTAGAGTAAATGCACTAGTGGGTAAAATAGTGGTAAAATAGAATGTCTCCCTTTAATGAAAATTAGAATATACAGATTCTCTATAGAAATTAAAGGGATGTTATAGAGAAATGTCCTCTTCCTGCTAGAGCGGAGATACTGTCATATATTACACAGCACTTCATTCATTGCTTCAGTTCTGAAAAGTTTTGGAAATCCCTAGAATAGAATATTTGTAATGAATTATACCAGCAGTTTTTGCTTGATTTAGCCCTATAAGATGTATACTTTCAATTTTAAAACCCATTATGAAGTCATGGATTAAAGGGGTCGTTTCTGACAGTCAACCACCCAGCTACACATTGTAAAGAAATGTAGCATTACATGGTGACCATCGAGATACATTATTTCCCTAAAGCGTTAGCTGATGATAATTAGTGGTTTTCCACTTCTTTAAATCTCTCCTACTGTCTATACCTCCTAATATGACATGTGGAAATACAATATAGGGCACATGCCCATTTAATATGTAATGGGACCTATGGAGTTAAATGCTAGCAGATTTCACAGTCTATTAGTAAAGTCTGCTGAGAAGATTGGGCTGTATCTCCCCTCCTCCACCATTCATCCCCATTAAAACAAATGGCTACACATCCATATAACAATGGAACAAATGACCAGAGGATTCCCATAATTAACAGATGGAGATGATACATGACGTAGGGAGTAAACCATGTTGAAATCCACAATCTGGAGGATTCTAATTGCAGAACAAATCCACATTTCACAATCCCCGCCGGGTTCCTTTTTTCTAAATTCTCCATTACGCAATCAAATCTATAAAATACACAATTCCTAACAAAAAGCAGCCCGAGCTATTATCTTTATAAGCCGAATGTGCACAAAGCTCAGCTTCAACAAAGAAAGGATGTGGAAATGGATAGATACATATATCAACTCCTAAAATGTTCCTAATAGGATTGCTATGAAAGTCAGCCAAAGTTTAGGGTCACTGGAAGAGGATGCAATATCTTTCAAGCCATTGCTTAATAGTCCAGGAATGCAACCAGAACAAAGAAATATACTGTCGAGCATCTTGTTGTGTGGTTGTTTTTCTGTAGAAGGAACTGGTGCACTTCACAAATTAAAAGAACTTTATGGGGCTCATTAACTAAGGGTCCACGGAGCGCACCCTTAGTTGGTTTTCCTGATGATTTCCGTGTTGCGCGGCATTTAACAGGGGTTTTTGGCACCTGTGATCAGATTTTGGCGCATCGGCGTTGGCTTTCACATGGCACAAATTGGGGGGCGGGCCGTCGGGATTTAACATTGCAAATTATGTCGTAAGACATGCACTCGCATACATTGGAAGGTAGAAGGTGAACTCAGCGGGGAAGCGACAGATGCAGGATCTTGGGCGCATAATGTTTTTGAATCGTGGTAGACTTCATCTTCGTCGGACCCCTATGTGTTAACACTGAAGCAACATCTCAAGACATCAGCCAGGAAGGTGAAGCTTGTATAAAGATTGGTCTTCCAAATGACCCCAAACTACTGCCAAACTGGTTACAAAGTGACTTATGGATAAGTCTATGTTTTGGAATGACCATGACAAAGCCCTGATCTCAATCATATTAAGAATTTATGGGCAAAGCTGCAAACGCGGGTACAAGCAAAGTGACCTACATACATGACTCAGTTACACCAGTTCTGTCAGGTGGAATGGGCCCATAGTCTTACCAACTATTGTGAGAAGCTCGTAGATGGATATCCAAAATGTTTGAGCCAAGTCATACAGATTAAGGCTAATGGTACCAAATACTAACCAAATATATATGTTAACGTTCGATTTTTGCAGAAAGTAATACAGTGCTGTAACAAATTCTCTTTCATTATTTTGGCATTTGGAAAATATAAATAATTTTGGTAAACTTAATTGACCTAAACGCTAAAGGTTTACTCTAGTTCTTGTCAGATAGTGGAAAAAACATGCATATGTGTCATATGCAGTAAGTAGACTATGAGATCAAAAACTCTCTTCAAATTTAGATCACCCATTTCTTGAGGTTCTAAAAATTAGACTGAATGAGGATCAACAGTCATGGTAATATATGGTATAATACCATATATATATATATATATATATATATATATATATATATATATATATATGTACATAGTAATATTACTACAGAGCATAGAAGGCATCTCCACCGCTTGCAGGGAATGGTAGCATCTACCAGAACAGTAATTCTAGATGTTTAATGTTCTATTAATGCCGTGTCAGATGAGTCTTCTTACTACTGTCCTTCAGGTATCGCTGGGTGAATTCACTACATGGTTAACAAAGCTTTAAAATGATCATCCACACCATTGATTTTTGTTCCTGATGAGTCATTGAAAACAAATATAGCTCCTCTGCGGGCGATTCACTCAGATCAAGACTTTGATGCTACCAACAGAGGCAGATGTCTATATATACTCTTGATACACTGTAAAGAAACAGCAGAGAACCATTACAGGCGGTCCCCTACTTAAGAACACTCGACTTACATACGACCTCTAGTTACAACCTCTGGATATTGGTAATTTATTGTACTTTAGTCCTAGGCTACAATAAACAGCTGTAACAGTTATCACAGGTGTCTGTAATGAAGCTCTATTGTTAATCTTGATTCTTATGACAACCCAACATTTTTAAAATCCAATTGTCACAGAGACTAAAACAGTTCTGGCTGGGATTACAATGATAAACTATACAGTTCCGACTTACATACAAATTCAAATAAGAACAAACTTACAGACCCTATCTTGTATGTAACCCGGGGACTACCTGTACATAAAAGTATAACATGCATGCAACATCTACTGCTGAAAACCACTGCAGCCAATCAGATGTCTGCATTCATCTACCCATTATATTTTAGGCAGTAATCCCATTCTATAATTGGTTGCTAGTATTATTTCTTGAAAATAACCTACAATGGTCACAGTTATTGGGATTCTTTGATAGAATATAGCTGCAATTTATTTTTCTTTAAAGTTGATGACACTATACACATAGAACAATAAATAAGAACACAAAATATATAATACTATACACATATAACACTAAATACAAAAATCATTTTGCAATAAGATTTCTTATTAGGAATTCATAGTGCACGTCCTTATTGATCTATTAGTCAGCACAGAGAACATCTTACTGGAGGACTCCATGTAATACTCTATTTGGCCTGTGGGGGTGCTAGAGAAAAAGTAGTACACCTGCTACCAGGTTCCACCACAGATCAAATCTGATCTTTGTAATCAGCTTTTCCTCAAAGCCATCTCGCCAAGGAACAATCCAAACCTGACGGACCCTTTAACTGTGAAAGTGCCTGAAACTGATATTTATGTGCACAAGAGGACATGTAAATATAAATGTGTTTAGCTATGAAAGTGGCCGGGCAAGACTAAACATGAACAAGTCACCACATGTGAAACACAAGATCCGAAATAGACCAACCCTCTGGAAACTTGCCAGTGAGATTTGTACATGCTCAGGGAAGGAGACTATTAGGTATCACAAACAATACTCTAGTATAAAACTGAACATTTTAATAATCTCTAACACGTTCAACTGATTTCCTGATTTTTATCTTATCATATCCCATGTTCTACTACATTCACATCCGAAGATTAATAAAAATTTATTTTGGGTAACACTCGGAATTCTTAACCAATTAAAATTCTGCCTAAAATCATAAACTCTTAGAGTTTAGCAATGGTAACCACTAAATGTGATAACAGGAAGATGCAGAATTTAACCTTCTGTATAAATACAGGTGGTCCCTACTTACAGACGACCCATGGTTACAAACGGACCTCTGGGTGTTGGTAATTTACTGTACTTTAGCCTTACACTACAATAAAGAGCTATAATAGTTATTGAAGGTATCTGTAATGAAGCTTTATTGTTAATCCCGGTTCTAATGACAATTCAATAATCTATACAGTGTCGACTTACATACAAATTCAACTTAAGAACAAACCTACAGAACCTATCCTCTACGTAACCCCCTTGAGGAAGCGATGGCGCAACGTACTTCAGGGTGCTGTGGTGGTGGTCTGGGGCTTGATAACTGCTTGTAAGGTACTAGGTATCATGTAACACCCGGTTGGGTAAAATTATTACTTGTACTTATTGCACAGCCCTATGTTGTATTTAACCTGGACGTCTACAGTGATGGTACATGTATATTATGGATTGACTACCACCATCTTTGTCTGTTTTTGTGGATTTTAACGTGTGTTTTAATGTTTTTTTGATTGCCTTGGTGTGTACAAATAAAGATTTGCAATATTTTATTGATACTGGTAATATGATTTATGAGCTATACCTTTTTGGTCCTATATACTATTGTTGGTACTCATCTTTTGGTTAGTATTGGGATTGTATACAGTGGAAGTGGGTGTTGCTGTTGGTATTTACTATCTTGTACGTAACCCGGGGTCTGCCTGTATAACAGTTTGCTATTTTACCAACTTTGGGGATTTTATGACATGCCCTATGTTCCTATAAACAGTTTAGTAGGGATCTCAGGAGCAACTGAGACCACATTGCACCTGTCACTGGAGAATGACCACAACCTTTATAAAACCAACTAGTCCTAGTTTCTAATTTCAGCAAAAAATAACCTAAAAATCACAGACACAGAATAGGGATATTTCAGGGCACGGTGCCATATGCTGCAATCTCCTGGACTAATGACAGAAGTGCTCCAACCTAATTTCTAGATGGGCTCAGAATAGCTGTTCATTAAGAACACAGACACCAGGGACTGTACTGACAATGCGGAGATCATTGTCCCTATTTATAGCACGCACCTGCGTTCAGTCCGGCATGTCAATACTGCAATAAAATAGGGCGCACACATCGGATATCTTCCAAGCTCACACACTGCCCATATAAAGCGATGATGTATATCACTGCAATCAGACTTATTAGTGTTACATCTCGTATTATTGATCTAAAGTCTCTTAAGCATCATCATTGACTAGAATAATCTATATAACCAAGCATACTTGATACTAGAGATGGCCTTACACATACATTTCTCATGGACTTGCTGAGAATGTAATGTATATTATGGTCTCCCAACTCCCCTGATGAAATGCCGTAAGATAAGAACACCCTGAAAACAAATGCATTTGCTGTTGAGCCGTGCATGGGGTTACAGGAGGAATAACAGGTTGGGAATTTGTAATGTGTATGGTCAGCCTAATATAGTAATAGTTTCTGCAGGATTATGTATATGGATTAGAAGATAGAACAATAGTAGAGTAATTATATACTGTTCTGAATATCACAATGCATAGCTATGGCTGCATTCACATATGCCTTGCCATGTTGTCAGTTTTCCTCCGATGCTGTGCACAAATCCAGGGGGACATTGGAACCAGAAAGAATCCCATAATTTTTTTATGTGACAATTTCTGCCATCTCCAATTGTTTCGACATTTCGATTTCATGTATTTCTTTGCCATTTGCTGTTGTACTCTATGGGCCACATTTATCAAAACAGTGGGGCACATTCACTTCCCCGTCCGGAGGAGTTCCCAAAAAAAAGGACCAAAGGGGGTGCATTACATACAACGACACAAAAGAGAGGATCCCTATCACCCTGCTTGAGACCTAAAATACAGTTTAGGCCTTCACAGAATCATTTGTCCATAGTGTCCTCCAAAATAGGCTTCTCACTCGGCTCCCCATGCAGTTTTTAAGTAAAGCTACAGACCTGTACAGACCTGGGATAATGCCAACTCTTCTAGAAATCCAGGTGTTCTCCTTCTTTTCCAGGAGTTTCTGGGACATTCTAGTGGAGTTGGCAAATATTTGTAAACCGTACAGGTTATAGCCGCAAGCGGTTACTGACATATACACAAAGTCAAATTAAAGGGATTTTCCAAGGTCTCAATTCATAAAAAAATCCCTTGCACTGTGACCACAATGCTAAGCTAAAAACCTAGACTGGATGTCAACATAGCAAGATCCTGACAGCCATGATGGTTTATCACAGGATAAGCAGCACAGTCCAATCAAAGCTTTTTATACCTATTTGTCTAAAAAAAAATCACCATTGTGTATTGAGGTTTTCTAATTTTTTGACTATTTGATTTTTTGGGGTTAAGAGGAAAAATGCACAGTTACAACTTTCCAGAAACTTGTCCTCCCTTTTATTTACAGGACACCAAGATCAGAATGACTATCATTGTCTGGAAGGTTGTGCTGTTTACTTAAGCGTGCAACTAAGAAGTCATTTGTATCTGGACCCGATCCAAGAAGATTTGCATCAGGATGGTAATGAGGCTGGTTTACTTATCAGTAAACCAGCCTCATTACCATCCTGATGCAAATCTTCTTGGATCGGGTCCAGATACATGGTGAATCGGGTCCAGATACATGGTGAATGGTGAGCGAGGCTGCGGTATATCCCTGCCATGTCCCATCTGTGTTATAGATGCGTATCATTGCTTACACAGAGGTCTAACTTGGTCACACATAATTCCAGATACACAACACATATGTATGTATACAACACACAACCCTGAAGCTACTGCACATAGTTCATCGACCGACCCCCTACAGAGAAAACCTCTACATCCAGGAAAAGCTCCGGAAATCATCACGATACTTTCCCTGACGCCAAAGAACATAAGCATCAGAACAGATGTATACATTTCTTTTAGATGTGGAGTTCATCAAGGGGTGTGATATCTTTACTGTTGTAATATATATGTAAAAACCTGTACATCATCCTGGCATCATTATAGCAATTTGAAGGAGTGCAGAAGTTCAAGAGTCTTAGTGGGGAGATAAGTTGTATCTTTCCCATATAAGAAGACTAGTACTATAAACAATTAGTAGTGGATTATAATATAGGTGGTTTGGGCGGCATCCCAGGGCCCAAGCCTTCTAGGGGGCCAATGGCAACCCAAACTAATCACCAAATTTTATACCGAGAAGGACCATCACCCATTAAATTCTCATACATCTGTTCCTGGCTATAATATTTATAATATATTCATAAAGATGCACTATGCATGGAGCTGTATGCATCGTGCATTAGCTGTAGCGTAGTATTCCACCAGCAGAATTGCACTCTGCACATCGCTGGGGTGCCAGATGTCATATGCCCTTCAATCACGTATCAATAATCAATCCTATGAATGGGTCTTAGGTGTGGGCCGCAAAACCCTTTGAAAGTTAGAGGGGTACATGTAGGTTTATCCATGTGTGCCTGTAAGCTATTTCCTACGCAGTTGTCTAAATGGTACAAGTCTTAACTTTCACACCAGGAATCGGATGATAACTCAAGGAAAACTTCAGAAAACTCAATCATGGCAAACTGTGAAAGGAAATGGTCTTAGGCGTAAAAAAACAGTCGCTCAAAAGCACGTGGGCCAAGAAAACATAGAAGAGAAAGGCAAAAATTGTATCCATGTGCCCCATAGAGTCAATGCAGTCACAGAGGTGCAGATTGTGATTGGAAGTGACCTGCTTGAATGGGATGTCACAGCCTAGAGCAAAGATAACTGTAGGAATCCACTGGAAATGGTGTGGGGGACTAATTTATTTTAATAATACCTCTAATTTACCTTAAAGAATAAACAAAATGAGGACAACCCCTTTAATACCAATAATCAAGCGCTGATCTATCACTTTTGCCCACGGTCATACAAACAATCTGTACACATTCTCTGGGACATAGTTTACTAGAGATAAATGGACTTATCCAAGGTCAGCATTTTGTTCCCGTAGTGTCCTATCAGGAAAGGAGGTAGATAAGCACCAGGAAATCTTAAAAAAAAACAATTTAGTATAGGCTGCGCAGAGACTTATCCAGCACAATAGCAATTCCCATACCTTATTGTCATATATATATATATATATATGGTTACATATTTGGGTATAGAATGAATTAGCATCACACTGTAAATAACCTATCCACAGACAATTACCAGAATGAAAACCTAATGATATCATTTACATCCAGACCAACCACTGTTTTATGGCGCATCCTTCCGTTTCAGCTCTGATCATTTGCTTCTCCAATTATAAGTGTAACACATTATCACAGCAGTGAATTACATGTGATTGTCTACTGATGAATTCCATAGTGTTCACTTACATAATGATCCCCCTTTAGGTTTAGCTACACATAGATATGTGCTATTCTACAGTATATAACAAAGTTGTACAACATGTTTAGAGGGGATGTCTTTTTAAATAAATCTGTGTTTCAAGACCCCATTTAGGAAGAGTGGTGAACCTTGGCCATGATTTCCACATTGACACAACTCTTTATTAATCTGGTCATCATCCAATGTTAGTTATGCCGACCTAATATGTTTAACATACCGTACTTAGAATTTGGAATTTGGCTGAATGCTTTTCCGGCTTAATATTTTTTCTTCCAGGACTGGAAATGTCGGAATGAAAATTGAAATGGAAAAATGGAGATTGGAAAACTCAACCCCAGTGGCGTAACTTGAAGTTGATGGGCCCCAGTGCAGGGTCTGTGCCAGACCCTTGACTGTAATGTATGGTTTATAGTGCTAGTTTTCTCATATGGGAAAGTGGCCCCTTATAGGCCCCTTAAGCCTCTAGGGCTCAGTTGCGACAGCACCCACTACACCCCATCAAGTTACTCCCCTTCTCAAACCTTTCTCACCTCTGACATTTGTTTTCATGCCAGTTATAGAAAATTGCCATACATATTAGATGGTTGGCCAATGACGCTAAAATTGAAGCCTCTTCAACATTAATATGTATGGCCAGCTAGCATTTCATTCCATTCATTCTTTTACATGCAAGATTTGTACATATAATTTTCTAATTATTCTAGGACTATGAAAAGTGGAACATGTTTTTTTTCTTGGAGAGGCTTTCCAATCCATGTATGCCCCACATGCGGATCCTACCTCCAGTGGACATGTCATGAATAAGATGGGAATATCCCTTTAAACTTTGGCATATTCATATGGCTCCACTTACTAAAGCACAAGTCATCAGTATAAAATTTGGTGAAGCTCCAACAGCAAACTGCTCAATCTGATATTCAGACAGGAGTATATAGGATACAGAACCAGAACTACTCCTAGCTTCTTACTGCTTACTCAGTATTGTTTTAGATTTACTGTATGTTTCTCCTACAGTTGTATAATACATCAATAGGAAATAATGGACACAATGATTATACAATTGGTTATTGTATAGAAAACAATAATATCTCACCTGGTCTGGACCATTTACAGGAGGGAATAAAACCTCAGTTTCACCAACCAAGCTTTTCAGCTGTGGAAAATTTAATGGCTTCATGAAGGTGAAATCATTTTTATCAGACATGGTAGAATAACAGGACTTGGGACATTGTCCCTGGGGATCCATAGGACCCATTCTAACTTCCATATATTTCAGAGTACCATCCGGGTTCAGACGAAGAGTTGGATACTGCCCTGTATAATGGGTTGGTGTGGATGTATCTCTACAGCAAAATCCACCACCACCATGATCTTTTTTCAGACATTTTATGAGCAGTATTGTAAAAGTGACGAATGACACACAGCTTATAGCCACAAGAGAAATGATTAAATACATGGTCATTTCCGACTTGTTTGGTGTGCTCTGGAATAAATCCTTGGACTTCATATTTTCTTGGACCATACCATCATCTAATGTGACAATGATTGTGACCGTGGCAGACAGAGGTGGTTCTCCATGGTCTTTGACTAAAATCAATAAACTCTGCTCAGGATTTTCATTTTCCAGAAAACTACGGGCTGTTCTGATCTCCCCGTTTTGTGAAGAAATAGAAAATAAAGATGAGTCGGTAGCTTTAGCAATTTCATACGATAACCATGCATTGTGGCCAGAATCTAGATCCATGGCAGTGACTTTTGTAACAAAATATCCACCAGGAGATGACTTGGGAATCTTCTGTTGGACAGTGAATTCATCAGTATGTTCCGGGTAGAATATTCTGGGAGCATTGTCATTTGTATCCAAAATAAAGATGAAAACTGTTCCATTGGAGAACTGTTTTGGAGATCCGGAATCTTCAACTTTTACATGGACCTGCAAAACCTGGACTTGTTCAAAGTCGAATGAACGTTGTGCATATAGACCACCAGTTTTTGTATTGATGTATACAAAAGAAGATATTGAAGAAGATCCTTCAACTTGACTGTCAATGAGTGAATAAACTAAGTTTGAGTTCTCACCTTCATCTGGATCAGAGGCAGATACTTCCACGAGAAGTTGTCCAGGTGT
This sequence comes from Engystomops pustulosus, assembly GCF_040894005.1. Taxonomy (NCBI): domain Eukaryota; kingdom Metazoa; phylum Chordata; class Amphibia; order Anura; family Leptodactylidae; genus Engystomops; species Engystomops pustulosus. Next base: position 35,696,614 of record NC_092414.1, read on the forward strand.
GTTGTTTTCCTGTATGCCAGCAGAATACATAGCTTGTGAGAATGTAGGTTTGTTATCATTGATGTCTGAAATTTTCAATGTGATTGTTTGCTGCGTCCTTAGTGGAGGAGAACCCATATCACTGGCTATCAGATCAATTACATATTGAGATACAGTTTCTCTGTCTAGAACATCATTGGTCACCAAGGAGTAATGGTCATGTGAATAAGTAAACTTAAAAGGTAAATTAGAAGGCAACTCCAATGTCACTTGCCCATTTGGACCAGAATCTTGATCTTTCACTCTGAAAAGGCCAACAACAGTTCCCACTGCTGTATCTTCAGGAACATCTGTCATTAAGGAGGTCACAAGGATCTCAGGAGCATTATCATTGACATCATCAATTTCTACTTGGACAATACAATTACCTTCCATTGCAGGTACTCCTCTGTCTTTAGCTCTAACCGGCAACTCAAAAGAACTTGTTTCCTCATGATCGATAGGTCCAATGATAGAAATAACACCAGTCTTTGGGTTTAAGGCAAACATTTTTTTAACAAAATCAGGCATGTGGTCTTCAAAGGAATATTCTATTTCACTGTTGACTCCTTCATCGAGATCAGTGGCATTAAGTTTTAACAACACGGTATTAGGAGGAGAATTTTCCTGTACATTAATTTTATATAATCCTTTATCAAATGTTGGTGCGTTGTCATTTAAATCCATAACAATGATGTTTATTTGGGAGGTTCCTGATCGAGGGGGATCACCGCCATCGACAGCTGTGAGGATCAGATGATGTTGATCTACTTCTTCTCTGTCTAAAACTTTCTCTAATACTAGTTCAGGAATGAGAGTTCCATCACTACGTTTCTTTACAGACAGCGAGAAATAAGGGCTTGAGTCCAGTCTATATTGTTTAATTCCATTGGAGCCTACATCTAAGTCGTGCGCACTTTCCAAGGCAAATCTGGCTCCGGGACTTGACAATAGTTCTGTAATTTTTATAGTCCTTTCAGCATTCGAAAATATAGGAGCGTTATCATTGATATCCACAATTTCCACCATGACACGATGCAGTTGTAGAGGATTCTCTATCACTACCTCCACCGGTAGTAAGCAGCTTGTGCTGGCTCCACATAGGCTCTCCCTGTCTATCTTCTCATTTACAATCAAAGCTCCATCTTCCCAGTTCACAGCAAAATGTTTTCTGCTTCCCTCCGTCCCCATCCTAAGTCTACGCTTAGACAAATCTGTGATTTTCAGTCCCAGATCCTTAGCTACATTTCCAACTACTGTCCCTGGGTCAGACTCCTCCACAACGGAGTAGCGAAGCTGCCCGGAGACCCAGCCCCAGCTACAAAGGAAAAAGAAGCACTTTACTTGCCATTTCCAAGTCTCTGCTGAGTTGTGAATGTCCATAACTTAAACCTTTCCTCCAAGCAGTGTAACTGCAGGCACAAAATCCACATGTAATCCCTGGAATGAAGTCACTCCATAGTGTAAACTGTAGCTCCAAACCATAGAAGAGTTGTATCCAACTGAGGAAATACATCCACGGGCGGGATTCTTGTCACAGCCCGAGCTCTCCCTTCTGTGTTGGTGGAGGAAGGTCTCACAAAACCAGAGGGGAGAGAGAGGATGACAGCACAATGTCTGTTATGTGCAGCAGCGGAGGATCAGATGTCAACTCTGCCCTCTACTGGTCAACACTATCAATTGGTATACAAGGATAATTTCACTTGGTGCTTAATACTGTACATGCTCGCATTTATACAACATACATTCCAGTAGATGTTGTATGCAATATATTTTGAATTATCAAAACATTTAAAAGTTAAAGACTGTTAAAAATATCTGTATGGTAATAATAAATAATACAAACAAATAGAACATATACTGTATATATTTATAATATGCATTGATGTGTGATTTTACACAAAAAGGAACACAGATATAAAAAAGCCTTTGAGTAATTAATTGTAACTTTGACCTTTATGACTTAATTCCCCACAAAATAGACTTTCAACACCGAATGGCAATACATACTGAGGTCACGTTAAGGTATATTATATCATCAGGTTATAATGTTAGATGGGAAACGACTTAATAAAATGTACCCGATAAGACTATAGATACAATATAAATGACACATATGGTCTGGGTTATATATCATCTACTGAATCCTTGGTATCATACATGCTTTAGGCTATTTAGACACATTAATGAAACTGAAAGCACACTATTCCTTTTTTATCTCTGACTTTGGTTAGGTCTGAGAACTCTGTAAACCACATGACTTATGGTCTGTTACAATATCACAACTACCCCTGGCTTGTCAGAGTTTTTTAAGGTGTTTTTCTACAATAACATGTCAAGGCTGTAGGTCTGGCTTCTTAAATCCCTGGAGAACAGCTGTTATCCCTGGGGACTTCTACATCAGCCCTGCAGCGGCCACTACTGGTGAAATGTAGCATTGCATACTGGCTATATGAATGAATGTCATGCCAGGTTACATGAGCTACCGGGCCTGAGTGACCGATGTTATGTACTGAAAGATCATATAAAAAGCTACATTACAAGCCCTTTACCACTTTACTGCAACTTTTATATGCTTTGAAATTAGAAATAATATTAAAAACTGATTCATGACTTAGCACTGACTTTACACTATTCACAAGTCTCATTACACTAGGGTCATTAATTCAATAATGGTAGAATAAAACCTCTGTGAATGTGTAGGCCACCATATAAAAAGATACAATAGAATGGGTCATCAGATTCAGTTTGGGTGCTTGTGAAAGCATGGTCCTGGATGTTCTACTGATTAGTAGGGAGAAGTGGGGTGGTAGTGGGGGTAACAATTGATAACAAGGTTTCTTTGTATTCTGATTAGAGATTGCTCCTTTCATTCTATATGGGACATCTTCAGATATTAGCCTACTGCACCCCTTTAAAGGAACTTTACCATTTGTTTTCATACATTGTGAACCAAACATACTCTGAGAATGCTGTAGCGACACTGGTCCAGAAACATATCTTGTTTCATCTCTGATCCAAGTGATTTTGCTCAAAAAACAATTATAAAATTCAGGGCCTAGGGAAAGCTGGGTTGCATGCTGCTTGCCATTCATAAACACATTACATGGAGCTTCCTGAACTGTCCACGGGACTAATCAACCGGAGCTGGATGACTCATACACAGCAGCTGGGGGATGGTGCAGCGATTTATTACTTCTGTCTGACAGGGACAACACAGTGTTTACATTATTCTCTGCAGCAGTAAGAGGAGAAGATCCGAACCAGCCACAGGAGGCGACAGAGCCTCTTTATCATAATTGTATAATTGTTTTTTCAGCAAAACCACTCAGTTCAGGGATTAAACAAGATATGTTTCTGCATCAGTGTAGCTACAGCAGTCTCAAAGTATGTTTGATTCACGATGCATAAAAACAAAAGGTAGATTTCCTTTAACATTAAAGTAATTCTGTAATATAGGAAGATGGATGGAAACATATTGTAATGTTATGGTTGCACAACACAGAAATGCATTAAAATCTCAATTACTTTGCTGTTGCTACAATACACAGTAAATTGCTAGTAATTCCACAATAGAAAATCCTTAGCATATCCACAATGCGTGAATATAAACTACATGAATCAGGATTGAGCAGTGATGAAGATCAGACCACCTAATGTACAAGTGTGGGAAGGTATCAGTTACCTCTCCATCTATTACAGCTATACAGTATGACCTTTGACATGGGGGAAGGTTACTGTCATTTTATTGTTATTGTGTAAGGGGTTGGATTTCATTCTCCTTCTTCAGAGTTGTGGCATGTTCTTTCTGCCAAGTGTTGCCATTAAGTGATCAGGTTACCAGGACATCTTATTATCTGCACACACTTCTGACCACACAACATGAATGTCTCTCTCGTCTCATTGCCATGATTTTATATGAGTTTTATCTATACAAAAGTTATAGCAGCCCATAACAGCACAAGATCAATCTGACCCACCACAGGCCCAGAAAATCCTCTATTGGACCCTTGTTCTAACATTACAATAGGCCTCGGAGGACCAGAATTAGACTGGCTACTATTTCCTAGGTGTCAATGTTAGGTAACCCCTCTTATTTCTCTAGTGAACCCAAGAAACCCAATCTGACATTGGATTTATAGCATTGTATTGCAGGGCTTTGTTACTTTGGTAGGATATCAAGTTAGGTCCTTTCTTCCATTACTACCAAAACAGATTAGAGTTTATCCAAAGTGAAAATCCATGTAATTGCTGATGATCGTTTTGTCATAGAAAGACTTTTCATATACACCTATTTAAGAATAATACACATTCTCCCACAATAATGTAAGCTGTGAGCAGAGACTATGCAAGTATGGTAGAGTTCTACAGATATTCCACATCGTAAGGAAAGATACAAACAAAATTGTTTTAGATGTATTTACATGGTCAATTGTTCACATTATTTTATCACCATGTGCGATAGTCATTATATCGAGTATCAGGTATTTATTGGCCTGTTAATCATTTATTGTTACAAAGACGGTGGTCCCTAAGATGATTATGGTCCTCAAACATTATAAAAAAAGTGTAAAAAAAACCAGCACAATACTTGGTATTTGGTAACAAACTATCCTTCTGTAATCTATCCAAAAGACCAACAACAAATTTTCCACAAAATCAGTTCCTCCATGTGTTATGCATACTGGCCATCCTCTTTGAGATGACCATCCCTATAGAACACCCCAATATATAATTTTGGGTGGTTGTTTGTAATTCAATCTTAGAACCACTTTTAAACATTTTAAATGCATCAAAACTGAATTATAGGAATATGAGGATTTGCAAAAAAAAAAATAAAAATAAAATAATAAAGTAAAAACTGCCAAAAAGTGCAAAAATGTAACAATTATTACCAATATGGACAAATTAAGAGTTTCCTCAAATTGTATATAAAAGATAATCACACTACTACACATAATATGTCTCAACTTTGTATAATAGATTGTAAGTAAATTACTGGTTATCTCACCTGATTAGATTCATTGAACCCGAAATTACCAGAGACCATCTCAGTCTCATTGACTATAGATCTTAGCGTGGGAAAATTAAGAGGTGTCAAACATGTGAAATCCAGTTTATCAGCTGTAGGAAAGCAGGGTTGGTAGCATTGGCTTTGGGGGTTGGGGGGCTGCATCCTAACCTCCATATACTTTAAGGTCCCATCTGTGTTCAAGTGAAGTGTTGGCTTATATTGTTCTGTGTTATATTTAGGTTGAGGTCTTGTTCCACAGCACATGTAGCCACCATAACTAGATTCTTTCCTTAGACATCTCACTATCAATATGATAAATGTAACTAGAGAAACTAGACTAATGGCCGCCAAGGAAATGATTAAGTATAGGGTCATGTTATCTTTGCTAGGGGAAGTTGAAAGAAATGTTTGAGACTTGTGCTCCTGTAGAGTTTTGTCTTCAAAAGTTAGAATAATAGTGACTGAGGAGGACAAACATGGTTCACCATGATCTTTAACCAAAATAACAAGTTTTTGTTCCAACTGATCGGTCTCCTGGAATGGTCGAGAACTTCTAATTTCTCCCGTATGGGGAGATATTTGAAACAAATATCGATCTGTAGCATCTTGTATGTTATAAAGTAGCCATGCATTACGACCTGAATCAGAATCCAAAGCAGATACTTTTGTAACCCATACTCCAGAAGACGTAAATTTTGGTATCTTTTGATGAGAGGTAAAATCCCTGGCATATTCAGGATACAATATCTTAGGAACATTATCATTTTTATCCTGAACAAAGATAAAAACATTAGTGGTTGAAGAGAGTCTCGGAGAACCTAAATCTTCTACCTTCACTGTTACATGAAGCACCTGGGTCATCTCATAATCAAAGGAACGTTGGGCATAGATATTTCCATTGTCACCGTTTATGTAGATGAAAGTTGATACAGGAGATCCTTCGATTTCTGTGTCCACAAGTGAGTAAACCAGATCTGAGTTTAACCCCTCATCTAGATCAACAGCAGAAACTCTGCAGAGTAAACTACTAGGGTCATTGTTTTCTGCTATGAAAGCATTAAAATACTTTTGTGTAAAGGCTGGAGAATTATCATTGATATCTGAGACATTCAAATTGATCGATACATGGCTTTTTAGTTGAGGAAAACCAAGATCTGAAGCAATTAACTTGAGGGTATACCGAGAAACTTTTTCTCTATCAAGAAGTTCATTTGTTATGATTGAATATCGGTTATTAAATTGCTTGATTTTAAAGGGCAGGTTAGGTGTTAATTCCAGATTGACCTCACCATTTTTTCCAGAATCTTTATCTTTTACACTTAAAAATCCAACTGCTGTTCCAACCGCTGCATTTTCAGGCACTGACTCCACCAGAGATGTTAGAGAGATCTCCGGAGGGTTATCATTAATATCTTCTATTTCAATAATCACAAGACAACGGCTTTCCATTTCTGGATTCCCTTTGTCCTTTGCTCTGATAGATATCTCATAGAAATCAGCTTCTTCATAATCAACCACACCCTTGACAGAGATTTCTCCTGTTTCTTGGTTTAGGTCAAATAATTGTTTTATGGAGTCCAATGTATGAAAGTCAAAAAAATATTCAATTTTTCCATTGAGACCTTCATCTAAATCTGTGGCGTTCAGTCTTAATATAGATGTTTTGGGGGTTGTGTTTTCTGGTAAGGTCACCTTATATGTAGAATGATCAAAAACTGGAGCATTATCATTGCTGTCAAGAACAATAACAGTAATTTCAGAAGTCCCAGATTTAGGAGGCTTTCCGCCATCGACAGCAGTGAGGAGAAGTTTATGACTTGCTTGTTCTTCTCTGTCTAAGTTCTTCTCTATAACCAACTCTGGAAACATAGTCCCATCCTTTCTTTTCTTTACAGACAAGGTAAAATATGGACTAGAACTGAGCAGATATTGAGATACTCCATACGTGCCTGTATCTAGATCTTGAGCACTTTCTAGGGGAAATCTGGTGCTAGGACTTGCTAGAGCTTCTGAAATTCTAATGGTTTGGACATTTGTGGAGAATTTTGGAGAATTATCATTAATATCAAGTACTTCTATTTCCAAACCAAAAAGCTCCAGAGGTTGCTCAGTTATTACTTCTAGAGTCAAGAAGCATCTCACCCCAGACCCACACAAGGTCTCTCTGTCCAGTCTCTCTTTAATTATCAAGTCTCCATTGCCCTGGTTCACAGAAAAATATCTAGAGGTCTTCTCAGAACCCAATCTCACCCGTCTTGCAGAAATATCTGCAATGTTCAGCTTGAGATCCTGAGCTACATTTCCTACTAATGTCTCAGGATCTGACTCTTCCGTAATGGAATAATGAAGCTGCCCAGAGACCCAGCCCCAGCTACAAAGAAAGAGGAGAGACAGTACTTGCCATTTCCAAAGCTTTGAGATGTCCATAACGTAAATCCTAAATCACCACAGATTATAAACCATTGTATAGTCCAAAAACAGCAATTGTTTTGAGATTTTGATCGAAGCAAAAACAAAATAGTAGATCCATATTTCTAAAATACATCCGCAAGGTTTTATCCGCGCGGCAGCCACAACGTCTGTGTTGCTGATATGCTGGAGAGGCGATTCACTGAGACAGGGGGAGGAGTTTATGAGATGGGCAATCCTTTTGTTGCAAATAACATGAGTGGTTGGTTATAATGCCCTCTGCTGGTCAAGTGCAATTATTGCAAGTGTTAGAACTCCTAGTTTTAAAATTCATATTCAGTGTTAATTGCTATGTTATTTAATTATGTTATTTCATTATCTATTAAACAAATATATATATATTTACACGAAGTAATTATATATAATTATATAAAGTAACAGACAACATGCTTTTCAGTTCATTTGAGAGAAATATGCAAAGATGTTGCAAGTAAAACCATTGTCTCTTAGCTACAATGTAAGTCATGTAACAAGTAGTGATGACTGGACCTTTTTAATTTAAAAAAAGCTGCCCGCTACCCAGATCCAGTCCCCAACCAGTGACTACAGCGATCTCTGCTGGCACCAATTGCAAATGTTAACTATTTAAATGATGCTGGCAAAGTCGCCAGTGGCAATCACATATCACATTCATAACCACAACTGCACCATGACGTCATAAGGGAGCAACGATCCTCCCTAAAATGGCAGCGCCACTGGCAGGGAAGTGCTGTCGCACACGGCTGGGTGTACTTAAACATACTTTTGAAGAGTTAACGCCCCAGATTGGTGCTAATGGTGGTGGGTTGAGGTCTTTTCAGTTTGCGACCACTCAACACTAGTAACAAGTCATTCTTAATGTTTATGCGGGCTGCCTTATACTGCAAGGCATTTTCCTTATCCCAACCTGAAAAAAGTATTTGCGTATTTCCCAAAATCCCCCACTGTAGGATGAATAGCTTAAGTCACCGTATGTTTTTATTGGCAAAGTCTCCTTAAGGCGCTTTCTTACTTCACGGACCCAGTTAATTTGATAAAAGAAACCCTAAACCGTACATCATCACATATTTGTGCCAGTCGCGTAGAGGCCCTGAAATAATCGGAAATGCTAGCTTAGCGTAGAATAGACGCTGCACAGCCACCTGCCCCGATACATCAAGAGGCTTTTGCACTGTGAAAATGCAGCGGCGGGCCTGTCATGATAAATATGCCCCAATGTCTTCAATTTGGCCTCAAGACAATTTAGGTGAACAACTCTTTAAACATTGTACTATCCAACAGACATCTATGATTACTGTAGGAAAATACAGTAATTTCATCCATGACTACTGTTTTTGTGTAACCTAAAAGAAGTGGTTATCGTGTTTGGGCCTACGTTTTAGATTTGGACTTTCTTTTCTCTTTCAACATCCAAATATGATGTACGGTTTAATGTTTCATTTATCAAATGAACTGCTAGCATATCCGATTTATTTCAGGACCTGCGTTGTTTTTCACATCCGTGGTTCAGTGATTCTCACGGATGCCTAACTGAGCCATTGATTTCTATGGATGCTTTCACATTGTCTTTTTTCTGTGGTCTGTGGAAAAAAAAAATTAAACCTGACTGTTGTTTTTCACTGATGCAGATCCCGGAAAGTAATAGAAGTCTATAAGTTTGCAGAAATTTACAAAAACTGATGGGAAAAGGGTGTTATGTATACAAAGCAATGTTAAACCTTTAGGTTTTTTTTGCGGACGTGGAATCAAAACAGAAGCAAAATGGAGACAAACCGCAACAGATGTGCAACAGACGCATGGCACAGACCAGAATGAGAAACCACTTTTACTGTTGGCTATACATACATACATTTTTCTTCAATATTTATTCATTCATTCATTCATTCATTTAACATGTACTATCTATTTCTACATAAAAGTTCCCCCCATCCTATGCTGAGCTCTCATTAGTGAATGTCCCGAAAAACCTGTGTAATCTCTATTCTTAGAAACTGTAATTAGCCCATATTTGTCCTCCGATAATTTGTATGATTCAAATCATACATGGTTGTATATTATCTAGAATTATAACTCTTACTGGAAACACAATCTGTGTCTACAACATAATGATGTGACTGTCTATATAACTTTGTTAAATGAACTGTCTCGTGAAAAACCAGCAAATAAAACTCTGACTAATGAGGCCTCCAGGGTTTGTAAAGCTGTCAGGAATCCATTACCAGAATAAAACTACTAAAGTAGTGAAGCTTGTTGACGTTTGCCTATATATATATACATCCCAATTGTAGGTGTTCTGTAACTATTTGTCTTCTATAAATCAACCAGTTATTGGACTATGATTATTCCAATGTCCATTGTATGCATCTGGCTGTAAATGTGGAATTCTTTCTGTGCTAGAGGAGACAGAGCTGCTCTTGTTTGCTTCCCCTTCCCTGTTGCATAGAGCTTCTATGTCAGTGGTGGCGAACCTATGGCACGGGTGCCAGAGGCGGCACTCAGAGCCCTTTCTGTGGGCACCTGGGCCATCACCCCCAGCACACCGGACAGGACTCAAAGAATCTTCCTGCAGTACCAAGCAACTTAAAAGATGCTGCTTTCAGTCATATATTTAAGTGATACGTACTTTGATACCTGGGTATGTAGGAAGAGGGAGAATGAGTAGACAGGGCCAAATTATCTTTGGAAGACCTTCTGCTGGCCCCACAATTCTCTGTGTACAGAGGGACACTGGAAAGAAGCTAAAATGATGTAAATTTTCCATCTTGTCCTCAGGAGGCCAATATGATCGAACGTTGTTGAAGATCAGGGAGCAATAAGTTACTTCTTTAATTTTTGGTTGGCACCTCGCCATCATTGTTCTATGTGATCTGATATCTCAGATTCTGTTTCTCTTGCTAGCAAGATGGAATTTAGTAGAGATTTTATTGTAAATGGCAGATAAGAAGGGAAGGAGGATGATAAAAGGCAAAATAATTGGAAGAATAAGCACTTTGCTTCTTTATATATTAGATGATTACAGTATCTTATTTTTACTTGTAATATTACTGCTATATTCACATTTCATTCCCTCTGTTGTAAAAATATGTCAGGAGAATTCTAAATGTATCCTAACAACGGAGGACTACAGCATATTCCAATTTATGCTGATACAGTGGGATACGTCCTCAGGTATGTTTCCTCCCCTGCTGAAAGCAAAAGGAGGAAAGAACATAGGAAACAGTCATAGATTTATTGTTGCTGTTGTCCCAGATGTTTCCCAAGTTACATAACTTATTTAGAAAGTTAGAATACCTGGGGAAACACTCACATTATATGATCAGCGGAGGCCAGGGATGGAGGCCATACAGTTGCAGCTTTCTTGGCATACATGTTAAACGTGTCCAGAAGACACAATGTGAACGCAGCCTAAAATATCTAAGGCTTCTTGAAACTTTAGAGACCATTTAATTGTCAACATTGTGCCAAGCAGCATCTCATTCATATGATCATAGGGGAGAATTTATCATACGCCGTCGTTTGTGTAATTGTGCAAGAGAAATCGAGATTGTTTCAATGCGTTTACGCCAGAAAAATTGCGCAGAAAAAGTACTAATAAATGTCCCCCATAATTTCCATCTTTACTGTAAGATTAAACCATTTACCTAGGAACAGTTTTTTTTCTCCTGGAAATAAGATTACAGAAACTGCCAAGATACACAATAATTTACCTAAAAACACTGAGCACACAATTGGTACTATATCAACTCTGACATGAACCAATTTGCTAAAGAAAAGAAAATAATAACCACGTTTAGTAGTTGAATCATTCCATCCCCATCATAACCTATGAACTATATGCATGAAGTGTTTATAACTAATTGTAACATACAATATTGTGATAACATCCACAATGAATTCCCCATGCTATAATGCCCCCATCATGAATTACCCCATTTAATTACAAAACTGTGCCAGCAGTACTTAGTAGTCACTGCTATGGTATATTTATTTCCTCTTTCCCACACACAGGAATTGGCAAGGAACTGGGCAAGGGCAATGCAAGAAAAATCTCCAGCTCTGCATTTATCTTTTCACTGTTAGCAAGTTATAATTCTTGATACATCACATCATTGAAACTTTATGATTCCAAATTCGAGCAAATATTTCAGTACTAAGTTGGAACATGTAAAAATTAAAATTTTCACTAAATCACTAAAATACAATAATAAAAAATTCTGCAGTAAAAAAGGATAAAAAAGTTAAGATCAGATTATGTATATATGCTTCTTTGTCTTTGTCAAAATAAAAAATATTTTGAGAAAAACTATAGGAATTAGGATATCCTCTCACCTGATTGCTGCCATTTACCAAGGTATTAGAAGATGAAGGATTAGCGTCACTAACCAAATCCTTCAACTGAGGAAAATCAAGAGGTTTCATAAAGGTGAAATCATTTTCTGTTGCTGAAGGAAAACAGGGATAACACGGTCCCTGAGCTTCTGGTGGAACCATTCGAACCTCCATATACTTTAATGTTCCATCATTGTTCAAGAAAAGAGTTGGTTGATATTGATCCACACAGTGGTCAGAATGTGATTTGCTTGGTTGACAAGCCCCGCAGCAGCTGCTGCCATCCTCCCGTTTCAGACATTTCCAAATCAAAATGAAAAATGTAACAAGTGAAACCAAACTAATGGCAACCAAGGAAATGATAAGATACAGTGTGACATCAGTAGTTGGCTTGAAATTTGTATGAAGATCTGGAGATTTAGGACTGTCAATCACCACACTGTCTAATATGTTCACAAGCAAGGTAACCGTAGTTGACAGAGAAGGTTCTCCATGATCGCTGACTAAAATCACAAGTTTTTGCTCTAAAATATCTACATCTTCCAGTCCTTGAAGAGTTCTTATTTCTCCTGTGGCTTCAGAAATTTGAAACAATCTAGAATTTGTGGAATCAATAATCCTATAATGTAGCCAAGCATTACGACCTGAATCTATATCCACTGCAGACACCTTTGTCACCAGATATCCAGCTCCTGACGATTTTGGTAACTTCTGCTGAGGAATATGCTCTCCTGAATAACCTGGATATAACACAGTTGGGTGGTTGTCATTTGTATCCAGAACAAAGATAAAAACAAAAGCCTCGGAAAATAATCTCGGAGATCCAGAATCTTCAACTCTCACTGTAATTTTTAAGACTTGAGTTTGCTCATAGTCAAAGGAACGTTGTGCAAAGATCTTACCACTTTCTGAGTTTATGTACACAAGAGATGATATGGATAACCCATCTATCTGTCCATCAAATATAGAGTATGCTAGTTTTGAATTAACCCCTTCATCTGAATCTGAGGCATACACTGTACATAATAAACTCCCAGCCTCATTGTTCTCCTGAATGAAAGCATTGTAAATTGATTGCTGAAATACTGGAAGATTATCATTGACATCTGATATGTTTAGGGTTATTTTTGTTTGCGTGTGCAATGGAGGAGATCCTAGATCAGAAGCCGTTACGATGATCTCATATTGAGCCTGTTTTTCTCTATCTAGTTGGCCATCAGTTACCAGAGAGAAACGGTTATTAAGATAATGGAATCTAAATGGAAGGTTTGGGGAGGTTTCTAGTTGTATTTCTCCATTCCTACCAGAGTCCTTGTCTTTGACAATCAAAAATCCAATAAGAGTACCCAAGGCGGCATCTTCAGGGACAGCATTGGAGGCAGAAGTAAATAGGATCTCAGGTGGGTTATCATTTTCATCCTGTATTTCCACTTGAACAATACAGCGCCCTTCTAGCTCTGGTGTTCCTTTGTCTACTGCTCTGATAGATAACTCCCAGTATTGACTCTCTTCATAGTCCACAAGCCCCTTAACAAAAATCTCACCAGTTTGCATGTCTATATCATACAAAGCTTTAGCTGATTCTGATGTATGATCATCAAAAGAATATTCAATCTCTGAGTTTGCCCCTTCATCCAGATCTGTAGCATTCATCTTTATGATGACTGTTTTCAGTGGAGCATTTTCCAGTAAACGGATCCTATATACAGATTCCGTAAACACGGGGGCATTATCATTTATATCTATAACAATTACAGTTATCGTGGTAGACCCCGATCTCTGCGGTTCTCCTCCGTCTATAGCAGTGAGAATTAGCTTATGTTCTTTTTTCTCTTCCCTGTCTAATATCTTTTCCAGTATCAATTCGGGCATCAGAGTTCCATCTTTACGGGTCTTTACAGACAAAGAAAAGAAAGGGTTTGCATTGAGCCTATACTGGGTAACACTATTCACACCAATATCTGCATCCTGTGCAATCTCTAGTGGAAATCGGACCCCAGGAATAGTCACCAACTCTGTGATCCTCAGAATACGGTGCACATTGGAGAAAGATGGAGAATTATCATTTATATCCATAATTTCTATTTCTACATGATAAATCTGCACAGGGTTTTCAGTTCTAGCCTCCAGATGCAGGAGACAGCTATGGCTAGACCCACAAAGGCTTTCTCTATCAATCCTCTTACTCACGGTCAGGGCTCCACTCCCTGGATCCACATGAAAATATCTGCTCTTGCTTTCAGGTCCCAACAATAATCTGTGTTTATTGTCTGAGATTCCCAGATCCTGCATTATATTCCCCACAAACGTCCCCGGCTCCAGCTCTTCATAGAGAGAATAGCGCAGCTGTCCAGAGACCCAGCCCCAGCTACAACACAGAACGAGAAACGCCACTTGCCATTTCCAAGCCTTCATTGAGCTGTGGATGCTCATCACTTAAATCTTTTTCTTCTTATAATAAGAAATGGAGGTCCTTTTATAATCCCATGAGGTTCTAGACTGGTCTTAAATCCTTTCAGAAAGAGAACCGTCATCCAGGGCATTTAAAAATATCCACGGAGATCCCAACAAAGCAGCAGCTCGGCTTTGTGTGCTGGTGCAAAGACGGAGGTTGATTCACTGAGCCAGGAGGAGGGCAGAGCTTCGACAGCAAGAGAAGCACAAAGAAAGATCAGAGGACAGGTGTGCCCTCTTCTGGCCAACAGAAGGAACTACTTCTATGACGGCAACTAGGTGAACAATGTTAACAATGAAAAAATTGATAAAGTACAACAAAAAAAGATTAAAAAAAGGAATAAAATAGAATTTGAATTAATGATTTCCTGCATTCTCTATTCTGTAATTGGGAAATAATTGATAAAATGTAATAAAATATTTAACTAATTAAATCTGATCGCAACAGTAAATAACTAAAGTGTTCAGCAAAAAAAAAAGTAAATGTGATATTTTTCCTGAGTAACCACAGTGATTCTCGAATAAAAAATTCAGGCACCGACCAGGGTTCATTCTGGCTGTTCATCTCTTTAAGTGGTGTGGACAATAGTCAACAATACATCTTATTAGCCTTAAAGGACATCGACCATCAGGATAAAGGATTGTACTGCTGTGTTCCCACTCTGGCAGGATCTATTCTTCTCTTCGCTTCTTATGCCCTGATTTTTTTTTTTAAAGGCTTTTAAAATTATGCAAATGAGCCTGGAAATAATTTGCATCATTTTTATTAAAAACAAGGGAATAGGAATCTTAAAGAAGAACAGATTCTGCCAGAAGGGGTACACAGCTGCATGTAAGTGTGCTTGGATTACAAACCTTGAACCTAGTGGTAGATGTCCAGGGCCGGCGCCAGCACTGGGCGTACCTGGGCAAGTGCCGTGTCCCAGAGTTGCTGGGTGGGTGGGGGGTGTTTGCCATGGGGGCAAGGGGGGCTTATATAAAATACTCATGAGAGGGCTGTGTGGTATGATAAACTAGGGAATATAAGGGAACAGGACACTGTTTTAGTTTCTGAATTTTTAACTTCCTACTTGAGTTCAAAGGGGCCTACTGAGACTCAGGGACCATATCAAACATGGAGCTGACCCTGTAGATGGCCTTTAAAGAGGGAGGTGGTTACTTCTTAAAGATCTGCAACACTTCATTAAAGTAGCTATTGAGTCATTCTTTTTCATTGCCTACCACAAAGAGAAAATAATTAAACAATCAGACCATGACACTAATAATAAATATACCCATCCTGCAAAATAACAGGCCAACAGGTCAATGGAAAAATAAAGCAATGCAGCACGACATAATTTGCAGAACATCATTGTTTTCTGAAGGCTCGGTTCTTTAAACAGGCACTTTCCTGTATGTATTCCAGAACATCTATTCGGAAAGCTTTTTGTTGAACCATTTAATTGCACAAAAAAAAATCATAAATAAATGGACAACAGGGTGTAACCATTTAAAATAGTATCCCTATACACTTTGATGTGTTCAATCAGGGCTGACACATCACTTTGACAAGAGGTACAAAGTTAACACCCAGTTGTACATTAATTTATAAATGTTCGGAAGGAATAAAAGAGGAATGTAGAATTCTATAGAAAGATGCTTCAGACTTTTATAGGATTATTATTATGATATAAGTTTTGCAGGACTATTATGAACATGTTGACTGTACAGTATACCAAAATAATCAGAGATATTTTGTCTGTGCTGCACCCCATCCTAAATCACTGAGCAATATCCGCTAATAGAATATCTAAACATCATGTATAAATTGGTAAATCACAGAAATACTGTACATAAAGAAACAAAAGCTGTGGAACATAAAGTAATAGCACTGCTGGTATGTGTTAATGAATGTGTACAATCTATACCACCATACATTGTAGTCCAGATAGGAAGCCAACAAAACCCAATTCAGGATCATTATATTTTGGGATGAATACTGAAAGAAGATATTAAACCATGTGTAACGATTCTGCCATACTTCAGGTTGACGTGTAGATGAAGAAGTGTCTGAGACACATTTGTGGCGCACGCTGCACTATACCAGGTGTGGCACAAATTTATGCACTGAAATGGGCGTTCCGGTGCTCAGTCGAACCGTGCGCCACATTTATCATGCAAAGTCCGACATAATTGTGTCACACGCCCGTGTTAAAGGTTCACCCAAGAAAGAAAAATGATGCACTCTGTCGCCAGATTCATGAAGAACGTGCACTAGAAATCCTGAATCTGGCACCCTCTGCACTATACACAGGCACATGTATACACAGGCAAATGTATGTGTGCTATGTGTACTGTATATGTACTAAAATACGGGATATACCGTATAAGCTGAGTTTTTCAGCACAATTTATGTACTGAAAAAGCCCTACTCGGCGTATACTCGAGTTAATATAAAAAGCACACCTAATACAGCATGTGTGAGGGAGCCGGGCAGCTATGTCAGCACGGTGTTGGAAGCTAAATCACCCGGGATATATCGATGGCTGAGAGGCAGAGCGGGGGAGGAAGGGGCAAGCTGCTGAGAACAAGAACTGAGCTCAAGCACGGGTACAAGGTTGAGCCTGCAAACAGGGGAGATACAGCACCTTTTGCCAGCCTGGGAAGGAGGACATAGGGAGCATCAAGCAGACAGAAGGTCGCAGGTCAGGTCAGCAGTGAGACTGCAGTGTAAATACAGGGGTTCTGTGTTGGCAGAGGGGAAGAATCTACACTACTTGCAGTGTGAAAGAATAGTCCGAGCTACAGCAGCTGTGTGTGTGCAGCCATAAGATGATTACAGGAGCTGATTCTGCAGGTACCTGAAGTGTGTTTTAGCTGCATTTACAACATTGCTTACTATTATAAAATCTTGTAACAATTAGATACACGTCTCCTTGCTGAGCAACTAGACTGCTCACTATCTTCAGGACATAATAAACTGACTGTACACAAGTAGAACAAGTGTGGTCCTGACACTATCTGTCCGTCTGTGCTCCTAACATATGTGCATACAAGGACTGTTACATCTGCACATTAAAGGGAACCCGTCACCATTTTCACTAATTGACAGGTTGCAGAAGCTTATTACACCTGCAGTGCACATCTGCCTTTTCTAAGCATTTGCATTACAATATAATTGTGTGTTATAACTTACCTTGTACCCTGACAAAATCCTGGGGTAGTCACAGGGGCTGGACTTTGGTTTGGACGCATTTCTAAAAACAACATGTGACTTGCCTGTGTTACTTCCTCCTCAGAGCTTCCTCCTCAGAGCTCCTCCTCAGAGCTCCTCCTCCTGCTCCTTCTCAGAGGTCACAGCCTGGTGAGCTGACATCAGTGGGAGAAGGAGGAGCTGTACAGGAGCACAAAGATGGAGGCAGCCTGCAGCTCAGACAAGTCACATGTTGTTTTTTGAAATGCATCCAAACCAAAGCCCAACCCCTGTGACTACCCCAGGTTTTGTCAGGGTGCAAGAGTAAGTTATAACGCACAATTATTTTGTAATGCAAATGCTTACAGAAGGCAGAGAGGCATCTTTGCACTGCAGGTGTCATGGGCTTTTACAACCTGTCTTAAGTGAAAATGAGGTCCCTGGTGACAGGTTCCCTTTAAGATCTAAACAAATTGAACTGAGGCTTAAAGTGGTGTAGTAAACCTACATGGAAGGATATATATACGCTGTTCATAGGATTCTGCTTTTAATGTATTGTGAGCAATTTAATATTACTACTATCTCTCCCTTTGAACGGCTCATTACATCAGCTTATACGCAAGTTATTAAGTTTTCCCATTTTTTGGGGGTAATATTAGGTGCCTCGGCTTATATTCGGGTCTGCTTATACTCGAGTATATATGGTACATCTAAACATCATTTACTAGATATAAAGAGGAAAGCTGTGCTTCCAGTACCATATTTTATAATGGAGCTTCCTATAAGTCAAGAGTTATAAGACTTTTGAGAAGCCATGTAAGTAGGGAAGAGTGGACCCAAACAGCAAAGTTTGGGTTCATACCAACCTTTGCTGGTTTGGGTCCCCTGGACCAGACCTGGACTTCTTTAGAGGTTTGGGTTTGGGTCCTGCAGAAATCCCCCAAATTCGTTGGTGATATTTAAATTGATCTGGTGCATGTGCGAGCATTTTGGGGAGAATCGTCGCTCCCCAATGACATCATGGGAGTACTCATCCTCCCCAAAATGATGGTGCATAGGTGTTGCATTGATTTACATAACATTTAAACAGTTAACACCCACGATGGGTGCAGGCACTGTGTGTAACTGGGGCTGATGTCCTTATCCAGTATCGTTTAACAGGCCCGAACAGGATTTTTAAGTTCAGGTCTGACCGAACTTGGATTAATTTAGTGAGAGTACGTACATGTAGTCAGGGGGGATTTTTGTAAGTTTGCATTGCCTAATAGGGAACTTACATACAAAAGGTGGTCACTGGAGGCAGCGTTTTCTTTTTTTATCATCCAGGGAAAATTATTTGCCTATTCCTATTGTCTCTCCCAGGAAACATTTTCCCTCTCTGCAAAAACTGCAGAAAAAGCATTTACTCTTTAACAGGTCATAAAATACAATCAGTCTTCAAGTGCAAATCACATCAGGCATTACAATGTCTCTACTTCATCTACGAGCGACTAGGAAACAACATAAAGTAGAGGAGTTCTCCCTGGTATAATTACCCAGAGCTTACACTGGATAATTATAGTATGAGGAGTGAAAACACGGAGCAGCCGCCTCCAGCAGGGAAGGGTTATTATGATTTTTACACTGCCTGCTGGTAAATGGAAGCAATCCTGGATTTATAACGTAGTCCTATGTCACGTATACTGAGCATCACCGATCCAGTAATACAAGATCTGCCTAGCCCCTCTGTGGGTAACCACACTAAAACAATGCTGCGAGTCATAAACAACCATCACGTACATTACACACACATACTGTACATAAGAGGAGGTTTGCATACCTAAATTTGTATATAAATGTAATTTTGTCTCAGTGACAATTGGATCAATAAAACTTGATTACAGACTCCTTACAGCTGATCATTGCAGTCTGGGAGTAAAGTAAAGCATTCAGAGAGCTTTACCATAGGTAACAGTAGGCAGTGAGGTCCGTCTGTAACTAGGGGTCGTCTGTAAGTCGGTTATCCTTAAGTAGGGGACCGCCTGTATAAGGCATGAAGAAAATAATAGATTCATGGGAGGATATATCATTGCAATTGTGTTAAAATGTCTCAAACTTTATCTTGACTACTAAACTTAAGTCACTGGATTATCATGTAAATCCAGATGGGGTGGACAGATTTAAGTTTGCCTGTTTGAAAACTCACAAATTTAGGCCCAAAATCAGTCCGATCCCCGAGAGCCCCAGATAAAAGTTTGGAAGTTATTTGTTAAATGGTAAAATCACTCCAGACATTAACACCTTGTGGCAGATTTATCAAGCTGTATCAAAGTCAGAATATTTCTAGTTGCCTATGGCAACCAATCACAGCTCCCCTTTAAAATATTCATGAGCACTGGTAAAATGAAAGTTGAGCTGTGATTGGTCTGCCACGGGCAACTAGAAATATTCTGCCCCCTTGTGTTGCACACTTATCAAGCTGCCTAAGCCCCTATTAGAAATCTGACGTGCAAATGACATGTAAAGAACTGCTAAGTCACTCTAAAAAACTGGAGTAAGATATCTGAGATCATACTTCACGTCACTGTTAATATAACTGAGATTCACATACTGTATACTGTAGCTTAGAAAGCAAAGAAACAAACACAATGATGGATGTTGTAGAACTGTACATAAAGTCATCACTCAAGTCAAATTCTTACATTACTTATTAGAGGTAAAGAATTACATGAAATTTGTGAGTGTTTACTGAACAGTATCTCATCTCACCTGACTTACTTCAGCCAAACTCCTAACAGTAGAAGATTCTGCTCCATTGACCTTCTGCTGAGGGACATCTAAAGATTTCCTAAATGTCAAGTCATTTTCGGTGTAAGGTGGTAAGCAAGCTGTGTAACAAGGTTCCTGGTGATCTGGTGGAGCCATCCGCACCTCCATGTATTTTAAGGTTCCATCTGTGTTCAGGTAAAGGGTTGGTTTGTACTGGTCTATATAATGACTAGAATGGGATCTGGATGTGAAGCAGGAGCCACAATCGCTGCCATAAGTGTCTTTTCTAAGGCATCGTACAATCAATATAGTAAAAGTTACAAGAGAAACCACACTGATCGCCACAAGAGAAATAATAAGATACAAAGTCATGTCTGCAGTGGGCTTCACAGTGGTCAAAAAGTCCTGAGGTCTGGGATTAGACTGCACAGCATTCTCCATAATATTCACAAGCAAAGTGACTGTGGAAGTCAGAGAAGGTTCCCCATGGTCCCTGACTACAACCACCAGTCTCTGCTCCGTGTTATCTGTCTCATGTAAACCTCGTAGAGTCCTGACCTCTCCTGTGTATTCAGAGATGTGGAATAAAGCAGGACTGGCAGACTGAAGCAGACTATAGAGGAGCCAGGCATTGTGCCCCGAATCTACATCCACTGCAGACACCTTACTGACTAGATACCCCGCAGCAGCAGATCTGGGAATGGTCTCCTGAGCCGTGGTCTCCCCTGTATTCTCTGGGTATAAGATAGTGGGAGAGTTGTCATTGGTATCCAGAATAAATATGAAGACAGACACATTGGAGGATAATTTTGGAGATCCAGAATCTTCCACTCTCGCTGTGATGTGCAGAACCTGGAATTGTTCATAGTCAAAAGACCTTTGTGCATAAATGTTCCCGGTTTCGGAGTTAATGTAGACAAATGAAGAGACAGGAGAACCATGGATGTGGCTCTCAGCGATGGAGTAGATGAGGTTTGCATTAGCTCCCTCATCCGGATCTCCAGCAGATACTGTACATAACAGTCTGCCCGCCTCATTGTTCTCTGCTATGAAGGCATTGTAGACATTGTGTAGAAATGCTGGAGGATTATCATTAACATCCGAGATATTAAGGCTGATTGTAATGTGGCTGCTGAGAGATGGAGACCCCAGATCAGAGGCCGTCAGTGTAATAGTATATTGTGAGAGCTTCTCCCTGTCCAGAGGTCCACTAGTGACCAGAGCATAACGCTGAGACATGGGCTGGCATGTAAAGGGTAAACCTGGGGACACTTCTAGTCTAATCTCTCCGTTCTTACCAGAATCTTTATCCTTTACTGTAATAAGCCCAACAACCGTGCCTAAGGGGGCGTCTTCTGGAACTGCATTATTTTTAGATATAAAACTAATTTCAGGTTTGTTATCGTTTACATCTTCTATTTCCACCTGGACAACACATCGTCCTTCTAATTGAGGAGAACCTTTATCAACGGCTCGGACAGAGAGCTCATAAAATTTGGCATCTTCATAATCCACAGTTCCTTTTATGAATATTTCTCCAGTTTGAGGATTTAAATCAAATATCTGCTTTTCTGACTCTAAGGTATGATGGTTAAAAGAATATAATATTTCTCCATTGGGTCCCTCATCTAGATCTGTAGCATTTAGTCTTATCAACACTGTTTTCAGAGGAGCATTTTCTGACAACTTCACTTTATATCTTGACTGATGAAACACGGGAGCATTATCATTAATATCTAGAACAATGACTGTTATCTGTGTGGATCCGGATCTTGCTGGTTCTCCCCCATCTATAGCAGTGAGGATCAACTTGTGCTCTGCGATCTCTTCTCTATCCAGAGATTTTTGTAAAACTAGTTCAGGAATTAGAGTCCCATCCTTACGGGTTGTAACAGACAATGAAAAATATGTATTTGTATTTAGATTATATTGCCTAATATCGTTAACACCGACATCTGCATCCTTTGCAATCTGTAGCTGGAATTGTACACCAGGATTTGTGAATATTTCTGTAATCTTTAGAATCTGATTAGTGCTGGTAAAAATAGGTGAATTATCATTAATATCCAAAACCTCTATCTCCAGGCTGTGCAGCTCCAGAGGATTCTCAGCCACAACCTCTAAATGCAGCAAACAGCTCAGGCTGGATCCACACAGACGCTCCCTATCAATCCTCTCATATACAACCAGAGCTCCATTCTTCTGCTCTATAGAGAACAATCTGCTGCTTCCTTCTGACCCCAAACTCAGTCTCCTTCTATTAATATCAGCCAGATTTACCCCCAGATCCTGAGCCACATTCCCCACCACAGTCCCTGGATGAGACTCCTCCGCAATAGAATAACGAAGCTGCCCAGAGACCCAGCCCCAGCTACAAAGGAGAAGGGAGAAAGCTACTTGCCATTTCCAAGCCCATAGAAACCTTTGATTGTCCATATCTCAAATCCTTCTGATGAAAATGTATAAAATACACATCCTTTTTATAATCCAAGATAGATTGTTGCTTCAAGAACAAAAAATTCCAGGAAAATATGTTCCTTTTGTTGCCTCAGAGAAATCCATAGCGTTTACATCTGAGCAGCAGCTCTTCTTTGTGTGAGAAGAAAGATGGGAGGGTGAATCACTGAGCCAGGGGGAGGAGAGCGTAGAGCTGACATGAGCAGATCCACTAATGTTACCAAATACTGGATAGGAGGGCTGGGGCTCCCTCTTCTGGAAAAACTTGATTATTGCACTTAAAATTTACGTATTTTCTGATTACGTTATAGTATTTAAATGTTTTACTAATCAGGTTTATTAAATGAACTATAAAGTTAGATGATGTTACAAGGTAAAGAAATCTATATATTATATTGGTAATAATGCCACATTGACTTCAAAATCCAGTGCGTCTAATGAAATAATCTAAGATGAGTTGAGAAGGGATGCCAAACATCACACATGTAAATTTATTGGCATATAGATGTACAGTAGTTCCTCATAGAATACATTTATCATGGTGGGACTTTTTAAACACATATTTACTATGATCTGCATTGCTATAACTTATATTATGAATTTAATCCTAAGACTTCTGTCCTAAGATGTTGCTACATTTTCCACGTGCTTGATTTTCTGATGAAAAAAGAGAAACTGGATAACAATGGAGTGCTGCTGCTCCTTCCACTACTGCTCCATTTTCCACATCACTTGTTTGATATTTAAATAATTTTTTGTCTATATATAAAGATTGATCACTGCATCTTTCATTTTTTCACTAATGTACTGAGACTCATATGAAAAAATGTAAATGGTTCATTAAGATGGCAATTAATCTCAACTGTACGGTACCAAACATCAACACACTCAGGTTGCCAAGAATTTAGTTATTCTTGTACAGGCCAATGGAATGCAAAAAATAATCTAAGAGGCTTTTCATTTTCATATGTCTAAAATATTTTGTCTATAATTTTTGCTGATTTTACCAAAAAATGGAAAAGATAAGCTTGGCAACCCTGAATCTTTACAATGGTTACAATAGTAGTGATTTATCCAAGATTAGTAGAAGAAAAATGTAATAACCTTTTGTCCTACTGAGCTGCAAATAGCAAAGTTAAATAACATCTATGCAAAAGTTATGAGAAAGAAATAATATTATAGCTGATACCAGCGATGCTGAAAACACAACCACACCTGAAATACTATTCTGCTTAGACACAGAAGGGGATATTTATCAGGGCTTCTATGTCAGAAAACTGTTGCAGAAGCACTGAAATAATCGCAATTCCTAGTGAACCTCCAGCAATTGTGATTATTTCTCCTTTGCTCCCTGTTCATGTCAAAGGGGAGTGAATGGAAGTGAAGCCCGAGGGGGAGTGCGCCACTGCGGGTTCCTGACGCACATCTTTGCATCCACTGCAGCAGGCAAACTTTTACCGGCACAAGTTTATCTGCCCCACATGTTTCTATGCCAAATAGGTCTTGGCGTAGAAATAAAATCTGCGCAATTCGGCAGGCAGATACATAAAGAAGGAGGAGCCTCAATATTCACTGGTGCACGAGTGCTGGCGTATAATATATACTCCCCAGAGTTTTCTTATAATAAACCTGATATACAGTTTCTAGAGTGTGTGTGTCGCACAGTCATCAGACTTGATTCTCCTCCAAAACAGCTGCACATTTATGTTACTCCAATAGAAGTAATAACCTTATAAAGAAGCTGTCAGCACCTGCTTGAATCAGGATGTTAAAAAGTTGGGCCTTGTTATATCATACTGAAAAAGTTCTCTCATTTTGTATAGACACACTGTTATTGCCAGGAGCGTAACTTGAGGGGGTGCAGAGGGTGTGGTGGCAACTGGGCCCAAGAGGTTTAGGGGGCCCTTATGGTGTAACTTTCCCATATGAGAAGACTATTACTATAAACCATACATTATAGTCGGGGGCCTGGCACAGACTTTGCACTGGGGCCCATCAACTTCAAGTTACGCCACTGGTTATTGCCATAGTGCAAAGAAATAATACTGTAATTCAGTTTGCCAACCTAGTAATACTTACATTAAGGGCCCTCCAAAAAAAATATAATTTGATTGGACAGAAGAGCATCCACCCTAAGCCTACAGCAGCTAATACAGGTGTAGGCTTCAGTAAATTGTAGGTTGGATCTACTTTATAAGCCTGAAACAGCTGGACATCAGTCTGATAGGTTGTTAACACATAAAAGGAAAGTACAGGCGGTCCCCTACTTAAGAACACCCGACTTAAATACGAAACCTAGTTACAGACAGACCTCTGGTAATTGGTAATTTACTGTACTTTAGCCTTAGATTACAATAAACAGCTATAACAGTTATCACATGTGTCTGTAATGAAGCTTTATTATTAATCCTGGTTCTTATGAAAATCCAACATTTTTAAAATCCAATTGTCACAGAGACCAAAAACTTTGTCTGGACTTAAAATTATAAAATATACTGTTCCGACTTACATACAAATTCAACTTAAGAAAAAAACTACAGAATCTTGTACATAACCCAGGGACTGCCTGTATTAACAAAACTAAAACATTATAAATTTGACACCCAAATTAAGACAAAAATATTATTATAGTGTAAAGTACAGCTTGAGGGGTTGTCTCATTGCAATATTAATGCCTGATTGTGACCGTTTCTCCATAAACTAGAGCTGGCAAGCGGCAGCTCTTGCTCCTGGACACCTGCTATATCCATATAATACATCACAAGACAGTTGAATGACAGCATCAATTATAATATCTGTCTATGCAGCTGCACAAGACACCAGTAGCCATGATCATTTCCAATGCCCAAAAAATCAGTTTCGCAGGAGTTACAGAGGCAGGGGGCATCAAATAGCTGAGCACAATAAAATGGCTATAGAAGATGAAATCACTGTAATGAAAACATTCGGGTAACTCATTTTTTATAAAATCACTAGTTACATGGTAAACCAGTATAAAACAGCAATAATTGGTTTTCTTATAAAGAGTTAACTGGGAAATCTTATACATGTTGGAAAAGTTACAAACCTGCCCCAATACTTTGTGGTTGTGGTATATAATTTTAGGATAACAGACCAACGACACAGTGCACTTGCTTGGTGGAAAAGAATATTATGGCTTCTTTTGGCATTGTAACAATAACAGATACTCAGTTATGTATTTGAAACACAAAGAAACCAAAGAACCATTGTACAACAATGTTGGTTTAATCTGAATTGTTTCCGGAAATCCCACTATTACTTTACTAAACGCCTTGTAATAAAAGGGAAGTTTTATGAATTGCTTTTTACATAATCTTTCAAAAACAATACTATCATTTAAATTATTTTGCCAACTTTTGACTAAC
Source organism: Engystomops pustulosus (assembly GCF_040894005.1). NCBI lineage: Eukaryota > Metazoa > Chordata > Amphibia > Anura > Leptodactylidae > Engystomops > Engystomops pustulosus. The sequence goes on from NC_092414.1 coordinate 35,722,640, forward strand.
AAATAGCAAAAACATATTTCTTACAATATTGTACGGCATTATCTCACCTGGTTTACTTCATTGAACCAGTCTGAATTAGATAATGGTGCTACCTCTTTGTCCCCTTCAGTAACTGGTTTTGTTAACGTCAGATCTGAAATGTTTGTTGGGGGGAAACAAGCTGAATAACAGGGAGCAGTAATTTCTGGTGGAGCCATCCGCACCTCCATGTACTTTAATGTCCCATCTGTGTTCAGGTAAAGGGTTGGTTTGTACTGATCCATATAGGTTGTAGAAAGTGATCTGTCAGTAAAGCAGAATCCACACCCAGAATCATAATTCTTCCTAAGGCACCGCACAAGTAATATAGTAAATGTGACCAGGAAAACTGCACTGATGGCCACAAGGGAGACAATCAGATAGAGAGTCAGGTCTGGAGTAGATTTGGCATTTGTGAGAAAGTCTTGAGATTTTGGATTTTCCAGAACCACAGTGTCTAATATATTGACAATGATAGTGGTTGTAGTAGTCAGAGAAGGTTCCCCATGGTCCCTGACTACAATCACCAGTCTCTGCTCCGTGTTATCTGTCTCATGTAAACCTCGCAGAGTCCTGACCTCTCCTGTGTATTCAGAGACGTGGAATAAAGCAGGACTGGCAGACTGAAGCAGACTATAGAGGAGCCAGGCATTGTGCCCCGAATCTACATCCACTGCAGACACCTTACTGACTAGATACCCCGCAGCAGCAGATCTGGGAATGGTCTCCTGAGCCGTGGTCTCCCCTGTATTCTCTGGGTATAAGATAGTGGGAGAGTTGTCATTGGTATCCAGAATAAATATGAAGACAGACACATTGGAGGATAATTTTGGAGATCCAGAATCTTCCACTCTCGCTGTGATGTGCAGAACCTGGAATTGTTCATAGTCAAAAGACCTTTGGGCATAAATGTTCCCAGTTTCGGAGTTAATGTAGACAAATGAAGAGACGGGAGAACCATGGATGTGGCTCTCAGCGATGGAGTAGATGAGGTTTGCATTAGCTCCCTCATCCGGATCTCCAGCAGATACTGTACATAACAGTCTGCCCACCTCATTGTTCTCTGCTATGAAGGCATTGTAGACATTGTGTAGAAATGCTGGAGGATTATCATTAACATCAGAGATATTAAGGCTGATTGTAATGTGGCTGCTGAGAGATGGAGACCCCAGATCAGAGGCCGTCAGTGTAATAGTATATTGTGAGAGCTTCTCCCTGTCCAGAGGTCCACTAGTGACCAGAGCATAACGCTGAGACATGGGCTGGCATGTAAAGGGTAAACCTGGGGACACATCTAGTCTAATCTCTCCATTCTTACCAGAATCCTTATCTCTGACTGTGATGAATCCAACCACAGTTCCTATGGGGGAATTTTCTGGAACTACATTTTTTTTGGAGTTAAAGCTGATTTCTGGTGTATTATCATTAACATCTTCTACTTCCACCTTTACTACACATCTCCCTTCTAATTTTGGTGACCCTTTGTCTATTGCCTTGACAAATAATTCATAGGATTTTGACATTTCATAATCTACTTCTTTTTTTAAATATATTTCACCAGTTTGTGAATTTATTTCAAATATTGTCTTTGTAGAATCCAGTGTTAATTGATCAAATGAATATAAAATATCACCGTTAGCACCATCATCCAAGTCTGTGGCATTTAATTTTATGATGGTTGCTTTCAATGGGCTATTTTCTGGAATGCTTATTTTATAATTTGGCTGATCAAACACGGGGGCATTGTCATTGATATCTAATACAATGACTGTTATGTGTGTGGATCCGGATCTGGCCGGTTCTCCCCCATCTATAGCCGTGAGGATCAGCTTGTGCTCTGCTATATCCTCCCTGTCTAGAGTCTTTTCCAATACTAATTCAGCAATGAGGGTCCCATCATTGCGCTTTGCTATGGATAATGAAAAAAAAGGATTTGGTGTCAATTTATACTGACTAACACCATTTATACCCACATCCTGGTCCTGTGCTGTTGGTAAAGAAAAATGAACCCCAGGAATTGACACCAGCTCTGTAATCTTAATAATTTGATCTATAGTAGTAAAAATTGGTGAATTATCATTAATATCCAAAACCTCTATCTCCAGGCTGTGCAGCTCCAGAGGATTCTCAGCCACAACCTCTAAATGCAGCAAACAGCTCAGGCTGGATCCACACAGACGCTCCCTATCAATCCTCTCATATACAACCAGAGCTCCATTCTTCTGCTCTATAGAGAACAATCTGCTGCTTCCTTCTGACCCCAAACTCAGTCTCCTTCTATTAATATCAGGCAGATTCACCCCCAGATCCTGAGCCACATTCCCCACCACAGTCCCTGGATGAGACTCCTCCGCAATAGAATAACGCAGCTGCCCAGAGACCCAGCCCCAGCTACAAAGGAGAAGGGAGAAAGCTACTTGCCATTTCCAAGCCTTTACAAAGCTCTGATTGTCCATATCTTAAATCCTTCTTCTAAAATGTGTAGCAAATAATCATCATCCCATCAATCCAGGTATGAAAAGAGCAAAAATATAAATCCTATGGAAGGGGAAATCCTGGTTTTCCTGCATTGAAATCAGCCACAGCGATCTCATCGGAGCAGCAGCTCTTCTTTGTGTGAGAAAAAAAGATGGGAGGGTGAATCACTGAGCCAGGGGGAGGAGAGCGCAGAGCTGACATGAGCAGATCTCCTAACAGGAATCTGGATGACGTGTCTGCCCTCTTCTGGCAATTCATGATAACTACATAATCTGTGGTACAGTAGTGTATTGCAATGGACCTTAACCCGATTAAATAATTTTTTCTAGCTTTTTGTAAAGTTTAGGAAACCATGAAGACAAGTTATAATTTTTCTTCATATGCCATAAATTGTTGTAAATTGAAGAAAATGTTATTTGATATTGAGAGGATAAGGATGGGGTTTAAATGCCAAAATTAGAACCAGAAAATAAATAACAACACTAATTACAAAATATATAATCCTCTATCCCATACTTTATCCCATCCCATCTATCCTATACTTTAAATGCAATAGAAATTATCGGCCAGATCTAAAGCATTAAAAGTCAGCTAAGTGCTTTAATATAATAATAATCTTTATTTATATAGCGCCATCAAATTCCGTAGCGCTTTACAAATCATAGGGGACATATACAACTATATTACATTACAAAGAACAAACAGTCATATGGAACAATAGGATTGAGGGCCCTGCTCACAAGAGCTTACAGTGATTGAATTGGTTTTTAGTAGTGACTTCACGTTATGGATATCATTAAGGCAGGGAGTAGTAACTGATGAGGGATGTCACTCGCTCTACCTGACCAGTCCAGTTACAAAAACTAAACTGTGTTCACATCTTACTCACTCCATGTCATAACTGGAGCTTTGCAATCCCTGATATTTTATGTGAACCTTGATTGATGACTGTATTTTCTAACTTATTTGTAACAAAATATAAACCATGGAAATATCCATAGTATTAACTTAACAGGAAATAAATTAATATGTACAACTGTGTCAGATCTTAATCCTAACAACTATGGGTGATCCATATTAATAATACTAACATTTACCTATTATACCTATTTATCCTTCCTTCCTTAAATTTTTGGTTTAATACTACATTAACTTTCTAGAAATGCCACAAGCTGTGATAAAGGATGGCAGTCTATATAGCTCTTCTTACAACATCTTCATAAAAGATGGGTCTCCAGCAATGTTAAAGATGCTTTGCTGTACAGTATATATTATTGTATTATTTTACTGTACATTTTTATCAATAAAAGTTTGAAATACAAGAGATAAAGAGTAGAAAAGTGTAATTACACAAATCTTGGTTCTCAGTACATTCATCAATGTCCAGCAAATATAAGAGGATACAGTTCGTTTTCTAAGAAACACTATTGCAATGGGCAAAGGACATCACATACAAGTACTGTATATACAGCATGAGGGTAGAGCCCAACAATCAAATTATTATTTTAGAAGGGAGAGGGCAATGTCCAATGGTTCCCCATTATGGTTGGGTTGTTGTATATTCTTGTAGTAAAGAAATAGACACAGTATTTAAGTAAAATAATTCACTTATATTTAGCCTAATAACAACAGGAGTACAGACAGTCTCTGACTTAAAGGGTATCTACTACCAGGATGAAGGATTGTATGGAAATGAGCCTAAGGGCCTTCAGATTACATTAAAACCTATGGAGCCTGGAGCCCCTCAGACTCATTTGCATAACTCATTCATCCTGGTGGTAGATGCGCTTTAAGAACAACTTTCTTACAGACGACTCCTCTTTGCTCACAGTGACCTCTGGAGAAGCTCTCTGGATGCTGATAATTTCCTATATTTTAGCACCAAGCTGCAATGGTCAACACATAAGTTATTAACGGTGTTTGCAATGAAGCAAATAATTGTTAATCTTTGTTCCCGAAACAGCAAAATATTACAAAAAATTCAGCTGTCACAGAGGCAAAAAAATACTTTGTCTGGAGTTAGACTTAAGACATATATCTGTTCTGACTTACATACAAAGTAAATTCAAGAACAAACCAACAGAACCTTGTTTATAACCTGGAGACTGCCTGTAATAGGTTTACTGCAACTGTTCTTCGCATTAATATATATTATATATAAGGTGCCTCAGCTTCAGGATTGATATATACTGTTAAACTCTATAAACAAAGCCTGTGTAGCGGTACACAGAGACCCCACTGGTCTACATTATATAATTATATAGTCACTGTTGGACTTGGCCAACTAGAAACATTTTTCTAAAGGCTCATTATCTATAAACTCCTGGTAAGTAGACCTAAGTATTCTCCAAATTAGGTTATCTTCTGGTAGTCAGGAGTCCAGTATTAGGTTCAACTTGGAGTCCACTGGAGGATTCTCTGCTGCTTTTGTAGGTCAGTCTGAGACTGTATATAGTTATTATTTACATTTTTGATGCAGTAGTAGGATTAAGAAAGCTATGTATGGCTGGGGATGGGGCTATAAAAACAATAAACATCTTATACTTACCTCTCTCCTCATTCCCATTGTTTTGTGGTGCTGGGCCTCTTTTTGTTATCAAAGGCTGATGTTGCCATCCTGACCACTGCTGCCCTGCTGCTACAGCCTGAAACTAATGCTGTAGCACAGTGATTTTCAACTTTTTTTGAGCCGCGGCACACTTTTTATACTTAGAAAATCCTGGGTCACACCACCAACCAAAATAGCACAAAATGACACTAAAACAGTCATGTTATACATATTAAACACAAAAGGGATATCCTGGCAGGAATGGTGGAAAGACACACACGAAGCTCTTCCTCAACAGTTCTCAGTTTCTCCCTGTTTTTAGTATATGGTGCTGATTATTATGTGGCTCATATACTGCAAAATAAAGGGGTACAATGAGAAGTACTATGGCCATGAGGCCAGAGTACAAGTGCCAGCTCGTATACTCAGCATATGAGTTGGTACTTGTAGTATCCCAGCCTCATGACTATAGTATTTTACATTTTACATTTCTCATTGTTATATGCAGTATACTGCTGGAGTACTAAAAGTAGCAGCTCATATGCTGAGTATTCTGCCAACAGTTCATATAATCAGGCAAAAGCTCATATAGTTAGCATTATTGGTGGGCATTACCTTGGCATTATTGGTGGGCAAATGCGAGAGTCTCTCTGCTCTCAGGATGATGCGCCGGCCTCGGTGACGTCATTTTGTCGCACGAAGTTCAAAGCTTGTGCATGTGTTATTGTACACGTCTCCTACATTGTAAGAAGCTGTGGCTGCGCATCGCTGCCGTTGCCGGGAAACAAAACACAGGGGGCACCATAGTTTGGGGAACTTTCCCCGCGGCACACCCGACCATGTGTCGCGGCACACTAGTGTGCCACGGCACACTGGTTGAAAATCACTGCTGTAGCAGATTAAGAGGAAGTTACCTTATTTAAAATTACACTGGCCAGGGGTGGACTAAAATTGACATAGGCCCTGAGCTTTATGAATATTATACCCGCTACATGTCCAGAATTCACTTCCTACGTATGATACTAGAATCAAGTTACTTGGGAAATGAGAATGCATCCTTTCTGGCTGCGTTCAATCTGCGGTTTTAGGACCTTTTGGCCTTCAGATATACATATGTATTGAGAGCAGGAACACATGTTAAAGTATTTCATTGTTTGAAGGTCCTTCTCAGGATAAATTTTGGTGGGAGGTCTCGGTGGCCACGGGCTTCCCAAACCACCTATAATATAATCCATTACTGATGTAGGCACAGTTTTCCTTTCTTAAGCTAGAAAACTTATCTGCATATACTTTACCAAGGGTCCCCAGTGGACAATATATTGATAAAGCATTTGCCAAAACATTGCACAGATTTTATGCCACATAAAATGAGAGGCATGTGGTGGAATGGTAAAGACGCTTAGATTTATATAATTATATGATACAGTATGTGATAGTATATATCATTAATTGACAAAAAAGGTTACTGTTCTGTCGATTACCCCTAAATCTATGGACACCAAAGAAGAGAGCCAACACGTGATCTAGATCCTTCCACAACATATTTTCCCTATAATTCGAAGTCATACACTGAGTATTTCAGGAAAAATGAAATATGAACAACAGATGATATAAATATGTGCATAAAAGATATATACTAATACATACTGCAGTTTAGGTTCTGTATGAATTAAACGATAATGAAACAATCTTCTTAATATGTTCCTTAATATCTAATCCTGTTTTAACTAAAAAAACATAAATGGAGAAAAAGCTGTTCACAAATATAGGCGTAAACAGATATATAGATATATCCATAAGCCTAGTACAGGTCCTGGGTAGGTATGATGTGCAGCCTTTTTAATAGCATTAAGGATTGCAGTAAGTAACAATACAGAAGGATTAGACATAATATGTATGTCTTGATCTATGTCTAGATCTGACAGTTATAAAATAATAATCTATTCATACGGAAGATCCATATCTAGAATACGTAACCTACAGAACAACGAAAATAACAAAGCATTAAATATTGCAGGAACAGTATCAAAGAGAAAGTTTTATACTAAACCACCATAATAGAAATGTGATGAAATAAAAAAGCAAAACACTGTTATATTGTATCCTCACCTGATTAGGCTCTTTACAACATTCTGAGGAGTCTGTGGAAGGATGAGGTTCCAGAAATGGTTCTGTTAATTGAGGGATATTTTGGGTTTTGCTGAGTGTAAAACCTGGAATATCTGCTACAGGGGGAAAACAAGGCGGATAACAAGACCCTGGAGCTTCCGGTGGCGCCATCCGCACCTCCATGTACTTTAATGTCCCATCTGTGTTCAGGTAAAGGGTTGGTTTGTACTGATCCATATAAGTTGTGGAAAGTGATCTGTCAGTAAAGCAGAATCCACACCCAGAATCATAATTCTTCCTAAGGCACCGCACAAGTAATATAGTAAATGTGACCAGGAAAACTGCACTGATGGCCACAAGGGAGACAATCAGATAGAGAGTCAGGTCTGGAGTAGATTTGGCATTTGTGAGAAAGTCTTGAGATTTAGGATTTTCCAGAACCACAGTGTCTAATATATTGACAATGATAGTGGTTGTAGTAGTCAGGGAAGGTTCCCCATGATCCCTGACTACAACCACCAGTCTCTGCTCCGTGTTATCTGTCTCATGTAAACCTCGCAGAGTCCTGACCTCTCCTGTGTATTCAGAGATGTGGAATAAAGCAGGACTGGCAGACTGAAGCAGACTATAGAGGAGCCAGGCATTGTGCCCCGAATCTACATCCACTGCAGACACCTTACTGACTAGATACCCCGCAGCAGCAGATCTGGGAATGGTCTCCTGAGCCGTGGCCTCCCCTGTATTCTCTGGGTATAAGATAGTGGGAGAGTTGTCATTGGTATCCAGAATAAATATGAAGACAGACACATTGGAGGATAATTTTGGAGATCCAGAATCTTCCACCCTCGCTGTGATGTGCAGAACCTGGAATTGTTCATAGTCAAAAGACCTTTGTGCATAAATGTTCCCAGTTTCTGAGTTTATGTAGACAAATGAAGAGACGGGAGAACCATGGATGTGGCTTTCAGCGATGGAGTAGATGAGGTTTGCATTAGCTCCCTCATCCGGATCTCCAGCAGATACTGTACATAACAGTCTGCCCGCCTCATTGTTCTCTGCTATGAAGGCATTGTAGACATTGTGTAGAAATGCTGGAGGATTATCATTAACATCAGAGATATTAAGGCTGATTGTAATGTGGCTGCTGAGAAATGGAGACCCCAGATCAGAGGCCGTCAGTGTAATAGTATATTGTGAGAGCCTCTCCCTGTCCAGAGGTCCACTAGTGACCAGAGCATAACGCTGAGACATGGGCTGGCATGTAAAGGGTAAACCTGGGGACACATCTAGTCTAATCTCTCCATTCTTACCAGAATCTTTATCTCTGACTGTGATGAATCCAACCACAGTTCCTATGGGGGAATTTTCTGGAACTACATTGTTTTTGGAGTTAAAGATGATTTCTGGTGTGTTATCATTAACATCTTCTACTTCTACTTTAACTACACATCTCCCTTCTAGTTTTGGAGATCCTTTGTCTGTTGCCTTGACATATAATTCATAAGATTTTGAGATTTCATAATCCACATCTTCATTGAGATATATTTCACCAGTATTTGAATTTATATGAAATACTTTAGCTACAGAATCTAAAGTATGGTGATCAAATGAATACAGTATTTCACCATTTGCACCTTCATCCAAGTCTGTGGCATTTACTTTTATTATAGTTGTGTTTAATGCAATATTTTCTGGAATACTGATCTTATATCGTGCCTGATCAAACACGGGGGCATTGTCATTGATATCTAATACAAGGACTGTTATCTGTGTGGATCCGGATCTGGCCGGTTCTCCCCCATCTATAGCAGTGAGGATCAGCTTGTGCTCTGCTATATCCTCCCTGTCTAGAGTCTTTTCCAATACTAATTCAGCAATGAGGGTCCCGTCATTGCGATTATTTACAGATAATGAAAAATATGGATTTGGAGTAAATTTATACTGACTAACACCATTTATACCTACATCCTGGTCCTGTGCTGTTGGTAGAGGGAAATGAACCCCAGGATTTGATAGAAGCTCTATAATTCTTATCATATGGTTGTTAGTTTTAAAAACTGGTGAATTATCATTAATATCCAAAACCTCTATCTCCAGGCTGTGCAGCTCCAGAGGATTCTCAGCCACAACCTCTAAATGCAGCAAACAGCTCATGCTGGATCCACACAGACGCTCCCTATCAATCCTCTCATATACAACCAGAGCTCCATTCTTCTGCTCTATAGAGAACAATCTGCTGCTTCCTTCTGACCCCAAACTCAGTCTCCTTCTATTAATATCAGCCAGATTCACCCCCAGATCCTGAGCCACATTCCCCACCACAGTCCCTGGATGAGACTCCTCCGCAATAGAATAACGCAGCTGCCCAGAGACCCAGCCCCAGCTACAAAGGAGAAGGGAGAAAGCTACTTGCCATTTCCAAGCCTTTACAAAGCTCTGATTGTCCATATCTTAAATCCTTCTTCTAAAATGTGTAGCAAATAATCATCATCCCATCAATCCAGGTATGAAAAGCGCAAAAATATAAATCCTATGGAAGGGGAAATCCTGGTTTTCCTGCATTGAAATCATCCACAGCGATCTCATCGGAGCAGCAGCTCTTCTTTGTGTGAGAAGAAAGATGGGAGGGTGAATCACTGAGCCAGGGGGAGGAGAGCGCAGAGCTGACATGAGCAGATCTCCTAACAGGAATCTGGATGACGTGTCTGCCCTCTTCTGGTCAATATTAATAAATACAACTAATATGCTTGTCGTGAAAAAACAACATTTTTCATCCTTTATGATGAATCCTTTTGTTTTTCCAATAATGTTGCCAGTAAGTACATTAATTAAGTTAAGTAAATACATTAATAAAGTAAAACCAGGTACCCTGTTTCCCCTAAAATAAGACATCCCCCTAAAGTAAGACCTAGTACAATTTTGTTCAGAATTAGAAATATAAGGCCTCCCCTGAAAATAAGACCTAGCTGCTGCCATTGCAGCAGCTCCCCCCATGCCACACATTAGTATTAGGAAATCTTTTTGATGCTGCAGAAGGTTGTGACGTGGGGAAGAATTCATGAAATTAAATTACTGGCTGTTGTGCTGCAAATGTGATACCAGGAGCTACCAGGATAAGAAGGGTCATTTATAGAAAGTGTTTTTACTAAACATGAGAGATTGGGGCCAATGATTCTAATAGAAATGGAGTCACAAGAAATACAGCATGAAATTCAGAGTTTGGAGAGTTATAAGGATGTTAGAAAAGTTGATCTTTTGTTCAACGATAAATGTAAATTCTTGTTCATGGAAAAATAAGAGATTGCCTGAAAATAAGACCTAGTGCCTCTTTAGGAGCAAAAATTAATATAAGACACTGTCTTATTTTCAAGGAAACAGGGTAATATCAGAAATAGTAGGATTGGTCCTATAAATCAGAGAATTTATATGTTTGTTTGAAAACTTCAAAAGTAAATGAGTAAAAAATATGGATTCAGAAAAATGTTATATTTGGTGATAATTTTACATAAGTGAATGTGAAAAACAGGACGTGGGAGAGAATATTGAAAATGGAGAAATAATCAATGAGTATGATCTTTCTTATGTAAGTAAACCTACGTGTCAGAAATTTTGGATCAGGTTCACTGTTTAGATGTTTATAAGTTAGAGTCCAGCGTCCTACAGTGCATGTAAATGGTATGATAGTATTGTACTAGATAGTAGGAAACATCTACATTTGTGTTAGAAAATTTTAATGACTTTGTCAATAATCCATATACAATAGTATCACACAGATCCATGTTTTAGAAGGATTTGGTTCTTGGTAAGCAACCATATAGGAAAAGGCAATGTGATAGATATTTGAGAAAAACTTAATATTTCTGGGTCCCAGTACAACAAAGGTCACAGGAGCGATTTTACAACAACCCATGAATTAGTTTAAATTTCTTTCAGTTACCAAATATAAGAGTTATCTACATAGGAAATACAGCGACCCAATATACTAGGTATCAGAAGCAAATTATTGACACCGAACTCCTTGGATTGGTCAGTCCATCCAGGGTCAGGGCCATACTGTACATTAAGCTATGGCAATATGGAGCATTTATGCTGCTACTATCTTTTATGTATTTTGATTTCTTCGACTTTAAACTTGAGATTTTGATTCCCTTATTTCACTAAATCCATGTATAGAATAACCTTTTTATGCAGAAAGCCATGATGACTATATATATATATATATATATATATATGTTGGATATGCCCCTTAGCTAGGTAGACCTTGAGCCCGTAAATGATCAGTGCATGGCAAAGGCCCATTACTGTATAAACATGTATTCCTGTCTATCAGAGCCATATATTCAAGGCAAGAGACTACTAGTAGTATAATAACAAACCTCCATGGACAAGAACAGTCAAAGACAAGCCTAAAAAGCAAACTACAACCAAAAAAAGGTAGAATTGGCTACAGCTCTGGTATCAGTTAATTGGTGGTAATATTTGCATAATGGATTTTACAGATGGGCCCTGGGCACCCCAATATTATAGGCTGAATTGCAGGAAATGCCCTAAAGATGTTTTCACTTTTTATAACTAAGAATTTTCACGAAAACAATCAAATTAAGAAAACATTCAATAGAACATTGAGAGATTAGAATACAATCCTCAGCAATTCTTCATTTTAAAATTCTTCATTGAGCTAATGTGTGGCTATATATACATATATTTGCAAAACCGAAAATGGCAGTGTTCCACGTTTCAGTTGAAAACTCTGTGTACTAGTTTATTCACAGGTGACCATCACAGCACAACGTTTTGGCTCCTGTAGGTTGGAGCCTTTCTTAAGCAAATACAAAGTGCACACAGGATGATATATATGACACATATGATATATGATATGTAAATAATAATATCATAGGATAATACCATGCTTAAATCATATAACATATAGTTATATGCACAGGGTGAGTAATATACGTAGTTCAGTGTAAACACCCTATAGGCTCACCAATACTGGGTCCAGAAGCAGTTAAATCATAAATCTATAAGAAACTAAAGAATTACTAGTTTCTCTGCACATGTTAATGGCATTTCTGGTGCTCCTCATGCCTGATACACAGGAGCACTCTGCACTGATTAAGAGAATATGTCTCGTTGTACTATATGATGCAGAGTCCTGGCAGGGCTTGCAGGAAGAGACAGACTTAAATAGTTTTCTCGGAAATGGCCAGAGCCAATTAACGCCGCACTGGCCCTTTAAATCTTCAGAAGCCGGCGCGCGCACCCTAGGAGCCGGGAACGATCACGCGGCTGAGGAGGACAGAGCAGGAGCCGGTAGCGGTAAGATATGTGGACAACACACTACCGGGGGGAGAGGAGAACGGGTGTACATGCACCTTGTGCATGCTTTCCTTATAAAATATAAAATAATATTCATTTGTGAATGATGAACTATGAATTATATTGAAAACTAATAATAAATTAGCAAAATTGATCAACATTATGTTTGATTGGTCCGTTCATTACTTTAAATTATTTCTTCCAGTTTATCTTTGCATACAATATGGAAGCCAAAGGTTGATGTCCAGAAGATACTATAAAGTCAATATTAATTAAATAATTGATAAAAATAAAGTAAAGTTCTTTCCCATTTTGTGAGTCCCTATAGTCAACATACAGATATTCAATTTAACAGCATCATATAAGACATAAAAACCACACAGCATATGCCCATCCAGTAGTTATCGTAAGCACCATGTCCACGTGTACAAGCCTACAATATGTACAGTAGAAACAGATTGTTACAATGTGCATTCTATCCAACTACATGCAAGGTTACTAAATGAACTTCTGACTTCATATACTGTACATGCCAGATGCACATTTACTCTATTAGACATATGGAGAATGCTGAGCAAAACTTAAACACAATCTTATTCACACCACAACTAATAAATTAAGAAAGCTAAATTACATGTTTATGATGGATTTTCTGACCTTCCATACACACTAAAGAAATACTTGAGACATTAACCAGCAGCATCTCACCTGGTTTTCTTCATTTAACCAACTGGAATCAGAAGAAGGATTTGTATGTTCAACTACACCAGACACATGGGGATTATTTAGTGATTTAGTCAAAGTAAAATTTGGAATATCCGTAGAAGGAGGAAAACAAGGCGGATAACAAGACCCTGGAGCCTCCGGTGGAGCCATCCGCACCTCCATGTACTTTAATGTCCCATCTGTGTTCAGGTAAAGGGTTGGTTTGTACTGATCCATATAGGTTGTAGAAAGTGATCTGTCAGTAAAGCAGAATCCACACCCAGAATCATAATTCTTCCTAAGGCACCGCACAAGTAATATAGTAAATGTGACCAGGAAAACTGCACTGATGGCCACGAGGGAGACAATCAGATAGAGAGTCAGGTCCGGAGTAGATTTGGCATTTGTAAGAAAGTCTTGAGATTTAGGATTTTCCAGAACCACAGTGTCTAGTATGTTGACAATGATAGTGGTTGTAGTAGTCAGAGAAGGTTCCCCATGGTCCCTGACTACAACCACCAGTCTCTGCTCCGTGTTATCTGTCTCATGTAAACCTCGCAGAGTCCTGACCTCTCCTGTGTATTCAGAGATGTGGAATAAAGCAGGACTGGCAGACTGAAGCAGACTATAGAGGAGCCAGGCATTGTGGCCCGAATCTACATCCACTGCAGACACCTTACTGACTAGATACCCCGCAGCAGCAGATCTGGGAATGGTCTCCTGAGCCGTGGTCTCCCCTGTATTCTCTGGGTATAAGATAGTGGGAGAGTTGTCATTGGCATCCAGAATAAATATGAAAATAGACACATTGGAGGATAACTTTGGAGATCCAGAATCTTCCACTCTCGCTGTGATGTGCAGAACCTGGAATTGTTCATAGTCAAAAGACCTTTGGGCATAAATGTTCCCGATTTCGGAGTTAATGTAGACAAATGAAGAGATGGGAGAACCATGGATGTGGCTCTCAGCGATGGAGTAGATGAGGTTTGCATTAGCTCCCTCATCCGGATCTCCAGCAGATACTGTACATAACAGTCTGCCCGCCTCATTGTTCTCTGCTATGAAGGCATTGTAGACATTGTGTAGAAATGCTGGAGGATTATCATTAACATCAGAGATATTAAGGCTGATTGTAATGTGGCTGCTGAGAGATGGAGACCCCAGATCAGAGGCCGTCAGTGTAATAGTATATTGTGAGAGCTTCTCCCTGTCCAGAGGTCCACTAGTGACCAGAGCATAACGCTGAGACATGGGCTGGCATGTAAAGGGTAAACCTGGGGACACATCTAGTCTAATCTCTCCATTCTTACCAGAATCTTTATCTCTGACCGTGATGAATCCAACCACAGTTCCTATGGGGGCATTCTCAGGGACCTCATTAGTTTTAGAGGTGAAAATAATTTCTGGTGTATTATCATTAATATCTTTCACCTCAATCTGGATTACACAATGTCCTTCTAATCTAGGTGACCCTTTGTCTGTTGCTTTAATATATAATTCATAAAATTTAGACTCTTCAAAATCTAAGCTATCTATAGTCACTATGTCACCAGTATTTGCATTCAGCTTAAATAATTTCTTTGCAGAATTTAATGTATGGTGATCAAAGGAATATGAGATTTCACCATTAGCCCCATCATCTAGATCTGTAGCATTTAGCGACATCACAAGTGAGTTCACTGGGATATTTTCTGAGACACTGATCTTATAATTTGATTGATCAAACATGGGGGCATTGTCATTAATATCTAATACAATCACAGTTATCTGTGTGGACCCTGATTTAGGAGGGTCGCCCCCATCTAGAGCCGTAAGGATCAGCTTATGTTCAGCTTTTTCCTCCCTGTCTAAGCTTTTTTCTAATACTAACTCAGCAATGAGGGTCCCATCCATGCGATTCTTTATAAGGAGGGAAAAATATGGATTTGGCTTTAGCTGGTACTGATTAATACCATTTTTACCATAATCTAAATCTATTGCTGTTTCTAATTGAAATCTTACACCTGGATTAGAAAACACTTCAGTAACATTTATTATTTGATTTTCACTTAAAAATGTTGGTGAATTATCATTAATATCCAAAACCTCTATCTCCAGGCTGTGCAGCTCTAGAGGATTCTCAGCCACAACCTCTAAATGCAGCAAACAGCTCAGGCTGGATCCACACAGACGCTCCCTATCAATCCTCTCATATACAACCAGAGCTCCATTCTTCTGCTCTATAGAGAACAATCTGCTGCTTCCTTCTGACCCCAAACTCAGTCTCCTTCTATTAATATCAGGCAGATTCACCCCCAGATCCTGAGCCACATTCCCCACCACAGTCCCTGGATGAGACTCCTCCGCAATAGAATAACGCAGCTGCCCAGAGACCCAGCCCCAGCTACAAAGGAGAAGGGAGAAAGCTACTTGCCATTTCCAAGCCTTTACAAAGCTCTGATTGTCCATATCTTAAATCCTTCTTCTAAAATGTGTAGCAAATAATCATCATCCCATCAATCCAGGTATGAAAAGAGCAAAAATATAAATCCTATAGAAGTGGAAATCCTGGTTTTCCTGCATTGAAATCATCCACAGCGATCTCATCGGAGAAGCAGCTCTTCTTTGTGTGAGAAGAAAGATGGGAGGGTGAATCACTGAGCCAGGGGGAGGAGAGCGCAGAGCTGACATGAGCAGATCTCCTAACAGGAATCTGGATGACGTGTCTGCCCTCTTCTGGTAATACATGATAACTACAGCTGATCTTAATCTATTTACTCTTTAAAAAGAGTTCAGTCATATTTAGGATATTCTTGCAATCTGTGTTTTTTCATTTTTAAACATATAACCATGCCTTCTGATTTGTTGTCAATGTTTCTTAAAGATTAACTTTCTTCTGACCATAATATGAAGTTTAAGCTTAGAACACAAAGTGTTATCTTTATTTTTCTTCCTGTTTTTCTGTCTTGTTTGACACATTTTTGGCGCATTGCAATTTTTGTGCCTTTTCAGGGACATTTTGAAATGTCCATCGGACATTTGTTTTTCATCAGTAAGACACATTTATGTTCTATTCCAGATAAATGTCTAAAATTTGCGTAATTTTTTGGCGCTAAAAACTACAGACTACACCTTACTTAAGGAAAACTTAGAAAATGGAAAGAAGTTTCTTGCAACATTTGTGCAACATTTTTGCAATATTTGTAACAACTGTCTCAAAAAGAGATCTTAAAAAAATCCCCCTTTTAACACAAGGAAAAAGTGAGATAAATTATCAAACAAGCAGACGGAAAAATAATCCAAACTAGCCAAAACAAACCGAGTTAAGAAAAATGACCTCCAAAGACAACTATATAGATTCCTATGCAATTTATTTGTCTGAAAAACAGGGAGTTGTGGGCAATTTTCTAGGACTAAATTGTCAAAATAAGATTTAATATGTTGGCATTGCTTTTTTTTTTAGCCCCTTTACACATTATGACGTAGATGTGGGTCATGTCACTATGTTTATATATAGACGTGGCTAAATGTTCTTCATACGTACTCTTCACATTCTGGCATTAGTTGTTTTCTTTTGGCGCCCGATCTTACTGGTGATTTGCATTCTGATGTTTTATTGGGGCCAACAGCCTCAATGTAGAAGTACAAATGAGTGTCAGAATTGTAAAACCACATTTGTTAGGGGTTAGGAGACTTGCTTTTTGTTGTTCTAATTATGCCCCAAAAAACGTGCCATTTTTTTCCTGGAAACTAGAAGTGCAGGAATAGTGATGACAATCAATGGAGTGACAAAAAAAATGGAGTGAGTATCATATAAGAAGCTAAATTGTGGTACCGACATATAGGAAATATGGCGCACAAGATGGAACAAACAAAAATAAACCTCCACCACAAACTGGTAAAAAGCAAATAATAAATGCCCCCCAATGTGATTATGCAAAATTATATATCCTCTTAGTGACCTGACTGGATAATGCTTACTTCACCTAATGTCTTATTATCAGTTTGTTAAATTCATTCTTCTTCTGTTACTTATTCTCAAACTGATAAGAAATAAAGCATTAAAAAGTAAAAAAGAATGCATATCAACATTTTCTTTTACTTATTTAAACCAAAATGTCAAAAATCACACAAAATCACGGGGCGGCCATTTTCTCCTTTTCTCTGCTCTCGTAACAGCATTTAGCGATATTCTTCACAGCAGCCTCATAGCCATAGATTGTAATAGTCAGGAGCTGACTCAATGAGGTCTATGTGTACAAGCTCTGTGTAGGGAGGGGCTGTAGATAAGCTGTTATTTTACCTATTGATGTAAGTATAGCGTTTTCTATAGAGGCAAGAGTGCTTGGGTTTTCTGACGTTTTTGCGCTGCTGAGACAGGTATTTAACTGGGGTTTGTATCGCATGCGATCAGATTGTGGTGCAGCTGCGCAGGCTTTCATGCGACAGAAATTGGGGGAGGGGGGTGTGCCGTCGGACGATCTGATTGATTCGGACTGAGTGCGGGATTTAACATTCAAATTGTGTCGCAAGGTCAAGCACTTAAATGCACCAGGAAGAAGATGGTGAACTCTGTCGGACCTGAATAAGATCAATTATATAAAAGAAATCCCATGATGCTGCTGTCAGCTCCAGTAATACAATGTGTATTAATAATAGCAGTAATTATATACATGTAACGTCCGTGCCTGAACGTTGCTCTATCCGCAGTTGGCGGAATACATGGCGTTTATTTGTGTGTGTGAACTGTGGCTTATTCTTGTGTTTGGATTAACTGAGCCACACCCTGCTCCTTGCATTTCTGTCCTGCCCAGCAAGGGTTACTAGCCTGGTGGACAGTTCCTCCAGTGTGCTGCTGGGGGCGTGTCCGGGATCGGCTTTATATTCCTGCCTGCTCCCATCATACCTTGCTGATTACTTTGAGTCTTGTCTTCCCTGTGTTTCTAGTTCAGTTTACCTGTCTCCGTTTGTCTGCCTGTATCTGTACCTGACCTGTATATTACCTGCTTTATCTTGACCTGACTTGTATATAACCTGTTTTATCCTGATCTGACCTGTGTATATCCCGCCTGTACCTATATCTGGATCTGACCTGTGATTATCTGCCTGAAGACTTGTCTTTATCTGTTATTTTGTCCCTGTCTCAGTCCTGTGTTTGTATTCTTTGCACCAGTGTGAACACTGGTCTATTCCTGTTACCTGTCTGTCTTGTGTTGGTTTCTGTGCGCCAGTGTGAACACTGGTCTATACCTGTATTCCCGTTACCTGTCCGCTCCACCATCCAGCAGCTGCCAGACGAAGAAAGTGTCCCCTGTCATGTTGTAGGGTCACTCAGGGACCGTCAGTTAGGTTCCTGATAGTGGGGTCGCCCTTATCAGGGCGGATCCTCTGCTTTAGGCAGGGCCTTAGCCCGCAGGGACGTCGCAGGGTGAGTTCGCCACCACTTACCCAGTCTGACAGCTAGCGCCAAGCCTGGTTGTGGTTGCGCGGTTTGCTGGATGGGTGCTGACAATACATTTCTCTAATTATATTCCTTTCCCAAAACTGTGTAGATGATAGCATGTTAGATGGAATGTGGTTGACTATGTCACCAATTGATTTCCATATGAAGACTTATGGAGGTACAGAATGGGAGCATAGTATTCCATTGCTAGCTTATTGTAAAGTAGTAAAGTCCATAATATAACCCAGTGTCATCTCTGCACATCCTTAATATGTTGATAGCATTGAAAAGAGAAATCAACTGGAATTATTACTTTTTCATGAAGCTGCCCTAATAACCAACTTATGATATACAGGAGATAGTTCCAGATATACTACTTTAATATGCTTTTAACTGGCAAAATCATATGCATAGATACCAAGTCTGCATAAGCCATAGATACGTTATAAAGCTAGCTATAGCAACAAACACAATATAGATTGTCTTATAAGATAGGATCTAAATGCCATCTATACAGCAGATACAGAAAGTATCTAGACCCCTTTAAATGTTTAACTCTTTGTTTTATTGCAGTCAATTGGTAAGATCGAAAAAGTTATTTTTTTGCTCATTAATGTACACTCTGCACCACATCTTGAAAGAAAAATATCAGAAATGTAGATATTTTTGCTAATTTATTAAACAAGTAAAACTGAAATATAACATGGTGATAAGTATTCAAACCATTTGCTGTGACACTAATATATTAACCATTTCATTGGACTTGATTAGGAAAAGCACACACCTCTCTATTTAAGAGCTCACAGCTCACAGTGCATGTCAGAGCACATGAGATTTAAGGAACTGCCCAAGACACTCAGAGACAGAATTGTGACAAATCACAGATCACGCCAAGGTTACAAAATAATTTCTGCAGCAATCAAGGTTCCTAAGAGCGCAGTGGCCTCCATAATCCTTAAATGGAAGACATTTGGGATGACCACAACTCTTTCTTGATCTGGCCATCCAGTAGAAATAAGCAATCATGGGAGAAGAGACTTGGTGAAAGAGGTAAAGAAGAGGCCTGAGTACTTTCCGTACCCACTGTAAATAATGAAATCAAGTGCCATCATCTTCTAACCTCTAGCAGATGTCCTGCATATACTATATGACTGTCGACACCAAGCTAATAATCATATATAACCACTCTTGTACTACAAGTCTTCCCCTATATGAAGAACCATCACTTGTGAGTTTAATACTTGTGACCTAGGATCTTTTTGTATGTATTTCTCCATAAAGCAGGAATAATCCCAGACAATCTGTTTAAAAAAAGCAGTTCAAAATAATTTTGACTTACATAAAATATATAGAACAAAGGACATCACTGTGTATCCAACCCTAACTAGATATATTATAATATGTAGAGCTTTCACATTTAAGATTCGTGTAAGCGTGTTCTGGATTCCTCACTGTACGTAAAACTATCTATCTCATTATTTTTGAAGTAAGACCTTAATTTTTGTAAATTTCTGAAATTTGAACAAAATTCTGAAACTAGGTCATAAAAGTAAAGCTGGTGGCAGAGAGTTGGTAAAGATTCAAAATTACAGAAAACCATCCACAAGATGTAGTTCTATATAAAAGTCACATAACGAATATGATTTGATATAAAAATGAAAACACTGTTATATTGTATCCTCACCTGATTAGGCTCTTTACACCATTCTGAGGAGTCTGTGGGAGGGTGAGGTTCCAGAAATGGTTCAGTTAATTGAGGAATATTTTGGGTTTTGCTGAGTGTAAAACCTGGAATATCTGCTACAGGGGTAAAACAAGGCGGATAACAAGACCCTGGAGCCTCCGGTGGCGCCATCCGCACCTCCATGTACTTTAATGTCCCATCTGTGTTCAGGTAAAGGGTTGGTTTGTACTGATCCATATAGGTTGTAGAAAGTGATCTGTCAGTAAAGCAGAATCCACACCCAGAATCATAATTCTTCCTAAGGCACCGCACAAGTAATATAGTAAATGTGACCAGGAAAACTGCACTGATGGCCACAAGGGAGACAATCAGATAGAGAGTCAGGTCTGGAGTAGATTTGGCATTTGAGAGAAAGTCTTGAGATTTGGGATTTTCCAGAACCATAGTGTCTAATATATTGACAATGATAGTGGTTGTAGTAGTCAGAGAAGGTTCCCCATGGTCCCTGACTACAACCACCAGTCTCTGCTCCGTGTTATCTGTCTCATGTAAACCTCGCAGAGTCCTGACCTCTCCTGTGTATTCAGAGATGTGGAATAAAGCAGGACTGGCAGACTGAAGCAGACTATAGAGGAGCCAGGCATTGTGCCCCGAATCTACATCCACTGCAGACACCTTACTGACTAGATACCCCGCAGCAGCAGATCTGGGAATGGTCTCCTGAGCCGTGGTCTCCCCTGTATTCTCTGGGTATAAGATAGTGGGAGAGTTGTCATTGGTATCCAGAATAAATATGAAGACAGACACATTGGAGGATAATTTTGGAGATCCAGAATCTTCCACTCTCGCTGTGATGTGCAGAACCTGGAATTGTTCATAGTCAAAAGACCTTTGTGCATAAATGTTCCCGGTTTCGGAGTTAATGTAGACAAATGAAGAGACGGGAGAACCATGGATGTGGCTCTCAGCGATGGAGTAGATGAGGTTTGCATTAGCTCCCTCATCCGGATCTCCAGCAGATACTGTACATAACAGTCTGCCCGCCTCATTGTTCTCTGCTATGAAGGCATTGTAGACATTGTGTAGAAATGCTGGAGGATTATCATTAACATCAGAGATATTAAGGCTGATTGTAATGTGGCTGCTGAGAGATGGAGACCCCAGATCAGAGGCCGTCAGTGTAATAGTATATTGTGAGAGCTTCTCCCTGTCCAGAGGTCCACTAGTGACCAGAGCATAACGCTGAGACATGGGCTGGCATGTAAAGGGTAAACCTGGGAACACTACAAGCTTTGTTTCTCCATTCTTTCCTGAATCTCTGTCTCTTACGGTGATAAAACCTACCACAGTTCCTATGGGGGCATTCTCAGATATTTCATTATTTTTGGATAGAAAAATAATTTCAGGAATATTATCATTCATGTCTTCTATTTCAATCTGGACTCGACATCTTCCCTCAAGTTTTGGAGTTCCTTTATCTATTGTTTTTATTAATAATTCATAAATGGTAGAAGCTTCAAAATCCACTGGTGCTTTCATATGAATTTCACCGGTAACTGGATTTATATCAAATGTTTGTTTTGCAGATTGTGTGGAACGTTGATCTATAGAATATGTAAACTCGCTATTTATACCCTCATCCGAATCTGTAGCATTGAGCTTTATTATCATTGTATTTAAAGGCACATTCTCTGGAACACTGATCTTATATCGTGCCTGATCAAACACGGGGGCATTATCATTGATATCTAATACAAGGACTGTTATCTGTGTGGATCCGGATCTGGCCGGTTCTCCCCCATCTATAGCAGTGAGAATCAGCTTGTGTTCTGATTTCTCTTCTCTGTCTAGAATTTTTTCCAGGACTAATTCTGCAATGAGAGTCCCAGAATCTTCTGTTACAGATAATGAAAAATATGGGTTGGGGTTTATCCAATAATGGCTGACACCATTAATACCTACATCAAGATCCTGTGCATTCTCTAAAGGAAATTGTTCACCTTGAAGTGTCACTAATTCTGTTATCCTTATCACCTGATGGGTATTTGAAAATATTGGTGAATTATCATTAATATCCAAAACCTCTATCTCCAGGCTGTGCAGCTCCAGAGGATTCTCAGCCACAACCTCTAAATGCAGCAAACAGCTCAGGCTGGATCCACACAGACGCTCCCTATCAATCCTCTCATATACAACCAGAGCTCCATTCTTCTGCTCTATAGAGAACAATCTGCTGCTTCCTTCTGACCCCAAACTCAGTCTCCTTCTATTAATATCAGCCAGATTCACCCCCAGATCCTGAGCCACATTCCCCACCACAGTCCCTGGATGAGACTCCTCCGCAATAGAATAACGCAGCTGCCCAGAGACCCAGCCCCAGCTACAAAGGAGAAGGGAGAAAGCTACTTGCCATTTCCAAGCCTTTACAAAGCTCTGATTGTCCATATCTTAAATCCTTCTTCTAAAATGTGTAGCAAATAATCATCATCCCATCAATCCAGGTATGAAAAGAGCAAAAATATAAATCCTATGGAAGTGGAAATCCTGGTTTTCCTGCATTGAAATCATCCACAGCGATCTCATCGGAGCAGCAGCTCTTCTTTGTGTGAGAAGAAAGATGGGAGGGTGAATCACTGAGCCAGGGGGAGGAGAGCGCAGAGCTGACATGAGCAGATCTCCTAACAGGAATCTGGATGACGTGTCTGCCCTCTGCTGGCCAAAAATGATAACTACAATATTGAATTAAATAATATAAGGGAATGCTGTATTCATACAAAAAGAAGAAGAAAAAGGCAGAACTTTATATAGCTAAGTAAACCAATGAGTTTGATTTATTATTATATTAAGACTTAAGATTGGATGATAAAAATAAAATATTCAATGTTAATAAATGTTTTCTTCTTTATAAAAATGGTTTTGAAATATGCAAATTTAAAGATACTTCAGTTTAAGTTTTATTCTGAGTATTGGATTGTATGAAGATGATTAGATGCCTGACAGATATACAGTAGTAATTAGTGATTACAAGCTTCCTTACAAATGTCCAAAAGCAGCAGTGGAGTAGCAAAGTTTTGGAGTGCCCATGTATACGCCATTATATGAATAGTAGGTAGGTAGGTAGGTTCTTATCTAAAGTAACATGTGTAAAGGTTTCACATACCACAGTTTATTGAATGGTACAGTTTTATGCAAAAAGAGATGTTATACAGACGGTAATATTGATAGCTGTAAAGCATGTGGCAGTAACTAGATTCGATTCTTTAATGATAAAAATGATAAGCTCTCATAGGTTGTAAGCTCTTGAGAGCAGGGCCCTAACACCTATTGTATCATATGGTTTTTGCTCTGTAATGTCTTATTTTATTTGTATATGTCTCCCATAATCTTTAAAGTGCTACAGAATATGATGGTGCTATGTAAAAATTTATTAGCATTATATATTTAGCCCCTGCTGGGAGCACAATATGTAGGACAGACAATGCAGTTAAGGGGAGGCATGAGATAAGCCCAGCAGTCACCAGCACTCATCCTCTAGTAGTGGACTGGACTACATTTCCCAGAACTACCTGCTTCTTTATGCCCCGGCCACTTAGAGGAGGAGCTGCACAGGAAAGGATTGATTAGCTGAGATTGTGGGTCTAGGCTCAGGAAGGACATAGTGGGACTACATGTCCAAAGGAAAGAGAGACTTGGAGAGCATGCCAGCCTTAGAGCTCAGCCCCTGCAGGGAGGAAGAACTGCTAGAGAAGATGTACCTCTGCAGAACAGCATAACTCCCATGAGGTTTTTATGTCTATCACCCTATCACTATCCAGGGATCTGTGTGCTGCAGCAACTAGTTGATTCCTGGAGTAGAGTCATCTGGGATGTAAGGAGTTAATCGCAAAATCATTGTCCAGGCCCAGCACATGCAGTATACTCTTTACTACTACTAAGGATTTATTAGATTGCATCGGTATTATACCATAGCACTATTTATGTTTTTTTTATCATATTTGTGTTTGTTGCTCTTGGCTCACCCTTGGCTTACTGCCCTTAAAATAAATCAGCCAAGTTTTTTTTACCTTTACCTCTTGCGCACGTAGAGTGGTGGTTCCCAAACCAACCATGAGCAGTAAGGAAAAACCCATGTTCCTACAGAGCACCCAGCAAGATTTGGGTGCAGGCACTGTTTCACAAACTGCATGATATAAAGGCATAAACTGAATTTAACTGCTTAACTATAGGAAATGTGATATTTACTGTCAGGGCCTGTGAATTTACCAGCACTGGTGCATTCCTGCAGCCATTTACAGACATGAAACAATTCTCTCATTTGAACAACTTCTTCTAGCTTCGGACATTATCAATAAGGAAAGTTATTGGTAGCTATATAATGCACATTAGACATATTTCATTCAGTTCTTAAGCAAATGAATCATGGTTACCCCTTCTGTGACATGCATATATACTAACTTTTCTAATCTGGGGAAACTGTTATGAAAATGTTAATTTTCTTTTATCAAATAATGTTTCATAATCAAAAAAGATGATCATGTAATATATTCAAATGTCTGCCTATCCTATGTTTAAATTGTAAAGGTAAAAATCCTTTGGCGTGTCTTACCAATGCACATACATCTCAGATGTCAGCTGAATGTTTGCTTTGCATGCAGCTCTCTATTCTGAATATACATGTATAAACTTAGTTTGGCTTAGCAAGTGTTCCCAATAGGAACAGTGGAGAAATCCAATGTCAGACATCTGGTTTAGCCAACGTACACCACTAATGCATGCTGCGATCAATGAGAAAAATAGATGTTCCAGCAAATTTAGAGCTAAACTTTATGTGGATAATTGTTCTAATAACGATATGTTGCATGTATGTTCTATGATTCCTATAATCAGTATTGGGTTTGGATGATCCATTGGGCCCAAGCCGTCTAGGGGGCCCATTGCCACCCAAACCACCCACCAAAGACATCTGTTCCTGCTCTCAATATACACGTACATAAGAGTCCAAGAAGCTGATTCTAGTACCATATGTAGGAATTGAATTCCAGAATTGCAGGGGTTATCATACTCACATAGCCCAAGGCCCAAAGAAGCCTTAATCCACCCGTGCCTATATCAATAGTAAGGCTCAGACCAGTGATCTAGGGGATCACATGCACAGAACATGAATGGAAGAGTTCAAAGTCCATATGACTCATTTATGAGGACCTATATGATCTCCGCATATTGCCATACATTCTCTGTACTAATAGTTCTGGAGATATTCTCCCCTACAAGCAATGGAAGCTTTTCTGATAATCAATTTATCTGATAAAAAAGCCACCAACAACCTACACATTAAGGCATCTTCTGCTAGATGCCTAGGGTCCATTTTTGCATTAGAGGTTGGGATCTCTGATGGCCAGTACCACCCTCATGGTATTACAACATCTGAAAAAGCCTTCAACAATTTGTTAATTTCTATATGAAATGTAAACTACATATAACTACCGAGACAAAGTATGACCTTGTGCATACAAATCTTCTTGCATTTATAGCACATAGATTATGCTCAGACCTAGGTTTTGTCATATGGGATGTCATTCTTAAAAATAACAAAATTATGGCATAGATTTATAAGCACAATGATATAGATCTTATCAACAATTAGAGTTCATACTTTGGCCAATAAGATAAACAGTATCAAAACGGAATTACTGAATCTGTGAACGTAGTGAACCATTAAATATGATAAAACTCTAATTCTCAGCACCTGATAAAGATATTTTACAGATTATACCAATTGTTTCCCTATAAAGAGTTATATAAAATAAGACAGAAATCTTATTAAAGCTATTAAAAGCTATGAAAACTAAAACACTGTAAATTACAACAATTCAAGAAACCAAAGTATGGACTATGTCTGATGGAATCAATTGCCATTATATACATTTTTTTTAGAAATTTGTGCTTAAAAATAATCAAAATATCCAGTAATATGTACAGAATATACACTATAAAATGTCAACATATACAAAGAGAGCTCACCTGATTAGATTCATGACACAAGCTGGAATCAGGCTCCCTAACCATATCATTTAGTTGAGTCTTAGTTGATAATGTAGAATGAGGAATATCTGCTACAGGGGTAAAACAAGGCGGATAACAAGACCCTGGAGCTTCCGGTGGAGCCATCCGCACCTCCATGTACTTTAATGTCCCATCTGTGTTCAGGTAAAGGGTAGGTTTGTACTGATCCATATAGGTTGTAGAAAGTGATCTGTCAGTAAAGCAGAATCCACACCCAGAATCATAATTCTTCCTAAGGCACCGCACAAGTAATATAGTAAATGTGACCAGGAAAACTGCACTGATGGCCACAAGGGAGACAATCAGATAGAGAGTCAGGTCTGGAGTAGATTTGGCATTTGAGAGAAAGTCTTGAGATTTAGGATTTTCCAGAACCACAGTGTCTAATATATTGACAATGATAGTGGTTGTAGAAGTCAGAGAAGGTTCCCCATGGTCCCTGACTACAACCACCAGTCTCTGCTCCGTGTTATCTGTCTCATGTAAACCTCGCAGAGTCCTGACCTCTCCTGTGTATTCAGAGATGTGGAATAAAGCAGGACTGGCAGACTGAAGCAGACTATAGAGGAGCCAGGCATTGTGCCCCGAATCTACATCCACTGCAGACACCTTACTGACTAGATACCCCGCAGCAGCAGATCTGGGAATGGTCTCCTGAGCCGTGGTCTCCCCTGTATTCTCTGGGTATAAGATAGTGGGAGAGTTGTCATTGGTATCCAGAATAAATATGAAGACCGACACATTGGAGGATAATTTTGGAGATCCAGAATCTTCCACTCTCGCTGTGATGTGCAGAACCTGGAATTGTTCATAGTCTAAAGACCTTTGTGCATAAATGTTCCCGGTTTCGGAGTTAATGTAGACAAATGAAGAGACGGGAGAACCATGGATGTGGCTTTCAGCGATGGAGTAGATGAGGTTTGCATTAGCTCCCTCATCCGGATCTCCAGCAGATACTGTACATAACAGTCTGCCCGCCTCATTGTTCTCTGCTATGAAGGCATTGTAGACATTGTGTAGAAATGCTGGAGGATTATCATTAACATCAGAGATATTAAGGCTGATTGTAATGTGGCTGCTGAGAGATGGAGACCCCAGATCAGAGGCCGTCAGTGTAATAGTATATTGTGAGAGCTTCTCCCTGTCCAGAGGTCCACTAGTGACCAGAGCATAACGCTGAGACATGGGCTGGCATGTAAAGGGTAAACCTGGGGACACATCTAGTCTAATCTCTCCATTCTTACCAGAATCTTTGTCTCTGACTGTGATGAATCCAACCACTGTTCCTATGGGGGCATCCTCTGGTATCTCATTAGTTTTGGATATAAAAATAATTTCAGGAATATTATCATTTGCATCTTCTATTTCAATATGGACACGACATCTACCTTCAAAATTAGGGGATCCTTTATCTATAGCTTTTATCAATAATTCATAAATGGTAGAAGCTTCAAAATCCACTGACCCTTTAACAAATAGTTCACCAGTAACCGGATTTAAGTCAAATATTTCTTTTGCAGATAGTGACGTACGTTGATCTATGGAATATGTGAACTCACTATTTATACCCACATCTGAATCTGTAGCATTGAGCTTTATTATTAATGTATTTATAGGCACATTCTCTGGTATGCTTATCTTATATCGTGCCTGATCAAACACGGGGGCATTGTCATTGATATCTAATACAATGACTGTTATCTGTGTGGATCCGGATCTTGCCGGTTCTCCCCCATCTATAGCAGTGAGAATCAGTTTGTGCTCTGCTATATCCTCCCTGTCTAGAATTTTTTCCAACACTAATTCTGCAATGAGAGTTCCAGAATCTTTTGTTACATATAAAGAAAAATATGGATTGGGGTTTAGTCTATACTGGCTGACACCATTAATACCTACATCAAGATCCTGTGCATTCTCTAAAGGAAATTGTACCCCAGGACTCGTCACTAGTTCAGTAATTTTTACAATCTGATTTATTGTAGAAAAAAATGGTGAATTATCATTAATATCCAAAACCTCTATCTCCAGGCTGTGCAGCTCCAGAGGATTCTCAGCCACAACCTCTAAATGCAGCAAACAGCTCAGGCTGGATCCACACAGACGCTCCCTATCAATCCTCTCATATACAACCAGAGCTCCATTCTTCTGCTCTATAGAGAACAATCTGCTGCTTCCTTCTGACCCCAAACTCAGTCTCCTTCTATTAATATCAGGCAGATTCACCCCCAGATCCTGAGCCACATTCCCCACCACAGTCCCTGGATGAGACTCCTCCGCAATAGAATAACGCAGCTGCCCAGAGACCCAGCCCCAGCTACAAAGGAGAAGGGAGAAAGCTACTTGCCATTTCCAAGCCTTTACAAAGCTCTGATTGTCCATATCTTAAATCCTTCTTCTAAAATGTGTAGCAAATAATCATCATCCCATCAATCCAGGTATGAAAAGAGCAAATATATAAATCCTATGGAAGGGGAAATCCTGGTTTTCCTGCATTGAAATCATCCAGAGCGATCTCATCGGAGCAGCAGCTCCGATGTGAGAAGAAAGATGGGAGGGTGAATCACTGAGCCAGGGGGAGGAGAGCGCAGAGCTGACATGAGCAGATCTCCTAACAGGAATCTGGATGACGTGTCTGCCCTCTGCTGGCCAAAAATGATAACTACAATATTGAATTAAATAATATAAGGGAATGCTGTATTCATACAAAAAGAAGAAAAAGGCAGAACTTTTTATAGCTAAGTAAACCAACGAGTTTGATTTATTATTATATTAAGACTTAAGATTGGATGATAAAAATAAAATATTCAATGTTAATAAATGTTTTCTTCTTTATAAAAATGGTTTTGAAATATGCTAATTTAAAGATACTTCAGTTTAAGTTTTATTCTGAGTATTGGATTGTATGAAGATGATTAGATGCCTGACAGATATACAGTAGTAATTAGTGATTACAAGCTTCCTTACAAATGTCCAAAAGCAGCAGTGGAGTAGCAAAGTTTTGGAGTGCCCATGTATACGCCATTATATGAATAGTAGGTAGGTAGGTAGGTTCTTATCTAAAGTAACATGTGTAAAGGTTTCACATACCACAGTTTATTGAATGGTACAGTTTTATGCAAAAAGAGATGTTATACAGACGGTAATATTGATAGCTGTAAAGCATGTGGCAGTAACTAGATTCGATTCTTTAATGATAAAAATGATAAGCTCTCATAGGTTGTAAGCTCTTGAGAGCAGGGCCCTAACACCTATTGTATCATATGGTTTTTGCTCTGTAATGTCTTATTTTATTTGTATATGTCTCCCATAATCTTTAAAGTGCTACAGAATATGATGGTGCTATGTAAAAATTTATTAGCATTATATATTTAGCCCCTGCTGGGAGCACAATATGTAGGACAGACAATGCAGTTAAGGGGAGGCATGAGATAAGCCCAGCAGTCACCAGCACTCATCCTCTAGTAGTGGACTGGACTACATTTCCCAGAACTACCTGCTTCTTTATGCCCCGGCCACTTAGAGGAGGAGCTGCACAGGAAAGGATTGATTAGCTGAGATTGTGGGTCTAGGCTCAGGAAGGACATAGTGGGACTACATGTCCAAAGGAAAGAGAGACTTGGAGAGCATGCCAGCCTTAGAGCTCAGCCCCTGCAGGGAGGAAGAACTGCTAGAGAAGATGTACCTCTGCAGAACAGCATAACTCCCATGAGGTTTTTATGTCTATCACCCTATCACTATCCAGGGATCTGTGTGCTGCAGCAACTAGTTGATTCCTGGAGTAGAGTCATCTGGGATGTAAGGAGTTAATCGCAAAATCATTGTCCAGGCCCAGCACATGCAGTATACTCTTTACTACTACTAAGGATTTATTAGATTGCATCGGTATTATACCATAGCACTATTTATGTTTTTTTTATCATATTTGTGTTTGTTGCTCTTGGCTCACCCTTGGCTTACTGCCCTTAAAATAAATCAGCCAAGTTTTTTTTACCTTTACCTCTTGCGCACGTAGAGTGGTGGTTCCCAAACCAACCATGAGCAGTAAGGAAAAACCCATGTTCCTACAGAGCACCCAGCAAGATTTGGGTGCAGGCACTGTTTCACAAACTGCATGATATAAAGGCATAAACTGAATTTAACTGCTTAACTATAGGAAATGTGATATTTACTGTCAGGGCCTGTGAATTTACCAGCACTGGTGCATTCCTGCAGCCATTTACAGACATGAAACAATTCTCTCATTTGAACAACTTCTTCTAGCTTCGGACATTATCAATAAGGAAAGTTATTGGTAGCTATATAATGCACATTAGACATATTTCATTCAGTTCTTAAGCAAATGAATCATGGTTACCCCTTCTGTGACATGCATATATACTAACTTTTCTAATCTGGGGAAACTGTTATGAAAATGTTAATTTTCTTTTATCAAATAATGTTTCATAATCAAAAAAGATGATCATGTAATATATTCAAATGTCTGCCTATCCTATGT
The DNA here is from genome assembly GCF_040894005.1 of Engystomops pustulosus. NCBI lineage: Eukaryota > Metazoa > Chordata > Amphibia > Anura > Leptodactylidae > Engystomops > Engystomops pustulosus. The sequence continues at coordinate 35,753,481 of NC_092414.1, forward strand.
TTAAATTGTAAAGGTAAAAATCCTTTGGCGTGTCTTACCAATGCACATACATCTCAGATGTCAGCTGAATGTTTGCTTTGCATGCAGCTCTCTATTCTGAATATACATGTATAAACTTAGTTTGGCTTAGCAAGTGTTCCCAATAGGAACAGTGGAGAAATCCAATGTCAGACATCTGGTTTAGCCAACGTACACCACTAATGCATGCTGCGATCAATGAGAAAAATAGATGTTCCAGCAAATTTAGAGCTAAACTTTATGTGGATAATTGTTCTAATAACGATATGTTGCATGTATGTTCTATGATTCCTATAATCAGTATTGGGTTTGGATGATCCATTGGGCCCAAGCCGTCTAGGGGGCCCATTGCCACCCAAACCACCCACCAAAGACATCTGTTCCTGCTCTCAATATACACGTACATAAGAGTCCAAGAAGCTGATTCTAGTACCATATGTAGGAATTGAATTCCAGAATTGCAGGGGTTATCATACTCACACAGCCCAAGGCCCAAAGAAGCCTTAATCCACCCGTGCCTATATCAATAGTAAGGCTCAGACCAGTGATCTAGGGGATCACATACACAGAACATGAATGGAAGAGTTCAAAGTCCATATGACTCATTTATGAGGACCTATATGATCTCCGCATATTGCCATACATTCTCTGTACTAATAGTTCTGGAGATATTCTCCCCTACAAGCAATGGAAGCTTTTCTGATAATCAATTTATCTGATAAAAAAGCCACCAACAACCTACACATTAAGGCATCTTCTGCTAGATGCCTAGGGTCCATTTTTGCATTAGAGGTTGGGATCTCTGATGGCCAGTACCACCCTCATGGTATTACAACATCTGAAAAAGCCTTCAACAATTTGTTAATTTCTATATGAAATGTAAACTACATATAACTACCGAGACAAAGTATGACCTTGTGCATACAAATCTTCTTGCATTTATAGCGCATAGATTATGCTCAGACCTAGGTTTTGTCATATGGGATGTCATTCTTAAAAATAACAAAATTATGGCATAAATTTATAAGCCCAATGATATAGATCTTATCAACAATTAGAGTTCATACTTTGGCCAATAAGATAAACAGTATCAAAACGGAATTACTGAATCTGTGAACGTAGTGAACCATTAAATATGATAAATCTCTAATTCTCAGCACTTAATAGAGATATTTTACAGATTATATCAACTGTTTCCCTATAAAGAGTTATATAAAATAAGACAGAAATCTTATTAAAGCTATTAAAAGCTATGAAAACTAAACACTGTAAATTACAACAATTCAAGAAACCAAAGTATGGACTATGTCTGATGGAATCAATTGCCATTATATACATTTTTTTTAGAAATTTGTGCTTAAAAATAATCAAAATATCCAGTAATATGTACAGAATATACACTATAAAATGTCAACATATACAAAGAGAGCTCACCTGATTAGATTCATGACACAAGCTGGAATCAGGCTCCCTAACCATATCATTTAGTTGAGTCTTAGTTGATAATGTAGAATGAGGAATATCTGCTACAGGGGTAAAACAAGGCGGATAACAAGACCCTGGAGCCTCCGGTGGAGCCATCCGCACCTCCATGTACTTTAATGTCCCATCTGTGTTCAGGTAAAGGGTTGGTTTGTACTGATCCATATAGGTTGTAGAAAGTGATCTGTCAGTAAAGCAGAATCCACACCCAGAATCATAATTCTTCCTAAGGCACCGCACAAGTAATATAGTAAATGTGACCAGGAAAACTGCACTGATGGCCACAAGGGAGACAATCAGATAGAGAGTCAGGTCCGGAGTAGATTTGGCATTTGTGAGAAAGTCTTTAGATTTTGGATTTTCCAGAACCACAGTGTCTAATATATTGACAATGATAGTGGTTGTAGTAGTCAGAGAAGGTTCCCCATGGTCCCTGACTACAATCACCAGTCTCTGCTCCGTGTTATCTGTCTCATGTAAACCTCGCAGAGTCCTGACCTCTCCTGTGTATTCAGAGATGTGGAATAAAGCAGGACTGGCAGACTGAAGCAGACTATAGAGGAGCCAGGCATTGTGTCCCGAATCTACATCCACTGCAGACACCTTACTGACTAGATACCCCGCAGCAGCAGATCTGGGAATGGTCTCCTGAGCCGTGGCCTCCCCTGTATTCTCTGGGTATAAGATAGAGGGAGAGTTGTCATTGGTATCCAGAATAAATATGAAGACAGACACATTGGAGTATAATTTTGGAGATCCAGAATCTTCCACTCTCGCTGTGATGTGTAGAACCTGAAATTGTTCATAGTCAAAAGACCTTTGTGCATAAATGTTCCCAGTTTCGGAGTTAATGTAGACAAATGAAGAGATGGGAGAACCATGGATGTGGCTCTCAGCGATGGAGTAGATGAGGTTTGCATTAGCTCCCTCATCCGGATCTCCAGCAGATACTGTACATAACAGTCTGCCCGCCTCATTGTTCTCTGCTATGAAGGCATTGTAGACATTGTGTAGAAATGCTGGAGGATTATCATTAACATCAGAGATATTAAGGCTGATTGTAATGTGGCTGCTGAGAGATGGAGACCCCAGATCAGAGGCCGTCAGTGTAATAGTATATTGTGAGAGCTTCTCCCTGTCCAGAGGTCCACTAGTGACCAGAGCATAACGCTGAGACATGGGCTGGCATGTAAAGGGTAAACCTGGGGACACATCTAGTCTAATCTCTCCATTCTTACCAGAATCTTTATCTCTGACCGTGATGAATCCAACCACAGTTCCTATGGGGACATTCTCAGGAACCTCATTAGTTTTAGATGTAAAACTAATTTCTGGATTGTTATCATTTACATCTTCTATTTCCACCTGGACAACACTTCTACCTTCTAGTTTGGGTGATCCTTTATCCACTGCTTTGATAAACAGTTCAAACACATTGTCGCCTTCATAATCCACAAATGCCTTATTTAATATTTCTCCAGTTATTGGGTTTAGATCAAATATTTGCTTTGCAGTTTCCAAAGTCCGATGGTCAAAGGAAAATGTGAAGTCACTGTTCACACCTTCATCTAGATCTGTAGCATTGACTTTTATTATGGTTGTTTTAAGTGGTATATTTTCTGGGACACTGACCTTATACAAAGGCTGATCAAACACGGGGGCATTGTCATTGATATCTAATACAAGGACTGTTATCTGTGTAGATCCGGATCTGGCCGGTTCTCCCCCATCTATAGCGGTGAGGATCAGTTTTTGCTCTGCTATATCCTCCCTGTCTAGAGTCTTTTCTAATACTAATTCAGCAATGAGAGTACCATCTTTCCGAGCTTTGACAGACAATGAAAAATATGGATTTGTGTTTAATACATATTTATTGACTCTGTTGATGCCTACATCTAAATCCTGAGCATTCTCTAAAGGAAATTGTTCACCAGGACTTGTTACTAATTCAGTGATTCTAATAATTTGATTAGCACTTGGAAAATCTGGTGAATTATCATTAATATCCAAAACCTCTATCTCCAGGCTGTGCAGCTCCAGAGGATTCTCAGCCACAACCTCTAAATGCAGCAAACAGCTCAGGCTGGATCCACACAGACGCTCCCTATCAATCCTCTCATATACAACCAGAGCTCCATTCTTCTGCTCTATAGAGAACAATCTGCTGCTTCCTTCTGACCCCAAACTCAGTCTCCTTCTATTAATATCAGCCAGATTCACCCCCAGATCCTGAGCCACATTCCCCACCACAGTCCCTGGATGAGACTCCTCCGCAATAGAATAACGCAGCTGCCCAGAGACCCAGCCCCAGCTACAAAGGAGAAGGGAGAAAGCTACTTGCCATTTCCAAGCCTTTACAAAGCTCTGATTGTCCATATCTTAAATCCTTCTTCTAAAATGTGCAGCAAATAATCATCATCCCATCAATCCAGGTAAGAAAAGAGCAAAAATATAAATCCTAGGGAAGGAGAAATCCTGGTTTTCCAGCATTGAAATCATCCACAGCGATCTCATCGGAGCAGCAGCTCTTCTTTGTGTGAGAAGAAAGATGGGAGGGTGAATCACTGAGCCAGGGGGAGGAGAGCGCAGAGCTGACATGAGCAGATCTCCTAACAAAAATTTGGATGACGTGTCTGCCCTCTGCTGGTTAAAAATTTTACTACACCCATGTTCTAATTTAAAGCAAATGTAGAACACATATTTATAACACAAATTAATATGTGACTTTTTTTTTTTTTTTTACTTTTCTCTGCTTTTAATTTGATGCTTCTTGATATCATATTCTTACAATCTGACTTATTTTAAGGAATATTCTGTTGCAATGAAACATACTACATCCATAACTATGTTTTATGAGCAAACAATATAGAAGAAAACGACTACATCTTTCTATGGAAAGCCAAGCACTAAACAACATACAGCATAAATAAATATTCAGCAAACTTTTACCAGTATTCAAAAATAAAAAAAAATATTATTATGTGCTGTTAGTAAAGAACAGGTATAACATTGCAAAACCATAGGCAAAAATAAACATGACGATGATACTTAATAATCTTAAGACTTATTTTATTTCTATTGTCTTTTCAAATGATTATGATCTAAGTAAATTAATCTCTGAATGTTACATTACTTGGTCTATCATTAAGTTTGTTTAACAAGAAACTCATAGTTACCATTACCCACAAATATCAGCTCATTAATAGTTTGTATTCCTAATGACTCCCTAATTCTTAATAAAGGGGTTTCCCCACCAAACAAGTTAGGCCCTATCCACAGGATAGGGCCTAACTTGCTAATCGTGGGGGTCTCAGTGATGAGAACCCCACAGATCACAAGAACAGGAGTCTGATGTGGCCCCAGGTACCTCCGTCGGACCACTTGTCACTCCCTGAGATCAATGGACCAAACAGTAGTGCATGTACATTCTGCTCCATTCATCTCTATGGAGCTGGTGGAGATTGCAGGGATCTCGGGGAGCAACTAGTGGTCCAACAGAGGTACCTGGAACCCCATTGTACCCCCTGTTCTTGTGATCTCTGGGGGTCTCATCAGGAGCTTGGTCATTAATACAAAACCTTAGCAGGGTAAGTACAAGACCCTAATAGGGTCATCCATCTAGTACTGAACCTGGTAAAATTTGCCATTCGCCTCCAGGACTGGCAGATGATATGACCCCAAGGCAGAAGGATTTGGGACTTCCTGTAACATGCCCTGTCCTTCTGCCTTCTAGCAGATGGAAGGTCCATGCAGTCATCACTGTATGCACACCCCCTCTGTCATAACCCCTCCCATATCAGTGGTTGTAAGGGCACGCCAAAAACATCTGCATGGATGCCAACAGGACATGGGATGTCACATTGTGCAAATAGAAACATCTAGTCATCAATCCTTTACACTTCAGAGGTCGAGGCAATGGATTTAATCAACAATCAATCAGGAATAACCAGCTAGTGGGGATTACCCTCCAGAGAGGAAAAGAGGTGATGCATTAGAAAACAATAAAATCAGTCTGGTAGATACATCAAAAGTTTAAGAAATACTATGAAAAGATATAATTGCAGTATTGTTAACTATAACCCCAATTGTATCCAGAAAATTCAAAGAAACTAAGAATTAAGAATTAGAATTATTTTTTTTCTTTGTTTACTCAGGTGTTTTAGATTGTACATACAACATTTCAGCATTGGGCTGTTAAGGCTTCCTTCCAACAATGCAAATACTGTAAATGTTTATATTTGGTTGAAATATAATTTAAAACGAGTCATCCCCCTTACTATTGCCTAATGTAGATGTATTATGTGCAGAGAGGCAGGTAAATACCAATGGGACAAGTGTTTTCTATAATGTCAATGATCTCATTCTCTATGGTGCTATGCATGGGGATTTAGGGTTTACTGATTGCTGTCGGACACTCGATATTACAAGTGGAACAAATGTAAAAATGTGCAAAAAATGAGGATAAAAGTATAAACATTGCACAATGTCTACCGTAAACATTATAAAATTCCCTGGTGAATGATGGATGCACCCAAGACATTGCAGAATATAGTCCTACTGTGAGGCTACATCACCTATGGCTTCTCATTGTACAACATATATAAAGGTGCTTTTCATTTTGACAGTTGCTTAGTTGAATCTGCTGTTCTATGGCATAAAATAGGTATCCAAAAATATTCCAGTGCAAAAATGAATAAAATGACACTTTTTTGGCTTTCATTGGGTCAATATAAATTTATGCTAGGATCTTATGTGTGTATAGGTTAAACATGCTGTACACCCTGTAAGGTCATGGCTACAAAAGTAGGTAAAAAAGGACTTTTATGACATTCTGGGCTGATGTGCACAACAATTTACAACATTTTGCATTTTTATACCAATTACTCAGGGCAAGTGGACAAAAGGTAATAATACAAGAGGTAAGTGAAAGAAGACAATGGAGAGAAAAATGGAATAAAAAGAAAAACTACAGTAAGTAATTCCTTTTAGTACATTTATCAAGAAAGAATAGAGTAATTATCTACACACTAATCAGATTAAAGCTTTTGTGACTACAGCATGCTTTATAAAAACATAAAAAAATTATATTTTTAAAAATATGAATTGCTTAATGATGATAAACACCAATAAGTAGCAGAGTAGCTGGTACTTTTTAATAAGAAAAAAAATATCCTTCCAAAAATATAGGCTATAATATTATACAAATACTGCAATCCAAAATTGCCTATAAATGTACCTTGTATACATAAGGGATAATATCGAAGGTCCATTGACCCAGCACAGAAGATATTCCAGGGTCCACTGTCAGACAACAACCTTATAACTATATTATGAGGTTACCACTGACTGAATGATCTGACAATTGAATGTAAAACTTAAATTCACAAAATGTAGATAATAAACTTAAGGATTCTCACCTGATTAACTCCATTAATCCAACTTGAATCAGCTATTGTAAGATCCCTGACAGCGTCAGCTGCCTCAGAGTTAGTAATGGGGTAAGATAATGTAGAATGAGAAATATCTGTTACAGGGGGAAAACAAGGCGGATAACAAGACCCTGGAGCCTCCGGTGGCGCCATCCGCACCTCCATGTACTTTAATGTCCCATCTGTGTTCAGGTAAAGGGTAGGTTTGTACTGATCCATATAGGTTGTAGAAAGTGATCTGTCAGTGAAGCAGAATCCACACCCAGAATCATAATTCTTCCTAAGGCACCGGACAAGTAATATAGTAAATGTGACCAGGAAAACTGCACTGATGGCCACAAGGGAGACAATCAGATAGAGAGTCAGGTCTGGAGTAGATTTGGCATTTGAGAGAAAGTCTTGAGATTTAGGATTTTCCAGAACCACAGTGTCTAATATATTGACAATGATAGTGGTTGTAGTAGTCAGAGAAGGTTCCCCATGGTCCCTGACTACAATCACCAGTCTCTGCTCCGTGTTATCTGTCTCATGTAAACCTCGCAGAGTCCTGACCTCTCCTGTGTATTCAGAGATGTGGAATAAAGCAGGACTGGCAGACTGAAGCAGACTATAGAGGAGCCAGGCATTGTGCCCCGAATCTACATCCACTGCAGACACCTTACTGACTAGATACCCCGCAGCAGCAGATCTGGGAATGGTCTCCTGAGCCGTGGCCTCCCCTGTATTCTCTGGGTATAAGATAGTGGGAGAGTTGTCATTGGTATCCAGAATAAATATGTAGACAGACACATTGGAGGATAATTTTGGAGATCCAGAATCTTCCACTCTCGCTGTGATGTGCAGAACCTGGAATTGTTCATAGTCAAAAGACCTTTGTGCATAAATGTTCCCGGTTTCGGAGTTAATGTAGACAAATGAAGAGACAGGAGAACCATGGATGTGGCTCTCAGCGATGGAGTAGATGAGGTTTGCATTAGCTCCCTCATCCGGATCTCCAGCAGATACTGTGCATAACAGTCTGCCCGCCTCATTGTTCTCTGCTATGAAGGCATTGTAGACATTGTGTAGAAATGCTGGAGGATTATCATTAACATCAGAGATATTAAGGCTGATTGTAATGTGGCTGCTGAGAGATGGAGACCCCAGATCAGAGGCCGTCAGTGTAATAGTATATTGTGAGAGCTTCTCCCTGTCCAGAGGTCCACTAGTGACCAGAGCATAACGCTGAGACATGGGCTGGCATGTAAAGGGTAAACCTGGAGATACATCTAGTCTAATCTCTCCATTCTTACCAGAATCTTTATCTCTGACTGTGATGAATCCAACCACAGTTCCTATGGGGGCATTCTCAGGAACCTCATTAGTTTTAGATGTAAAATTAATTTCTGGTGTATTATCATTAACATCTTTCACATCCACCTGAACAACACATCGTCCTTCCAGCTTTGGCGATCCTTTGTCTATTGCCTTAACAAATAATTCATATGATTTGGAAACCTCAAAATCTACAGATCCTTTTACAATAATTTCGCCTGTTTGTGCATTTATATCAAATACTTGTTTAGCAGATTCCAGGGTGTGGTGATCAAAGGAATAGAAAATGTCACCATTAGCCCCATCATCCAGATCAGTGGCATTGAGCTTGATAATGACAACATTTAAAGGTATATTTTCCTCCACTTCTGCCCTATAGCTTGGCTGCAGGAAAATAGGAGGATTGTCATTGATATCCAAAACTATAATTGTTATCTGTGTGGATCCGGATCTGGCCGGTTCTCCCCCATCTATAGCCGTGAGGATCAGCTTGTGCTCTGCTATTTCTTCTCTGTCTAGAATTTTTTCCAGGACTAATTCAGCAATGAGAGTCCCATCATTGCGTTTTTTTTCTAATAAAGAAAAATATGGATTTGGATTTAATCTGTACAGACTAACACTATTTTTACCTATATCCAAATCCTTAGCAGCTTCTAGAGGGAATTTTACTCCTGGACTTGTGATGAGTTCTGTAATTTTTATAATCTGATCTGAAACTGAGAAAATAGGTGAATTATCATTAATATCCAAAACCTCTATCTCCAGGCTGTGCAGCTCCAGAGGATTCTCAGCCACAACCTCTAAATGCAGCAAACAGCTCAGGCTGGATCCACACAGACGCTCCCTATCAATCCTCTCATATACAACCAGAGCTCCATTCTTCTGCTCTATAGAGAACAATCTGCTGCTTCCTTCTGACCCCAAACTCAGTCTCCTTCTATTAATATCAGCCAGATTTACCCCCAGATCCTGAGCCACATTCCCCACCACAGTCCCTGGATGAGACTCCTCCGCAATAGAATAACGCAGCTGCCCAGAGACCCAGCCCCAGCTACAAAGGAGAAGGGAGAAAGCTACTTGCCATTTCCAAGCCTTTACAAAGCTCTGATTGTCCATATCTTAAATCCTTCTTCTAAAATGTGTAGCAAATAATCATCATCCCATCAATCCAGGTATGAAAAGAGAAAAATATAAATCCTATGGAAGGGGAAATCCTGGTTTTCCTGCATTGAAATCATCCACAGCGATCTCATCTGAGCAGCAGCTCTTCTTTGTGTGAGAAGAAAGATGGGAGGGTGAATCACTGAGCCAGGGGGAGGAGAGCGCAGAGCTGACAAAGGGAGGTTGACTAGTGGAACTCTGAAATTCAGATGACGTGTCTGCCCTCTGCTGTTCAATTATTATCATTACATTTAAATTGTACTCACAAACACATACTATATATTGATACATGTAGATAAATATATATAAAGATAAAATGGCAGCATTCCAATGTAGTGAAAACCTCCACAGATATTTACACACATATATATATATATATATATATATATATATATATATAAATATATATATAGATAGATATTCTTTTGTTATAATTTAAGAAAAAAAAATCTAGCTAACTCAGAAATCTATCTGTAGTATTTTAAGACCAAAAGGGAAAATATTCTCATTATTTTCAAAGGATAGCAAAAAAGAAAAATTCCATCTGGCACCATGACTATAGAGCTTTTATCATCCAGAAAGCTCTGACAATAGATACAGAACTGCTTATATGAGGCTGTACTGTGCACTTTACACTGTACTTTACAAGTTTATAAATAATATAGTCAGTCAAGTAATATTTTCATCAATAAAGTTTTTCCACATTCATTTTATCTGGTTTCTTTTCAGTAGTGCAAATATAGTAGGAATTTGTGTGAGTTATTTTAGATATGGCTGGTCACATCTGTGCAGCTCTCCACTCAGTGGCGTAACTTGAGGGGGTGCAGTCGCAACAGGCCCCAAGAGGCTTAAGGGGCCCATAAGGTGTTGCATTCCCATATGAGAAGACTAGTACTATAAACCATACATTACAGTCGAGGGCCTGGCACAGACTTTAAACTTGGGTCCCATCAGTTTCAAATTATGTTATTGTCTCCACTGACTACAGGCGGGCCCCTGCTTAACAAAACCCGACTTACAGATGGTCCCTAGTCACAAATGGACCTCTGGATGTTGGTAATTTATTGTACTTTAGTCCCAGGCTACAAATATCAGCTGTAACAGTTATCAAAGTTGTCTACTGTTAAGCTTTATTGTTAATACTAGTTCTTATGACAATCTAACATTTTTAAAATTCAATTGTCACAGAGACCAAAAAAATTTTGGCTGGAATTTCAATTATAAAATATACAGTTCCGACTTACATACAAATTCAACTTAAGAAGAAGCTATCACATACGTTAGCCTGGGAAAAAGATCTTGCCTCCACATATTCAACCACCCAAAGGCAACAAACTCTAACATTAGTCGACAACACTTTCCGTAGTATTTCCCATATAGAGGCAATAATAAAAACCCACATGAGGTGGTACTTTACCCTTGCTAGACTAAACAAAATATTCCCTTCTACCCCTCTGGGATGCTGGCGCATTTGCGGACACAAGGGTACCTTATTACACACTCTATGGTCATGCCCTAAATCCAATGGCTGTGGAGCCAAACATTTGACTTAATCAGGAATCTTGGCATTGAAAATATAACCTTCTCTCCCGCAACTGCTTTGCTTTTAATGGACTTAAAGGAAACTCTACCTAAATATAGGACTACATCTGCCCATATACTACTCGCCACTAAAATGGTACTCACAAGACACTGGAATGAACCAGCATGTCCAGAGTTAGGTGAGGGGATCATCCAAGTCAACAGGATTTGTGGGTATGGAAAAGCTATAGCTATCCAAACAAACAAAATGAAAGCATTCCAACTACAATGGGATAAGTGGTTACAAAGCCCATATTATCAAGAATGACACAATATGCAAATATCTTTAGGCCTTGTCATCTGTTACTTGTCTAGAAACTGTTAACTTTTATTTAAAAGTTAATGTTTTATGTTAATAGTAAAGTAACCCTCAAGCCCCCTATGCTAAGGAGGTATATGCTGTTTAGGCTCTTGCAGTCTTACTGGCCTGAAGGGGATCCCAGTGGGACTGGAACAAATGAACAATAATACCTAGCAAGAAAATTGTGACTTGTAAACCCTTACTGTACTTTGATTGTTGTTCATTTGTTTATTATGAATGGTGACCCATTGGGTCGTAAACCTTGTATGTTATTATCTTTGTTATTATATGAAAACTTAATAAAATTCCCCCCCCCCTCAAAAAAAAAAATTCAACTTAGGAACAAACCTACAGAACATTTTATGTAACCTGGGGACTGCCTGTACTTCAATGTGTTCTTTGATTTGACTGCACCATCTCAGATCAGTTGTTAGAGAAAAATAATCCGTTAATATACTTATTAACATATTCTAAACACTGAATTGCAATCCTATAGTCAATAAAGAAGAAAGCACTAGTATACTAATTAAAAAATTCAAATACAATTTAGCAGATTAGGGGTATATTAGGGGTATATTCACACAAAGTATTTCACGCAAGGATGAACGCACACAATAATCCCTACACAAATGAGTTTAAAGCAATCTCCCATCGATTTCAGTAGGAGACTGCATTGGGTGGTTTTTCTCCTGCAGTTTTCTAAATATGGACAAAAATATGGAGATATGTCGCTTTTTCATGATTATTGAAACCAGACTGCTTTTAAACACCACAAAATATAAAAATCAGCTCATATACTAGCACCTCAAAACCTCAGCAGAATCCTAACGCTTCAACCTTTGCTTTCTTTGAAGGTTTAGGGGTATATTTTGGTGTTAAAAAATCTGCTCCAAAAAAATTAGGAGAGATTTATCTTTTTTTTCTTCTTAGTATGAAAAAGTCTCCTACTTTTGCACACTTGGGAACTTGCACATTTTTTGTGACTCTTCCTTATTTGTACTGCAATTCGTGGAACATGGGTCTAGGCAGGACTGTCTTAAATAATAATCTGTATTAATCTAAGAATTCCAGACTTTTAGCCTCATGTTGGCTTTATTGACTTTTCAAAAAGTCGCAAGATATGTGTAAAAGCTTGTCTTGTCTCAGGTGGTGTACTTTTCAGGAAGAAACAGGACAATCAAGTTTGTGACTTTCTTGTAGTAAAAAAAGGGGGACCCATCCTCCACATCAGACAACAATGTTGGAATAACAGGCACACATTCGATTTAACACAAGGCTAAGGCTACATTCACATGACCGAATAGGGGACGTATATATGGCCAATATCCTCCCCCCATAGACGGCAATGGGCGCACGGCGCCCTACAGGAGCGTTACTGTGCAGCACACGTGCGGCATCGTACCGCTACGTACCCGGGAAAAAGATAGGACTTGTCCTATCTTTTCCCATAATATGGCGCCGTGTATCCCTATGGAGAGGGATGCCCGCGCGCTGCCGTTGCCCGCTACAGTACGGTACGGCGGGCAACGACAGCGTGATTCCAACCTTAGACTAAAAAACAAGTCAAAAAAGGAAGTAGAGTGACAGGAAAACTAGAAAAAGAAAATATAAATCCCCACCAGATGTATTAACGTGTTTGTGCCAGTTTTGTCTGACTTTGCACTGAAAAGAACATACTAACTGCTTGCACATATATTTATGAAGTGTCTGCACCAGTTTTGTATTGCAGCTGGACTGTGTTTGACAGGACAGAAAAAATGTGAGCTAGTGCTTAGTTGGACAATTCGGCAGCAATTCTGTCAGAGCAGTATAAGGGGCGCTTGTGCTGTGAGATGCTGTGTGCTGACAATGTGCTTAAATTTTCATAGTACAGGGTCTATCTACACTTTTATTTAGTTTCTGAAGATTCTACTAGTATCTGACACACATAAAAATAGAATTTAGACAGATCAGAGATGGGAATGATGAGATCCATGAGATGGATATAAAATGCAATGACAGGGAATGGTCAGGAGGCAGAGAGCACTGCAGTGTGCAGACAAGAGAGACTCTTCTGACCACAGTCAGAAAATTTACAGTCAGATCAGGGGCAACGAAAACTGATTTGCTCCTCACGTTTTCATCTGTTTAGTTTTTTAAGTTTCAGCCTGTACATGACCTATATTTCCTAAAGCAATTTATAGAACACTAGTGTTAGGATCAGGATGTATTAAGAGGCATATTGTTTCCTATAACAAAGAAGAAAAATATGTGGCATTGTCTCACCTGGTTCTGGTCATGTCCAATGTTTGGGTCTGTGACTGTAGTTTCCCTGCATTTGTCAGTGAGCTGAGGAAAATCAGAAGGAGCTGGAAATGTAAAATCAGCCACATCCGCTGGAGGGAAACATCCAGGATAACACTGCAAAGGTGGATCTGGTGGAGCCATCCGCACCTCCATGTACTTTAATGTCCCATCTGTGTTCAGGTAAAGGGTTGGTTTGTACTGATCCATATAGGTTGTAGAAAGTGATCTGTCAGTAAAGCAGAATCCACACCCAGAATCATAATTCTTCCTAAGGCACCGCACAAGTAATATAGTAAATGTGACCAGGAAAACTGCACTGATGGCCACAAGGGAGACAATCAGGTAGAGGGTCAGGTCTGGAGTAGATTTGGCATTTGTGAGAAAGTCTTGAGATTTAGGATTTTCCAGAACCACAGTGTCTAATATATTGACAATGATAGTGGTTGTAGTAGTCAGAGAAGGTTCCCCATGGTCCCTGACTACAACCACCAGTCTCTGCTCCGTGTTATCTGTCTCATGTAAACCTCGCAGAGTCCTGACCTCTCCTGTGTATTCAGAGATGTGGAATAAAGCAGGACTGGCAGACTGAAGCAGACTATAGAGGAGCCAGGCATTGTGCCCCGAATCTACATCCACTGCAGACACCTTACTGACTAGATACCCCGCAGCAGCAGATCTGGGAATGGTCTCCTGAGCCGTGGTCTCCCCTGTATTCTCTGGGTATAAGATAGTGGGAGAGTTGTCATTGGTATCCAGAATAAATATGAAGACAGACACATTGGAGGATAATTTTGGAGATCCAGAATCTTCCACTCTCGCTGTGATGTGCAGAACCTGGAATTGTTCATAGTCAAAAGACCTTTGTGCATAAATGTTCCCAGTTTCGGAGTTAATGTAGACAAATGAAGAGACGGGAGAACCATGGATGTGGTTCTCAGCGATGGAGTAGATGAGGTTTGCATTAGCTCCCTCATCCGGATCTCCAGCAGATACTGTACATAACAGTCTGCCCGCCTCATTGTTCTCTGCTATGAAGGCATTGTAGACATTGTGTAGAAATGCTGGAGGATTATCATTAACATCAGAGATATTAAGGCTGATTGTAATGTGGCTGCTGAGAGATGGAGACCCCAGATCAGAGGCCGTCAGTGTAATAGTATATTGTGAGAGCTTCTCCCTGTCCAGAGGTCCACTAGTGACCAGAGCATAACGCTGAGACATGGGCTGGCATGTAAAGGGTAAACCTGGGGACACATCTAGTCTAATCTCTCCATTCTTACCAGAATCTTTATCTCTGACTGTGATAAATCCAACCACAGTTCCTATGGGGGCATTCTCAGGAACCTCATTAGTTTTAGATGTAAAACTAATTTCTGGTGTATTATCATTTACATCCTCTACTTCTACCTGTACAACACATCGTCCTTCCATTTCTGGAACACCTTTATCTACTGCCCTTATAGACAACTCATAATAATGTGATTCTTCATAGTCCACATCCATTTTAATGAATATTTCACCAGTCTGTGGATTTAAGTCAAATACATTCCTTGCTGCATCGAGAGTATGGCGATGAAAGGAATACTCGATCTCTCCATTGAGTCCGTCATCTGTATCTGTCGCATTCAGTTTTATGATAACAGTATTTAAAGGTAGATTTTCCAGGACCTTAATGTCATAAATGGATTGAGAAAATATTGGTGGGTTATCATTGATATCGTATATTGTGACTGTGATCTGTAAGGTCCCTGAACGAGGCTTTTCTCCCCCGTCCAGTGCAGTCAGCAGAAGCCTATGCTCCCTCTTATCCTCCCGGTCTAGAATCTTTTGCAGCACCAGTTCAGGAACAATCAATCCATTCTTATGATTAGAGACGGACAAAGCAAAATATGGATTGGAGTTTAGTTTATATTGGTTTATACTATAAATACCCACATCGGGGTCTTGTGCTGTTTCTAATGGAAATCGTGCACCAGGACTAGAAAGCTGTTCTATAATTTTTATTTCTTGCCTATCAATAGGAAATACTGGGGAATTATCATTAATGTCCAATATTGTGATTTCCAGATTAAACAGTTCTAGTGGATCATCTACCATGATCTCTACATGCAGCAAACAGCTCACAATAGCTCCACAAAGCTCTTCTCTATCGATTCTTTGTCTGACAAGGAGAAGCCTATTCTGATCAATAATAAAATACCTGCTTCCTGCATCTGTCCCTAAATGAAGCCTGCGCCGCTCTAAGTCCGCAAGATTTATCCCCAAATCCTGAGCCACATTCCCCACCAATGTCCCTGGTTCTGATTCCTCAGCAATAGAATAACGCTGCTGCCCAGTGACCCAGCCCCAGCTACAAAGGAGAAAGGAGCAGACTACTTGCCGTGCCCAAGCCTTTGATGATCTCTGATAGTCCATATCTTAAATCCTGGATGTGTAAATTCTGTATAAAATCCCTTTTTGTAGTTTCCATCAATGATAGGTAATGCAAGAAATCCTCGATTCATGGAATACACCCTTTATCTCGCATCCATAATGTCCTCTGGTCTGTCATTGTTGCAGCAGCTCTTCTTTGTGTGTGAGAGGAAAGAGGGGAGGGTGAATCACTGAGCCAGGGGGAGGAGAGTGCTGATGCAGAATGAATAGATATAGTGATGGAGCTAAAATTATTTTAGAAGACAAGTGTGCCCTCTGCTGGACAACTCTGTAAACTACAGATTGGAAATTTCATTCACATTCATAAGCATATACAAATACCTATACTACTGTATCTGCATGTGGCCATCCAATATAGGGGTTGCAAAGGAAATATATGTAAATTAAACACCTGAAACTATATGGCATGATAAGGAACAAAGCCTAACAAGCAAATTGAATCTTCCATCCATACAAGGGGTAAGTATTGCACATCCAGATCCCCCCTCGCCGGTGAACTCAATTAAGCCAGCGACTTCTCAAATGTGAAAGTCGCCGGCTGCGCTTATTTCTACGCCAAGTAAGAATTGGGACCTAAGCCTCTTGATGTATCCAGCTATGCCGGAGGGGTAGCAGGGCTATCATTCGCTGGTTTTAGAGTTCCAGCATATGATAAATACCTCCCACAGTCCTAGACAGAGGACATGAGACCAATCCACACAGAGTATTGATACATTTCATCCAATTGAAAGAGACCATATATGCCAGGTATCAAAGTACAATACATCATTAATGGAAACCTCAGATTTAAAAGGGGTTGTACACTTTAAGCAAATAATTGATATGGATTGTGTAAGGAAAAGTTAAACAATTTTACAAAATACTTTCTGCAGCAATTCCTCATGGTTTTCTAGATCTCTGCTTGCTGTCATTCTATAGAAAGCTTCTATGTTTACTTCCAGTGGATAGAAAAATGTCCATGGTCTTGTGATGGACCTGCAGGTGATTACTCTCTGTAATTATAACGACTTGTGCATCTGCCATAGGTTCGCCACCACTGGCCTAGACAGTCAAAAGGAATCATAATTGTAGTGTCTCATCTCCGTTTTTTCAACCTATTGGCCTATTGTTTTCAGACAAAAAGGAGTCATGATAAACCATTCCACTTTCCTACAGGAAATGCCCCCTTCTTGTTGCAGAAACACTTAATAAGTGAAGTGAAAACTACAAGTGCTGATATTTTTGAGAAATTTGCACCAAAATCCCTTAGAAAATAAGCCCCTATAAATTTTTGCTCTACTATGTAAAAAGCCAACCAAACATGAAAGGAGGAATATGAATATGAAAATCCTGTCATTGTAGAGCATGACAACCAATCACAGAACAGCTTTTATTTTACCAGAGCTCTGTAGGAAGAGAAAGTACTGATGTGATTGGTTGCTATGGGCACACAGAGTGGTTCATGAATTCAGGCCTATTTTTCCTGTTGGTGCCTGTGATCACTGAGAACATTCATAATATTAGAGCGTCCATAAAAAGGAGGCTACAGCTTGCAAGAGTAGATATATTTCAATAAGAAGATAACCAACAAAGATTCTGATATAGAACAGAATAGTATAGTAAATAAGTTAATAATATGATATACATAACATTAAGTGCTGATGAGGAAAGAACCACTTGTCTGACAAAGTAAAGTACATTCATTCACCCACATTAATGTCTACAACTGCACACTCCCATGAAGGGAGATTTATCATATCCCTGCATTTTGTGCGCCAACAAGCAACGAAACCCTGTCCTCCGCCACCACCAGATTTGTGCCATTAGTCTGAAGAAATTTGGCTTAAGCGGTTGCAGGCTATAGCAAGTGCACAGTACTCCGCCATTGAACCCTTCACCACCCTTCATACCCACTTTGGGAACAATGTGATTATTTCTGGGATTTCTCTATTTAATTAAAGGATATTAATAGGATACCAAATATTTTACATGTCTGTGAGTCAAAAATGTCTTGATAGGAATAAGTGTATACAGATTGGTTTCAGACGCAATATACTGTATAAATATATATATATATATATATATATATATATATATATATATATTGTGAGACACTGAAGGGGTTAACTGTGGATGGGCGGTATGTTTCCCCTAGGTTTTGCTTCTATGCAAGGCCTTAGTGCTGAGGTGGGTTTGTCCAGCACCTTGGACACAGGTGATGGGAACAGCCTAATTAGCCTGGATAAAATGACTCAGCAGAGTTGAGTGGGTTGTCTCTCTGTGGAAGGAGGCTGAGAGGACACAGCTCTGACCTGTGTGTCTGGAGCAGCCACGTGATCTTTGTTTAGTGTGAGCTAGTGGACTATTTGTATAGTTAGCACCCTGACGGGTAGGTTTTCTTTTGTTTATTCAAATACCTGAATGTAAAGGCTGGTTTTATTTTGCTGCAATAAACGCAGGCGAGACCTGTTTGGACTGTACCCTGGTGTCCCTGTCTTGAACTGCATCCCAGCACCCCGCTACCACGGTCTCTACTGGGCCAAATCCCCACATATGGTGCTTCGGATTGCGGGCAGTTCAAAAAGACACACACCTGAAAGGCTCGCTACATCCTGCAACATTGCATGGCCTGGGTGAAAGCAGCAGGCAAAGTGCAGGATAAAGCCAAGATGGAGGACTTTATTAAATACCTGCAAGAGGAGGCCAGAGCTAATCGGCAGCAGCAGCAGGCCATGCTCCAGCAGCAGGAGGAGAGGTCCCGCCAGCAGCAGGAGGAGGCCAGAGCTAATCGGCAGCAGCAGCAGGAAGAGTCCCTGGCTAATCGGCAGCTGCAGCAAGCCATGCTCCAGCAGCAGGAGGAGAGGTCCCGACAGCAGCAAGCCATGTTCCAGCAGCAGGAGGAGAGGTCCCGACAGCAGCAAGCCATGCTCCAGCAACAGCAGGCAGAGTCCCGAGCCATGCTCCAGCAACAGCAGGAGGAGTCCCGAGCCATGTTCCAGCTGATGATGGAGAAGTTTTCTGGCATTATGGCAGCACCGCAAGCGTCGACTACTGAGGGGTCCCATACTGGTCTACAAGGGTACCCGGTTGTCCAGCGTTCCGCACGGGCTGCAGTACAAAAGGCTTTACAAAAAATGGCGGCGACCGACGACGTGGAGGCGTATCTCACAGTGTTCGAGCGAGTAGCTGAGCGAGAGGAGTTACCGGCTGAGCAGTGGGCAGATGTCCTGGCACCGTTCCTGACCGGCGAGTCGCAGAAGGCTTACTACGACCTGAGTGAAACGGAGGCCCGTGAGTACCCCCAGCTAAAGGCGGAGATTCTGGCTCGTCTTGGGGTCACCGTTCAAGTTCGCTCCAGCCGGGTCCACCAGTGGGCTTACTCAGAAAAATTACCCCCACGCTCCCAAATGCATGACCTGATCCATCTTGTCCGGAAGTGGCTACAACCAGAGGACTGCACCCCCGCACAGATGGTAGAGAGAGTGGTCCTCGACAAATTCACCCGTTCTCTGCCCTCTCGGCTCCAGCGGTGGGTTGGACAGGCCGGTCCCACAAAAGCTGAGGAGCTTGTGTCCCTAGTAGAGAGGTATCGGGCTACGGAGGACCTGCTACTTACCTCTCCGACACGAAGCAGTGCCAGTGACAGGGTCACCAAACCAGCTGGTAAGACTGCTACTGCGGAAAAGGGGAGACATGTCAGGTTGGGAGGGGGTTCATTGGGGGGCGTGGAAACCCAGAAACCCAGTGAGGCTCGTGACAGAGGTCATGGCCGCATCCAGTGCTGGCGGTGCCATGAAATGGGCCATATTGCTGCCAACTGTCCACTGTCAGTGGAGCCAATGGACTGCAACCAGACCCGGCGAGTGTCACTGTTTGCCCGGCCAGTTCTGGCGGCTGAGTCAGTCACGGATGCAGAACCCCAAGTATGCATGGTCACAATCGGTGGTCACACAGTGGAAGCCTTGCTAGACTCAGGGAGTCTGGTCACCCTGGTGCGGGGAACTTTGGTTGATCCTGGACTATACAGTGGGCGGAGAGTGGGAGTGTTGTGTATACATGGGGACACTCGCGAATATCCCACTGCTGTCATCAACCTACATACCCCTTGTGGTACTGTTACCCATGAAGTGGGGGTGGTGGGGACCCTTTTTCATGAGGCTATTATCGGCAGAGACTTACCGGTGTTTTGGGACCTCTGGAGACGAAGACCCACCTCAGGTGCTGTTGCAGATAATGGACATCAGGTATGTCCGGCCTTGGCCCCTGAACCCTTTGAGGCCGATGTACACACACCAGCAGTAGGGGTGACCCCATGTGATGAATTCTCTCCCCTAGAGGTCCTAGCTGGTGAGGTCGAGGGCCACGAGGAGGTGGCCGACATGCTGGACCTTGAGATTTCCCGTGAAAATTTTGGGGCTGCACAGCTACAGGACCCTACCTTGGTTAAAGCACGGGAGAACGTTAAGGTGATAAATGGGGTACTCCAAATACCAGGGGCTGATAAAATATACCCCCGAATGGTGATTATTGGGGAACTGTTGTACAGGGT
Organism: Engystomops pustulosus; assembly: GCF_040894005.1. NCBI lineage: Eukaryota > Metazoa > Chordata > Amphibia > Anura > Leptodactylidae > Engystomops > Engystomops pustulosus. The sequence goes on from NC_092414.1 coordinate 35,774,014, forward strand.
CGACCAGATACGGGGTGAGGAGGTTGAGCAACTTGTAGTACCCCAATCTCACCGTAGGCTGGTGCTAGAGTTGGCACACAAACATGTGCTGGGAGGGCACTTAGGTGCTGAGAAGACCCGAGAAAGGATCCTGCAGAGATTTTTCTGGCCCGGGGTGTGGGAGGAGGTAAACCGGTATTGTAGCTCCTGCCCTGAGTGTCAGCTTACTGCCCCGGTCTCCCACTTCAGGAGTCCTTTGGTCCCGCTACCGATCATAGAAGTGCCCTTTGAAAGGATTGCAATGGATCTGGTTGGCCCCATAGTCAAATCCTCCAGGGGGCACCAATACATCCTAGTTATCCTGGACTACGCTACGCGGTATCCCGAGGCGATTCCATTAAGGAACACCTCCTCCAAAAATATTGCTAGGGAGCTGTTCCAGGTGTTCTCACGCACAGGTCTCCCCAAGGAAATCTTGACTGACCAGGGTACCCCATTCATGTCTAGGGTAATGAAGGAGATGTGCAAGTTACTACAGGTAAAACAGCTTCGCACCTCTGTGTATCATCCCCAGACAGATGGCCTGGTCGAGAGGTTTAATAAGACCTTGAAGGGGATGCTTAAGAGGGTGGTCAGCAAAGATGGAAAGGACTGGGATTGTTTGTTGCCCTATTTGATGTTTGCCATACGTGAAGTTCCCCAGTCCTCCACGGGTTTCTCACCCTTTGAACTGTTATATGGCCGTTCCCCACGTGGGCTTTTGGATGTAGCCAAGGAGACCTGGGAGCAGGAGAGGACCCCCCACCGTAGTGTGATAGAACACGTCTCCCTTATGCAGGACCGCATAGCGGCGGTAATGCCCCTTGTAAAGGAGCACATGACAAGGGCACAAGAGGCCCAGTCTAGGGTCTACAATAGGTCAGCCAGACTCAGGACCTTTAACCCAGGCGACAGAGTGCTAGTTCTGGTGCCCACCGTGGAGAGCAAGTTCTTGGCCAAATGGCAAGGGCCATATGAGGTCATGGAGAGAGTGGGGAAGGTAACCTACAGGGTATCTCAGCCGGGGAGGAGGAAACCCGAACAGATATACCACGTGAACCTCCTAAAGCCATGGAGGGAAAGAGAGTCCCTGATGGCCATGGGAGTAGAGAAGGCGTCTGTCTCCAAGAAGGGGACACCGGAGGTAGGTGTACCAGATGCCAAGGTGCCTGAAGTACGGATCTCGGAGTCCCTCTCCAGGGCCCAGATTCAGGAAGCAAGGGAGTTTGTGCTCCGAAATATGGAGGTGTTCTCTAAGTTACCGGGACGTACTTCAGTCATCAAGCATGACATCATAACCGAACCCCACATCCGGGTACACCAAAAGCCATATCCGAAGAAGTCAGGCAGATGTTAGACCTGGGGGTTATCGAGGAGTCTAAAAGTGACTGGTCGAGTCCTATTGTGTTGATTCCCAAGCCTGATGGTTCCCTACGGTTCTGCAATGATTTTAGGAAGTTGAACGAGGTGTCCAAATTTGATTCCTATCCCATGCCCAGGGTTGACGAGTTGATAGAACGACTTGGACAGGCTAGGTTCTTCTCCACCCTTGACCTGACGAAAGGGTATTGGCAGGTACCCCTGACTGACAGGGCTAAAGAGAAGACCGCTTTTGTTACCCCTGATGGGCTTTTTCAGTACGTGGTACTCCCCTTTGGGCTACATGGGGCTCCCGCCACGTTCCAGAGGTTAATGGATCTCGTGCTAAAACCTCACCGGAGTTATGCCTCGGCCTACTTAGATGACATCATAGTCTATAGTAGCGACTGGGAGAGTCATCTAGCCAAAGTACAAGCAGTGGTAGACTCCCTGAGGGCAGCAGGGCTGACAGCGAACCCCCAAAAGTGTGCACTGGGTCTGGAAGAGGCCCGTTACCTGGGGTACCGTATTGGGCGAGGGGTCATCAAACCCCAAGTAAATAAAGTAGAGGCGATCCAGCAGTGGCCACGACCTTTGAGCAAGAAGCAAGTGAGGGCTTTTCTGGGCATAGTGGGCTATTATCGCCGATTTATCCCCGATTTTGCGACAATAGCGGCACCCCTGACTGACCTGACTAAGGGTAGCAGGGCGGTGATGGTAAAGTGGAGTGAAGAGGCTGAGGGGGCGTTTCAGCGACTTAAGACGGTTTTGTGTGAGGGACCGATACTGATCACCCCTAACTTCACCAAGACCTTTATTGTGCAGACTGACGCTTCTGACGTGGGCTTGGGGGCTGTCCTGTCCCAAGTAGTGGAGGGTGAGGAACATCCCGTGACATTCCTGAGCCGCAAGCTCACACCTCCTGAAAAGAACTATAGTATAGTTGAGAGGGAGTGCTTAGCGATCAAATGGGCTCTGGAATCCCTGAGGTATTATCTGGTAGGGCGGCAGTTTACACTGGTGACCGATCACTCTCCCCTAACCTGGATGAGTCAGGCCAAAGAGAGGAACGCCAGGGTCACAAGGTGGTTCCTAATGCTCCAGAATTTTAAATTCACGGTGGAACATCGAGCAGGAAAGCTGCATGGGAATGCCGATGCCCTATCCCGTACCCACTGTCTGATGGCCAAAAATGTTCGTCCCCACAGGGTCAAACAGAGGGGGAGGGTATGTGAGACACTGAAGGGGTTAACTGTGGATGGGCGGTATGTTTCCCCTAGGTTTTGCTTCTATGCAAGGCCTTAGTGCTGAGGTGGGTTTGTCCAGCACCTTGGACACAGGTGATGGGAACAGCCTAATTAGCCTGGATAAAATGACTCAGCAGAGTTGAGTGGGTTGTCTCTCTGTGGAAGGAGGCTGAGAGGACACAGCTCTGACCTGTGTGTCTGGAGCAGCCACGTGATCTTTGTTTAGTGTGAGCTAGTGGACTATTTGTATAGTTAGCACCCTGACGGGTAGGTTTTCTTTTGTTTATTCAAATACCTGAATGTAAAGGCTGGTTTTATTTTGCTGCAATAAACGCAGGCGAGACCTGTTTGGACTGTACCCTGGTGTCCCTGTCTTGAACTGCATCCCAGCACCCCGCTACCACGGTCTCTACTGGGCCAAATCCCCACAATATATATATATATGTATATACCAACAAAATAACTATAATACAATAGCTCAAATTATGGAAAAGAAAAAATGTGCAAGTAAATAATGAAATCTTTTTCTCATTTAAGATTTAACACATAAGAAAAATATCAATGCTATTATTTTATCATATAATGACTTACATTGTTTGGGTCATTCAGTGATTCCCCCTCAGATGAGGCTTCTTGACATAAATCAGTTAATTGAGGATAATGTAAAGGCTGCACAATACTGAAATCCTGTAGATCTGGAGCTGGAGGTAAATTAGTTTGGTAACTCTGCCCCTGGGATCCTGGAGGGACCATCCTGACCTCCATGTATTTTAAGGTCCCGTCTGTGTTCAGGTACAGAGTCGGCTGATACTGATCTGTGTACGGTTTGGATTGGGATCCACCAAGAAAACAGCAACTACTGCTGTAATCATAAGTGTCCTTCCTCAGACATCTCACCAATAATATCATGAAGGTGACAAGTGACACCAAGCTGATGGCCACCAGAGAGATGATTAAATACAGAGTCATATCTGATGGGGGCTTGGAATTTGTCAGGAGGTCACCAGATTTTGGTCTTTCCACTATCACCTCATCTGCTATACTGACAAGTACAGTCACTGTGGTGGATAATGGAGGATTCCCCTGATCACTGATAGAAATGACAAGTTGTTGCTCCATGTTCTCCATCTCCTGTAATCCTCGTACAGTTCTCACCTCTCCTGTGTGTTTAGACACTTGGAAGGATGAATAATTGATGGGGTCAATGAGAGTGAACACCAACCAGGCATTGTGACCAGAGTCCAGATCCACTGCTGACAGTTTGGTGACCAGATATCCAGCACTTGTAGACTTTGGGATCCTCTCTTGGACAATGAGGTCCTCAGAGTGTTCTGGATACAGCAGAGTGGGGGGATTGTCATTTGTATCCAGAATGAAGATAAAGACGGGAACAGTGGAAGATAACTGTGGAGATCCTGAGTCTTCTACCTTTATGGTGATTTGTAAAACCTGGATCTGCTCATAGTCAAAGGATCGCTGAGCGTATATATTCCCATCATTAGAATGAATGTAAACATAGGAGGACACAGAGGAGCCGTCAATCTGACTCTCAACTATGGAGTAAACCAGATCAGAATTCACCCCCTCATCTAGGTCAGTAGCAGATACTGTACATAGAAGAGTCCCGGGGTCACTGTTCTCCTTAATAAAAGCATTATAAGTAGACTGTGTGAAGAGCGGAGCATTATCATTAATATCTGACACACTGAGGGTGACGCTTGTCTTACTGTATAGAGGAGGAGACCCTAAATCAGAGGCTGTCAGCTCTATAGTGTATTGTGGGGTCTCCTCTCTATCCAGATTCCCATCGGTCACCAATGCATAGCGGTTTTTCATCTGTTGTATTCTAAAAGGCACATTTGGTGATAGATCCAGCATTATATCTCCATTCTTTCCAGAGTCCTTGTCCTTTACATGAATGAATCCAACAATTTCCCCTGTAGGTGCATTTTCTGGGATATTATTAGTCACTAAGGAAAATGTAATTTCTGGGGGATTATCATTGACATCTTCTACTTCCACATGGACTATGCAGCTTCCCTCTAATTGAGGAAATCCTTTGTCTTCTGATTTAATGGATAATTCATAAAAATTTGAATCTTCAAAATCTACCAGTCCATTGATATAAATCTCCCCATTTTGCTCATTTAAAGAAAATATTTTTTTTGCAGACTTGAATGTGTGATCATCAAATGAGAACTGTATCTCTCCATTTGCTCCGTCATCCTGATCTGTGGCGTTCAGTGTTAATATGACGGTTTTCAATGGGAGATTCTCCCTAATACTGATCTTATAGACCGACTGATTAAAGACTGGAGGATTATCATTAATATCTAATACAACTATTCTTATCCTGCAGCTCCCTGATCGGGCTGGTTCTCCTCCATCTATAGCTGTGAGGATCAGGTTATGCTCCTGTTTTTCTTCTCTATCTAAAACCTTTTCTAGTATCAGTTGAGGGATGAGTGTTCCGTCTTTGTGGGTTTTCACAGACAAAGAGAAATAAGGATTTGTATTCAGTGTATACTGACTGACTCCATTCACACCAACATCTGAATCCTCTGCAATCTCTAAGGCAAATCGAGCTCCAGGACTAGTAAACACCTCTGTGATTTTAATAATTCGCTCATCAGATGAGAATGTGGGAGAATTATCATTAATATCCAGAATCTCTATTTCTAGACTATAAAGCTGCACAGGATTCTCAGCCACAACCTCTAACTGCAGTAAACAGCGGGGACTAGATCCACACAGACGCTCCCTATCAATCCTCTCCTTCACAGACAACCCTCCATTTGCCTGATTTACAGTGAAATATTTTTGGTATTTGTCAGATCTCAGATGTATCCTGCGCTGAGAGAGATCTGCACGTTTTATCCCCAGATCCTGAGCTACATTTCCTACCAATGTCCCTGGATCAGACTCCTCAACAATAGAATAACGAAGCTGCCCAGAGACCCAGCCCCAGCTACAAAGGAGAAAGGAGCAGACTACTTGCCATTTCCAGCTCTGACAAAAGCCTCTGATGTCCATATCTTAAATGATTGTCTTGATATCTGATGTCATGTAGATCCTGTGTAATCCAAGCTACAAGGGGGTTATATTATCTGTCCATATTCCCAAAAAGATAATCCATATAAAGGAAACATCCAGAGCGATCTCATCTGCACGGCAGCTCTTCTTTGTGTGAGAGAAACGATGGGAGGGTGAATCACTGAGCCAGGGGGAGGAGAGCGCAGAGCCGATAGGTGCAGATTTACTTGCATTAATGTAGTTTTAGACTAGAGTACAAGACTGCCCTCTGCTGGATGTTAGTGAGAACTGCAAATGCTTGTCTGCTTAGATTCTATCTTTACTTTATATTACAAATACAATAACATCACAAAATATTTGGCAAAAATCCTCTATATAATGTGCTCAATATGTTCTGTTGGGTATGATTTTTAATTAAAATAATACAATAAATGATAAAATATTATTGGCAATCACATATTTTAATTATTTTGTTTTAATTACTTTTATACACTTTTGCTTTTGAGAAATTATATGGACTCAGTTGGTTAAATAAGAAGAAATTATTCTACTGCAACATGGAATTAAGTCACAATAGTAATATTATTGAATATTATATACAATTTAGATTTTACAGTGGGATCCATGAAGACGAGAAAATTTTAATCTTAATAAAATTGCTTAAAAACGGATGGATTTTGACTGTGCCTAGGTAGCATTTGGTTAGATGGATACTTTCAATAAAGGTAGTTTGTGTAATTTGTATTAAGAGTTATTTAAGGATAAAGTTATATTAGTATATGTGCACCTGTGCAAAGGGGGTAAAAAAACACATTGGAATATGTAAATTAAAAACACTGGAATGTTGCATCTATGGAAAATCTGTAATTTGTATCAAAATGTCAACCAAAAAAAAAAATGAAGTATCTACTTCTAATTCAGAACGCTTTAAGCGTTGCAAGAATTAAAAGCATAAAATCTTCAAGGTTTTAGAATGGGCACTGGGAACAGTAGTAACAAAATGGAATTATGCACGCATACCAGTAGTATTTAACCCTTTAAGGACCAGGTCTTTTTGCGTTTCCATTTTTTTACTGCCCACATTCCAAAAACCCAAAGTGTTTATTATTTTATTTTTCCATTTACATAAACATCCTGTAGAAGGACTCCTAACCAGCGGGACACATTGGTCCAGATATATCAAAAGTGGTGCAAAATGCCCTAGTGCAGTTTACCTCACTAATGTGCAGGTTGCAATAGATAATCCAATAGTGGCGCACAGTGTTCAATTATCTGGCACATTTAGCGCTGCTACAGAAAGTTGCACACAAATGCATCTTTTTCTTTTTGGTGCAGTTTCATTATACGTCGGCGGACTTCAGCACAGCAGCGACACCTGGTGGACGTCGGAGGAACTGGCTTAGTGAATCGCCGGAAGACCCGAATCCAACGCGCCGCGGGATCACGAATGGACCGGGTAAGTAAATCTGCCCCATTGTGCACAATTGTGTCGAGTCGCAGTAATAAATGTGTTACAAACTCTAAGAACTACCATGCCCCTTTAGGTGCAGAGGTTTTTACACTGGCGCAAACACTTCATAAATGCAATGAACAAGCTCTAAAGACGTTCTTTTATTTGCAAAAATAGACAAAAAATGGACGCAGGCACAATGATATATATGCCCCATTATGCTTCCTTGTGCCACCATTAAACATTCTGTGAAATGTTCCGGGAAAAACCGAGGAAAAAAATTGGTGAAACTGACAAAAAAAGCTTAAGTTCTGCCATTTTCTTATGGGATTTGTTTTTACTGCTCACTGCTTGGTCTTAATATCAAATCCCTTCTAATCTTTTGGTCAGTAGAGTTACAGAGTCAACACATTTATATTGATTTCCTATGTCATAATGCAAACATAATACATAATAATTTTATCAGATCCAATGAATTACATTTTTGAAATTATTATTTATTAGCTGACCTGCCAAGCTAACAAGATGTAAAAGAAAGTAATATGCAATAACAAGTTGGTGACAATCAGCGGGATGTCACATATCAGAGATAAATGACAATAAGGTTGTAGAAAGATTTCAGAGTTGTCACTTTGAGCATGTGACATGGATAATAGAAAGCTTTTTTACTTTATTTGAAAGTTTTATTAAATATCACTCATGATAATTTTGCTATTCTACTCAATATGCTCTATTTACAGCATACCGGATGTATATTTCCATGATGTAATCTTTAAGCAAACTAAATTGAATTTCAGTGACTAGACCTGGCAAACAAAACAAATTATTACACAATAAAAATTCTCAGGACTTGCTATAGAACAAATACTTTGATATATAAAAAGAATATTACAGAAACATAATGGCAACCTTTATCTCAAAACCCCCAAAATTGCTACATTTACATTACTTTCAAGCTGCATTTTAAAATGGACACCACAAAACTGTCAAGAGTAGACAAGAGGATAATAAATAATAAACCCTACACACTGCACATAACACAGATGGAGAAGAATAATGATTACATTAAAAAAATAGTTAACTAGGTATAACTTTCATGTACAATTGCTAGAAAAGTCTGATCAACTACCATACCCTTGGCAATATTCTTTAGTTTGAGAAAATCCATATGCTTCATAACATTTAAATCATGTTGTTCTGGGCTGGAGTTAAACTTATTTAGTAACTCTGCCACTGGAATTCTGGAGGAACCATCCAGCCCTCTGTGTATTCTAAGTATTCGTCATATTCAGATACATAGCCAGCTAATTCAAATCAATGTACAGTTTGGCCCCACAAAAATGCCCCCATAAGAATTACTGTTCAGACTGGCTACAATTTGTGTGTCAGCAAATCAACTACTATAATCAAAAACAGTAAGCCACAGTAGAAAATCATCTATGTTATTATATTTTAATATGATGACTTACATTGTTTGGGTCATTCAGTGATTCCCCCTCAGATGAGGCTTCTTGACATAAATCCTTTAGTTGAGGATAATGTAAAGGCTGCACAATACTGAAATCCTGTTGCTCTGGGTCTGGAGGTAAATTAGTTTGGTAACTCTGCCCCTGGGATCCTGGAGGGACCATCCTGACCTCCATGTATTTTAAGGTCCCGTCTGTGTTCAGGTACAGAGCCGGCTGATACTGATCCGTGTACGGTTTGGATTGGGATCCACCAAGAAAACAGCAACTACTGCTGTAATCATAAGTGTCCTTCCTCAGACATCTCACCAATAATATCATGAAGGTGACAAGTGACACCAAGCTGATGGCCACCAGGGAGATGATTAAATACAGAGTCATATCTGATGGGGGTTTGGAATTTGTCAGGAAGTCACCAGATTTTGGTCTTTCCACTATCACCTCATCTGCTATACTGACAAGTACAGTCACTGTGGTGGATAATGGAGGATTCCCCTGATCACTGATAGAAATGACAAGTTGTTGCTCCATGTTCTCCATCTCCTGTAATCCTCGTACAGTTCTCACCTCTCCTGTGTGTTTAGACACTTGGAAGGATGAATAATTGATGGGGTCAATGAGAGTAAACACCAACCAGGCATTGTGACCAGAGTCCAGATCCACTGCTGACAGTTTGGTGACCAGATATCCAGCACTTGTAGACTTTGGGATCCTCTCTTGGACAATGAGGTCCTCAGAGTGTTCTGGATACAGCAGAGTGGGGGGATTGTCATTTGTATCCAGAATGAAGATAAAGACGGGAACAGTGGAAGATAACTGTGGAGATCCGGAGTCTTCTACCTTTATGGTGATTTGTAAAACCTGGATCTGCTCATAGTCAAAGGATCGCTGAGCGTATATATTCCCATCATTAGAATGAATGTAAACATAGGAGGACACAGAGGAGCCGTCAATCTGACTCTCAACTATGGAGTAAACCAGATCAGAATTCACCCCCTCATCTAGGTCAGTAGCAGATACTGTACATAGAAGAGTCCCGGGGTCACTGTTCTCCTTAATAAAAGCATTATAAGTAGACTGTGTGAAGAGCGGAGCATTATCATTAATATCTGACACACTGAGGGTGACGCTTGTCTTACTGTATAGAGGAGGAGACCCTAAATCAGAGGCTGTCAGCTCTATAGTGTATTGTGGGGTCTCCTCTCTATCCAGATTCCCATCTGTCACCAATGCATAGCGGCTTTTCATCTGTTGTATTCTAAAAGGCACATTTGGTGATAAAACCAGCTTTATCTCTGCATTCTTTCCAGAGTCCTTGTCTTTTACATTCATAAATCCAACAATTTCTCCTACCGCTGCATTTTCTGGGATATAATTAATTACTGGGGAGAATGTAATTTCTGGGACATTATCATTGACATCTTCTACTTCCACCTGGACTATGCAGTTTCCTTCTAATTGAGGAAATCCTTTGTCTTCTGCTTTAATGGATAATTCATAAAAAGTAGAATCTTCAAAATCCACCAACCCATTAATATAAATCTCACCATTTTGCTCATTTAGAGAAAATATTTCTCTAGCAGATTCAGATGTGTGGCCATCAAAGGAAAACTGAATTTCACCATTTGCTCCGTCATCCTGATCTGTGGCGTTCAGTGTTAATATGACAGTTTTCAATGGGAGATTCTCCCTAATACTGATCTTATAGACCGACTGATTAAAGACTGGAGGATTATCATTAATATCTAATACAACTATTCTTATCCTGCAGCTCCCTGATCTGGCTGGTTCTCCTCCATCTATAGCTGTGAGGATCAGGTTATGCTCCTGTTTTTCTTCTCTATCTAAAACCTTTTCTAGTATCAGCTGAGGGATGAGTGTTCCATCCTTGCGACTCTTCACAGACAATGAGAAATAAGGATTTGTATTCAGTGTATACTGACTGACTCCGTTCACACCAACATCTAAATCTTTTGCAATTTCTAAGGCAAAACGGGCTCCAGGACTTGCAAATATTTCTGTAATCTGAATAATATGAGCATCAGATGAGAATGTGGGAGAATTATCATTAATATCCAGAATCTCTATTTCTAGACTATAAAGCTGCACAGGATTCTCAGCCACAACCTCTAACTGCAGTAAACAGCGGGGACTAAATCCACACAGACGCTCCCTATCAATCCTCTCCTTCACAGACAACCCTCCATTTGCCTGATTTACAGTGAAATATTTTTGGTATTTGTCAGATCTCAGATGTATCCTGCGCTGAGAGAGATCTGCACGTTTTATCCCCAGATCCTGAGCTACATTTCCTACCAATGTCCCTGGATCAGACTCCTCAACAATAGAATAACGAAGCTGCCCAGAGACCCAGCCCCAGCTACAAAGGAGAAAGGAGCAGACTACTTGCCATTTCCAGCTCTGACAAAAGCCTCTGATGTCCATATCTTAAATGATTGTCTTGATATCTGATGTCATGTAGATCCTGTGTAATCCAAGCTACATGAGGGTAATATCATCCCTCCATATTCCCAAAAAGATAATCCATATAAAGGAAACATCCAGAGCGATCTCATCCGCACGGCAGCTCTTCTTTGTGTGAGAGAAACGATGGGAGGGTGAATCACTGAGCCAGGGGGAGGAGAGCGCAGAGCTGAGACAAGCAGCTTCTCTAGTATTACTGCAATATGTGACTGGAGGACAAGACTGCCCTCTGCTGGATGCTAGTGAAAACTGCAATTTTTTTTTACTTAGGTTTCATTTGTACTTCATAGCATAAATGATATTTAGCAAAAATGTATACATTCAAATGTAACATTTTTAATAACTTAAGTAGTTTATTAACTAAACATTTATTATTATTTGTAATGTGAGACTACAGGCGGTCCCCTACTTAAGAACACTCGACTTATATACAACCCCCTAGTTGACCACTGGATATTGGTAATTTACTGTACTTTAGTCCTAGGCTACAGTAAACAGCTGTAACAGTTATCACAGGTGTCTACAATGAAGCTTTAGTGTTAATCCTGGTTCTTATGACAACCCAACATTTTTAAAATCCAATTGTCACAGATACCAAAAAAGTTCTGGCTGGGATTACAATGATAAAATATACAGTTCCGACTTACATCCAAATTCAACTTAAGAACAAACCTACAGACCCTAACTTGTATGTAACCCGGGGACTGCCTGTAATTAAAACAAATATTGTTGGCAATACCATATTTTATTGATTAAGTTATAATTACATTTTATACACTTTCTTTTGAGAAATGATATGAATAAGAAGAGATCATTCTGCTGCAGCATCTATTTAGTGACAATAGCAAAATCCAAAAGTATTGTATAAAATTTCGAATTACAGGGAGAACATTTTTAAATAAAATGCCTCACAAACTGATATATTAGCAAATTTAAATGGACTAGATTTTATATGGACCCAAGTAAATTCATGATATGGAAACTTTGTTTCTTAAGGAAAATATGTGATTGTTTTAAGACATGTCAACCACATTTCAAGTGCTTTAAGCTTTGCAGAAATACAAGGGATAAAATCTCCTAGATTCCAGAGCAGACACTGGGAACAGTAGTAGTAAAATGGGGTAACACTAACATGCCTGTAGTATGCAGGTAGTATTTAACCTCACAAAGATGAAGCCATTCTTCCTTTTTTCATTTCCAATTTTTTTGTACACATTCCAAAAGCACAAACTGTCTAGTATTTTATTTTTTCAGTTTGCATAAACAATCTGCTTGAGACCTTGGCGCTTTCTGGTGACACCATTTCATATTCTATGCAATGCTATGGGAAAAACATGGAGAAAAAGGTGAAACCACCAAAAAATCCCTTCCCTCTGCCTTTCTCCTTAGCTGCTGGTGTCCTGCTGTAGCTTGTACTGATATATTAACAGTATTCCTGTAACCCACAGGACAAGTACATGCAAAATCACAACATATTAAGAAGTCCACAAGGTTTCGTCCCATTCTGGAAGGCGCTGCCACACTCAAGGATAGAACCGGAATGTGGTATCCATAAAATGATTTTATTACAAAGTAAAACACTACGCGTTTCGGCTCCAGGCTGGAGCCTTCGTCAGGTGTATGTAATTGTCAAGGATAGAAACGGAATGTGGTATCAATAAAATGATTTTATTAAACACTAAAACACTATGCGTTTCGTCTCCAGGCTGGAGCCTCCGTCAGGTGTATGTAATTGTTCACCTGACGAAGGCCCCAGCCTGGAGCCGAAACGCATAGTGTTTTACTGTTTAATAAAATCATTTTATGGATACCACATTCCGTTTCTATCCTTGAGTGTGGCAGCGCTTTTCAGAACAAGACAAAACCTTGTGGATTTCCGATACAACGCCAGGTCCACCACCACTGACTGCACGGACCTTCTTCCACCTATGACATGCTATATTTTTCACTGGAGCAAGTGAGAATAATTTCATCACATATAACCACCTTAAAGACCTGTGGATCTCCACGCCAAAGCACCCAACGCCAGCCCCTTGTTTGTTAACATATTAAGAAGAGCATACTTGTCTATTGCATGCATGCAGAATCAATGTTGCACTGGGTTTCCCTTGAAAGTACGGTAGTAGGGTACAGCAGGTTTATACAGTATCTGTCAAGCGCGTCTAAAACAGAAAGATAGTAGTATATGAGCTTTTCTGTAGTATAGCTACTGAACAGTGCAAAACATAAAATATAGGTAGAGACGACAACAGTACAACAGTCTAACTACATGTAAGTTCAAACATACAAGCTGATTGGAAAAGCCTTTACATTGAAGATGAGAAGTGATGGCAGTATAATCCATCCTGCATCAGATGTTATAGTTTCAATTGTTGGGATTAGCATTGTGTAGCTGACACCCTGGTTAACACTTTGTAAAGGATTATACAATGTAATAAATTGGTGATAATCAGTAGAATATCACACATCACAGATAAGAGACAATAAGGTTGTTCAAAGATGAAAACGATGATGGTGACTATGATGAAAAAAGGCTAAGTTTTTTTATTGGAAAGAATTATTAACTGGCATGACAATTTTGTTATTCTACTGTATATGCTCCATTCATACCCAATGTATATTTCCCTGATTTAATATTCAATTTGATTTAAGTTAAAGATACACTGACATGTGACTGAACCTGGCAAACTATACATATTATAACACCATAAAAATTCGGAAGACCTGATATAGAACAAAGGACTGTGATATATAAAGAGAATAGTACAGAAACATAATAGCAACTTTTATCTCACAACCCCAGAAATTGTTACATTTACAATACTTTGAAACAATAATATAAAAATGAACAAAACAAAACTGTTCAGAAAACACAGAGAAAACATGAGGATAATCAACTACAAAACCTACACCCTGTTCATAATACAGATGAAGATGAATAATGACTATATAAAACAAAGAGATTACAAGGTATAACTTCCATTTACATTGCTAGAATTACTTGAGCTACTGCAGAGATATCCAGGATGACAAACCCAAAAACGTCATAAATTTTACATCATGTTATTCTGGGGCTAGGGGTAAATTAGTTTGGTAAATCTGCTACTGGGATCCCCGAGGAACCATCCTGACCTACATGTATTGTTAAATCTTGTTTGTATTCAGACACAGAACCGACTTGTACTGATCTGTGTTATGTTTGGAATGGGACCCACCAAGATAACATAGGGCAGTAAGACCAAATGACCTAATAAAATGCACTGTTCAGACTGGCTACAATATTTGTGTGCCAGCAAATGAAATACTATTACTAAAACTGTAGGAAAATAAAAAGGCTAAAAAATATCAATTCATTATTGTTTTAGGTTTCCCACAAAAAAAATAAAAATCTATGTTATTATAATATGATAACTTACATTGTTTGGGTCATTCAGTGATTCCCCCTCAGATGAGGCTTCTTGACATAAATCCTTTAGTTGAGGATAATGTAAAGGCTGCACAATACTGAAATCCTGTTGTTCTGGAGCTGGAGGTAAATTAGTTTGGTAACTCTGCCCCTGGGATCCTGGAGGGACCATCCTGACCTCCATGTATTTTAAGGTCCCGTCTGTGTTCAGGTACAGAGCCGGCTGATACTGATCCGTGTACGGTTTGGATTGGGATCCACCAAGAAAACAGCAACTACTGCTGTAATCATAAGTGTCCTTCCTCAGACATCTCACCAATAATATCATGAAGGTGACAAGTGACACCAAGCTGATGGCCACCAGGGAAATGATTAAATACAGAGTCATATCTGATGGGGGTTTGGAATTTGTCAGGAGATCACCAGATTTTGGTCTTTCCACTATCACCTCATCTGCTATACTGACAAGTACAGTCACTGTGGTGGATAATGGAGGATTCCCCTGATCACTGATAGAAATGACAAGTTGTTGCTCCATGTTCTCCATCTCCTGTAATCCCCGTACCGTTCTCACCTCTCCTGTGTGTTTAGACACTAGGAATGATGAATAATTGATGGGGTCAATGAGAGTAAACACCAACCAGGCATTGTGACCAGAGTCCAGATCCACTGCTGACAGTTTGGTGACCAGATATCCAGCACTTGTAGACTTTGGGATCCTCTCTTGGACAATGAGGTCCTCAGAGTGTTCTGGATACAGCAGAGTGGGGGGATTGTCATTTGTATCCAGAATGAAGATAAAGACGGGAACAGTGGAAGATAACTGTGGAGATCCGGAGTCTTCTACCTTTATGGTGATTTGTAAAACCTGGATCTGCTCATAGTCAAAGGATCGCTGAGCGTATATATTCCCATCATTAGAATGAATGTAAACATAGGAGGACACAGAGGAGCCGTCAATCTGACTCTCAACTATGGAGTAAACCAGATCAGAATTCACCCCCTCATCTAGGTCAGTAGCAGATACTGTACATAGAAGAGTCCCGGGGTCACTGTTCTCCTTAATGAAAGCATTATAAGTAGTCTGTGTGAAGAGCGGAGCATTATCATTAATATCTGACACCCTGAGGGTGACGCTTGTCTTACTGTATAGAGGAGGAGACCCTAAATCAGAGGCTGTCAGCTCTATAGTGTATTGTGGGGTCTCCTCTCTATCCAGATTCCCATCTGTCACCAATGCATAGCGGTTTTTCATCTGTTGTATTCTAAAAGGCACATTTGGTGATAGATCCAGCTTTATCTCTCCATTTTTTCCAGAGTCCTTGTCCTTTACATCAATAAATCCTACAACATCTCCCATTGGTGCATTTTCTGGGATATTTTTTGTCACCATTGAAAATTTAATTTCTGGAAGATTATCATTGATATCTTCTACTTCAACATGGACTATGCAGTTTCCCTCTAATTTTGGAAATCCTTTGTCTTCTGCTTTAATAGATAATTCATAAAAATTTAACTCTTCAAAATCCACCAGTCCTTTGACATAAATCTCCCCATTTTTCTCATTTAAAGCAAATAATCTTTTCGCTGAATCAAACGTGTGATCATCAAAAGAGAATTGTATTTCTCCATTTGCTCCGTCATCCTGATCTGTGGCGTTCAGTGTTAATATGACGGTTTTCAATGGGAGATTCTCCCTAATACTGATCTTATAAAGCGACTGATTAAAGACTGGAGGATTATCATTAATATCTAATACAACTATTCTTATCCTGCAGCTCCCTGATCTGGCTGGTTCTCCTCCATCTATAGCTGTGAGGATCAGGTTATGCTCCTGTTTTTCTTCTCTATCTAAAACCTTTTCTAGTATCAGCTGAGGGATGAGTGTTCCGTCTTTGTGGGTTTTCACAGACAATGAGAAATAGGGATTTGTATTCAGTGTATACTGACTGACTCCATTCACACCAACATCTAGATCCTTTGCAATCTCTAAGGCAAAACGAGCTCCAGGACTGGTTACTAATTCTGTAATCTCTATAATCCGTTCTTCAAATGAAAATGTGGGAGAATTATCATTAATATCCAGAATCTCTATTTCTAGACTATAAAGCTGCACAGGATTCTCAGCCACAACCTCTAACTGCAGTAAACAGCGGGGACTAGATCCACACAGACGCTCCCTATCAATCCTCTCCTTCACAGACAACCCTCCATTTGCCTGATTTACAGTGAAATATTTTTGGTATTTGTCAGATCTCAGATGTATCCTGCGCTGAGAGAGATCTACACGTTTTATCCCCAGATCCTGAGCTACATTTCCTACCAATGTCCCTGGATCAGACTCCTCAACAATAGAATAACGGAGCTGCCCAGAGACCCAGCCCCAGCTACAAAGGAGAAAGGAGCAGACTACTTGCCATTTCCAGCTCTGACAAAAGCCTCTGATGTCCATATCTTAAATGATTGTCTTGATATCTGATGTCATGTAGATCCTGTGTAATCCAAGCTACATGAGGGTTATATTATCTGTCCATATTCCCAAAAAGATAATCCATATAAAGGAAACATCCAGAGCGATCTCATCCGCACGGCAGCTCTTCTTTGTGTGAGAGAAACGATGGGAGGGTGAATCACTGAGCCAGGGGGAGGAGAGCGCAGAGCTGATACAAGCAGCTTCTCTAGTATTACTGCAATACATGACCGGTGGACAAGACTGCCCTCTACTGGCTAATAATGTGAACTATAGCAAATGAATGAAATAGAAAAGGAAAAGAGAAATGTCAACAGGATTTGGAGTTTTTATTTACAGTATGCCCTATGAACTGATATCAACCCTTTATTTTTAAAAATAAAGCTATTTAGTTGTAATTCTAATCTAAAGTAAGAGGACTTCAAAACATATGTGTGTAAATGGGTAATACACATTATGATATTTGTAGGTAAGGTATAATTATTGTTAAGAGTCCGTAACAGTAGGCTAAATAGGGAAGTTGCTCTTAGCCATATAGATACTAAATGATCCCTCGTATATATGTGACAGCACCGAACACTCCTCTTCACAGAAAAACTTTATAAAAGGCCTTGAAGGTTCCTATGTCTGTAACTTTGTGATCTATGTGTTTGCCTTTTCTATCCTGTATCCTCCTATCTACTGTATGGTGATATCACAGCGCTACGACTTCTATCCTGCATAGTCGTAGCACATAATAATGTGACTGCTAATATTCTTTATAAAGCCTGTGCTTTAATCAATACTATTTTTTGGGGTTGTTTCTATGGCTCCATCAGAAGACAGACATTAATACCTGCAGACTGACAGATATATGAAAGAAATTGCTTTTGTATTATCAAAGGATCAAATAGAGTGACCCCTCCATCAGCTTACTACTAAGTTAACTTACTATTACTTTCATCTATGAGGTAACTTGGGTTCTAGCAGTATATGGGAAATAACTACTATTCTAGTAATAAGAGATGCAACTTGGTCAATGGGGTTTGAAAGGACCTCTTTGTGTGATGTGAAGATTATACCTATTTTAATGAAAAATATATTTTAATCAAACCTTTAAACGGATCTATCTCATGAACATTTAACTGTGTGATTTAGCTACAAGTATATTTTTACCTGATCATAGCATTAATATTAATATTGGTAAAGAACAAAATTGTTAAAATCAAACTTTCTGGTCTTTAATGATCAGGCGTTTTTAGAGAATTTGTGGATGTCATGTTTTATGGGTAGCGCTCTTTTTTGTGTGCATGTTTGCAGTGTTTTATTTATGACACAAAGGCTTGTCAAAAATGAACAAATGTTAAATTCTCATTTTAAATTAGAATTGGGGCTTGTATTACAAAATATGGATAAAAGGCATTTCTTTGTAATGTATAGAGGTTTTTTAAATTTTCAAATTGACTCAAAATGAACAATATAATTTCATTTGCGATTGTGTGATTTTTTTTAACTTGTTTTTATTTATTTTTTCATAAACATACATATAATATTCCAACATAAAAATGTGTACATTGGGATTCTTGTCTTAGTCAAAGCAGGTTATTTTAATTTTATTTACAGTCCATCACCTTGAGTCCTGTTGCTAGATTTCTCTCTGCTTTAGTACAGGTTTAGTTTGCATATATATGTTCTGTATGTTAACCCCTTAACCCACTGCGCCGTAGCTCTATGGCGCAGAGGTACAGGAAATGTATGAAGTGGGCTCACGGGCTGAGTCCTCTTCATACAAAGGTGGGGGTTGTTGCATATTGCAGCAAACCCCCACCGCTAATAACCGCGGTCGGTGCTTTTATTAACCCCATCTTTATTACGATCGCCGCGCCCCGAACATCATCGGGGGGTGGCGATCGGTTGCCATGGTAGCCTCGGGTCTTCGTGGCTCATTGTAATGAATGAGCTGCAAAAATGCCATATATTGCAATACAGAAGTATTGCAGTATATGGTAGGAACAATCTGACCATCTAGGGTTAATGTACCCTAGATGGTCTAAGAATTAGTGAAAAAAAAAGAAAAAAAAAGTTTTAAAAATAAAAAAAATTAATAAAATATTAAAAATTCCCTAGAACTGATATAAAACATAATAAACAGTAAAAATCACAGACACATTATGTATCGCCGCGTCCCAAAATGCCCGATCTATCAAAATATAAAAACGGTTACGGCCGGTGGTGACCTCCGAGACGGGAAATGGCGCCCAAATGTCCGAAATGCGACTTTTACACCTTTTTACATCACATAAAAAATGGAATAAAAAATGAGCAAAATGTCGCACAGACCTCAAAATGGTAGCAATGCAAACGTCAGCTCATTTCGCAAAAAATGACACCTCACACAGCTCCGTGCGCCAAAGTATGAAAAAGTTATTAGCTTCAGAAGATGACAAAAAATTTTTTGTACACATTCGTTTAATTTTTGAAAATGTATTAAAACACAATAAAACCTGTATATATTTTGGTATCACCGCGATCGCACTGAATCAAAAAATAAAGTAGGTATGTTATTTGGAGCGAAGAGTGAAAGTCGTAAAAACTGAGCCCACAAGACCATGACGCAGGTGCGCTTTTTTAAAATTTTTCCACATTTGGAATTTTTTTTCAGCCTCGCAGTACACGACATGTTAAAATAAATAACATTACGGGAAAGTAAAATTTATTACACACAAAATAAGCCTGTACATGTAAAATTGAAAAAGTTATGGATTTTTGAAGGTGGAGAGCGAGAAATGAAAAAACCCTGCGTCCTTAAGGGGTTAAAGCTGGGATTAATTTGTTTTGACAAATAATATGTATTGTCTTGTGCAAACAGGGCAACTATGGAGATATTTTTCATAGTGTAGAGTTAGATGTATTAGGATTTGTTAATATGTATTTCTTCATATTTATTTCTATATAATGGGGCAGATTTACTTGCCCGGTCCGTTCGCGATCCAGCGGCGCTTTCTCTGCGGTGGATTCGGGTCCGGCTGGGATTCATCAAGGCAGTTCCTCCGACGTCCACCAGGTGGCGATGCTGCGCTGAAGTTCCATGAAATGCACTGAAGTTCACGATCCTATCCTGGATGAAGGTGAGTGCAAGCTCCGCGACACAATTTCCTTTTTTAAATGCGGCGTTTTTTCCGAATCCGCCGGGTTTTCGTTCGGCCACGCCCCCCAATTTCTGTCGCGTGCATGCCGGTGCCGATGCACCACAATCCGATCGTGTGCGCCAAAATCCCGGGCAATTCAGGTACAATCGGAAATATTTGGGTAACACGGCGGGAAAATGCGAATCGGGCCCTTAGTAAATAACCACCATTGTGTGTTTTTTTACACTTAATGGGGCACATTTACTAAGAACAGTGCAGTCTCTGCTTTGTGCAGTTTGCCTGTGTATAGTGCAAAGGGCACCAGTTTCCGGATTTCTGGCGTCCATTCTCCACTGCTCTTACACCCTTTTTTTTATGCACCTTTAACTTGTGGCGTGAAACACACTTCTGTGGGAATTCATGATAAATGTTGCGCGAACATGTAGAAACATGTAGAAACGGAAGTTGAGCTCCAGCACTCAATCGAATACAACATTTCTTTTTTATTATAATAAATAAAAGTCCGTAAAGCACTTACTATACAGCCTTTACACCGATACGTTTCGACTAAATGTAGTCTTAATCATGGTAATGAGCTAGAACATTTAGAAAGAAGCCAATCATTTAGAGGGTCCACAAAAATACTGTCAATTTTCTTAGAAATACCAAATCCACTCCTGAACACGGTATAAAGTACTAATCTTTCATGGGCACCCTGCCTGAACAATGATGAGCATTGTCAATCAGTTATTAGGGTACCACGGGGGTCTGACGCTTGACGATTATGGAATTCGCATCTTAATATATGCTCTTACTGAAACCATGTTAGGTGCAAAAAAACATGGATAGTAATGTGATAGAAACTATGTTACATGTCTATGAGTCAAAAAAATGAACAAATTGGTTACAAATATAATGTATATAGGCCAACAAAATAACTACAATACAATAGCTAAAATTGTAGAAAAGGAAAAAAGTCTAAGTACATAATTAAAATGTATTCTAATGCTAGGTTTACCAAAGAAGAAAAATATCAATTTTATTATATAATGACTTACATTGTTTGGATCATTCAGTGATTCCCCCTCAGATGAGGCTTCTTGGCATAAATCCGTTAATTGAGGATAATGTAAAGGCTGCACAATACTGAAATCCTGTTGCTCTGGGGCTGGAGGTAAATTAGTTTGGTAACTCTGCCCCTGGGGTCCTGGAGGGACCATCCTGACCTCCATGTATTTTAAGGTCCCGTCTGTGTTCAGGTACAGAGCCGGCTGATACTGATCTGTGTACGGTTTGGATTGGGATTCACCAAGAAAACAGCAACTACTGCTGTAATCATAAGTGTCCTTCCTCAGACATCTCACCAATAATATCATGAAGGTGACAAGTGACACCAAGCTGATGGCCACCAGGGAAATGATTAAATACAGAGTCATATCTGATGGGGGTTTGGAATATGTCAGGAGGTCACCAGATTTTGGTCTTTCCACTATCACCTCATCTGCTATACTGACAAGTACAGTCACTGTGGTGGATAATGGAGGATTCCCCTGATCACTGATAGAAATGACAAGTTGTTGCTCCATGTTCTCCATCTCCTGTAATCCTCGTACAGTTCTCACCTCTCCTGTGTGTTTAGACACTTGGAATGATGAATAATTGATGGGGTCAATGAGAGTAAACACCAACCAGGCATTGTGACCAGAGTCCAGATCCACTGCTGACAGTTTGGTGACCAGATATCCAGCACTTGTAGACTTTGGGATCCTCTCTTGGACAATGAGGTCCTCAGAGTGTTCTGGATACAGCAGGGTGGGGGGATTGTCATTTGTATCCAGAATGAAGATAAAGACGGGAACAGTGGAAGATAACTGTGGAGATCCTGAGTCTTCTACCTTTATGGTGATTTGTAAAACCTGGATCTGCTCATAGTCAAAGGATCTCTGAGCGTATATATTCCCATCATTAGAATGAATGTAAACATAGGAGGACACAGAGGAGCCGTCAATCTGACTCTCAACTATGGAGTAAACCAGATCAGAATTCACCCCCTCATCTAGGTCAGTAGCAGATACTGTACATAGAAGAGTCCCGGGGTCACTGTTCTCCTTAATGAAAGCATTATAAGTAGACTGTGTGAAGAGCGGAGCATTATCATTAATATCTGACACACTGAGGGTGACGCTTGTCTTACTGTATAGAGGAGGAGACCCTAAATCAGAGGCTGTCAGCTCTATAGTGTATTGTGGGGTCTCCTCTCTATCCAGATTCCCATCTGTCACCAATGCATAGCGGCTTTTCATCTGTTGTATTCTAAAAGGCACATTTGGTGATAGATCCAGCTTTATCTCTCCATTTTTTCCTGAATCATTGTCTCTTACATTTATAAATCCTACAACATCCCCAGATGGAGCATTTTCTGGAATATCACCAGCAATTAAATTAAATGTAATTTCTGGGGGATTATCATTCACATCTTCTATTTCTACTTGAACTATACAGTTTCCCCTTAATTTTGGAAATCCTTTATCTTCTGCTTTTATTGATAATTCAAATAAATTTTGATTTTCAAAATCCACCAACCCAACGATATAAATCTCCCCATTTTGTTCATTTAAAGAAAATATTTCTCTAGCAGATTCAGATGTGTGACCATCAAAAGAAAATTCTATTTCTCCATTTGCTCCGTCATCCTGATCTGTGGCGTTCAGTGTTAATATGACGGTTTTCAATGGGAGATTCTCCCTAATACTGATCTTATAGACCGACTGATTAAAGACTGGAGGATTATCATTAATATCTAATACAACTATTCTTATCCTGCAGCTCCCTGATCTGGCTGGTTCTCCTCCATCTATAGCTGTGAGGATCAGGTTATGCTCCTGTTTTTCTTCTCTATCTAAAACCTTTTCTAGTATCAGCTGAGGGGTGAGTGTTCCATCCTTACGATTCTTCACAGACAATGAGAAATAAGGATTTGTATTCAGTGTATACTGACTGACTCCATTCACACCAACATCGAAATCCTTTGCAATTTCTAAAGGATAATGAGCTCCGGGACCTGCAAAAATTTCTGTAATCTCTATAATATGAACATCAGATGAGAATGTGGGAGAATTATCATTAATATCCAGAATCTCTATTTCTAGACTATAAAGCTGCACAGGATTCTCAGCCACAACCTCTAACTGCAGTAAACAGCGGGGACTAGATCCACACAGACGCTCCCTATCAATCCTCTCCTTCACAGACAACCCTCCATTTGCCTGATTTACAGTGAAATATTTTTGGTATTTGTCAGATCTCAGATGTATCCTGCGCTGAGAGAGATCTGCACGTTTTATCCCCAGATCCTGAGCTACATTTCCTACCAATGTCCCTGGATCAGACTCCTCAACAATAGAATAACGGAGCTGCCCAGAGACCCAGCCCCAGCTACAAAGGAGAAAGGAGCAGACTACTTGCCATTTCCAGCTCTGACAAAAGCCTCTGATGTCCATATCTTAAATGATTGTCTTGATATCTGATTTCATGTAGATCCCGTGTAATCCAAGCTACATGAGGGTTATATTATCCGTCCATATTCCCAAAAAGATAATCCATATAAAGGAAACATCCAGAGAGATCTCATCCGCACGGCAGCTCTTCTTTGTGTGAGAGAAAAGATGGGAGGGTGAATCACTGAGCCAGGGGGAGGAGAGCGCAGAGCTGATACAAGCAGCTTCTCTAGTATTACTGCAATAAATGACTGGAGGACAACATTGCCCTCTACTGGCTAATATTGAGAATACATGGGAAAAAAATCGACAAAGGAGTCAAACTTTTCCTGTATGTAACCTGTATACAAATATACAAGATTTATGAGTATGAAAAATGAAGCATCACATACCAATCCATTTAGTGAAAAAAATGGTGGTAAGTTTAGTCCATATGTTTTATGTATTTGTATAAGAAATGCTAAAGCAGTGAAGCTTTAAACACAATTTTACCATCTTGTTAATATTTTATAACAATATAAAATAATGTTAGCAAAATATGTATTCAAAATGTTCACAAAAGAATATAGGTCTGTATTGGAATATACAGATAACAAATATATTCATAGTCAAGGTGACAACAATGATTTATTCTTATGAACCAAAAAGCTTCAATGGCAAGTATTGTACTGTATATGTTATCTAGGATAACAAACTCCGCGGAACATAGATACAAGAATTTCTTTTTTTATTATTGGCAATCAAATACCAAGACATTTAGCAAAACACATTGGGGCACATTTACTGATCCGGTTCCTCGGAGTTCTCCGAAAGTGCATTGTCCGACAACTATGCACTGTGCCGTAATTCACAAAGATTGTGCCCCCGATATCCTGCATGTGTCGCTTCCCTGCTCAGGTCTGACGGAGTTCACCTTCTTCTTCCCAATGTATGTACGTGCAAGTGCATATGTAAGTGCATTGGATGCGACACAATTTGAATCTGAAATCCTGCGCTCAGTCCGAATCAGTCGGATCGTCTGACGACCCGCCCCCTGATTTCGCATAAAGGCTGGCACTGCTGCGCCAAAATCCAATCGCGTGCAACACAATTCCCTGCTAAATCCCTGTCACAGCGGCGGAAATCCCGACAATGTTGAGAAGTCCGACGGAAAAGCGATCTGCGGACCTTTAGTAAAAAGCCCCATTAGCCCACATGATTTCTGGTGCACGTTCTGCCCGCTCTGCATGAATCTGTTGCTCTCTGCCCTGCTCCGACAGAGTGCACCTGTTTTTTTTTTTTGAGAACCTATAATATGGGGTGTGCAACAATTTTTTGTTGGACTTTGCATATTAAATGTCCAACATTTTAGTGCAGAATTTTCTGTCACATTAGGTAAAGTGCAGCGTACACCACAAAGTGTCGCATGTGCCACAAATGTGTCTCAGAAACTTCTTAAATACATGTGCCAGCAGTTTGCACATGAAAGAATGTGGAAAGTCAGTCAGAAAACTGGTTCAGGGGCTTTAGTAAATCTGGGCCAATGGCTATTCTAAATAAATGCAATTTAATATAAATTGTATAGCAAAGCAAAGTATGTGAGAGTAATAATAATACATTTAGAACACAATCAACTTAATGAAAATATAAAAAGTAATCTTTCAGTAAATAAATTGTATGATTTGATATATTGGGGCTCATTTACTAAGGGTCCGCGGAGCGCATTTTTGTTGGGTTTCCCGACAATTTCCGTTTTGCGCTGAATTGCCCAGGGTTTTTGGCGCATGCCGGCGGATTATGCATTGGCGCCGGCTTGCATGCGACACAAATAGGGGGAAGGGGCGTTGGACAACCCGACGGATTCGGACAACGCGCAGGATTTAACATTTAGAATTGTGGCGCAAGACACGCACTTACATGCACCAGGAAGAAGAAGGTGAACTCCGGCGGACCTCGGCGCAGAAGCGACGGATGCAGGAACTCAGGCGCACGATCTTTATGAATTGTGCCGGACTTCATCCTCGTTGGTCCATTCAAATCGGGATCGCGACAGGACCAGGTAAGTAAATTTGCCCCATTGTTCTTCACATGAGGGCATTGTTTGGGATATAGGCCCACATTTATTAAAGTGTTTGCACCCGTTTCCTGTCTGACTATGCACTAGAAAGAACGTGAAAACTGCTTGCACATGTGCCCAAGAAGACAGAAAAAAGGTGCACCAAAAGGGGTGCATTAGTATTTTGTCAGACCGTGCACCACACCGTGAACATAAGGCGCCAAACAAATGGTGTATACTACAAAAGCAGTGCAGGGGGCGCCAAATTCATGAAGACCGTGCACCACAATTCATGAATCTGGCGCCCCCTGCACACTACACAGGCAAAATGCACATAGTACAGACTGCACTGTTTTTGATAAATGTGGGCCATAATGTTTACAAGTATGGCCTTTATTCTCAACTCTACAACAACTCTATGTTGTCATATTCACTGGAAAAGTTCCTGTTTTTTGTAATCACCTTTCAGACAACACAAGTAGAAAATTAAAAGGGTTGTGCTACAAAGGCAGGATATGGAAAAGATGCTTGATTGTTTTAAATATGACCAGAATGACCCCAATACATAATGGCTGAACCAAAGTGCTTCATATCATATGAAGGGTAGTTCCATTAGCATAACCTACACTACAATGAAATCTATGAACACTCTGAACAGCTTACATCATGGCAGCCCTGAATGTCCAAACCATAAAACCGAACACCTATACTCCGTTCTGTATGGGTGTACATTGTAAAACTTTAAGAAGGTTTTTTATCCTTAGTCCGGAAATTTGTGCTGGTCTTTCATTTCTTTTGCTTTCTTATTTCTTTTGCTTTTTTGATTTATCTTAGGGGAACATATATTATTGCCATTTGAGTCTATTGGGGTCTTTTTGTGATTTCTTTTAAAAATAAGGTAGCACAAAAATTGTAAACTCTCCTGCAACCCCTTCAAATCTTTTTCCTACTCCTGTTAGGAAATGGACTTCAATTACACAACAATTAGCAACTTTGTACAGGGATTTCAAATGTGCACATTTGACTTGTAATGATACATCAGGTGCAACACTGAAAATCTATGTCTGTGCAAACTTTGCTGACGACTGGAAAAGTCGCAAATACAAGAGAAAAGAAATGACTAAGATAAATGACCTAAGACTTCCATTCTCCCAATACCAACAATAAGACCCAGCAAGCAGAAATTTTTATCTTGGCTTCAGAAATAATACACTTTGTGGGTTTAGGATCCAGCTACAGGAATTAGGCATCAATCTTTAAAGTTAAAAAAACTCCATGACTTTATTGGCGGACCTTGGTCACAAATACAAAAAACTTTTTCTGGCGTAACAGTTTAAAAATACATCAGCAACGCGTTTCAAACGCACTATGCGTCCTTCCTCATGGCTGTATGGTATACAAAAGACAACTCACGGACTAAGTACGATAGGAGGAAGTGGATTACGGTTGGATTATTTCCACCTGTTCATTAATACACCCTTTCCTCCCCGTGTGTTGTCACATGCTTAGAATTAAAACACAAACACATATACACTTTTAAATAAAAACAAACAAACACAGAAATAAACCGTGTTCCCTACTCGGTTGTATCACTGGAGATTCTAATGTTCGAGCACAAATATATTTGTATCAATTTATCTATGGACTATATATACATACGGCATTATAAATAAACAAAGAAGGGCGATAACACTGTTTCCATATGTGTATAAGATATAATATAACCCCAATGTATTTCAAGACACGGTTCCTTAACATACCATTGATATCGCAACCATGATGTTGTCTGTATGTGTGCACACGTCTCTAATGAGTCTTATATGTCCGTATATCAAGCACAAACACAGTACAATCCCAATGGTTAACGAGGCATAATTGTGTGATATACTATTAATACCGCAACCACGGCATCGATCTTATGTGTATACGTGTCTCTAGTGGGAATTATGTGTCCGTCTTGTATATCGTAGATGCCGCAGTCACGGCTTACTTCACAAGTGTGCATGCATTCCTAATAGGTATGATATGTCCGTCTTGTGTATCATGGATACCTGTCAGTTCTCATATGCTGTCAGCTGGAGGTAAGACCACATCGCGTGCGTGGTAACAATCTTGTGTCAAATTACCGATGTATATGAGAAAATAAATGGACTTAACTAGAAGTCCACAGATTGAACGTCTGCAAAAACAGTTGGAAGACAGAAAGTCCACTAACACAAGCGATATGTGAAGTCAAAAAAGTGGCATAATGAGCTATTTTGAGTAAATGTAATCCACTGCAGAATGCAATAAATATAGAGACACAGAAAAAAGTGCACCATAACTCATATCTTATGGGTCCCGTCATTGGCGAACTAAATGATGGACACAGTAAATATCCAACTCCCGTATTTTATATATCCGATAGACCACTATATCATGATTGCTAACCGGTGAGTTTTACGGTCAGAGTCCCAACCAGTAAGCCACAATAATAGATTAACATGATCAATAGTGAAACATCATTTCATTTTTAAAATTAAGTCCTGCGGGAAAGCTGGTGTTGAGATGGAATATCCAAAAAAATTCTCGGTCTCGCAATAATCTTTCTCTATCCCCACCTCTAGTATTCGTGTACACCTGTTCAATAGCATATACCTCTAAACTATTGGTGTTGCCATCATGTTTATCAAAGGCATGTCTTGCTACATTAGAGACAGCTTTAGTAGATTGACTTGGGTTTGATTCTATACATCTCATTCTTAAATACTTGATGTCATTCAAATGTTCTAAGAATCTCTTTTTAAGCTGCCTGATGGTGCTACCGACATACATTAAATTGCACATAGTACATCTGATCACATACACTATAAACGTACTGTTACAGTTAACATATCTCTTTATGTCAAATGTACGTGTGTTTTCAGTGTTTTCGAACGTCCGGGTAACCCTTGCATACCTGCAGGTTTTGCAAGGGTGACCTCCGCACTTAAAGAAACCGTTATGGTGCAACCAAGATCCCGAGTTGTTAGAGGACTTAAAATAGCTAGGTGAAATCCTATTTCCAATTGTGGTGGAACGCCTGGACACTATCTTGCACCCCTCACTCAATATATCACATAATTTTTCATCTTCCCACAGTACAGGTATACATTTTTGTATAAGTGATTTTATCTCTGTAAACTGGTCACTGTAATCTAGAACTAAATACGGCGCATTGCTGTTCTTGTTTTTATTTTTGGGGGATTTTCTGGTTAACATCTCATCTCTATTTTTGTGCCCCACAATTGCTTCTGCTCTATCGAGTAACCCCTTAGAATAACCCCTTTTCCTAAGTCTTTGCTTGATTTCGGAGGCTTCTTTTTTATAGTCCTCCGGGTGGGTACAGTTTCTTTTGGAACGCATCAATTCCCCTACAGGGATAGCCCTGATAGTATGTTTTGGATGGGAACTGTTGGCATGTAATATAGTGTTACCCGCTGTGCTCTTTCTATGAGTACTGGTCCTAACTTTTTCACCCTCCCGAGCCTGTAGCAACAGATCCAAAAAAACGACTTTGTCCTGACATAAAGAATAAGTGAATTTTAAATTAATCGAATTGTTGTTGATGTAGGAGACAAATTCTGGCACGGCAGGCACACCCCCCGACCACACAATCAATATGTCGTCGTACCAGAAGATGTCCCCCGCAAATGGATTGTTCACTGTGTAAATGGTGTTCTCCTCCCACCAAGCCATGACCAAATTGGCCAGGGATGGTGAGAACTTTGCCCCCATTGATACTCCAGATATCTGCAAATAATATTTATTATCAAATAAAAAATAGTTATGATTGAGGAGATACCACAATGCCTCTTTAATGAATGCCTGTCTGTCCCTATCGTACCCACTGTATTTGTTCAAATGGTGCGAAATGGCTTCCATTGCCACAAATTGCGGAATGGAAGTATATAAAGAAGTGACATCACATGTCAACCAAGCATAATTCGATATCCATGTGATGTCACTCATATTTCTCAACACATCTCCCGTGTCCTGCAGATATCCCGGTATCCTACGTACCAAAGGCTGTAATTGGGAGTCTAGCCATTCGCTCAGGGCCTCATTCACAGAACCTATTCCCGAGACTATCGGGCGCATAGGAGGGGGGACCATGCCGTTATGTACCTTAGGAAGTGCATGTAAAATAGGTGTCACTGGATTAGTTTTAATGAGATAGTCAGCCTGCTTCTCTGAGAAAATGCCTATACTTCTACCATCTTCTACTAGTAACCGAAGTTTTTTGATGAAACTATTCAAAGGATTACCAGGTAGGCATCTATAGGTGGCTGTGTCATTCAACATTTCACCAATTTGCACACTGTACATTGTTTTTGACATAACCACAATCGTACCCCCCTTGTCCGCCATTCGTATTACGATGTCTTGGTTGTTCTGTAGACTGTCAAGGGCGGACATCTGGATCTTGGTCAAATTACATTTGCGGTTGGTATTAGCATCATATAATTTTTTCAATTCCTTCTCCATAATTATTTGGAACCTGTCCATAGCCTCCACCCTAGAGTCTTTGGGGTAGAAGCTGGGATTCTTCAGATTCCAGGGCAATTCTTTAACTGTAAGTGTATTGTCCTCATCCAAATCCTGTAGGATCACAAGGGACAATTGATCCTGATAATTAAGACCTGAAAAATAATTAACTGGAGTATTAATATCAACTGGGGTTTCTGGGGCCTCCATTACAACATCCCCCAAAAAGTGTCTCTTGATCGTGAGACCCCTCACAAACTTATTAATGTCCTTTAATGTTGAAAAAAGATCAAATTTTTTGGTGGGAGTAAAATTGAGACCCAGAGATAGAACATCTATTTGGTCGGGGCTGAGTACAGTATCGGACAGGTTTAGTACATCCAAACCTGCATTCAAATCGTCTTCTTTTGGCTTCTGAGGTTCCTGTTCGGAGCTTCCTCCCCTCTTCTTTCTCTTTCCCCGCCGGGTCCATTTGTGTTTTGGCTTCTGGAGTTTTTTGAAGGATTTTTATAATATGAATTATTTTTGTTATTTTTAGATCCAGTAGACTCATTTTCAGATTGGTCCATATTCACATCCGAGGTTTCAGCCTCAGATGAACTGAAGCCCACTTTTTTTGGGCCATGTTTTTTCTTTTTATAAAGACGTTTTTTCAGAATAGATCTTGGGGTTGTACCAGCCGCTTCCCTTCTGCCCCATTCATAGACCTGATTGTTCGCATAGTCATATAGATCTCGTTGGAATTTTACTTTCTTGACCTCCATAATTTCATTCTCTAATCGATTAATATTTTCTTTGAATTTATCTGCTTGGATGGAGAATGCGTCTTCTTGTAATTTTGTTTTGAGCTCCTGAGTGATCACTTCAATATCTTTCTTGAGATCCGTTAGTTTTACAGTCTCATTCATTATTATTAAATCCATTAGTTTTAGTGAGCACTCCGAAAGAGCACACATACAGACAACATCATGGTCGCGATATCAATGGTATGTTAAGGAACCGTGTCTTGAAATACATTGGGGTTATATTATATCTTATACACATATGGAAACAGTGTTATCGCCCTTCTTTGTTTATTTATAATGCCGTATGTATATATAGTCCATAGATAAATTGATACAAATATATTTGTGCTCGAACATTAGAATCTCCAGTGATACAACCGAGTAGGGAACACGGTTTATTTCTGTGTTTGTTTGTTTTTATTTAAAAGTGTATATGTGTTTGTGTTTTAATTCTAAGCATGTGACAACACACGGGGAGGAAAGGGTGTATTAATGAACAGGTGGAAATAATCCAACCGTAATCCACTTCCTCCTATCGTACTTAGTCCGTGAGTTGTCTTTTGTATACCATACAGCCATGAGGAAGGACGCATAGTGCGTTTGAAACGCGTTGCTGATGTATTTTTAAACTGTTACGCCAGAAAAAGTTTTTTGTATTTGTGACCAAGGTCCGCCAATAAAGTCATGGAGTTTTTTAACTTTAAAGATTGATGCCTAATTCCTGTAGCTGGATCCTAAACCCACAAAGTGTGATACAACAATCTCCAGTCCAGGAGTGGATCTACAGCACGGAGGACATCTCTACATGCAAGATCCGGTGAGCAGACTGTGTGTTTTTTACTATTTTTAAAACACTTCAGAAATATTCCCTTTTTGCTATTTTATTATATTTTTAACTGAAACATGTGTGATACAACATTTATAATACAGCCATTATTACGGGTTGTTCTATTATGGAATCATTTGTATTGTTTTCATAGCACAAACTTAAACTCTTACTTTAAGTCATAAATAGGAGCCATTTATTAGCTCTGTACGTGGAAGAAATGCCAGATCCTGATAAAATAAAAAGAAAGTAATAAAAAAATTACCTCTTATGTACTCTGTCTTAACCATTCTAATATGATATTTAGTTTGTTTTTATTTCTCAATAGCTGATAGCTCGTATTCATAACTTGCCTGTACCCACCATTAATGACAGAGTGAATCCTAAGAAGAAACCTAATTTACATTATATAATACAGCACCATTATTACATGACTAATATTGTCATATTGGAGATGCCACTAAATGAAATTTCCCTGAGGGCGCAGAATCTACCAACATCTAGGAAATAGGCTTGTTAACTACTAAAAATCTGGGACCGACTACAGTCTGGACCCACCAGAGGACTCTGATCACTTATATAAATCTGGTTATATAAAATGAATCCAGTTAAAATATATAAACCGTTATAGTTATAACAACTTAACATAAAAGTACCTCAAAACAGGATATTAATAATATCATTGTGTAGAATTAAAGGTCTTAAGAAAACACAAAATATGAACTGTATACAATCAGCTGAATATTAATGCATTGGTTGTGAAGATTATATGTTTTAAATTTATTAGGTTAAAAAAAAGCAGTAAACTAAATCAACTAAGGTGTACTAGAACTCCCTAGACTTGATTTTAGCTTTTCAAATTTTAAACCAAAAACTAGAAAATTAGAATCTCTAATTCACAAGCGGTGCCACAAATTTTCACCCAATATTTTGGCGCCAATACTTCATAAATTACGCTGCTAGAGGTGCAGCAAGGGTAAAAGAAATTCCGCCAGTTTTCCTTTGAAAATCTGACACTGGGTCAAATTACATAACTGTACCGTTGATATCAATACGGGGACACGCTGTGCGAATGTGCACCCATGGAAATGTGTTATATCTTTAATTTAAAATGACAAATCTATTTGATCCCTGATGAGAGTTGTCAGGAAACGCGTAGGATCTTATCATCTTTAGGAGTGCTTGCTGAGGAGTTAGGGTTCTAGACAGCTTTTGAATTAGGTTAGCAGCTGATCTCAGTCCATTGTGGCTTCAGTCTAGCCGACTAGCTGACCCATCTCCTACATCATATCAGCCGACAGCCTCCATCATATTTCTTTCCCCTCCTGGTGCAGGGTGTATACCCCGCTTTGCATTTTGGTTGGGATTTGATATTTTTAAAAGGCTCTCTATCATCCACCAGCCTGTAACCCCTGCAATATTGTCTGACCCTGGTCTAGTCTGCTCTAGACTAGTGCCATGAACTGGGGCCAGTACGAATGTTTTTAACGTAGATTGAATTTGGTGTAGTACTACACAT
This sequence comes from Engystomops pustulosus, assembly GCF_040894005.1. NCBI lineage: Eukaryota > Metazoa > Chordata > Amphibia > Anura > Leptodactylidae > Engystomops > Engystomops pustulosus. The sequence continues at coordinate 35,807,222 of NC_092414.1, forward strand.
CCTCCACATTCGTTTGTTTATTTTTAAGTTATGAATTAAAATGTATATTTTAGTCAACATTGTTTAGTCGATACTCTCTAATCTCCCTTGTCAGTGATGTACTGAAATAGTTATACCTCAGCTTATAACAAGTTAATATACCATATAACTAGTTACTAATATCAAATATTGCAGTGAAAGCATATTGTATATGGTTCAACTATGTTCGGATTACTTACATTATTTGGGTCATTCAGTGATTCCCCCTCAGATGAGGCTTCTTGACATAAATCCTTTAGTTGAGGATAATGTAAAGGCTGCACAATACTGAAATCCTGTTGTTCTGGAGCTGGAGGTAAATTAGTTTGGTAACTCTGCCCCTGGGGTCCTGGAGGGACCATCCTGACCTCCATGTATTTTAAGGTCCCGTCTGTGTTCAGGTACAGAGCCGGCTGATACTGATCTGTGTACGGTTTGGATTGGGATCCACCAAGAAAACAGCAACTACTGCTGTAATCATAAGTGTCCTTCCTCAGACATCTCACCAATAATATCATGAAGGTGACAAGTGACACCAAGCTGATGGCCACCAGGGAAATGATTAAATACAGAGTCATATCTGATGGGGGTTTGGAATTTGTCAGGAGGTCACCAGATTTTGGTCTTTCCACTATCACCTCATCTGCTATACTGACAAGTACAGTCACTGTGGTGGATAATGGAGGATTCCCCTGATCACTGATAGAAATGACAAGTTGTTGCTCCATGTTCTCCATCTCCTGTAATCCTCGTACAGTTCTCACCTCTCCTGTGTGTTTAGACACTTGGAATGATGAATAATTGATGGGGTCAATGAGAGTAAACACCAACCAGGCATTGTGACCAGAGTCCAGATCCACTGCTGACAGTTTGGTGACCAGATATCCAGCACTTGTAGACTTTGGGATCCTCTCTTGGACAATGAGGTCCTCAGAGTGTTCTGGATACAGCAGAGTGGGGGGATTGTCATTTGTATCCAGAATGAAGATAAAGACGGGAACAGTGGAAGATAACTGTGGAGATCCTGAGTCTTCTACCTTTATGGTGATTTGTAAAACCTGGATCTGCTCATAGTCAAAGGATCGCTGAGCGTATATATTCCCATCATTAGCATGAATGTAAACATAGGAGGACACAGAGGAGCCGTCAATCTGACTCTCAACTATGGAGTAAACCAGATCAGAATTCACCCCCTCATCTAGGTCAGTAGCAGATACTGTACATAGAAGAGTCCCGGGGTCACTGTTCTCTTTAATGAAAGCATTATAAGTAGACTGTGTGAAGAGCGGAGCATTATCATTAATATCTGACACACTGAGGGTGACGCTTGTCTTACTGTATAGAGGAGGAGACCCTAAATCAGAGGCTGTCAGCTCTATAGTGTATTGTGGGGTCTCCTCTCTATCCAGATTCCCATCGGTCACCAATGCATAGCGGCTTTTCATCTGTTGTATTCTAAAAGGCACATTTGGTGATAGATCCAGCTTTATCTCTGCATTTTTTCCAGAATCCTTGTCTCTTACATCTATAAATCCTACAACATCCCCAGATGGAGCATTTTCTGGAACATCATTTACTACTAAATTAAATGTAATTTCTGGGGGATTATCATTGATATCTTCTATTTCCACTTGAACTATGCAGTTTCCCTTTAATTTTGGAAATCCTTTATCTTCTGCTTTTATTGATAATTCAAAGACATTTTGATTTTCAAAATTTACATCCCCAGTAATATAAATCTCTCCACTTTGTTCATGTAAAGAAAATATTTCTCTAGCAGATTCAGATGTATGATCATCAAAAGAAAATTGAATTTCCCCATTTGCTCCGTCATCCTGATCTGTGGCGTTCAGTGTTAATATGACGGTTTTCAATGGGAGATTCTCCCTAATACTGATCTTATAAAGCGACTGATTAAAGACTGGAGGATTATCATTAATATCTAATACAACTATTCTTATCCTGCAGCTCCCTGATCTGGCTGGTTCTCCTCCATCTATAGCTGTGAGGATCAGGTTATGCTCCTGTTTTTCTTCTCTATCTAAAACCTTTTCTAGTATCAGCTGAGGGATGAGTGTTCCATCCTTACGATTCTTCACAGACAATGAGAAATAAGGATTTGTATTCAGCGTATACTGACTGACTCCATTCACACCCAAATCCAAATCTTTTGCGATTTCCAAGGGATACTGAGCTCCAGGATATGCTACTAATTCTGATATCTCTATAATTCGCTCTTCAGATGAGAATGTGGGAGAATTATCATTAATATCCAGAATCTCTATTTCTAGACTATAAAGCTGCACAGGATTCTCAGCCACAACCTCTAACTGCAGTAAACAGCGGGGACTAGATCCACACAGACGCTCCCTATCAATCCTCTCCTTCACAGACAACCCTCCATTTGCCTGATTTACAGTGAAATATTTTTGGTATTTGTCAGATCTCAGATGTATCCTGCGCTGGGAGAGATCTGCACGTTTTATCCCCAGATCCTGAGCTACATTTCCTACCAATGTCCCTGGATCAGACTCCTCAACAATAGAATAACGAAGCTGCCCAGAGACCCAGCCCCAGCTACAAAGGAGAAAGGAGCAGACTACTTGCCATTTCCAGCTCTGACAAAAGCCTCTGATGTCCATATCTTAAATGATTGTCTTGATATTTGATGTCATGTAGATCCTGTGTAATCCAAGCTACATGAGGGTTATATTATCCATCCATATTCTCAAAAAGATAATCCATATAAAGGAAACATCCAGAGCGATCTCATCCGCACGGCAGCTCTTCTTTGTGTGAGAGAAACGATGGGAGGGTGAATCACTGAGCCAGGGGGAGGAGAGCGCAGAGCTGATACAAGCAGCTTCTCTAGTATTACTGCAATACATGACTGGTGGACAAGACTGCCCTCTGCTGGCTAATACTGAGAATGCTTTTGAGTCTAACAATATATATGTAAAATATAATATATATATATATATATATATATATATATATACACACACATACACACATATATATATATATAAAAGTATATATATATATATATATATATATATATATATATATATATGTATCTTATAAGTAAATAAGTAATACTAGAAATTGTATTGTAAATGAAGTTATATAACATTACCACCTTGTAAATATTTCATAAGAATTTAAATTTATATTAGCAAGAAATGTATTTGGGATTTAGCTTTTTTATTTATAATATATAAATTCAAAGAAAGAAACCATAAGATATATTTGATGTTGACAAAAAGGTTTCAGGTATGTATTGAATCATAGAGATAACAATTCTAATCATCGTTGACAACAATGATTTATTCTAATGAACCTAACAGCTTTATTAGCAAATACAGAATCCCTTTTTTTCTACTGGCAATCGAGACCTTTAGCAAGAGACATTGGCTATTCAAAACAAATACAATTCAATATAAATTATACAGAAAGAAATATTATAGTAAAGTATCTTAGAGTAAAAATAATAAATCTTACAAAAACCATTAACTAAAATGTAATAAATAATCTTTCGTTAATAAGATTGAATGATTTGATATATTGTTCTTCACATGAGGGCATTGTTAAGATAAAGTTTGTTTCAAGACATTGGGAGTCATTTATCTTTTCTCTGTGTTGTGTTGCTAGTTTTTATTTAGTTAGTCTTTTTTTACAGCTTTTTATGAAATGTCTCACAAATGTGGCATGAATGTCTCAAGTCACTTCTTTACATTTTCTAAGTTTTCCTTAAGTATTCGTTTGGTTGGAGTTTTTTGCGCCAAAAGTTGTTGCAAATTTTATACAATTTTAAAAGATAAATGTCATTTATGACATTTAGCACATTTGGAATAGCAGATAAATGTGTCTTTCTGGTGATACAGGTAGCATAAAGGTAGCAAAAAAGACAGAAAAATAAGAAAGTAAGATAAACGAGCCTCATTATGTTTATGTCTTTGGCGTTTACTTTCTGGTAGACTATCTATATAACAACTTTATGTTGGTCATATGCAGTGTTAAAGTTCCTTTCTTATGATTACTTTATCATAGTATCATAGTTATCAAGTTTAACCAAGGTAAGGGATTGGATAAGAAAGGAATTTAGGGGAACAATTCTATAGAACATAACCACCAATGTTATTTAGGTGTAAAAAGGCATCTAGACCATTTTTGAAGCTCTCTGCTGTCCCTGCTGTGACCAACGCCTGAGGCAGGCTATTCCACAGATTGACAGTTCTCACATTAAAAATGCCTCAGGTGATTAAACCTTGATTTCTCCAGAAGGAGACAGTGTCCCCTCATCTATTGATTTGATTTAATCTGAAACAACTTACCACCATATTTTTTGTATGGACAATTCATATATTTATATAAATTAATCAAGCCTTTATCATCAAAGCTTACTATACATGCTTACTATATAATGGTTTATAGATAGGTAGTAGTAGCTACAGGATTCTAACTTAAAATATTTAATAGAGCATAACACAAGCACAGAAATTTTAATCTTGGTGTTGAAGGGCTTGTGCCACAACAGACTTTAAGCCCCTAAGAACAAGATATGGGTTAAATGCTTGATGATCAAAGTCTGACCAGAGTGACTCCAATACGTAATGGTGGAATCAAAGTACTTCATATCATATGAAGGACAGTTCCTCAAGCATAACCTGCTCTTCCATGAAATATATGGTACATTCTGAACAGCTTACATGAGGGCAGTCCTTAAAGGGGTATTTCCACAAATACAAGATTCTTAAATGTACTCAGGATAACAAAATTACACATTTTCTAATTCACTAATGTAACAAAAATACAGCATTTCACAGATATAATTTCAACCTGTCTCTATCAGTGCTGGTATGCACAATTTTCGGTGCCTCTGGACCTGATCCTGGATCTTGTGAGTTTAGGGTCAGCAGACATATTGTTCTTCTGTCTGATATTGTACTGAGCAGCTCCCTGCCTCTAGCCCCACCCTTGCATTCCAGGACGATCCACATAGGGACTTCCTGCCGGAAAGCAAACACATCCTGAGGAGAGTAAAACTAGAAGCTTCAGGCAGATAAGATCTTTATCCAGGAGAGGGGATGAGGGAGGCATATAGCAGATCTTACAATTTGTAATAGCTGAGAAAGCAGGGCTGAGAGTGTCATTGTGTTTTATTTGCATCTCTTGGATCTCATCATCTCTTATCTCTGATCGGTCTCATCTAATTGTGCCAGAACCTAGTAGAATGTTCAGAAGCTCAATAAAGGTGGAGATAAACTCTGAACCATGATAATCTAAGCACATTGTCAGTACACAGCATCTCATAGCACAGAGGAATCATGAAGTGTCTGCTTAGAGAGTACACTGACCATCACTGAGTTATAAAAGCTAAAACATCAGTAAAATTGTAAAGTAAGGGAGTAAAAATGTATGTTTACATCTTTATTTTGTAAACATCACTAGGGTATTGACATTTTAGAGATTTCTTTCATGGGCTAACCCCTTTAATGTCCATACCATAAAACAGAACACATGTTGAGTAGACACACCTATGCTCCTTTCGGTACGGGTGTACATTATGAAACTTTAAGGGGGTCATTTATCTTTAGTCTGGAAATTTGCATTTGTCTTTTATTTCTTTAGCTTTTTGTTGTTTTGTTTGATTTATTTTAGAGGGTGATATATTTGCCATTTGAGTCTGTTGGGGGTTTTTCCGCAAACTTTGCTGGGCGACTGGAAAAGTAGCAAATATAAACTAAAGGACTAAGATAAATGACCTCCTAAGACTCCCATTCTACCAATACTAACTGTAAGACCCAGCAAGCTGAAATTATTATCTGGGCTTTAGTTACGTTCCCCTTTTTTTATTACTCTCATGTGTCTTATGATTTTTGGCTTCTTGGCATAAATCCGTTAATTGAGGATAATGTAAAGGCTGCACAATACTGAAATCCTGTTGCTCTGAGGCTGGAGGTAAATTAGTTTGGTAACTCTGCCCCTGGGATCCTGGAGGGACCATCCTGACCTCCATGTATTTTAAGGTCCCGTCTGTGTTCAGGTACAGAGCCGGCTGATACTGATCCGTGTACGGTTTGGATTGGGATCCACCAAGAAAACAGCAACTACTGCTGTAATCATAAGTGTCCTTCCTCAGACATCTCACCAATAATATCATGAAGGTGACAAGTGACACCAAGCTGATGGCCACCAGGGAAATGATTAATTACAGAGTCATATCTGATGGGGGTTTGGAATTTGTCAGGAAGTCACCAGATTTTGGTCTTTCCACTATCACCTCATCTGCTATACTGACAAGTACAGTCACTGTGGTGGATAATGGAGGATTCCCCTGATCACTGATAGAAATGACAAGTTGTTGCTCCATGTTCTCCATCTCCTGTAATCCTCGTACAGTTCTCACCTCTCCTGTGTGTTTAGACACTTGGAAGGATGAATAATTGATGGGGTCAATGAGAGTAAACACCAACCAGGCATTGTGACCAGAGTCCAGATCCACTGCTGACAGTTTGGTGACCAGATATCCAGCACTTGTAGACTTTGGGATCCTCTCTTGGACAATGAGGTCCTCAGAGTGTTCTGGATACAGCAGAGTGGGGGGATTGTCATTTGTATCCAGAATGAAGATAAAGACGGGAACAGTGGAAGATAACTGTGGAGATCCTGAGTCTTCTACCTTTATGGTGATTTGTAACACCTGGATCTGCTCATAGTCAAAGGATCGCTGAGCGTATATATTCCCATCATAAGAATGAATGTAAACATAGGAGGACACAGAGGAGCCGTCAATCTGACTCTCAACTATGGAGTAAACCAGATCAGAATTCACCCCCTCATCTAGGTCAGTAGCAGATACTGTACATAGAAGAGTCCCGGGGTCACTGTTCTCCTTAATGAAAGCATTATAAGTAGACTGTGTGAAGAGCGGAGCATTATCATTAATATCTGACACACTGAGGGTGACGCTTGTCTTACTGTATAGAGGAGGAGACCCTAAATCAGAGGCTGTCAGCTCTATAGTGTATTGTGGGGTCTCCTCTCTATCCAGATTCCCATCTGTCACCAATGCATAGCGGCTTTTCATTTGTTGTATTCTAAAAGGCACATTTGGTGATAAATCTAGCTTTATTTCCCCATTCTTTCCGGAATCCTTGTCGTTTACACTAATAAATCCCACAATTTCTCCTATTGGTGAATTTTCTGGGAAATTATTAGTCACTGGGGAAAATGTTATCTCTGGGGGATTATCATTGACATCTTCTATTTCTACATGAATTATACAGTTTCCAGCTAGTTTTGGAAGTCCTTTGTCTACTGCCTTGACAGATAATTCATAAAAATTTAACTCTTCAAAATCCACCAGTCCATTGATATAAATCTCCCCATTTTGCTCATTTAAAGCAAACATTTTTTTTGCAGATTTGAATGTGTGATCATTAAAATAAAACTGAATCTCTCCATTTGCTCCGTCATCCTGATCTGTGGCGTTCAGTGTTAATATGACGGTTTTCAATGGGAGATTCTCCCTAATACTGATCTTATAAAGCGACTGATTAAAGACTGGAGGATTATCATTAATATCTAATACAACTATTCTTATCCTGCAGCTCCCTGATCTGGCTGGTTCTCCTCCATCTATAGCTGTGAGGATCAGGTTATGCTCCTGTTTTTCTTCTCTATCTAAAACCTTTTCTAGTATCAGCTGAGGGATGAGTGTTCCATCTTTGTGGGTTTTCACAGACAATGAGAAATAAGGATTTGTATTCAGTGTATACTGACTGACTCCATTCACACCGACATCTAAATCCTCTGCAATCTCCAATGCAAACCAAGCTCCAGGACTTGTTACTAATTCTGTGATCTCTATAATTCGTTCATCAGATGAGAATGTGGGAGAATTATCATTAATATCCAGAATCTCTATTTCTAGACTATAAAGCTGCACAGGATTCTCAGCCACAACCTCTAACTGCAGTAAACAGCCGGGACTAGATCCACACAGACGCTCCCTATCAATCCTCTCCTTCACAGACAACCCTCCATTTGCCTGATTTACAGTGAAATATTTTTGGTATTTGTCAGATCTCAGATGTATCCTGCGCTGGGAGAGATCTGCACGTTTTATCCCCAGATCCTGAGCTACATTTCCTACCAATGTCCCTGGATCAGACTCCTCAACAATAGAATAACGAAGCTGCCCAGAGACCCAGCCCCAGCTACAAAGGAGAAAGGAGCAGACTACTTGCCATTTCCAGCTCTGACAAAAGCCTCTGATGTCCATATCTTAAATGATTGTCTTGATATCTGATGTCATGTAGATCCTGTGTAATCCAAGCTACATGAGGGTTATATTATCTGTCCATATTCCCAAAAAGATAATCCATATAAAGGAAACATCCAGAGCGATCTCATCCGCACGGCAGCTCTTCTTTGTGTGAGAGAAACGATGGGAGGATGAATCACTGAGCCAGGGGGAGGAGAGCGCAGAGCTGATACAAGCAGCTTCTCTAGTATTACTGCAATATGTGACTGCAGAATAAGACTGCCCTCTACTGGCTAATACTGAGAATTCTTTACATAAAAGACAAAGGTAGAAACTAGGAAATGTAGCTTCAGATATGTAAAGCACAAATTTATTTTGTATATTGCTTCTATTGTTTCATAACAAATGGACATTTTACAAAAACTGTAAGATTTAGGTTTTTCAATTTTATCAATATAGAGAAAGAACCCTTTTATGTCATACCCCCATCCCTTATCTCTAAAGCAGTGGGGTATAAGAAATATTCGATGCTGACATAAAGATTATAGCGATGTTTTAAAATATGTATTAGAAACCTAACATTGTTAACAAAATTAAAATGATTTATTCTCAATATCTTAAATGCTGCAAAGGCAGATGCCATATCAGACTGCCATGAAGATACATGCAGAAATCCCTTTCTTTCTATTTATAATCAAATACCAAGACATCTCGCAAGACATTTCTGCATTTGTTAATTGATTTATATAACTGGATAAATTATATAGTAAAGGAAGGAATCGGCAGGAAAAAAACATAAATTAGAAAAAATCATTAACTTAATCAAAAATATATAAAATTATTTTTCTGTAATACAAATTGAATTACTTGATTTATTTTACTTGATTTACTTTATTTTCTATATGAGGATATAGTTAATATAATGCTTTTTTAAAACTCCATATTTACTTGTTACACTATATCCAGGGTTTCATACTGTACTCTTGTTTGCCGCTTGTCATCCAGTAGGCTACACATACAACAACCCTATGTTTGTCATTTACACTGAAAAATATAACATTTTTGTGATCACTTTATCATCTATATATTTATTAGATTTCTATTCCAGGGTTAATAGATAGACAACAGTACAGTAGCTTCAGGATTGCATTATACAAGTACAGAAATTCTATTGACCGAGTTAAAAGGGAGGTTCCACAACAGGCAGGATTTTGGATATATGTCTGATTATTTAAGGTTTGACCAGAGTGACCCCCATAGCTAAGTATAAAGGGGGCCCCAAATTGCCACAGATTATATAATGGGCAGTTGCACATAGTTAACCTGCAGTTCCATAAGTTGTATTGGACATTCTGAACTACTTACCTGATGTAACCCTGAATGTCCATACTACTAAACAGAACATATGTTGAGTATATACAACTATGCTCCATATTGGGTACATCATGACATTTTTGCTTCGTAGTCTCCCAAAAGCTGGGGTGCCCAACTGCCAGACCCACAGGACTAAACCTTTTTAGCAATTATGTTAATGTATTCTTTTATTTTTAAATTGAAATATGTGTTGCATCATCTATAATACAACCATAAGACAAAATTATTCTATTTTGGAGTCATTACCCATAATTTTTTACATATAATATAAAAAAATATTCATTCAACCTTTGTCACCATATAAGAGCCACATATTATTAAGTACATGGAAGAAATTACAGTTCTTGTTAGAACATAAAACAACAAAATAGCACCTCCATATATACATTTTAAAAGCCTGCTTCATTCCAATATGTGGTTGAACTAGCAATAACTGACATCTATTTCTTGTCTATTCCCATGCAAAACATTTTATTACTGAATCCTAATCACGAACCTAATTTACACTATATAATATAATGCAATTGTTGTATTGTGACTTATATGGATATATATTAGAGTTGTTTCATATATTCAGGTATAGTTGTAACTACTCAAACTGTTTTAGATACAGAATACTGATATAATAATTATATGAATTAGAGATTATAAGAAAGCACTAAACATCAATTATATATACAGTAATATACAATAATGTATGCAATGCTCATAAAGGTTTATGTTTCAGTTTGAATCAGTAAAAAAAGGGAAAACACAAAAAAATTGGGTTCCAAATCCCCATTACATATATTGTATTTACAGTGTTGGGCATTCATCATTGCCTTTAAATCATACAAATGACAGAATTTTTTTTTTCCATTGCCGCACCTCTTGCAAATTAATTTATGAAGTGTCAGTGCCACAATTTTGGTCGTTTTCTGACACTCATGACTTAGTCTACTTCTGGGTGCAAAATTGTGGCACTGCTTGTAAATCCGCAACTTTGCCCCACTGTGTGTGTCTCATGAAACTGATGTATGTGTAGATTTATCTCATGTATATTATGAGTATGTCTAATGTTTGTCTTAAGCTTCTCATTGTCAGATGTGATGACGTTTGTGATATATATATATATATATATATATATATATATATATATATATATATATATATATATATATCGTGTGGGCGGTATTTGTCTAATGTGTCCATTATGTGTGATGTGTGCATCTGATGTGTATACATCTGTCATACACACTTTGTGTATAAATACCCTCATTTCTATGATTGTTCATATATTAAATAATGTCAGCCAGTGGTAAAGTTTTAGACTTGAATCCAAAATCTGCAACAAGATATAGCTACAAGGTCGTACCGTACCATGCTAAAAACTGCTATTAATGCATTGTTAATGTATGACCTCCTAGTTGGCTTGATCACACTAATGCAGCAATACATAAGTAAGAATACAACCTCTGACATATATTAAAATTCTCATAAAGATTTGCACCATCTAATCATATACATCAGGGACAAGTTATTATTATCTGCAGTATTTTAATATTGTAATATAAGTATGTTAAAGATTAGATGATATATCCATGTTAATTTTCATTTAGGATATGAAGCCTAAACTAGGGATTATTATTAAAATATAATATAACTTACATTGTTTAGTTCATTCAGTGATTCCCCCTCAGATGAGGCTTCTTGGCATAAATCCGTTAGTTGAGGATAATGTAGAGGCTGCACAATACTGAAATCCTGTTGCTCTGGAGCTGGGGGTAAATTAGTTTGGTAACTCTGCCCCTGGGATCCTGGAGGGACCATCCTGACCTCCATGTATTTTAAGGTCCCGTCTGTGTTCAGGTACAGAGCCGGCTGATACTGATCTGTGTACGGTTTGGATTGGGATCCACCAAGAAAACAGCAACTACTGCTGTAATCATAAGTGTCCTTCCTCAGACATCTCACCAATAATATCATGAAGGTGACAAGTGACACTAAGCTGATGGCCACCAGGGAGATGATTAAATACAGAGTCATATCTGATGGCGGTTTGGAATTTGTCAGGAGGTCACCGGATTTTGGTCTTTCCACTATCACCTCATCTGCTATACTGACAAGTACAGTCACTGTGGTGGATAATGGAGGATTCCCCTGATCACTGATAGAAATGACAAGTTGTTGCTCCATGTTCTCCATCTCCTGTGATCCTCGTACAGTTCTCACCTCTCCTGTGTGTTTAGACACTTGGAAGGATGAATAATTGATGGGGTCAATGAGAGTAAACACCAACCAGGCATTGTGACCAGAGTCCAGATCCACTGCTGACAGTTTGGTGACCAGATATCCAGCACTTGTAGACTTTGGGATCCTCTCTTGGACAATGAGGTCCTCAGAGTGTTCTGGATACAGCAGAGTGGGGGGATTGTCATTTGTATCCAGAATGAAGATAAAGACGGGAACAGTGGAAGATAACTGTGGAGATCCTGAGTCTTCTACCTTTATGGTGATTTGTAAAACCTGGATCTGCTCGTAGTCAAAGGATCGCTGAGCGTATATATTCCCATCATTAGAATGAATGTAAACATAGGAGGACACAGAGGAGCCGTCAATCTGACTCTCAACTATGGAGTAAACCAGATCAGAATTCACCCCCTCATCTAGGTCAGTAGCAGATACTGTACATAGAAGAGTCCCGGGGTCACTGTTCTCCTTAATGAAAGCATTATAAGTAGACTGTGTGAAGAGCGGAGCATTATCATTAATATCTGACACACTGAGGGTGACGCTTGTCTTACTGTATAGAGGAGGAGACCCTAAATCAGAGGCTGTCAGCTCTATAGTGTATTGTGGGGTCTCCTCTCTATCCAGATTCCCATCCGTCACCAATGCATAGCGGCTTTTCATCTGTTGTATTCTAAAAGGCACATTTGGTGATAAATCCAGCTTTATCTCTCCATTTTTTCCAGAATCCTTGTCTCTCACATTTATAAAACCTACAACATCTCCCATTGGTGAATTTTCTGGAATATTATTAGCAACTAGGTTAAATGTAATTTCTGGGATATTATCATTGACATCTTCTATTTCAACTTGAACTATACAGTTTCCTTCCAATTTGGGAAGCCCTTTGTCTACAGCCTTTATAGATAATTCATAAAAGTTCTGTTCTTCAAAATCCACAACATCATTGACATAAATCTCTCCACTTTTTTCATTTAAAGCAAATAATTTTCTTGCAAATTTGGATGTGTGATCATCAAAGGAATATTCAATTTCACCATTTATTCCATCATCCTTATCGGTTGCATTTAAGGTGAATATTATAGATCTTAAAGGAATATTCTCCCTAATACTTAATTTATAAATTGAATGATCAAACAGAGGAAGGTTATCATTAATATCTAATACAACTATTCTTATCCTGCAGCTCCCTGATCTGGCTGGTTCTCCTCCATCTATAGCTGTGAGGATCAGGTTATGCTCCTGTTTTTCTTCTCTATCTAAAACCTTTTCTAGTATCAGCTGAGGGATGAGTGTTCCATCCTTACGATTCTTCACAGACAAAGAGAAATAAGAATTTGTATTCAGTGTATACTGACTGACTCCATTCACACCAACATCGAAATCCTCTGCAATCTCTAAGGCAAAACGAGCTCCAGGACTTGTTACTAATTCTGTGATCTCTATTATTCGCTCATCAGATGAGAATGTGGGAGAATTATCATTAATATCCAGAATCTCTATTTCTAGACTATAAAGCTGCACAGGATTCTCAGCCACAACCTCTAACTGCAGTAAACAGCGGGGACTAGATCCACACAGACGCTCCCTATCAATCCTCTCCTTCACAGACAACCCCCCATTTGCCTGATTTACAGTGAAATATTTTTGGTATTTGTCAGATCTCAGATGTATCCTGCGCTGAGAGAGATCTACACGTTTTATCCCCAGATCCTGAGCTACATTTCCTACCAATGTCCCTGGATCAGACTCCTCAACAATAGAATAACGAAGCTGCCCAGAGACCCAGCCCCAGCTACAAAGGAGAAAGGAGCAGACTACTTGCCATTTCCAGCTCTGACAAAAGCCTCTGATGTCCATATCTTAAATGATTATCTTGATATCTGATGTCATGTAGATCCTGTGTAATCCAAGCTACATGAGGGTTATATTATCTGTCCATATTCCCAAAAAGATAATCCATATAAAGGAAACATCCAGAGCGATCTCATCCGCACGGAAGCTCTTCTTTGTGTGAGAGAAACGATGGGAGGGTGGATCACTGAGCCAGGGGGAGGAGAGCGCAGAGCTGATACAAGCAGCTTCTCTAGTGTTACTGCAATATGTGACTGAAGTACAAGACTGCCCTCTACTGGCTAATAATCTAAAGTACAGCAATTTAACGAGGCAATTGAAATAGAAATATAAGAATACTGTAATTTAGCGTCAATATATTAAAAATTTACATATCAATTTTGAATTCTTAGAATTATAAGTTATAGAACGTATTATACATATATGATTTTCAAAAGATAGTTTATAGATAGATAATATATAAACAGTACATATGTATATAGCTCAGGACATTTTTGTTACATCCTGGCATCATATGCTTTAAGATAGTGGTTAGAAAATTATTTCAGTTTTAATCGAGCCCAGCAAGTTCATAGACACTCACAGATGAAGTACAGTAAGTAGTAATGCCAATTTATGGAATAAACACATTGTAAACTAATGTGGATCTCAGCAATACAAAGGGTGAATGTAAACAATGTAGAATAAATGCAGGAGCATTAATTGTACAGGATGGGTGTATCTTGGAAAAGTGATGTAATGTGTGGAAGGGGCCTACAGTTTTGTCTTCTTCACCAAAGCTTCGAGATATTTATGCAGAAAGATGGGGAAAGTGGATTATTACAGTAATACTGCACATCTTTTACTCTGCCTACCAGATAATCTTCGGCGCGCAGCTCCTGGTAGCTGCGCACCCTTGTCCAGGCGTTCGGCTGCGCGGCTGCGGCTCAGGGGCCGGAACTACTGCGCATGCGCAGTAGCCGGGGGACTCGATGAGGGCGAGCAGCTACCAGGAGCTGCGCGCCGAAGATTTCCTGGTAGGCGGAGTAACGCGGCTACTGGGGCGTGGAGTAGCCGCGACTAGTAGCCTAATGTCCGGCTACTCCACGCCCCAGTAGCCGCATAAAAAAATTTGCATATAGATGTAATAAAGTTTTGTAAAAGGCACCCGGGACGTGAGGATTAGCCCAAAAAAGGGCTATCTTCACGTCCCATCCATCCACCTACCACCCCTTCTACCTTTATAGGTAGAATCGGGGTGGTAGGTTCCCTTTAAAAAAAACTGGTAAAAAAACCTCTGAGAGTTGGCAGTAGAGGGTAATGTAAGAAAAACACATTTCCCAATGAGAAGATGCTGTGGTTAAGGCTGCATTATGGAAATGAGCGACTGTTAGGGATTTTTTCTTATTTTACCCTCAACCTTTATCCTTAATTGTCGTGAGATAGTGACTGGGAAGGTCATCAAGGGGAAAAATATTTCTTATGTGTCTTAGGCACCAGGGAAATTGAAAAGCAGTGACTTTCCAATGCTGGGTTTTAGTAAAAGCCAGAATAAAGGGGCCATGATGCTGGATCGGCAAAAGAGCAGAAGGGATTCCCAATCCCTGGTCCATTTCAGGTTTTGTACATGTCTGTACAATCAGCTGTACATGCAGCATAAATCTGGCACAGCAAAGGACTAAATGTTTTCAATCTAGAGACTGGCAGAACCTGAGACACATTGTTAAATCCCCCACCCCATAGTGTTTTGAGTACTTCAGTAATCATATCTAAGTGTCATGGAATTGATATAATATGTCAGACTTTTAGCTTTTTATTTTTTTGTTGCCTAACTTTATAAATTAAGACCTAGAACAGTTTTTTAGCAAATGTCTAAATCTGGCTTTTATACCACAATTTTTTCTTCTTGCAGGGATCTGCTTGTCACTCATGTAAGCATAACTGCACGGATAACTAAAACTTCAAGGAATGTACCACATGGGCTCTGCATGTGGGGAGCCAAAGTTCCCATCACAGTTACTGTTGAAACTCATATTACACAGTAAAATGTATAAGATAACAGCTCCTCCTTCTTGAGTATATACTTTGACCATAGCTTTTTAGCTACATATATAAAAGATTATTTAGAGGAAAAATGAGCACTGTGACTTCTGAGCAGGCAGAAATGGTATATATGACTGCTTATGTAATACTGTGTTTACACATTATGGGATTGATATCATAGCACAGTGTATTATCAACTTTCCAAGAAAAAAGTAGAGTATGACCAGCACTCAAAAATTGCTAAAACTTCTTCTTTTATTTCATATCCATTAAAAAAGAGAGATTACATTGCACATCCCGGAGGACCTACGTGTTTCGAACATAAACATTTAGTTCTTAGTCATGGTCTGAGGAAATAGTACAAACACTCCATTTAAAAAGGCAGATAACAGGTGTATAGAGAGCTAGATAATTAGCGCATGTGCAAGGTCTCGGGATACATCCCATTCTAGCGCAAGAAAAACAATATAATATATCATATCAGAAAATGAGAAAGTTCTTATACATGTAGACAATATTCTATAGCTGGAGGTATTTCAAACAGAGAAAAAACATGCAGGAGCATACATGTATTTCAATACAGATACATAGGAATTGAAATGGTTACTGCCCCAAGGAGAGGAGGGGATAGGACCCAGAATCTTCGAAATCGAGAAATGCTGTGGATATTACAACTAAAATCGCATACCCAAGGGACTCAATTATTAAACGGTCACTATCAATGACAAGCTCATAGAATATATCATAGTTGTAGTAACAGCAGTGTTAAAAAATGACTTGCTTTTCACCAAAATTAGGTAAAATGTTGGCAAAATCTATTGAAAGGACTTACATTGTTTGGGTCATTCAGTGATTCCTCCTCAGATGAGGCTTCTTGACATAAATCCGTTAATTGAGGATAATGTAAAGGCTGCACAATACTGAAATCCTGTTGCTCTGGGGCTGAAGGTAAATTAGTTTGGTAACTCTGCCCCTGGGATCCTGGAGGGACCATCCTGACCTCCATGTATTTTAAGGTCCCGTCTGTGTTCAGGTACAGAGCCGGCTGATACTGATCTGTGTACGGTTTGGATTGGGATCCACCAAGAAAACAGCAACTACTGCTGTAATCATAAGTGTCCTTCCTCAGACATCTCACCAATAATATCATGAAGGTGACAAGTGACACTAAGCTGATGGCCACCAGGGAGATGATTAAATACAGAGTCATATCTGATGGGGGTTTGGAATTTGTCAGGAGGTCACCGGATTTTGGTCTTTCCACTATCACCTCATCTGCTATACTGACAAGTACAGTCACTGTGGTGGATAATGGAGGATTCCCCTGATCACTGATAGAAATGACAAGTTGTTGCTCCAGGTTCTCCATCTCCTGTAATCCTCGTACAGTTCTCACCTCTCCTGTGTGTTTAGACACTTGGAATGATGAATAATTGATGGGGTCAATGAGAGTGAACACCAACCAGGCATTGTGACCAGAGTCCAGATCCACTGCTGACAGTTTGGTGACCAGATATCCAGCACTTGTAGACTTTGGGATTCTCTCTTGGACAATGAGGTCCTCAGAGTGTTCTGGATACAGCAGAGTGGGGGGATTGTCATTTGTATCCAGAATGAAGATAAAGACGGGAACAGTGGAAGATAACTGTGGAGATCCGGAGTCTTCTACCTTTATAGTGATTTGTAAAACCTGGATCTGCTCATAGTCAAAGGATCGCTGAGCGTATATATTCCCATCATTAGAATGGATGTAAACATAGGAGGACACAGAGGAGCCGTCAATCTGACTCTCAACTATAGAGTAAACCAGATCAGAATTCACCCCCTCATCTAGGTCAGTAGCAGATACTGTACATAGAAGAGTCCCGGGGTCACTGTTCTCCTTAATAAAAGCATTATAAGTAGACTGTGTGAAGAGCGGAGCATTATCATTAATATCTGACACACTGAGGGTGACGCTTGTCTTACTGTATAGAGGAGGAGACCCTAAATCAGAGGCTGTCAGCTCTATAGTGTATTGTGGGGTCTCCTCTCTATCCAGATTCCCATCTGTCACCAATGCATAGCGGCTTTTCATCTGTTGTATTCTAAAAGGCACATTTGGTGATAAATCCAGCTTTATCTCTCCATTTTTACCAGAATCCTTGTCCCTCACAGTGAGGAATCCCATAATGTCTCCAGAAGGTATATTTTCTGGAATTTCATTAGTCACTGATATAAATATGATTTCCGGAGGATTATCATTTACATCCTCTATTTCTACTTGAACCATACAATCTCCCTGTAATTTGGGAAAGCCTTTGTCTTCTGCTTTAACAGATAATTCATAAAAACTTCTTTGTTCAAAATCCACATTGCCATTGATATAGATTTCACCATTTTGTTCATTAAGAGAAAATATTTTTCTAAACGATTCAGATGTGTGATCATCGAAGGAAAACTCTATTTCTCCATTTGTTCCGTCATCCTGATCTGTGGCGTTCAGTGTTAATATGACGGTTTTCAATGGGAGATTCTCCCTAATACTGATCTTATAAAGCGACTGATTAAAGACTGGAGGATTATCATTAATATCTAATACAACTATTCTTATCCTGCAGCTCCCTGATCTGGCTGGTTCTCCTCCATCTATAGCTGTGAGGATCAGGTTATGCTCCTGTTTTTCTTCTCTATCTAAAACCTTTTCTAGTATCAGCTGAGGGATGAGTGTTCCGTCTTTAAGATTCTTCACAGACAAAGAGAAATAGGGATTTGTATTCAGTGTATACTGACTGACTCCATTCACACCAACATCTAGATCCTTTGCAATCTGTAATGCAAAACGAGCTCCAGGACCTGCAAATATTTCTGTGATCTCAATAATATAATCATCAGATGAGAATGTGGGAGAATTATCATTAATATCCAGAATCTCTATTTCTAGACTATAAAGCTGCACAGGATTCTCAGCCACAACCTCTAACTGCAGTAAACAGCGGGGACTAGATCCACACAGACGCTCCCTATCAATCCTCTCCTTCACAGACAACCCTCCATTTGCCTGATTTACAGTGAAATATTTTTGGTATTTGTCAGATCTCAGATGTATCCTGCTCTGAGAGAGATCTGCACGTTTTATCCCCAGATCCTGAGCTACATTTCCTACCAATGTCCCTGGATCAGACTCCTCAACAATAGAATAACGGAGCTGCCCAGAGACCCAGCCCCAGCTACAAAGGAGAAAGGAGCAGACTACTTGCCATTTCCAGCTCTGACAAAAGCCTCTGATGTCCATATCTTAAATGAATGTCTTGATATCTGATGTCATGTAGATCCTGTGTAATCCAAGCTACATGAGGGTTATATTATCTGTCCATATTCCCAAAAAGATAATCCATATAAAGGAAACATCCAGAGCGATCTCATCCGCACGGCAGCTCTTCTTTGTGTGAGAGAAATGATGGGAGGGTGAATCACTGAGCCAGGGGGAGGAGAGCGCAGAGCTGAGACAAGCAGCTTCTATATTATTACTGCTATATGTGTTTGAAAGACAAGTCTGCCCTCTACTGGCCAATCAAGAGAAATTCAACAAATGTGTACTAGAAATATTAGAAGATTGCATTCTAACAAGCAAATATTTTAGTTTTCCAATATTATTTTGAATTACAGGCAGTCCCCAGGTTATGTACAAGAAAGGTTTCTAAGGTTTGTTTTTAAGTTGAATTTGTATGTCAGAAGTCAGAACTGTTTATTTTATTATTGTAGCTGCAGACAAATTTTTTATTTGTCCCTCTGACAATTGGATTTTTTAAATTTATAGCTGTAATGGGACCGAGGATTATCAGTAAATGAGCTTCACCAGAGGTCACAGGGGATAGAGGGGTCATCGTTAAGTTTTAAAGTTTTAATCTACCAAATATTCACCAAGCGTTCTAAGGAAAAGAATAATACTTTGAACTCTTAGAATTAGACATTATAGAACATTATATATTTTTTTTTTCCAAAAGATAGCTTATAGAAAGATACATATGTATATTGATTAGAACAATTTTGTTACATCCATCCTGTTGATATATGCTTTAAGATAGTGGATAGTGGTTAGAAATTTATTCTAGTTTTAACAGAGCCCAGCAAGTCCATACACACCCACACATAAATTACAGTAAGTAATAATGCTGGATTGTGGAAGAAACATATTTTAATACAAAAGATGATTGTAAACTTTCTAAAATAAATGCAGGAGCATAACTTGTAAGGATGAATACATCTTAGGCTACATTCATACGGAAGTATGCCTGCCGGACCATAGCCTGCAGGGCATATGTTCACCGCGATGGAGAGGAGGAGGGGTGACCCCTCCCCTCTCCACAGAGATACATGGCACATAGCACCGTAACACTGGGAAAGATTGGACATGCTCTATCTTTTCCCCATGTATAGAGTGGTATGGTGCCCCCATTGCCGGCCTATGGCTGATGTATATACGCTCCCTAAATGCATGGTGAATGTAGCCTATTATAGGTACTGTAATGTGTGGAAGGGCGCCTACAGTTTTGTCTTCTCCACCAAGCTTACAGATATTTATACAGGAAGAAGAGGAAATTAGATGAAGTGCTCTATGCCGTAATACTGCACATCCATTATTTAATACTAATGAAAAAAATCTTTCTTGTACTGACTAAGGCTACATTCACACGATGAATGGTACTGCAGGCATACATCAGCGCCGGGGAGAGGAGGAGGGGATGAGTGTCGCTCATCCCCACCCCTCTCCATAGTAATATATGGCGCACAGCGCCGTATTCTGGCAAAAAATTGAACATGTCCTATCTTTTTCCCGGCTACGGTACGGTTCCACATGTGTGCTGCACTGTAACCCTCCCGTAGGGCGCCGTGCATCCCTTGCCATGTATGGGTGATGTATATTTGCCATATATACGTCGGCTATCTATACGTCCCCCATACGTTTGTGTGAATGTAGCCTAAAACAAAGTTCCAAGCTGATAAACATGTATACTTAAAAATACACAGAAATTAAGTCAGTCTTTTTTGTGACACAACTGGGAATTTTGGCCATAACAACCTGCTGGTGCCAGAACCCTTTCACATTGCACTTTTCTTTGCCTACTAGAATGGGAATCACATTAATATTTGTTTCTAAGGCTAAAGCATGTTAAATGGGAGTTCTGGCTTAAAACAAGCAAAAAAACCTCCAATACTTCCAAGGCTGGGTTTTTAGAAAAAGGCGAATAAAGGGGCCCTGAAGCTGGATTGGAAAAACAGAGGTAAGGATTCCCAATCCTTAATCTATTTTAAGTTTAGGACCACATGTCTGTACAATCAACTGCACCTACAGCAGGTGTTTATAAAGGCGCAGACTGTGGGTCTTCATGTCTCATTGAGCTGATTGCTGAGTGCTGCGACCACAAAGTCTGGGCCTGTGAACATGGGTTTTAGTTTTTCAAGATATGGTAGGAAGTCTCCTGGTATAGTCAGGAATGAGCTCAGACAATCAGGTTTTGTGTTTTAGAACAGTTGTTAAGCAAAAGTCTAACTCTGACTTTTGGACCACAATTTTTACTTCTGGCAGGGATTTGCTTGTCACTCATGTAGGCATAAAAACTTCATGAACTACTAAAACTGCAAGGTTGTTCCACATATGCTCTGAATGTGGGGAGCCAAAGTTTCCATCACAGACATAATGCATAAGGCATAAGATAACAGTTCAGCCTCCTTGACTTTATACTATGACCATAGCTTTTCAGGATTTAAAAAAGATTACTTAGAGCAGAGCTAAGCACTTTGTCTTCCTGGAAGGAAAAGTGGATCAGACTATAACTGCTTATGTGATACGGTGCTGACACATCAAAGGACTGATATCATGGCATAGTGCATTTCCAATTTACAACCAACGCCAGAAGACATTAATTTCCAGAGACATTAAGGAAGAATTAAACATAAAATACACCAGATACCTAAAGTTCGGTATGTCTGTGGTTTAAAAACTTTTATTTTATGCTACTGAACTGATTAAAATATTTATATTATTTACATTTTACAAAAATATTTACAATCATGAAATCTTATTTGCTAATCTCTAATTGAAATATCTTAGTTCACTACTATAAATGAAATCACAACAGGCCCATATTGCTGAAAAAAATGAAACCTATTATCTCCTCTGATCATAAGGAACTGCTATAAAAACAGAAACATAACCAGAAGCATCAAAACTCTAAACAGCAAATTGTAGACATTACAACTAGTAGCAATTAGCATCACAAGGCATTAGAGAACAGATAAAACCGGCATATATACTGAAATCACACACAAAGATATCTAAGATGATGCTTTCCAGAAAAGATCTCCGTGATAACATGAGATACATTTAAAATTTTTACCTTACTGTTACAAAATCTGTAAAAAAAAGAGTCCAATTTCAATAAATTACTTTTTACCAAATTATGTAAAATATACATTATGAGGACTTACATTGTTTGGATCATTCAGTGATTCCCCCTCAGATGAGGCTTCTTGACATAAATCCTTTAGTTGAGGATAATGTAAAGGCTGCACAATACTGAAATCCTGTTGCTCTGGGGCTGGAGGTAAATTAGTTTGGTAACTCTGCCCCTGGGATCCTGGAGGGACCATCCTGACCTCCATGTATTTTAAGGTCCCGTCTGTGTTCAGGTACAGAGCCGGCTGATACTGATCTGTGTACCGTTTGGATTGGGATCCACCAAGAAAACAGCAACTACTGCTGTAATCATAAGTGTCCTTCCTCAGACATCTCACCAATAATATCATGAAGGTGACAAGTGACACTAAGCTGATGGCCACCAGGGAGATGATTAAATACAGAGTCATATCTGATGGGGGTTTGGAATTTGTCAGGAGGTCACCAGATTTTGGTCTTTCCACTATCACCTCATCTGCTATACTGACAAGTACAGTCACTGTGGTGGATAATGGAGGATTCCCCTGATCACTGATAGAAATGACAAGTTGTTGCTCCATGTTCTCCATCTCCTGTAATCCTCGTACAGTTCTCACCTCTCCTGTCTGTTTAGACACTTGGAAGGATGAATAATTGATGGGGTCAATGAGAGTAAACACCAACCAGGCATTGTGACCAGAGTCCAGATCCACTGCTGACAGTTTGGTGACCAGATATCCAGCACTTGTAGACTTTGGGATCCTCTCTTGGACAATGAGGTCCTCAGAGTGTTCTGGATACAGCAGAGTGGGGGGATTGTCATTTGTATCCAGAATGAAGATAAAGACGGGAACAGTGGAAGATAACTGTGGAGATCCTGAGTCTTCTACCTTTATGGTGATTTGTAACACCTGGATCTGCTCATAGTCAAAGGATCTCTGAGCGTATATATTCCCATCATTAGAATGGATGTAAACATAGGAGGACACAGAGGAGCCGTCAATCTGACTCTCAACTATGGAGTAAACCAGATCAGAATTCACCCCCTCATCTAGGTCAGTAGCAGATACTGTACATAGAAGAGTCCCGGGGTCGCTGTTCTCCTTAATAAAAGCATTATAAGTAGACTGTGTGAAGAGCGGAGCATTATCATTAATATCTGACACACTGAGGGTGACGCTTGTCTTACTGTATAGAGGAGGAGACCCTAAATCAGAGGCTGTCAGCTCTATAGTGTATTGTGGGGTCTCCTCTCTATCCAGATTCCCATCTGTCACCAATGCATAGCGGTTTTTCATCTGTTGTATTCTAAAAGGCACATTTGGTGATAAATCCAGTTTTATGTCTCCATTTTTCCCAGAATCCTTGTCGCTCACACTGATAAATCCTACAATGTCTCCAGAAGGTATATTTTCTGGAATTTCATTAGTCACTGATGTAAATGTGATTTCTGGAGGGTTATCATTAATATCCTCTATTTCTACTTGAATCATACAATCTCCCTGTAATTTGGGAAAGCCTTTGTCGTCTGCCTTAACAGATAATTCATAAAAACTTCTTTCTTCAAAATCCACATTGCCATTTATATAGATTTCACCATTTTGTTCATTAAGAGAAAATATTTTTTTGAAAGATTTTGATGTGTGATCATCAAAGGAAAACTGAATCTCTCCATTAGCTCCGTCATCCTGATCTGTGGCGTTCAATGTTAATATGACGGTTTTCAATGGGAGATTCTCCCTAATACTGATCTTATAAAGCGACTGATTAAAGACTGGAGGATTATCATTAATATCTAATACAACTATTCTTATCCTGCAGCTCCCTGATCTGGCTGGTTCTCCTCCATCTATAGCTGTGAGGATCAGGTTATGCTCCTGTTTTTCTTCTCTATCTAAAACCTTTTCTAGTATCAGCTGAGGGATGAGTGTTCCATCCTTGAGATTCTTCACAGACAAAGAGAAATAAGGATTTGTATTCAGTGTATACTGACTGACTCCATTCACACCAACATCTAAATCCTCTGCGATTTCTAAGGCAAAACGTGCTCCGGGTACTACAAAAATTTCTGTGATCTCTATTATTTGATTACCAGATGAGAATGTAGGAGAATTATCATTAATATCCAGAATCTCTATTTCTAGACTATAAAGCTGCACAGGATTCTCAGCCACAACCTCTAACTGCAGTAAACAACGGGGACTAGATCCACACAGACGCTCCCTATCAATCCTCTCCTTCACAGACAACCCTCCATTTGCCTGATTTACAGTGAAATATTTTTGGTATTTGTCTGATCTCAGATGTATCCTGCGCTGGGAGAGATCTGCACGTTTTATCCCCAGATCCTGAGCTACATTTCCTACCAATGTCCCTGGATCAGACTCCTCAACAATAGAATAACGGAGCTGCCCAGAGACCCAGCCCCAGCTACAAAGGAGAAAGGAGCAGACTACTTGCCATTTCCAGCTCTGACAAAGGCCTCTGATGTCCATATCTTAAATGATTATCTTGATATCTGATGTCATGTAGATCCTGTGTAATCCAAGCTACATGAGGGTTATATTATCTTTCCATATTCCCAAAAAGATAATCCATATAAAGGAAACATCCAGAGCGATCTCATCCGCACGGCAGCTCTTCTTTGTGTGAGAGAAACGATGGGAGGGTGAATCACTGAGCCAGGGGGAGGAGAGCGCAGAGCTGATACAAGCAGCTTCTCTAGTATTACTGCAATATGTGACTGGAGGACAAGACTGCCATCTACTGGCTAATACTGAGAAGTACAGAAAATTAATATAACCAAAAGCATAATAAAATGTTTAATAGATCATTTTTTTTACTACGTGTTAAAGAAATAAGCAATTTATACTGCAAATTTTTAAGTTATAGATGTTATCATATTAGTTTCATATATATTTATGTCACATAGATAGATAAATACATAAATGGTCAGTGAGATAGATAAATATACATTTATATAGTATTTATAAATATTGACAGATATGTTCAGAAATCTTTTTATTTTTTATTGTTTTTGAAAAAATATCTTTAATATCAGATTTTTATTCAGTGAAAGCATTACATTATCTTCCCATATCTAATTCTGCCACCCCTTTATGAGATGATATAAATGAACGTTCAATTTTTGAAAAATAAACTATGGGCCACATTTATCACTTTTGTGTGCCTAAGTGTAATAGTTGCGCCTAAATTCTGGCGCACTTGTTTTGCCAGAATTATCACAAGCTACAACCATCTGTGATAAGTTAATTTTCTGCCTCTTATTAATCACTTTACTCTAACACAGTTTAGGCGCAATTTTGGCGCAGTTTAGGCGTAATGTTAGATTCGGGCACTTACATGTGATCCTGCTTCAAGCTCCTCTCTGCTTCTCCCACAGCCTAGAATGAAGATAACACTCACAGCAGCACCCAGGGGTGTGACACCCTGCACCCAGTGACCTCCTCAGCAGTGGCTTCTCCTAGAGGGGATCCCCCAGTGCTGGTCTCCTGCTGCACCCCTGTAATTCTACACAGTTTCCCCCTCAGAAACACTGGTGATATTGTGCAAATTTGCGGCCGCATGTACATCCCCATAAACGGCAATAGCGGCACGGCGGGGATCCGGTGCCGTACATGTGTGGCACCAATCCGGGCCACACACCGCAAAAAGATGGAGCATGCTCTATCTTTTGGCGTTTGTGCGGCGGTGCGCCGCTATTCTCTATGGAGGGAGGAGGGGCCACCTCCTCCTCCTCTCCAGCACGGCGGGCATACCGCGTGTGAATGTACCCTTATCTGTTCTAGTGTCTGGCTGAGCTTTGCTACTAGAAATAAGCTGTTCTGCAAAGGGGCTCAGTGTCACTTTTCAGTTTACGCCACCTTCGGGCTGGAGTTTTTGCGCCTAAATGAAAAGTCGCCAGTGATGAATATCATTAGGCGCAGAAAAACATCTGGATTGGTAAGATAGATGAGGGAAAGCTGCTTATTTTTGCTGTGCGGCTAGTTTGGCGTTTAATTGCAAAAATGGCACAAAAACAGTGCGCCAGTATGAAAAGGCGCAAAAATAACAGAAAAAACGAGTGATACATGTGGCCCTATGACTTTACCTTCACTCAGCAATGGAATATAATAATAGTAAAAGGATAGAAAACAAATTATCAAAACATCATACATGTCAGGTTAAATTATGCTGTTATCATGGCATTTATAATAAAACATCAGATCATATTGTAAATTGTTGCAGTAGCCTTCCTAGTACATTAATTATTGACTAAATGAATTGATGCATATATATCTTGTATAGACACAATATTCAAGTAGAAGCTGAAACGTTGCGATGTGTTTGGTATAAATTCACTTGTTTTTTCAATGGAGGATCGCCATACCCTGTTGGCTTGGACCAGGATTAGGTATTTTTGTAATGCTGCTCTGGATTTAAGAATGTGCTGAAAAACACCACCTCGGGTTATACTCAAGTGTATAAAAAAAATTAATGCCCATACTCCCATCCGATGCTCCCCTCGGCACCTTGGCTCCTTGCGGCTCCTCTTCCACCGGATCTTCATCTGTAACTAAGTAGGCAGAAACGCATCCATGCGCTCTGCCCGCAGGCGCCCACTAAGACGTCAGCTGCCGCAACACTGCTGTATCATAGTGTGTGCTGGTGGCAGAGTGCATGGATGCCTCTCTGCCCGCTTAGTTACAGATGAAGAGCAGAGACACCATTTCTCCATGTTAATAAATTTATTTCACCAACAAATGAAAAAATAAAAAATAAACAATCTAAGCAAAAAAAAATATGCCATTATTTAAAAAAATAAAAATGACAATTTTGTGCTTTGTGCCTCCCAAAAATAAATGAAAGCAATCAAAAATATTCATATAAAAGAGTACACAAGCCATAATAACATTTTTGTGATTAAAAAATAAAGTTCTCCAAAGTTGTACTTCTCCAAATTTGATAACATAAAAATAAGCCTTTCCCAAATACAGGCGGTCCCCTACTTAAGACAACCCCTAGTTACAAGCGGACCTCTGGATGTTGGTAATTTGCTGTACTTTATCCCCAGGCTACAATAAACAGCTATAACAGTTATCAAAGATTTCTGTAATTAAGATTTATTGTTAATCCTGGTTCTTATGACAACCCAACATTTTTTAAATCCAATAGTCAAAGAGACCAAAAAATTTTTGCTTGGGGCTACAATTATAAAATATACAGTTCTGACATACATGCAAATTCAACTTAAGAACAAACCTGCAGAACCTATCTTGTACGTAACCCGGGGACTGCCTGTAATGTGTTTTTGGCACAATTAGTAAAATGTATTATATGTATTATATATTATAATATTTGATATTTAATTGAACATTTTAGAAAGTTGATTATAAGCTAAAGGCAACTGCACATCATTTTAAATTATAAAACAAGTGGCAGACTGTCTTTCTATTTTAATCCCAATACACAGTTAATAAATGTTTATATTATGATATAAGGCACCTTTGAAAAAGACAAAATATTCTATAAAAAAATGGTATTTGATTGAAAAATTATGTCTTCTGGATGGTAAGGATAATAAAATGAAAATAAATGCTGGGTACATAAGGGACAAACATTCTTAAAGTGTTGATCATCTCACTACTATCATGCTCCTCTCTCTATGAATCTGTTGCCCACTACAAACATTCGGTCCATATTATATACTGTATTATTATATGTTAATTATCCAAAAATGTAATAATCTTTTATTCTCCTAAATAACAAAGAGACAGACCCAAAATAGAAAATGCAAAGTTAGCGCCCCCTTGGTTAGTAAGAGCTGAGTATGAAGCAAGGCCGGATATGAGTTATCTCACTCAGTATTTTGTATTTGGGAACATGGCGTCTAATTCAGTCAATACAGATAAGATATCATATTATCAGATCATGTCCTGAAACTTTTATTATCAAATAGGCGGGCTGCTGTTAGAGGACTAGAAATGCAAACTTTATTTATGTCACCATCAGTTTGAAGCTATCACTTTGCCCAGATCTAGCTTCTTAATAGTGCAGTTTATAATCAGATATCATCATCATCATCATTCAACAAGGAAACCTGACATATATCCATAGTAACAATGATCTAGTTCAGAAAATAAATAGTCTTTTATAGATTTTAGTCCCAGCATTAACACATATTGTAGCTGGCGCCAATTGCATGTCATAAACTTGAATTTTTCTACATTACTATACCATTATTAATGTCTTAGCTGTCATCCAACAACGTTCTATTAGGTTTCATGTATCAATAATCTGTTTTGTAGGTTCTGTTTCTTGGCTTTGGGTTCTATTGTTAAACAAATTATTGAAATATACAACCATTTCTCCTGACTGTCACAGCTATATAGGTGGGCACCATATTATCTTATATACACCGATTATTGACCAAAACAAAATAAAATCATTACTTTGGTAAATATCATGAAAAGTACAGTATGAAAAAAATTGCTTACAAATATTTAATTCTATTCCACTGCAGCAAAGCATCATGTTATGCAGGTTATTAATTTGCTAAGCAGCATCACATTGTACATAAGTGATATAGCCAAGCCTGACATTGTTGATTCGATTGCTTTTAAGTATGATACCATAGCCCAGTATGTGGCAATATTTCAGTGAAATATGACTGTAAGAAAAAATATTATGACAAACTAATCTAAAGGGATCTAGAACCTTTTACATGAGACAACAAAAATAGTATATCAAAGTGGCTACATTGGCCATTGTGAAAGGATGCTCACTTCTATTACAGGTTTGGAACAGATATTAGTTAAAATTAGAATAACTTACATTGTTTGGGTCATTCAGTGATTCCCCCTCAGATGGGGCTTCTTGACATAAATCCTTTAATTGAGGATAATGTAAAGGCTGCACAATACTGAAATCCTGTTGCTCTGGGGCTGGAGGTAAATTAGTTTGGTAACTCTGCCCCTGGGATCCTGGAGGGACCATCCTGACCTCCATGTATTTTAAGGTCCCGTCTGTGTTCAGGTACAGAGCCGGCTGATACTGATCTGTGTACGGTTTGGATTGGGATCCACCAAGAAAACAGCAACTACTGCTGTAATCATAAGTGTCCTTCCTCAGACATCTCACCAATAATATCATGAAGGTGACAAGTGACACCAAGCTGATGGCCACCAGGGAGATGATTAAATACAGAGTCATATCTGATGGAGGTTTGGAATTTGCCAGGAGGTCACCAGATTTTGGTCTTTCCACTATCACCTCATCTGCTATACTGACAAGTACAGTCACTGTGGTGGATAATGGAGGATTCCCCTGATCACTGATAGAAATGACAAGTTGTTGCTCCATGTTCTCCATCTCCTGTAATCCCCGTACCGTTCTCACCTCTCCTGTGTGTTTAGACACTAGGAATGATGAATAATTGATGGGGTCAATGAGAGTAAACACCAACCAGGCATTGTGACCAGAGTCCAGATCCACTGCTGACAGTTTGGTGACCAGATATCCAGCACTTGTAGACTTTGGGATCCTCTCTTGGACAATGAGGTCCTCAGAGTGTTCTGGATACAGCAGAGTGGGGGGATTGTCATTTGTATCCAGAATGAAGATAAAGACGGGAACAGTGGAAGATAACTGTGGAGATCCTGAGTCTTCTACCTTTATGGTGATTTGTAAAACCTGGATCTGCTCATAGTCAAAGGATCGCTGAGCGTATATATTCCCATCATTAGAATGAATGTAAACATAGGAGGACACAGAGGAGCCGTCAATCTGACTCTCAACTATGGAGTAAACCAGATCAGAATTCACCCCCTCATCTAGGTCAGTAGCAGATACTGTACATAGAAGAGTCCCGGGGTCACTGTTCTCCTTAATGAAAGCATTATAAGTAGACTGTGTGAAGAGCGGAGCATTATCATTAATATCTGACACCCTGAGGGTGACGCTTGTCTTACTGTATAGAGGAGGAGACCCTAAATCAGAGGCTGTCAGCTCTATAGTGTATTGTGGGGTCTCCTCTCTATCCAGATTCCCATCTGTCACCAATGCATAGCGGTTTTTCATTTGTTGTATTCTAAAAGGCACATTTGGTGATAAATCTAGTTTTATTTCCCCATTCTTTCCTGAATCCTTGTCATTTATAGTTAGAAATCCAACAATATCCCCTATTGGTGCATTTTCTGGGATATTATTAGTCATTGGGGAAAATGCAATTTCTGGGGGATTATCATTGATATCTTCTACTTCCACATGAACTATACAGCTTCCCTCTAATTGAGGAAATCCTTTATCTTCAGCCTTAATGGACAATTCATAAAAATTTACTTCTTCAAAATCCACTAACCCATTAATGTATATCTCCCCATTTTGCTCATTTAAAGCAAATATTTTTTTTGCAGATTTGAACGTGTGATCATCAAAAGAGAATTGAATCTCTCCATTTGCTCCGTCATCCTGATCTGTGGCGTTCAGTGTTAATATGACGGTTTTCAATGGGAGATTCTCCCTAATACTGATCTTATAAAGCGACTGATTAAAGACTGGAGGATTATCATTAATATCTAATACAACTATTCTTATCCTGCAGCTCCCTGATCTGGCTGGTTCTCCTCCATCTATAGCTGTGAGGATCAGGTTATGCTCCTGTTTTTCTTCTCTATCTAAAACCTTTTCTAGTATCAGCTGAGGGATGAGTGTTCCGTCTTTGTGGGTTTTCACAGACAATGAGAAATAAGGATTTGTATTCAGCGTATACTGACTGACTCCATTCACACCAACATCTAGATCCTCTGCAATCTCTAAGGCAAAACGAACTCCAGGACTTGCTAATAATTCTGTGATTTTGATAATTCGTTCATCAGATGAGAATGTGGGAAAATTATCATTAATATCCAGAATCTCTATTTCTAGACTATAAAGCTGCACAGGATTCTCAGCCACAACCTCTAACTGCAGTAAACAGCGGGGACTAGATCCACACAGACGCTCCCTATCAATCCTCTCCTTCACAGACAACCCTCCATTTGCCTGATTTACAGTGAAATATTTTTGGTATTTGTCAGATCTCAGATGTATCCTGCGCTGAGAGAGATCTACACGTTTTTTCCCCAGATCCTGAGCTACATTTCCTACCAATGTCCCTGGATCAGACTCCTCAACAATAGAATAACGGAGCTGCCCAGAGACCCAGCCCCAGCTACAAAGGAGAAAGGAGCAGACTACTTGCCATTTCCAGCTCTGACAAAAGCCTCTGATGTCCATATCTTAAATGATTGTCTTGATATCTGATGTCATGTAGATCCTGTGTAATCCAAGCTACAAGGGGGTTATATTATCTGTCCATATTCCCAAAAAGATAATCCATATAAAGGAAACATCCAGAGCGATCTCATCTGCACGGCAGCTCTTCTTTGTGTGAGAGAAACGATGTGAGGGTGAATCACTGAGCCAGGGGGAGGAGAGCGCAATGCTGATACAAGCAGCTTCTCTAGTATTACTGCAATATGTGACTGCAGGATAAGACTGCCCTCTGCTGGCCAATTCGGTGAATGCAGCAGAAAATTAAGTCAATAGTAAAATCGAAGTATTGTCAGTATCTACCTGCTTTCTAACAATTTGTAATTTTGCAGTATGCTACAAAATATATCAGCCATGAAGTTAGAAATTGTGCTATTATATGTTTAAAGTATTTTTAAGCAAAAGTAATAATTCATAAATGTTTACCGATTTACAAACAATAATTTTGTATTAATTTGTAATTATTTCATACTGTGGTTTATGAATAAATAATCATATAGAATATCTGTCACTTACAAATATTACTTGCAAAAGATTTGATTCATATTGCCTTCATAACAAAAATATATTGCTATACTTCCCCCAAGGGGAAGCGAACAAGTTCCATGAAAATACTCAATTTAGACAGTAAGACGATAGAGACATATTTCATTACAAAGGTTATTTAACCTATTTATAAAAAAACTAAAATAAAACTGCCTGTTCTTGGGAACCTAATACCTGATCCTAATTATTGTTATAACTTATAAAATAAAGGCTGGACCATTGTCCAATCAATTTTACCCCTCGTCACCTCTTTTGCATTTTTTGTTTAATTGCAAGCTCTTGCAAGCTGGGCTCTTATTCCTGTTCTAGGCAATCCATTCAGCAACTATACAACTTATCATTATAGATATTCATCACAAGACTGTCTAACCAAACTATTGCTGTCTAAAGGCTCTTAATTTAATGTCAATATATAGCCTTGGTTGGATTCATATTTTGCTGAGGATCTTTCATCTCCTCCAGAAACTTAATTTTTTTTTTACCTTTAAAATGTGATACTTCACTAATTTCACTGCAGTTGAAATTATGTTTCTAGTCCCCAGTGCTTCTAATTTAAGGCAACTAAAATTCTATATATGCTCTTTATGGTCATCATTGGCAGTGTAAGGCTGTCTTTGTAGCTCAACCACCTTACAATATCAATTATAATATTGTTTACCAAAACTAATAAAACACATTATCCCACCTTGTTTTCTATGCCATGCTTTATAGTCAACTAACACAGGATGAAAATGCTTCATGCTTCACCCATGTTATACAGATATATAGCTCTCACTCACAAAATTATAAAAACCTATAAAACAAATAGATGTCCCCATAAAACATATAAAAAAATAGATGGCAATATAAAATAAAAATGATGAAAAACAGATGTTACAATTTTTCATAGAAAACAGGTTCTGGGAAGGGACAGGTGAAACAGACAGTGGGCCTTAATTCTAAACCCACTTCCCAGCTGACCCTTCCCACAATAGGTGGTGAGTAGACTACTAAAAATTGTTCCTTCCCTGCACCAAAGTGCAAAACACAGATATAAAGACAAGAATAACTAACATAGATAATTAGTCTCCTGATCTGCATCACAACCAGGAGGGCAAACACAGTACAAAATCACAAAAACAGTAGAGTAGTCTAATAAAGAGCCAATGCCAGGAAACCAGGAAATCACTGAACAATGTCTCAAGTAAGGTCTGGAGCTAGCTAAGAATCTCTATAACCATCTGTCTAAGAAGGATGGGCAGGAATCTTAGTGATCCCAGACCCTAGTCTTCATAGTGATTGGGCCAGAGTTTTGAAAGCCAATCATCACATGGAGCAGGTGACTAGTGTGAGGAGCTGTCGATCACAGCAGGTCAACGAGCTATGGAGCAAAGCTATTGGTACTTAACAGCATAGCCAGCTAAACCCATGTTCACACTGCTGAAGTGCAGAAAAGCACAAAGATTCACTTCTTGAGCAGCATTACCATGGACATAGAATGACACTTACACAGAAGATACAGTTTATTTAGTATAAGAATAATACTAATTGATTATAGACTTTCTCAATAGAAAATATAAGCATAAAGGGTTTTTCCAACTTATCTGGAAAACCTCTGGTGGCAAAGGGGGCAAATAAAAACAATTAAAGCTATTTACCCTGCTCCAGCTCCTTTTTTGGTGTCTAGAAGATGCTGATATTCACTGATTAGGCTGACAACTGCAGGGATGCATGTAAGGCAGGAAGGAGTAAATAAGGGAAGAAATCCAGCTTGATACAAGAAAATAAATTCATGGTTCGGTTGAGCTGCAAACACGAATACTCCTTTATTGTAGAATCATCATAAATACAAGACAATTGTGATGTGGATCCTCAGCCAATGCATTTTAGACAGTAATGAGTAAGAGCACATGTGTTGCTTGAAACTTTGTTGATTTTTTGCCCTAATATCCTGTGAGTATGCTTTGGATGCCACGTTATATCGTAGGAAACGCTTTCACCTCTATGATTGAGTCAGATCTGAATTTCTTTTCTACAATTATGTAAGGCAGCCCTGAGGTCCTTCATCGAACCCCAGGGATGCTGTGAAGAAGATAAGCACACCCAAATCCGGTGGGTGGGCGAACGCTATTACATACAGCCAGCCTCCTTCATAGATCACACAGGCTCAGAAGCAGAGGACGTTGGGGTACCACATGGTAAGGAAACAGAAGCTCACCATGACATTCCCCAAAATCATGGTGACTTAAGGAGTACATACAGTGGCAAAAAATTTATATTTTTAATACAGAAGCACAAATCTACTGAATTTCCAAAAGATAATTGCTTTCCTATAAACTGTGAAAGTTTGACATTGTATAGTTCTAAAAGTTAAATGGAAGCCCAAAAGCAGATTATAAAGACCAAGTAACAATCATAAAGTTTGTATTTTATACTACTTTGTTATCCAACATGGAGAAGATAAAATAGGGACCTCCTAAAACAGTCTTGGGAGCAAATATAAATTCTAAACTAAAGTACCGTAAGTTATTTACCAGCGATCATCAGCAAAATAAATTTACTCCAATAAAATCCTGAAAGCATTTTATAATTTATTTCTACATCCTAAGTTATATGATGAAATACACGAATACTTGAATCAAATTATCAATATATAATATATTTTCACTTCCATTTGGGATCTACAGACTAAACTAGGCAAAGCTAAAAAAATATAATATAACTTACATTGTTTGGATCATTCAGTGATTCCCCCTCGGATGAGGCTTCTTGACATAAATCCGTTAATTGAGGATAATGTAAAGGCTGCACAATACTGAAATCCTGTTGCTCTGGGGCTGGAGGTAAATTAGTTTGGTAACTCTGCCCCTGGGATCCTGGAGGCACCATCCTGACCTCCATGTATTTTAAGGTCCCGTCTGTGTTCAGGTACAGAGCCGGCTGATACTGATCTGTGTACGGTTTGGATTGGGATCCACCAAGAAAACAGCAACTACTGCTGTAATCATACGTGTCCTTCCTCAGACATCTCACCAATAATATCATGAAGGTGACAAGTGACACTAAGCTGATGGCCACCAGGGAGATGATTAAATACAGAGTCATATCTGATGGGGGTTTGGAATTTGTCAGGAGGTCACCAGATTTTGGTCTTTCCACTATCACCTCATCTGCTATACTGACAAGTACAGTCATTGTGGTGGATAATGGAGGATTCCCCTGATCACTGATTGAAATGACAAGTTGTTGCTCCAGGTTCTCCATCTCCTGTAATCCTCGTACAGTTCTCACCTCTCCTGTGTGTTTAGACACTTGGAAGGATGAATAAATGATGGGGTCAATGAGAGTAAACACCAACCAGGCATTGTGACCAGAGTCCAGATCCACTGCTGACAGTTTGGTGACCAGATATCCAGCACTTGTAGACTTTGGGATCCTCTCTTGGACAATGAGGTCCTCAGAGTGTTCTGGATACAGCAGAGTGGGGGGATTGTCATTTGCATCCAGAATGAAGATAAAGACGGGAACAATGGAAGATAACTGTGGAGATCCTGAGTCTTCTACCTTTATGGTGATTTGTAAAACCTGGATCTGCTCATAGTCAAAGGATCGCTGAGCGTATATATTCCCATCATTAGAATGAATGTAAACATAGGAGGACACAGAGGAGCCGTCAATCTGACTCTCAACTATGGAGTAAACCAGATCAGAATTCACCCCCTCATCTAGGTCAGTAGCAGATACTGTACATAGAAGAGTCCCGGGGTCACTGTTCTCCTTAATGAAAGCATTATAAGTAGACTGTGTGAAGAGCGGAGAATTATCATTAATATCTGACACCCTGAGGGTGACGCTTGTCTTACTGTATAGAGGAGGAGACCCTAAATCAGAGGCTGTCAGCTCTATAGTGTATTGTGGGGTCTCCTCTCTATCCAGATTCCCATCTGTCACCAATGCATAGCGGTTTTTCATCTGTTGTATTCTAAAAGGCACATTTGGTGATAAATCCAGCTTTATATCTCCATTTTTTCCAGAATCCTTGTCTTTCACATTGATAAATCCTACAACATCCCCAGACGGAGCATTTTCTAGAATATCACCAGCTACTAAATTAAATGTAATTTTAGGGGCATTATCATTGACATCTTCTACTTCAACTTGAACTATACAGTTTCCTTTCAATTGAGGAAATCCTTTGTCAATTCCATTAATATATAATTCATAAAAACTCTTTTCTTCAAAATCCACCAGTTCATTAATATAAATCTCACCATTTTGTTCATTTAGAGAAAATATTTCTCTAGCAGATTCAGATGTGTGATCATCAAAAAAAAACTGAACTTCTCCATTTGCTCCGTCATCCTGATCTGTGGCGTTCAGTGTTAATATGACGGTTTTCAATGGGAGATTCTCCCTAATACTGATCTTATAAACCGACTGATTAAAGACTGGAGGATTATCATTAATATCTAATACAACTATTCTTATCCTGCAGCTCCCTGATCTGGCTGGTTCTCCTCCATCTATAGCTGTGAGGATCAGGTTATGCTCCTGTTTTTCTTCTCTATCTAAAACCTTTTCTAGTA
The DNA here is from genome assembly GCF_040894005.1 of Engystomops pustulosus. Taxonomy (NCBI): domain Eukaryota; kingdom Metazoa; phylum Chordata; class Amphibia; order Anura; family Leptodactylidae; genus Engystomops; species Engystomops pustulosus. The sequence goes on from NC_092414.1 coordinate 35,843,829, forward strand.
TCAGCTGAGGGATGAGTGTTCCGTCCTTACGATTCTTCACAGACAATGAGAAATAAGGATTTGTATTCAGCGTATACTGACTGACTCCATTCACACCAACATCTGAATCCTTTGCAATATTTAGGGAAAATTGTGCACCTGGCGTTGCTAATAATTCTGTGATTTGTATAATTCGCTCATCAGATGAGAATGTGGGAGAATTATCATTAATATCCAGAATCTCTATTTCTAGACTATAAAGCTGCACAGGATTCTCAGCCACAACCTCTAACTGCAGTAAACAGCGGGGACTAGATCCACACAGACGCTCCCTATCAATCCTCTCCTTCACAGACAACCCTCCATTTGCCTGATTTACAGTGAAATATTTTTGGTATTTGTCAGATCTCAGATGTATCCTGCGCTGAGAGAGATCTGCACGTTTTATCCCCAGATCCTGAGCTACATTTCCTACCAATGTCCCTGGATCAGACTCCTCAACAATAGAATAACGGAGCTGCCCAGAGACCCAGCCCCAGCTACAAAGGAGAAAGGAGCAGACTACTTGCCATTTCCAGCTCTGACAAAAGCCTCTGATGTCCATATCTTAAATGATTGTTTTGATATCTGATGTCATGTAGATCCTGTGTAATCCAAGCTACATGAGGGTCATATTATCTGTCCATATTCCCAAAAAGATAATCCATATAAAGGAAACATCCAGAGCGATCTCATCCGCACGGCAGCTCTTCTTTGTGTGAGAGAAACGATGGGAGGGTGAATCACTGAGCCAGGGGGAGGAGAGCGCAGAGCTGATACAAGCAGCTTCTCTAGTATTACTGCAATATGTGACTGGTGGACAACACTGCCCTCTGCTGGCTAATAATGTGCACTATAGAAAACAAATAAAGCCAAAAGACAGACATTTGAAAGACTTCCCTCTAATAAATGATTTTTAGTGCTAATAGTTTATACTTATATGTGTTAAACTATACACATAGTTTTTCAAATTGTACAAAATCCAACAAGATACTTTACAAAGGTAATCAAATATGTTATGTTTGTATGTTTTTACAATATGAAATAAGTGAACTCCGCTTTGAAATATTTTAAGTTTGAAGAAAAATAAAAATATTTGAAAGATCCTGCATGCTCTCGGAGATCATTTTCAGTTTGTTATAGTGGTGCATTATGTGAATTAATAATTCAGATAAATGGAATGCCAAGTATGTATTTACAGTATATGTAGGGTTGTTTTATATCCAATATAAATAACTCTTACTTATCCAGGTAATGTTGTGGTACATATTCTCAAAAACGTTTGTGCTACGAATTCATTGTAATACAAATTAATTCAATTTTAATTAAACTTTTATTTTAAGCTTCTGTATTTGAACACTGAAGCATAAATAAAGTTTTATAAATGAATAAAGTCACTACAAAGTTTCCAACCCTTGTCAAGTCTTTATTAGGCTACTTCAGTGCCTATACTTGGGCGAAACATGATAGAACAAAGCTTTCCTTGTGCTGAGGGCTTTGGATTTCATTTAAGAAAACAAATGTTTGTATAACTTTTAACAACTTGATCCACAATTATATTATACACAGTGATACCATTTGCTACAAATGAGAACTTGATGTATACACAGACTTTTCTCCATCCATTGCATGTTGTCCTACAGACAAAGATTTACATCAGCGGGTTAATATTAAATGCGTAAACACCTGTTCTATATAAGGTGAAGGTTTTACAGTCTTCTTTATAATATTTAATGACTCTTTATAATATTTACTGTACATTGGTTCTGGATATAATTTTTCTACAAATCTGAAGTGTCTTTGTATTCCGTCCGGTAATCCATTTGTTGGTTATATACCTTTTTGTGTTCCAGTTGCTTTGGTCTTTAAATATAACAATAAAACAACTTGATATCAACAGTCTAGTTGATACTTAAATGACATGAGGCGTTCTACTTCAGTCTATAGTTATATAAGTGTCACACCACAACCTGTACAATGAAACTGCATGGAATGTACTCGCTTTCAGGAGAGAGAACAGAGAGAAATATTCCATCTTCTGTCACAAAGTTACAATAAAAAATATGCAGCCTCTCTGACTGTATACTTATGGACTTTTAGTTTATTCAGAAATAATCCCACTGTTCTCCTAGAAGGCTGTGTAGGCACTAGCTCTAGCTGCCCATGTGATGTTGTGATGGGCTGCACAGGATTGATAGTAATGCTTAAATGGAAAATAATGAAACAGTGAGATGGTATGTGACCATAAGCAGATAGAAGGATGAAATGCTGGGGAGTCATTGAAAATGTAATAGAGAAAAAGGTTAAGAAGTTTAATATAATGGAAAATGGAATTAAATCTATGACTTCTTGTTTGAGGCTGCTCTTGGTAATAATGGAGACTGAGTTCTGTTGAAGATCGGTTTAAACAAATAAATGCTACCAAAAGTAGCATTAACCCCTTACCAACACGCGCCGTAAAAATGCACGCTGCCTCCGGTGTGCGTCGGGTGCCGGGCCATGGAGAGGGCTCATGGGCTGAGCCCTCTCCATAGCCGGTAAGTCTTTGCTGCATATTGCGCCAAGTTAGTGCACAATGAAAGCCGTAAAATTTAACCCTACAAGAAAATGATGCAGATGCGTTTTTTTCACCATTTTTACTGCATTTGAAATTATTTTCCCACTTCCCAGTACACGACATGGAAAATTAAATACCGTCACGGTCAATTTATAACACAGAGAACAAGCCATCACACAACTTTTTGCGTTTAAAAAAAAAAAAGTTATAGTTATATTTTTGAAGGTGGGGAGTGAAAAATGGAAATAAAAAAACAAAAAAGTGCCTGGTCATTTAACGGGTTAAGCACCATATATATTTTTCTATGTATGCACACAGCTCTAAATCCTTTCCATGTTTTACCATTAACAAGTACAAATTATAAGATGTTTATATATAACATATGCTATGCTATATTCTTTATTATACAAACATCTTACCATTCCGAAAAAGATCCCACAAATGTCTTATGTAACAATAACTCGATTACCATTTAAGTTATTATTGTAAAAAGCCTTTATCGTTACATTTGATTCCCCTTTCGCCTCTGCTCTTGATATTATTATATAATAGGAAAGCAAAAACAGTACTGAGGTTTATTTATCAAATCTGAAAAACGAACATGGTGTTGTTTTACACCTATGAAGTGAAAATAAAACTTATAGCACATTGACTGCTTCAAAGAGGTGATTTAGTGGTTGCCAGTTGCTGGAGGGTGCAACCTTATGCAAAGAAGAGGTGATCAATATGTAAATCTTGGAACATCCCTCTAAGTCTACTACAATCCGAGACAATTGATGATTGTCTTCATATAGCATCAAAAAGCTCAAACCTTTATTTTCAATGTTACTTCTAAAATTTATGCAGACAGGTTGACATTAACTATGCCATGTGGAAAGGTATGAGCCAAAATCTTGTGCATTTAATTTTGGACTCCTTTTACAAACCATTATTAAGATCCACCATACATAAGGAGACATCATCTATAAAGTTGAAATACATATTTCAAGTATAAAACGTGGTACATATTAGATCCATGTAGAGTAGGATACATTGGGGGTCATTTACTAAGGGCCGGTTCGCGTTTTCCCGACGTGTTACCCGAATATTTCCGATTTGTACCTGAATTACCCCGGGATTTTGGCGCACGCGATAGGATTGTGGCGCATCGGCGCCGGCATGCGTGCGACGGAAATCGGGGGGCGTGGCCGAACGAAAACCTGACGGATTCGGAAAAAACGCCGCATTTAAGAACGGAAAATGTGTAGCTCGGGACGCACTTACCTTCACTCAGTCCAGCGCGGTCAGATGCTTTTCAGCGCAGCAGCGCCACCTGGTGGACGGCGGAGGAACTACCTTATTAAATCCCGTCCGGACCCGAATCCAGCGCAGAGAACGCGCCGCTGGATCGCGAATGGACCGGGTAAGTAAATCTGCCCCATTATGTCACATGTGGTCTACTCCGCATTAGCTATAGCTTGAACCAGTTCCTGGCAGAGGTTATAGTCCATTTCTATACCAGGTAGGACCTTGAGTAGAATTGTCCAGTTGGGTATTGGATAAACTAAGAGGCCAGAGCCATTATTTTCAGGTGCGATACAAAGGCATAATGTGCCAACACTTAATACATCTCCCCTAATTTCTAATATGATAAATAATAGTAAATGAGACGTTATTGCTAATATATTTTTAGACAACATATTTGTATCTTTATGTTAAAAAGACATTCAAGACATCAAATAATTCACCAAAGTTACAAAATCTGTGTACTGCGTTGCACACTCAAGTGACAGGACCTTTTATATTATTACATCATCATCTCTAGCAATTATTGTTAATAGTAAAATATAGTAGGAGTGATTATATTGTATCCATTCCTGTTCAGATCTAAAGATTAAAAGGTAATATGTTAACATAGTATAACTTACATTGTTTGGGTCATTCAGTGATTCCCCCTCAGATGAGGCTTCTTGACATAAATCCGTTAATTGAGGATAATGTAAAGGCTGCACAATACTGAAATCCTGTTGCTCTGGGGCTGGAGGTAAATTAGCTTGGTAACTCTGCCCCTGGGATCCTGGAGGGACCATCCTGACCTCCATGTATTTTAAGGTCCCGTCTGTGTTCAGGTACAGAGCCGGCTGATACTGATCTGTGTACGGTTTGGATTGGGATCCACCAAGAAAACAGCAACTACTGCTGTAATCATAAGTGTCCTTCCTCAGACATCTCACCAATAATATCATGAAGGTGACAAGTGACACCAAGCTGATGGCCACCAGGGAGATGATTAAATACAGAGTCATATCTTAAACAAAGGCAATCTATTTAGCACAGTACATAGTATAAATGAAGTATAAAAAATACAGGTGACAGAATTTGGCAATGTAAGGCTTTTTCTAAAAGGTATTAATACATAACTAAACTATTAAAATGTGGCATCTCTGCTATCCTGCTGAGCCAAGGAATAAAGGAGAGATTTAATGTCGACCATATATTGAAAGCCATAAAAATAAAGGCCATTAGAAAATGACCCAACTATGTAAATTCCACATTTGGAATTATTTTCCAGCTTCCCAATATATGGCACATAAATATTAATTATCACTGCTAGAAAGTGCCATTTGTTTTGCAGATACTGTAAATAATCCTGATAAAACTTTGTCAACAGGAAAACTAAAAAGATAATGCCAGTGAAAGGAGAAAAGTGAGAAACAGAAATGCAAAAATAGCTAAAGAACTTGGTCTTAAAGGGCTAATAAAGTATTAGGAATTATTGGAAGAATAACATGTTTGAAAGCAAAAATTAAGCTTAACCATTTAATTGCTTTTCATTTTAAATGCTTCAATGGATATGTCAGAATTTTCTTGCAGTGGCCTCCCCATCTTATCCCCTTATAGTCTGAAACACAATATTAAGTCCTTTTTGTACGCAGTTGTTTGCCCTAAAATGACATCTCACAAATCACATGACATTAGGGATGCAATTTCTATACAACGTATGTATCATTTTTCTATTACAACTATGTATCATAAAGGCGATAACTATTAATCATGGTTAAAGAATAGAAAACTATTCTCAAGAGTAATAATTTTCTCAGGTGCGAGTATAATTCTATCTAAGTAATTATGATACCAGAACCAATAAGTACAAATATAAAAAAGGCCTATCTAGAATATATATGGATGAATGACCTAGAGTGCTATTACTAGAACCAGAATTAAATTTGAAACATTCTTTGCTGTTTTAATTTCTGATTCTAGAAATTATACAGATTTTTTCTTTTCTTTTTTTTTTAATCAAAACATTTTTATTGATAATTTTGTGTTTTTTGAAACAGTAAGGTTACACGTAGACAGCACATACACTTATCCAATTACACCATAGGTACATAGTAACATAGACCAACCGGCCAGCTGTACATCTGGCATGACAGACGCAACATAACATATCAACCAACCCTCCCAGCCGGTCGCAGCCAGCTATCTTCCCTATCCCCCCCACCCCCCAGCCAGGTGTCTTCCCTGCTCTCTCTTTACAGCCATTATCATGTCGGCCTGGTTCTAAACCCATTGTTATCAAGCATTGGATTCCTAAATATTATTAGCTTCCTATGGGTTCCTGGTGTTTGCACTAGCTAGTAGATATGATAACCCCTGTCTGATAGATAATAATGCTCCAGGTGGAAGGCCTGGATATTTTTTATTTCCTGCATATGATAAAAGTTTTGGGACCATGATTTTATCTTAGTTGTTTGTTCATGCTCTCTACACCAGCTAAAAGATCTCCATAGAAATATGGAGAAATAACAGATTGCCTTCTATTAGAAAGGTCTTGGTAACGTTGTGCACAGTGGGAAGTCATTGGACAGGGAAGGGAAAGTGATCTACAGAACATGATCTATAGACATCTAATTTGCATAATTTTGAAGGACTTTTTTTCCGGAAAAACATTGGTATAAGAAGCTTAATGAAGAGCATATCCTGCCAGAGCCGGCACACGACAGTATTTCAGTGTGCTTGGTTTACAATCATGGATCCTGGTGGTAGTAGATTTCCTTTAAGAAGTGTCTGCACCATATTTGTGTTGCATGCTACTCATTTGTGTAGTGGCTGCACTATTCCCGATATGACACAAATTTCTGCACTAAAAGAGGTGTTCCAATACACAGCCCGACTGAGCGCTACATTTATCATGCAGAGTCCGACAAAAGTGTGTTGCAAGCCATTTGTTAAAGGTCCACCAAAAAAAGTTGTTGCACTTTGTCGGAGCAGTACAGAGGGGGCCAGATTCATGCTAAAGGTGCAACACAATACCTTAATCTAGCTCACCCTGTACACTACACAGGTTCACTGCACATAAAGCAGTTTGCACTGTTATGAGTAAATATGGCCCAATATGTTCATAATACAAACCTTTTAATAATATACAAAAACAATCATTTTCTGATGAGACATTCTTCTCAATCAAAACAATTAAAGATTTCTGTCATCATTAAGGGACTTCCCCATTTATGTCAACATGAAATAGAAACCAAGATTTGAACCTAAAACTTTTATTTATAATAATCATTTAATAATCCTTGAATTATATCTAGCCTACTGAATATATATGTATATATATATAAATATATATATACATATAGTTGTATAAGCAACATATCATTTTAAAACCTACTGTATATTATACTAATTCTGTCATTTAAAGACTCATTGCAAAAGCAATGGCAGGAACTATATCCCTACATCTTTATCATTAGACCCTTTCTCCTCCCTATAAACTCACCCTCGGAATCATATATTCATACACATCCATATAATTTTTAATAGTTAGTAATAAATCCAAAATATCTGAAAAATGTTACGTACAATTAAATTCCCAGGAATCAGCCAGTAAATACCCCTCTCTCTTGGTAGCAAGTGAATAATTCCAATAAAATAATCACATAAACAGAAACCAGTTTTGATATCATAACTAAGCAAAATATCTTATCACCACAATAATAATAGATTTAAATAGAATAAGCTAAATATTTTAGAAGCCTTAAATATAACAGCTCAGCCACAATGTGAATATCCTATAAAAGAGGTTATAAAACCATAACTTCAACTGAAAACAAACATAAAGGACATAATTAATAAATAGAGTCATTTGCACAGTAAAAGTGGCAGGGGGTTTTGTCAAGAAATTTACAACATCTTATTCTTGAAAAATATTATTCTTGGAAACTATGGATGGCGAACCTCCACCTCCTGAGTCTAATTCCATGGGCAATATCAGAATCCAATATCAAATAAAGTATAATGTTAAGAAGCATAGTCATGCCATGTGCCAGGGAGAGCATTGGGTAACCTCAAACAACAAGACCTATTGCAAATAAGGAAAGTAAACATGCACCAACTAGAAACAAGCCACTTATTTAATTAGAAAATAGCAATAAAATAAGAAAAAAAATATGTATTATATTAATTAAGTCTATTAATTCGCTTCCATTTCAGGTTTGGTATCCAAATTGACATGTTGTCAAATTATAATATGAGAACTTACATTGTTTGGATCATTCAGTGAATCCCCCTCAGATGAGGCTTCTTGACATAAATCCTTTAATTGAGGATAATGTAAAGGCTGCACAATACTGAAATCCTGTTGCTCTGGGGCTGGAGGTAAATTAGTTTGGTAACTCTGCCCCTGGGATCCTGGAGGGACCATCCTGACCTCCATGTATTTTAAGGTCCCGTCTGTGTTCAGGTACAGAGCCGGCTGATACTGATCCGTGTACGGTTTGGATTGAGATCCACCAAGAAGACAACAACTACTGCTGTAATCATAAGTGTCCTTCCTCAGACATCTCACCAATAATATCATGAAGGTGACAAGTGACACCAAGCTGATGGCCACCAGGGAGATGATTAAATACAGAGTCATATCTGATGGGGGTTTGGAATTTGTCAGGAGGTCACCAGATTTTGGTCTTTCCACTATCACCTCATCTGCTATACTGACAAGTACAGTCACTGTGGTGGATAATGGAGGATTCCCCTGATCACTGATAGAAATGACAAGTTGTTGCTCCATGTTCTCCATCTCCTGTAATCCTCGTACAGTTCTCACCTCTCCTGTGTGTTTAGACACTTGGAATGATGAATAATTGATGGGGTCAATGAGAGTAAACACCAACCAGGCATTGTGACCAGAGTCCAGATCCACTGCTGACAGTTTGGTGACCAGATATCCAGCACTTGTAGACTTTGGGATCCTCTCTTGGACAATGAGGTCCTCAGAGTGTTCTGGATACAGCAGAGTGGGGGGATTATCATTTGTATCCAGAATGAAGATAAAGACAGGAACAGTGGAAGATAACTGTGGAGATCCGGAGTCTTCTACCTTTATGGTGATTTGTAAAACCTGCATCTGCTCATAGTCAAAGGATCGCTGAGCGTATATATTCCCATCATTAGAATGAATGTAAACATAGGAGGACACAGAGGAGCCGTCAATCTGACTCTCAACTATGGAGTAACCCAGATCAGAATTCACCCCCTCATCTAGGTCAGTAGCAGATACTGTACATAGAAGAGTCCCGGGGTCACTGTTCTCCTTAATGAAAGCATTATAAGTAGACTGTGTGAAGAGTGGAGCATTATCATTAATATCTGACACACTGAGGGTGACGCTTGTCTTACTGTATAGAGGAGGAGACCCTAAATCAGAGGCTGTCAGCTCTATAGTGTATTGTGGGGTCTCCTCTCTATCCAGATTCCCATCGGTCACCAATGCATAGCGGCTTTTCATCTGTTGTATTCTAAAAGGCACATTTGGTGATAGATCCAGCTTTATCTCTCCATTTTTTCCAGAATCCTTGTCTCTTACATTTATAAATCCAACAATTTCCCCTAATGGTGCATTTTCTGCAATATCACTAGCTACTAAAGTAAATGTTATTTCTGGGGGATTATCATTGACATCTTCCACTTCAATGTGAACTATACAGTTTCCTTCTAATTTAGGAAATCCTTTGTCTTCTGATTTAATGGATAATTCATAAAAACTAGAACTTTCAAAATCCACCAGTCCATTGACATAAATCTCCCCATTTTGTCCATTTAGTGAAAATATTTCTCTGGCTGTTTCAGACGTGTGATCATCGAAAGAAAATTGTATCTCTCCATTTGCTCCGTCATCCTGATCTGTGGCGTTCAGGGTTAATATGACAGTTTTCAATGGGAGATTCTCCCTAATACTGATCTTATAGACCGACTGATTAAAGACTGGAGGATTATCATTAATATCTAATACAACTATTCTTATCCTGCAGCTCCCTGATCTGGCTGGTTCTCCTCCATCTATAGCTGTGAGGATCAGGTTATGCTCCTGTTTTTCTTCTCTATCTAAAACCTTTTCTAGTATCAGCTGAGGGATGAGTGTTCCATCCTTACGATTCTTCACAGACAAAGAGAAATAAGGATTTGCATTCAGTGTATACTGACTGACTCCATTCACACCAACATCTAGATCTTTTGCAATCTGTAAAGCAAAACGAGCTCCAGGAATGGCAAATATTTCTGTGATTTCTATTATTCGTTCATCAGATGAGAATGTGGGAGAATTATCATTAATATCCAGAATCTCTATTTCTAGACTATAAAGCTGCACAGGATTCTCAGCCACAACCTCTAACTGCAGTAAACAGCGGGGACTAGATCCACACAGACGCTCCCTATCAATCCTCTCCTTCACAGACAACCCTCCATTTGCCTGATTTACAGTGAAATATTTTTGATATTTGTCAGATCTCAGATGTATCCTGCGCTGAGAGAGATCTGCACGTTTTATCCCCAGATCCTGAGCTACATTTCCTACCAATGTCCCTGGATCAGACTCCTCAACAATAGAATAACGGAGCTGCCCAGAGACCCAGCCCCAGCTACAAAGGAGAAAGGAGCAGACTACTTGCCATTTCCAGCTCTGACAAAAGCCTCTGATGTCCATATCTTAAATGATTGTCTTGATATCTGATGTCATGTAGATCCTGTGTAATCCAAGCTACATGAGGGTTATATTATCTGTCCATATTCCTAAAAAGATAATCCATATAAAGGAAACATCCAGAGGGATCTCATCCGCACGGCAGCTCTTCTTTGTGTGAGAGAAACGATGGGAGGGTGAATCACTGAGCCAGGGGGAGGAGAGCGCAGAGCTGATATGAGAAGACAAGACTACCCTCTACTGGATGATAAGCAGAATGCAGCAAATAAGCAATAGGCAAAAGAAAAGGAAAAGTATGGGTAGTAAAAACCTTCATTTTAATAAGAAATCATTAATTTCTATGTAATCTAAAAGTATGAATATTATTTGCAAGCATATATACATGCTTTTTGTTAAAATAAAAATAAATGCATGAGTTTAAAGTTATAAAGTTATATTATACTAGTATTTATTATAACCACTGTAAGTATAGTTATTACATGCTAAGCTTTTCATTTTTAATGCTTGTGTCAAGAATGAGACCTCAAAATACAGCTCTTCACCTTTTCACCTCACCATGTACCCAAGTCAGGTGGGTAGTATAAAAATGTTTATACTGATGGTAGGGCTACAGGGACCATTTAGCTTACAATGAAAAATTAAGACTAGTCACCGGAAAGTACTTTACATTTAGATACAGTCAATAATTGTCGACAAATCATAGAGGAAGTATACAATGGCTGTGCTTCCACTGCAGGCATATACTGCAGGCTCATAGACCTGATTTAGAGGATATGACAGATACAGCAAATAACAGTAAACTTTTACCAATACAATGCTTAGTTTATTGTTTGTACTTTATCCTCCTGAACTTATAAAACACATAAAGTTATAAATGTTACTGGAATTTTCTTGCACTTACACTTTTAAGAATCTTTCTAAAGAGTAGTTTTTGTCACTTCCAAAAACAACTTATCCTTGCATTCTTTACTATGTGATTCTGATGATGTGGGATTTTTTTTCTCTAGTCTCTAGTTTTTGAGCAATTAGTGCTAATAATATGAGCATCCAAAATTCTGTTTAAAGGAAATCTACAATCAAAAACAAGCATCAAATAAAGTAGTGGCACTTACTTATAGATCCAGACGCTGGTAATCTTCTTATATTTGTTATCCAGGGCCTCCTTCCTTCTAAAATCCAGGTTTTAAATTTTGCTAATGAATGAGAAGGACATCTAGGGGTTTTACCAGATCCCCTTCATGCCCTAGTTTCTCAAGCCCACCGTCTTCAACCTTGTTCGCTCAGCACTTCCCCGTCCCTCTGCCTGATGTAATCTCACTGCAGCAGAGGAAGTATCAGCACATGGTAAGAGGGGGAAATGCTCCTAAAAAGTGTAACAGCCTATGAATCTGCGGGATGGAGGGGCTTTAGCTCATAATCGCTATTTTAAAAGCTGATCTTAGAAGGATGAAGTTCATGGATAACAAATTTGAAATTACCACACTAATAGTGTCTTTATCCATAAATGCCCCTGGTTAATTATGCTTGATTTGATGGTTGATTTCCTTCAAGTTTTTTAGCGTTTGGAGAGTGTCACAGTGATGTCTTTTTTTGCAGATTTTTTTTGCCAATTTGCATAGTAATTGGCAGTACAAATTAACGTATAGTTTACCTAAACTAATTGAGCTCCGTAATTAACAACAGTGTGGCTATAGCCCAAGATTTCAGCTGTTGTAGGTGGATGTGGTAAAAGGTCCTCTTAAATAACCAGTTTAGTAGTATACTGAAAAAAATTACTTTTTCTGAATGATAACATGCATCAAAATAGAGAGTAAAGTGAATGCTTATATTCACTTTATCTTCATCCTTTTATACACAATAGCCCACCAAATATACTATGTAGTGATGGTAATGGAAGAGGACCTTTGTATCTAGAGAAGCGCAAGAAATATCTCCAATTCTTCTTTTATACATACAATATACTATGACTTTATAGTTTAGAGCCATATACAGCACTGGTTAACATGACTTAAAGTGAGTTAATCCATTTAGTTATAAATAGACTAACAGTATGATATCAGTTTGCATCTGATCATGTTATTGTCGTGTAAGGTCTTATGTTGTTTGTATATGGACCCAGTGATCTGCACAGTGCTGCGGGATATAAGGATGAGATAAAGATTTATTGTTTATAAATACTATTTATATAATAAGATTGTATCAATAATGTCTATTAATAGCCAAAAAAGCATGACATTGAAAACATAATTGATAGGCCCAATATTAAAAAATTGTAATTGAAAACTATTTTCAAGGTTTATGATAAAGTCACATGACAGACACTTAAAACCGAAAATGATCTACTGTATTTTGAAAAAGATAATTTCTTGCCTAGATAGTTTTACTATATGACATTGTATGAATCCCAGAGGTGAATATTAACAACGTAAAGGTAAAACTAAAGACCTATCAACAATTGCGTGTTAAATACTTTGTCATAAAACATGGCAAACGACAGTGGTGTAACGAGAAGCTGATGGGCCTCAGTGCAAAGTCTGTGCCAGGACCCCGACTATAATGTATGGTTTATAGTAATAGTCTTCTCATATGGGAAAGTGACACCATAAGGGCCCCCTAAACCTCTTGGGCCCTGGTGCGACCGCACCCTCTGCACCCCCTCAAGTTATGCCCCTGGCAAACGGTTAATCTTTGACCTAATACAGCCAGACCTGACAGCAAATCAATCTCTGATCTAAAAAAGTTATGTTCCAGTTACAAAAAGCCATAAATATAAAAACAGTAAGCACTAAGACTATTTAAGTTTCAGCATACTCTCTTATGATAGCATAATATGATAACTTACATTGTTTGGGTCATTCAGTGAATCCCCCTCAGATGAGGCTTCTTGACATAAATCCGTTAATTGAGGATAATGTAAAGGCTGCACAATACTGAAATCCTGTTGCTCTGGGGCTGGAGGTAAATTAGTTTGGTAACTCTGCCCCTGGGATCCTGGAGGGACCATCCTGACCTCCATGTATTTTAAGGTCCCGTCTGTGTTCAGGTACAGAGCCGGCTGATACTGATCTGTGTACGGTTTGGATTGGGATCCACCAAGAAAACAGCAACTACTGCTGTAATCATAAGTGTCCTTCCTCAGACATCTCACCAATAATATCATGAAGGTGACAAGTGACACTAAGCTGATGGCCACCAGGGAAATGATTAAATACAGAGTCATATCTGATGGGGGTTTGGAATTTGTCAGGAGGTCACCAGATTTTGGTCTTTCCACTATCACCTCATCTGCTATACTGACAAGTACAGTCACTGTGGTGGATAATGGAGGATTCCCCTGATCACTGATAGAAATGACAAGTTGTTGCTCCAGGTTGTCCATCTCCTGTAATCCTCGTACAGTTCTCACCTCTCCTGTGTGTTTAAACACTTGGAAGGATGAATAATTGATGGGGTCAATGAGAGTAAACACCAACCAGGCATTGTGACCAGAGTCCAGATCCACTGCTGACAGTTTGGTGACCAGATATCCAGCACTTGTAGACTTTGGGATCCTCTCTTGGACAATGAGGTCCTCAGAGTGTTCTGGATACAGCAGAGTGGGGGGATTGTCATTTGTATCCAGAATGAAGATAAAGACGGGAACAGTGGAAGATAACTGTGGAGATCCTGAGTCTTCTACCTTTATGGTGATTTGTAAAACCTGGATCTGCTCATAGTCAAAGGATCGCTGAGCGTATATATTCCCATCATTAGAATGAATGTAAACATAGGAGGACACAGAGGAGCCGTCAATCTGACTCTCAACTATGGAGTAAACCAGATCACAATTCACCCCCTCATCTAGGTCAGTAGCAGATACTGTACATAGTAGAGTCCCGGGGTCACTGTTCTCCTTAATGAAAGCATTATAAGTAGACTGTGTGAAGAGCGGAGCATTATCATTAATATCTGACACACTGAGGGTGACGCTTGTCTTACTGTATAGAGGAGGAGACCCTAAATCAGAGGCTGTCAGCTCTATAGTGTATTGTGGGGTCTCCTCTCTATCCAGATTCCCATCTGTCACCAATGCATAGCGGCTTTTCATCTGTTGTATTCTAAAAGGCACATTTGGTGATAAATCCAGCTTTATCTCTCCATTTTTTCCTGAATCCTTGTCTCTCACACTAATAAATCCTACAACATCCCCAGATGGAGCATTTTCTGGAATATCACCAGCAACTAAAATAAATGTAATTTCTGGGGGATTATCATTAATATCATTTACTTCAATTTGAACTATACAGTTTCCCTTTAATTTAGGAAATCCTTTGTCTTTGCCAATAATATATAATTCATAAAAATTCTTTTCTTCAAAATCCACCAACCCATTAATATATATCTGCCCATTTTGTTCATTTAAAGGAAATATTTCTCTAGCAGTTTCAGATGTGTGGCCATCAAAAGAAAATTCTATTTCTGCATTTGCTCCGTCATCCTGATCTGTGGCCTTCAGTGTTAATATGACGGTTTTCAATGGGAGATTCTCCCTAATACTGATCTTATAGACCGACTGATTAAAGACTGGAGGATTATCATTAATATCTAATACAACTATTCTTATCCTGCAGCTCCCTGATCTGGCTGGTTCTCCTCCATCTATAGCTGTGAGGATCAGGTTATGCTCCTGTGTTTCTTCTCTATCTAAAACCTTTTCTAGTATCAGCTGAGGGATGAGTGTTCCATCCTTACGATTCTTCACAGACAATGAGAAATAAGGATTTGTATTCAGTGTATACTGACTGACTCCATTCACACCAACATCTAGATCCTGTGCTTTATCTAGGGAAAATTGGGAACCAGGACTTGTTACTAATTCTGTGATTTCTATTATTTGTTCATCAGATGAGAATGTGGGAGAATTATCATTAATATCCAGAATCTCTATTTCTAGACTATAAAGCTGCACAGGATTCTCAGCCACAACCTCTAACTGCAGTAAACAGCGGGGACTAGATCCACACAGACGCTCCCTATCAATCCTCTCCTGCACAGCCAACCCTCCATTTGCCTGATTTACAGTGAAATAATTTTGGTATTTGTCAGATCTCAGATGTATCCTGCGCTGAGAGAGATCTGCACGTTTTATCCCCAGATCCTGAGCTACATTTCCTACCAATGTCCCTGGATCAGACTCCTCAACAATAGAATAACGAAGCTGCCCGGAGACCCAGCCCCAGCTACAAAGGAGAAAGGAGCAGACTACTTGCCATTTCCAGCTCTGACAAAAGCCTCTGATGTCCATATCTTAAATGATTGTCTTGATATCTGATGTCATGTAGATCCTGTATAATCCAAGCTACATGAGGGTTATATTATCTGTCCATATTCCCAAAAAGATAATCCATATAAAGGAAACATCCAGAGCGATCTCATCCGCACGGCAGCTCTTCTTTGTGTGAGAGAAACGATGGGAGGGTGAATCACTGAGCCAGGGGGAGGAGAGCGCAGAGCTGAGACAAGCAGCTTCTCTAGTATTACTGCAATATGTGACTGGAAGACAACACTGCTCTCTACTGGCAAATAATGTGTAATAAAGAAAATTAGCAGTGCCAGGGCAAAAAATAGACATTTTTGCATATTTATTAAATGTATTTTTTTTTTATTTGAACTACAGTGCTATTCTTTATACCCAGCTATTTAAATAGCATCACGTAAAACTATTTAAAATTAATGTAATCTTTTATTTCCCACATAAACATTTAGTTTCCTTATCTGAAAATTTGAAAATAAATTGATACAGTGCAATAAAATACATACATGCTATATTATTGTTAATGTATAGGTTTAATAATTGTATTTTATTTTATATGCATAGTATTTATATTTGTAATATGTCTAAAATAATTATAGTTCGTGATAGGCTAGAAATTACATTGCGAGAAGCTTTCCTTATACTGAGGGCATCTGATTCCATGTTAGCATATAGTACGGTTCTTTGTAACCTTTCAATACTAATGAGAGACTATGCGATGAGAACTATTTTAAACTGTTTTCATTAACACTTTAGTAAACTTTTCTTTTAAATCATTGTATATTATCCAACTGACTGGAAGGAGAATTATAGCTTAAAGATGAAAAATCTGTAAAAATTGAAATGCTTGATCACCTTGATCACTCTGTAAATAGTGTAAGTCTTTCAAATTTCTATATAACATTTACAGTGCTGTAGTCCTTATTCAATATTATTTTTTTTTTCAAAATTTAATTTTGCATGTATTTCACATATTTTCATGTATTTGCAACAATGTGTTTGCTTTGTTCTCTCTCTCTGTCTCTCTCTGTCTCTCTCTGTCTCTCTCTCTCTCTATATATATATATATATACTAACTGTCTCATATCTTTTTTAACTTTAGTTTGAAATAACACTACTATGTAATGATACTGGAAGGGAAAATTAATTTCTAGCACAACTACTTATGAAGATCAGACAGGTTTTTGTAACACATCTTTTATAAAAATGGACAGATTCTCTAACTGGCTACTTATATTTTCCTTACTAACTTTGGAAATGTAGGGGAAAGGATATTGACACTGTCCTCCTTGATGGCAAGAAAGGTTCTCGTTCTAGCTGCCCATGTGACACTGTGATAGCAAGGATTGAAGTGAAAAGAATCTAAGTAGCAAGATGGTCTGGGGTCAAAAGTAGATAGAAAACAGAACTACTGGAAAGTTAGTAAAAATAAATTTAAGAAATAGATCAATAAAACAGATTATAGATTATCAGGTTGAAGTTGTTCATGTTGATGAAGTTTCTGATGCAGGACATTATTAACAAACACATTAAACCAAAATCTAAATACGTAAATCATAATAAGTCTACTCTATATAGCTAAATGCCCAAGGTTATAAAGCTTTTTTTATTTTTCACCATTAGCCTCTTGATTTATTTTGATGTAAATTGACATTGTCATTTTCTGAGGTATGTTTAATATGGAAAAGTCTCACAGGGAAAGCATCAGTTGTATTATACAGCAGAGAACTGATTCCCCTTCCCAGTAAACTGCATAGAATATTACATGATGCCACTAGGCAGTACAATTTGATCAGCAGACTTGTCCCACAGCCCCCAATATAGGTTTGTGAATTTAAAAACAAAAATGTTCTGCATTTTGGGAGGAAGGTTGCAAAGAAAGGAAATGCAAAAATGGAATACTGCAACAGGTTAACAAGCACAAATTGTGAAATGTCTTTATAGACCACCATTTAAGTTATCCTCATAAACGGCCTACGTTTTATACTTGATTATACCCCCTGCCCATGATATTGTTAGCTAATCCGAGAGCAAAAACAGTACCTTCACAATGACAAGTTACAGGTGAATGGGGTATACCAGAATTAGTTATAACTGATGAATGAACATAACATTGTAGACCTATGAAATAAAAACAGCACTTGTAGCACATCAACTACTTCAGACAGCTGATTGATGGTGTAGCCACTTATTTCACCCTTGTTAGAAATATTGAAGAGGTGAACAATATTTAAATCTTCACAATACCTCTACTTATACAACAATCTCTGAGATACCATGATTATTTATGGTGATATATATCACCATTTTCAACATTGGAGCACAAATGAAAGTAGACAATCCCAAAATCTTTAAGGCAAGGCTAATTTTTTGTGCCCATTTAAAGGGGTATTTCGATGTTATCTAGTTAGTGTCGCTCATTCGTGGCCGTACTCCATTTGACTTTATGGGAGCGCTGACAAGAGCTGAGATTATACACTTGGTGCCCATAGAGCTGAATGAAGAATGACCATGCTTGCACAGCACTTTCTCAATTTCACTCAGCATCAGGAAGGAGGTCAGTCAATTTCTGAGATACGTGCTTCTATCATGTATTTATGACGCGTCCTGTGGATATGTTATGAATTACAATAGGAATACACCTAGAAATATCATTAAGAGATTTTTGAATATTAAGAAATAAATTCATAATAAGATACACCTATCAACATCCCAGAAAATTTACATTTCTAGCAAAACAAACACATAGGTTGACCAAAAAAGATAAGATTATATGTATTGTTGTGATATAGTTATTGTCCAGCAAATTTGTACTTGATTTTTTAATAAAAGGTGTACTTTCTATTGTGGCACCCACTAGCAGCATCGCCTTTTACATTATTTCTATGGTAAGAAAACATCTTCATTAATGAAAGGCTATTATATGTTATAATATGTCATAACTGTTATAGAATTACTTCCCAAAAATATCATTTAACAAAAAAAATATTATAAAACTTACATTATTTGGATCATTCAGTGATTCCCCCTCAGATGAGGCTTCTTGACATAAATCCGTTAATTGAGGATAATGTAAAGGCTGCACAATACTGAAATCCTGTTGCTCTGGGGCTGGAGGTAAATTAGTTTGGTAACTCTGCCCCTGGGGTCCTGGAGGGACCATCCTGACCTCCATGTATTTTAAGGTCCCGTCTGTGTTCAGGTACAGAGCCGGCTGATACTGATCTGTGTACGGTTTGGATTGGGATCCACCAAGAAAACAGCAACTACTGCTGTAATCATAAGTGTCCTTCCTCAGACATCTCACCAATAATATCATGAAGGTGACAAGTGACACCAAGCTGATGGCCACCAGGGAGATGATTAAATACAGAGTCATATCTGATGGGGGTTTAGAATTTGTCAGGAGGTCACCAGATTTTGGTCTTTCCACTATCACCTCATCTGCTATACTGACAAGTACAGTCACTGTGGTGGATAATGGAGGATTCCCCTGATCACTGATAGAAATGACAAGTTGTTGCTCCATGTTCTCCATCTCCTGTAATCCTCGTACAGTTCTCACCTCTCCTGTGTGTTTAGACACTTGGAATGATGAATAATTGATGGGGTCAATGAGAGTAAACACCAACCAGGCATTGTGACCAGAGTCCAGATCCACTGCTGACAGTTTGGTGACCAGATATCCAGCACTTGTAGACTTTGGGATCCTCTCTTGGACAATGAGGTCCTCAGAGTGTTCTGGATACAGCAGAGTGGGGGGATTGTCATTTGTATCCAGAATGAAGATAAAGACGGGAACAGTGGAAGATAACTTTGGAGATCCTGAGTCTTCTACCTTTATGGTGATTTGTAAAACCTGGATCTGCTCATAGTCAAAGGATCGCTGAGCGTATATATTCCCATCATTAGAATGAATATAAACATAGGAGGACACAGAGGAGCCGTCAATCTGACTCTCAACTATGGAGTAAACCAGATCAGAATTCACCCCCTCATCTAGGTCAGTAGCAGATACTGTACATAGAAGAGTCCCGGGGTCACTGTTCTCCTTAATGAAAGCATTATAAGTAGACTGTGTGAAGAGCGGAGCATTATCATTAATATCTGACACACTGAGGGTGACGCTTGTCTTACTGTATAGAGGAGGAGACCCTAAATCAGAGGCTGTCAGCTCTATAGTGTATTGTGGGGTCTCCTCTCTATCCAGATTCCCATCTGTCACCAATGCATAGCGGCTTTTCATATGTTGTATTCTAAAAGGCACATTTGGTGATAAATCTAGTTTTATCTCACCATTTTTCCCAGAATCCTTGTCTCTTACATTTATAAATCCTACAACATCACCTGATGGGGCATTTTCTGGAACATTATGAACTGCTGCAGTAAATGTTATTTCTGGGAGATTATCATTAACATCTACTATCTCAATTTGAACTTTACAGTTTCCCTTTAATTTAGGAAATCCTTTGTCTTTGCCATTTATAAATAACTCAAAGAAGTTCTTTTCTTCATAATCCACCAACCCATCAATATAAATCTCACCATTTTGTTCATTTAGAGAAAAAATTTCTCTAACAGATTTGGATGTATGTCCATCAAAAGAAAATTCTATTTCTCCATTTGCTCCGTCATCCTGATCTGTGGCGTTCAGTGTTAATATGACGGTTTTCAATGGGAGATTCTCCCTAATACTGATCTTATAAAGCGACTGATTAAAGACTGGAGGATTATCATTAATATCTAATACAACTATTCTTATCCTGCAGCTCCCTGATCTGGCTGGTTCTCCTCCATCTATAGCTGTGAGGATCAGGTTATGCTCCTGTTTTTCTTCTCTATCTAAAACCTTTTCTAGTATCAGCTGAGGGATGAGTGTTCCGTCCTTAAGATTGTTCACAGACAATGAGAAATAAGGATTTGTATTCAGTGTATACTGACTGACTCCATTCACACCAACATCTAGATCCTGTGCTTTATCTAGGGAAAATTGGGAACCAGGACTTGTTACTAATTCTGTGACTTCTATTATTTGTTCATCAGATGAGAATGTGGGAGAATTATCATTAATATCCAGAATCTCTATTTCTAGACTATAAAGCTGCACAGGATTCTCAGCCACAACCTCTAACTGCAGTAAACAGCGGGGACTAGATCCACACAGACGCTCCCTATCAATCCTCTCCTTCACAGACAACCCTCCATTTGCCTGATTTACAGTGAAATATTTTTGGTATTTGTCAGATCTCAGATGTATCCTGCGCTGGGAGAGATCTGCACGTTTTATCCCCAGATCCTGAGCTACATTTCCTACCAATGTCCCTGGATCAGACTCCTCAACAATAGAATAACGGAGCTGCCCAGAGACCCAGCCCCAGCTACAAAGGAGAAAGGAGCAGACTACTTGCCATTTCCAGCTCTGACAAAAGCCTCTGATGTCCATATCTTAAATGATTGTCTTGATATCTGATGTCATGTAGATCCTGTGTAATCCAAGCTACATGAGGGTTATATTATCTGTCCATATTCCCAAAAAGATAATCCATATAAAGGAAACATCCAGAGCGATCTCATCCGCACGGCAGCTCTTCTTTGTGTGAGAGAAACGATGGGAGGGTGAATCACTGAGCCAGGGGGAGGAGAGCGCAGAGCTGATACAAGCAGCTTCTCTAGTATTACTGCAATATGTGACTGGAAGACAACACTGCCCTCTGCTGGCTAATACTGAGAATTCATTTCAGTAAAAGACAAAGGTAGAAAGCACCTAAACTAAAAAATACTATAGGAATTTTTAAAGACTTTTCTCTAGCACCAAATGTTGTATTCCTATTAAATTCAGTGCAATTCTGTAAGCTCATCAAATTATTGCATATATTAAGGAGTTTAAATGAACTAGTTTGCTTATTTCAATTATTTTGATTTATTGTATATTAGCTTATATATGGTATTTGTTTTATGATATATATATATGTGTGTGTGTTTGTGTGTGTCTTATAGGTATATTAGATGATATGAGTATAATTCTTATTATATCCTAATTAAATCATTTTATTTTGAGCTTCAAAATGCACCACAACATATTTGGTCTCAAATCTAGGTCACAGTCTATGAAAATCTATGGGAATGTATGTGTCTCACAGATGGACATCACAACTTCTTGTACAATGTGGTTTCTACAAGAGAACAGATATTTCTAGCACGGCTGCTGATGATGAAAATTAATAAAATCACCTTAATGATTGTATACTTTTTGTCTTTTACCTTAGTATGAAAACGTAGAGTTGAAGAATTTTTAGAGTGCAAAGCTTTTCTACTTGCTGATGGCAACCAATGAGAGCTCAGTTTGTATTTAAAAACTGCTGCAGGAAAATGAGAACTGAGCTCTGATTGGTTGCCATGCACAGCTTGAACAGTTTTGTTCTCAAACACTACTGATAAATCTCGCCCCATGTCTTTGTATGTCCAAGGTTCTGAAAGATTTCAATATTTCACCATAAACTTCTTGATGCATTCTGATTTACAGCTCCACCATAATTTGTCAAGGGGTGTTCAATCCTCTCCATACAGAGAATGTGTCAGCTGTTTTAAACAACAGATACCTGGTTTTAATTGAGGCGCTGACATTAAACATGGCAGGTAAGATGTTAGACACATTTTAAAAAAAGATACACAGCAGTTGCAATATAATTTGGGACAGTGGTGGCGAACCTATGGCACTGGTGCCAGAGGTGGCACTCAGAGCCCTTTCTGTGGGCACTCAGGCCATCATCCCAGGACAGAGTTCACCAAAAAGGACCAAATCCATTAAATCTTCCTGCAGTCCTAGGCAACTTATGAGATGCTGCGCTCGGCGCTATTTTACAGAGACACTTCATTGGCTGTTTGGAACTGCTTGAAAAGTAAGAAGGTGTTAAAAGAACTGCATTATCTTTGTGGTCCTCCTGCTGGACCCACCTTTGTTCCTAAACAGAGAGATCCTGGAGAGAAGCTACAATGATAGTCTGAATTTGCCACCTTCTTTCAATTGTATTGGTGGCCTCAAGTGGGCGATACAATTAAAAGAGGTGGAAGAACTAATAGCAATAAGTTACTGCTTAATATGGCACATTGGCACATCAGGGCAAATGAGTGGGTTTTGGTTGTAGTTTGGGCACTAGGTCTCTAAAAGGTTCGCCATCACTGATTTAGGAGCTCCCCATGATGTTCTTGGGAGTGCTGAACCGCTGTCATAATAGACTCTATAAGGCTCTTTGGCCTGTGTGTTCGACATAACCTATTGTAACCTATTACAGTCTGCAAGAAGCAAAATGTAACAGATTAACAATGTATAACAAATATACTGTAATACGGTGTATTTTATTAAAGAAAAGGGTTTGAGAACAAACCTTTCCTAGTTGCTCATCACAACCTAACATAGCTCAGCTTTCATTTTCTAACAGCAGTTTATAAAATGAAATCCGAGGTCTGTTATTAAAAAAAAGTTAGGCAGTTCTGTACATTGTAGCAATATGTTAATATGGAAAAATGTTTTATTCTTTGCAAGTTAAAAAGAAAATTGTAAAGACAAAATATATATAATACATTTGTTAAGTCATTGACTGTACTAACCTAACGATTCCCAAAGGGATTTGAAGTTTAGGCCACACATTGAAAGCCATAAAAAATCAGACCATCAAAAAGTTTTTGTTCATTCCATAGTATTGGGAATATTTCTACCTTCCCAGTATACTGCTCTGGAAATTAAATGGTGCAAATAGGAATAAAGGTTTCTCCAGCACAACACAAAATAATCACCATCATCATATTAAATGTTGTATATTATTACAATTGATACACATGTTACTGTTTTAAAATCCAAATGCAAAAACTGTTCCTTCACAATGTCAAGCTAAAGGTGAAGTGGTATACCGGGATTAGTTAGAATATCTGAAAAATAAGCATGGGATTTTTCACTTACAAGGTGAGAGCAGCATATTCACACTGGCCGTCAGATAAATATGTCGCAAGCGCGTTTAACTGAGTGCTCCAGAAAAAAAACAGGGGCACTCAGATGAAGTACTTTGGATGCCCGCAGGCTGTGCCAGATTCATGAAAATCGTGCTTCAGTCTTCATGAATCTTGCACATTCTGCAGGATAGTGAGGCAAACTATACTACGTGTAGTTTTCCCCACTATTAATACATATGGCCCAATAAGTGAAAACTTATGATGATCTAAATTTTGCATGGAAAAACTCAAGCTTTCTCTCTTTCAATACGACAGCTGAAATGCATTTAGACAGACCCAAATCTATTATGCCAAGATTAATATTTTTCTCATGTTTTGCAGATAAATCTTTGTACATCTCATTTATCGGCTTTGAACTAGTATTAGGATAAAGTAAAGGGTATAAGGTCAACCTTGAATATTCCCATTTCTAGATCACAATGTAAGCACAGTCAGCTAATGAGATTTATCTCATTTATGAAGTTGAAGTACTGTACACAATTCTGTTTCAAACGTAGCAAATTTTAGACAATTGTAAAGTTTCATAAATTATGTCTTTGGCGAACAGATTTTTTTGTTTCATGTGGAGAATTTTTCATTTTTTAAAAAAAGAATCTTATTGTAAGGCCTCTTGATCACAAAAGTGTGTGAATACGGCCTCAAACAACGATAGATATGTGCCTCTCACCCCCCCCCCATTCAATAAAAAGACATCAAGGAATTAAATCTGCTCTATGATTTGTGCCACGGTCGGTTTGCATGATCATGGTGTAGTGAGACACGATGGATACACCACACTGTGAACGATGCCTCACAGAAGGCTATGGGGCCTTGAGTTTGTATTGCGCTCACAGCCAGTGTAAAAATGGTTCAGTGCATGAGCCCAATGACTGTCTAACTTTAGAACAAAGACATGAATTGTAAAGCTTAACCAATATAATAAATATAATAATACAGCAATATATTATATGGTATTATAATATGATATTAATATAGTATATATCTCTCGTAGTAAAATAATAAATAAAAGATGATGTAGTTTACATGACTTGTGACTCATATTTTTGAAGTACATAATAACTGAAGACAAACATATAACAGCAACAAGGTACACAAACTGGAACAAGGATCATCATCAGTCCGACACAATAGCCAATAACAATCATCTTCATCTCCACTTTCAGTAAATAACTAATATTGTTTCTGGAGGGTATGTTAGAAAAGTTAAATAATTTTCCATTATACTTTCTGTATCAATTCCTCACCATTTTCTCATCTCTGCTTGGTGTCCTTCGAAAGAAAGCTGTTATGTTTACTCTCAGTAGGTAGAAATCTGTTCATGGTCTGTGATGAACATATACACTCACCAGCCACTTTATTAGGTACACCTGTCCAACTGCTCGTTAACACTTAATTTCTAATCAGCCAATCACATGGCAGCAACTCAGTGAATTTAGGCATGTAGACATGGTCAAGACAATCTCCTGCAGTTCAAACCAAGCATCAGTATGGGGAAGAAAGGTGATTTGAGTGCCTTTGAACGTGGCATGGTTGTTGGTGCCAGAAGGGCTGGTCTGAGTATTTCAGAAACTGCTGATCTACTGGGATTTTCATGCACAACCATCTCTAGGGTTTACAGAGAATGGTCCGAAAAAGAAAAAACATCCAGTGAGTGGCAGTTCTGTGGGCGGAAATGCCTTGTTGATGCCAGAGGTCAGAGGAGAATGGGCAGACTGGTTCTAGCTGATAGAAAGGCAACAGTGACTCAAATCACCACCCGTTACAACCAAGGTAGGCAGAAGAGCATCTCTGAACGCACAGTACGTTGAACTTTGAGGGCTACAGCAGCAGAAGACCACACCGGGTGCCACTCCTTTCAGCTAAGAACAGGAAAACTGAGGCTACAATTTGCACAAGCTGAGGCTACAATTTGCACAAGCTCATCGAAATTGGACAGTAGAAGATTGGAAAAACGTTGCCTGGTCTGATGAGTCTCGATTTCTGCTGCGACATTCGGATGGTAGGGTCAGAATTTGGCGTCAACAACATGGAAGCATGGATCCATCCTGCCTTGTATCAGCGGTTCAGGCTGGTGGTGGTGGTGTCATGGTGTGGGGAATATTTTCTTGGCACTCTTTGGGCCCCTTGGTACCAATTGAGCATCGTTGCAACGCCACGGCCTACCTGAGTATTGTTGCTGACCATGTCCATCCATTTATGACCACAATGTACCCAACATCTGATGGCTACTTTCAGCAGGATAATGCCCCATGTCATAAAGCTGCAATCACCTCAGACTGGTTTCTTGAACATGACAATGAGTTCACTGTACTCAAATGGCCTCCACAGTCACCAGATCTCAATCCAATAGAGCATCTTTGGGATGTGGTGGAACAGGAGATTCGCATCATGGATGTGCAGCCGACAAATCTGCGGCAACTGTGTGATGCCATCATGTCAATATGGACCAAAATCTCTGAGGAATGCTTCCAGCACCTTGTTGAATCTATGCCACAAAGAATTGAGGCAGTTCTGAAGGCAAAAGGGGGTCGAACCCGTTACTAGCATGGTGTACCTAATAAAGTGGCCGGTGAGTGTAGGTGCACGAGCTGTTAGTATCAGAAGGCTCTGCTAATATCAGCGTGTGTACCTGAGTGTCCCTCACAAGACAGCTTTCTATCCCCTGGAAGTAGTGTCCACTAACATATAAGTTTTCCATCGAAGAACAGCAAACAGAAATCTAGAAAATCGTAAGGAATTGATAGAGAAAGTTTAATGAACATGATTGGCTTTTGGGCAAGCTCCTGTAAATATTAAAAAAACATAGCTATAAAAGCATTGCTTCCAAGTTAAGTTTAATTTTGGATATGAAGCCTAAATTATGGATTATTAATAAAATAAAATATAACTTACATTGTTTGGGTCATTCAGTGATTCCCCCTCAGATGAGGCTTCTTGACATAAATCCTTTAATTGAGGATAATGTAAAGGCTGCACAATACTGAAATCCTGTTGCTCTGGGGCTGGAGGTAAATTAGTTTGGTAACTCTGCCCCTGGGGTCCTGGAGGGACCATCCTGACCTCCATGTATTTTAAAGTCCCGTCGGTGTTCAGGTACAGAGCCGGCTGATACTGATCTGTGTACGGTTTGGATTGGGATCCACTAAGAAAACAGCAACTACTGCTGTAATCATAAGTGTCCTTCCTCAGACATCTCACCAATAATATCATGAAGGTGACAAGTGACACCAAGCTGATGGCCACCAGGGAGATGATTAAATACAGAGTCATATCTGACGGGGGTTTGGAATTTGTCAGGAGGTCACCAGGTTTTGGTCTTTCCACTATCACCTCATCTGCTATACTGAGAAGTACAGTCACTGTGGTGGATAATGGAGGATTCCCCTGATCACTGATAGAAATGACAAGTTGTTGCTCCATGTTCTCCATCTCCTGTAATCCTCGTACAGTTCTCACCTCTCCTGTGTGTTTAGACACTTGGAATGATGAATAATTGATGGGGTCAATGAGAGAAAACACCAACCAGGCATTGTGACCAGAGTCCAGATCCACTGCTGACAGTTTGGTGACCAGATATCCAGCACTTGTAGACTTTGGGATCCTCTCTTGGACAATGAGGTCCTCAGAGTGTTCTGGATACAGCAGAGTGGGGGGATTGTCATTTGTATCCAGAATGAAGATAAAGACGGGAATAGTGGAACATAACTGTGGAGATCCGGAGTCTTCTACCTTTATGGTGATTTGTAAAACCTGGATCTGCTCATAGTCAAAGGATCGCTGAGCGTATATATTCCCATCATTAGAATGAATGTAAACATAGGAGGACACAGAGGAGCCGTCAATCTGACTCTCAACTATGGAGTAAACCAGATCAGAATTCACCCCCTCATCTAGGTCAGTAGCAGATACTGTACATAGAAGAGTCCCGGGGTCACTGTTCTCCTTAATGAAAGCATTATAAGTAGACTGTGTGAAGAGCGGAGCATTATCATTAATATCTGACACACTGAGGGTGACGCTTGTCTTACTGTATAGAGGAGGAGACCCTAAATCAGAGGCTGTCAGCTCTATAGTGTATTGTGGGGTCTCCTCTCTATCCAGATTCCCATCTGTCACCAATGCATAGCGGTTTTTCATCTGTTGTATTCTAAAAGGCACATTTGGTGATAGATCCAGCTTTATCTCTCCATTTTTGCCAGAATCCTTGTCTCTTACATTTATAAATCCTACAACATCACCTGAGGGAGCATTTTCTGGAACATCATTAACTGTTATAGTAAATGCTATTTCTGGGAGATTATCATTGACATCTTCTATCTCAATTTGAACTTTACAGTTTCCCTTTAATTTAGGAAATCCTTTGTCTTTGCCATTTATAAATAACTCATAGAAATTCTTTTCTTCAAAATCTACCAACCCATCAATATAAATCTCTCCATTTTGTTCATTTAGGGAAAATATTTCTCTAGCAGATTTGGATGTATGTCCATCAAAAGAAAATTCTATCTCTCCATTTGCTCCGTCATCCTGATCTGTGGCATTCAGTGTTAATATGACGGTTTTCAATGGGAGATTCTCCCTAATACTGATCTTATAGACCGACTGATTAAAGACTGGAGGATTATCATTAATATCTAATACAACTATTCTTATCCTGCAGCTCCCTGATCTGGCTGGTTCTCCTCCATCTATAGCTGTGAGGATCAGGTTATGCTCCTGTTTTTCTTCTCTATCTAAAACCTTTTCTACTATCAGCTGAGGGATGAGTGTTCCGTCCTTGCGACTCTTTACAGACAATGAGAAATAAGGATTTGTATTCAGTGTATACTGACTGACTCCATTCACACCAACATCTAAATCTTCTGCAATCTCAAGAGAAAATTGAGCTCCAGGATATGCTAATAATTCTGTGATCTCTATATTATGAGCATTGGATGAGAATGTGGGAGAATTATCATTAATATCCAGAATCTCTATTTCTAGACTATAAAGCTGCACAGGATTCTCAGCCACAACCTCTAACTGCAGTAAACAGCGGGGACTAGATCCACACAGACGCTCCCTATCAATCCTCTCCTTCACAGACAACCCTCCATTTGCCTGATTTACAGTGAAATATTTTTGGTATTTGTCAGATCTCAGATGTATCCTGCGCTGAGAGAGATCTGCACGTTTTATCCCCAGATCCTGAGCTACATTTCCTACCAATGTCCCTGGATCAGACTCCTCAACAATAGAATAACGGAGCTGCCCAGAGACCCAGCCCCAGCTACAAAGGAGAAAGGAGCAGACTACTTGCCATTTCCAGCTCTGACAAAAGCCTCTGATGTCCATATCTTAAATGATTGTCTTGATATCTGATGTCATGTAGATCCTGTGTAATCCAAGCTACATGAGGGTTATATTATCTGTCCATATTCCCAAAAAGATAATCCATATAAAGGAAACATCCAGAGCGATCTCATCCGCACGGCAGCTCTTCTTTGTGTGAGAGAAACGATGGGAGGGTGAATCACTGAGCCAGGGGGAGGAGAGCGCAGAGCTGATACAAGCAGCTTCGCTAGTATTACTGCAATACATGACTGCAGGATAAGACTGCCCTCTGCTGGCCAATAATGTAAATTTGAGGAAACTAGCAAAGACCAGATTAACCACAAATGTTTTTTTTGTAGCCTTAAATGTTTTTAAGGCTAGGTATATATTCCAGTGCGATACAGTACACCAAGCACTTATAAATATATTGAATCTTAAGTTTAGTTTGTATATTTTTTTTAAAACATAGTAACACCAAATAATCTTATTGGTATTGAATAATCTTCAATACAGAAATAGAAGTTTCTGAATCGTATCTGTAGTATATGTTTTAAATCCTTTACAAAAATTATGTTTTTTTTAAGGAGAAAAAGGAGTCACAAGTGACCAACTACCTTATAACAGTGTCAAAAACAAGAAAAGTAGAGAATGATATACTGTATATTTCAGATCATTTAAGAAAATATTAAAACAGCTCTTTCTCTTCCAGGTTATTGTTTGGTTCACATTTTCAAAACATTTTTACTTCTTCACGTTTAAGCAAAATATTTCCTACAACTTCCCCAATGTGTTGGAGAAACTGAGGCGGCAGAGGTTCCCTACTGCACATTCTATCGTCATGCCCAGTAATACAATCACTTTGGCAAGAAGCATATAGAATACTGTCCACCTTATTTAAAACAACCATACTGTTTTCCCCTGCTTTGGCCTTGCTTTTGATAGGAATGGTTAAACTCCCTCAACCCTATAGAGTGGTAACCACACACACCCTTATGGCCACTGAGCTTATAACTAGACATTGGAAAGAGATAAACTCCCCCAACATATATGAGGTAGTGAACCAAATGAACACCAACTGCATTTATGAAAAATACATACATCTCCAAGAAAACAGATACCACAAATTTAAAAAAGATTGTGACTTATGGATAGAGAGCCCTTACCACCAAGAGTAAATTTTGAGTTTTCTCAGGTCACTGTTGTTATTGTTACTGTTTTTGTGTTTATGACGGTTTACATGTTAACCTATGTCCAATATGCCTTTGAATGATATCCAATATAATATTTGATTGTATTATTAATGTCAGCTTTAACATACAGAACATATCTATGCAAATTTAACCTGTACCAAAGCAGAGAGAAATCTAGCAACAAGACTCAAGGTGATGGACTGTAAATAAAATTAAAATAACCTGCTTTCGCTAAAACAAGAATCCCAATGTACACATTTTTATGTTGGAATATTATATGCATGTTTATGAAAAAATAAATAAAAACAAGTTTAAAAAAAAAACAAAAAAACATTTTGAGCTTAGCTTTAGATATACAAAAATCTATCTAGTTATGGTCCAATAGCTCTCAAGTTGTTAAACAGATTCTCAAGTCACTTTTATTTTAAACGCAGAATTAACCAGAGAATAAGAGCTTGACAAAGTCGCAACTAAATTTCTGTAAACTAGTGTCAGGCCCTTATCTGATTACTGCTGTGTACTGGACATTTCTGCTGCTATACAGGAATAAATGACATCAGGTGTGTGTTATGGCATGTATACAGCTACCATGTGTACAACACATTAACATGAACAAAACTTTGTAGTAACTAAAAAAATCACCTAAAGTCAGTAGTAAGAGCATCTCACTCTAATTGTTATCTCCCAGAACACTGCTATTCCTGCCAGGGATGCTACTCTTTCTGTTAGATCATTATGAGAGTAAATTTGTTATTGTTTTGTTATGAAGGGTGAAACTACAGAACTTGTGAAGTAATGAAAAAAGAAACACTGATGCTCTGGGTATTGAAGACAAGAAAAATATGTGCCAACTGCCTCATTAGTATACGGATAAAACTGAGAATATCATAGTAATGGAATAATGGACATAAATAATAAAGGTATGTAGCAAATAACAGTGCTTTATTCTTTGAGACGCTAACAGCATCTTATAATGCTTGGTTGAGCTGGAAAACTCCCATGAAATATGATTGAAGAAATGAGATTTTACAACATGCATGACTACAATTTAAGCATAGTCAGAAATGGATTATATATTTCTGACTCTATATAACTTATTTTAGACTGTCTATAAGTCTACTTATTCGACAAATTAGACAGGATAAGTAAACCTGAGCCAATGTCTAATATGTGGAATAAGAATAGATGAAGTATACATGGAAGAATTTCTACACAACTGATTTTAATTTAAAATTAAATATTTAGTGAGACCAAATATAATAATAATAATAATCTTTGTTTATATAGCGCCATCAAATTCCGTAGCGCTTTACAAATCATAGGCTACATATACAAATATAATATCACATTACAGAGTACAAACAGTCATATGGAAATATAATGCTCGTAAATTATAAAATCAATAGTTTTTCATTGTTTAAAATAGCGTTTAGGTCAATTTTGCCCCATACCAGCCTCTTACATCCTAATGGAAAAACAGTTTACATCATTACTTGCATCAAGTATTGCCAACCAATTATGACAATAAAAAATGTGTATCTATTGTAGCTATACTTATTGTAAATGACATAATTTCAAGACTATTGACGAAGAAACCTAACTTACTTTGTTTGGATCATTGAGTGATTCCCCCTCAGATGAGGCTTCTTGACATAAATCCTTTAGTTGAGGATAATGTAAAGGCTGCACAATACTGAAATCCTGTTGCTCTGGAGCTGGAGGTAAATTAGCTTGGTAACTCTGCCCCTGGGATCCTGGAGGGACCATCCTGACCTCCATGTATTTTAAGGTCCCGTCTGTGTTCAGGTACAGAGCCGGCTGATACTGATCTGTGTACGGTTTGGATTGGGATCCACCAAGAAAACAGCAACTACTGCTGTAATCATAAGTGTCCTTCCTCAGACATCTCACCAATAATATCATGAAGGTGACAAGTGACACCAAGCTGATGGCCACCAGGGAGATGATTAAATACAGAGTCATATCTGATGGGGGTTTGGAATTTGTCAGGAGGTCACCAGGTTTTGGTCTTTCCACTATCACCTCATCTGCTATACTGAGAAGTACAGTCACTGTGGTGGATAATGGAGGATTCCCCTGATCACTGATAGAAATGACAAGTTGTTGCTCCATGTTCTCCATCTCCTGTAATCCTCGTACAGTTCTCACCTCTCCTGTGTGTTTAGACACTTGGAAGGATGAATAATTGATGGGGTCAATGAGAGTAAACACCAACCAGGCATTGTGACCAGAGTCCAGATCCACTGCAGACAGTTTGGTGACCAGATATCCAGCACTTGTAGACTTTGGGATCCTCTCTTGGACAATGAGGTCCTCAGAGTGTTCTGGATACAGCAGAGTGGGGGGATTGTCATTTGTATCCAGAATGAAGATAAAGACGGGAACAGTGGAAGATAACTGTGGAGATCCTGAGTCTTCTACCTTTATGGTGATTTGTAAAACCTGGAGCTGCTCATAGTCAAAGGATCGCTGAGCGTATATATTCCCATCATTAGAATGAATGTAAACATAGGAGGACACAGAGGAGCCGTCAATCTGACTCTCAACTATGGAGTAAACCAGATCAGAATTCACCCCCTCATCTAGGTCAGTAGCAGATACTGTACATAGAAGAGTCCCGGGGTCACTGTTCTCCTTAATGAAAGCATTATAAGTAGACTGTGTGAAGAGCGGAGCATTATCATTAATATCTGACACACTGAGGGTGACGCTTGTCTTACTGTATAGAGGAGGAGACCCTAAATCAGAGGCTGTCAGCTCTATAGTGTATTGTTGGGTCTCCTCTCTATCCAGATTCCCATCTGTCACCAATGCATAGCGGCTTTTCATCTGTTGTATTCTAAATGGCAAATTTGGTGATAGATCCAGCTTTATCTCTCCATTCTCCCCAGAATCCTTGTCTCTTACATTTATAAATCCTACAACATCCCCAGATGGAGCATTTTCTGGAATATCACCAGCTACTAAAGTGAATGTAATTTCTGGGGGATTATCATTTGCATCTTTTATTTCCACTTGAATTATACAGCTGCCCTTTAATTTAGGAAATCCTTTGTCTTTGCCATTTATAAATAACTCATAGAAATTCTTTTCTTCAAAATCCACCAACCCATTAACATAAATCTCCCCATTTTGTTCATTTAGAGAAAAAATTTCTCTGGAAAATTCAGACGTGTGACCATCAAAAGAAAATTCTATCTCTCCATTTGCTCCGTCATCCTGATCTGTGGCGTTCAGTGTTAATATGACGGTTTTCAATGGGAGATTCTCCCTAATACTGATCTTATAAACCGACTGATTAAAGACTGGAGGATTATCATTAATATCTAATACAACTATTCTTATCCTGCAGCTCCCTGATCTGGCTGGTTCTCCTCCATCTATAGCTGTGAGGATCAGGTTATGTTCCTGTTTTTCTTCTCTATCTAAAACCTTTTCTAGTATCAGCTGAGGGATGAGTGTTCCGTCCTTACGATTCTTCACAGACAATGAGAAATAAGGATTTGTATTCAGTGTATACTGACTGACTCCATTCACACCAACATCTAAATCCTTTGCAATATTTAGGGAAAATTGAGCCCCTGGACCTGCAAATATTTCTGTGATCTCAATGGTATCTGCATCAGATGAGAATGTGGGAGAATTATCATTAATATCCAGAATCTCTATTTCTAGACTATAAAGCTGCACAGGATTCTCAGCCACAACCTCTAACTGCAGTAAACAGCGGGGACTAGATCCACACAGACGCTCCCTATCAATCCTCTCCTGCACAGACAACCCTCCATTTGCCTGATTTACAGTGAAATATTTTTGGTATTTGTCAGATCTCAGATGTATCCTGCGCTGAGAGAGATCTGCACGTTTTATCCCCAGATCCTGAGCTACATTTCCTACCAATGTCCCTGGATCAGACTCCTCAACAATAGAATAACGGAGCTGCCCAGAGACCCAGCCCCAGCTACAAAGGAGAAAGGAGCAGACTACTTGCCATTTCCAGCTCTGACAAAAGCCTCTGATGTCCATATCTTAAATGATTGTCTTGATATCTGATGTCATGTAGATCCTGTATAATCCAAGCTACATGAGGGTTATATTATCTGTCCATATTCCCAAAAAGATAATCCATATAAAGGAAACATCCAGAGCGATCTCATCCGCACGGCAGCTCTTCTTTGTGTGAGAGAAACGATGGGAGGGTGAATCACTGAGCCAGGGGGAGGAGAGCGCAGAGCTGATACAAGCAGCTTCTCTAGTATTACTGCAATATGTGACTGGAGGACAAGACTGCCCTCTGCTGGCTAAAAAAGGAAACTAGAGAACTCAATCAGAGCCAAGCTTTGAACAGACATTTTTGAAAAATGTACAAATATATCAAACGTAATTCTGTGTTAAGAATATACTCAGTTCTATTCTTTAAACCTAGCTCTACAGACGCAGAAAATCAAGTAAGACTTTTTAAATGTAAAGCAAATGCAGCAAATAAAAAGCATTGAACACATCACCCGGTGTCGATAACAATCCATCTAGTCCAGGGGTAGGGAACCTACGGCTCGGGAGCCAGATGTGGCTCTTTTGTTGGCTGCATCTGGCTCTCACTCAGATCTTTAATAAATAGTGATGGCTGCTGTGTGTCTTAGACTGATCACTGGACACGGGCAGCAATATTACCGCCGCCTACGTCCTTTGTACGACCCAGGTGCCATCGTCTAAGTCTGGGTCAAAGAGAAGAGTGTGGGAGTGATGAGGAGCTGGCTGCAGGGCGCGCTGGTAAGTGAATAATCTTTTTTTTTTTTTTTTTTTTTTTGCTGTGGCTACCTATCTACTGGTCTGGGGTCGCAATGGGAGGTCAACCCTTGGGAAGAAAACACTGTGGAAAGCTTCCTCATAGGCATGAAGCACTAAGATCCGACGGGCAATACTGCGAGCCGCCGGGCTTTATAGTAACCCGGGAAGTGGGCAGCGGCGCACTAGCCCTTTAAATCTGCGAGTGCCGGTGCGCTGGCCAGCCGGGACGGGAGCCGGAAAGTGGTGAGCTCGGAAAGGGGAGGGGCACGAGACCTAGATCGCAGGGGCACCCGTAACACTGGGGTTACCTATCTACATAGGGACATGTGCATATGGTACGGCTCATACGGAATAACATTTTAAAATATGTGGCGTTCATGGCTCTCTCAGCCAAAAAGGTTCCTGACCCCTGATCTAGTCCATTCTAGCAAAGAAATCAAACCATAGATGTTTTGTATTTTAAGTTATGTGTAATAATGCCAAATGACGAATGGAAAATGTATTGATCACAAGAAGAAAGAAAGAGAGGTATAAAAAGTGATAGAAGGTCAATACCTCAACTGAAATCTATCTGTAACTAGAAATTAATCTGGCTACTTTGTGAAATATAAAATCACATGACTTTAAGTAGATGTTTCATTACCAAGGAACAACTGTAGTAGCCACACAGTCATCGTGCAAAAAAACCCCAGAAAGATTCATCAAATGTACACGAAAATCAGGGGGGCTACTAACAATGCACACCAGAATAACCAATTATATATTACAAAAAATTGACTTTGGTAATGGAAGCCCACAAGCAACAAAGATAATAAAATACCTAAAAGTAATCTAAAACATGGTAGTGGTCTGGTATGACTCATTTACCAAAAGGAGATTTCTAAAGGTATCTACACCCTGGATTCTGTATACAAATATACACAATTCAAAGATGTACAGGCGGTCCCCTACTAAAGAACACCTGACTTACAGCTGACCCCTAGTTACAAAAGGACCTCTGGATTTTGGTGATTTACTGTACTTTAGCCCTAGGCTACAATAAACAGCTATAACAGTTATCACAGGTGTCTGTAATGAAGCTTTATTGTGAATCCTGGTTCTTATGACAATCCAAAAGTTTTCAAATCCAATTGTCACAGAGATCAACAAAAAATTTCACTGGGGTTACAATTATAAAGTATACAGTTCCGACTTACATACAAATTCAACTTTAGAACAAACCTACACAACCTATCATGTACGTAACCCAGGGACCACCTGTATTGCGAATATTTGTATACAGCATTCTAGGTGTAGATACCTTTAGATGTACTCCTATTGGTTAGTGAGTTATACCAGACCTCTACCATATTTTTAAATTGCATATATGTATTTTAATATATTAAAATAGTAACATATTGGTGTAACATATTGTTTTTTTAGTCATTACCAAGGTGCCACACAAGAAACGGCAAAACCTGTGAGCTGTCTCAGGCAAGTTATAAGGAGGCAGCAGGAAAAGTTATAACACTGCAGGATTTCTGGAAACAAGTATGCATCTCATTAGAAGGACGCTGTCAGAGGTTCACAAAACAAATCCAAAAAAATATTTGTAGGGGAAAATAGAATTGGAAAATGTTTAGGGTGCCCCTTTACTTTGTATACAAAAATCTCTATACCTAGCTCATATATCCATTGCTGCCATGTGGATTAAGACTTTTGCTCCTTGTATCCAAGAATTTACCAAAAAAGTTAAAAATATCACCCAGTTAGAATAGGGAGTCAATTTATAGGGAAAGTGAAAAAATTGAAAAGTTGTGGGGATGGTGGATGGATAACCTAGGACTCCCGAGTAGAGCCCATGTGGACTTGTGTCTTTCTGTTGGCTCTGGTAAAGTAAAAGTACAGTTGACACAACATTTAGCAATTATAAGTATAATATAGATTTCAGTACTTTTACTGAAATCTATATTATACTTATAATTGCTAAATGTTGTGTCAACTGTTAACTGCTTGGTTTGAGAGCCTCTATCCTTACAGGTGCATGTGTATAGACTCACAATCTCATCCTCTAGCAAGGCTTTTCTGGACTCCTCTTTATCTACTAAGTTGGGGGGTTGTGGGAGTGGGGGGAGTTCCCTTGTAGTGCAAAGAATTTAAAGTCCTCTTGTCTCTTTTATCTAATTGTAAAATAAAATCGGAGAAAATCTCAATAAATATTTTCTGAATAAATAATAAGTGCTTTGGGGGGTCAAATTTACATAGGTATTATAGGTCGTTTTTTAGGATAAGATCAATAACTTTTTTAAAAAATATGCCGACGTTCAGATTTTTAACCTCTTCTAATCACTGCTGGTGCTTGTGGAGGTTACATAATATTGTAGA
Organism: Engystomops pustulosus; assembly: GCF_040894005.1. Lineage (NCBI taxonomy): Eukaryota > Metazoa > Chordata > Amphibia > Anura > Leptodactylidae > Engystomops > Engystomops pustulosus. The sequence goes on from NC_092414.1 coordinate 35,881,346, forward strand.
CTTTCAAGGACATGGAACCAACATATAACTAAAGGAAGGTTTTATGAAAAAATGTATCAAGACGTTCCCTATAAAAATAAACCAGAATGCTGAAAATGAAAGACAATGGGGCTTATTTACTAAGGCTCGGAGGATGCATTTTCATTGTTTTTTCCGTCGTTTTCAGGATTTCTGCCACTGTCACACATATAGACATCAGAGCTTGTATAAAGAAACTGCAAAGTATATACCACACATGCTTTCTACAGGGGAACAAACATTTCTAGCACAGCTACTGGTATTAAACAGACACACTGTTATTATAAGAAAGAAAGCCACTCTGGCTGTATACTTATGATCTCTTAGCTAATTTAGAAAATCTAGAGAAGAGGATATTGACAATGTCCTTCTCGAAAGCTGGAATAGTATTGGCTCCAGCTGCCCATGTGATGCTTGGAGGGAAAGGAATCTAAATATCATGATGGTGTGTAATCAGTAGCAGGGAGAAAACTAAATTACTGGTAAGTCAGCAAAAATACACAAAACAAAAATTGCACCTGCACCTTTTCATGTTTTACCATTAACAAGTATGAATTATGATATTATAAAGATCACACCATAAAGAAACAATGACAATGTCAAGTTGTAGGTGAAGGGGTATGCTGGGAATTATTTATCAAATCTGTTGAATAAATATGGTTCATTCATCAGATTAGGTTTAAAGCCTATGAAGAGTAAAAACATTCACAGGTTCAAACAGCCGATCGGTCCGGCTGCCAACTGATGGACCCATGCCATGTGTAGAATGTGGACATATTTTTTTTTAATTCTATGGATGAAATTGTGATGCCTGTGAACAAATATTTAACATAAGTAAAACCAATAAATAGATGGTATAAATTAGATAAGAAAGTATAAAGATGTAGTATCTGTATTGTTGAGCATGTAACTAGGTTTAAGACTGTCAAACCTTGAAAATTATGTTCAATCTGATTTTTTAACATTTTTCAAGAATGGAGAAGAAAAACGATGAGATGAGGTGGTCACGAAATAAGGGAAGTGGTCACACAGGAATCTAAAACAGAACAATTATAGCGCACAACAATAGAGCGCAGAAAATGCTTCTATTCGTACTGCACACAAGTTTTAGAAATGCTTAACTTCCTTTTGGCTACCTATAGAGGCAGCACCATTTAAATAATTAGTGTTTTCTCAGACAAAAAGCATACCATCTTCATAAAAGTTACTATAAGTGTGAAAATCTCAAAACTACATTATAGTAGTCAAACCTAATAATATATCACAGAATTTCTCCTACATTTCAGAACACGTGCCTTAATAAATCGATATAGTGATAAAATATAATATAACTTACATTGTTTGGGTCATTCAGTGAATCCCCCTCAGATGAGGCTTCTTGACATAAATCCTTTAGTTGAGGATAATGTAAAGGCTGCACAATACTGAAATCCTGTTGTTCTGGAGCTGGAGGTAAATTAGTTTGGTAACTCTGCCCCTGGGGTCCTGGAGGGACCATCCTGACCTCCATGTATTTTAAGGTCCCGTCTGTGTTCAGGTACAGAGCTGGCTGATACTGATCTGTGTACGGTTTGGATTGGGATCCACCAAGAAAACAGCAACTACTGCTGTAATCATAAGTGTCCTTCCTCAGACATCTCACCAATAATATCATGAAGGTGACAAGTGACACCAAGCTGATGGCCACCAGGGAGATGATTAAATACAGAGTCATATCTGATGGGGGCTTGGAATTTGTCAGGAGGTCACCAGATTTTGGTCTTTCCACTATCACCTCATCTGCTATACTGACAAGTACAGTCACTGTGGTGGATAATGGAGGGTTCCCTTGATCACTGATAGAAATGACGAGTTGTTGCTCCATGTTCTCCATCTCCTGTAATCCTCGTACAGTTCTCACCTCTCCTGTGTGTTTAGACACTTGGAATGATGAATAATTGATGGGGTCAATGAGAGAAAACACCAACCAGGCATTGTGACCAGAGTCCAGATCCACTGCTGACAGTTTGGTGACCAGATATCCAGCACTTGTAGACTTTGGGATCCTCTCTTGGACAATGAGGTCCTCAGAGTGTTCTGGATACAGCAGAGTGGGGGGATTGTCATTTGTATCCAGAATGAAGATAAAGACGGGAACAGTGGAAGATAACTGTGGAGATCCTGAGTCTTCTACCTTTATGGTGATTTGTAAAACCTGGATCTGCTCATAGTCAAAGGATCTCTGAGTGTATATATTCCCATCATTAGAATGAATGTAAACATAGGAGGACACAGAGGAGCCGTCAATCTGACTCTCAACTATGGAGTAAACCAGATCAGAATTCACCCCCTCATCTAGGTCAGTAGCAGATACTGTACATAGAAGAGTTCTCCTTAATGAAAGCATTATAAGCAGTCTGTGTGAAGAGCGGAGCATTATCATTAATATCTGACACCCTGAGGGTGACGCTTGTCTTACTGTATAGAGGAGGAGACCCTAAATCAGAGGCTGTCAGCTCTATAGTGTATTGTGGGGTCTCCTCTCTATCCAGATTCCCATCTGTCACCAATGCATAGCGGTTTTTCATCTGTTGTATTCTAAAAGGCACATTTGGTGAAAACTCCAGGTTAATCTCACCATTTTTTCCAGAATCCTTGTCTCTTACATTAAGAAATATATGTATAAATATAACTGAAAACAAAGGTGGATTTTCCTTTATTCTGATTTTATAAAGCGACTGATTAAAGACTGGAGGATTATCATTAATATCTAATACAACTATTCTTATCCTGCAGCTCCCTGATCTGGCTGGTTCTCCTCCATCTATAGCTGTGAGGATCAGGTTATGCTCCTGTTTTTCTTCTCTATCTAAAACCTTTTCTAGTATCAGCTGAGGGATGAGTGTTCCATCCTTACGATTCTTCACAGACAAAGAGAAATAATGATTTGTATTCAGTGTATACTGACTGACCCCATTCACACCAACATCAGGATCTTCTGCAGTTTCTAAGGCAAACTGAGATCCAGGACTTGTAAAGATTTCTGTGATTTTAATGATTCGTTCATCAGATGAGAATGTGGGAGAATTATCATTAATATCCAGAATCTCTATTTCTAGACTATAAAGCTGCACAGGATTCTCAGCCACAACCTCTAACTGCAGCAAACAGCGGGGACTAGATCCACACAGACGCTCCCTATCAATCCTCTCCTTCACAATCAAAGCTCCATTCTCTCTGTTTAGGGTAAAATACTTGTCTTTTTCTGCCTCCAAATGTAACCTTCGATAAGAAATTTCCGAATGTTTTACCCCCAGATCCTGAGCTACATTCCCCACCACAGTCCTAGGTTCAGATTCCTATAGAATAACGCAGCTGCCCAGAGACCCAGCCCCAGCTACTAAGGAGAAAGAGATATGCTACTTGCCATTTCCAAGCCTTAGAGCTGCTTCTGTAGTCCATATCTCAATGTTATTCCTTGATATCTTTGATTGCATATATCATTTATAATCCCATTAGCTTGAGATGTGAACAGGCATCATTTGAAAGGAAAAATAAAGAGGTAGCATACAGAATCCACAAGGTTTTCATCGGAGCATCAGCTCCTCTTTGTTAGAGAAAGCAGAATGGGTGGATGTTTCACTGAGCCAGGGGGAGGAGAGCGCAGAGCGAATAACAGCAGTCTTCTTATTTTATTAGAAGACATGCCTGCCCTCTCCTGGCCACAGTGTTAACTTCATCTAGCAAATTAAATTTAACAAATGCAGTCATTTTATTTTTATCGACATACATTATTTTAATCCCTTGCAAAATACAATACTGTAAAAGCATGAGTGTAATATATTATTTAACAAACTGGTAGTTTAAAACAAAAAACAGTAATATCATAAGAATTATTTAGAAATACTAAAAGCAATATTAAAAAAAACACATTTCATTACTTTGGAAAGCAATAACTTTTTAAAGTGTACCTTAGTTTCAATCATATGTAACCCCTCAAAATCATCAATACATTGTATTGCTTTATCCCCTTGGTGACACTACCTGAAAAGGCTCTAGTGAGCATAACCTTTTTTTTGCATGTTTCCTTAAATTTGTTTGCAGTATTTTTTTCAGGACACATAGAGCTGGGTAAAAAGCTAATAAAAGTTTAAACACTTTTTTTTCTTTTTTTCTTTTGGGTTCAAAGTGTAAAAAAAGCCTCTTTTTGTAATTTATAGTACTTTTTTAAAAAATTTTCAAATTAAGTCAAAATGAATAATATTATTGAATTCCCTATTTTGTTTTGGTCCTAAACGAGTTAACAGAGGACGTTAAATTTCTTCATTGTATTTAGAAAAATTTGGGACATGTTTCCTTACACCTGCAATTGGCATATCATTGCTATCAGTGACATTGATCATCCCACAACATAGACAGTTACATGGAAGCATCAGAATTCTAGGGCCACCGCTTGCTACCAAATACTGACAATTGCCTTTTACTTGCAAGAAAACCTACTGAAGCCAAAAACATCAGCATGAAACATTCTGAACATATGCCAAAAAGGCCATCCGTTTGGCTTGTGTTCAGCTGTACACGATTGCATTGTCTGCTGTACTTCCATATACAAATAGACACTTTACAAATATATACCATATGTTACCCGTTTGAGTTTTGGTGGGAATCCATAACCAACATTGCTCACCGTATATACAGTGCTGTAAGTTATGCATTTTCTTTAGACACATCCTCAGCATCTTAAGCAAAGATAAAGGAGTGAACAACATTTTTACAGCTTTTGCCTGCTCTCTATGGTTGGCAAAACTAAGCTAATGATGTTCTACTCACAGCAATGATCCAAAGTCATGAACCTTAAGGAGAAAGAAACCCAGTAGCCAGTGTTAAATGACTCCAAAGTGCCACCAAAGGCAATCTCCACTTAGATCCAGATTTCTATTCCTTACAATGGGCACTCTTGGACCTTAAAGAGTATAGTAAGGCTAACATCAGATATTGGAATACAAACTGGTTGCTACAATAATAAGACAGTGTTAAATGTCAAAATGTAAATTTAGAAATCCAGTAGTGTACCTTAAAATAAAACACATGGACTATAGGATTCAGTCAACTAAAAGGTGCAAACATAATAAGACAAGGGAAAGCATATCTCATACATCATCATCATCATGCCAATAACAGTGCCACCTTATGTTGTCATCAAAAGTGTTTCCAAATATATACAATATGGTAGTACAATGTGAACATTGAAGTATTTTTTTTTGGTTTTGGTCAGCATTTTTCTAATTAGAAACCATAATGGAGTGTCAGATCCATCACATTTAAGGTACTAGCTGTGACTCATTTGCTTTTAATCAGGCTCTTTAGCTATGATGGTCACACTAAGTTTATACAATTTCAACATTTTCAACTTTGCAGCATAATAAGATGTTTATGAAAATCTGGATCTTGTTATCTCTAAAGTAATGTAAACTTTTTCGGTCTATAAATCTCTCCTGATTCTTACTGTCATTTGTGTTAAAAATCTTACTTTCTAGGCTTAGAGATCAATTTTAGTTACTTTCTCTTTATATATATTTAGGAAGCAGCTGGTATCTTTACACAACATCACTTGATCCTTTTGTCTTTCAGAGTGAAATATCCATTCCGCTCATTTATCATCCACTTGTTCCTTTGATTAAAAATATGACTATATTCCCTATATTCTAAAGTTAAATATTCTCTATAATTGAATATTGTAGAAATATAGTAGAAATTATGTTCTATAGGGCTTCACAATTCCATGGCTAACAAATATGTTTAAAGAACATCTATCACCAAGATCAAGGATTGTAAACCAAGCACACTGACATACTTGTGTGCGCCCCATCTATCAGGATCTGCTCTTTTTTAAGCTTCCTATGCCCTTGTTTTAAAGAAAAAAAGCTTTAAAAATGATGCAATTGACACCTATGGAGCCCAGAGACAATTAGGCTCATTTGTATAATCTTAAAAACCAGTGCATAATGAGCTAAAAAGAGCAAATCCAGCAAGAGGGGGTACACACCAGTATGTCAGTGTGCTCGGTTTACAATCCTTGTTCCTGGTGGAAGATTTCCTTTAATTCTTAAATTTTGTATGGTAAACATCCATAAAAGACTCATGCTTAGAGTATGATTCTCTAAGCCAGGGGGAGTGTGTGAAGTGAAAAAAAAGTAAGACATGTCCTAAGTGGGATACATACTCATATTTTTTTTTTGTGCAATAAACATAATTACAGTGAACAATTGTAAATAAATAAATTAAAGAGAACCCGTCATGCAAAATAACCCCCTAATCTTAACAGATTTTCATAAACTGCCATTAGGAAGCATTTCCTCTATCCCTTCATTGCCCCTCTACATGCCTGTAAACCTAAGCAATGAGGTTCTAAAGCAGCCAATCCCTGGCCTGTGGTTGCACGTGGCATTAATTGGTTAACTAGTGTGGTCATTGATGTTACAACATAGAAACAAGCTGAAACTGAAAGACTGGCCTGTTGAGAGACAGAACAGCTAAGTAATACCACTATTATTATTTATAAACCTCCCCCCATGTTGGGTCATTTTGTTTTGTATAATTTTAAATTTGCTTTGATGCAATGTTTCAGGATACTTAACTTACACTGGAACATAATTAAATCATCTTGCTGTCCCTATAATGCCTGGAACAGCAACTAATTGCATCTTTTCAGAATTTCACTCTAAAGTCATGTTGGTAATATCATATAATTAGTCAAGAAGTCATCTACAGGCGGTCCCCTACTTAAGGACACCCGACTTACAGACGACCCATAGTTACAGACGGACCCCTCTGCCCCCTGTGACCTCTGGTGAAGCTCTCTGGCTGCTTTACTATAGTCCCAGACTGCAATGATCAGCTGTAAGGTGTCTGTAATGAAGCTTTATTGATAATTCTTGGTCCAATTACACCAAAAATTTTGAAACTCCAATTGTCACTGGGGCAAAAGAAAAAAAATTGTGTAGAACTTCCATTATAAAATATACAGTTTCGACTTAAACATACAAATTCAACTTAAGAACAAACCTCCAGACCCTATCTTGTACGTAACCCGGGGACTGCCTGTACTGGTAGGAATATCATCATCTAATATAGAAGTATCATATCCTAATATAAAATAGATAGTAATGAAATCTACCACGTCATTAATGGCAAGTTGTCGGAGCTATCATGTCATTGTATCTTCTCGCTTAAAGCACAAAACCAGCCTGTGGCATGGAGTCACATAAGATATGAAACATGTCTTCAGGGTGTTTGGAGAAGTGCTAGTAGCAAACCTTATGAAGCGCTAATGGAGAAAACAGTTGACTTTGAAGTTTCATATAAATATGCATGTTCATATGCAAATTATTTTTTCTTAACATAAACAACATGGCTAGGATGAAAAATTTAGCATTAATGGACAAAAGAAAGACAAAATAAGCCACATATATTACGAGAACATTCTAGATAAACACTGTATATTTAATCATATAATTTATCATAAAAATATGTAACTGAGTTTCTGCAGATTTGTATTAATTTTTCAATCAAACTTCAGTAAAGGAATTATCATCAAGGTTCCTCACCTGAATCACATCGCTGAACTCACTGTTTATGGAGAAGGACTCCTCATCATTCAGAATATCCTTTAGCTGAGGAAAATCCAAAGGTCTTAAGAATGTGAAATCGGTTCTTTCTAATGCTGGTGAAATGCAGGTACTATAACACTGATTTGTAGGTCTAGTCAAGGTCTTAACCTCCATATATTTTAAGGTTCCATCTGAAGTCAGCTGTAGAGTTGGTTGGTGGTGACACTGGAATTCATTCCTTTCCGATCCACCAAAGCACTTGCAGATACTTTGGTCATTACTTGTCCTTAAACATCTTACTGTCAGAACAATGAATGTAATGACTGAGACTGTACTGACAGCAACAAGGGATATGATCAAGTATAATGTCATATCTGATGGTTCGGTGTAAGCAGTCTGATAGTCTTGTGACTTAGGAGTTTCATCATGAACCACCTCTTCAAAGGAAACATAGATTGTAGCTGTACTTGATAAGGCTGGATGGCCATTGTCTTTAACCAAAACCAAAATGGTGTACAAGCTTTCATCAGACTCAAGCAAACTGCGCATCATTCTGATTTCCCCTGTATGTGGAGCCACTTTAAACATAGAAGGATCAGATGACTCTAAGATGCTATAAGAAAGCCATGCATTATAACCTGAATCTGCATCTACAGCTGTTACTTTGGTGATTAAATACCCCGCAGATACCGGACGTGATATCCTTTGATGCTCAATAGCCTCTCTAGTCAAAACAGGGTATAGAATTTTTGGATGGTTATCATTTTGATCTAGTATAAATATATACAGTGTGGCATTCGTTTTCAATTTTGGAAACCCGGCATCTTCTACAAAAACTTTAACTTCTAGGAGTTGTATATGCTCATAATTGAAGGACCTCTGAGCATAAACTTTGCCACTATTTTCATTTATATATAGGTAGGAAGATACTGGAGAACCTGCAATGTAGGTTTCTGATACAGAAAACTTAAGTTTGGCATTTTCTCCTTCATCTGCATCAGTAGCAAATAAAGAGCAAAGTAAAATTCCAGGAACGTTATTCTCATATATGTAGGCATTGAAATAATGATGAGAAAAAACTGGAGGATTATCGTTGACATCTGAGATGTTGAGTACAATTGTTCTTTTTGTGTTCATTGGTGGCAAGCCTAAATCAGTGGCGACTAAGTATATGGTGTACTGGGGTTTCAATTCTCTATCTAAAACACCATCTGTGATTAAAGAATAGTGATTTTCAAATGATTTGAATTTAAAAGGAATTCCTGCTGGTAATTCTACATGTACTTCTCCATTCCTTCCAGAATCACGATCAATTATATTAAACAGTCCTACCACTGTGCCAGTAGGTGTATTTTCTGGAATTGAGTTTTCAAGGGAAGTCACATACACCTCAGGAGCATTATCATTGGAATCTTCAATTTCTACTTGAATGACACAGTGTCCTTCCATAACAGGAACACCTTTATCTCTTGCTCTTACATAAATTTCATAAAAACTAGAATCTTCAAAATCAATCCTACCTTGCACATGAATCTCTCCAGTATATGGATCAAGCTTAAACAATTTCCCCACTGAATTCATGCTGTGGTCTTCTAGAGAATACTCAATTTCACTGTTTGGACCCTCGTCCAAATCAGTAGCATTAAGTTTAATTAATAATGTGCCTGAAACAATATTTTCTAATAAACTAATCTTATAGACAGACTGATCAAATGTTGGAGGATTATCATTGTTGTCCAAGACCTGCACAGTTATTTTTGTTGTCCCTGATCTAACTGGATGGCCACCGTCTAACGCAGTCAGTATAAGCTTATGTTCAGCTATTTCCTCCCGATCTAAAGCACTTTCTAATACTAATTCTGGAAAAAGCTTTCCATCTTTTAATTGCTTGACATTCAGTGAAAAGTATTGGCTTGGGCTCATTTCATATGAATTGACAGCATTAGTGCCTACATCTTCATCAATGGCGTTCTCTAAAGGGAACCTTAACCCTGGCGCTGCAAGTTCAGCTATTTTTATTAATCTTTCATTATTGACAAAATGCGGCGAATTATCATTAATGTCCAAAACCTCAATAAACAAACGAAATAACTCTAAGGGCTTCTCTATAATTAGTTCCACAGGCAACATGCAGCTTGAGCTGAGACCACACAGGCTTTCTCGGTCTATCTTTTCATTCAGTAGCAGATCCCCAGTCTCTAGTCGAAATACAAAATATCTCCTGCTTTCTTCTGATCCCAGTCTCAGTCTCCGCTCAAAAATCTGTTCAGCATTCAGTCCCAGATCATGAGCCACATTTCCTACAAGTGTCCCAGGCTCAGATTCCTCCACAATAGTATAGTGTAACTGAGCACAGACCCTTCCCCAATATCCAATAAAGGAAACATATATTACTTGCCATATCCAAGCATTCCATTGCTTCTTAAAGTCCATTTTAATGAAAGTTCTCCTTGAGAATGATAGGTAGAAGATGCCAGGTAGTTAGATGAAATCCCAAATCATCCTCCAGTCTGGATTAATCCAATAATGCAAATTAAATCCTTACTAACTGATCCTTTTATCGAGGCGACTTTGCATAGCTTTGTTATTCCTACTGATCAAAGTGAGAGAGGGAGGGTGACTCACTGACGGGGGTGGAGAGAAGGAAGACAGCAAAAGCAGATATTATGTGTTAACTCTCTAGATTATTGGTTAAGAGTTACTCCCACTCTTCCAATGACTAAAACTGCTCTGGCATTACAATACGTACTAATATCATAGCATCAGTAAGTACAGAACAACTCGTATCTTCCAATCTCCATTTATGAACATAAGCCACAATCCTGCTGTAACACAGGCGAATGCAGAAATCCGCCGCCATCATACATTTATACACTATATTTTAAATATATATCCACAATATTTCCCCTACGGCAGATGGATCCTTGATACAGTTAACAAGATCGTCCCTACCATAAAAAGAAAATCGAGCGCTTGACATATTGTAATTATACATTTCTAACTCTACCATGGAGATATGCAAATCTTGGAAGAGATATTACTCCTTTGGAAAAAAAAATACTTAAGGCACATTTTACTGGACTGAAGACATGATAAAACTGTAATCTTCTTTAATGTGACAATGCAGAAAATAATCTATTTACACAGTTTTGTATAAACTAAAATGAATCCAAGACCGCTTTTGATCTTTTTCCAAGAACACGTGGGTACCAAATGCTCGAGCCCCGTCTGTTGCAATGTTGTTAAAAAAGGGACTGAGTAGGCAGCAATCTCAGATAATCCTACAGAATAACATACAAAATATTTCTGCTCCATCTGATATGATCATTTCAGATTTCTTCCAAGACTGACTACAAGTAACAAAACTTTAAAAAGCCAACAGTATTTTAAAGAAATTGTATAGAGTAAATACATGTCTTGGAAATGTTTTAAAGGGCAACATAATATCCAAATAAAGAAGCCCTAAGGAACTAATCATTTCAAAAGGTCTGGAGATCTGCCCCAACTACTTTCGAAGAAACGTGATTGTATCTCCTTAGGGTTTGTACTAAGGCTAAGAGGCTCTGGCCTCTTAGTTTATCCGGCACAAAACTGCATTACCAGATCAATTTTACGCAAGGCCCTGCCATCATGTTCTTCCACCCACAAGTCACATCGGACACAATAAGAGGCTCCACCAGATCAATTATATGCCATTCCGATTCTGGCATAGAATTGTGCTATAATCTGTGTTAGGAACTTGCAAAATCCATAGATAATGAGCTCCATGTTCCCCCCTGTCCACTTGGTGTGAAGTTGCCGTAAAGAGTGGAAAAGTCACAATTCCTAGTGCAAGGCTAGTGCGCCAGTACAGACCTTGATAAACCACTCAATAGAAAACAACTATCAAAAAGAGATATTAAAGTGCACTTGAATAAATTAGTAGTACAGTGCGCACATGAGAAATACCCCTTTTTTTCAAAATAATATAACTCGTAGTCTTCGTTATTGAGCAGCTTTCCTCTTTCTAGGCTACAAATGTGAATACCTCTCATGATAAGATATATTCCATAGACACTTGTATTTACTTCTACTTGATTTTTGGAAAATTGGTGACCATTATAGCACTGGTATAAACTCATCTCACTTTTCACATTTTGTTTCATTATTCTCTCTACATATTTCTTCAGGAATAGCCTACACTATAAACTATGTTAAAACACCTCAAGAGAAGACCATTAGATCATTAGGGAATCTATAATAATTATCAACAAATATAGAAGTTTTCTTTTCTACAATATGTTTTGCATCTATTTTGTACAAAAACAGTTTAGTCAAACTGCTTTTTTTTTTTTTTTTTTTTTTTTTAAAGCTGGTCATCCCTTGTCTATGAACATAGGGAGATGAGAAGATATGATACATCTGTATAGTGGTTTGAGGTCCAGAGAAATACCAGAAGGAAGCATTAACAGTACATAAACCACTAAAGGTAAATTCACATTGTGTTTTTCTGGACACGTTTAACATGTACAGCAGGAAATCCTCCAGAGTAAAAGCTGAACTAGTACATCCTTTTTTGCCTCCATCAGTAGACTTCACATCCAGCAGGACACAATGAATAAAAAAGTGTAGTAGACTATACTTTTCCATCCTCCTTCCTTCTGAAGAGAGTAGTTTATGCTCAGCAGACACCATTAGAAGCAACTGTATGGCATCCATCACCAGCCTCCGTTTAGGGTACACTGTCCTTGTTTCGCTGGTAATGTATATGTCCATATAAGAAAAGCTTCATAACTCAGGAGACACTCTTGACTTCGCAGCTGCAAATAAATGCCAGCTACCGATGTTCTCTCATTCTCCTGCTTTCAGAAGGAAGGGACTGAACAGAAAATATGACAAGTGGTACCAGCTACATTAGAAAAACATAACAATAGGGGAAATCTTTCCCTCCTCTAAAAGACTGCCTAAAGAATGTTTATTCTCAGCAGTAACACTGGACATACCATTGCTCTGTACACATTAGAATATAACTATTCAGCAGTCCCATATATGCATCAATGCGCAGACATATACTGTACATACGATGAGTTTCCTTACCCTGATTCAGACAAACCATTAATTTCCTTTACTCAGGCACATCATAGAGTGTCGATTGATGGGGTATACTACCCCTACCGTCACCCAACTATATAACTCCCGCCATTACAAGCGCAGTACCATGATTGTTCCTTCCCCTCTTGTGCCCCCCATCACTTCCCTGACTCGTTTCGTCTAGCACCGACTCCTCAGATGGGATTGTTGTGAGTAATTTACAAATGACATTGGGTGGTTAAATCAGGTTTAGCACTCACATGTTTTTGTCCACAATGGTGGAGGCGTGCACTCATTCTTCTGTGTAAACCTGGACGTTATTGATGTCCCTGGAATTTCTGCCCGGTTATAAAGAAAATGGAGCCATATAGATTTATACTGGGGTGAAGGTAGGGGTATTATAGTCTCAGTACCCCCCCCCCCCCACACAACATAGTGTGGTGTGCCTGAGTAAAGGAAATTAATGGTTCGTCTGAATCAGGGTAAGGCAACTCATCATGTAAAAATATGTCGCGTATTGAACCATATATGGGAGCACTGAATAGTTATATGGTATTATGTACAGAACAATGGTATGTCCGGTATAACTTCTGAGAATTAACATATGAAAATATTATTAAATGTTATGTTTTATTCATGTAGTTGGTACCACTTTTCATATTTGCTGTAATACAGATTGGAAAGTGCAGGTGAAGTTGAGCTATAATCATAAGTGACAATAAGTTGGACTGTGTACTCATTTAGACTAATATGGAGAAATAAATATATAGTATAGAATATAGTACAAAAGTATTACTTTTATTATCTTATAATTCTTTATAAATTGTATATTTCCTTTTTGTCAGTTATAAAGCTCTTTCTACAACCTTTCAAAGTAACCACATTGTTACTGCATTTTGTATCATAAAATCCTATAGTTTGGTTAATATGATGAGCAAGTGACATTGATTTTAAATGATGTATAGGAATATTACATTGCTTTTCATTTACAATATAAAAAAGTCTACACTTGAAAGGGACAAATCTGTAAAATGGTGGAATGGAAGGTTATGAAGTTAACCAAGCAGCAGGAAATAGTACAGCTTATAAAACAACCATTACTCGCCCTACGTTTCTATGCCAAAGTTCCTGCGATCCCTGCAGTTTTTTTCTTTATTCCCTATAGCTAAGACATTCTGTACATCCATTCCATCCACTTTAGTAGTGAAAAAGTAACATATAGCACAGGACCACTTAGGTCAGTGTCCCCAGCAGCCATGGGATGCAAGGCATCTCATAGCTGACAAAGCTACAGGACATTGACAGTGGAGCAAAGATTGATATAAAAGGTGAGTAATAAATATATATATAAAAAACATGTCTTATCGTTTGGTTTTGTTGCTTTTACTCCCACACAACCCCCTTAAAGAGTCATCATTTGTCTTACGGCAGCATGCGGGGTTCGCTACAGTACTTAGATGACAGTATGCATGTTATCAAACGTCATATAATTGTCTTACCTGTGCTGAACTAACTGACGGAGGATTGTTCATCAATGTGTCATCAGTGTCTATGAGATTGTCTGTGGGGACGTTCTGCACTGGCTTCAGATAAGCAATTTCATTCTGCTTGGAGTCCAGAGTCACACACACATCATATGAGAATGGGAAAGGTAAACTTGTATCACTGATCTCAGAGGGACATCCCAGGGTGAACTGAGGATACACATTCCTACTATATGCTCCAAGAGTAGTTGGGTAGTGTGTTTTTCTGCACTTTAAAATTATTATGACTATCACAGTCACAACAAATAACAGTGAAATAAAAGCAATGGAAACTAACAGGTAAAATGTTAGATTAGATGAAGAGTCAGAGTTACTTGGTTGACGTCTTATCTCAGGTGAAATTTCTTGAAAGTTCTCGGCTACGACCAAAGTTAATGTAACAGTAGATGATAATGAGGGAACTCCGTTATCCTTCACTAGAACCACAACTTTTTGTCTCAAAGAATCTAGGTCTTGAAATTCGCGTCCAATCCTGATTTCCCCAGTGTATTGGCCAATAGTGAATAATGTTGGATCAGGAACTTGTAGTAAGTGATAGGAGAGCCAGGCATTGTGTCCAGAGTCAGCGTCCACTGCAATCACTTTGGTGACTAGATAACCTTTCTCAGCAGAGTGAGGAATAAACTCAAATAATGCCGATCCCTCGGTGTCTGGTGATGGGTAGAGAATCTTAGGAGCATTATCATTCTTATCAATGATACATATCCTCACTGTGACATTACTGCTTAGAGGAGGAGATCCACTGTCTTTAGCCATCACCTGGAACTGGAATTCCCACAACTGTTCATAGTCAAAGGATCTCTGGGCATAGAGAACCCCAGTCATTGAGTTTATGGAAACATATGAAGAAACTGGAATATTCTCAATATCACTCTGTATAATGGAGTATGTTATCTGTGCATTTTCCTTATCATCTAGGTCTGTTGCATGGATAGTATATAAGGAGGAACCTGGTTGATTATACTCTGGGACATAAATATTATAAATTGTCTTATCAAAGAGAGGGGCATTGTCATTCACATCTGAAACACTGACATGAATAATTTTCCTAGCTGACATTGTGGGCGACCCATGATCTACCGCCATAAAAGTTACATTATAGTCAGATTTTGCTTCTCTATCTAGCTGACTTGCAGTTACAAGTTTGTAATAGTTGTGCGATGATGGAATTAACATAAGTTCTGGTATTTCTGTTATTTCACAAGTAACTTCTCCATTCTGTTCTGAGTCCAGATCATTAACGTTGATTAATGCAATGAGTGTTCCAGGTGCAGAATCCTCAGGGATTGATGTCATTGGTGATGCAAGAATAATTTCAGGTTTGTTGTCATTGACATCACTTATCTGTATCAATACAGTGCAATGGGAAACAAGCCCACCACCATCTTTAGCCTCCACTGTCATTTCATAACTTTTAGTTACTTCATAATCCAGTTCTCCAGTTGTTGTAATCTCTCCGTTATGAGGGTCTAGGGCAAATTTTTCCACAGCGTTTTTAGGAATGTGACTGAATGAATAGGTAATTTGTGCATTGGTGCCCTCATCTTCATCTGTAGCATTGACATGAAGAACATCAGAACTAACAGATATATTTTCAGAAATTGTGACTCGGTAAGTATCCTGACTAAACTTGGGAAAATTATCATTACTATCCAGAACGACAATTCTAATCAAGGCAGTTCCACTTTTTATAGGAGTTCCTCCATCAAGTGCAGTTAAGGTCAGCTCATACATGCTTTGTTTCTCCCGATCCACCGATTTTTCGAGAACAAGTTCCGGATATTTTATTCCTTCTGCATTTATTCTTTCCCCTAATTTAAAATGCTGGTTAGGACTTAAGGTGTAACCCTGGAGAGAATTTTTACCTAGATCAGGATCTCGTGCATTACCCAAAGCAACATGAGTACCTACAAAAGCTGCTTCACTAATTCCCACTTCAAAAACATTCTTCGAAAAACTTGGTGAGTTGTCATTGATGTCCTGAACATCAACATTGACATGAAACACATTCACAGGGTTTATAGCCAATATCTCCAGATGAAGAACACAGGTCTCTTCTTCCCCACAAATCACCTCTCTATCAATTCTCTCACTGACATAAAGATCTCCATTCTCCAAGCTGATATTGAAATAATGCTTCTTGATGTAGGAAGCAAATTGCAATTTCCTAATAGCTAATTCTTTAGTACTAAAACCCAAATCCTTAGCAATGTTTCCCACTACTGATCCCTGTCTCATTTCTTCTAATATTGAGTATTCAACTTGACCAGAAGAAGGTAAACACAGAAATGGAAGATAGAAAAAGATTACTTGCCATTCTATTGTCCTCCATTGAATAATCTGTGTCATTCTTGCCTCTATCTTGTATAAATATTCCTGATGTTTCTTTTTGATGAAAATTGCAAAGACAGAAGTGAGGTGGAGTAAGGTGTCGGTTTCCTTTCTGTCCTAGCTGTGCAGTGTCTTAGCAATGTACCTTCTTTGTGCAGCAGTATTATTTATTTTTCCCTTCTTGGTCAACAGTGCCACACTGAGTTCAATTTAGGGAACTGCTCGCAGAATGTAACTAAAGAGATGTTGGAAAATATCTAGTTATTTAAAGAGTAAAAAAATCTTATACTGTGAAAATGATCTATTTAAAAGAAAAAACTTCTTAAATTAAATAAAACTAAATTAAATGAACTCAAGGCATTTCAGTCTAGGACGTTTTAGCTGTCAGATATAGATAAGATTATGTTTAGTGATGCTCAAATCCCACAAACTTTACTCTGAATTCACTAGTGAAATCTCTGTTCTCACTAGTGCCATTTAAAAATAAACAAATGAATAAAAAAACAAAACCACAACATTCCCATCAATGACACAATGTTGCACCTGGATTAATGGCTCATTACATGAACTAACTGTTTATCTGGCTAGTACCCATGAAATCTGGCATACAAGCCCTGAAATAGTCACAAATATGGAGCCTATTTCCCGTCTTTCACCACCTCCATGCTAAGTGGGTGTGGAGGTCATGAAGGGGGTTTCACCTGTGGCGAAGTGGAACACAAGATAAAGACTGTCCCCGTTCAGGTGCAGGTTACGATGCAATTGTAGTCCAAGCCAGACCTGGTGTAGAACTGCCTCAGTGGCGCAGCCCGCCGGAGCCTCCTGATAAATCTGGCAGGTACCAGGAGTGGAGGGAATATCATATGCTGGAGCGCTTAGGAGATCCCTACTCTCCTAATCCATTGCGCCAATGACCCTTCCATTTGTCACAAAAGTTTTATTATCTTGGTTTATCCTAATGTATCACCTTGTTTATCTTGGTTTATCATTCCATATATATTGGGGTACATTAACTTACCCGTTGCGACACAATTTGAATATTAAATCCCACGCTCAGTCCGAATCAGCCAGATCGTCCTACAACAGCCCCCCGATTTTTGTCGCATGAAATCCAAGAAACACGCGTGACAAAATCCCCAGTTAAATACCTGTCACAGCGAAAATCTCTAAAATCTGACGTAAGTGCGAGCCACAGACCCTTAGTAAATAAGCCCCATTGTCTTCTTCTATTAGTTGTTCATTTGTAAACTTGTCTGAGCTTTTTGTGCTCCATATATATTTCTGGTTAGTCAAAAAAAAAGTATTTAACATCACTAAACTAACAAGGCACTGCTACTTTGTTGTCCAGCAGACTTACAAAGTTTATACATAAATGTTACAATTTAAGCTTGTCTTAGTCTAAATAAAAGCTCTAATAAAAATAATAATATACAGTTAACCATATTGATATTATATACTATTGTCATTCTCCTAAAAAAGCTCAATACAGTTTCCCAGGAATGCAAAAACTTCCCCCAATGACATCAAAAACCCTGTCACATCTGTGATCTGGCTTTGTAAGGTAAGAATAAGAGCTGAAAATCACCTATTCTGGCGATGTGGTCAGGGGACAGCTGTGGCGCTGTCCGCGATGTGAAGTCAACAGTGTACACGCCTTTACAGCCTAAAACTCCTGCTGTGGCATGCACATGGTTGTTGATGCCATGGGAGAAAGGGATTGCCGGAGGAGCTGACAACCCCATTAATGATACCAAGAGTAGATATGCAATTAGATGACCTCTCAGATATATCATAGTCCATAAATCAAGTTTTTAAGCATGTTTGTCAGGTC
The DNA here is from genome assembly GCF_040894005.1 of Engystomops pustulosus. NCBI lineage: Eukaryota > Metazoa > Chordata > Amphibia > Anura > Leptodactylidae > Engystomops > Engystomops pustulosus. The sequence continues at coordinate 35,899,729 of NC_092414.1, forward strand.
AAAGGGAGAGTGAGCACTAGTACTAACTCCCCACCTCCATACTATACCTGAAAATTGCCCTAGATGATGGTCCCCTACTGGGAGAGTTTCACCACACTAAATTATGTGTTGTAGAGGTAGAAGGAAAAGCCAAAAGTCAAGGTCTGCAAGTCATGAAGAACCAAGAGAGTTTTACATAAACAAGTTAGTAAATAAACTGGTATTTAGAGGAAACCTATTTAACAACTAGACTGTAACACAGTACAAAAGCAGGAACCAAAGGTTGGTCAGAAAATAAAGCAAACGGTAGATTACTCTTAACCAGGTCAATTAGAATAAACGCACAGTTGAGTCAACAGATAAATCCATGCACAAAAGGCTTTATAGCTGGCCAATGACACGGCTGAGAGATAGCTTAACAAAGCACTCAAAGTTTTAACTATTGAAATATGACCAATCAAATGGATGGTAAATTGTATAATTTTTTCCTATTTGCCCTATTTGCTTGGGTGATCAAATATTTGATTTATCATTTGATTTGCTTTATTCAAAGTTTTTTATAACGCTCGTGACTATTTCAGTATTATTGGTTTATACTAGCTGCTATACTTTAGTTGCAACCATGTTTTTGTAAGTTTGATCTAGTAGTTTGATTCCTTTTTTCAATATTTCTACTACAATGGTGACTATATTCTGACATTATATCACTTACCTGTGTTACTGTATTTTCTGGTAGCTTGTCTGATTGATCCTTTGCAACAGCTGAATCATCAGTGTCTATGAGGTTGTCTGTGGGGATGTTCTGCACTGGTTTCAGATAAGCAATTTCATTCTGCTTTGAGTCCAGAGTCACACACACATCATATGAGAATGGGAAAGGTAAACTTGTATCACTGATCTCAGAGGGACATCCCAGGGTGAACTGAGGGTATACATTGTGGCTAAAATTTCCAAATGTTGTTGGAATGTTTGTTTTCCTCAATTTTGAGATCACTATAATCACTACGCTTACAATGAACAAGAGAGAAATCAGAGCAATTGAAACAACTAGGTAGAATGTTGTACTAGATGATAAATTGGAATTAATAGGTTGATGTTTTATCTCTGGTATAACTTGTTGAAAATTTTCTGCCACAACTAAGCTCAAAGTAACTGTAGATGACAGAGATGGCACTCCGTTATCTTTGACTAGAACCACAACTTTTTGCCTCAAAGATTCCGTGTCTGGGAGATCTCTGCTGATCCTGATTTCACCACTGCGCTGGCCAATGGTAAATAAAAATGGTTCTTGAACCTGCACCAAATGATAGGAGAGCCAGGCATTGTGTCCAGAGTCAGCGTCCACTGCAATCACTTTGGTGACTAGATAACCTTTCTCAGCAGAGTGAGGAATAAACTCAAATAATGCCGATCCCTCAGTGTCTGGTGATGGGTAGAGAATCTTAGGAGCGTTATCATTCTTATCAATGATACATATCCTGACTGTGACATTACTGCTTAGAGGAGGAGATCCACTGTCTTTAGCCATCACCTGGAACTGGAATTCCTGCAACTGTTCATAGTCAAAGGATCTCTGGGCATAGAGAACCCCAGTCATTGAGTTTATGGAAAAATAAGAGGACACCGGGATATCATCTATGGTATTACTAAGAACAGAGTATGAAATTTTTGCATTTTCACTAATATCATTATCCGAAGCATGGATCCGATATATAGAAGTCCCTTGCAGGTTGTTTTCTTGCAAATAGACAACATAATTCTCCATATCAAAGAAAGGGGAATTGTCATTCACATCAGAAATATTCAGATGAATGGTCTTATTGGTAGATAGTTGTGGAAATCCATGATCCGTAGCTATAATGGTTATATTATAGCCAGAAATTTTCTCTCTATCAACATAAGTTGTCGTTACCAATTTAAAATAATTTCCAGAGGTGGATATTAATTGAAATTGTACATTTTCAGAAAGTTCACAAGTAACTTCACCATTTTCTTTGCTATCTAGGTCATGGACATTGACAAGTGTAATAATTGTCCCCGGTGGAGAATCCTCTGGGATTGTTGTGACTAGAGATGTGACTGTTATTTCTGGTGCATTGTCATTTATGTCAATTACATCAATATAGATCTTACAGTGGGCAGCAAGGTTACCCCCATCTTTAGCTTCCACAGTCAACTCATATCTTTCTGTGACCTCATAGTCTATTTCTGAAGTTACTGTGATGCTTCCACTTACAGAATCTATTCTAAACGTGGAATAGATACTTTCAGGAATGTCTCGAAAAAAATATGTTACATTCGCATTTGAGCCTTCATCTTCATCAACAGCATTTAACTGAAGAACCAGAAATCCGCTGGGGACATTTTCATTTAAACTTATTTCATAAAAGTCTTTGCTAAATTTTGGGAAATTATCATTAACATCTTGGATGATGATTCTTATGAGGGAAGTACCAGTTTTTGGAGGGGTACCCCCATCTAATGCTGTTAAGATTAGACTGTAAATACTCTGCTGCTCTCTATCTAGTGGTTTCTCTAAAATCAGTTCAGGATGTTTAATTCCATCTTTTGTCACTTTGATTCCCAATGAGAAGTATTCATTTTCATTGATCTTGTAGTCCTGTATAGAATTTATCCCAATATCAGGATCCTGTGCTACTCCCAATGCCAGACGTATGCCAGGTAGAGCTGACTCACTGATTGCAGTGTCAAAGATATTTTCAGAGAAACTTGGAGGATTATCATTTACATCCTCAATCTGTATTTTAATTGTATATAAATGTAAAGGATTTTCAATCACGGCTTCAAAGCTAATAAGACAATTTAGTTTTGTCCCACAGAGAATCTCCCTGTCTATCTGTTCAGCTACATACAATTCTCCATTCTCTAAGTTAATATTAAAATATTGAGTATTTCCCCTTGAAAATATATGAAAATTTCTTAATTGTAATTCCTTTGTTTTCAATCCTAGATCATTTGCTACGTTTCCTACTATTGACCCCTGCTTTAGTTCCTCGAGTATTGAGTAATGAAGCTGAGCCCTGATATGTCCTTGTAAAAGAGAGAGAAGAAATATAGCTACTTGCCATCTCATTGTCCATTTTCCATGATAGTCTATCTTCTTATCCATGTCAGAAGATATATTTCTTATTTGTAGTTTCTTTTAGTATATTCCACGAGCAGAACATAACATGCACAAATGTATCAGCAGGATAAATCCAGTTGCAAAGGATATATAGAAATGTGTTTTCTGCCACACGTTTTGACAATGAAACTATAGCAGGTACTGAGGGCTCTGAGAGCTGATTTCCAATACACAGTCAAACACTGGCACTTAGAGTCCACCTAAGGTACTGCAGCAACACTGTTTCTGCTTTATTATTTTAGAAAGTGCAACCAGATAGACTGTTTTCATAATATAAATAGAAAAAAAGGCGCAGTGGTTTGCTTTATGTAACTCTAATCATATGTATGTTCTTTGGGGGAAATAAATGCTAGACATATGAATCCATTTAGCTTAGCTTTAACACACATTTTTAACAATTCAGTTAAAAGGTTGTAGCTTTAATAATCAGCTCATACCTCAGGTGGTTGACTCCCAATACTGTGGACAAACAAGTCAGCACCAAGGGCGTAACTAACGTGATAGCAGCCATAGCAGCAGCTATGGGCCCACAGTGTCAAGGGGTCCCATCATTAAAAAAACTTTACGGATCCAGCTTTCTTACACAATAAAACCACCTTTATTGGTCAATAACATAACAGTGCTAGAAACGGGTTGATTTTGACCTACACACCTGTATTTTACCTGTAGATGCCATGAAGCCGGTTTTATTTAGCAAAAAGCTTTATCCGTTAAGTTTTTTGATTAGAAGTGTTGCCCAGCAGAGAGGAGGATTTATGCATGAAAAGGCATAGCCGTGGATCTAGGTGAGCTGGAGGTTTCCTTTTAATCATTGCCCATGTCATTCAACCTGAAACCCTCTCATTTCCACCATGGGGAGAAAGCTCGTATTATACGTAAACATTGGTCTATTTTATCTCATGACCCTTTGGATATCCCTGTATCCCTGCATTTAAGAATCCAACCTTACTTTCATACAGACAGAGTACAAATCTTGGGGATCAGGTGGTAAGGGCTCATTTAGGTTATAAAAAACAGACAAAAAAGGTTGCTTTTCATGCCTTTCGTGTGTAGATTGTTCATATATGATAAAAGGCAGCTCCTTTGTACATAAAGGGGTTATCTATAATATCAGACATCAGATGACCTTCAATAGTGACTGTGTGATATATATCTACTGTCTTGCCCTTGTCAATTATTATACATTGGGAAAACAATACGGGACTTAAAAACACAACTGAATCAACGTAGTTACACCATACATAAGGGTATTAAGGATTTACCAGTATCCAAACACTTTAAGGAAATTGGCCATTCTGAGGGATTATTAAAATTCAGAATTATAGACCCCCTCCACAGAGAGGTGGTGATCGAGAATTCGTAAGAAAAAAGAGTTGCAATGGATGCACAAATTGGGCAGTTTGAAACCTTTTGGATTCATTATAGATTTCAAATTAAATGTTATTTGCAATATTGGCAGTTGTAGCAGTTTCCCTATACTTAGCTTGCATAGCCGACTCTCTTTCCGAAGTTTAAGTGAAATATTTTTAGTATTTTTAAGGATATTGCTTAATAATTTATTTTTTCTGTTTTAGAACTTGTCAAGTATACAAATAAAGTTTGTGAGAACTGCATCTGGAATGGGATAGTCCTATCCATGTACATATTCTTTGTAAATTTAAAATAAAGAATCTTTTTCTAATTTTAGCATGCTCTCACTGTTACAAGGATTTGTGTATGTTCATGATTTCTCAGTCCTTAAGTAAATTTTGTTTTACACAGCTCTGCGCTGTGTAAGGTTGGTTTCCCTTTTCCAATATGGGACTTAGTGTAGCTGAAGATCTTTATATAATTGTAATATAAATGTAATATCTATATGATAATTATTATTACTATTATTCTTCTTATTATAACTTTTTGCTAAACTCAGTACACTTATAGTAAAAAAAAACGTAAGCAGAAGCAAAAAGTGGATTCACAAATCTACATCATACATACTAATTATGTTCTAATTGTTTATGCTTTTATGGGGTGACATGTATCTTTTATGGGGCGAATGGCTGCTCTTTTCATCTCGGCCTATGACTGGGGTACAACAGACCCCCCCATTCTCATAATCTGTGCGGGTACCATCTCTGAGACCCCACCGATCAGCAAGTTAGCACCTAACTTGTATGTCGTTGGATAACTCGTTTAATCCCTTCATTTTTTAAAATAGTTTTACATCTTAAAGGGGTTTTCCAAAGAAGACTAACTTGCTGATCAGTGGGGGTGTAAGTGCTGAGACGGACTCCTCACCGCTCCTCAGGCTAATGGAGCAGACGGCCGCGCATGACTGTTCTGCTCCATTAATCTATGGAGCTGACAGAAATTGCCGAGCGCCACGCTCGGCGATCTCCGTCGGCTAAATAGAGGTTAATGTAGCAGAATGATCTGTAGAGGTTTCAGCACTAAGACCCCCACTGATCAGCAAGTTAGGCCTTATCCCGTGGATAGGGCCTATTTTGTCTTCATAGGAAAATCCTTTTAAGTTTTTATTCAATTATTTTTTATAAAGATGTAGCAGGAATAAACTTAACAAGTTAAATAAACAGTTGCAACAGTTACTTCACTTTTCAGCAGTTTTAAATTGTAATAAGATACTATTTAATAAGTTATCAATTTCATGTAAATTACTTTGTGGAGTTCTGAGCCACATTTGATGTTTAACAGCAGTGGTCACTAAATGTTTTTATCCAGGAACTAGTTTGTCTTTCCAGAGACAGGGAATGGAAGTGGGGTACAGGTAAAAGAATGATGAAGCAAAAGGTGTGGTGGAGATGCCAGGCTACAGTTTTCATCCCACTGCCCATCAGTACAGTTTACAGAAGTGTGGACAGTGGGAAATGTGAACTTGCAACCTCTACACCTTCAGCACAAAATTACATTAACATTGTTATAACATGAGTTATATTGTCCGGTAGTTTTCAATAGTTTCGCTGCCACATTTCTCACCAGGAAACTATTTTGTTAATACACTACTACTACACTGTCTACTTTAAATGAAGAGCTTGCCAGAAAAAAAAAAAAACAATTTTACATTGACCATAATACTGCATCCACAACAGATTTTTCACTTCTCAACTTAAAGGGGTATTCTCGTCTGGGCATTTACATTCTGTTTCATTAATCTGCCATATATAAACATTTTTTCAATAAGATGTTATTAAAAAAAATGTTCCTAAGTGAAGATAATTTCTCATAAATGTAGTGATTTTGCCCCTTAGAAACGAGATAGCTTCCTCGGATACGGCCACCTCTGCTGGAGGGATTGCACTGAGAAACAAAAGGTTTTTATATATAAAATGTCCGGGAGTTACTGCATGTTCCACAGCCATCCTGTGGTAATGATCGCTGAAGCCAGGTGGTCAGGCAGGGCTCAATAGCGCATGTCTGGCCACTGCTGCCAAAATCTGAGGTGGTCGTATCTGAGGAAGCTATCTCGTTTCTAAGGGACAAAACTACTACATTTATGAGAAATTATCTTCACACGGAAACATTTTTTTAATGACATCCAATTGAAGAAATGTTTACAAATGGCAAATGAATTAAATTAATTGTAAATGTCCAGATGGGAATACCCCTTTAATTTGAAAACAATTAAAAAGTTCAATACCTCATAAAACCAGTTCAAAAAAACATAATGACCAGAACCCCTGAAGACTGCAATTCATAAAACAATCAATTCTGGCTAAAGAAAGACATATATAGGATAGTAGAGGATTATCTGTCCCTGAATGGGAACTGAAATAGGAGTTGCATCCAGTTAGAGTTACTGATCTCAAATTCAGGAAAAAGTGCAGTGCAATTGAGTAACTTAGGCCCCTTCTACACTTGTGAGAGTTTAGAACTCAGCATGTCAGTTTAGTTCCGGTTTGCAGCGTTCGGGCCGTGCGATCCAGGCAGCACGTGTTGCGAGTGTGATGCGAGTTCATTGCATCACACTCGCGAGTGTAGAAGGGCACTTAGCCTTCTTCTTTAACACAATCTCTAATTGGAAATACACACATACACTGTCCAGTGCTTAAAAAAGTATAAGCTGCATGGTACATGAGCCACAAATGAAGGAGCCCCATGTGTTTGAACTGATTCACAAAGCAGGGTCTTTACACAGTAGAGTGGTCGGCCACTGAAGAGAAGTTGGAGAAGCTGGGTCTAAGGAGAAAGTTAGTTTAGCAGAAATTGCACTCTGATGTTGCTACACTGTGAGGCTTTTCATTCAAGTAGCTCAATACTTTTAATACTCAATCTGAAATTATATAAATTTAGTAAGCTATTTCACTTACCAGTAGGACAGTATTTTCTGACAGCCTGTCCAATTGATCCTTTGCAACAGCTGAATCATCTGTGTCTATGAGATTGTCTGTGGGTACGTTCTGTACCGGTTTCAGATAAGCAATTTCATTCTGCTTTGAGTCCAGAGTCACACACACATCATATGAGAATGGGAAAGGTAAACTTGTATCACTGATCTCAGAAGGACATCCCAGGGTGAACTGAGGATACACATTGTGGCTGAAAGCTCCAAAGGTTGGTGGAAGGTTAGTTTTTCTGAATTTTGATATCACTATAATCACTACACTTACAATGAACAAGATAGAAATCAGAGCAATTGAAACAACTAGGTAGAATGTTGTATTAGATGATAAATCGGAATTAATAGGTTGATGTTTTATCTCTGGTATAAGTTGTTGAAAATTTTCTGCCACGACTAAACTCAAAGTAACTGTAGATGACAGAGATGGGACTCCATTATCTTTGACTAGGACCACAACTTTTCGTCTCAAAGATTCTGCGTCTGGAATATCTTGTCCAATCCTGATTTCTCCAGTATATTGGTCGATGGTGAATAATGTTGGATCAGGAACTTGCAGTAAGTGATAGGAGAGCCAGGCATTGTGTCCAGAGTCAGCGTCCACTGCAATCACTTTGGTGACTAGATAACCTTTTTCAGCAGAGTGAGGAATAAACTCAAATAATGCCGATCCCTCAGTGTCTGGTGATGGGTAGAGAATCTTAGGAGCATTATCATTCTTATCAATGATACATATCCTCACTGTGACATTACTGCTTAGAGGAGGAGATGCACTGTCTTTAGCCATCACCTGGAACTGGAATTCCCGCAACTGTTCATAGTCAAAGGATCTCTGGGCATAGAGAACCCCAGTCATTGAGTTTATGGAAAAATAAGAGGACACTGGGATATCATCTATGGTATTACTAAGCACAGAGTATGAAATTTTAGCATTTTCATTAATATCGTTATCCGAAGCATGGATCCGATATATAGAAGTCCCTTGTGGGTTGTTTTCTTGCACATAGACAACATAATTTTGTACATCAAAGAAAGGTGAATTGTCATTGACATCAGAAATATTCAGATGAATGGTCTTATTGGTGGATAGCTGAGGAGATCCATGATCCATAGCTGTAATGGTTATGTTATAATCAGAAATTTTCTCTCTATCAACAAAAGTTGTTGTTACCAATTTATAATAATTTCCAGAGGTGGATATTAATTGAAATGGTATATTTTCAGAAAGTCCACAGGTCACTTCAGCATTCTCTTTGCTGTCTAGGTCATGGACATTGACAAGTGTAATAATTGTCCCTGGTGGAGAATCCTCTGGAATTGTTGTGACTAGAGATGTGACTGTTACATCCGGTGCATTGTCATTTATGTCAATTACATCAATATAGATCTTGCAGTGGGCAGCAAGGTTACCCCCATCTATAGCTTCCACAGTCAACTCATATTTTTCTGTGCTTTCATAGTCAATATTTCCAGTAACTGTAATAGTTCCATTCATTGGATCTAAACTAAAAATTCTATGGATTTTTTCAAGAACATCACTAAATGAATATCTAATTTGTGCATTGGAACCTTCATCTTCATCTACGGCATTCAGTTGGAGAACCAGAAATCCAATGGGAACATTTTCATTTATACTAATTTCATAGATGTCTTTACTGAATTTAGGGAAGTTATCATTAACATCCTGAACTACAATCTTTATTAGGGCAGTCCCGGTTTTAGGAGGAGTTCCACCGTCTGAAGCAGTTAGAATTAAGTCATAAGTACTTTGCTTTTCTCTGTCTAGTGCTTTCTCTAAGATAAGTTCCGGGTGTTTTATTCCATCTTTTGTCACTTTGATTCCCAATGAAAAGTATTCATTTCCATTGATCTTATATTCCTGTACAGAATTTATTCCAATATCAGGATCCTGTGCTACTCCCAATGCCAGACGTACACCGGGTAAAGCTGACTCACTAACAGCAGTATTAAAAATGCTTTTTGTGAAACTTGGAGGATTATCATTTACATCTTCAATCTGTACTTTAATTGTATATAAATGTAAAGGATTTTCAATCACGGCTTCAAAGCTAATAAGACAATTTTGTTTTGTCCCACAGAGAATCTCCCTGTCTATTTTCTCTGCTATATACAATTCTCCATTCTCTAAGTTAATATTAAAGTACCGAATATTTTCTCTTGAAAATATATGAATATTTCTCAATTGTAATTCATTTGATTTCAGTTCTAGGTCATTTGCTATGTTTCCTACTATAGATCCCTGCTTTAGTTCCTCGAGTATTGAGTAATGAAGCTGAGCATTAATAAGTCCTAATATAAGAGAGAGAAGAAATATAGCTACTTGCCATTTCATTGTTCCTTTTCCAGGATAGTCAATCTTCTTATCCATGTCAGAAAATAATTTTGTAATTTCTTGTATTATATCTCCAATGTAAAAATAGGAACAGCCACAATTGTAACAACAGTATAAACCCAGCTGAGAAGGATGAATTGAAATCCCTTATTTTGTTTTCTCCTGCAGATATCAGAGAGCTGATTTCTAATACACAGTCAAACACTGGCACTCAGAGTCAACTTCAGGTATTGCATCAATACTGTTTCTGATTCATTTAGATAGATGAACAGGTCCCTGACTACAGCGACAGAATTGAACATTGCTTGTTAACAAGATCAAGGGAACTTATGACAGTGTTTAGGCAAATTAGGTAGATGAGGCACTCTACTAGGAAGGCACATTCACATATGCAAAGGTTTCCTTCTGCTATTATTATATAGCCTAATGATAATAATATTGATTTGGGAGATTTTTTTCTAGAATATTGTACACCCTTATCCCTACATCCTGGATTAATGTTCTGTATCAGGTTTCTAGCTATATATATGAAACATAAATTAAAAAAATTTTAAAAATATTATAGTAATTTATTATTGGGAGCAGTGTCCTTTAACCGGTTAAGGACTGGGCCCTTTCCCGTTTTTTCATTTCCATTTTTCACTCCCCACCTTCAAAAATCTATAACTTTTTCATTTTTACACGTAAAAAGCTATGTGACGGCTCGTTTTTTGCGTAACAAATTGCACTTCATAGTGATTGCATTGAATATTCCATGCCATGTACTGGGAAGAAGGAAAAAAATTCCAAATGCAGTGAAAATGGTGAAAAAACGCATTTATGTCATATTCTTGTGGGCTTGGATATTACGGATTTCACTTCACGCCACAAATGACGCATCAAATTTATTCTTTGGGTCAGTACGATTACAGGGATACCAAATTTGTATAGGTTTTATAATGTTTTCATACATTTACAAAAATCAAAACCTCATGAACAAAAATTTTTTTTTTACTTATAACTTCGTTGTATGGGGTTGAGGGTGGGATCATCTTTTGCGACTTTTGATGATGTTTTCAATGATATTATTTTTAGGACTGTCTGACCTTTTGATCACTTTTTATAGAATTTTAAAAATTTTTTTAAATGGCAAAAAAGTGCCAGTTTTGACTTTGGACGCGATGTGTTTATGATTTTTACTGTTTATTTATATTTATATCAGTTCTAGGGAAAGGAGGGTTATTTGAATTTTTAGGTTTTGTTATTATAATTTTTTTTTTTTAACTTTTTTTTTATTTTTATTTTTACTATTTTTCAGACTCCCTAGGGTACTTTAACCCTAGGTTGTCTGATCGATCCTACCATATGGGGATTTTACTCCTCATACATTGCAATGTGCTGATAGCACATTGTAATGAATGGGTTAACCCGAAGTAGCTTCGGGTCTTCGTGAGACCCGAAGCTACCATGGCGACGGATCGCCACTCCCCGATGACATCACGGGATGCGCCGCCACCTGTTTGAAGCCGCCGTCAGCTTTGCCGGCGGCGATCAGCAAGAAAACACCCGCGATCGGTGCCGGCACCGATCGCGGGTGTTACCGGTAAGCCTTTGCTGCAATATGCAGCAGAGACTTACCGGCTATGGAGAGGGCTCGGCCCGCGAACCGGTTAACCATGTAAAGATACATTTTATATGCATTATATATGTTACACCTGTGTCTTCTTTGCAGTTCATACTGTAAGGCTGAGAAGACACTGAATTCTATCTGGTTCTTTAAAGTTGGCAGTCTACAGAGGGCTCTATATCTGGACTTCTGGTTGAATACAACTCACACAGCTCTCTGAAAACTTTGTTCTGAACCAGCAAGGGTTAATTATCTCATTCCCAGAGCTCTGCCACTCTTACCTGAAGCAGACTCCCTACTCTATAAATTCCTAGTGTTCTCTATCCTGATTGCTGATTTTCTTACTAGTTCTCATGCCCGTGCTTGACTTTCTATGTGACTGTACTTCTGTTTTTTCAATATTTGACTTACATTCTTGACTATACTTCTGTGTATACGATTCTGTACTTAACATGCTATCTCAGTTGTTTCCTGGACTGTCAACCTCCCCTTTGTGTTATTTGTTTGGAGGGAGCGTCATAGTGGTTGTCTTGTACCACCTAAGAAATAAAGTGGAAAGTGGCATAGTGTCAGGGGGAAGGTGGGCGCTGGAGTTTTTGAGTTTACTGTCGTTTTTGTAGTCCCTACTAACCTACTAAAATGTAAGCTTTTAAATACACTGGAATATACTGGTATACTGGAAATTTTAGTTTTTTATGTTTTAGATTTTGGACGTTTTAATTATAGAGTAGTTCATCAAATAATTCCTAAGTGTGGTATTACAGTTATAAAATAAACAAGGTTAAAGAGAAAACAGAAATATATCCAGTAGGTTCAACTAACAGATACAAATTAGAGTTTGAAATCTGTAACTTAGCATCAAGATAATTTCTCTCCATGTTTCTCTCCTAACTTTATATTTCTTTTCAGATATGTCTTCTGCTGTTAACACCGAGTTTAAGTCCCCATGCTACTGTTTACAGAAAAGTCATTCCCGTCTTACCATTCATGTAAGGTTTAGTAATAAAAGACTTTAGAATATGAGAAAGTGAGACTGGACCACCAGAGAAAACTAAAACTTGGAAGTTTACAAAAAAGAACCTCTCAACAGACTAGTTAAATATATGTGTTCCCAGATCCTTGTTATTGAATGTTTAGCAGAGTATGGCAATATATACTTTATTGTATTTCTATATAGATAGATAACATAATTTGCAGAATTTAAACATGTGAGTTGGATATAGAACTTAAATGCTTTTGTGATGATTTAAGACTTACACCAAGATGTACACCAATAAGGAAAGTATAGCAATAAAATAAAGGTGTTATGAAGAAACTAATTAAATAAAATTAAAATAAAACAATGTTTACAGTAATTATGCCATTACAATATGTTGCCATAAAGCTTCCAAGCATGCTACAGGGGAATAGTTTGGATGGATTGGAAGGACAAACAAAGACAAAGAGCCTTAATGCTAAAACACAACTGTCCTTTCCTAATTGCCCAGCCTTCCTTAAGTGGAAGTCAACAAATAGTCGACGTTCCCTTACTGTGGCACAGAGCAAACATGGAGACAAGTAAAGGAAAGGACAAGGAAAGGACAATACAAAACACCAAGGAGAAGTCAATAGGATGTGTGTCCAAACCAAGAGAACAAATGTAGTAAAAGATCAATAATCAAAAAACACGCAAAGGATCAAAGAATCCAAAATACAGACGTCAATATTGCTTCCATTAAGATCAACATAAAACTGTAGCAAACAAGGTTGAACTAGTCATCAAACCTTTCGTGAAATGTGCCAGTTCACATAAAATGGGTGTTGTGGTAAACAATTGAGGATCCTAGGAAATTAGTGTTTACACTAGTAAGGACAGAAAGGAGTCCAAAGAGGCACAGATGTTACAGTAATTTGGCTCAACATAAAGTTCAAATTCGGATACATTTCTCCACAGCTGACCCACAATTCATCTGCGGCTACTTAAAGTACAACTATTTGTAAATGGCTCTAAAAAACCATTGTAGTTCAAAATTTATAATGATGTTATAAAAATATGGTAGATCATACTGAACTACAATATTTCAGTACTGCCTGATCCACATAATTTTGCCCCTTTAAAAAGGTACTATGTGCAAACATTAAAGGGTTATTGCGGGAATAGGAACGTCTGATACAAAAACCCATGATGCTATAAATAAATGAATGTAACAAAACTCAACGTCATTAGTCACAAAATGGAGCTTAAATAGTTTAATTTTATGATTCACAAAATGTTATGGCCTCTCTAAATTATGCAGTTTTCACCAAGATGGCCACCACTGGAAACGATGAGATATAAAAACAACATTCCAAAAAGAACTCATACTATGCTTAGCATACTACTTTTAAATGTATATTATTTCCTATTATATATTTCCAATACAGGCAGTCCCCGGGTTACATACAAGATAGGGTCTGGAGGTTTGTTCTTAAGTTGAATTTGTATGTAAGTCGAAACTGTATATTTTATAATTGAAGTTCTAGACAATTTTTTTTCTTTTGTCCCAGTGACAATTGGAGTTTCAAAATTTTTGCTATAATTGGACCAAGGATTATCAATGAAGCTTCATTACAGACACCTTACAGCTAATCATTGCAGTCTGAAACTATAATAAGGCATCCAGAGAGCTTCACCAGAGGTCACAGTGGGCAGAGGGGTCCGTCTGTAACTATGGGTCGTCTGTAAGGCGGGTGTCCTTAAGTAGGGGACCGCCTGTAAATTGAAATATTAGATTGCAGTCTCCCTTTTATGATGAAAGATAAGATAAAGATATGTCTTCATTCACAGACTACAGACACTTTCACCACTAACACTGATCAATTCTCTATTATGCTAAAGTGTAAGGACAAATCCTTCTTTAAGCTAATGCAGACAAATCCTTTTTTTAAGCTATTGTAGACAAATCCATGGAGATCTGAAAATCTAAAAAACAAAGGGACTTGCTGACTTGTGTAAAGAGTCCACCATGATCAATGAAAATTTTATTGCAATACGGTGATCAGTTTATCTATACAATTTTACATGAAATTGCTTCTATCCATAAATCACATAGACACTTTCATAGCAAAACTCTGCCTTCAATTATATCAATGACTACACCTGACAAAGACTATAGTCTCTTAAAAGGGTTGTCTAGATTATGAGTATTTTTATTGTAAAATATAGCACCCATCTGGTACAAGTGTAAATTTAGCATTACTCTATTGCAAACAGTAGGTTAGTCTATTGAATTTCATTAGGTTACATTGACACGAACATATGGGGGACATACGTATATATATGGCCGATATATGTCCCCCATACATCGCAATGGGAACACGGCGCCCAACGGGAGTAGTACGGTGCAGCATGAGCGGCACTCTCCTCCTCTCCCCCGGCACTGCTGTTGCCCGCCATACCATAGCAACGACATTGTGAATGTAGCCTTAGTCTGCTGCATACAGTAATAATAATAATAATAATAATAATAGTATTAATTCCTTTATTCATATAGTGCACACAGAATATGTAGTGCTACACAGAGCTTGCCAGATCAGTAGCTGTATGAAATTGATAATGCCTTACAAAGTTCTCCTTTTTTTGATTTCTTAGTATCATACACATAGTAAAAATGTACCACAAAAAATGAGTCTTCTTACCAGTAAAACAGAAGTAGTTGTAGGACCATCTTTTGTTACTGAATCCTCAGTATCTATGAGATTGTCTGTGGGGACGTTCTGCACTGGTTTCAGATAAGCAATTTCGTTCTGCTTGGAGTCCAGAGTCACACACACATCATATGAGAATGGGAAAGGTAAACTTGTATCACTGATCTCAGAGGGACATCCCAGGGTGAACTGAGGATACACATGTCCACCAATATTTCCCATATTTCCAAAAGAAGCTGAGGTGGTCGTTTTTCTGCATTTATAAACTGTTATAACAATAACAGTCACAATAAATATAATAGAAATCAAAGCTATAGAAACAATTAAATAGAATGTTGTATTAACTGGAGACTCTTTATAATTAGGTTGACGTTTAATTTCTGGTACAACTTGTTGAAAGTTTTCTGCTACAACTAAATTCAAAGATACAGTGGACGATAAAGAAGGTGATCCATTATCCTTAACCAAGACTACAATTTTATGCCTTAAAGAATCCAAATCTGGAAGGTCTCGTCCAATCCTGATTTCACCATTTTGTTGACCAATGGTAAATAATGTTGGGTCAGGAACTTGTAGTAAGTGATAGGAGAGCCAGGCATTGTGTCCAGAGTCAGCGTCCACTGCAATCACTTTGGTGACTAGATAACCTTTCTCAGCAGAGTGAGGAATAAACTCAAATAATGCTGATCCCTCAGTGTCTGGTGATGGGTAGAGAATCTTAGGAGCATTATCATTCTTATCAATGATACATATCCTCACTGTGACATTACTGCTTAGAGGAGGAGATCCACTGTCTTTAGCCATCACCTGGAACTGGAATTCCCGCAACTGTTCATAGTCAAAGGATCTCTGGGCATAGAGAACCCCAGTCATTGAGTTTATGGAAACAAATGATGAAACAGGTATGTCTTCAATATTATTATTTAGAATGTAGTAGGTTATTTTACTATTATCATTTAGATCAAGGTCAGAAGAGTAAAGATTATGTATCGACAGCCCAGCTTGATTATTTTCAGGAATATAAACAATGTAACTTTGTTTTTCAAAAATTGGAGGATTGTCATTGACATCTGAAATCAGCACTTGAATGGTCTTTTCCGAAGACAATTGAGGATTCCCGTTATCAACTGCAGTAATTGTTATTTTGTACTCAGAAGTCGTCTCTCTATCCATATAGGAAGTTGTTTCCAGTTTGTAATAGTTTGGGGAGGATGATACTAAGTGAAATGGAATTTTTCCAGAAATATGACAGAAAACTGCCCCATTTTCTCCTGTGTCTAAATCATGAACACTAATTAAAGCTACAACCATACCAGGTGGGGTATCTTCTGGGATTTCTGGAGTAAAAGATGTTACTTTAATTTGGGGTGGGTTATCATTGATGTCAATAATCTGTATTGACACCTTACAATGAGCAGCAAGACCACCACCATCTTTGGCTTCCACTGTAAACTTGTATTCCTCTGTCATTTCAAAATCTAAATTTCCAATAACAGTGATGTTCCCACTTACAGGGTCCACAGCAAACATCTGATGTACAGTTTCTGGAACATTTCTAAATGAATATGTTATTAATGCATTCGAGCCTTCATCATCATCAATGGCCTGGAGATGAAGAATCAGGGATCCTATTGGAGAATTCTCATATAAGTTTATAAGATATGTTTCCTTACTAAACTTTGGAAAGTTATCATTCACATCATGAACGGAAATGGTTATGAAGGAGCTTCCGGTTTTAGGAGGTTGTCCCCCATCTACAGCTGTCAAAATTAATTGGTGAAGATTTTTCTTCTCTCTGTCTAGACCCTTTTCTAGAATAAGTTCTGGATATTTTATGCCATCTGTCACCTTTTCTTCTAAGATGAAGTATTCATTGTCACTGATTTGATATTTTTGGATAGAATTAGTTCCCAAGTCATTATCTTGTGCATGTTCCAAAGTAAGTCGTACTCCAGGCAGGGCAGACTCACTTATAACTATGTCAAAATGGTTTTTCAGAAAATTAGGCGGATTGTCATTTACATCTTCAATTTCCACCTTCACAGTATATAACTGTAAAGGTTTTTCAATCACAGCTTCAAAGCTTATCACGCAAGGTTGTTTCATACCACAAGTAGATTCTCTGTCTATTTTTTCTGCGACACTTATGTCACCAGTCGCTAAATTGACATTGAAATATTGAATTTTACCTCTGAAGACAACATGAAATTTTCTGAGAGACAAATCCTTAGAATTTATGCCCAAATCTTTTGCTATATTTCCTATGACATATCCCTGCTTCATTTCTTCAGGTATGGAATAATGGAGCTGAGCTGCAATCTCTGTCAATGTAATGAAAATGAAGTAAAGGAATACCTGCCTTATCATTGTCCTTCTGGTGGAATTATTTATCCTCCTTTCCATAGACCTTGTCTTTTTTATTTTCTTTGATGCAGATAGAGTTGAAAAATAATATTTGTATTGTAAAAATTATCCTAATATTCCCAAAATGCAAGCTGAATGTGCAAGTCAAATCCTGCGTTGTATGATGTTCTGTAGATCTATGCTGTGTCTCTATACTGATGAGCTCTAGATTTTGAAGAAAAAGTATCTTGTATGGTCCTACAGTGGCGCTCTGAGGCTGCATGTGGAACAGCAACTCTGATTTCTAGAGTAAAACTGTATGTAAAGCATATACAGTATCTATGGTAAACATTCAAAAATATGCATCCTAAATGCAGCTTAGTTTATACTTTTTAAAATCTATTTTTCATATTCTATTTTTACACAAAATATTTCCATTTATATGTTAAATTATATAAGACAGAACTTGTACCTATGTTGTAATCCTTAAAATTACAATTTTGTAACAGAAAAGCATCCTAAGTTTATTTTCACGTATTTTATGTATCTGTACTGTTGTTAAAGGAAATGTTGAAAATGCATTGTATTAAAGTAGAAGTTTCATACATACCTGCACCACAACACAGTACATATAAAAGCAGTGCTAATAAAATAGCCAAATATAATTCGAATTATTAGATTATAATTCCGGTTTCTAATAACCACCTGGCACATCCACCCGTTCCCAATTTGCCGGTGTATCGCGGTCCCCATGGAGATCTATGGCAGTGGCTCAGGGTTGGGTGAGCACATTTACTAACAACAGTGCAAACTGCACTAAATGCAGTTTTCCTGTGTATAGTACAAAGGACGCCAGATTCAGTACACCACTGTTTTTTGGTGCACGGTTAACATGGGGCGTGCAAGACATTTCTGTCGACTGCATGATAAATCCGGCGCACGGTCCGACTGAGCACCGGAACACCCCCTAATTTGTGTTGCATGATGCCTAGTGCAGCTACACCAAAAAAGGGTCAAGTGCAACACAAAGGTGGCGGACACTTCTCAAATACCTGTGTAAGTAGTTTGCACTAAAAAGAACGTGTAAAGTCAGCCAGAAAACTGATGCACGGCCCTTAGTTAATGTGACCCACAGTCTTTCTATGGAGAGGGGAATTAAGCTTAAAAAAATGGTTGAACAGTTCCCAAAATGGTATCAATGAAAATGTCAGAATGTAACACACACAAATTATACCTTACACAGCTGCATACACCAGCGTATAAAAAGTTAGGCTATAAGAAGAAATGGGGTTTTTTTTGCAAAGTTTTTCATTTTTATATTTTATATTTTTATAAGGTATAACTCATGAGCAAATAATATAAATTTAATAGCTCTGTGATGGTACTGGCCCAAAGAATGGAAAGGATATGTCTATTGGATTCGTACAATGAAAGCCATATAAACAGAGTCTGCAAGAATGTGGCTCAGCTGCTGTTTTTGTCCACCACATGTGGAATTTTTTGCTAACTTAGCAAATCTATACATATAATATATGAAATAATAACTCTAGGAAGGACTATTGGCCCAGAATAATAATATAGTCTAACAATTAATAAGATTTTTCTGACCAACCATTACACTATCTATTAAATGAAAAATATGAATAAATGAAATGTATACCCTGCATGAAATTGGGAACCTCTCATTGAAGCATGCCAAATAAATGTGTCAAGAGTAAAATATTGAAAAAACACTACTTCCAAGTTCAGTTTGATTGAAGGAGGGTAAAATAACATCAGTACTGCCCCAGAAACTCATTTAGACTTAAAGTACATCAATGCCAGACAGAACAAATAGTAGCTTATTCTATATTTTGGTAGTGTCCATTTGTTGTTTTTCTTATTCTTATTAGTTGCACTATGGTTCCAAAATCAACTTTTATACCTCCTCTCATTTCCTTTCATAAAGTCAAGGAGGTGGAGGAATTCAACAATGCAGTCAAGTTCTCTCCACATCTTTATTGCCGCTTAGCTTCCTAACACCGCTCCTCAGCAACTGGACACTGTTCACATACAGTTTTTGGCGTTTATGTGGTAATGGTGAAGTGACAGGTTGGATCTAAAGACCCCATCTTAAGAAACATGTGTTAGGGATTTCAGCATCTCAGTGTATTCAAGTCAGGGTAGAGTCCACTTAGGCTTTAATTTGGGTCTCTCTATCACTGTATAGCTTAGCTTTTCTGTATTTATCTATTTTCTATACCGTTAGCTATATCACTTAGCTTTTGATGCTTATTTTTAAGAAAATGACAATGATACAAGTTACTAGAGTGAGGATACAGTATGAGGTTCCATGTGCGATTTTAATATTTCTTATATACTTGGATATTTGTTACATAAGTAATATATATTTTATCTATTGTAGCTCCAGATTTGATTACTTTTGCTGACTCATTTATATTTTGGAATCCTCTTTCTTTTTGTATATGTTATTGTACATATATATGTGTGTGATTGGTCTGTGTGATTTATTGTTTGCTTTTAATAGGATCAACAATTAACCCCTTCTCGACATGTGACATAATAGTACGTCACATGTCGGGTCCCGGTACATGGAGAGGGCTTGCCATCTTTCTGTGGTTTGCCGCTCCCCGTGACGTCATCAGAGAGCGGCGATCCGTCGCCATGGTAGCTTCGGGTCTCACGAACTTCGGGTTAACCCATTCATTACAATGTGCTGTCAGCACATTGTAATGTATGAGTAATGAAATCCCCATATACTGCCATACTGTAGTATGGCAGTTTATGGTAGGATCGATCAGACAACCTAGGGTTAAAGTACCCTAGGGAGTCTTAAAAATAGTAAAAATAAAAATTAAAAAAAAGTTAAAAATTATAATAAAAAAACCTAAAAATTCAAATCACCCCCCTAGAATTGATATAAATATAAATAAACAGTAAAAATCATAAACACATTAGGTATCGCCGCGTTCGAAAATGACCGGTCTATCAAAATATGATAACGGTTTTTCACTGCGTTTAACCCCGTAACGGAAAATCGCGCCCAAAGTCGAAAATGGCACTTTTTTGCCATTTCAAAAAAAATTACAAATTCTATACAAAGTAATCAAAAGGTCGTACAGTCCTAAAAATGATAACATTGTAAACGTAATCAAAATTCACAAAAAATGACACCACCCTCAGCTCCGTACACCAAAGTATGAAAAAGTTATTAGCAGAAGATGGCAAAATCCCCCAAAAAAATTTTGTACAGGAGGTTTTAATTTTTTTAAATGTATGAAAACATTATAAAACCTATACAAATTTGGTATCCCCGTAATCGAACCGACCCAAAGAATAAAGTAGACATGTCATTTGGGGCGCACAGTGAAATCCGTAAAATCCAAGCCCACAAGAATACGGCACAAATGCGTTTTTTTTACCAATTTCACTGCATTTGGAATTTTTTTCCCGCTTCCCAGTACAAGGCATGGAATATTAAATAACACCATTTTGAAGTGTAATTTGTTACGCAGAAAATAAGTCATCACACAGCTCTGTACATGGAAAAATAAAAAAGTTACAGATTTTTGAATGTGGGGAGTGAAAAATGAAAACGCAAAATCGAAAAAGGGCCGCGGCGGTAAGGGGTTAAAGCAGAATATTTTAATGAGTTGGATGTGTAAACTTCCTTTATTCTCTGTCAACCTCTAACAAACAGACACAAAAAATTTTCAAAACTTGCTGATACCAAAAGGACAAATTTGACATGCTTTATGCAGCACTGCATAATCTGTGTGTGCAATATAAATAAAGAATTATTATTATTATTATTATTATTAATACAAAAATAGTAAAAAATCTAGAAGGCAGCAAGGTTCAAAATGGCAAGGTAAGAGTAGTCAAGGTTTAGGCAAATGGTCACAATCACAGCACAGTATCTCTAAATATCACAAAGAGCAAGAAAATCATAGTCAATAACTCAGGCAGGTATAATACGCAGGAAGGTATACTAATGGAGTGACCAGATACCATGTGAAAAGCCTATTGGATCAGCCCACCATCACTTCAATAGGACCGGAGGGGATAGGACACATTTCAGGTCATTTATCACATTTTCCTTTTGTTTTGCTGTGATTTGCGCCTTTTTACTTATAATTAGTAATTCATACCAATGGTTTTCTAACACATGGTCAGGACTGGAATATTTTTGCACAAATATTTGTGGCCTTTGAGTTGCAAATCAATTTTAAATCAGGAGCAAAAAACTGGAAGCAGGAGAAATGCAGAGACAAATTAGGCACTACAAGGCGAACTCTGGCTAACTGCTTGAAAAAGGTGCACAAATACCCTAATGCTCCAAAAAATGTATTGCTAAAACATTAATTGATAATATGTTCAGTTTTTAATTAGAAAAGCTAGGGCAAAAAGCATTAACACAATTCGGCACAAACAAAGAAACAGAGAGAGCTATTATTAAGATTGCGATAGCAATGATTAATCATTATTGTTAAGTACCTGATGAATATGGTTGGGAGGAAAGTCAGAGTCTGCAGAATCATTCACTGCTGCTGTATCATTAGTGTCTATGAGATTGTCTGTGGGGACGTTCTGCACTGGTTTCAGATAAGCAATTTCGTTCTGCTTGGAGTCCAGAGTCACACACACATCATATGAGAATGGGAAAGGTAAACTTGTATCACTGATCTCAGAGGGACATCCCAGGGTGAACTGAGGATACACGTTCCTACTATAAGCTCCAAGAGTAGTTGGGGTGCTGGACTTTCTACATTTGAAGATGATTGTGATGATAACAGTTATAATGAATAAACAAGAAATCAGTCCTATAGATACAACCAGATAGAAAGTTACATGAGAAGTTTTATCTGAATTAGTCGGTTGTCTTTTTATCTCTGGTACAACTTGTTGGAAAGTCTCTGCCACAACTAAATTCAATGTAACCGTAGATGACAGAGATGGGACTCCATTATCCTTCACCAGAACCACAAGTTTTTGTCTTAAGTTCTCCACATCTTGAAGATCTCTCACAATCTTTATTTCCCCAGTATGTTGTCCAATTCCAAATAATGTTGGATCAGGAACTTGCAGTAAGTGATAGGAGAGCCAGGCATTGTGTCCAGAGTCAGCGTCCACAGCAATCACTTTGGTGACTAGATAACCTTTCTCAGCAGAGTGAGGAATAAACTCAAATAATGCCGATCCCTCAGTGTCTGGTGATGGGTAGAGAATCTTAGGAGCATTATCATTCTTATCAATGATACATATCCTCACTGTGACATTACTGCTTAGAGGAGGAGATCCACTGTCTTTAGCCATCACCTGGAACTGGAATTTCCGCAACTGTTCATAGTCAAAGGATCTCTGGGCATAGAGAACCCCAGTCATTGAGTTTATGGAAACATATGATGACACTGGGATATTATCTATGTTACTGCTCACAATGCTATAAGTAATTTTTCCATTTTCCCCTTCATCAAGATCTGAAGCAAGAATATTCTGTACAGAAGTCCCGGGCTGATTATTCTCCATAATGTAGACAATGTAGTTTGTTTTCTCAAAAACTGGAGCGTTGTCATTCACATCTGAAACAGTCAACTGAATGGATTTATTGGTAGACAGTGGAGGAGATCCATTATCCATACACTGAATTGTCACGTTATATAGAGATTTCCATTCTCGGTCCATGATGACTGCAGTTACAAGTTTATAGTAGTTGCTGGATGATGGTAATAGCTGGAAATCTCTTACTTTTGAGATCTGACATGTGATTTCTCCATTTACCCCAGAATCTAAGTCACGGACATTAATAATTGCTATGACTGTACCAGAAGGAGAATCTTCTGGAATTTTTGTGGTAAGAGTGGTGACTGTTATGTCCGGAGCATTATCATTCATATCAATCACTTGTATGGACACCTTACAGTGTGTGACAAGACCTCCACCATCTTTAGCTTCAACAGTCATTTCATAGTTATCAGATGCTTCATAGTCTAAAGTCCCAATTATCTTTATGTCACCTTTTAGAGAATCTATAGAAAATATCTCATTTGCATTTTCAGGAATATGGCTAAAGGAATAAGATATTAATCCATTTGTACCTTCATCCTTATCAGTTGCATTTAAGTGAACTACAAGAGAACCAATGGGCACATTTTCTGGTATTTTAAAATAATTTTTCACTTGAGTGAAAGTTGGAAAGTTGTCATTAACATCTTGCACAGTGATCTTTACTATGGCAGTGCCGGTTTTAGGAGGTTTACCCCCATCAGAGGCAGTTAAAATTATATCATAGAAACTCTGCATTTCCCTGTCTAAGGATTTTTCAAGTATAATTTCAGGGTACTCAAATCCATCCTTGGAGTGTTGTTCACGAAGTTTAAAGTAATCATTATTACTAAGAGAATAACTTTGTATAGAATTGGTGCCTATGTCTGGATCTTCTGCATTTCCTAATGGGAAAGATACTCCAGGAAGAGAGGACTCACTGATTCCTATTTCAAAATTGTTCTTAGAAAACTTTGGTGAATTGTCATTCACATCCTGGATTTCTATAGAGATTGTATAAAATTGTAAAGGATTTTCAATCACGGCTTCTAGGTTTATGAAGCAGCTCAGTTTAGCCCCACATAAAGCTTCTCTGTCGATTCTATCAGTTACAACCAAATCTCCATTTTCCAATTGAATGCTAAAATATTGCTTTGTATCATGAGAGACAATCTGGAATTTCCTAAACGCAAGATCCTTAACATTTAATCCAAGATCCTTTGCCACATTCCCAACGACAGATCCTTTTTTCAATTCTTCAGGTATTGAATATTGTAACTGGCCAGAGACATTATTAAAGTAAAATATCGATAAGGAGAAAAATACTTGCCATATCACTGTCCTATGTGTCCCTGTGGATCCTTTGTGATGTTTCATTCTTAGGATGTAAATTCTCCTTTCAGAAAATTCTGACAAAAATAAAATTGTAAGATTCCAAAGGCTTCTATTTCTAAGTATGTAACAATAAAAGTGTAAAGTCTTCCTAAAAAAAACAACGGATTCTCGAAAACAAGATTGGAAGAAAGCAATCTTCAGGATGCATTGAGGAGTGAATGCAGGATTTTCTAGAGATCTGAGCAGCTGAATTACTTTCCTCTTTCAGCTACAAAATAAAATACTACAGGCTAATGGCGCCACTCAGAGTCCGAAGTGAGGTACTGCAAGTAACTGTCTCAAATCATTTATTGTAAACTGTATAAATATTGTTTACAAAAAAATAAGTACAATTTCAAGTTTTTATTATAAAAAAAAAATTATATTTTTATCATTATTAACTCTTATCATAACTGCAGGTAACCTGATTGTGTAATTGTAGTTAATATTATTAACTTTATAACAAAATCACATGAACATGACATTACTGTTAAAATATTGTTAAAGTATTTTTGCTTAAAATAGTATAAGAAAGTATCAAACATGTTCTGTTTGAGTCATTAAAGTAAAAAAAATTGCTTGCAACCATTTTTTGATTGGTAGGTACATCGGCCCGAACACTGCACCGTGGGAGTGAACTCAGCATGTCAGTTCACTCCCGGTTTGCAGCGTTCGGGCCATGCGTTTCCGGCAGCTTGCGTTGCGAGTGTGATGCGAGTTCATCGCATCACACTCGCAAGTGTGGAACGGGCCTAAGAGTGTAAGGGACTCAACTTCCCTGCAGTGCATCCACCTGTCTGGTCTCCTCAAACACCAGCTGAATTTCTATATCCTTGTGCTTCTATGTTACATATGATGTACAGTAGCAGAAAAGCAGCTGTACCATCTCTGCCTGCTGGGAGGACATTATAATAATTATTCTCACTATATTCATTGAAAAAAGCAAGCACATCAAGGAGATCATCTCTATAATGATAACTGTTTCCTCCAAAACCTGTGTGGAACTGATCCAACATTTAAATTAACTGAGAAGGCTACATAGATATGGTACCAGAACATAAATTACTACTGTATATAGATGCAGGAACAAAACCAAGCCTACTACTTAGGTATAGCATTGCAACACACTTCATAGATATGATACCAGAACCAAGATTGACACATAGATGCACAACCAGAACCATGATTAGCACATACCGTATTTTGCGGCTTATAAGCCGCACCGGACTATAAGGCGCACTAATTACATATATAAGGCGCATCGGACTATAAGGCGCGGGGTCCGGGGGCGTGGCGGAGGTCCGGGGGCGTGGCGGAGACCCGACGGGACGCGACGCGACGGGACACGACGCTGAGACGCGACGCCGAGACGCGATGGGGAAGGTGAGCGGGGAAGGTGCAGGGAAGGTGGAGGAGGGCAGCGGACCATACTTACATAGGTCCCCGCTACCGGAGACCGCAGATCTCCAGCGGGAACTGCAGACCACGCGGCAGAAGTTGTTCATGCCGCGTGGTCTGCAGTTCCCGCTGGAGATCTCCGGTCTCCGGTAGCGGGGACCTATGTAAGTATGGTCCGCTGCCCTGTGCCCAGCGCCATACATAGGGCGCACCGGACTATAAGGCGCACTTAGGATTTTTACGGAAATCCAAGGCTTTTAAGTGCGCCTTATAGTCCGGAAAATACAGTAGATACAGAGCAGGATCAGGATAACTATATGAAAACAGGATTAAAACCAAAATTACAACACAGGTATGGGTCAAAATTTGCTGTACATAGGAGCTGCTGCACCTCACAGATAATGGAAATATTATGGCATATTTATCAGGGCCTCTGTGCCACGTCAGTGGTGTAGAGGCCATAAAATAATCGCAAATGCTAGCTTATTGCGATTATTTGCCCCAACCTGCCACCTTCACCCAAGTGAAGGGTCATAAAGGGGGATCACAGTCGGCCAAGCGAAGGGCGCAACTAACCAAGAGTGGGTCGAGGCGGGGCATTACTGTCCCGCGCCTGCACACTTGCTGCTGTCGGTGACTTTTGACATCTGAAAAGTTGCCGGCTGCATTTATTTCTACACCAGGCAGGGCCTGGCGTAGATTAAAGGCTGCACAACAACCTTCATGATACATCAAGCACGAGCACCAGTGTATGATAGATATGCTCCATTGACTTTATGTGTTACTAAATTTTGATAAGAGACAATATCAACTAATGTTCATGTTTAACCCTCTCCTATCCAGAACTAAGAACACACTTGCTATCTTATCACCTTTTATTTCGTAATTGTTTTTTTCCGAAAATTGAGTGATGTGATGAACATCCGAAACTCTTTGCCTAATGTGGCTACATATTAACACTGCAACCCAGAACATGTCCATAAAGCTTTATGTAACACTAAAAGCACATGTTCCTGATTGAAGTTTTTATATCACACCATCCTCCATTATTTACACCGATGTTATGACGTTCTCACTCAAATTGTTATGAACCGCGGTTGGTTCTGTTATTGAGTGGCTAATACAATGGCGCACATCTAAACAAGACTTTTGCTATCTCATTAGCTTGGTTTATGGATATATAGTTATTTATTTGGGTTACCATTTCATAATGGAGCATATAATGATAGATCTGTGTGAAGCTCAGTTCAATTTTGTTCCAAAAATAGTTTGGCATTCCCTGTGGATTTAACGTTCACTTTTCTGCATATTTTGATGTATGATGATCTCACATCTTGCTGTTTTAGGAAAGTATATTTTCTTTATATAAGTATTCTGGATTTGTACATATTTTAGAGGAAATTTTCATGCAATGTTTGCATTTTATTGATGTTTTCTGCAAAGTTGCAGGAAGGTGGTAGTGTATATGAATTAAAATGTTATTCTTGATTACATAGTGATTTCTGGAAAAAAAATAGATTTGGACAGAATAGGAACTTTTAATTTTGTGCGTTATATAGTTTTAAACACTTTTGTGGATAGCAACCAAATATGTAATGGCATTTTTGGGAGTATAAATTCTTGATATTGTGTATTGAGGTCTATATAAATCTGGTTACTTTGCGTTATTGTTTTTAAGTCCCTATTTGTACGTAAACCTCCACTTTAATGTGAGTTTTATGTAAAAACATACGTTATCAAGGCATTTTCAATGTACTTTTTGCTTAATAATTTGTGTTTGTCACGAAGTTACATGAGGACGGCCCGGGCTGTCAACTGTTAATTAAGGCAAATGCATTGCCTAGTTGTCTGCTTTATAAAATATACAGGATTTACAGGTTCCTTTCTCTTTAATTTGTTTTATTGCTATATTTTGCAGGTTGTGACTGTCTTAAAATTTCTAGCTGAAAACCAGATATTTAGTTTTTTCAATATTAGTGATATTATGATAATTTATTCATGTGAACATATCAATATGAGAAATTTGTGAACTCTACACATGTCCATCTATTACATTTAGGAGATGTGAAGGTAAATATTTTCTGTTTGGAGCACATTTATTGCCAAAGTAAAATTATAAGTATTTTTTTATAAAGTGTTTCAGTTTGAATCAAAATTGCATGAAAGCGCATATGTTTATAAAATATTTACTGCCATTTTGAAAATGGGGCAAGTGTCTTTTTTGTGGACATCAGTATAGGGGAATGTGACTTACCTCATCACAATACCATCACAGTAGCCAATATAGTCACATGGCCCCAATAGTAGCCAAGATTATAACATTTCCCTAACTGTAGCCAATATAGTAACAATGGTCATAGTAGGGCCAATAAAGTCTTGCATTTGATCATAGTGGGGAAGAAGGGAGAACATGGCAGGCTCTGTTGTAAGCACAGGCATAGCAAAATGGAGCCAATATAGTCACAGTGAACCCACAATAGCATATATAGTCACAGGGCCCTAACAGTAGCCAATATATTAACAGTGCCTCCACAGTAGCCAATAATATAAAAATGTTCCCACTGTCGCCAATACAGTAACTGTGTCCCCCACAAAAGCTAACAATAATATTGGTCATGCTGTAGTCTGTTTATTGACAATGGCCCCAACAGTAGCCAATGTAGTAAAAATGGTCATTCTGCAGTCAATATAGTAACAGTAGCCAATAGTCACAGTGGTCCTGATAGTCCATAGTTAGTGATTTTAGTGGAGATAAGGAAAAAACAAAATCTCTAGGCTCTGTTGTGGACATTGGAATAGGGGGATGTGGCCAATGTAATTACAGGTCCCCCACAGCAGACAACATAGTCACAGGGCCCCTAACAGTAGCCAATATAGTAACATTGCCCCCGCTGTAGCTAATATAGTAACTGTGCCCCCCACAGTAGTCAATATGGTAACAATGATTATACCATAGTGAATACAGTAACAGTGCCCCCACAGTTGCCCATAGTCTGTCATTTCAGTGTGGACAAATGGAAAACAAAATGACCAGGCTCTGTCAGGGGCATAGGGTAATAGCATGTAAACGGTGAAAGATTCTGGATGCAGTTGCTATGTTGGTAAATAAACATGTGATACAGCTGCCTGTAAAGTATAGGTTTAGGAGTTAGCTAATGGAACTTGACTATAGCTGTAGTGTATTCCTGTGGAGCAGAATAAAGCAGATAGTAGTTACCTAATCAGTATTGCTCTACTAGAACTAGTTTAAGCTGCAAATGGGGGCCCCCCTGAGCTGCCTGATTGCCCTTTTTTACAATCTGGCCCTGATGGCACGTGACGACTAAAGCAAAGAAAGCAAACTGTGTTATTGATCGACAACAGGGCAGTGCTGGAGATAAAGGTTGTTTCATTAGAAAATAATTCTTATGTTTATCAATGCTACTTTTCTTCAACTAACTTTTAAACTCAAAATTACCTTTAATGATTATTAACTGAAATTAGGAGTAATAAACATTATAAAATAGTCAGAATGCAGTACATAATGTACATCTAATAATCCACAAAATAATTTACTTATTTCAATGACAACAAAATTAGAGTTTTCTACAATGCCTTCTTAGCCAGTTGTTTAGTGAAGGCATGTATGCAGCCCAATCTATGTCTGTTTTGCGCTTTTGTGCCCCATATTGTATATAATGGGGTGGAGAACGGCATAAAAATTTTTAACCATGCAATTCTATTTCACGAATCGTAAACAGTTTCTCAAAGTCGGAAAATTTA
Organism: Engystomops pustulosus; assembly: GCF_040894005.1. Classification (NCBI taxonomy): domain Eukaryota; kingdom Metazoa; phylum Chordata; class Amphibia; order Anura; family Leptodactylidae; genus Engystomops; species Engystomops pustulosus. The sequence continues at coordinate 35,929,232 of NC_092414.1, forward strand.
GATTAATGATTGTGCTTGATACCGTTTTTATCCATGATGTACATTTTTTGTTTAATAAAGCTAAACAAAAAATATTTATAAAAGAAAAACCGTTAGTATATAAATTCTAAATACCTGATTAATGTTGGGAGGTAAGTCATTATTTGTAGAATCAATAGCTGCTGCTGCATCATCAGTGTCTATGAGATTGTCTGTGGGGACGTTCTGCACTGGCTTCAGATAAGCAATTTCATTCTGCTTGGAGTCCAGAGTCACACACACATCATATGAGAATGGGAAAGGTAAACTTGTATCACTGATCTCAGAGGGACATCCCAGGGTGAACTGAGGATACACGTTCCTACTATATGCTCCAAGAGTAGTTGGGGTGCTGGACTTTCTACATTTGAAGATGATTGTGATGATAACAGTTATAATGAATAAACAAGAAATCAGTCCTATGGATACGACCAGATAGAAAGTTACATGAGAAGTTTTATCTGAATTCGTTGGTTGTCGTTTTATCTCTGGAACAACTTGTTGGAAATTCTCTGCCACAACTATATTCAATGTAACTGTAGATGACAGAGATGGGACTCCATTATCCTTTACCAAAACCACAAGTTTTTGCCTTAAATTCTCCACATCTTGAAGTTCCCTTATAATCTTTATTTCCCCAGTATGTTGTCCAATTCCAAATAATGTTGGATCAGGAACTTGTAGTAAGTGATAGGAGAGCCAGGCATTGTGTCCAGAGTCAGCGTCCACTGCAATCACTTTGGTGACTAGATAACCTTTCTCAGCAGAGTGTGGAATAAACTCAAATAATGCCGATCCCTCAGTGTCTGGTGATGGGTAGAGAATCTTAGGAGCATTATCATTCTTATCAATGATACATATCCTCACTGTGACATTACTGCTTAGAGGAGGAGATCCACTGTCTTTAGCCATCACCTGGAACTGGAATTCTCGCAACTGTTCATAGTCAAAGGATCTCTGGGCATAGAGAACCCCAGTCATTGAGTTTATGGAAACATATGATGACACTGGGATATTATCTATGTTACTGCTCACAATGCTATAAGTAATTTTTCCATTATCCCATTCATCAAAATCTGAAGCAAGAATATTCTGTACAGAAGTCCCGGGCTGATTATTCTCCATAATGTAGACAATGTAGTTTATTTTCTCAAATACTGGAGCGTTGTCATTCACATCTGAAATAGTCAACTGAATGGATTTATTGGTAGACAGTGGAGGAGATCCATTATCCATACACTGAAGAGTAACATTATATAGAGATTTCCTTTCTCGGTCCATGATGACTGCAGTCACAAGTTTATAGTAGTTGCTGGATGATGGTAATAGCTGAAAATCTCCTATGTCTATAATCTGACAAATAACTTCACCATTTATTCCTGAATCTAAGTCACGGACATTAATAATTGCTATGACGGTACCAGGAGGAGAATCTTCTGTAATTGTTGTGGTAAGAGTGGTGACTGTTATATCAGGAGCATTATCATTCATATCAATCACTTGTATGGACACCTTACAATGTGTAACATAGCCACCTCCATCTTTAGCTTCAATAGTCATTTCATAGCTATCAGATGCTTCATAGTCTAAAGTCCCTATTATCTTTATGTCACCTTTTAGAGAATCTATAGAAAATATCTCATTTGCATTTTCAGGAATATGGCTAAAGGAATAAGATATTAATCCATTTGTACCTTCATCCTTATCAGTTGCATTTAAGTGAACTACAAGAGAACCAATGGGCATATTTTCTGGTATTTTAAAATGATTTATCACCTGATTGAAAGTTGGAAAGTTGTCATTAACATCTTGCACAGTGATCTTTACTATGGCAGTGCCGGTTTTAGGAGGTTTACCCCCATCAGATGCTATTAAAATGATATCATAGAAACTCTGTGTTTCTCTGTCTAAGGATTTTTCAAGAATAATTTCTGGGTATTTAAATCCATCCTTGGTGTGTTGTTCACGAAGTCTAAAGTAATCATTATTACTAAGAGAATAACTTTGTATCGAATTTGTGCCTATGTCTTGATCCTGTGCATTTCCCAAAGGGAAAAAGACTCCTGGAGCAGAGGACTCACTGATACTTATTTCAATATTGTTTTTAGAAAATTTTGGTGAATTGTCATTTACATCCTGGATTTCAATGGAGATTGTATAAAAATTTAAAGGCTTTTCAATCACAGCTTCTAGGTTTATGAAGCAGCTCAGTTTAGCCCCACATAAAGCTTCTCTGTCGATTCTATCTGTTACAATCAAATCTCCATTTTCCAAATGCATGCCCAAATATTGCTTTGTATCATGAGAAACAATCTGGAATTTTCTAATCACAAGATCCATAACATTTAATCCAAGGTCCTTTGCCACATTCCCAACAACAGATCCTTTTTTCAGTTCTTCAGGTATTGAATATTGTAACTGGCCAGAGACATTCTTAAAGTAAAATATCGATAAGGAGAAAAATACTTGCCATATCACTGTCCTATGTGTCCCTGTGGATCCTTTGTGCTGTTTCATTCTTAGAATGTAAATTCTGCTTTCAGAAAATTCTGACAAAAATTCAGTTATAAGTTTCCAAAGGCTCCTATTGGTCAGCAGGTATCAATAAAACACGGTTCAATTTTTACTGAAAAAAACATTTAAAATTCCAAAGGATTCTTAAAAACAAGGTTAGAAGACAGCAAACTGCAGGATGTAGTGAGGAGTCAGATCAGGATTTTCTAGAGATCTGTGCTGCACGGCTGCATTACCTTTATCATTCAGCTCGAAATAAAATAGTACAGTCTAATGGCGCCACTCAGAGTCTAAACTCAGGTACTGCAAGTAACTGGCGCAATTCAGTGTCTGTTTTAATCCAAATATTATATACAATAATAGTAATCTTTATTTTATTATTATCATTTATTGTTAACATTCCTTCAGTTATTGTATTTAATGAATTCAAGTCTCAGACTTTTTATGTGTAATCATTATTTATAACTAGTTGTAATTATCTTTATGAACTTTATAACAAAGAACAAAATATGAAACTGTACTATTAGTGCAGTTAAATATTGCTACATTCTTTTTTTATTACACAAACTCAAAAGAGATGGCATACTTTTTATTCAAATAGTATTTTGTTCCATAAAGAGAGAGTTTCAACTATTTTCTGTTTGACCATAACAACATGTTTTTCCATCCTTGCACTCCTTATCGGATTGCTATGAACATATAAGAGTGTGAATGCCTCTATTTTTCCTAAAGTTCAGCTTCAAGGTCTTCTCTCTAAAGGCACCTTCTTGATTGTCAGATTTTTTTCTGCCCCTGTGCTGTCGTCTAAGTTAACTATGATGCAGCACCAGAGTATTGTAAATGCAGCTAGCGACCTAACATTTCTGTCTGCTAGGAGGAGAGTATGATATTCCTTCTCACTGTATTCACATATAAAAATGGAGCATATGTGTTTATCCTTATGTTTTCTCTCTATTATCATAACTGTGTATTTTGTAATTCTCAATAGGTGTGGTAGGAATTATCCAGTTACAGAGAACCAGTGTACTACAGACAGAGGCATTTGTTCAGATACAGAAAGCGAGGCACTTCTGAGCACATGACATAATTGACAAGATGAGTGTCAAGAATCTTTCCACGAACAGCACAACCACAACCAGGCCTGGTGCAAGCTGTCTAAGACTGGGTAAGTGGTCGCGAACTGACCCTGAAACGTCCCTGCATACTAGAGCCCTGCCTACAGCAGATAAACTATAATGCTAAGGTTGAACCCACTATCAGAAACCTACTAATGGACCCTGAGACACCCTGCTAGGTGAAAAGGAAAACTTCCTTAGTCTAGAAGCTGCTGGATGGTAGAGTAGACACCAGAGTACAAAAAGGGTAGACAAAATAATGAGGGACAAACAACAGAAAATATACTGACAAGCTAAGTCAGACCAAATCCAAGATTGCAGTGCACAAAATAATATATTGAGAAAAGGGTCGAATTAACGTAACAGAGGTGGGATACACAGAATAGCAATTCAAAGCACTAGCAATAGACAAGAGTAAAAGGATTGTAATAACCAGCAACCTGAAAAAGAGTATGAAATATAAATTGTAGCAAAGGTAATATTATTATTAGTCACTGCACCTATGAGTTATCTGCTCCTATTGGGCCCTTAGTTGCTTTAGGTAAGCTGTAATAAGGCTTTCCATTGGTCACAGTATTTTATGTAAAATGCACCATTGACATCTTTATTATTTAATAAAGATGTTCCTAGACCATCAGTTTAATATTTTCTTTTATTGATTAGTTTGTGAGGTAAATATCATGGTGGTGCATGTTCTCTCCAGCTGGACTTATGCAAACTAGCTAGCACTTTTGGTGAGACACAATACTGCATGCTACCCATCACAAAACCTTTAGAAAAACCTACAAAGTATAACCAAGGACCAACAATTCAAAAGACTGCTGTCTCCACATGTTGTTTCTAAGTTGGTTGAAAAAAGAAACTCACATTACACTATGGGGAAAAAACGGTTAAGATAAAGAAACTGATATAGAAGTGTCAAAACAAGACTAGAGTTTGACTAGACACTCTTATGCTGCACCAGATTTATCACTGTGTTTGATGCTGGATGATAAATTTACCATAGTTTAGTCACACGCCTCCTGAGGAAGCAATAGGCTAAACGTGCGTCGGGGCGAGGGGCAGACAACAGCCATAGCAAGAAGGTAATAATCTGTATACCATTTACTATAGAAAGAGATGTTCTTTGTCTGATGCACTATTAAAAATGTGACACCGGCTTGCAACAGAGAGGGGCTGCTAAAGTCTCCCCTATTATCTTGGGATCATTTTAATTTTTGTACAAACGAGTTAATGTCTGTATTTGTTTTAATATATATGAAATAAAAAGTAAAAATGTTTTTAAACACATCACTTTTGAGTTCCCCTTCTTGTAGGGTATTTAAATTTACCATAGTTGTCTGGTTGTACTTTTCACCTGCTATTAAGTGGCTAAACTTAGACCTGAATACCCAAAATTCGGATGTATTTGCATAATTCTTGGCACATAAACTTATTCCTTTAGATCTCTGCCCCTTTGCAAAAGCCACACCACTTTGATGAACAAGTCCTAAAAGCATCTAGCAACTGTGTAAAACCTCTAATAAATGTGGCACATGGATCTGAGATCAATATATCTTCCCCATTGTGTCTAAGGTGGTTATTGTGTTGTACAGATTTGATAGAGAACCTTATAATAAAGGCTCTGTAACTAGTTATAATTATTCATTTTCAGATGAAATAGCTTAAAATATTTACATAAAAATGCAATAGACAATGTTCTTATAAGGTCTTTTCTAAAAATAATATTTCTTCCATCATGCAGACCAGGTACTTAAGGACATTTATCACCAAATGAAGGATTGTAAACCGAGTACACCAACATACTGCAGTGTGTGTGCCCCCTCTGGCAGGATCTTCCCTTCTTTTAGCTTCTTATGCACCGTTTTTTTTTTTTTTTAAAGGGCTTTTACAATTATGCAAATGAGCCTGAGGGGCTCCAGGTTACATGGAAGTTAATTGAGTCTGAAGCCCCTCAGGCTCATTATAAATAATTAATTATAATTTTTCAAGCCCTTTTTTCAAAACCATAGCATAAGAAGCTAAAATAACAGTGGAACCTGACAGAGGGGGGGGGGGGGGCATACCAGTATGTCTGTATGTTTGGTTTACAATCCGTGATCTGGTGATAGATATCCTTTAAATTAGAATAGGCTCTATTGTAGGGCTTCTAGAACAGAATCCACTTTGGAACATACTCCAGTCTCTAAACACAAAACTATTTGAAGTCCTTTAAAGAAAGGGGGATCTCTTTAGATTGGGGGGTCTGTAAGTTACAGTACATGGTAAGATGATTCTTTCATTTTGGTATAAAATATTATATGTAAATTTGCATTGTAACAGTTATATAAATTATAACTATACAATGCAGGGGGTACATAACATTATGGCATGTGATGACTAAAACAAAGAAACCAAACTGTGGTTTTGATTAAAAGTGCCGGAGATAAAGGTTGTTTAGCTAGAAGATACAAAATTCTGCTCCCCTTCAACTCCACTGTTTGTCGAAGAAGCAGCAGGGAGACAAGATTCGGAGGGACTCTAGTGACACACACGGAGCCATTCCACTTAATTTAAATAATACACTTTCTAAGTAAAGTAGCACAGTTCTTAATAGTTTTAACCCACTGTTGGTTAATAGTTCATAATGTATTGATAGATTCACCTTAAAGACCACAAGAATTAATGGTGATATAAAAATAAAATAAATAAAATTTTACATTTGATATAAATTCTCAATACCTGATCAATGTTGGGAGGTAAGTCATTACTTGTAGAACCATTTGCTGCTGTTGTATCTTCAGTGTCTATGAGATTGTCTGTGGGGACGTTCTGCGCTGGCTTCAGATAAGCAATTTCATTCTGCTTGGAGTCCAGAGTCACACACACATCATATGAGAATGGGAAAGGTAAACTTGTATCACTGATCTCAGAGGGACATCCCAGGGTGAACTGAGGATACACATTCCTACTATATGCTCCAAGAGTAGTTGGGGTGCTGGACTTTCTACATTTGAAGATAATTGTTATGATAACAGTTATGATGAATAAACAGGAAATCAGACCTATGGATACAACCAGATAGAAAGTTACATGAGAAGTTTTATCTGAATTAGTCGGTTGTCTTTTTATCTCTGGTACAACTTGTTGGAAATTCTCTGCCACAACTATATTCAGTGTAACTGTAGATGACAGAGATGGGACTCCATTATCCTTCACCAGAACCACAAGTTTTTGTCTTAAATTCTCCACATCTTGAAGATCCCTTATATTCTTTATTTCTCCAGTATATTGTCCAATTCCAAATAATGTTGGATCAGGAACTTGCAGTAAGTGATAGGAGAGCCAGGCATTGTGTCCAGAGTCAGCGTCCACTGCAATCACTTTGGTGACTAGATAACCTTTCTCAGCAGAGTGAGGAATAAACTCAAATAATGCCGATCCCTCGGTGTCTGGTGATGGGTAGAGAATCTTAGGAGCATTATCATTCTTATCAATGATACATATCCTCACTGTGACATTACTGCTAAGAGGAGGAGATCCACTGTCTTTAGCCATCACCTGGAACTGGAATTCCCGCAACTGTTCATAGTCAAAGGATCTCTGGGCATAGAGAACCCCAGTCATTGAGTTTATGGAAACATATGATGACACTGGGATATTATCTATGTTACTGCTTACAATGCTGTAAGTAATTTTTCCATTATGCCCTTCATCAGTATCTGAAGCAAGAATATTCTGTACAGAAGTCCCGGGCTGATTATTCTCCATAATGTACACAATATAGTTCATCTTCTCAAAAACTGGAGCGTTGTCATTCACATCTGAAATAGTCAGCTGAATGGATTTATTGGTAGATAGTGGGGGAGATCCATTATCCATACATTGAACTGTTACATTATATAAAGATTTCCTTTCTCGGTCCATGATGACTGCAGTTACAAGTTTATAGTAGTTACTGGATGATGGTAATAGCTGAAAATCCTTTTGGTCTAAGATGTGACAAATTATTTCTCCATTTATACCCGAATCCAAATCATGGACATTAATTATTGCTATGACTGTTCCAGGAGGAGAATCTTCTGGAATTGTTGTGGCAAGAGTGGTGACTGTTATATCTGGAGCATTATCATTCACATCAATCACTTGTATGGACACCTTACAATGTGAAACATGACCTCCATAATCTTTTGCTTTAACAGTCATTTCATAGTCAGCTGATGTTTCATAGTCTAAAGTCCCAATTATCTTTATGTCACCTTTCACAGAATCTATAGAGAATATTTGATTTGCAATTTTAGAAATTTGGCTAAAAGAATAAGATATCAATCCATTAGTACCTTCATCTTCATCAGTTGCATTTAACTGCACCACTAGCGATCCAATAGGAGAATTCTCAGGTAATCTTATCTGATATGTGTCTTTCATAAATGCTGGAAAGTTGTCATTAACATCTTGTACAGTGATCCTTATTATGGCAGTGCCGGTTTTGGAAGGTTTACCCCCGTCAGAGGCAGTTAAAGTTAAGTCATAAAAACTCAGCTTTTCTCTGTCTAATAGTTTTTCCAGTATAATTTCTGGATATTTGATCCCATCCTTACTAGTTCTTTCTCCAATATTAAAGTATTCATTACTAGTGAGGGTATAACGCTGTATAGAATTTGTGCCTATGTCCGGATCTTCAGCATTGTCTAATGGAAAATGTACTACAGGTAGAACAGACTCACTGATACTTATATTGTAATATTTGTTAGAAAATGTAGGTGCATTATCATTCACATCCTGGATTTCTATAGTGATTGTGTAAAATGTCAATGGATTTTCAGTCACAGCTTCTAGGTTTATAAAGCAGCTCAGTTTTGCCCCACATAAAGCTTCTCTGTCGATTCTCTCTGATACAATTAAATCTCCATTGTTCAGATGAATGTTGAAATACTGCTTTGTAGCATGAGAAACAATCTGGAATTTTCTAAACACAAGATCCTTAACATTCAACCCAAGGTCTTTTGCCACATTCCCAACTACAGATCCCTTTTTCAGTTCTTCTGGTATTGAGTATTGTAATTGCCCTGAAATATTCTTTATATAAAAAGAAGAGAAACAGAATAATACTTGCCATATCATTGTCCATTGTATTCCCATGTATCCTGTGTGTTGATTCATTGCTAGAAATATTAATTCCTCTTTAAACGATTCATAAGGAAGCAGAATTATAAGATCTTAAATGATTCTTGAAAAGAAGCATGTACTAAAGAGTGAATGCAATGATTTCTGTGCTGTAAGGCTGCAGTTAGTCCTCTCCCTCAGCTCAGAAATAAAATACAACAGTCTAATGGCGCCACTCAGAGTCCAAACTGAGGTGCTGCAGGTTACCTGTCAAAATCAGCTTCTGTTATTTATCAATATAGTATAGTAGTTATAATCAAATAGTAAACAATATTCAGTGTATGCTAATCATTATTCATAACTGCAAGTGATTTGCTTTAAGTATTTTAGTGTCAGACCCGGTAAGTATTTGGTATGTAATATGTTATGTATGTGGCATGGATGTAGTATGTATGTTCTAAAAACAATAATAATAAAAAGTGCCATCAGATATTTATTTCAAAATAGTTGAATAGTTAAATTTGAATTTGAATAAAGTAGAAGAAATTGGTATAAAATGGTAACCTACTGTTTTAAGTAAGCATTATAGATGCCGTGTTTTTAGACATGAAGTTTGTACTATAATCGGCAAAGCAAGGATGACAAGTGTGTGCATGTAGCTTTTTTCGTGTTTCATCAAAATTAGATATTTATAGATCTAACACTACATATTACATGACTGGCTTAAAGGACACCTGTCATCAGGTGTCTGTCACTAATTGTGTCACCACCTATTGGAGCAGCTCACAAGGATTCCACCCCAGGCTTCATCTAGTCAATGCATACATTAATCATTGTTATATAATCTTTTCTTTATTATGTAAATGAGGCTAGTCACATGGTCAGAGGCAGTGATGTCACCCCTGTTACCCCTCCCCTCTCCTCCCCTGCTCATGTCTGTGTGTCATGTATAGTACAGCATTGTTAGTGTCTGTGCTTTACCTGCTGTGTTCTATCATACACATGTGTGAGACCCAGACATCAGCTTCAGAAGTATATGACATGCTCTGCTGTACACATGTGTGAGACACAGACATCAGCTACACAAGTATCTGACATGTTCTGCCATACACATGTGAGAAACCCAGACATCAGCTTCACAAGTATCTGAAATGTTATGCTATACACATATGAAAGACACAGACATCAGTTACACAAGTGCCTGATATGTTCTCTCATACACATATGAAAGACACAGACATCAGCTACACAAGTACCTGACATGTTTTGCTATACACATGTAAGAGACACAGACATCAGCTACACAAGTGCCTGACGTGTTCTGTTATACACATGTGAGAGAAAAAGACATCAGCTACACAAGTACCTTCCATGCTGTGTTCTCCTATACATATGCATGACACAGACATCAGCTACACAAGTGCCTGACATTTTCTGCTATACATATGTGTGAGACACAGACATCAGTTACACAAGTACCTGACATATTCTGCTATACACATATGATAGACACAGACATCAGATACACAAGTACCTGACATGTTCTGCTATACACATGTGTGAGACACAGACATCCGCTACACAAGTATATGACATGTTCTGCTATACATATTTGTGAGACACAGACATCAGCTACACAAGTACCTGACATGTTCTGCTATAAACATGTGTGAGACACAGACATCCGCTACACAAGTATATGACATGTTCTGCTATACATATTTGTGAGACACAGACATCAGCTACACAAGTACCTGACATGTTCTGCTATACACATGGCTGCATCCAGTGTTGCATACTCACACAGGCTGCAAGGGGTGTGGCCTCCAGCACCAGAAAGCACATGGAAGAGCCAGCACCAGCATTATTATATAGACTGTCAGTCAAGCACTGGGGGTGTGGCTGTGCCTCCCACTCATGAATAAGCTGATACAGCTGAATATGACAATGATTCATTGGACATCTCACAGGTCATTTGCATACAGCTTTAGTACCTAATTGCTTAATTTTAAAGGCATGTAGAGGGACAATAAAGGGATAGGGGCAATGCTTTCTAATGGCAGTTTATGAATATATATTAAGTTTTGGAGGTTAATTTGCCTGACGGATTCTCTTTAACCCAATTTGATAGCTCAGTCTGTAATATCAATATTAAAGAGATCACATATTGCCAATTGTGCATGGCCATTTAAAAACATAGCAGAAGGTAAGTATTATGCTGACTCTTGTGACTTCTAGCAAAATGTATAAAGGAAGAATCGGTGCACTTTGTGAGACATACCACATATATAAAGACAAATGTTTGTACAAAACAACTTTACATTACTAGCGTCTAATATATAACTGCTAATAACAGCTAGGATCAACAGTTCTAAAAAGGCTGTCCTGTTGCATATAACAGTAACCATAGTATTACAGTATCTTCTACTTTGTACACTGTTATTCTCCAGAGATTGTGTTATGCTATATGCATATTGAAGAGACCTGCATAATCTTAAAAGCTTGCAATTGTCATCAACCTTCTTAGTTATTCAACATCTTAGTTAGTCTGACTTTAGTTAGTCAATAGAACAAATTTTCACACAGGATTCATTTTTATCCATAAAACCTACCCAACAGACACCCCTGATTTCTTTTTGAACATCTACTAATAAATCACCTTTAATTTTTCTTTAGTTATTTAAAACTAAGGCTACAAAAACTGTAAAAATGGCAATTGGTTTACACTCAGACAAAGAAGTTGAAAATGATGATTTTTTTAAGATGAAGCCATAATCAACTTAACTAAAAAAAAGTTCCAACTAAAACTAAATTTATAATAACCAAAGGGAAAAAAAACTGAGGGTGCTAGGTGTAAATAATTTGGGGGTTTATTGGATACATTTCATTTTGGTTGGCTCTGGATATAATTCAGGAATGCTGGATATAATTTATTTAAGGGATCCTAATGAGCTTCCCAAAATTTCTGTCCCTGCCTGCCTGGCGTGCTAAACTTCAGGAGGAAACTGGGTGATGGTCTCTACCCTGGTTATATACACAGAATAGAAAAAAAAAGATAAAGAGAAGAATAATGAGGTCAGACAATCCATGTCAAAATCAAGATGAAGGTGAGGTACAAAATCGTAAGTGAAATATTCAAAAGGTAGAAGCAAGGGTCAGAATCAGGGCATGTCGGGGTCATGTTAACTGTGCCGCTTTATGCCAAAAAGATCTTTGTCAATCCATTTAACAACACAAGTAATACATGAACTGTTAAAGCACAGGGGTAAATTACTTTATGTGTCAGAATCTTCATGTCCGCAATTATGCGTCTGAAAATCAATCCTGCAACTATGCAGAAGAACATCAAGGCAAATCAGTTCCAGCAACAACAAGAAGTAAAGCCCATTATCCTGACATATATCTAATTTATAGATAATGAAGACGAGACAGATGAGACTTTTGTGGCCTTGTACAGTTATATTTACACTATACTGCAATTGGCCCCCTGGATACATAGGATGCAGAGACCTCTCAATTGTTATTGATTTATGTTACTATCATTGTATATGTGGCTAGATAAGGAAGACAATTAAGAACCACTTTATGGTTTTTAGTTAGTCAATAGGATATTGATTCAATGTCCAGAAACACATCTGCATTAAGGATATACTTGGGTATAATGAGGTGGGGAGCATGGCTAGCAGGGGGGAAAAAATGTGAATGCATGGACCCAATGGGGCAGATTTATCAAGCTGTCTGAAAGTCAGAATATTTCTAGTTGCCCATGGCAACCAATCACAGCTCTCCTTTGAAATATTCATGAGCACTGGTAAAATGAAAACTGAGCTGCAATTGGTTGCCATGGGCGACTAGAAATATTCTGACTTTCAGACACTTGATAAATCTGCCCCAATGTATTTACTATCGTCACTGCCAAAAATGGGTGGAGGCTATAGTTAAAATCTTTATCAGGACAGACCTGGTGTTTACAGTTCTGAACTAGCGGAGATCCCATCTGGCTGGAGCCTCTTAGTAGGCCCGAGATGTTGTGTGCCAGCAGACGGGGTATTTAAAACACCAATCTTAATAAATTGCCCCTATAATGTCACATTCTATGATTAAGCTTGACAGAATGTCATTCCACATACTTATTCTTTAATACAGTACCTCTGTAAATGGATGTGAGTTTTTAACTTAGCATATGAGTAATCATACACTTCATCTGTAATGATTTGGAAGTTTAAAAATGAAAGTTATGTTTTATATCCTATGGTTTTTGTTTAGTATAAGGGCCTCCTTTATCTGATAAATATTAAGCATAGTAAGAAGGCTCTTTGATGTAAATTGTGCTTTAGTTTGGAAAAACTGTGTTGGTGACCTCACCGTTGCCAATTATGTTTTAAAAAGTTTGTGAAAAGAGAGTAAAAGCTTAACAGAGAACAATTTAAAATACTTATTACTACAACAACAATTGTTTGACTTTTTATCTAAATACCTGATTAATGTTGGGAGGTAAGTCATTATTCAAAGATTCATTTGCAGCTGTTGTATCATCAGTGTCTATGAGATTGTCTGTGGGGACGTTCTGCACTGGCTTCAGATAAGCAATTTCATTCTGCTTGGAGTCCAGAGTCACACACACATCATATGAGAATGGGAAAGGTAAACTTGTATCACTGATCTCAGAAGGACATCCCAGGGTGAACTGAGGATACACATTCCTACTATAAGCTCCAAGAGTAGTTGGGGTGCTGGATTTTCTACATTTGAAGATGATTGTGATGATAACAGTTATGATGAATAAACAGGAAATCAGTCCTATGGATACAACCAGATAGAAAGTTACATGAGAAGTTTTATCTGAATTAGTCGGTTGTCTTTTTATCTCTGGAACAACTTGTTGGAAATTCTCTGCCACAACTAAATTCAGTGTAACTGTAGATGACAGAGATGGGACTCCATTATCCTTCACCAGAACCACAAGTTTTTGCCTTAAGTTCTCCACATCTTGAAGATCCCTTATAATCTTTATTTCCCCAGTATGTTGTCCAATTCCAAATAATGTTGGATCAGGAACTTGCAGTAAGTGATAGGAGAGCCAGGCATTGTGTCCAGAGTCAGCGTCCACTGCAATCACTTTGGTGACTACATAACCTTTCTCAGCAGAGTGAGGAATAAACTCAAATAATGCCGATCCCTCAGTGTCTGGTGATGGGTAGAGAATCTTAGGAGCATTATCATTCTTATCAATGATACATATCCTCACTGTGACATTACTGCTTAGAGGAGGAGATCCACTGTCTTTAGCCATCACCTGGAACTGGAATTCCCGCAACTGTTCATAGTCAAAGGATCTCTGGGCATAGAGAACCCCAGTCATTGAGTTTATGGAAACATATGATGACACTGGGATATTATCTATATTACTGCTCAAAATGCTGTAAGTAATTTTTCCATTTTCCCCTTCATCAAGATCTGAAGCAAGAATATTCTGCACAGAAGTCCCAGGCTGATTATTTTCTATTATGTAGACAATGTAGTTCATCTTCTCAAAAACTGGAGCGTTGTCATTCACATCTGAAACAGTCAACTGAATGGATTTATTTGTAGACAGTGGGGGAGATCCATTATCCATGCATTGAATAGCTATATGATATAGAGAATTCTTTTCTCTGTCCATGATGACTGAAGTTACAAGTTTATAGTAGTTGCTGGCTGATGGTAATAGCTGAAAATCCTTTTGTTCTGTGATATGACAAATAACTTCTCCATTTATTCCAGAATCTAAATCACGGATATTTATTATTGCTATGACAGTACCAGGTGGAGAATCTTCTGAAATTGTTGTGGCAAGAGTGGTGACTGTTATATCCGGAGCATTATCATTCATATCAATCACTTGTATGGACACCTTACAGTGTGTAACATAGCCACCTCCATCTTTAGCTTCAACGGTCATTTCATAGCTACTTGATGTTTCATAGTCTAAAGTTTCTTTTATCCTTATGTCACCTTTTATTGAATCTATAGAAAATATTTGATTTGCATTTTTAGGGATATGGCTAAAAGAATAAGAAATCAATCCATTTGTACCTTCATCTTCATCAGTTGCATTTAACTGGATCACTAGAGAACCAATCAGAGAATTCTCAGGTAATCTTATCTGATATGTATCTTTCATAAATGCTGGAAAGTTGTCATTAACATCTTGCACAGTGATCTTTATTATGGCAGTGCCAGTTTTAGGAGGTTTACCCCCATCAGAGGCAGTTAAAATTAACTCAAATAAACTCTGCTTTTCTCTGTCCAGAGACTTCTCGAGCACAATTTCTGGATATTTGATCCCATCTTTAGTCGTCCTTTCTCCAATATTAAAGTATTCACTACTAGTAAGAGAATAACTTTGTATAGAATTGGTTCCCTGATCTGGATCTTCTGCATTTCCTAAGGGAAAATGTACTCCAGGCAGTGCAGATTCAGTAATTCCTATTTCAAAATATTTTTTTGAAAATGTAGGTGCATTATCATTCACATCCAGGATTTCTATGGAAATTGTGAAAAACGTTAATGGATTTTCAATCACAGCTTGAAGGGTCAAGTCACAGCTGACTTTATCCCCACATAAAGCTTCTCTGTCAATTCTGTCTGAAACAATTAAATCTCCATTTTCTATGTGAATGCTGAAATATTGCTTTGTGTCATAAGAAACAATCTGGAATTTTCTAAATACAAGATCTTTAACATTCAATCCAAGGTCTTTTGCCACATTCCCAACTACAGATCCCTTTTTCAGTTCTTCAGGTATTGAGTATTGTAATTGGCCTAAGTTATTCCTGATAAACAATGACACAAAACAAAAGAATACTTGCCATATCCTTGTCCATTGTTTTCTTCTGTGGTTTGTGGTATCCTTCATTATCAGAAGCAAAGTTCCTGTCTCTAAATCCTTTCTACAGAATTGTAAGATTCCAAAGGACTTTTGAGAAGCAGGTAAGAGTAACCAAACTGCAGGGTGAACCAAAGACAAAATGCAGGATTTTCTAGAGCTCTGTGCTGTGAGGCTGCATTAGTTTCCTTATTAAGCTACAAAATAAAATACTACAGTCTAATGGCGGCACTCAGAGTCCAAACTGAGGTACTGCAAGTACCTGACTCAACTCATGTTCTGTTATTAACAAAATAAACATTTCTTATTTATATTATTTTTTATAGTTATTTAAAGTTAAAGTTAATCTCCTCACATTTACAGTTTGATGCTCGAGTTGTTCTAACCACAATCAGTTCTCCATAAAGCCTCATTATTTTAACCCCAATAAGTAAAATGATTTTAATGAAATCACAGAATTGATTGTGTTTGGATTTTTGTGTTGCAAAAAAAAATTAAAACACATCTTATTGCAAGCACATTCGTTGTCAGCGTAACATTGACTGCATCTGAAACTTTATAAATCAACCATTTTCTACGAGCTGGTAATTGAATTTAAAACCAATTTCCAGATGTTTAATATTGAGCCCCTAGTCACATCATAGGTCATTATATATGATCAATGGGAACTGACATTCTCTGACTAACTTGCTTTGCAATAATACAGAGACCAGAGCTAGAAAAGGTTATTTTTCACAAACCTACTGACTAAAAAATCGGACACCGCAAGAGTGTCCTGACAAAACTCTTTTCCGTAGATGCTTATATTTGTGGTTGCACTTGAAGAACTCCTTCACTCGAACTCCTTCACCCTTGAATAATCTACACTGTGGAGTTGCCTATATTTTCTACCTAGTGGAATTGGGCGATTTACACGATTGGAACATTTAAGTGTATGAACAATCCACATAGAGGTGTGAACATAGGAGTGTTCTTTGTCTGCCACTACCCTGGATTAGGAATTGTTTCCTACCTTTCTTGTTTGATTTTCCACCTGTGCAGCGAGTGAAGGAGTTCTTCTAGAAAAGGTTATTGTAGTTCTTTGTTAAAGGGATATTCCCACAAAGACAAGATTCTTATGTATACTCAGGATAACAAAAGAATACATTCTCTATTTCACTGTTACAAACAAAAATACAGCATTTGCAGATATAATTCCAACCTGTCTCTAGAAGTCCTAGTGTTTACAATTTTGGTTGTCCCCGGATCCAACAGTAAATCTTCTGACTATGGTCGGACTCTTCTAGAATCAATCTAGTTATTTTTTATGCTGTGGTATACTGTTAAAACTCAGAAAACTGCATGATGATTATTATAATAGTCCTAGATATATGTCCCTTTTTTATAATAATTATAAATATAATAATAAATTTATAATACATTATAAATAATAAATAAAGTATTTACTTTGAAAAGAGTTTGCAATGCACTACCACTACCACAATTGACAAAAAGCTGTCCATACCTGATGGCTTTACAAACCCTAGCTGTAAGGGACAAATAGGAGACTTTTCTTCCCGTGTCTAGAGCAAAACGCAAAGACAAGACAAGAAGATACAAGCAAATAAGATGAATCAGCAGGGCTAAGTTGGGACCAAGAGCACAAACACAGTACAATATCACAAGAGCAGAGCTTTGTCAAAACACAAGCCTAGAGTCAGAATGCATGGAGAAAGTGAATAAAAGAAACATCTGGAGCTTGCTCAAATACCTCTACAGCAAGCACCCTCACAAGAGTGGATATCAGCACTCTCACCCCAAATAGTGATTAAGGAAGATCTGGACAAAACAAGGAGGAAGGGGGTGATATGACTAGAGAGAGATCAAGTTGATAAAATTGGGTTAACTATAGATGAACCAGAGCCAGAACCACCAACATTTATCTCAAGTGTCTGAGAGAAGAACGGTTCAACCCATCAGAGTTCTGATTGGTTTCCATGGACAACTAGAACAGTATTACCTAAGAAACTTCTGATAAATCTTACAGATAAGCTCATCCTCAGCCTCTGGCAGCTTTCACACTGATGTGTGCCTGGTGGCACTCTGGTGGAGCGCTGCCCAACCCTCTGCTCTCTATAAGAAACAGTTCCACATGGGCGCTCTGACAACTGAAGATAGATCCTACTCTACCCTATTTTGCTGCAATGGCACGGTATGGTGAGTACATCTTGCGCTAATCATACAGCGTCTGGGCGTCTATGGGGACATATATCCAGCTGCAAACTTGAGGCCGGATATACAGCCCCATGACGGTAATCTGAATGCAGCCTTACTCCACAGACAGAGGATGATGGCGACACAGATTTGTCACAGACATGTCCAACATTGTATGATTTTAACAAGTAGTGATGTAGAGTAGTTACACTGTTAGAGGTTGAAGTTGGAAAACACTTCATTTTCTTATGAACTTTGTTTTTACATCACTGAGATAAAAATAACATGTTCATTATTTATTCTTTGTGTCAGTATTATCATGTACTGAGAAAGCATATTTTTATAATTATGTTTTTACACTTTTAAAAATTAATATGAAAAATAAGTAATACATATTGTTTATATCACCACAATCTAAAAGCCTTAATCCATTTTTCGCTTGGAGCTTTAATTTTCGTTGATACCTTTTTTGCATTTGGGTGAACTTGGTGAAATAGCAAAAAGCATTAAAGACTTGGATGCCGTATGTCTGTATTGAAATAATGTTTTATGTTTTTCAAAACCAAGCCTACTAAAGAATAACATTTTTCCTTGGTCTACTTTATTAAATATTATTATAATTTGCACTGGACATTAGATTTCCATATAGAACGACAGGACCATAATCTGTTGACGTTTTACATTGAGAAAATTAGCTGTATGTACACTTTTATTTCTAATTCAATTTCATAAAATTGATGTAATCATTTAATGAAAAAAATAATATTTCTATGTATAAAATAGCATAGTTTTTGTTTTAGGATCACTGATTCTTTAAAAAGAAAAAAGCATAAAAGACAAAAAAGGCCAATTAAGCATGTCTTAAAAATAAAAAACTCTTCTCCCACCCTTGTGCAAACATATGCTGACCCTGTACTGCAACCAAATCTCTATTAGCTCTTATCTGCATGAGGGGAGGGGAAGGAGAAAGTTAAGTTGTAAGAGCAGTGTGCAGATAATGATGATGACTCCATGACTCAATGCAGTTTGTTAGGAGCCAGATAACTTTTATCAAGTTTTAAAAGTGACTGAATGCAGTAATGTTAATCATAAAAGCACATAGGGAATGATTATTAAACAGACTACAGAAACCTGCCATTAGGTGAAAATTTGATTTGATAGATCCTCACTTATAGAAAAAAATAAGGAGGAGTTTACTTCATCTACTGAGTCAAGAATCTGGCATAATATTAGCATAAATGCTAGTTAACAGTAAACAAAAGCTGTTTCAGTGCAGTAATATAATTAAACATATAATGAATAGTTGCTAGTCAAGTTTATGTATGAGATTACCATCATTCTATAGATAGTCGTCTTGGTTGCCTCAAGTTCAAAGCTGTAGTGAATAGGGAGATATAAAGCGTTAAATTCAAAAGATCAAAACAATGTTACCCTTTTGCTCATTTCAAACTCTACCTAAGGTTAATTGTCGTTTAGTGGGATAAAAGAAGCTGATAAGATCCATTAAAATTGATTAACTTAAAAGACTAAATATCATTAGGCAAATATTATATATACATTTTTTCTTAACACGTTATTAAATTGTTGCTAGATACCTGGTCAGTGTTGTTGGCAGGCAAGTTTGCAGAATCATTTACTACTGCTGTATCTTCGGTGTCTATGAGATTGTCTGTGGGGACGTTCTGCACTGGTTTCAGATAAGCAATTTCATTCTGCTTTGAGTCCAGAGTCACACACACATCATATGAGAATGGGAAAGGTAAACTTGTATCACTGATCTCAGAGGGACATCCCAGGGTGAACTGAGGATACACGTTCCTACTATATGCTCCAAGAGTAGTTGGGGTGCTGGACTTTCTACACTTGACGATGATTGTGATGATAACAGTTATGATGAATAAACAAGAAATCAGACCTATGGATACGACCAGATAGAAAGTTACATGAGAAGTTTTATCTGAATTAGTCGGTTGTCTTTTTATCTCTGGTACAACTTGTTGGAAATTCTCTGCCACAACTATATTCAGTGTAACTGTAGATGACAGAGATGGGACTCCATTATCCTTCACCAGAACCACAAGTTTTTGCCTTAAATTCTCCACATCTTGAAGATCTCTTATAATCTTTATTTCCCCAGTATGTTGTCCAATTCCAAATAATGTTGGATCAGGAACTTGTAGTAAGTGATAGGAGAGCCAGGCATTGTGTCCAGAGTCAGCATCCACTGCAATCACTTTGGTGACTAGATAACCTTTCTCAGCAGAGTGAGGAATAAACTCAAATAATGCCGATCCCTCAGTGTCTGGTGATGGGTAGAGAATCTTAGGAGCATTATCATTCTTATCAATGATACATATCCTCACTGTGACATTACTGCTTAGAGGAGGAGATCCACTGTCTTTAGCCATCACCTGGAACTGGAATTCCCGTAACTGTTCATAGTCAAAGGATCTCTGGGCATAGAGAACCCCAGTCATTGAGTTTATGGAAACATATGATGACACTGGAATATTATCTATGTTACTGCTTACAATGCTATAAGTAATTTTCCCATTTTCGTCTTCATCAATATCTGATGCAAGAATATTCTGTACAGAAGTCCCAGGCTGATTATTCTCCATAATGTAGACAATGTAGTTCTTCTTTTCAAAAACTGGAGCATTGTCATTCACATCTGAAATAGTCAACTGAATGGATTTATCAGTAGACAGTGGGGGAGATCCATTATCCATACACTGAACTGTTACATTGTATATAGATTTTCTTTCTCGGTCCATGATGACTGCAGTTACAAGTTTATAGTAGTTGCTGGATGATGGTAATAGCTGAAAATCCTTTATATCTGAGATCTGACAAGCAACTTCTCCATTTATCCCAGAATCAAGGTCATGAACATTAATAATTGCAATGACAGTACCAGGAGGAGAATCTTCTGGAATTATTGCGGCAAGAGTGGTGACTGTTATATCCGGAGCATTATCATTCACATCAATCACTTGTATGAACACCTTACAGTGTGTAACATAGCCACCTCCATCTTTAGCTTCTACTGTTATTTCATAGTTATCTGAAGTTTCGTAGTCTAAACTTCCAATTATTGATATTTCCCCTTTTGTTGATTCTATGGAAAATAATTGATCTGCATTGTTAGATATGCGGCTAAATGAATATGAGATGAATCCATTTGTACCTTCATCTTCATCAGTTGCATTTAACTGGATCACTAGAGAACCAATCAGAGAATTCTCAGGTAATCTTATGTGATATGTATCTTTCATAAATTCTGGAATGTTGTCATTAAAATCTTGCACAGTGATCCTTATTATGGCAGTGCCAGTTTTAGAAGGTTTACCCCCATCAGAGGCAGTTAAAATGAACTCATGGAAACTCTTCTTTTCTCTATCTAAAGATTGCTCCAGTATAATTTCTGGATATTTGATCCCTTCCTTACTGCTTTTTACATCAAGAGTAAACCATTCATTACTACTAAGAGAATAACTTTGTATGGAATTTGTCCCGAGATCTGGATCTTCTGCATTGCCTAATGGAAAATGTATTCCAGGTAGAGCAGATTCACTGATGCTTATATTGTAATATTTCTTGGAAAATACTGGTGCATTATCATTAATATCCTGGATTTCTATGGAGATTGTGTAAAAGTTCAAAGGATTTTCAATCACAGCTTCTAGGTTGATAAAACAGCTCAGTTTTGCCCCACATAATGATTCTCTATCAATTTTTTCCGATGCAATTAAATCTCCATTTTCTAAGTTTACACTGAAGTATTGCTTTGTCACACGAGAAACAATCTGAAATTTTCTAATCACAAGTTCTTTAACATTGATTTCAAGATCTTTTGCCACATTCCCAACTACAGATCCCTTTTTTAGTTCTTCCGGTATTGAGTATTGTAATTGCCCTGACATATTCTTGATATAAAATGAATAGAAACAGAATAATACTTGCCATATCATTGTCCATTGTGTCCTGGAGTATATTGTGTGATGTTTCATTGTTAAAAATGAAATGTCTTCTATGAATAAATCCGAAGTGATGTGATTTAATAATTCCAAAAGATTCTTAAAAGAGGAGATGAGAATAAAGCAACCTGCAGGGTGAACTGAAGGCAGAATGCAGGATTTTCTAGAGATCTGTGTTGTCTGGCTGCAATACTTTCCTCATTCAGCTACAAAATAAAATACCACAGTCTAATGGCGGCACTCAGAGTCCAAACTGAGGTACTGCAAGTAACTGGCTCAAAGAATAGTTTTTATAATAGTTGTTTTTATTATTATTTTCATCATGATTACCAGCAATTGCTCTAATACATATAAACAGTCTGTTTGAAGTATTACATTTTCAGATCTCTATAATAACTGTAATATCAATAGTTTTATATTTATTATGTAAAATTATTATTTATAGTACTTTATTTTATTTTCCTAAACTTTAATTAGGAACTCCTTAATTAATTTTAAAATAATAATTTTACAAATAATAATCAACTTAAATTGTAAAAGAAATTGGTAGAAAATAAAATTATTAAAATTAATATTTTATACTAATATGATACCACAAAGATAAATAAAACTATTCTCTTTAGAGTAGAATTGATGTTTACTAGATAAAACAGTCAGGACTGAGTTTAACCATAGGAATAGTATACTGTATTTACTTCTTACCAAGACAAGGGTATCATAGTATCATAGTATAAAAGGCTGGAAAAAGACACAAGTCCATCAAGTCCAACCTTTAAGAATTAAATAAATGTTTTATCCCCATAACCCGTGATATTTCTTAACATGCCCTACAATGTAAAGTACTTTATATATCTGTTGTTTATGAAATAAATTAATATAATATTATACAGATAATCTGTAATAATTTCTTATGATCTCATTTATTAAAAAAAAACTTCTACTACATGGTAGAACGCACAGGCCAATCCATTTATGGTACCCCCGTCTCTTACAGTCATTTCCTAATGGTGTGTCCTGGTCGCTTACGAAGAGGAAATTAGGCCTTTGTTATTCATACAAAAGCAGATTCATCAGAAGTGTTTGAGATAAAATTGTTTTAGTTGCCCATCGGAGCTCTACTTTCATTTTATAAACAGCTGTGAGAAAATGAAAGTTGATCTCTGAACCAATCAGATGAACACATATGAAAAAGTTGCAATTCTGGTGCAAACGTGGTTAAAAAGTTCCAAATAAACTCCAGTTCTGATCAGACATAGAGAAACTTTGGAAGGGGTTACAGCAGTGTTTGCGGTTTTTGTGCAACTTTTAAATAAAAAGTCTATATTGCTTGACACTGTCAGACAAGGGAGGAGAGTTTTGTTTTTAATGAACTAAAAGCTACTTTTGGGAGAGGCTACTTTTGTCTAACAACATACTGATTGAAGCATGATGAGGTGTGTCTAAAAACCACTTCTAATGAAACCAGGGTAATTTTTGTAAAACATTTTTCTGTTAAGAGCAGCAAGTTATGAAATATTTAACAGATGGTCACATGAATCAGAAATTTTAAAGCAAGTCACGTTATTTTCAACAGTAAAGGTTATAGTGCACTTTAGGTCCATCAGATTTCACCCACAAGGCAAATACACCTAGCTTTTTGTAACTAGTGTATACCCCACCATGATATGATTATTTTTGTATCCATTCCCCTTTACCATGCTAATTGCAAGTGCAATGATCAGACCCTCTCTAGCAAAGCCCTGCCTTTACTCACCTAGTGGAAAAGTGATATATAAGAAACAAATGTAACCAAATTGCTATTTTTTTTGGAAAATAGAGCTATGTTAATTTTATCATTGATCATTTGATACCCCTACAACATAGGGAAGATATTTACATTTAATTCAGAAACCTTGCAATCTGCATATTCTATTCAATACACAAATGTTTCCAGTCTTAATTTGGTAAAAACACTTAAAATGAAGCAAATTCAATATATAACATCACAACATGCTAAGGAATTCTCAACAGGTTCACCAAACTAAAACGTACCAATTTACCAGACAAATCTGAGCTGCCAACTGCAACACAGTGGATACTAATCCAAAATATGACTTACTTATGAGAGATCAGATAGACAAGTAAGTGCATTATCTTTTCGACTATGTGGATTATATTTACAGTATACACTTAATTTTAACACAAAAAACTGGGAAAACCTTTTGACTCGAGTATAAGCCGAGGGTGGAAAATGCATTGGTCACAGCCTCCCAGTATATAGCCTGCCAGCCCCAGTAGTATATAGCCAGCAAGCCCCCTGTAGTATATAACCTGCCAGCCCCTGTAATATATAGCTTACCAGCCCCCTGTAGTATAAAGTCTGGCAACCCCCTGTAGTATATAGCCTGCCAGACCCTGTAGTATGTAGCCTGACATCCCCCTGTAGTATATAGCCTGCCAGCCCCCTGTAGTATATAGCCTGCAAGCCCTCTGTAGTTTATAGACTGTCAGACCCTGCAGTATATAGCCTGCCAGACCCTAGTATATAGCCTGCCAGCCCCCTGTAGTATATAGCCTGCCAGCCCCATAGTATATAGCCTGCCTGCCCCCCTGTAGTAAAAAAACCCCACTGTACTCATCTTTCCAACGTCCCCTTTAGGTCCTCTTCTGCTTCCAATGCTCTGGTGGGTCCTTCGGTCCTCTTCGGGTGTTTCTGCTCCTCTTCGGCTCCTCTTTGGGACGTTCCACTCATCTTCAAGTCTTCCCGCTTGACTGGCACACAGAATGACGTCAGGCACTTGGCAACATCATTGTTTGTGAGCCGCTGGCATTGTGAGAGGACCCAAAAAGGAGCAGAATGGCGAAGGAGCCGAAGAACAAGAAGTGGATCCAAAGGACTCGAGGAGGGACATCGGAAGCAGAAGAGGACCTACAGGGGATGTCAGAGAGGTGGTAATTTTTTATAGACTCGAGTATAGACCGAGTTTGGGTTTTTCAGCACAAATTTTGTGATGAAAAACTCGGCTTATACTCAAGTATATACGGTAGCTCCATGACATAATTTGTAAATGAATGACATGCCAAAGCTCATATCAAAATAGGGATCAAACTAAAAGGAGCATATTTGTTTCCAACAGTTTAGTACTCAAGAGGTTTCATAACCCAAAAATGTTCCATCCAAAATACATTGTTTGAAAAACAAGACCTTACAATATACACTCTTTGAAAAACAACACTATTTATTTTAGTCTGATGCACCTTTTTTGGTTGTATTTTAGTGCCTTTTTTAACGCAAATGGGTACTTGCACAATTTTTTGTGCCTTTTTACAGGAGTTTGCTGTGTAGAAGTAACCTGTTTGCGTTTAATTTGTCTTTGTATTTCTCCAGCTTCCAGATGTTTGTGCCTTATTTAACATTGATTTGAAACTGTATGAGCAGAAATAATTGCACAATAACACGGCAGTCTAGAGCATGCTTAGAAAAATCAATGGTATGATTTGCGCAACAAAATTGCGCCTTTTCTGAAATTTGTGCCAAAA
Source organism: Engystomops pustulosus (assembly GCF_040894005.1). NCBI lineage: Eukaryota > Metazoa > Chordata > Amphibia > Anura > Leptodactylidae > Engystomops > Engystomops pustulosus. Next base: position 35,954,524 of record NC_092414.1, read on the forward strand.
TACTTGTCTGTCTGTCCTAAATAACAACCAATCATTAACCCCTTAAGGACGCAGCCATTTTGCAGGTTAAGGCTCAGCCCGATTTTTTGGATTCTGACCTGCGTCGCTTTATATGGTTAGAACTTTTGAACACTGTTACTTATCAAAGCGATTCTGAGATTGTTTTTTCCCCACATGTTGTACTTCATTTTAGTGGTAAATTTTGGCTGATAAGTTTTGCGTTTATTTACAAAAAAAAAGAAAATCTGATACATTTTTTGAAAAATTTGCCATTTTCGAAATTCAAAATCATTGCGTTTCCAGGCAGATAGATTTACCACCTAAATAAGTTGCTGAATAACATTTCCCATTTGTCTACTTTACATTTTCATAATTTTTGATATGTCTGGATAATTTATTTTGATGTCACGCGGCTTACAAAAAGAATATCGCTTTTCCGGATTTTCAGAATTGACTATTTTGGGGATAAATACAGTTTTGAATGAAATTTTACATATTTAGCATCAAAACCCCCGTATATAACCAACCCATTTTCAAATCTGCACCCCTCAAGCTATCAGAAACAGCTTTTACGAAGATTGTTAACCCCTTGAGATCTTCATAGTAATTGAATCAAAATGGAGGTGAAATTTAGAATGATCAAATTGTTCCCTTATACGTTCATTTAGCACTAAAATTTACACATTTCCAAAATATAAAAAGAGAAAACCCACCATACAATTTGTTCTGCAATTTCTCCTGAGTACAAAGACCCCCCACATGTGGCCGTTACTTGTTTTATGGGCGCACAGCGAGACGCAGAAGGGAAGGAGCGCCCTGCAGCTGCCAGGATTTTAGTTTCCTCATTGGCCCCTTTTGAAGGCTATAAAATTTTCGCTTTTGCGTTATTGGGGCCATGTGACGGCATTTTTTTTTGCGCGATGAGATGCTTTTTCCATTGTTACCATTTTGGGGTTGGTATCACCTATTGTTGAAAATTTAGGAACTTTTTTTGAGGGCAGGAGTAGAAAAGCATCAATTATGTACTGGATTTTTTACTCTTTTTTTTTTGGTGTTCACCGTATAGACTAATAATCCTGTTATCTTTATTCTATGGGTCGATACGATTACGGGGATACCAGACTTGAATATATTTTCTTACGTTTTACTAAATTTGTCAAACAAAACCCTAATGTGGGGAAAAATCTATCATTTATGTATTGCCGTATTCCAAGTGGCATAACATTGTTACTTTTTTGGCTACGGAGCTGGTTGATGGCTTGTTTTTTGCGGGACATGTTGTACTTTGCACCAGTATCATGTCGGAGTACACATGGTTTTTTGATCGCATTTTATAGCATTTTTTGTGGGATTGAATAGCTAAAAATCATAATTTTTGGAAGGTTTATAGCAGTTTTTTTTTACGGCGTTTATCGTGGGGGTTCAATAATGATTTACTTTTATTCTACGGGTTGTTATGGACGCGGTGATACTATATATGTGGGGTTTGTGTTATGATTTAGACTTTTTTTTTAGTTATATGTCTCTTTATATGTTTTGGGGGTTTTGGGCATTTTTAGTGATTTATTACTTTATTTTTTATTGAATAACATTTTTTTTTTACTTTTTCACTTTTATACCATGGTACATGAACAAGAAATCCTCTGATTGCTTGTTCATGATAATATTCTGCAATACTGATGTATTGCAGAGTATTATCAGTGTCAGCCTATACACTTGCATAGGCTGGCACTGTGCCAGTAAGATGACGTCACAGACGCCATCTTACTGGCAATTCTTGCAGGTAACTCTGGGGTCCAGATCGGACCCCAGAGTTACTATAGCAACGATCGGCGCACCCCGAAAACGGTTCGGGGGGGGGGCGATCGTGGGGGAAAGACCCCCCAGATACATGTTAGATGCCGCGGTCGCGCTGACCGCGGCATTTAACGGGTTAAGCACCCGCGATCGGAGACAACTCCGATCGCGGGTGTTACACTGGGGTGCCGGCTATCAGTCACAGCCGGCACCCCGTCTTTCCCGATGCCGGTTCGGCTCAGATCTTGAGCCAAACCGGCATCAGCTCAGCGTCCGATATATCGGACGCTGAGCGCTAAGTCACTGAGCTCAGCGTCCGATATATCGGACGCTGAGCGGGAAGAGGTTAATCAAAGCACACAAATTGTGCTTAATACATGTAAATTGGAGGCTGGGATAGGAAAAACAGGAGCATACAGTTTTCTCCACTCTGCCTCCTGTTTCCCACATTGCTCTGGTACTTCACTTTTTTGGGCCTATGTCTAGCTGGCAGTTCCTGGGTGTCACTTTAGCCAATGACAAGCCTTCTTAGAAAACAAAGACATCACTTTGGTTTTCCAGAAAACTTCACTTTTTTTGTTGTTAACTGGTCCTAGGATGCATGTTAACAGCCAAAGGGAGACTCTTGAACCTGTGGTACTTCTGGCCAGGTGCAGAACAAGGGCAAATATTGGCAGAACAAGGGCATTCTGGGAACCACAGGCTAGGTGCGATGTGTCTGAGTTCTTATTTCTTCTCAGACCAGCCCTAGCCACCTGATGGTTTTCAAGATACCTTGAATACCGCTTTTTTTTATATTCTGTGTAAGAAAGCTCCTCTAAAAAAAAAGCTTATTATTATATCCAATACAGGCAGAAGGACATTAACATTGTGATAAAGAGGTAAAAGGAGTTACGATATAGAATCATTTGGATTTCTTTCTAATGGGCCATTTTTTTCATTGTAAACACATGGTTCTGATATATAGGAAAGTTGTGACATATATGATATACTGAATTACAAATAATAGAGGAAGGATTTGGTTAAACATAAAATAATGTAAAATCTACTTTCAATGCAGAACAATATTTAAAAAAAAAAAAAAAGTAAAGGAAATATACATTTTAAATTAATATTCAAATACCTGATCAATATTGTGGGTAGGGAAGTCTATGTTTGTAGAATCGTTTGCTGCTGTTGTATTTTCGGTGTCTATGAGATTGTCTGTGGGGACGTTCTGCACTGGTTTCAGATAAGCAATTTCATTCTGCTTGGAGTCCAGAGTCACACACACATCATATGAGAATGGGAAAGGTAAACTTGTATCACTGATCTCAGAGGGACATCCCAGGGTGAACTGAGGATACACATTCCTACTATATGCTCCAAGAGTAGTTGGGGTGCTGGATTTTCTACATTTGAAGATAATTGTGATGATAACAGTTATGATGAATAAACAAGAAATCAGTCCTATGGAAACAACCAGATAGAAAGTTACATGAGAAGTTTTATCTGAATTAGTTGGTTGTCTTTTTATCTCTGGTACAACTTGTTGGAAATTTTCTGCTACAACTAAATTCAGGGTGACTGTAGATGACAGAGATGGGACTCCATTATCCTTCACCAGAACCACAAGTTTTTGCCTTAAGTTCTCCGCATCTAAAAGATCTCTCATAATCTTTATTTCCCCAGTATGTTGTCCAATTCCAAATAATGTTGGATCAGGAACTTGCAGTAAGTGATAGGAGAGCCAGGCATTGTGTCCAGAGTCAGCGTCCACTGCAATCACTTTGGTGACTAGATAACCTTTCTCAGCAGAGTGAGGAATAAACTCAAATAATGCCGATCCCTCAGTGTCTGGTGATGGGTAGAGAATCTTAGGAGCATTATCATTCTTATCAATGATACATATCCTCACTGTGACATTACTGCTTAGAGGAGGAGATCCACTGTCTTTAGCCATCACCTGGAACTGGAATTCCCGCAACTGTTCATAGTCAAAGGATCTCTGGGCATAGAGAACCCCAGTCATTGAGTTTATGGAAACATATGAAGACACTGGGATATTATCTATATTGCTGTTCACAATGTTGTAAGTAATTTTTCCATTATCCCCTTTATCAAGATCTGAAGCAAGAATATTCTGTACAGAAGTCCCAGGCTGATTATTCTCCATAATGTAGACAATGTAGTTTATTCTATCAAAAACTGGAGCGTTGTCATTCACATCTGAAATAGCCAATTGAAGTGATTTTTTGGTAGACAGTGGAGGAGATCCATTATCCATACATTGAAGAGTAACATTATATAGAGATTTCCTTTCTTGGTCCATGATGACTGCAGTTACAAGTTTATAGTAGTTGCTGGATGATGGTAATAGCTTAAAATCCTTTATATCTGAGATCTGACAAAGAACTTCTCCATTTATCCCAGAATCCAAATCTTGCACATTAATAATTGCTATGACAGTACCAGGAAGAGAATCTTCTGGAATTGTTGCGGCAAGAGTGGTGACTGTTATATCTGGAGCATTATCATTCACATCAATCACTTGTATGGACACCTTACAGTGTGTGACAAGACCTCCACCATCTTTAGCTTCAACAGTCATTTCATAGCTATCAGATGCTTCATAGTCCAAAGTCCCAATTATCTTTATGTCACCTTTTAGAGAATCTATAGAAAATACTTGATCTGCATTTTCAGGAATGTGATTAAAGGAATATGTCAATAAGCCATTTATACCTTCATCTTTATCAGTTGCATTTAATTGAACAATCAGTGAACCAACAGGTGCATTTTCAGGTATTTTAAAGTGATTTATATTTTCAGCAAATGTTGGAAAGTTGTCATTAACATCTTGCACAGTAATCTTTATTATGGCAGTACCAGTTTTAGACGGTTTACCTCCATCCGAAGCAGTTAAAATTAATTCATAGGAACTTTGTTTTTCTCTATCCAATGTTTTTTCCAGTATAATTTCTTGGTTTTTAAGACCATCGGTAGCGGTTTGTTCCTTTAATCTAAAGTATTCATTATTACTAAGAGAATAACTTTGGATAGAATTGGTGCCCTGATCTGGATCTTGTGCATTTCCTAGTGGGAAATGTACTCCTGGAACGGAGGACTCACTGATTCCTATTTCAAAATATTTTTTAGAAAATATAGGTGCATTATCATTCACATCCTGGATCTCTACAGAGATTGTATAAAAATCCAATGGATTTTCAATCACAGCTTCTAGGTTTAATAAGCAGTTAGGTTTAGCCCCACATAAAGCTTCTCTGTCAATTCTCTCTGATACAATCAAATCTCCATTTTCTAAATGAATGCTAAAATATTGCTTTGTAGCATGAGAAACAATTTGGAATTTTCTAAGCACAAGTTCCTTGACATTTAAGCCAAGATCTTTTGCGACATTCCCAACAACAGATCCCTTTTTCAGCTCTTCAGGTATTGAGTATTGTAATTGACATGAAACAGGCCGGAAAGAGAATGATACAACACAAAGTAATACTTGCCAAATTGTCCATTGTAGGCCCAGAAATCTTGTCTGTTTTGCCATTGTTAGCAGTATATTCATTTACAAGAAAATAAGACAGAACGCAAAGACTCCGGTGATTCTTGAGAGGCAGATAAGGAGTCTGTAAATCAGAGGATGCACTGAGGAGTGAATGCAGGATTTTAAAGAGATCTGTTCTGTGTGGCTGTAATTCTTTCCTCATTCAGGTACAATATAAAATACTACAGTCTAATGGCGGCACTCAGAGTCCAAACTGAGGTACTGCAAGTAACTTGGTTTGGTGACATCTAATTTTCTGTTTTATGCTTCATGTTGGTAAAATTTTGCACCATTAATACTCAAATCGCAACTAAAGTTTTGGCAACATTGCATATATTAGTAGCGCAGATAGCTATAGCAGATAGTACTGCAGATAACTTTGCAATTTATTTTACAAAAGAAATCTGTTCCTGTGCCATTAGACTTTTGCCTTTCTTCTTATTTAACCCCTCAAAGATTTGGCAATTTTATACCTTCCTGACACATCACAGGAAGATCACAATTTTTTTTTTTGAGGAACTAGCTTAGATTTCAAGTGACTTTGAAAAGTCTATATACCGTATATGTACATGTATACACTGAGTTTTTCAGCAGAAAAAATGTGCTGACAAAACACAACTCGGCTTTTATAACAAGTGTAAAAATGTGTAACAAAAATAAACTTGAATACTTACCTTCCTTTGCCCCCTGCGGCTTCTCTCTTGTCTTCATTTGTAACAGCATGGGCGGAAAAGCGTTCATGTGCTCTACCCATGCACACAGTTTGACATTATCAGTGGCAACACTGTTATAGTGTGTGCGTGGGCAGAACACATGGACTTTTCTCTCTCCATTCTGTTAAACATGAAGACAAGAGAGAAGAGGAGCTGCAGTGAGGATCTGTAGGTAAGTATGAAATTAAGTTTATTTTTTTTATATGAGGGGCTGCTTTAGTCTATTTCATTACTGGGGGCACTGCTGCAAGGCATTTCATGACTGGATCAGGCTAAATGGGACATTTAACCCCTTACAGACATTGGACGTAGTACTACATCATGGGCGGCAAGGACTTGCCGCATTGTGACATAGTGCTACGTCCAGCTTCTGGCACCGGATGCTGAATGGCACTGGTGCCAGAAGTTGTGGGTGTCGGCTGTATATTATAGCCGACATCTGCCACTAACATCCACGATCGGAGTTTCCTCCGATCGTCGCCGTTAACCCCTGAGGTCACTGGATGGGTCTGTGGCTCCAATCACACCCCCGAGGTCTGCCAGTGCCCCGGGGCTGCGTGATGCTGTCCTGGAGCCGGGTCCCTGCCTCCTGAAATGTTCAGTGCGTTATTAACACAGTGTAATACAACTGTATTACAATAGGAATGAGTGCTTGAACAATCAATCAGAGCATCGCTTGTTCAAGCCAACCTGTAAAGGTTAAAAAAAAAGTTAAAAACACTTAAATTTTTTTTTATTAAAAAATATTTTGCCCCCTGAACACCAACATTCCCTTTACATACCTAATAAAGTACAAAAAACACAAAATCATGAAAAAAACCTCACATATTTGGTATCGCCGCATCCGTGACAATCCGTACAATAAATCAGTACATTATTGGACCCACTTGGTGAACGCTGTAAAAACAAAACCTGAAAAACTTGCCAAAAATGTACATTTTTCATAAAATCCATTCACAAAAATGTTCCAAAAAGTGATCCAAAAAAGTTACATGCGCCAAAATGGTACCACTGAAAAGGACTCTAAACCTGCTCCGTCAACAAAAAATATAAAACTTACCTTATATACTCGAGTATAAGCCTAGTTTTTCAGCACAAAAAAATTTGCTGAAAAACCCAAACTCGGCTTATACTCGAGTCAAAAAAATAAATATATCTAAACTCACTTTTCCGGCAACCCCTGTATATCTTCTGTACGATCTGTCCGTCAGCGGCGGCAGGCTATATACACTGGGGCAGGGTCTGGCAGGCTATATACACTGGGGCAGGGTCTGGCAGGCTATATACTGGGGAGGCTGTGACCAATGCATTTCCCACCCTTGGCTTATACTCGAGTCAATAGGTTTTCTCAGTATTTTGTGGTAAAATTAGGGGCCTCGGCTTATACTCGGGTCGGCTTATACTCGAGTATATACGGTATGTCTCTGAAAACATGGCAATATGAAAATAAGTGAGATTTTCTCTATTACTCTATGGGTTTTCTTCAGTAAAATTGTAAAAATATATTTAAAAAAACTATATAATTGAGGTATCACCGTAATCGTAGTGATCTATAGAATAAGATAATATGTTAGTTTTATGGTGCGGTGTATGGCCCCCAAAAAATACAAGAAGAAAGGAAACCAGAATTTATGATTTTCTTTGCCTACATACATTTAAGACTTCATAAAATTTCGTCAATAAGCCAATAACTAATTAAAATGAAGTATTTGTAAAGTGCATCTTATGTTGCAGAAAATAAGCCCTTATTTGTCCAAATTGCCCAGAAAATAAAGATTGTATAGCTGTTATAAAGGGACGATGCATAAACTGCTCGGAATGGTGTATCTTCCCTTCAATGCCCTGGCGTGTGCCCATACAACAGGTTACCACCACATATTTGCACAGCAATAAACTGGGTATCAAAGTTTGTGGAGCATTTTGGTATTTTATCCACTGAAAATGTGTACAATTTTTTTAAAAACACATTCATTTAGCCAAAAAGATGAAAATTTAAAAATTTAACACATTTTTTTATCCCCTGTAAAACAATTAAAGGGTTAACAAACTTCAGTTTCTATAATGGGGTAATTTATAGGGTTTTACTTTTATTTAGTCCTCTTAAAGTGACTTGAAACCTGAGCAGGTCCCTCAGTAGCGTGATTGTGTGGTTTTTATGAAAATGTGAAAAATCGCACCTAAAGTTCAAAGCCCCATAACATCTTACAAAAATCAGAGGATGCAAAACAAACCATGTCAGCATAAACCAAACATTTGGATAATTTTAGTTATCAAGTTGTTTTGATGTTATAGGTATGTATGGAAAAATTAGAATGTATTGAATATCGAAATTTTTTTTTTTATAAATAAACATGAAAAATACCGACAACATTTTTCAACTAACATGAAGTACAAGGTGTCACGAGAAAACAATTTCAAAATTACATGGATATGTTAAAGCGTTCCAAAGTTATAACCACTTATAGTGACACAGGGCAAATTTGAAAAAATGGCCCGTGTCAGGAAGGTGAAAAGTGGCTTCAGCCAGGGGCGTAACTACAGTGGTAGCAGCCATAGCAGTCGCTATGGGGCCCACAGTGTCAAGGGGGCCCCGTCATCCAACCTGACAATAAAGAATAAAGAATATGCACCATTATATTTATGCTGTATGTTTGTATTAGGCAATGTATGTGTTTATATGTGATGTGTATGTGTGTAAGAGTCTATAAATGTGTGTTTATGAACTGTATATTTACATATATAGGTATATAAATGTAATATGCAAAATTTAAAACGGAAAGGGGGGCCCCATTCAGATGTTTGCTATGAGGCCCTGTCTGTCCTAGTTACACACCTGGCTTCGGCATTAAGGGGTTAATCACTAAGGGGGCTGCTGCAGAGAATTTCATTATTGAGGGTTTACATGGGGCATTTCTTTACTGGGAGAGGCTGCTGCAGGGCATTTTCATTACTGGGGTGCTGCGTGGGGCATTTCATTACTGGGTGATGATTACTCTGGTAGGCTGGGAGTATTTCCCACCCTAGGCTTATACCTGAGCCAATAAGCTACCCCAGTATCTTGTGGTAAAATGATGTGCTTACATTGGCTACATTTGAGCATATAATAATAGTGATATATAGTAATAATATAGTAATGTAAAAAGTGTAGCTCAATGGTTAAATATAAATGAATGTGAAATTTGGAAAATATAATTCTCTTTGATGAATGGTTTTATGTTGCCCTACAACTCTTACATTCACAAGTGGTTAAATGAAAAAGACACTGCACAGCTAGTTACACATTTTTTCCTCAATATGACAACCCCCCACATTTGTCTATATGCATAATAACCATTTTCAAGACCGAGGTCTTTTGATGCCTGAATACCCATAGCAAAAATAGAAAAATTTGTTTAAGTTCTGAAGTTTTTCTTTAATAATTTAAAACTATTTCTTTTAGCAAAAAAACATTATAGCCAAGCTCCTATCTTTACAATTATACCAAACATGTAGCTTTTGCCACTATACAAAGTAGCCATAACGCCTGGAAACTTGGATTATGAGCATAATTCATTTAAAGGAACATGTTTGTAATCCCAATGCCTCAAATATCAAAGCAAATAATTTTAATGCAGATGATTGATTCCACATCTCAAAAATATTTAGTCATGTGCAGTACAACATATAAACCATTTATTTCTTCTTCAATATTTTGTTGTACAATTTTGGAGAAAGGGATGCACAGTACAGTAGAGGGTGGGGAGGGCTCACAGTGCTTGCATCGTAAAATGTTGCTTGTAAATTAAGTTACATTTATAAAAGCTTGTGCTCCTTAAATTTGGTGTAGATGCCCTGAAAAGGGCACAAGTCCTGTCACGAGTCCAGAAGTTGCATCTATTTCTACCCTTACATCACCTCTACATTAATGGATGTGAACAGCAGTAGAGTGGCTTACTTACCCCACACCTGTGCGCAAACTATAGCATGCGCTATGCATGGATATGGCATAGAGCAGCTGCCCACAGGGATTTATTAGGAGACCAGAGCCTCCTGGGAAAACATGATACGCTGGAACACTAAATGTGCCATATGATGCATACTTTAAATGTGGGAAAAATATTTTAATTCTTGTTACCTGATTAGTACAGTTGGGAGGCAAATCCGAATTGCTTACTGCTGCTGTATCATCCGTGTCTATGAGATTGTCTGTGGGGACGTTCTGCACTGGTTTCAGATAAGCAATTTCATTCTGCTTGGAGTCCAGAGTCACACACACATCATATGAGAATGGGAAAGGTAAACTTGTATCACTGATCTCCGAGGGACATCCCAGGGTGAACTGAGGATACACATTCCTACTGTATGCTCCAAGAGTAGTTGGGGTGCTGGACTTTCTACATTTGAAGATGATTGTAGATGACAGAGATGGGACTCCATTATCCCTCACCAGAACCACAAGTTTTTGCTTTAAGTTCTCCTCTTCTTGAAGATCTCTTATAATCTTTATTTCCCCAGTATATTGACCTATGGTAATTAATGTTGGATCAGGAACTTGTAGTAAGTGATAGGAGAGCCAGGCATTGTGTCCAGAGTCAGCATCCACTGCAATCACTTTGGTGACTAGATAACCTTTCTCAGCAGAGTGTGGAATAAACTCAAATAATGCCGATCCCTCAGTGTCTGGTGATGGGTAGAGAATCTTAGGAGCATTATCATTCTTATCAATGATACATATCCTCACTGTGACATTACTGCTTAGAGGAGGAGATCCACTGTCTTTAGCCCTCACCTGGAACTGGAATTCCCGCAACTGTTCATAGTCAAAGGATCTCTGGGCATAGAGAACCCCAGTCATTGAGTTTATGGAAACATATGATGACACTGGGATATTATCTATGTTACTGCTCACAATGCTGTAAGTAATTTTTCCATTATCCCCTTCATCAATATCTGAAGCAAGAATATTCTGTACAGAAGTCCCAGGCTGATTATTTTCTATTATATAGACGATATACATCGTCTTCTCAAAAACAGGAGCGTTGTCATTCACATCAGAAATAGTCAACTGAATGGATTTATTGGTAGACAGTGGGGGAGATCCATTATCCATACATTGAACTGTAATATTATATATAGCATTTCTTTCTCTGTCCATGATGACTGCAGTTACAAGTTTATAGTAGTTGCTGGATGAAGGTAATAGATGGAAATCCTTTAAGTCTGAGATCTGACAAACAAGTTCTCCATTTATTCCAGAATCCAAATCACGGACATTTATTATGGCTATAACCGTACCAGGAAGAGAATCTTCTGGAATTGTTCCTTTAGAAGTGGTGAGTGTTATATCTGGAGCATTATCATTTACATCAATCACTTGTATGGACACCTTACAATGTGTGACAAGACCTCCACCATCTTTAGCTTCAACTGTTATTTCATGGCTATCCAATACTTCATAGTCCAAAGTCCCAATTATCTTTATTTGACCTTTTGTTGGATCCATAGAAAATATTTCATTTGCATTTTTAGAGTTATGGCTAAAGGAATAAGATATCAATGCATTTGTTCCTTCATCTTCATCAGTTGCATTTAACTGGATCACTAGAGAACCAATAGGAGGATTCTCAGGTAATCTTATCTGAAATGTGTCTTTGGCAAAGACTGGAAAGTTGTCATTAACATCTTGCACAGTGATCCTTATTATGGCAGTGCCGGTTTTAGGAGGTTTACCCCCATCAGAGGCAGTTAAAATTAATTTGTAAGAACTCTGCTTTTCTCGATCTAGAGTCTTTTCTAGTATAATTTCTGCATACTTTATTCCATTTTTCATTGTTCTTTCACCAAGACTAAAGTGGTCGCTTTCACTAAGGGAATAACTTTGTATAGAGTTTGTGCCTATGTCTGGATCTTCTGCATTTCCTAACGGAAAATGTACCCCAGAAACAGAGGACTCACTGATAACAATTTCAAAATTTTCTTTAGAAAATGTTGGTGCATTATCATTCACATCCTGGATTTCTATAGAGATTGTATAAAAATGTAAAGGATTTTCAATCACAGCTTCCAGGTTTATAAAGCAGCTCAGTTTAGCCCCACATAATGTTTCCCTGTCAATTCTCTCTGATACAATCAAATCTCCATTTTCCAAATTGGCTCTTAAGTATTCCTTGGTATCATGAGAAACAATTTGAAATGTTCTGGCAACAAGTTCCTTTACATTTAATCCAAGATCTTTTGCCACATTCCCAACTACAGATTTCATTTTCATCTCTTCAGGTATTGAGTATTGTAACTGCCCTGAGACATCACTTAGGCAAAATGAAAAGAAACAAAATAATACTTGCCATTTCACTGTCCTTTGTATCCACCTATACCCCGATTTATCATTCATTGTTTCTTGTTGTAGGTTCTTCTTTTAAAAATTCTTAAGATAATAGTAATAATGTACAATTCCAAAGGTTTCTTGAGAAACAGAAAAGAAGCAGATTCCAGGAAGCACTGAAGAAAGAATGAGCTCTGTCCTGTGCAGCTGCTGTACTTTCCTTATTCAGCTACAATATAAAATACTACAGTCTAATGGCGGCACTCAGAGTCCAAACTGAGGTACTGCAAATAACTGGATCAACTCAATGTCTCTTATCAATAAAATAAACTTTTCTTAATTATATTATTTTTTTAATATTTATTTTTAGTTAAAGTTATTTATAGTTAAAGTTAATCTCCAGTTTGATTCTCAAGTTGTTCTAACTACAATCAGTTCTTCATAAAGCCTCAATATTCGTCATGTAACCTTACAGAATTGATTGTGTTTGGATCTCTATGCTGCAAAAAGAAAATGTAAGACAAAACGTATTGCAAGCGCCTATTCACATCATAGGTCAATATATATGAGTGATGGGAATTGCCATCCACCGACCAAATTCCTTTGCAATAATACAGAGACCTGAGCTAGAAAAGGTTACTGAATTTCTTTGTTAAAGGGGTATTCCCATGAAGACAAGATTCTTATGTACACTGAGGATAATAAAATAACACAATTCACTGTTGTTAACAAATACAGCATTTCACATATATAATTCCAACCTGTCTCTATCAGTCCTAGTGTTTTTAAATTTTGGTTGATTCAACCTTAAATCTTTTGATTATCGTTGGATTCTTCTCATGAATAGCTTCTCTTGTCTGGACATTGCAATGCTCCCTGGCTCCAGCCCCTCCCCCTTCATTGCAAGACCAGCTCAGTTACATTACAGACATAGGCACTTCCTGTGGGCAAGCAGCATCATGCAGAGTTTATTCTATAAACTACAGACAAAGTGTTTATCCCAGGGGAGGGGAGGCATAGAAGAGCTGACTGTGGGTGTTACAGGTTAGATAGCAGAGCTGGAGTGTGTCATTGTGTGTTATATCCATCACATGACTCTTATCTCTCATCTCTCTTTTTCTATGTATTAGATAATAGTAGAATGTTCAGCTAAACCTGATAGATAAACCTGTACTCTGGTAATCTAAGCACATTGCCTGCACAATATAAAATCTGGTGTCTGGAAAAAATACACAACCACATAACTTAATGGGTCAAAATGGCCACAGCTTTATTTTAATCACTGGAATAAAACAAACAGAGGAGGAGGCAGGTGACATGCTAGTGGTGGAACTCGCCAATACCCCAATCCACAGCTGCCTGGCATACGTACCCGGTCAGACAGCAATAAAGGGGGCAACACGATCTGGCTTGCCATTCTAGCAGATCCAGTACACTTTACGGGCACCAATGACCCTAGTGAAGATCATCCATTGTGTGCTTCACCAAAGTGCCTGCCCCTGGCTCCTTTTGCCATTACCAGACCCTTTAGGCTGCCACTTCCAAAGCTCAGCCTGTTCACCAACATGAGGTTTTACATCCTCTATAAGTTAAATTAGTCCACCTAGCCTGCATATTCCACCTGACTCCTCCGCCGCCACAAAGAGGCCATTTGGCACCTTAAATGGAAATGACCGCCACCAAGCCACAAAATCCTATCAATAGGAATGAAGTGGGGAAATTAAGAAAGTGTTGAGAAAGCTACCAACACAACCAAACTGTCCATTGTGGGACTCCAAACTTGTACAAGTTTGTACTCCAAACTTGTCTACTAAACTGTGTCCAACAATATAGTAAAGCAGGATACCGTATAAGTATGATGTGGAATAATTGCCTGCGGAGCTTAATATATTTTCACCAGAATAAGTACTAATCACCAAAAGCATCTATTTACAACTCCCTCCTCCTCACCTTAAAGAAATATCTCTTACTGTATCTCCAATAAGTTTTCTGTTTCTGCATGCAGGCCTATGTATTACATTGCAAAACATGCATTGCCCTTATTCTAAACCACAAGAAATACTGTACCTGGTATCTAGAGAACAATGCTGAGCCGCTAAGCCCACTAGCCATACTTTAATAAATGTACCATTACTAATGCCAGAACAGACATGAATAACAAAGATAAAGAAGAAGAAACTTTACTTCAGTAACCAAGCAACTGTATAGTTAAAAGGGGGGACAACCACTATATGCGGCATAGCTTATACCCTGCCACCCGCAACTTTTCCAAGATGCTGTGTGTGTCTTCTTCACTCTTTGTGAGCTGAGCCATAATCCTCTAATACACATAGTCATCTGAAGCCGAATAACAATCCAACTGAAAATTTATTTTGTAGTTCATATTGCAGCAGTGCCATCTTGACTCCACCTGTTCCTTTATAAGCTGCATTGTGCATATCGAAGATAGGACCACTGGCTTCAACTCTAGCAACAAACAGTGGAATAACCCAGGTATAAAACCATCATATAACTCTTATACATACTCTTATACATACTCTACATATATCGGCCTTCCCAGGTATTACCCTTAGAGAAGGCACACATTGTGATACCTTAATATTAAAATTAATAATTATTTGTGTATTACATTTTTATTTATTTATTTTATATTTAATTATCTTGTTAATGACTAATGAATTGTGGAGTACTTGACATAAATCCCAAATATATAGCTTGCTAAAGATGCATCAGGTATTCCACGTCCATAAAGCAGGATAAGGTACGTTCAGCGTGCAGGTCAAATCTGGCTCCACCAACTGCAAACCTCCTGGCAGGTGGTAAAAAAACAGGTGTGACCGGAAAACCAAGACCATCTTCCCAAGGACTTTGCCCTCAGTGAAGTGCATATTTGTTTCCACATATATACAAAGCTTGCTCTGTGTGCTAACACTCTAGTATTCCACTAGATGTAGCTAACCAAAACCATCTTCTCAGGGACCACCCCTTAAAGAAGAGAATATAAGTCTCAACATATATACAAAGCATTCACCGTGAGCAAGCCAACCCTCTGGTGATACACCAGCCGCAAACCTTCCAGCTAGCAACGTAACTAGGTGTGGCTAACCAAAACATCTTATCAGGGACCGCTCCTTAGAGAAGTGCATATATAATATTTCTCCACATATAATCTATATCCGTAGGATCCATTTATCTTACAGAATTAGGTGCAGAAACACTGACCATGTGTCTGGTTAATTTTCCAGCTATTTCCTGGGGATAAATGTAATATAACATTACAATGCTCCATTATAGGCTGAGGCAGCATGTAATCCCCTCAGTATTGTACCATCTACCACTCATGTATTATAAAGTATATGAGTGCACAGAAGGTATACATGAACAGTCCATTATATGTAAGACAAAATAATATAATAAACAACTTGGTGCCATAACTACCATGAAGCAGTGAGATGAAAGTCACTTACACTGCACCAGGCACATAAGGATCTGAATGCAGCATGTAGTTATTGTAAGGGATGCGCTGCTGTAGAATCTATATATAAGTAATATGGAGGTTCTATTCAGATCATTAAAATCCCTATAACCAGCCACTGTACAGGTCAATGCTGGACCATATAGACCACGAATATGGGGGAACCGCACCTATCATGGTCAGTAAATATCTGTAAGGTGTAGGCCACCTAAATTATAGAGACCTGGATGACAGTAGAAGAGACTAGTAATAGCGCAGCCTCCATCTGTGATCCTGTACATGTGCTTTCTATGGCAGCTTCTCTCTCCCTAGTGTATAATACATTTGACCTCCACATAACATGCAGAGTAATGGAGGTTATCTGCCAGTAGTCCCTATCTACCTTATCCAAGGACAGGCCTCCTGAAAAAGCTGTGGATTAGTATACCTTAGTAATACATAAAGCGTGTGTACATGTGACATGAAGGTAAAAATGTTCCTGTGTAACATTGTACAGTATACATGAGGTAATTACCCTCATGCAAATAAGTGATATTTGCAAAGTGTGGTATCCACACCCTCATATAAATCAGCCATATATACAGTGTATGAGGTAAGTACACCCTCATATAAATCAGCGATATGTACAGTGTGTGAGGTAAGTACACCCTAATGTAAACCAGTGATATGCACAGTTTGTAGGGTAACTAAACCCTCAGATAAATCAGTGATATGTACAATGTGTGAGGTAACTACACCCTCTTGTAAATCAGTGATATGTACAATGTGTAAAGTACGTACTCCCTCATGTAAATCAGTGATATGTACAGTGTGTAAAGCAAGTAATCCTTCATTTCAATCAGTGATATATACAGTGTGAGGTAACTACACCCTCTTGAAAATCAGTGATATATACAGTATGAGGTAACTACATCCTCTTGTAAATCGGTGATATATATAGTGTGTAAGGTAAGTACTTAGCTTACACACTAAGCAGTGCTTAAAGCAATAATCTCACATATCAGCCATATATGTAGTATGTGAGCTGACACGGAGCATATACATGGATAATTATCTTACCATATACAGTGCTGCTCCCATATACATAAATATCTGTCTCTACCAATCATGGAGCAGGTATATAACATGTGAGGAGAAGGAAAATGAGGACCCTTGGACTCCCTTCATGTATACATTAAACTAGTAAATAAAGCTCCCATGTAGCATAAAACAGCCACATCTATAGTGTGTGAGGTATAATCTTACACATATCACAGCTATAGCTGCAGGGTATAAGATAGCTGGGAGCAGACTCCTGAGGACACATGGCTGAGGAGACATGGTTACTTCTTACATCCATGTGCACATTACATCAGGTAATACTGCTCCCCTGCAAAATTAACCAGTCATATCTACAGTGTGTGAGGCTGCAGCCATAGCTGCAGGATATAAGATAGCTGGCAGCTGTGGATACATGGCTGATGAAAAATTGCAACTTCTCACATACATTTAGCCATGTGTAAAATGGTTGGGAGCAGGTACATGAGGAGACATGGAGACACGATCTCCTGTGGTAATTATTAATTCCTGAGGTAAAAATCCTCTCATATAGGATGTGGAAGCTGAGTCTACCCTGGTACATGATGTGTGAGGTGTATGTGGTGACAGCAGAGTGATATAACATGGTAACCCCAGTGTTATACTTGCTGAGTCTGTCAGACATGTTTTTTACTGTTCTTCTAGGAAGAGAAAGAGAGGTACAGGACAGGAAATAATATTTACTCCTGAGCCCTGGCCTTCTTACATTACTACACTATACACCACCGACTCTGTTCTTTTAAAAAGGACCACCATCTTACCTCAATACTAGTATGTGAAATTCAGGCATTATAGGTACCCCCTTACCACCGTCATGTTCCCCCTTCACTTATGGCCTCGGAGTTGCATTCCCTGTAAGCTCACATTTTATGCATATGTATTTACATATAGGGAAGAGCAATGTTCTAATGATTTAAGCACCAAAGGATCTGCTACCACCACAACGATCCCAGATATATCAGGAAATGAATGCATCTTTATTAGAGATGAGCGAACATGCTCGTCCGAGCTTGATGCTCGGTCGAGCATTAGGGTACTCGAAACTGCTCGTTGCTCGGACGAATACTTCGCCCGCTCGAGAAAATGGCAGCTCCCGCCGTTTTGCTTTTTGGCGGCCAGAAACAGAGCCAATCACAAGCCAGGAGACTCTGCACTCCACCCAGCATGACGTGGTACCCTTACACGTCGATAGCAGTGGTTGGCTGGCCAGATCAGGTGACCCTGGGATAGACTAGCCGCTGCCCGCGCTGCTCGGATCATTCTGTGTCTGGATGCCGCTAGGGAGAGAGCTGCTGCTGGTCAGGGAAAGCGTTAGGGTGTTCTATTAGCTTACTGTTAGGCAGGAGTGATTCTCAAAGAACCCAACAGCCCTTCTTAGGGCTACAATAACGTTCTACTTTTTTTATTTTAATTTGCATCTAGTACCATTTTGTGAGGAATTAGCAGGGGGACTTGCTACCGTTGTGTTTAGCTCTTAGTGGCACACATATCCATAGCAAAGTCCGAAGTGGGAAAATTTAGTAGGGGTTGGATTTCAATTAGGCACTAACTCAGTGTCATCTCATCTGGCATAGTAGTGTGCTTTGATACTTGGCTAGAAAATAGCCATAGGAGAATACAAAGAGCTTACTTACGCATACAGTAGCGTTCTATATATTTGATTTCTGGTTGATCTGCTGGTGGCTGTACTTTCTGCAGTGCATGTACTAGCCAATTCTGAGCAATTTGTAGTGAGACTTGCGACCGCTGTGTTCTGCGCTTAGTGACGCACATATCCATAGCAAAGACCGAAGTGGGAAAATTTAGTAGGGGTTGGATTTCAATTAGGCACTAACTCAGTGTCATCTCATCTGGCATAGTAGTGTGCTTTGATACTTGGCTAGAAAATAGCCATAGGAGAATACAAAGAGCTTACTTACGCATACAGTAGCGTTCTATATATTTGATTTCTGGTTGATCTGCTGGTGGCTGTACTTTCTGCAGTGCATGTACTAGCCAATTCTGAGCAATTTGTAGTGAGACTTGCGACCGCTGTGTTCTGCGCTTAGTGACGCACATATCCATAGCAAAGACCGAAGTGGGAAAATTTAGTAGGGGTTGGATTTCAATTAGGCACTAACTCAGTGTCATCTCATCTGGCATAGTAGTGTGCTTTGATACTTGGCTAGAAAATAGCCATAGGAGAATACAAAGAGCTTACTTACGCATACAGTAGCGTTCTATATATTTGATTTCTGGTTGATCTGCTGGTGGCTGTACTTTCTGCAGTGCATGTACTAGCCAATTCTGAGCAATTTGTAGTGAGACTTGCGACCGCTGTGTTCTGCGCTTAGTGACGCACATATCCATAGCAAAGACCGAAGTGGGAAAATTTAGTAGGGGTTGGATTTCAATTAGGCACTAACTCAGTGTCATCTCATCTGGCATAGTAGTGTGCTTTGATACTTGGCTAGAAAATAGCCATAGGAGAATACAAAGAGCTTACTTACGCATACAGTAGCGTTCTATATATTTGATTTCTGGTTGATCTGCTGGTGGCTGTACTTTCTGCAGTGCATGTACTAGCCAATTCTGAGCAATTTGTAGTGAGACTTGCGACCGCTGTGTTCTGCGCTTAGTGACGCACATATCCATAGCAAAGACCGAAGTGGGAAAATTTAGTAGGGGTTGGATTTCAATTAGGCACTAACTCAGTGTCATCTCATCTGGCATAGTAGTGTGCTTTGATACTTGGCTAGAAAATAGCCATAGGAGAATACAAAGAGCTTACTTACGCATACAGTAGCGTTCTATATATTTGATTTCTGGTTGATCTGCTGGTGGCTGTACTTTCTGCAGTGCATGTACTAGCCAATTCTGAGCAATTTGTAGTGAGACTTGCGACCGCTGTGTTCTGCGCTTAGTGACGCACATATCCATAGCAAAGACCGAAGTGGGAAAATTTAGTAGGGGTTGGATTTCAATTAGGCACTAACTCAGTGTCATCTCATCTGGCATAGTAGTGTGCTTTGATACTTGGCTAGAAAATAGCCATAGGAGAATACAAAGAGCTTACTTACGCATACAGTAGCGTTCTATATATTTGATTTCTGGTTGATCTGCTGGTGGCTGTACTTTCTGCAGTGCATGTACTAGCCAATTCTGAGCAATTTGTAGTGAGACTTGCGACCGCTGTGTTCTGCGCTTAGTGACGCACATATCCATAGCAAAGACCGAAGTGGGAAAATTTAGTAGGGGTTGGATTTCAATTAGGCACTAACTCAGTGTCATCTCATCTGGCATAGTAGTGTGCTTTGATACTTGGCTAGAAAATAGCCATAGCAATAGGATAGCATTGTTTGGTTTTAAAAACTCAAAAAAAAACAAAAAACACAAAAAAAAAAAAAAAACACAAAAAAAACCAAAAAAAAGTAAAAAAAAAAATAAAGTTATAACTCTCATTTTAAAAATGTTTAACCCGAGGGCTAGGGGTAGAGGACGAGGGCGGGGACGTGGGCGTCCAACTACTGCAGGGGTCAGAGGCCGTGGTCCTGGGCGGGGTGAGACACCACCTGCTGATGAGGGAGCAGGGGAACGCCGCAGAGCTACACTCCCTAGGTTCATGTCTGAAGTTACTGGGACTCGTGGTAGAGCACTGTTGAGGCCAGAACAGTGCGAACAGGTGATGTCGTGGATTGCTGACAATGCTTCGAGCAATTTGTCCACCACCAGTCAGTCTTCCACGCAGTCCACCCATGTCACCGAAATCGCCACTCCTCCAGCTCCTGCACCTCAGCCTCCTCCCCCCCAGTCTGCCCCCTCCCAGGAAAATTTGGCATTTGAACCGGCATACTCTGAGGAACTGTTTTCTGGACCCTTCCCACAGTCACAAACCACTTGTCCGGTTGCTGCTGAGCAATTTTCCGATGCCCAGGTTTTCCAACAGTCACAGTCTGTGGGTGATGATGACCTTCTTGACGTAGTGGAAGTGTGTAAAGAGGTGTCCGACGATGAGGAGACACGGTTGTCAGACAGTGGGGAAGTTGTTGTCAGGGCAGGAAGTCCGAGGGGGGAGCAGACTGAGGGATCGGAGGATGATGAGGTGACAGACCCAAGCTGGGTTGAGAGGCCGGGTGAACACAGTGCTTCTGAGACGGAGGAGAGTCCTCGACCAGAACAGGTTGGAAGAGGCAGTGGTGGGGCCAGACGGAGAGGCAGGGCCAGAGCTGGTGCATCAGCGCCAAATGTGTCAACTAGTGAAGCTCCCATGGCGAGGGCTCCTGCGGCGAGGGCTAGATCTTCAGAAGTCTGGAGGTTCTTTAAGGAAACACCGGATGACCGACGGACTGTGGTGTGCAACATTTGCCAAACCAGGCTCAGCAGGGGTTCCACCACTACTAGCTTAACTACCACCAGTATGCGCAGGCATATGAATGCTAAACACCCCACTCAGTGGCAACAAGCCCGTTCACCTCCGGCCGTGCACACCACTGCTCCTTCCCCTGTGTCAGCTGCTAGTCAGCCCCCTGCCCAGGACCCTGCCACAAAAACCCCATCGTCGCCTCCACGATCCTCCACAGCATCCACCAGCGTTCAGCTCTCCATACCCCAGACGCTGGAGCGGAAACGCAAATATAGTGCAACCCACCCGCACGCCCAAGCCCTTAATGTGCACATCTCCAGATTGCTTAGCCTGGAGATGCTGCCCTATAGGCTAGTAGAGACCGAGGCCTTTCGCAACCTCATGGCGGCGGCCGCCCCTCGGTATTCGGTCCCCAGCCGCCACTACTTTTCCCGATGTGCCGTCCCAGCCCTGCACCAGCACGTGTCAGACAACATCATCCGTGCCCTGACCAACGCCGTTTCTGACAAGGTCCACCTGACCACGGACACGTGGACGAGTGCTGCCGGGCAGGGCCACTATATATCGCTGACGGCACATTGGGTTAACTTGGTGGAGGCTGGGACCGAGTCTGACACTGGGGCTGCTCATATACTGCCGACGCCGAGGATTGCGGGGCCTACCTCGGTCCAGGTGTTTCAGGCCTACTATGCCTCCTCCTCCTCCCACCCCTCCTCCACCTCCTCCTCCGAACTACCATCCGTGGGCACGGCGCCATCAGTCGGTAGCTCTAGGCACAGCAGCAGTGCCGTCGCTAAGCGACAGCAGGCGGTGCTCAAACTGCTGAGCCTAGGCGACAAAAGGCACACCGCCCAAGAGCTATTACAGGGCATCACGGCGCAGACTGATCTGTGGCTGGCACCGCTGAACCTCAAGCCGGGAATGGTTGTGTGTGACAACGGCCGTAACCTGGTGGCGGCTCTGCAACTCGGCAGACTGACACATGTGCCATGCCTGGCCCATGTGTTAAATCTGATAGTTCAGCGTTTCCTCAAGACATACCCCAATCTGTCTGATTTGCTCACGAAGGTGCGCCGCATCTGTGCGCATTTCAGGAAGTCCAGCCCAGATGCTGCCACTCTCAGGGCAGCGCAGCGCCACCTCCAACTGCCCGCTCACCGACTGTTGTGCGACGTGCCCACGAGGTGGAATTCAACACTGACCATGTTATCCAGAGTTTACCAGCAGCGCAGAGCGATTGTAGACTGCCAGATGTCAACTTCCACCAGAACTGGTAGTCAGGTCAGTCAGCTTCCTCAAGTCTACAATGAGGAGTGGACGTGGATGTCTGATATCTGTCAGGTGCTGAGTAACTTTGAGGAGTCAACACAGATGGTCAGTGGCGATGCCGCCATCATCAGCCTCACCATCCCGCTGCTTGGCCTGTTGAAAAACTCTCTGGTCAGCATGAAGTCGGAAGCTTTGCGCTCGTCACAAGAGACAGGGGAAGAATATTCCCTTGTTGATAGCCAAAGCACCCTCAGGTCTGTTTCTCAGCGCATATCGGAGGAGGTGGAGGTGGAGGAGGATGAGGAGGAAGAGGAGGAGAATGTTGGTGAGACACAAGAGGGGACCATTGTTGAGTCCTTTACTGTTCAGCGTGTATGGGCAGAAGAAGAGGAGTTGGAGGAGTTGGAGGAGGAGGAAATGGACAGTCAGGCCAGTGAGGGGAGTGAATTCTTACGCGTTGGTACTCTGGCGCATATGGCAGATTACTGGGTGTTCACTCTCCTGGACCCACGGTACAAGCAAAATCTTTCCACTCTCATCCCTGCAGAGGAAAGGAGTGTGAGAATGCATGAATACCAGCAGGCCCTGGTGCACAAGCTGAAACAGTATTTCCCTTCTGACAGCGCTAGCGGCAGAGTGCGTAGTTCTGCGGGACAAGTAGCAAGGGAGAGTAGGCGAGCAGGCAGCTTGTCCAGCACTGGCAAGGGTACGCTTTACAAGGCTTTTGCCAGCTTTATGTCACCCCAGCAAGACACTGTCACCTGTCCCCAGTCTCGGCAGAGTAGGGCTGATCTTTACAGAAAGATGGTGAGGGAGTACGTAGCTGACCATACCATCGTCCTAAATGATCACACAGCTCCCTACAACTACTGGGTTTCAAAGCTGGACATGTGGCACGAACTGGCGCTGTACGCCTTGGAGGTTCTTGCCTGCCCTGCCGCTAGCGTCTTGTCCGAGCGGGTTTTCAGTGCAGCTGGTGGCATCATCACCGATAAGCGTACACGCCTGTCGACTGACAGCGCTGACAGGCTGACGCTTATTAAAATGAATAAAGGCTGGATTTCTCAGAATTTCCAATCTCCACCAGGTGAAGGAAGCTCAACCTGAATAATTGATCCACTCCTCCTCCTCCTCATTTTCCTCCTTCTCCTCCTCTTTGTACAGTAAAGCAGAGGAAAATGGCTATTTTTTGACAGGGCCCACTGGCTCTTGCTATAGTACTTCATGCATTTAATTTTTCTGGAGGGCCACCTACCCGGTCCTCTGTTTGAAACAATTTTTGTGAGTGCCACATACAGGCACTCAATCTATTCCATTTTACTGCAGGGCCACCTACCTGCTCCTCTGGTTTGAAACATTTTTGGGACTGCCACATACAGGCACTCAATCTATTCCATTTTACTGGAGGGCCACCTACCTGCTCCTCTGGTTTGAAAAATTTTTGGGACTGCCACATACAGGCACTCAATCTATTCCATTTTACTGCAGGGCCACCTACCTGCTCCTCTGGTTTGAAACATTTTTGGGACTGCCACATACAGGCACTCAATCTATTCCATTTTACTGGAGGGCCACCTACCTGCTCCTCTGGTTTGAAAAATGTTTGGGACTGCCACATACAGGCACTATCCAAATTAAATTGTCTCCATAGCAGCCTCCACACGTTGTCTCCATTGCTACCTCCAAAAGTCGTCCATATAGCTGCCTCCATACATCGTCCCTTTATCAAACGAGGTGTGTCAGGCAGAAATTTGGGTTGTTTTCATGGATTCCACATCAAAGTTGTTAACTTTGTCGCCACCCTGCTGTGTTATCCACAAAATATACTGGCAAACTTTTACCATTTAGGGATATTATTTCAGCGCTTCTTGCGCATCTGTTTACATTCCCCTCACCCGGCATATCCTAAACTTATAAGAACGCTACTACACTTGATCTTATACAAAAGGTTCTTAGAAGTGCTGTTTGGGGAGTAGCCTAGAGACAGGGGCTTGAATTGGCGAAAGCTCGCCTGGCAGCGGAGCGCCAGCTCCATGCGCATCATGCGCTTCTTGCGCATCTGTTTACATTCCCCTCACCCGGCATATCCTAAACTTATAAGAACGCTACTACACTTGATCTTATACAAAAGGTTCTTAGAAGTGCTGTTTGGGGAGTAGCCTAGAGACAGGGGCTTGAATTGGCGAAAGCTCGCCTGGCAGCGGAGCGCCAGCTCCATGCGCATCATGCGCTTCTTGCGCATCTGTTTACATTCCCCTCACCCGGCATATCCTAAACTTATAAGAACGCTACTACACTTGATCTTATACAAAAGGTTCTTAGAAGTGCTGTTTGGGGAGTAGCCTAGAGACAGGGGCTTGAATTGGCGAAAGCTCGCCTGGCAGCGGAGCGCCAGCTCCATGCGCATCATGCGCTTCTTGCGCATCTGTTTACATTCCCCTCACCCGCCATATCCCAAACTTATAAGAACGCTACTACACTTAACTTGGTGCAGGCTGGGACCGAGTCTGACCCTGGGGCTGGTCATATACTGCCGACGCAGAGAATTGCGGGGCCTACCTCGGTCCAGGTCTCAAAGGCCTACTATACCTCCTCCCACCCCTCCTCCACCTCCTCCTCCTCCGAATTACCATCCGTGGGCATGGCGCCATCAGTCGGTAGCTCTAGGCACAGCAGCAGTGCCGTCGCTAAGCGACAGCAGGCGGTGCTGAAACTGCTGAGCCTAGGCGATAAAAGGCACACCGCCCAAGAGCTATTACAGGGCATTCCACATCAAAGTTGTTAACTTTGTCGCCACCCTGCTGTGTAATCCACAAAATATACTTGCAAACTTTTACCATTTAGGGATATTATTTCAGCGCTTCTTGCGCATCTGTTTACATTCCCCTCACCCGCCATATCCTAAACTTATAAGAACGCTACTACACTTGATCTTATACAAAAGGTTCTTAGAAGTGCTGTTAGAGTAGCCTAGAGACAGGGGCTTGGATTGGCAAAAGCTCGCCTGGCTGCAGAGCGCCAGCTCCATCCCAAGATCCAACTAACATAGTTGCAGCACCTTTAATCTACTACTAGTTCACTGCCTCCATAATAATAATAATAATAATCTTTATTTATATAGCGTCATCATATTCTGTAGCGCTTTACAAATCATAGGAAACAAATACAAATGTAATGTAACAGAGCACAACATTTGTATGGAACAACAGGAGTGAGGTCCCTGCTCGCCAGAGCTTACGGTTTATGAAGATGATGGGGTAACACGAGGTAAAAGAATATTTAATGGTCAAGCCATTCTTCTTAGGGAATAGAAAAAAATATAATAAATGGAATTGCTGTCGCTTGAACCACTCAGCCGTCATCTTATATACCAGGTCCAGGGTGAATGGGACTGCAGAGAAGTCTGGTGCCTGTTGGTTGCTGGATAACAGATGGGAGGACGACACAGGACGGGTTAGTAGAAGAGTTAAAACTTCATGCAGTTAATGAGTGTTATAGGCTTGCCTAAAGAAATGGGTTTTAAGAGCACGTTTGAAACTTTGGAGGTTAGGTATTAGTCTGATAGTCCAGGGCAGAGCATTCCATAGAATTGGTGCAGCTCTAGAGAAGTCTTGGAGACGCGAGTGGGAGGTCCGCACTAGGGTAGAGGTTAATCTAAGATCACTGGCGGATCTAAGAGCACGGGTTGGGCGATAGACTGAGATAAGAGAGGAGAGGTAGGGGGGTGCAGCATTATACAGAGCTTTATGGATGAGGGTTATTATTATTTTAAACTGTATTCGAAAGGAGACTGGCAGCCAGTGCAGCGACTGGCATGAACTGTAAGCATACATGGTCCCCTTATCAAACGAGCTGTGTCAGGCAGAATTTTGGGTTGTTTTCATGGCTTCCATGTTAACTTTGTCGCCACCCTGCTGTGTAATCCACAAAATATACTGGCAAACTTTTATCATGTACCGATATTATTTGAGCGCTTCTTGCTCACCTCCTTTGGTTCCTCTCTGACACCCATTGGTTTGAAGCCTGAGTCCAATTAGGGTATGTCGCCATGCCACTCTCTAGCCTGCTGCCGCTGCCTCTGCCTCTGCATGCCGTCCCCTATAGTGTCAGGGTCAATTATTGGATGTTTTACATGCTATCTAGCTTCATTCTGTCACTCTGTCATGGCCATGCTGTTGCCCATAATTTCGGCATAATGGTGCGATTAAGCAGCCTCAGAGGCATCCATGCATGCTGCCCCTGCTGTTTCCTGTCCATTTCCGTGGTGTTTCCATCCTTTTCTGAGGTTCCCAGGTGTTTGGCCAAGCTTCCCTGTGCAGAGCCTTGGTCCCCTTGAAAAATGCTCGAGTCTCCCATTGACTTCAATGGGGTTCGTTATTCGAGACGAGCACTCGAGCATCGGGAAAAGTTCGTCTCGAATAACGAGTACCCGAGCATTTTAGTGTTCGCTCATCTCTAATCTTTATGTGTCTATCAAATGACCCATGAATGGAAATTGTGCTGCAAGAATAAACAACATTACTGTATATCTGCACTTCTAGTTCCATTATCTGTGTTGCTTCTGGTGCAAGAGTTGGAATTTAAAAATTTGGGGGAGTCCCTTCATAATTTCTTAATCCTAGTTTTCACAATTGAATTTAATTAGCTTTATTTATATGACTATACTATGACAAACTATAGGGTATAAAGTACATTTAAAAAAAGTCAGCACACAACCTTTGCTCGAAGGACACATTGATAGGATATAAAATGGCCTTTGTTGGGGTAATCTTTCCCACACACGCACAGCCCACGGGGCACAAGCACAGTACTTACTGGTTATAAAAAGCAAAGCAGGAAAAAAAAAATCAATAAAATAAAGAAAAACGGACCTCTAAAATTAGACTGTTAAACAGATCCCTGGATGAGAACCAATGAAATCCTTGATCAGCTCTGTAAATTGTTTTGCCTCTCCTGAGTCTGACATAGAAAGGATGCTAGAATGTCCATTTGAATAACACCCTAATTCAGTTCCCCTTGTCATGTAAGAGGGGCACGGCCACACCTGTAACAAAGTGTGCATTTAGGGAACACGTTTCCTACATGTAACATATGTAACACCCGAGGGGTCGCCCAAAGAGAAGATAAGCCTAGCACTGAACACCATGAAGAAATGTTGATCAAACTATCCAATACTTTTTTGGTTGGCTTCCTGACACTTGACATAGCAGAAGATAGACCCTGAGAAATTCCACAGAGAAATTGAAATCTCTGGATTATGAATGAAGACCTTGTCTTCTGTAGACATCAGAATTTTGTACTCTATTTTAGCAAATTCTCAGTTTTTTTCCTTTATTAAATAATTAAATACATAAAGCCCATCATAAATCCATACAGGATTGTTTTGAAAAAGTGTAACTTTTACATTTTTTTTTCCAAATGAAAACATGAAATACATATTATTGTAAATTGTATGGATATGACAAACTATGCAAAAGATTGGTTGCAACAATATGGTAATGTAGCATCAAGATGGTAATTGTAAACAAACAAATAGAAATGACCTGACCTACAAAAGTTTGGGTTTGGCAGAGTTTGACTGGACCTGAACTTAAAAATCCTGTTCCAGAACCTGTACAGGAACCATGCCCCCAGTAACACCTGTCATCGGTGTTGGAAACCATAATGGCCGTTAACATGCGGGGAAGGGTGTGATTTAGACTTTGCCAATGGCTTTTAAACAGTTGCAGCCCACGATATCAGCTGTTTTTTTAAGCAGGACATGGACTTGGCTGTTTGGGTCTGCTTATGCGTACATACAATTTTAAAATAATTTCAAAGTAGAAAATAATAATTTAGTATAATATTAAAATACCTGTTCTGTATTCTTGACTGGCAAACCAGTAACTTCAGGACCATTGACTGGAGTTAAGACATCCGTGTCTATGAGATTGTCTGTGGGGACGTTCTGCACTGGTTTCAGATAAGCAATTTCATTCTGCTTGGAGTCCAGAGTCACACACACATCATATGAGAATGGGAAAGGTAAACTTGTATCACTGATCTCAGAGGGACATCCCAGGGTGAACTGAGGATACACATTCCTACTATATGCTCCAAGAGTAGTTGGGGTGCTGGACTTTCTACATTTGAAGATGACTGTGATGATAACAGTTATGATAAATAAACAGGAAATCAGACCTATGGATATGACCAGATAGAAAGTTACATTTGATGTTTTATCTGAATTAGTCGGTTGTCTTTTTATCTCTGGTACAACTTGTTGAAATGTTTCTGCCACAACTAAATTTAATGCAACTGTAGATGACAGAGATGGGACTCCATTATCCTTCACCAAGACAACAATTTTTTGCCTTAAATTCTCCACATCTTGAAGATCTCTTATAATCTTTATTTCCCCAGTATGTTGACCAATGATGAATAATGTTGGATCAGGAACTTGTAGTAAGTGATAGGAGAGCCAGGCATTGTGTCCAGAGTCAGCGTCCACTGCAATCACTTTGGTGACTAGATAACCTTTCTCAGCAGAGTGAGGAATAAACTCAAATAATGCCGATCCCTCAGTGTCTGGTGATGGGTAGAGAATCTTAGGAGCATTATCATTCTTATCAATGATACATATCCTCACTGTGACATTACTGCTTAGAGGAGGAGATCCACTGTCTTTAGCCATCACCTGGAACTGGAATTCCCGCAACTGTTCATAGTCAAAGGATCTCTGGGCATAGAGAACCCCAGTCATTGAGTTTATGGAAACATATGATGACACTGGGATATTATCTATGTTACTGCTCACAATGCTGTAAGTAATTTTTCCATTTTCCCCTTCATCAAGATCTGAAGCAAGAATATTCTGTACAGAAGTCCCAGGCTGATTATTCTCCATAATGTAGACAATGTAGTTCATCTTCTCAAAAACTGGAGCATTGTCATTCACATCTGAAATAGTCAACTGAATGGATTTATTGGTAGACAGTGGAGGAGATCCATTATCCATACATTGAACTGAGACATTATATAGAGATTTCTTTTCTCGGTCCATGATGACTGCAGTTACAAGTTTATAGTAGTTGCTGGATGATGGTAATAGCTGAAAATCCTTTTGGTCTGAGATATGACAGAGAACTTCTCCATTTATTCCAGAATCCAAATCATGGACATTAATTACTGCTATGACAGTTCCAGGAGGAGAATCCTCTAGAATTGTTGTGGCAAGAGTGGTGACTGTTATATCTGGAGCATTATCATTCACATCAATCACTTGTATGGACACCTTACAATGTGTGACAAGACCTCCACCATCTTTAGCTTCAACAGTCATTTCATAGCTATCAGATGTTTCATAGTCTAAAGCTGCGATTGTATAGATGTCACCTTTCATTGAATCAATAGAAAATATTTGGTCTGAATTTTTTGTAATATGGCTAAAGAAATAAGATATTATGCCATATGTCCCTTCATCTTTATCAGTTGCATTTAAATGTACCACTAAGAATCCAATAGGCACATTCTCAGGGAGACTTACACGATATCTGTCCTGATTAAATACTGGAAAATTATCATTTATATCTAGAACAGTGATCTTTATGGTGGCAGTGCCTGTTTTAGAAGGTTTGCCTCCATCAGAAGCAGTTAGGGTCAACTCATACAAACTTTGTTTTTCTCTATCCAAAGACTTTTTTAGTACAAGTTCTAAGATTCTATTTCCATCATCGGAATTTTTTTCAACAAGGCTGAAGCATTCATTATCACTGAGACTATAACTCTGAATTGAATTGGTGCCTGAATCCGGATCTTCTGCATTTCCCAATAGGAAATTGACTCCAGGCAGAACAGACTCACTGATTCCAATTTCAAAATGTGTTTTAGAAAATGTAGGTGCATTATCATTCACATCCTGAATTTCTACGGAGATTGTGTAAAAAGTCAATGGATTTTCAATCACAGCTTCAAGGTTTAAAACACAAGTCAGTTTAGCCTCACATAGAAGTTCCCTGTCTATCCTCTCTGATACAATCAAATCTCCATTTTCTAAGTGAATGCTGAAATATTGCTTTGTAGCATGAGAAACGATCTGGAATTTTCTAAACACAAGATCCTTATAGTTTAATCCAAGGTCTTTTGCCACATTTCCAACTACAGATCCTCTTTTCAGTTCTTCAGGTATTGAGTATTGTAACTGCCCTGAAATATTCTTGATATTAAATGAAAATAAACAGAGTAATACTTGCCATTTCACCATCCATTGTGTCCCCCTGAATCCTGTGTTAAATTGCATTGTTAATATTTAAGTTCTTCTTTTCCAAATTCAGCATTAAAAAGAATGATCACATTCAAAAAGTATAGAAGCAAACCGAATCAGACGATACACAATATGCAGGATTTTCTAGAGATCTGTGCTGTAAGACAGCATAAGGTCTTTTATTCAGCTACAAACTAAAATACTACAGTCTTATGGCGGCACTCAGAGTCCAAACTGAGGTACTGCAAGTAATGGAAGAAAAATATTTAACAATTTCTGTTTTATTTAGAAATGTTTGTAGTAAGCTGACAATTCAGATTTATGATAAATTATATACATAAATACTGTTTGTAAGTCTATGTTTACTGCTTATGTATATCTCTCTTTATGTATATATAGTCCAAAGGAAATTTGAGGAAGGCTCGGGTTTGTAATAGCCAAAACGTCGTCAGCTATGGCCTTTTCATTCAGGTGCACCGTTTTTGCGCCATTTTTGCGATTAAACGCCAAACTAGCCGCGCAGCAAAAATAAGCAGCTTTCCCTCATCTATCTTACCAATCCAGATGTTTTGCTGCGCCTAATGATATTCATCACTTGCAACGTTTTCATTTAGGCGCAAAAACGGGCGCAAAAACACTACAGCCCGAAGGTGGCATTATCTGAGAAGAAAGCATTGAGCCCCTTTGCAGAAGAGCTCCTTTCTAGCAGCAATGCTCAGCCAGACACTAGAACATAAAATAGATACATTAGATACACTGCAGACAGGAGCTGCAGACTCTATTTACAGTTCATCACCTTCAATTTACAAAATATTCTGCAAAACGCTGAGCTCAAAGCAAGAGAAGAGAACTTTGCACAAGTTTGCAGAAGCTTGCAGAAGTTTGCAGATACTACAAACAAGTGTCCCCCATGTAATTCTGCACAGTGTCTGAGGGGGATACTGTGCAGAATTACAGGGGTGCAGCAGGAGACCAGCACTGGGGGTTCCCCTCAGGAGAAGCCACTGCTGAGGAGGTCACTGGGTGCTGGGTGTCACACACCTGGGTACTGCTGTGAGTGTTATCTTCATGCTGGGCTGTGGGAGAAGCAGAGAGGAGCTTGTAGCAGGATCACATGTAAGTGCCCGAATCTAACATTGCGCCTAAACTGCGCCAAAATTGCTGTGTTAACTGTGTTAAAGTAAAGTGATTAATAAGAGGCAGAAAATATACTTATCACAGATGGTTGTAACTTGTGATAATTCTGGCAAAACAGTGCGCCAGAATTTAGGCGCAACTACTACACTTAGGCGCACAAAAGTGATAAATGTGGCCCTATGTTAGAAATGTTTTTTAATTGAAAGAATTTAACTTCTTTGTGGCAGTATTCAATTTTCCATGCCTTGCACTGGGAAGCTGGGAAAAATATTTAACTTCAGTGAACTTAGTAGTAGACATGCTGGAGCTCTCTCAATAGTGTAACATGAGTCAGGTATCTGTATTATTGTACCAGGGATTTGGTTTGTTCTCTTATGCACATATATCTAAACACAATGGAGGTATTCAGTACGTTTTTATCACCCGTCTTAAAATCCACCCAGAAAGCTATGATAATCTCCACAAGGCCAGACATGCTTAGACTGGGTCTGACCAGGACTACTATAGACTCTGCTGGTTTTCCAGCAAAAGCAATGGGCTGGGGCTCACATCCATGCCTGCCCACTGCCGACTCCCTGACATGTCCAAAGTGGCAGAGAAGAGGAGGTTAGCATGTCTTTTCTGCCAGAAAACTTTGGATGAAGCCAAAGTAAAATAACCACAATATCATGCACATAGGTTAGCGCCTGGTATAAACAGACATCCAACAGTTCCTAGACATCTCAATGGGGGTCATTTATCTTTAGTCTGGACCTCGTGTGTATTTTTTTGTCTTGTCCGAGTTTTGGACTTGTTTGATTTTCCTTAGAGAGGGTAATATCAGGCTGGGTCTGTTTTGTTTTGCACACAAAAGCCACACAAAAGTTGCTAATTTTTCTTCTAAACTTTCAACCAAGCCTGCTTATACTGGAGTTTATTTATGTGAAAATGTTGACAGTTTACTACAATTTGCACCTAAAGTGCAACTTTTTAACCGGTTAAGGACCGGGCCCTTTCCTGTTTTTTCATGTCCATTTTTCACTCCCCACCTTCAAAAATCTATAACTTTTTTATTTTTACACGTAAAGAGCTGTGTGATGGCTTGTTTTCTGCGTAACAAATTGCACTTTATAGTGATGGTATTAAATATTCCATGCCATGTACTCGGAAGCGGGAAAAAAATTCCAAATGCAATGAAAATGGTGAAAAAATCCATTAGCGCCATTTTCTTGTGGGCTTGGATATTACGTCTTTCACTGAGCGCCCCAACTGACATGTCTACTTTATTCTTTGGGTCGGTACGATTAAGCGGATACCAAATTTGTATAGATTTTATAATGTTTTCATACATTTACAAAAATTAAAACCTCCTGTACAAAAATTATTTTTTTGATTTTGCCAACTTCTGGCGCTAATAACTTTTTTATACTTTGGTGTATGGAGCTGTGGGTGATGTAATTTTTTGCGAAATTTGATAATATTTTCAATGATATCATTTTTAGGACTGTACGACCTTTTGATCACTTTTTATAGATTTTTTTATATTTTTCAAAGTGGCAAAAAAGTGCCATTTTCGACTTTGGGCACTATTTTCCGTTATGGGGTTAAACACATTGAAAAATCGCTATCATATTTTGATAGATCGGGCATTTTCGGACGCGTCGATACCTGATGTGTTTATGATTTTTACTGTTTATTTATATTTATGTCAGTTCTAGGGAAAGGTGGGTGATTTGAAATTTTAGGTTTTTTTATTATAATTTTTTTTTAAACTTTTTTTTATTTTTATTTATACTATTTTTCAGACTCCCTAGTGTACTTTAACCCTAGGTTGTCTGATGGATCCTATCATATACTGCCATACTACAGTATGGCAGTATATGGGGATTTTCCTCGTCATTCATTACAATGTGCTATCAGCACATTGTAATGAAGGGGTTAAAACGAAATAGCCTCGGGTCTTCGGAAGACCCGAGGCTACCATGGAGACGGATCGCCGCCCCCCAATGACGTCACGGGGAGCGGCGATCCCAGGTAAGATGGCGGTGCCCATGCGCCGCTGTCTTTTTGAGGCTGCCAGCAGCTTTGCCGGCAGCCGTCGCTGTGAAAACACCCGCAATCGGTGCTAGCACCGATCGCGGGTGTTACCGGTAAGCCTTTGCTGCAATATGCAGCAAAGACTTACCGGCTATGGAGAGGGCTCAGCCCGTGAGCCCTCTCCATGCACCGGGACCCGACCGCCACCGTGAATACACGGCGGGCGGTCGCGAACTGGTTAATACATCCACATCTGGATTGTAAAGTTATATCAGGCATGTAGCAAACTTTGCTAGGCGAATGGAAAAGTCACAAATATTGGCGCAAACATGCAATTGTGCCAAAAAAGTTGCAAATATCAGAATATATGGCCCATGTTTCTTGGTTTAAATTAATGGTCATCGTTGTACTCCAAGGCAGAGTGATTGTGGCGAATGTTGGATTGTAGTGCACACCAGTAAATTTTTTTCATTAGGCCCACCACTGTACAGCTACATGAAAATATCATATTGCATTAATTTGCAATTTTACTATTAATACTAAAATATTGGAAGGGTATACATTTCCAATATTCCATAAGTATTGCCATCTAAGGGCTCTTTCACATTAGCTTTGATGTTCAGCTTCAGGTGCGCATCCGTTCTGTTTTGTCTCCGTTGTGTCTCCATTTTGTCTCCATTTCCGCAAAAAAAAAAGGTTTACTATTGCTTTGAAAACATCACACCTGGTTTTTCAACCTCATCGGTGAAAAGAATACAGAAGTTGCATTTTTTTTGCAGACCCATAGACTTCTATTGCCTTCCATGATCCTCATCAGTGAAAAAAATAGGACATGTTTCATAGTTTTTTCCATGGACAATGGATCAGTGAAAATACAAGCCAATGTGAAAGCACCCATAGAAATAAATGGCTTAGTGAAGCATCCGTAGAAATCACTGTACTGCGGACATGAAAAACAATGCCGATGTGAAAGAAGAATGTAGGACTAAAGGTTATATTAGAAGGGCACATGTTATTTATCCTAGAGTTATCATACCTCATTAACCATTTAAGCCAGTTATATTAAATACTGCTATATCCACATAAGAGCTACCTAAGGCTTCACTGTTTCAGGGACAAGATTACAAAGTAAAAGATCACCCAATTTATCAGCACTAGGAACTGCTTACTAAAGTAAGCAGCTCCTAGTGCTTGATCAAACGCCGTAGTGTTAGAGTGACAGCGTTACCGGAAACCTCCGGTAACGCTATCAAACACTGCGGCGGGGTACAGTGTAATTGTCGGACAGCTCGCAAAGCTGTCCGACGTATTCATGAGGGGGCGGCGCTCCTTATTCCTATATGCAGGCGTTGGCCCTATAAGATTATTTATTTTCCTTTTTAGAGTGTGAGCAGTGGCTCCACTCAGCCTAGATCAGGCTGTCTACACACTAGGTTTGTGTCTGGCGTTGGCGCCAAATTCTGCGTGCGTGCGCCTAAAAATAGCCGTGTTGGCCCACCCACTGACCTCCTGCAGGCCGATCATGTGACCTTGCAGTGATCACGTGGGGTCGTGGGCAGAGTCAGTAACCAAGGGAGCGACAGACTAAGCGTCATCACTCCTCCATCGTCACTGACAGTGTTCCCTCCCCCCAGCGTTTCTCAGATCAAATCTATTGTTGCTATTGGGTTGGCGGGAATAAGGGAACACTTCTTCTCTAACAGCCCAACCATGTCTATAACCTGCAGTAGAACGTTCAAGGGGCAATTTTTTACACATTTGTCCCTCGGCTGGGCTGTTAAAGGATCCACAAATGGCCATACTTTGGATAATGGCTAAATCATTTTTTACTTCTTAATGTGGTTATGGCGGAGCATTATATGCTTAAACAAATATACACACACAACAAGGTTATTAGAGGTACTACTTATCTTATGGTGATGGAGGGTTCTATGACAAAATGGCGAAATGACATGGGTCACAATGCCAAGAATGTGAAAAAGTTATTATTTTACAAAAAAGAAGTAAAGTTCAACAGTTCATTGAGGCCTTTGGGGGCGACCGTATCTAGAAGAAAAATCCATTTCGTCTCCCGTTGTAAAATGAATCTGTCCCAGTCAACCCCCCTCACTGGTTTCTGAACTGCTTCAATGCCATGAAATTTATTTTTGCTTACATCCCCATTGTGAACCTGATTAACGTGACGGGCCAGAGGTGTATCTCTTTTATGTGCAATGTCCCCTAACCGCGCACCTACTCTCCTTCTCAGCTCGCAGATGGTCTTCCCAACATATTCAATCTTACAATCGCATACAGCTCGATACACCACCCCTTGTGTTTTACAGTTAATGAACTGTTTAATTTTATAGGTGGTACCCGTCACTGTAGATGTAAAGGAGTCGCATCTTAGCATCTGGGGGCAGGCGACGCAACCACTACACTTAAAGTTGCCAGTAATTCTGGTTGATCCACCAAGCCATGTGTTGTTTTGACTTTGAGTGAAGTGACTATGGACCAGCCTATCCTTTAGTGATCGCCCTTTTCTATAAGTTACCATTGCATATGGGCTCACTACTTTGATAGCGTTACCGGAGGTTTCCGGTAACGCTATCACTCTAACACTGCGGCGTTTGATCAAGCACTAGGAGCTGCTTACTTTAGTAAAAATTTAGGTGACAGGTCTTTAAATGGAAATGATTCTGTAATGTGTATGGAGTCTTATTATATTGTAACTTTATGTAATTGTTACTGAAGACAAATTACGTAAATAACGATGATCGACGTATCAATCTATATATCTTACAATATAGTACATCGTTATATTCTCTATTATAATAAAATATTAGATATTCCCCAATCAACTTTGTTACACAGAAAAAGATCAAAAAATCTGAATAGTTTTTCAATAACCATAAAATATGAATAAATAAGTTAAATAACAGCGAAACTTTTTTCTGATTCCAATATCCTTAATTCTAAGCATAAAATGAAAAAGATATCCAAATACCTGTTCAGAATTGTTCTGAGGCATGCTGGTGTTTGCAGAATTGTTCTCTATTGCTAGGTCATCAGTATCTATGAGATTGTCTGTGGGGACGTTCTGCACTGGCTTCAGATAAGCAATTTCATTCTGCTTGGAGTCCAGAGTCACACACACATCATATGAGAATGGGAAAGGTAAACTTGTATCACTGATCTCAGAGGGACATCCCAGGGTGAACTGAGGATACACATTCCTACTATATGCTCCAAGAGTAGTTGGGGTGCTGGACTTCCTACACTTGAAGATGACTGTTATTATAACAGTTATGATGAATAAACAGGAAATCAGTCCTATAGATACAACTAGATAGAAAGTTACATTTGATGTTTTATCTGAATTAGTCGGTTGTCTTCTTATTTCTGGGAAAACTTCTTGAAAAGTCTCTGCAACAACTAAATTCATAATTACTGTAGATGACAGAGATGGGACTCCATTATCCTTCACCAGAACCACAAGTTTTTGCTTTAAACCTTCTGCGTCTTGAAGATCTCTTTCAATCCTGATTTCCCCAGTATGTTGACCAATTCCAAATAATGTTGGATCAGGAACTTGCAGTAAGTGATAGGAGAGCCAGGCATTGTGTCCAGAGTCAGCGTCCACTGCAATCACTTTGGTGACTAGATAACCTTTCTCAGCAGAGTGAGGAATAAACTCAAATAATGCCGATCCCTCAGTGTCTGGTGATGGGTAGAGAATCTTAGGAGCGTTATCATTCTTATCAATGATACATATCCTCACTGTGACATTACTGCTTAGAGGAGGAGATCCACTGTCTTTAGCCATCACCTGGAACTGGAATTCCCGCAACTGTTCATAGTCAAAGGATCTTTGGGCATAGAGAACCCCAGTCATTGAGTTTATGGAAACATATGATGACACTGGGATATTATCTATGTTACTGCTTACAATGTTGTAAGTAATTTTTCCATTATCCCCTTCATCAAGATCTGATGCAAGAATATTCTGTACAGAAGTCCCAGGCTGATTATTCTCCATAATGTAGACAATGTAGTTCATCTTTTCAAAAACTGGAGCGTTGTCATTCACATCTGAAACAGTCAACTGAATGGTTTTATTATTGGACAGTGGAGGAGATCCATTATCCATACACTGAACTGAGACATTATATAGAGATTTCTTTTCTCGGTCCATGATGACTGCAGTTACAAGTTTATAGTAGTTTCTGGATGATGGTAATAGCTGGAAACCCTTAAGGTCTGAGATATGACATATAACTTCTCCATTTAATCCAGAATCCAAATCACGTACTTTAATTATTGCTATGACAGTACCAAGAGGAGAATCTTCCAAAATTGTTGTGGACAGAGTAGTAACTGTTATATCCGGAACATTATCATTCACATCAATCACTTGTATGGACACCTTACAATGTGTGACAAGACCTCCACCATCTTTAGCTTCAACAGTCATTTCAAAGCTATCAGATGCTTCATAGTCTAGAGCTGCGATTGTCCTGATGTCACCTTTTGATGAATCTACAGAAAATATTTGACCAGCATTTTTTGTAATATGGCTAAAAGAATAAGATATTAAGCCATATATTCCATCATCAATATCAGTTGCATTTAATTGTAACACTAAGAAGCCAATAGGAGCATCCTCATGGAGACTTACATGATATCTGTCCTGAATAAATTTTGGAAAATTATCATTAACATCAAAAACTGTGACTTTAATTTTGGCTGTTCCACTTTTTGAAAGTTTACCTCCATCAGAAGCAGTTAAGATTAACTCATACAAACTTTGTTTTTCTCTATCCAAAGACTTTTTTAGTACAAGTTCTGGGATTCTTATTCCATCATCTGTGATTTTGTCTCCAAGACTGAAGTACTCGTCATCACTAAGAGAATAACTTTGTACTGAATTTGTGCCTAAATCTGGATCTTCTGCATATCCTAGCAGAAAACTTGCTCCGGGTAGAACAGACTCACTAATGCTTATGTCAAAATATTTCTTAGAAAATACAGGCAAATTATCATTCACATCCTGGATTTCAATAGTGATGGTGTAAAAATTTAAAGGATTTTCTATTAATGCTTCAAGTGGTAAGTCACAACTGAGTTTAACTCCACATAAAGCTTCTCTGTCAATTCTATCTGATACAATTAAATCTCCATTCTCCAGATGAATGCTGAAATACTGCTTTGTATCATGAGAAACAATCTGGAATTTTCTAGTTGCAAGTTCCTTCGCATTTAACCCAAGATCTTTTGCCACATTCCCAACTACAGATCCCTTTTTCAGCTCTTCGGATATTGAGTATTGTAACTGGCCGGTTATATCTTTGAAATAGAATGATATAAAAATGAATACTTGCCAGATCACTGTCCAACGTGCCTCTCTGTATCTTGTGTGATGTGCCATTGTTTAAAATATAAAATATTAGAGAATTTTCCGGTTTCAAAGGATCATTGAGAATCAGACAGTAAAGCAGGATGCACTGAAGAGTAAATGCAGGATTTTTTGGAGATCTGTGCTGTGAGGCTGCATTGGTTCCTTTATTCAACTAGTTTAAAATACTACAGTCTGATGGCGACACTCAGAGTTTAAACGGAGGTACTGCAAGTAACCTTCATTTTACACTAAAATAACATTTATTTACACATTTGTTGTATAACCATAATTAATTTGTATGTTTTACTCTTTCCATATATATATATAAAAAACCTTAACAACACTAAGAAATAAGTTGTCTACTACTTCAACATCTAACATAGTTAACCAAATTTGAATAACATACTACTTCGAACTTACTACAAATTATATGCCGGACATGTAATACGTATATACTGTAATTTCTGTTCCAAACTTTACTTAGTTTTGTAAAAATTACTACTGCTGTGCCATTTCAAAGCTTCTTTCCAATAAACCACAGAACAAAACAGGACTAAATCTCATTATAGATTTATAAATGTGACCTTAAGGGATACTACAAGCCAAACTAAAGAATACATGTACTTCTTCATGGTAACCGATGTATCATGCCTTGTTTACCAGTTTTTTTGTGCTCAGGGCATGAAAAACCCATGGCACATACCAAGGAATTTGCTAATTTTGCTCTGTGCAATCCTTTTAAAAAAGTAGCCATGGCATGGTATGTACCAATTTACCATAACCTGCAAAGAAAAACTGGTACAGGTTTTAGCCAAAATCTTGAACAGGCCAGACCTGAGCTGTAATGCAAAAAATTAATGAACCGTATAAACTTGAGTATAAGCCAACTCGAGTATAAGCCGAGGTAACTAATTTTAGAACAAAAAACTGGGAAAACCTATTGACTCGAGTATAAGCCAAGGGTGGGAAGTGCATTGGTCACAGGTTCCACCCAGTTTACAGCCAGCCAGCCCCCTGACCACCATTATATATGCAGTCAGCCCATGCCCCCCGGTATGTAGCCAGTCAGCTCATGTCCTCCAGTACATAGCTAGTCAGCATATGTCCCCAGTATATAGCCAGCCCATTCTCCAAGTATATAGCCTTCCAGCACATGCCCCCGGTATATAGCCAGCCAGCATATGCTTGCAGGTCTTCTTCTTCTTCATTGCTGTTGGCGGCCGGTCACTGGTCCTTGAGCGATGGCCGGGCGTATACAATAACATTGTCCGCCTGCTGACATCATATAGTGTGCGCCACCCTCATGCAGGGACCTGCCGCTGCCAACGCACACATATTAATTAATTCTTGACATGCCATAAATGATAAAATATCAAATCTTACACATATAAAAATATACTACTGCTGTAAGAAAATATATAAATATCAATAATGACCGAGTAAACTTTCATCATCTTTAGCCTATTCATAGTATCACATCACATAATAATATGTATTGAATATACACTATCTGTATTCATATGCAATAGCTGAATCACATCTATAGCATATACTTGCACATTTGCAGAGCAGGATATCGGTGAAGGTAAAATTTGAGCAGCGGCTCTGAAGGTATGTTGTTGGCATAGTGCTGTTCTTATATAGCTACATGAAAGTATGGGAGGGAGGGTGTACTGCTAACAGATGTGGTCCATTTACAATTCCTAAACTATAGAGGTCATAGTTGTGACTGGGCCCTTATGTCAGAGAGCTCACAAGCAGCAGTACAGCATGTTGATCTCCTTTGATGTCTCACATTTTAAGCATTTCAAAGGGAACCTGTCGCCAAAGTGCTATTTTAATCAGGGGACCGGTTGCTATAGATAAAGTGCTCTATATGCCAAATATGTTTTTAAAAAGTGTCTGTGCTATATGGTGTTTAGAATAAACTATGTGAAACTTTACCTGGCTACCAGACAGATGCCTCAGCTGAGTCCCAGGGGAGAACATTTCAAATGACAACTTCCATCTGCTCTATAATATATTCACTGCTCTCATGGTCACTCCTGGCTCCTGCCCCTCCCATATCCTCTCCTTGCAGATCCTGGAGGGATAGATTGTCTGCAGTGAGCTGACATATCCACAGGGGGAGGGAAAGGCTGAAGCCAAGATAGCAGTAAAGATATCACAGAGCAGACAGAGGTTATCATTAAGAATTTTCCTCTCTGGGACTCATCTGAGACATCTGGTAGGGTGCGAGGTAAAGTTTCACGTACTTTATTTCAAACATTTTATAACACAGATATTTAAAAATATATATATTTGCCATATACAGTACTTTGTCTATAGGAACCTGTCCACTAATACAAATAGCACTCTGGTGACAGGTCCCCTTTAATTCTTCAACCTTATTCTGTGCACTGAGAGTTATAACACAAGCTGCCATATGTGTTGCGAAGCAACAGCAGGTCTATATATAGGCAAGAAATTGAGGTTACATAGAAATACGAAGATTCAAGGGTTACAATTTGTATCTTTTACTGCATTCACATTGCATTCCGAGGAGACATCCATGCAGAGTAATCACTGATCATCTGTCTAGTGCTGATATACATACAATCTTATAGAGGAGTCCTAATACATAAAGGGAGCTACTGTATATAAGCTGAAAAGATGAAATGCACTGGTAGAAAAGTTGCAAGGGTAAAGATTTGCTCTATGGCCCTGACTGTCTATATCTAGCTTCAAAGATGATGTGTTGTCATTCTTGCTTCTAATACGATTATGACTACACTTTCTTTTGGACATTCTAACCCTCCCAAAAAGTACAATTTATAACAGGATACTGACTATTTATCTAGAAAATGCATACATATTGGAAAAAGAACAAATGTTAACCATTTAATCGAATAAATGATTAAAAATGAATACCTGATTAATACTGCTGGTGGTTATATCCGAATCATTTAGGGCGGCCAAGTCATCAGTATCTATGAGATTGTCTGTGGGGACGTTCTGCACTGGCTTCAGATAAGCAATTTCATTCTGCTTGGAGTCCAGAGTCACACACACATCATATGAGAATGGGAAAGGTAAACTTGTATCACTGATCTCCGAGGGACATCCCAGGGTGAACTGAGGATACACATTCCTACTGTATGCTCCAAGAGTAGTTGGGGTGCTAGAGTTTCGACATTTTAAGATGACTGTTATTATAACAGTTATGATAAATAAACAAGAAATCAGTCCTATGGATACAACTAGATAGAAAGTTACATGAGAAGTTTTATCTGAATTAGTCGGTCGTCTTTTTATCTCTGGTACAACTTGTTGGAAATTCTCTGCCACAACTAAATTCAGTGTAACTGTAGATGACAGAGATGGGACTCCATTATCCTTCACCAGAACCACAAGTTTTTGTCTTAAGTTCTCCACATCTTGAAGATCTCTCATAATCTTTATTTCCCCAGTATGTTGTCCAATTCCAAATAATGTAGGATCAGGAACCTGTAGTAAGTGATAGGAGAGCCAGGCATTGTGTCCAGAGTCAGCGTCCACTGCAATCACTTTAGTGACTAGATAACCTTTCTCAGCAGAGTGAGGAATAAACTCAAATAATGTCGATCCCTCAGTGTCTGGTGATGGGTAGAGAATCTTAGGAGCATTATCATTCTTATCAATGATACATATCCTCACTGTGACATTACTGCTTAGAGGAGGAGATCCACTGTCTTTAGCCATCACCTGGAACTGGAATTCCCGCAACTGTTCATAGTCAAATGATCTCTGGGCATAGAGAACCCCAGTCATTGAGTTTATGGAAATATATGATGACACTGGGATATTATCTATGTTGCTATTTAGAATGCTATACAAGACTTTTCCATTTTCGTCAGAGTCACGATCTGAAGCATGAAGTTTCTGAATTGAAATGCCTGGTTGACTATGTTCGTCAATGTAGATGACATAGTTTGTTTTATCAAATATGGGAATATTGTCGTTCACATCTGAGACAGTCAATTCAATGGCTTTACTGCTGGATAGTGGGGGTGTTCCAGTATCCACACACTTGATTGTAATGTTATAAAGGGAATTCTTTTCTCTATCCATATTACTTGCTGTCACTAATTTATAGTAGTTGTTGGATGATGGTATTAGTTGAAAGTCCAGGGTATCTGAGATATGGCAATGAACCTCACTATTTATTCCTGAATCTTTGTCATGAATATTTATTATTGCTATAACAGTTCCTGGAGGGGAATCTTCTAGAATAGTTGTAGAGAGAGTAGTTATTATTATTTCTGGGGTATTATCATTCACATCTACTACTTGAATATGAACCTTGCAATGTGTGACATGACTCCCTCCATCTTTAGCTTCCACAGTCAAGTCATAAGCATCTGATGCCTCATAGTCTAAAGTTCCTATAATTTTTATTTCCCCATTTAAGGGATCAATAGCAAATATTTCATGAGCCTGTTCAGGTATATGGCTGAATGAATAAGTTATTAAAGCGTTAGAACCCTCATCCTCATCAGTTGCATTTAATCGAACTACCAGAAAACCTTTGGGAACATTCTCAGGTAATTTTATATTATAAATGTCCTGAGTGAATATAGGAAAATTATCATTGTCATCTTGTACAATAATCTTAATTATGGCAGTGCCAGATTTAGGAGGTTTCCCCCCATCAAAAGCGGTTAGTGTCAATTCATAAAAACTTTGCTTTTCTCTGTCCAGAGTCTTTTCTAGAATAATTTCTGGATACTTAAGTCCATCTTTAGTGATTTTTTCTCCAAGAGTAAATAGTTCATTGCCGCTTAGTGTATAACTTTGTATAGAGTTGACACCCAAGTCTGGGTCTTGTGCATTTCCTAAAGCAAAACGTGCACCAGGTGAAGTGAGTTCACTTATCTCTACATCAAAATATTTCTTGGCGAATATTGGCGCATTATCATTGATATCCTGGATTTCAAGAGTAACTGTGTAAAACATCAATGGATTTTCTATCACAGCTTCTAGGTTTATAAAGCAACTCAGTTTAGCTCCACATAAAGTCTCTCTATCAATTCTTTCTGAAACGAGCAAATCTCCGTTTTCCACATTTATACTGAAATATTGCTTAGTAGCATGAGAAACTATTTGGAATTTTCTTAATGCTAATTCTCTAATATTCAATCCAAGGTCTTCTGCCACATTTCCAACTACAGCTCCCTTTTTCATTTCTTCGGGTATTGTGTAATGCATCTGGCCTGAGATATTCCCAAACCCAAATGAAACAAAACAAAATAATACTTGCCATATCACTGTCCATTGAGTCCCTCTGTACCTTGTGTTATGTTGCATGGCAAAATTATCCTTTTTATGGAAATCTTCAAGAGTAAATTTTATAGAAAATTGCAGAATCCT
Organism: Engystomops pustulosus; assembly: GCF_040894005.1. NCBI lineage: Eukaryota > Metazoa > Chordata > Amphibia > Anura > Leptodactylidae > Engystomops > Engystomops pustulosus. The sequence goes on from NC_092414.1 coordinate 35,999,199, forward strand.
TATGAAATCCAGACAAAATGAGTAATACAAGATGCTAGTAGCAGTGTGATGACACTAAAGATCTCTGTAGATCTTCACTGTTCAACTGCTCCAATTCTCTACATGCTACAGCTAGAAATAAAATACTACAGTCTTAGGGTGACACTCAGAGTTCAAATTGAAGTACTGCAAGTAACTTAAGTATTACGTGTTTCTGGATTAATCTTTTAAATCTTTATTTTGACCTATAAAAACTAATCTTATTTTTAACAAACATTGCTTTTTAAAAAATTAACCCTTTTCAAGTTTACTGTCTTTTATATGTAATCATATGGCTAATATGTATATTATTACATTAAATTTCTTTATTCAGGAAGCATAAGCCCAGTGCACTGTACTTTTTATGTTTCTTGTTAAGTTCACATTTTAGGCCTCTATAGATATCTTTAAATTTAAAGGTCCTATTAGGAAAGCAATTACAAAAACCAATATGGTTTTTGAATTGGTGACCAATATAATGAATAACACAATTTAATCATCTGGCTGCTGACACAATATGAGTCAGGGTTATTTAAAATCTAAGACCTTTTAATCTTTCTGGCAAGCCCAGAGCTCCAGTGAATAACAAAGACTTAAAGTATGACTCTGATTTCAATGGGATTCTCCTTTTTGAAAAAGCAAACATGGTATTGACCGGCCTAAGTAAAGTCCAAGTTTTGGTTAAATGAAGAAGCACTAAAACACATGTTCTAACCTAACTAACCAGCATAATTGCTAACTAGCATAACTACTGTTGTATCGGGATAGACATGTAAAATGTTTATTATATACAATTACATGTATACTTCCTTTTTTTATTCCAATAAAATATTTCTTTAAAAAAAAAAGAAAAGCAAACATAACCATATCGTGTCGCTTGCTCTTTTCTTTCTCTTTTCTCAAATCTGACCGCCCACTGACTATAGACTTATAGACTATAAATGGGTCTCCAATCGGCAGCGACATCTTCTGACATTGCTACAGTTTTCCTCTTCTCCCGCATCAGTCACGGGAGCAGGACAGGCTCTACCGGTGTCAGAGACAGCCAGAGGCCCTAAGGAGAAGGGAGATGCAGTTTATTACCACACCTTCCTTCTCCGATCCTAACAGCATCACACTGAAGTAGTGCAATGCATTGAGCAGGAGAGTCAGCACTGTCACCATTGCTTTAGACCCGGCAATCACATGATCTCTGGGTCTGTAGGGGTGAATTAGAGCTGCTGGGTCTGATTAGACCCAGTCCAGCTCTGATCTTCCCCCACAGGGGATTGTTTCCCCCTGTAACTGGGGCTCTTATAGATAATTAAGTTACAGGTGAAAACAAGAAAGTATAGAAAAAAAAAAAAAAAAACAATCAGCATACACTAGGGAATTTTAAGTTAATTTGAAAACTTTAAAAAATGTACTATATATTGCAAAGACAAAATATTTTTCTCCCATCTTTGTAACTTTAACCACCACAAAAATTAAAAATGGAAAAAAAGGTCCCTTAACGTTTTCATTGTTTTAAAAAAATGTTGCAAAAACTTACAATATTGCACAAAAAAAAGTTATGGCTCTTAAACAAATAAGTATGAAAACATATTAAAAATGCTTTGATCATTAAAGCTTTTTAAAGCCTGGTCAAGAAGGGGTTAAAAGAGTTATGACTTTTTTTTCTCTTTGAAATCTGTGTGCCAGAAACCTTTAACATCAGTAAAGTTGGAAACAACTAAACTATTCCTTTCTTTGCCTTAAAGCAGTTATAAGCTCCCCTGAATTCCCATGATGTTTTGTGTTCTCTCATGAAGTAACCCCATTGAGAAGTAACAGATATATTTAACAAATTATGTGAGATTCCTAAATCCACTAAGCTTAGCATAGTATGTACATACAGGAGCTATCCAGTGACTAGCCTGGCAGATTTCATCAAATGGAGGAACATGGGATAAGTAGTAGAATCCAACTGTGAAAAATTTACCTAAAGTGTTGAGAGATTACTGTGGGTTAACAGCTTTCCTGCTATGTTGCTAGTGCCAGAGAGCCGTGAGAAGGGATGAAGAGCCTTTGATACAGCTTAAGGTTCAGAGACTGACACAGAAAGTTGCACTGATTCACAGGGTTTAATAGGAAACAAGAAAGATCTTGTACCTTACTATCCTTTGCATGAAACCTCTGCACTCACAAAGTTGCAGACACAAGGCTTTCTTTATAGCTAACACAGAGCAACATCACATAAACTCCCCCTCCTCTCCAGCAGTTAGACTCCATCCAATTTCTTGTGTAAAAACTGTTGTATAGACGTAAGCAACAGAACCAAGGGAGATAGCTACTGCAGTGAGAGGCTAAACTGAGGAGAATAGAAAATAAACTGATGTACATAGATAAGGAATGTAATAAGCAAAGTTGTCCTACATCATAAAACCTATTAATCTGTGAGAAAAAAAGCACTTTAAGTTACAACCTGGCACACGGTATACTAAACAAGTGGGGCCAAGGTCATTCTTAAACCACACAATCATCCATTTTTTAAAAAAAAATTGTTAAGATGCTTACAAATGACAAAGACATTGCAATTTTGGGAGTATTAATAACATTTTTCTGCCATACATGATCTAATATTTTTATTCATTCATTTCATAAATAATTCTTTACAAAGTTGTTCCTCCATTTGTAATTTACATAGTAAGCTACCTCTTTAGATATATTACTTCTTCCTTGTACATTTACTATCTCCTTAGTTAATAAAGTAATACATAAATATTTATGATAAAATTAGATTCATACCTGTGTTATGATTCCAGATGGCACAATGGTTTGTGAATTTTTATTTGCTGATACAGAATCATCTGTTTCAATAAGATTGTCTGTGGGGACGTTCTCAACTGGTTTCAGATAAGCAATTTCATTCTGCTTGGAGTCCAGAGTCACACACACATCATATGAGAATGGGAAAGGTAAACTTGTATCACTGATCTCAGAAGGACATCCCAGGGTGAACTGGGGATACACATTTCTACTATAAGCTCCGTAGGTTGCCGGATTATCCGATTTTCTGCATTTTAAGACTATGGTAATTAACACAGTTGCAATGAATAGAATTGAAATAAAAGCAATGGAAACCACCAGATAGAATGTTGTATTGGAAGAAGTATTTGATATATTTGGTTGACGTTTAATCTCTGGTACAATTTGCTGAAAATTTTCTGCGACAACTAAACTCAGTGCAACAGTACATGATAAAGATGGGACCCCATTATCCTTCACCAGAATGACAAGTTTTTGTCTCAAAGTATCTGTATCTTCAATATCACGCGCAAGTTTAACTTCTCCACTGTAATGGTCAATAATGAATAATGTTGGATCAGGAACTTGTAGTAAGTGATAGGAGAGCCAGGCATTGTGTCCAGAGTCAGCGTCCACTGCAATCACTTTTGTGACTAGATAACCTTTCTCAGCAGAGTGAGGAATAAACTCAAATAATGCTGATCCCTCAGTGTCTGGTGATGGGTAGAGAATCTTAGGAGCATTATCATTCTTATCAATGATACATATCCTCACTGTGACATTACTGCTTAGAGGAGGAGATCCACTGTCTTTAGCCATCACCTGGAACTGGAATTCCCGCAACTGTTCATAGTCAAAGGATCTCTGGGCATAGATGACTCCACTTATAGAATTAATAGAAATATATGATGACACAGGAATCTCTTCTACATTGCTATTCAGAATGCTATAACTTATTTTCCCATTTTCATCACAGTCCAGATCTGTAGCGCGGACGCTCTGGATTGATGTACCTGGTTGATTATTTTCTCCAATATACACAATGTAGTTCATCTTCTCAAACACTGGAGAATTATCATTCACATCAGAGATATTTAGCAGAAAGGTTTTATTAGTAGAGAGCGGAGGAGATCCATTATCCATACACTGTATTGTAACATTGTAGGAGGGATTTCTTTCTCGGTCCATACTTGATGCTGTTACTAGTTTATAATAACTACTAGAGGATGGAATAAGCTGAAAAGCCAATGTGTCAGAAATGTGACAAACAACTTCACTATTTATCCCAGAGTCCAAGTCATTGACATTTAGTAATGCTATGATAGTACCTGGTGGCGAATCCTCTGGGATAGATCCTAAGAGAGATGTGATGGTTATATCTGGAGCATTGTCATTCACATCAACCACTTGTATTGAAACCTTACAATGTGTCACATGACCTCCACCATCTTTAGCTTCTACAGTCATTTCATAAGTATCTGACACTTCATAGTCCAAACCTCCTGCTACTTTGATGTCCCCATGTAATGAATCAATAGTAAATAGTTGTTGTGCACTCTCAGAAATATGACTAAAAGAATAAGTTATTTGGGCATTAGAACCTTCGTCTTCATCCGTTGCGTTTAACTGAATGACAATGGAGCCAATAGCTGCGTTTTCATGTAATCTGATATGATATGTGTCCTGGGTGAATAGAGGCAGGTTGTCATTAAAATCTTGGACAACAATCTTTACTGTAGCAGTGCTTGATTTCTGTGGGTTCCCTCCATCCAGAGCTGTTAGTATTAGCTCAAAGAAACTTTGCTTCTCTCTATCCAGGGATTTTTTAAGTATAATTTCCGGATATTTAATCCCATCTGTTGTAGTTTTTTCTCCAAGGCCAAAGTTTTCATTGCCGCTCAGTGTATAACTCTGTATAGAGTTGGTGCCTAAATCTGGGTCTTGTGCATTTCCTAAAGCAAAGTGTGCACCAGGTAAGGTGAGTTCACTGATTTCTAAATCAAACTCTTTCTTTGAAAATATCGGAGCGTTATCATTTACATCCTGGATTTCCGTAGTGATTGTGTAAAAATTCAGAGGATTTTCAATCACGGCCTCCAGGTTTATAAAGCAGTTTGGTTTATTTCCACAAATCTTTTCTCTATCAATCCTGTCTGATACAATGAAGTACCCATTTTCTACATTAATATTGAAATATAGTTTTTTAGCCTTAGAAATAAGTTGAAATTTTCTATTTGATAAGTCATCTATATTTAGGCCAAGATCTTTGGCCAAATTTCCAATTATAGTCCCTCTTTTCATTTCTTCTATTACTGAGTATTGTAATTGGCCATATATACCATTGAAAAGGAAGACAAGAAAGCAAAATACCTGCAAATAATGCTCCCTTTGGTTTCTTCTTTGTTTTTCTGTAGCAGTCATTGCCAGAAAGCTGTGATTCTGTTTATCAACTATATATAAAAGCCTTTACTATAATCCATAAGGTGGTAAAAGTTGAAATGGACAATCACTTCTAAAGATCTTTAGTCCAGTCTGCACTGTGATCTGTGGAAATGTTGCTGTGTATCCCTGTATCCGGTCTGGTGAGACGACAGTACATCAAACTGACTAAATTATCTTTCTAGTTTAAGTAAAAAATTAAAACACAGTCTTATAGTGCCACACAGTGTTCAAAAACAAGAACTGCAACTATTCTGCAAATAGATTTGTAAGTTACTTTTCTATAATTTTTAAATATATTTCATATCACTACAAGTAAAACACACAAGGAAACATAAGGGGCACTGTTATAAGTTCTATCTGTTTTAATAAGGTTTAGTAATCCTATACTTACAGTATAATGCAATGTATAACTGTGGTTATGCATATATATTTGTTACTTTCTTAAAATAATAAAAATAAAGACACAAAAAAAATATATTTAAATTAATATAAATGTTTAGTGGTAATTGAATACCCCAACATAGACAATGGCTAAAATATATACAGTTTTAATTAAATAATGAAATAATTAAATTATAATACATAGAGCAAATAAAGAATAAGTTTAGTTTTTATTTCTGAAATGTTATTTTAAGAGTAGGTTGTAGCATGAAATAAAATAAGGGCACCTTACAATGTTTATTAGACATTGATTTTGGTTTCTAGGGTTATGTCTGTATTTGTATTGGAAATGTAATACATTAAAATTTTCTCACATTTTTAATTTCACCCATTCAAAATCATGTTTAAAATTTGAATAGAAAATTCAATTAAACATAAAACTTTCCAGCAAATGAAAAAAGTAGATATTATTTATTGCAGATATACTTATACATATCATACCACTTTATCTTATTTCTGCTTGTTTTGGCTAGTTTTGCCTTTCATATTTCCTTCTGCTACTTTGGTAATTTATCATTCAACCATTTTACAGTTTCCTCCCACACTCCAAAACATACTGGCAGGTTGATTAGATTGTTAGCCCCATTGGGGACAAGTATATGGCAAGCACAGTGCTGAGCTGCGTAATCTGTGTGCGCTATATAAAAAAAGGAACTAGTATTATTATTTACTAGTGTTGCTGCCCCCACATCAATAACAATATACAGCCTACTCAGTAATAACTATATACAGCCCCCAGGTAATCACTATACACAGCTCCCAGTATGCACTAAATACAGCCCCAAGTGATCACTGTATACAGCCCCCCAGTAATTACTATTTACAACCCCACAGTAATTACTGCATACAGCCCCCCATAATCACTGTATATAGCCCCCAGTAGTCATTGTATGCAGCCCCCAGTAATAAATATATTCAGCCTACAGCAATAAATGTATTCAGCCCCCCATATTCTCTGCATAGAACCCCCCAGCAATCACTATATACAGCCCCCCCAGTATACAGCTCCTGGTAATCACTGTATTCAGCTCCCAGTAATCACTATATACAGCCCCAAGCAAGCACTGTATACAGCCCCCTATAATCACTAACTATATATACTCCCTCTATTATAACTATATACACCCCCCATAATAACTATATACAGCCCCCCTATGATAACAAACTATACTCACCTTCCTCTGTTCCCTGATTCGTGCGGACCTCATCTTCCGTCACGCTGTCGCAATCTTGGTATACCTCTGATTGTCTATGGCAAAGCAGGGAACTTATTGTTCCCTCGCTCTGCCATAGGCTGAAGTCAGGGCATGCCAGATGTGTGCCGTTTACGACCCGGGGAGCCCAGATTCAAACATACTATGGGTGATTCGGGCGGTCACGTGACTGCCCGAATAGCCCACATTGATGGGGGCCCCAGTGCGCAGCCCTGATCTAGATACACACTCCTTCAGGTACCATACTACTTATAGCTAACTGCTAGAACATAGACACTCAGGGGGGAGATTTATCATGAGTTTCTGAGGTAAAACTGTTCAAGTTGCTCATAGAGCATCAGAGCTCGGCTTTCATTTTATAAACAGGTGTGGGAAAATGAAAGCTGAGCTCTGATTATTTTCCATGAGCAACTAGAACAGTTCTGCTCTAAGAGACTTATGATAAATCTCCCCCATACAGTGTAACACAGCTTAGTCGTAATTTACCTCTACAAAGGTATAGGGACATATAGAGCCACAAGAAATAACTTATAAAAGGACAGTAAATGGACATACACAAGGAAAAACTTGTTAAATGACATGCAAAATAGGCACAATGCTTAAAGGTTACAAAAACGGTGAAATAAACAGACATAATAAAAGCAAACAGTAAAATAAAAAGGGATAAAATAAAGAAAAACAGACCTCTAATGAATTGGGTTGGCATAGAGATCCTCCGAGGAGAAAACAATGAAAAAACTGTACTAGCCACCTAGTCCCCTTGGTCATGTGAGAGGGGCGTGGCTACACCTAGATTTTGGGGACATATTTCCTAATTATTTCATATCGTATCCATAGGGCTCTCCTAAGAAGAAGATATACATAGCACATTCCCAAGCAAGAATTTACAAATCTAGTAATGACAAACACCATGAAGAAATGTTGAGCCAACTGCCTAATACTTATTTTTTGGCTTTCTGAATTCGAAATCCATGGTACTTGACAGCCTAGAAATATTGGACAATGTTGATCAGAGGTTAATTGACAAGGGGTTGCGATGGTGCGGGGACAGGAAAGCCCCATGCCTGACCACTGCCCTGCCACACACTCGTCGGTCACACCCACTTCCTTCCCTCGATGCCCTCTTGGCATGGAGGTGGCGGAAAGGGGAAAATTATTACAAGTGCTAGTGATGCACTTGCATTTGAGATTATTTCAAGACTTATATGTCATTTTTGTGGCATAGAAGTCCTGATAAATACTATGGTGACACAGTCTACATCAATTAATATTTTCTATTCATTAGACAGAGGCCACACAGAGGGGGTAGAGGAAAACATTTAGCCTAGTAGCTAGGTGTAAAATAGTTTTTAAACAAAGGTGGTTTCCTCTCCACATTTAGCTGTGGATGTATCATAACATATAACTCATAATGGTCACCAATGCCATGTAAAGCTGCGGCAGAGCAGTGACCAATAAGTTACTGCTGAAATTGCAATGTTGGAAGTGTGCAATGAATACATGGGTTTTGGGCTGCTGTTTAGGCACTCCGTGTCTTCACTATCACAGTGATAGGAAAACAGGACAAGGTGAAAGTGCACACCAGTGACCATGCCAACATTTTATACAAGAGGATGTCCTAAAAGCCCTAATATTGCTCTTTTGGAGTATATCATTTTTTTTTACGAGATTTTTTTTTTTTTTATAATCGATGTAAACATAAAGGCACTATGTTGTGGAGCATACAATATTAATAAACTTTTACAACTTTTTGAAAATACAAAGGAAGACAAATAAAAGAAAATGTTATCAATGTTTTTGTGCCTGGCATAATGGCAGCCTTGATAGGAGATGCATGTGCAACTGTGGTGGTCCCTACCGAATACAAATATTTGGTAGGGAAAATAAGAATATAAAAGTATGATACCTTCCCCTACTCCTTTCTACTATTGCATTTCCTTCTACTCTTGGAGTATACAGTTTTAGTTGCAGCAGGTGCCAACTCCACAAGCTTGTGGGCCTAAAAAATATGCAGATTACAGAATATTCTCAATAATCACCTGCCTAGATTTCAGATTAGAATTAAACAGTAGATTAAAACACATGTATGAGTATTTTTGCCTAATTTTTGCTGCCTTAAACATGGGTGCTAAGACTGAGGGCACACATTTTAGTTATTCTTGAAAACATGCCATCTTATTATCTATTTGGCAGTGAATGTATAGATATTTTAAATAATGTTTCAATAAAGATTTGGGGAATTTACACCCTCAATTCCTCCATAATTCTAGAAGCATTTGTAATACCCTCCTTCAAAAATATCATCCACAAGCCAACAGTAGTTGCCATTCCCAACTCTTGGAATGTGTCCAGAAGATAAACGGGATCACTCCTCTGATGGTTTAACGAAAAGTCATTTTTAATGGTAATGTAAGGGATAGAAATCCATTCTAGGAGCCTGACCATGGTGGAACCATTCAGTTGCATGTAAATGAGAGGTAGATGGCAATGAAACCTCTCCAATACAAACTGCATAATAGAATAATAAGAGTAGTTATCATATCTGTAACCCGAGGAAGAATTCCTTTCTAAAATTCATATTTCCTCTGCAAGCAAAAACTAGAAATATGAACTGCTGTAATGTTGTAGAGAAAGTGTTGAAGTTATTCATAGTAGTAATGATTAATACATAATTTAACATTTAAATAACGGCAGTAGTGTTCATTAAATATAATACTTCATACCTGGTTAGAATTGCTGGAATTCAGATCATTCTTGGAAGCCTCAATAGCAACAATTGACTCGTCAGTGTCTATGAGATTGTCTGTGGGGACGTTCTGCACTGGTTTCAGATAAGCAATTTCATTCTGCTTTGAGTCCAGAGTCACACACACATCATATGAGAATGGGAAAGGTAGACTTGTATCACTGATCTCAGAGGGACATCCCAGGGTGAACTGCGGATATACATTCCTACTATATGATCCATAGGCTGTAGGTACATTAGATTTCCTGCATTTTAAGACTATGGTGGTTAGCACTGTGAAAATAAACAAAATGGAAATGAATGCGATAGAAACCACCAGGTAAAATGTTGCATTAGAAGAAGAATTTGATTTATTAGGTTGCCTTCTTATCTCTGGAACAATCTGTTGAAAGTTTTCTGCCACAACCAAATTCACTGAAACAGTACATGACAAAGATGGGACACCATTGTCATGTACCAGGACCACAATCTGTTGTCTTAAGATATCCGTATCTTTAATGTCTCGGCTGGTTTTAATTTCCCCAGTATGTTGGCCAATAGTGAAAAATGTTGGATCAGGAACTTGTAGTAAGTGATAGGAGAGCCAGGCATTGTGTCCAGAGTCAGCGTCCACCGCAATCACTTTGGTGACTAGATAACCTTTCTCAGCAGAGTGAGGAATAAACTCAAATAATGCCGATCCCTCAGTGTCTGGTGATGGGTAGAGAATCTTAGGAGCATTATCATTCTTATCAATGATACATATCCTCACTGTGACATTACTGCTTAGAGGAGGAGATCCACTGTCTTTAGCCATCACCTGGAACTGGAATTCCCGCAACTGTTCATAGTCAAAGGATCTCTGGGCATAGATGACTCCACTTATAGAATTAATAGAAATATATGATGACACAGGGATCTCTTCTACATTGCTATTGAGAATGCTATAACTTATTTTCCCATTTTCATCACAGTCCAGATCTGTAGCGCAGACGCTCTGGATTGATGTACCTGGTTGATTATTTTCTCCAATATACACAATGTAGTTCATCTTCTCAAACACTGGAGAATTATCATTCACATCAGAGATATTGAGCTGAAAGGTTTTGTTAGTAGAGAGCGGAGGAGATCCAATATCCATACACTGTATTGTAACATTGTAGGAGGGATTTCTTTCTCGGTCCATACTTGATGCTGTTACTAGCTTATAGTAACTACTAGAGGATGGAATAAGCTGAAAAGCCAACGTGTCAGATATATGACAAGCAACTTCACTATTTATCCCAGAGTCCAAATCACGGACATTCAATAATGCTATGACAGTACCTGGTGGTGAATCCTCTGGAATTGATGTTGAGAGAGTTGTGATAGTTATATCTGGAGCATTGTCATTCACATCAACCACTTGTATTGAAACCTTACAATGTGCAACATGACCTCCGCCATCTTTAGCTTCTACAGTTATTACATAGGCATCTATGGCTTCATAGTTTAGCTTTCCAATTACTTTGATGTCCCCATGTAATGAATCAATAGTAAATAGTTGTCGTGCACTCTCAGAAATATGACTAAAAGAATAAGTTATTTGGGCATTAGAACCTTCGTCTTCATCAGTTGCGTTTAACTGAATGACAATGGAGCCAATAGCTGCATTTTCATGTAATCTGATATGATATGTGTCCTGGGTGAATAGAGGCAGGTTGTCATTAAAATCTTGGACAACGATCTTTACTGTAGCAGTGCTTGATTTCTGTGGGTTCCCTCCATCCAGAGCTGTTAGTGTAAGCTCATAGAAACTTTGCTTCTCTCTATCCAGGGATTTTTTAAGTATAATTTCCGGATATTTAATTCCATCTGTTGTAGTTTTTTCTCCAAGGCCAAAGTTTTCATTGCCGCTCAGTGTATAACTCTGTATAGAGTTGGTGCCTAAATCAGGGTCTTGTGCATTTCCTAAAGCAAAGTGTGTGCCAGGTAATGTAACTTCACTGATTTCTAAATCAAACTCTTTCTTTGAAAATATCGGAGCGTTATCATTTACATCCTGGATTTCAATGGTGATTGTGTAAAAATTCAGAGGATTTTCAATCACGGCCTCCAGGTTTATAAAGCAGTTTGGTTTAATCTCACATAGTTTTTCTCTATCAATCCTGTCTGATACAATGAAGTCTCCATTTTCCAAATTAACATCACAATATTGTTTATTTGTCTGTGAGACAAGTTTGAATCTTCGATTTGATAAGTCGTCTATATTTAGCCCAAGATCTTTTGCCACATTCCCAATTACATATCCCCTCTTCATTTCTTCAAGTACTGAATATTGTAACTGGCCATAGATATCATGGATAAAAAAGAGAATTAAGTAAAATACCTGATAAAGCAGCTTCAATCGATTTGTTCTGTGTCTTGATGTAAGATTCATTGTTAGAAGGATTTGTTATATAAGCTGCTTCTGCTTCAAGAAGAGAGGTATTATTGTTATGATGCTAAATTCTTTCCAATGATGAGTTCTGATTGCAATGTGTTCACTAGAAATATTGCAGTGTTCCTATGTATCCTGTATTGTGAGATTACAGTGACAATTCATAGATTTTTTTCAAGTTGGAGTAAAAGATTATTACACAGTCTAATAGTGCCACTTAGTGTCCACATTTAGGAATTGCAGGGTTTCTGGAATAGGCAGATTTTAAGGCAATGTTTTCTTTACATTTTAAGAATATTCAAATTTAAATGTAGATGGATTAATAAAATTAAAGCCCTATAGATTCAATATTCAATTACTAAAAGTTCACCAATTCTGCTTATGTCCACCAACAAAAGAAAACTTATGTACTTATGTTATATAGTGGATTGCATTGTTCTAGTTTAAATATAACATATATACCTATATATACATATATATATATATATATATATATATATAGAATAAGAAAAATGGCAGCACTCCGAGATTCAATGTGGTCAAAAACGTACTATTTTATTCCAGCATGTGCCATGCAACGTTTCAGCTCCCAAAGCCTGGAGCCTTTTTCAAGCCTCCAGGCTCCAGGCTTTGGGAGCTGAAACGTTGCATGGCACATGCTGGAATAAAATAGTACGTTTTTGACCACATTGAATCTCGGAGTGCTGCCATTTTTCTTATTCTATACGTTGGATGAACTGTGATCCCGGTTCTGGGAGCGTGCACCTGAGTAATATTTTTCTTTTTTGAGTGCTGCTATATTTTCTTTTTTACTATTTATATATATATATATATATATATATATATATATATATATATACACTTAATAAAGTCAGTATGTAATAAAGAGTTTACGTTCATTACATACATTTCATTTTCTGGAATATAAGCAACATTTTCATTTATTATTTTTATAATTGTTCTATTTTTAGTGCTTATTTTATTTTTTATAAAAGACATCTATGCAGGTCACAGAATATTTATATACTTATACACTCACCGGCCACTTTATTAGGTACACCTGTCCAACTGCTCGTTAACACTTAATTTCTAATCAGCCAATCACATGGCAGCAACTCAGTGCATTTAGGCATGTAGACATGGTCAAGACAATCTCCTGCAGTTCAAACCAAGCATCAGTATGGGGAAGAAAGGTGATTTGAGTGCCTTTGAACGTGGCATGGTTGTTGGTGCCAGAAGGGCTGGTCTGAGTATTTCAGAAACTGCTGATCTACTGGGATTTTCACGCACAACCATCTCTAAGGTTTACAGAGAATGGTCCGAAAAAGAAAAAACATCCAGTGAGCGGCAGTTCTGTGGGCAGAAATGCCTTGTTGATGGCAGAGGTCAGAGGAGAATGGGCAGACTGGTTCGAGCTGATAGAAAGGCAACAGTGACTCAAATCGCCACCCGTTACAACCAAGGTAGGCAGAAGAGCATCTCTGAACGCACAGTACGTCGAACTTTGAGGCAGATGGGCTACAGCAGCAGAAGACCACACCGGGTGCCACTCCTTTCAGCTAAGAAAGGTTACAATTTGCACAAGCTCATCGAAATTGGACAGTAGAAGATTGGAAAAACGTTGCCTGGTCTGATGAGTCTCAATTTCTGCTGCAACATTCGGATGGTAGGGTCAGAATTGGGCGTCAACAACATGAAAGTATGGATCCATCCTGCCTTTTATCAACGGTTCAGGCTGGTGGCGTTGGTGTCATGTTGTGGGGAATATTTTCTTGGCACTCTTTGGGCCCCTTGGTACCAATTGAGCATCGTTGCAACGCCACAGCCTACCTGAGTATTGTTGCTGACCATGTCCATCCCTTTATGACCACAATGTACCCAACATCTGATGGCTACTTTCAGCAGGATAATGCACCATGTCATAAAGCAGGAATCATCTCAGACTGGTTTCTTGAACATGACAATGAGTTCACTGTACTCAAATGGCCTCCACAGTCACCAGATCTCAATCCAATAGAGCATCTTTGGGATGTGGTGGAACGGGAGATTCGCATCATGTATGTGCAGCCCACAAATCTGAGGCAACTGTGTGATGCCATCATGTCAATATGGACCAAAATCTCTGAGGAATGCTTCCAACACCTTGTTGAATCTATGCCACGAAGAATTGAGGCAGTTCTGAAGGCAAAAGGGGGTCCAACCCGTTACTAGCATGGTGTACCTAATAAAGTGGCCGGTGAGTGTATATGTTTTCAAATATCATATAGTAACTAATCATAAAAACATATAAAGCTCCAACTACACTGTCAATAAGTAGAATATATCCTTTCTAGAAAACTAGGTAGAACTGTAAGTCTAGGTGTACAGGTACCTTGAATACCTGGGGTACAGTTATGCCTGGATGAATGTAAAGGCTCAGATGTCTGGGAGCCTACTCTAAGTTGTATTTTACAAGGATTGCCGCCATTTAAGACGCTAAAAAGTCTTGAAAGAGGGAATTCTATTTCCTGTACCTTCGTCAACTGTGACAAATTACCAGTGATAGTTACAGTACCTGGGAGCCTGAAAAAGTCACCCAGGACTGCCATGAATCAAGTAGGATATGCCAGAAGCAATGAAAATCCATAATACTTTGTTGTACTGAGATTACAAATACATCATATAGGTGATCAGGAGATAAAAATGGGATGTCCTATAGTGGGACTAAAAAAAAGTGAGTAAAATAAATGTAAACAATTACGGTAAAACAAATAAAAAATTTACAGATCACACTGAAATAACATTACACTCTTGTCTCATTTTTTGGCAAACACTGCAACCATAACTAAACAAGGCAACATTAATAAAATGTTAATAAAACAGTACAAACACATGTCGAGAAAAAGCAAAATGTATTAAAAATATTTCCATTAAATAACCTCTCAAAAAATTTAAATTAAGAAAATAATTTCTTAATTAAGAAAAAAAAACTCATTAAAAAAATCTTGCCATCAAAAAACTGCAATATACAAAGAGTGACCAAACTGTAAAAAGTAATGTCCTTAAGAATTTAGCTATAGTAAAATGAACTATTCTAACCCCTTTTCCCACTATGGCCCACAAGTGCACGTAGTGAAGTTTGCCTTGCTATCGTGCCATCGTGCGTGCAGCTATCGTTCCTTTCAAAATACAATCAAAATGCATTGTGTAAATGTGGCCTAAGAATATAGAAGTAATATTTCAATGTAGCTGTAGGTGGGTCCCGAGAATTAATTTCACTGGTGGGCCCTAGACTCCCAGTTTGACCCTGGTAAAAATAAACACAAATTACCCCATTTTAGAAAATACACCTTTTATAACAATTTTTGAAGAGGTGCAATGAGCATTTTAACACCACACTTTTTTTTTTCGTGGAACTTAAATAACTTCGGATCAGATTAGTGAAGAATATTTTTTTTTTTAAAACAATATTCCTTTGCTCCCAAAATGTTTATTTTTACAAGGGGTTAAAGAAGAAACTACACCTAGTGGTTCGCTACTCTATTTTTCCTAAATACGGAAATACTTCATATTTACAAGGCATTGGTTCGGCCTCACCTGGAATATGCTGTCCAGTTCTGGGTACCGGTTCATTAAAAGGATGCCCTGGAGCTGGAGAGGGTTCAACAAAGAGCCACAAAAATGATAAGGGCTATGGAGGGTCTTAGACGAGGGGGCACTGTCTCCGTCTGGAAATATCAAGGTTTAATCACCAGAGGTGACAGGGCTTTTTTACTATGAGAACTGTCAATCTGTGGAATAGCCTGCCTCAGGCGCTGGTCATAGCAGGGACAGCAGAGAGCTTCAAAAAGGGTCTAGATGATTTTTTACAACTAAATAACATTGATGGTTATGTTACAAAGAATTGTTTCCCATAAATCTCTTCCTCATCCAAATTCTTCCCTTCCTTGGTTGAACTTGATGGACTAGGTGTCTTTTTTCAACTGTATAAACTATGATAAACTATTATACTATGTGGTCACAAACTGCTATAGGAGCACATAGAGGGGTTAAGAAAGGATAGATTGTCTTTTGGCTTTGTAAGGCTTTTCCAAATCCATTCCATTCTGACTGCTGATGTATGGTGGTTTTAGGCAAGGGAATATGATTGGTAACCAATCATAAATGGCTTTTTACAAGAACCCTAGAAAAAAATAAGGTAATTCAGAGGCAGTGGGGAGGAGTCCTAATCACAGATCGGTTCACAATAACGATTCATAACAGTTAGCAAAATTTCATCAATGAAGTAGCAACCAAAGACCTGTTTCAAAGATTCCTCACATTAGGAAGGTTGAGATCCACTACCATAAAGGATGTTACAATTTTGGGGGGTTTTCATAGGTGCATCATACAAGCTAGAACATTTTTCTTTTTTGGGTATATTATAAGATAAAAGCTTACTTTCTGTGGGATGAGATTAACTTTACAATGATACCATTTTGGGGTGGTGATTTCTCATTGATTTCTCATTGATTCCTCCCTTACTTGGCGGATGCAAAAAAAATAAATTATGGAATTGATATTTATCATTGTTTGTTCCTGCTGTTCACTGTGTAGCAAAGATAAGATGTTAGTTTTATTCTATGGGTTAGTACAATTACATCAATATCTGATTCATATAGCTATTTTACATTTGAGGTTTTTTATGAATAAAAATTCATTTGGCACTAGCTTACATGGAGTAAGAAACGGTTCTGCCCCAGTCATCGGAATGGTTAGTATTCAGTTTATTTATTTTTTTATATACCCAATATAAGCTGAGTGGGGAATTTTCAGCACAAAAATTCTGCTAAGAAACTCGGCTTATAACTCGAGTATATAAAGTTTTTAGTAAAAAAATGTTATTTGTGCGATCCATTGAAAGAGACAACTTTAAAAAAGAAAAAAAATGCTAGAATTGCTAGTTTTTATACTCCCCATTAAAGTGTCGATGAAAGTGATTCATTAGTTTTTTGTATCCCAAATATGATATCATTCACAACTGATCCAGAAATAAATATTTGCTCCTACTATATCACTTTTACAGTTGTAAACTTTATAAATAAAGTTATGGGTATCATGACGACATTTAAAAAGTATAAAATAAAACACTTGGCACTCAAAGTCAAAAATAGGTTGGGCCTCCATGAGGAGAAAGTAAATAAACAAGATTTAAAGGTATTGTCTGAGATTTTTAGAAATGTTATCTATGGTTATACATACAAACCACTTATGCTCATCTCTGCCAGAGCAGCCACGATTCTGCCTGCCACTGCTGGGCCTCTGTTGATATACAGAGGTCCTTAGTACCATACTGCTGGTAATTGATTGTAAGATTAAAGCAATTGTGTGGCAGAGATCTGGCTGTGAAGGAAACTGACAGTGGAGAAAAGGAGCACTAGAGGAGGTGAGTATAATTGGTTTATTGTTTTACGTCCACTTTCATTTTAACAAATCAATGTTTAAGGTAAACATGGATTTAAGTTAATATCAGTTATAACATAACAAATATATTTAGGTAAAGAAAGTAAATATATCTAAAGCCATCCGTTTCCTAGTCGCCTTCTCCTTTCTTCATTTTATAGAATAGAATAGAATAGAATAGAATGCTTTATTGTCCCCACAGGGGAAATTGACTTTGTCACAACGACAACAACAACACCTCCATTCATGATCACAATTATACATATACAAACAAGTAAAATACAACATACATATACAAATAGATAATAAAAATTATTTTAAAAAACAGTAAAAAGTAAAAAAAAGAAAAAACACCATGGTTACGGATATTAATTACGTGCCCATGTTCACTAATGCAATTGCCCTAGGTATAAAGGAGTTTTTAAAACGATTCGTTCTACATTTCATATGCAGAAACCGATCACTAAATGTACTACGTTGACCCATCAGTGTGTTATGTAACGGGCTTTTCACATTACATACAATGGACTTAAATTTGGAGAGCATACGTGCACACAAGATTGACTCCCAATCCTCTGTCTTAGTGCCAACAATTGAGTTCACCTTCCTAACCAATTTCTTAAATTTGTTTAAGTCAGTCGTACGAGCATTGTTTCCCCAACATACCACCGCATAGAATAAAACACTTCCAATTACAGACTGGTAAAAGGACAGCAACATCCTACGGTCCACATCAAAAGACCTGAGCGATCTTAAAAAGTACAGTCTCCCAGACGCCTTTTTATACAATTTCTCTGAATTTATATGCCACAATAACTTATCATCCAGATAGACGCCCAGATACTTGTAGTTGGTGACACGTTCTACTGCGACACCCCTAATCTTCGTAGGCTCAAGATCAGTATCACGTTCTTTTCGGAAACTGATTACCATTTCCTTGGTCTTAGATAGATTCAATTCCAAGCCATTTGAGTCGCACCACTCCGAGAACAAGTCAATGGTCGACCAATATTCAGACAAATCTCCCTCTTTTATGCACCCTATTATCGCAGTGTCATCCGAATACTTCTGCAAGAAACACTGACTTCTATTTTTTTGAAAGTCTGCAGTGTAGATGGTGAATAGAAACGGGGCAAGAACAGTCCCCTGTGGGGCTCCAATGTTACTCACAACCACATCCGACACCGTGTTTCCAATTTTCACCTTCTGCGGTCTTAATATCAGATAATTAAAGATCCACTGAATTAGGCCAGAACCAACCCCCATTTTACCCAATTTCTGACATAGACGTTTCGGGATAATCCTATTAAAAGCACTCCCAAAGTCGAAGAACATTATTCTGATCTCAGACCCCGGCTCGTCCAGATGCATGTATACTCTGTGGAGCAAAGAAAGAATCGCATCCTCCACACCCAGACGTGGTTGGTATGCGAATTGTAGAGGGTCAAGATACAGTCCAACTACTTCAGCAAGATGTCTCAAAATAAAACGCTCAAAAACCTTCATAATTATCGGAGTTAACGCTATCGGGCGGTAGTCATTTGGTTCTCTCGGAGCCCTGACCTTTTGTACCGGAATAATACACGACGTCTTCCATAACGTAGGAACCACAGCAGCTGAAATACTACGATTAAACAGTTCACAGAAAACAGGGCCAAGTTCCCCAGAGCACATTTGAAGGATCTTCGCGCTTACGCAGTCCGGCCCTGACGACTTTCTAACCTTTAATTTCTTTAGTTCACATATTACATCCTCTGCCAAAATTGAGAAACCAACATTATTATTGGCCATACTTCCCAATCTAACATCCTCCTCGTCAGTGTCCCCATCACAATCGGTACATGGGTTCCCTTCCCCTGTACTAAACTGATTAAAAAAGGAGTTCAAGGCATTCGCATTATCTCTATCCCCTGAAAAACCACCCATCTTTGCTTGCATCCCTGTTATTAGTTTCATACCCTTCCAGACCTCACTGACCTGGTTGGCAGCCAATTTGCCTTCCAGTTTCTCTTTATATCTATTTTTACATTCATGAATCATAGTTTTAACCTGCTTCAGTGAGTCCCTATACAGGTCCCCATCCTTTACCTGGAATGCTTTATGTTGCTTTATAGTGCTGAATTAGCTGTAGAGATCCAACAGTCACATGATTGCAAGGTCTGCAGGGGTTAATCAGACCAAGTACAGCTCTCATCTGACATCAGCCTCCACAGGGGATTATTTTCCCTGTAACTGGGGCTTTTATAGATGTCCAGTTACAGGGGAAAACTTGAAAGAAAAAAAAAAGGAATAAAAATTAAAAAAGTGAATGTGTTCCCCAGGGGTCTTTTATGACCACAGAGGAAATTTAAAAAGTTAAAAAAAAAAGGATTACATATCTATAAACAAATATAAATAAATACACATTTAATAATTCCCAATAAATTGTAAAAAATCCCCAGTACACTATAAAGACATCAACTATACATATTTATACATATTTTAAAATGACTGTTACATGGTAGTGAATTCATTTATAATAGTTATTTAGTTATAACTTAAACTTATTACAAAAAATGAAAAAAAAAATACTTTTGATCGGTTAACTTTTGACAAGCCCTATGTGTTACAAAATATACCACACAAAAAAAGTTGTAGTACTTAAACCCACAAAAATTTGCCAACAAATGCACAGTGATTAATGCCGCTTGAGGCATTGTCATTAAGGGGTTAATATCTTATTAATATATTAGCGCACTAAACTAACTATATTATAGACTAAGCAAATCGAATGTTGTACTTTATTTTGATGTAAATTTAATTAAAAAAATCATAATATTTAATTTTTTTTGTTTCACATATTTATTTTGATTTATGTTGTGTTCACTTTTTACACTTTCAATATCAACATACTTTATCAAATGTCAAATGAAATAAATATGAAAAGATTTTTATTAACATTTTATAAAATTGACCAAACAATCCTCAATGATTAGTAGGGTGAATCTAAAAATATACTATACTTTACAAAATGCTGTAGATAAACAATCTTAACACACAAGCCAAAATATTAATGGTCCATTACTTTTTCACAAACTTTGCAACTACACAAGTTATATGTCCAAACAGATTTACTCATTCTCTCTCCTCTTCTTTCGACTTACCCTTCTAATTTTCTAACAAAATTGACAGAAGCTTGCAGAGATATCAAGTTTCCACAGAACCTGAAATATCTTTCAAATTCTTTAATTTTATAAATCAAGTCTATCCAAGTGGAGGGATGAAATCAGTCAAAACAGCTCAGTCTTTACCAACCAGCACAGAGAGGACTATAAACTAGAGTTAGAGAGAGAGGGCTCTAGAAGATTACAAGTCATAAAATGTTCGGAATTAGTATCTCAACCTAATTAAGATTTGTATATACCGTATTTTCCGGACTATAAGGCGCACTTAAAAGCCTTGGATTTCCGTGGAAATCCAAAGTGCGCCTTATAGTCCGGTGCGCCCTATCTATGGCACAGGGCACAGGACAGCGGACCATACTTACATAGGTCCCCGCTACCGGAGACCGGAGATCTCCAGCGGGAACTGCAGACCACGCGGCATGAACAACTTCTGCCGCGTGGTCTGCAGTTCCCGCTGGAGATCTGCTGTCTCCGGTAGCGGGGACCTATGTAAGTATGGTCCGCTGCCATCCTCCAGCTCCCCCTCACCTTCCCCGCTCACCTTCCCCGCGTTCCCCGTCGCGTCTCGGCGTCGCGTCCCGTCGGGTCTCCGCCACGCCCCCGGACCTCCGCCACACCCCCGGACCCCGCGCCTTATAGTCTGATGCGCCTTATATATGGAATTATTACATATATAAGGCGCATCGGACTAATGCGCCTTATAGTCCGGTGCGCCTTATAAGGCGAAAAATACGGTACAGTATAATCACTGCTTATCAACATAAAATACTTAATATAAAATAAAATATATAAAAAAATAAAATACTTTACAGCTTTTTTTTCTAATTTGATAACATCTATATAATTTGTATAAGATCGACCTACATTTAATGCTCAGTCACAAAATGTATACAATTTATACACATGTAATAAATTATTGTATTATAAAGGAAGAACATGTAGAGTAAACTTTGAATCTTTAATGAGAACATTTGATTGTATTCTAATCTCTCAGCATTCCACCACTTACATCTACTGCAAGGTTATGACTCTTAGCATGCCCTTAAAACCAAAGGCCACATGTCAGAAACTACTGTTTTAGTTGTTCATAACAATTTTAAACTAATTTTGTTTTTAACTAGCAAAAACTTTAGACTCTTTCACACTGGTAGCATTTGCTTAAGCTACTAGAGGAAAAGAAATAATACAACCTTATCCTAATAATGAATATCAATATATATGGTTTTAGTAAATAATACTCCTTCATACCTGGGCAATATTCCTAGGATCCAAATCATTGATGGAAGAATCATTGACAGCTGTTGATTCATCAGTGTCAATGAGATTTTCGGTAGGGACATTCTGCACTGGCTTCAGATACGCAATTTCATTTTGCTTTGAGTCCAGAGTCACACACACATCATATGAGAATGGGAAAGGTAAACTTGTATCACTGATCTCAGAGGGACATCCCAGGGTGAACTGAGGATACACATTCCTACTATAAGCTCCATAGGTTGTTGGATTGTTAGATCTTCTACATTTCAAGACTATGGTTACCAGCACAGTGCCAATGAAGAGAATTGAAATAAGAGCAATGGAAACCACCAGGTAGAATGTAACATTGGATGAAGTGTTTGATGTATTGGGTTGTCGTTTTATCTCTGGGACAGCCTGTTGAAAGTTTTCAGCCATGACTAAGTGAACTGAAACAGTACATGATAAAGATGGGACCCCATTATCCTTCACTAGAACCACAATCTTTTGTCTTAAGATATCTGTGTCATGCAGATCTCTTCCAATCCTAATTTCTCCAGTAAACTGTCCAATGGTGAATAATGTTGGATCAGGAACTTGCAGTAAGTGATAGGAGAGCCAGGCATTGTGTCCAGAGTCAGCGTCCACCGCAATCACTTTGGTGACTAGATAACCTTTCTCAGCAGAGTGAGGAATAAACTCAAATAATGCCGATCCCTCAGTGTCTGGTGATGGGTAGAGAATCTTAGGAGCGTTATCATTCTTATCAATGATACATATCCTCACTGTGACATTACTGCTTAGAGGAGGAGATCCACTGTCTTTAGCCATCACCTGGAACTGGAATTCCCGCAACTGTTCATAGTCAAAGGATCTCTGGGCATAGATGACTCCACTTATAGAATTAATAGAAATATATGATGACACAGGAATCTCTTCTACATTGCTATTCAGAATGCTATAACTTATTTTCCCATTTTCATCACAGTCCAGATCTGTAGCGCGGACGCTCTGGATTGATGTACCTGGTTGATTATTTTCTCCAATATACACAATGTAGTTCATCTTCTCAAACACTGGAGAATTGTCATTCACATCAGAGATATTGAGCTGAAAGGTTTTGTTAGTAGAGAGCGGAGGAGATCCATTATCCATACACTGTATTGTAACATTGTAGGAGGGATTTCTTTCTCGGTCCATACTTGATGCTGTTACTAGCTTATAGTAACTACTAGAGGATGGAATAAGCTGAAAAGCCAATGTGTCAGATATATGACAAGCAACTTCACTATTTATCCCAGAGTCTAAGTCAAGGACATTTAGTAAAGCTATGATAGTACCTGGTGCTGAATCCTCTGGGATTGATCCTAAGAGAGATGTGATGGTTATATCTGGAGCATTGTCATTCACATCAACCACTTGTATAAATACTTTGCAATGTGTCACATGACCTCCGCCATCTTTAGCCACTACAGTCATTTCATAGGTATCTGACACTTCATAGTCCAAACCTCCTGCTACTTGGATGTCCCCATGTAATGAATCAATAGTAAATAGTTGTCGTGCACTGTCAGAAATATGACTAAAAGAATACGTTATTTTGGCATTGGGGCCTTCGTCTTCATCTGTTGCGTTTAACTGAATGACAATGGAGCCAATAGCTGCATTTTCATGTAATCTGATGTGATATGTGTCCTGGGTGAATAGAGGCAGGTTGTCATTAAAATCTTGGACAACGATCTTTACTGTAGAAGTGCTTGATTTCTGTGGGTTCCCTCCATCCAGAGCTGTTAGTATTAGCTCATAGAAACTTTGCTTCTCTCTATCCAGGGATTTTTTAAGTATAATTTCCGGATATTTAATTCCATCTGTTGTAGATTTTTCTCCAAGGCCAAAGTTTTCATTGCCGCTCAGTGTATAACTCTGTATAGAGTTGGTGCCTAAATCAGGGTCTTGTGCATTTCCTAAAGCAAAGTGTGTTCCAGGTAATGTAACTTCACTGATTTCTACATCAAAGTAGTTGTCTGAAAATATCGGAGCGTTATCATTCACATCCTGGATCTCTATAGAGATTGTGTAAAAATTCAGAGGATTCTCAATCACTGCCTCCAGGTTGATAATGCAGTTTGGTTTAATCCCACATAGAGTTTCTCTGTCAATTCTCTCTGATACAAATAATTCCCCATTTTCCAAATTAACATTGAAATACCTATTTTTTGCTTTTGAAATTAGTTGAAATTTCCTATTTGCTAAATCATCTGCTAACAATCCAAGATCTTTGGCCACATTTCCAATAACGGATCCCCTCTTCACTTCTTCTATTACTGAATATTGTAACTGTCCATAAGTATCATTTATAAGGAAGAAAATAAAGCTGAATACCTGGTATATCCATTGTTTTCTTCTATTCCTTGCTGTATCCTTCATAGTCAGATTGCTATGATCTTACGATCTTCTTCAATGTGATCCACAAGAAATATTCTCTTTCACAGTGGTAATTCTTATGGAGAAGTCTGCATTGTGTCCTCTCTGAATATATTCTAGTGTTTCCTTATATTCTATACTGTGAGATTTTCTGCTGGGTTTTGAAGGAATTCATTCTCAGTCTTATAGTGCCACCCTGTGTTCACAACTCAGAACTGCAACCTATCTTATGTGAGCACATTATTGAGATACAATAATTAAATACCTTATTTAAATTATAATGTTTATATCATTTCAATAATTTCATTATTGTAATAGATTTGGGTATTGATGCATTTAAACATATATTTAAACCTACCTTGCAAAATATAATTTAAATTGTACCACTTCAATGTTAGCATTGTATGTTTAACACATTTTTGAAAAATTATGCTAATGACAAATTAAATTATGGCATTTCTTTTTGTCCAATGTAAACTAATATATGTCAGGTGTAATGTATGGATATCAAACTCCAGCATTAAAAAATATTCCTGAACTTTACTTCCACAAGACAATGATAAAGCACACTCCATATGACTATCCAGTTTGTCAAATTACTAATAGATTGTTAAAAAAGGGTTAAATTTTTTTTGAAAAATAATCCAGATTCTTGCAGATTTTATACTTCAATATTTATCAGTTAACATTGTTTTAAGTTATCAACTATTGTTCCTTGCAAAACAGAATGGTAAGGCACATGTTGTGGCCTAAATAGGATAATAACAAAGGGGGACATGTGAAATGAATACATTAACAAGTAAACCATTTAAAGTAAGCAATTCTTCAAAATAGAAATTCAATTGATTTAATATGTTGCTTATTAGACTTGTGACTAGTTAACATTTTTGATTTTGTTATGCTTTAGCATTGAGCTTATTCAGTTTTTTTTTTAACAAAACGTAGCATTTTTAAAGATAATATATATTTTTAAGTAATTTTTAAAAAAAAACTGCTGATATAATTATGGGCAGCAATGGTCTGAAGTTGTGTAGAAGATGTCCATGTCGCCTAACGAAATGATAAAAAAAAAAACATCTGTAATTTGTTTACAAAAGTAAAACAAAATAGCTATTGTTTATTCCTTAATTCCTAACAAAATATGCAAGCTTCACACCTGAATGCCTGCTTTAAATATTTAAATGACTAACATAGGAATGTGGTTAATAAGGCTAAATAAATATCTATATTTAGTACAAGCAATTATGCAATGTTGCTTCAAAAGAAGGAAAAAAAAAAACCAAAAAGCTAATTTTCCTTATATAAAACTTAAAACAGAATGTACCTTAAGCAAGGACCCGTTTCCAGAATACTTACAACTACAACTTTTTATAGTATCCAAAAAGAAAGGTACTCAGGCCCCTCTGGAACTTGTTCAGTGTATAAACTATCACAAAATCTTGCGGCAGAAAATTTGTATAGCTTCATTACGCTTACAGTGAACAATCTCTGTCTATGGTGGAATCATCTTTTTCACAAATTTCTACCTAGAATTTTATTTAAATTTTTTTTAATACATTCTTCCTTTTCTTAAAAAATATTTTACGTTTCCTTACAAACTTTTTAAAAAGCTGTTGTCAAGACAGGGAAAAAGGTCAAGTCCTGCGCTTCCTATGCCGTCTGTCCTGGTATGATTGCCAACATTGCGCTAACTCTCAAGTGACAACTGGAAAATGGACCTAACCCTGGGTAAGTGCACAGAACAGTCAAATAAACAAACAGAGACAAACAAGAGCAAAGTCAGGCGAAGTCCAGGTGAAACCAAGATGGCACCGAGGTACAAAATAGTGAGGAAGATAGAATTGTCTAAGCAAGGGTAAGAAAACACAACAAAAGCAGAATAGAGTATATAGAACAAAAGAGTCAGGAAAAAAATCTACCTAGTACTGAATAGAGTAAGCAGTGGGCTAAAGCAGCAACTGATTGGATCAGCCGTCGGTCACCCCTACTGCACCTGTGACCACCCCCAGCTCGTAGATGTAGTAAGATGAATACAACTGGGTGTGGCTTAACAATGAGAAGTTTTAGCTGCAGGAGTATTGGCAGCTGGGCTTTCATATGATGATCCTTTTGGCCTACACAATCCCTAGTACTGAACACAATGACTTTTTTTACCATGCATTTCTTGCGAATTGTATTTCCTTTCCTTACATATATCACACAATTTCATCACACCTCTCCTTCCTATTATGTAGGACAAGCAAAACTACTAGCTTCTGCAAGATAAAAATACTACTTTTTTTTTTTACAAATAATAAATTTGCCACACTCCATCTACTTGTTTTTAGACAGATATTAAACCTTTTGCTATGCATGTTAAATAATAGGGACAACATATATTCAATTAATCTATTTGAAGACATGAGCACATTATGTGGTGATGATACAGTATGCTGTGCAGTATTCAGTAGGAATTACACCTACAGGTATTTCTAATTTAAATATTACACTCCTAATTTACAGTTAGGGGGACACAATACTCAAAAATGACATACAAAAGTGTTCCATATTACCAGTAAAAAACCTCACAAATTTCTCAAGACACATGAAAGTAAAACGTAGAGACTAACTTTTTCCCAAACAGACATGAATAGGAAACAGTAAGATTTGTGATTTACATCACTGAAGCATAATTTACAATAAATTCTGACACATGGTATCTTCTGCACTCTAAGATTTGCAAAAACCCTAAAGAGAGCTTTGACATGTCTAAATAATGGATGTCATTGGGATAGGTCCCAAAGGGTTCTCTTTGTAGCATTCATAAATAAAACTAATATAAGATGTTATATGCAAAGCTCCTGCACAAATCAAGTTATAGGGCCTAACTTGCTGATCAGTGGGGGTCTCAGTGATCACAGATCACAGAAACGTGGGGTCCGATGGGGTCGCATGTACCTCAGACGGACTCCCTTATCGCTCCCGGAGATTAATGGAGCAGATGGCTGCACATGACCGTTCTGCTCCATTCATCTCTATGGAGCTGACAGAAATTGTGCTGTGCTCCATAGCTCCATCAGCTCCACAGAGATTAATGGAGCAGAGCGGTTATGTGCGGCTGTCTGCTCCAGTAATCTCTGGGAAGAATGAGGGGTCCAACTGAGGTACGTGGGACCCTATCGGACCCCTCGTTTTTGTGATCTGTGGTGGTCTCATAACTGAGACCCCCACTGATCAGCAAGTTAGGCCCTATCCTGTGGATAGGGCCTAAATTTGATTTGTGGGAAAACCCCTTTAAGTAAGTGTGCAATAGTAGAAGACTTGCAAGTTACAGTGAAACAAAAATAATACCAGCTTATACAAATAACGCAAACATTACTCATAGGTATGATTTAAGGAAATAATATTTCAAACCTTTGTAATATTGCTTGGATTCAGATCATTGCTGGAAGAACCATTGATAGCTGTAGATTCATCAGTGTCAATGAGATTTTCCGTAGGGACGTTCTGCACTGGCTTCAGATACGCAATTTCATTCTGCTTGGAGTCCAGAGTCACACACACATCATATGAGAATGGGAAAGGTAAACTTGTATCACTGATCTCAGAGGGACATCCCAGGGTGAACTGAGGATACACATTCCTACTCAATACATCAAAGGATGTTGTGCTATGAGTTTTTCTGCACTTATATATGACTGTTATCAGCACTGTCATAATAAATAATAAGGAGATGAAGGCAATAGCTATTACAAGGTAGAATGTTGTATTAGATGTAACAGGTGAGTTATTGGGTTGACGCTTTATCTCTGGTACAACTTGTTGAAAATTATCTGCCACAACCAAGTTCAAAGTAACTGTAGATGACAGAGATGGGACTCCATTATCCTTCACCAAAACCACAAGTTTTTGTCTCAAAGATTCCATGTCTGGAAGATCTCGTCCAATCCTGATTTCTCCAGTATATTGGCCAATGATGAATAATGTTGGATCAGGAACTTGTAGTAAGTGATAGGAGAGCCAGGCATTGTGTCCAGAGTCAGCGTCCACTGCAATCACTTTGGTGACTAGATAACCTTTCTCAGCAGAGTGAGGAATAAACTCAAATAATGCCGATCCCTCAGTGTCTGGTGATGGGTAGAGAATCTTAGGAGCATTATCATTCTTATCAATGATACATATCCTCACTGTGACATTACTGCTTAGAGGAGGAGATCCACTGTCTTTAGCCATCACCTGGAACTGGAATTCCTGCAACTGTTCATAGTCAAAGGATCTCTGGGCATAGAGAATCCCAGTCATTGAGTTTATGGAAACATATGATGACACTGGGATATTATCTATGTTGCTGCTCACAATGCTGTAAGTAATTTTTCCATTATCACCTTCATCAAGATCTGAAGCAAGAATATTCTGTACAGAAGTCCCAGGCTGATTATTCTCCATAATGTACACAATGTAGTTCATCTTCTCAAAAACTGGAGCATTGTCATTCACATCTGAAATAGTCAGCTGAATGGATTTATTGGTAGACATTGGAGGAGATCCATTATCCATACATTGAAGAGTAACATTGTATATTGGATGTTTTTCTCGATCCATACTAACTGCAGTAACAAGTTTATAGTAACTACTCGAGGATGGAGTTAGCTGAAATGCAAACATGTCTGAAATATGACAGGCAACATCACTATTTACTCCAGAATCCAAGTCACGGACATTAATTATTGCTATGACGGTTCCTAGAGGGGAATCCTCTGGAATTAAGGCTGATGTAGAGGTGACTGTTATTTCAGGTGAATTATCATTGACATCAAGAACCTCTATTGACACCTTACAATGTGTCACTAGTCCTCCACCATCTTTAGCCTCCACCGTCATTTCATACGTTTCTATTGTTTCATAATCCAAAGTTCCTATTATTTTTATATCTCCAGTAAATAGATCTAGATTAAATAATTCTTTAGCTTCTTCAGGAATATGACTAAATGAATAAGAAACTTGCCCATTAGAGCCTTCATCTTTATCAGTTGCATTTAAGTGGATCACTAGAAAATCCTTTGGTGCGTTCTCATGTATTCTTATTGTATAAGTATCTTGGGTGAAGGTTGGGAAGTTGTCATTAACATCTTGCACAGTGATCTGTATTACGGCAGTGCCGGATTTAGGAGGATTACCCCCATCAGATGCAGTTAAAATTAGCTCATAAAAACTTTGCTTTTCTCTGTCTAAAGGTTTTTCCAGTATAATTTCTGGATATTGAATACCGTCCTTAGAAGTTCTTTCTCCAAGCCTGAAGTATTCATTACCAGGAAGAGAATAACTTTGGATAGAATTGGTGCCCTGATCTGGATCTTGTGCATTTCCTAGTGGGAAATGTACTCCAGGAACAGAGGACTCACTGATTCCTATTTCAAAATATTTCTTGGAAAACATAGGTGCATTATCATTCACATCCTGGATTTCTATGGAGATTGTATAAAAATTTAAAGGATTTTCAATCACAGCTTCTAGATTAATAAAACAGATTGGTTTAGCCCCACATAATGTTTCCCTGTCAATTCTATCTGATACAATTAAATCTCCATTTTCTAAATTTACTGCAAAATATTGTTTCTTTGTTTGAGAAACAGTTTGCATTTTCCTCAATTGCAGTTCCTTAACATTTATTCCAAGATCTTTAGCCACATTCCCAACTATAGACCCCCTCTTCAATTCTTCATATATTGAGTATTGTAGCTGGCCCATAATCTGATGGAAGCAAACATGCAGTAAAAACAATACTTGCCAAGCCACAGACCTAAGGATGATTTTTTCTCCTTTGAATTTCTTCATTGTAAAGCCAAGTTGCCTATGGTGCTTGTCTTCTTGTTGAACTCCTCAAACAGATATAACATGTAAAATGTACAAGGTTTTTTATCGGAAGATGATCCAGGTAACTCTCAAGACCAGAGAATGAAATCTAGCAACAACGCAGGATTTCCATAGATCTTTCACTTTAAGATCAGGGTTGGTTTTCTTATTCACATACAATAAAAACATTTATGGTCTTATAGTGACATCTAGAGTTTAAAACTAAGTATTGCAGTCTTCTTAAATTCAATTCTATGTACATGCAGTCCCCAGGTTACAAACAAGATAGGGTCTGTAGGTTTGTTCTTAAGTTGAATTTGTATGTAAGTCGGAACTGTATATTTTATCATTGTAATCCCAGCCAGAACTTTTTTGGTCTCTGTGACAATTGGATTTTAAAAATGTTGGGTTGTCATAAGAATCAATATTAACACTAAAGCTTCATTACAGACACCTGTGATAACTGTTATAGCTGTTTATTGTAGCCTAGGACTAAAGTACAATAAATTACCAATTTCCAGAGGTCCGTTTGTAACTAGGGGTCGTATGTAAGTCGAGTGTTCTTAAGTAGGGGAATCCATTGTTAAATCCATTAGAGGTCTGATGTAAGTATTTAAACTACATTTTTTTATACTTATAAACTTTTACAAATGTCTATGAATATTCAGTGATTTTTATTCTAGTACAAATGTAAATAAAATCCTATAAATCTTTATGTGATATCCTGTACCCAAAATACTCATTATTTAACTATTTGTCCAATTTCAAGTGATAATACTATATAAATATATTGGTAAATTTTCCAAGTTTTTCCAGTGTTTAATTGGTCTAGCATGTATTTCTGTATTTCATGTATTTAAATAATTCTTCTTTCTCCACTAATACAGTAAAGGTTTTTGTCTGTCAATATCAAAGTATTTATCGTTGATACCTATCATATCAATTTTACTCCCTTAGCTCACTTTTCACGTGTTGTTGTTAAAATATTAATTTACCGTATTTTTCGGCCTATAAAATTTTTCGCACCAAAAATCCTTTAATTTTCTCAGAAATCAAAGGTGCGCCTATAAGCCAGTGCGCCTTATATATGAACTTATACAGAAATGTACTACAGACAAGATGTACTGTACATTTACCAGTGTTTAATAGCTCCATCCCCAGAAATTTCCTGCACCTTCCCACACAGTATACAGGGTCCCTAGCTCCTGAAGTGCTCCCACCCTGCCCTTCCCTAGCACGGAGAGACCGGAGCTACCATAGTGCCGACCACGAGGCAATCATCATCATCAGTAAACAATATACTGTAAACATCATATACAGTAAATAATAAAATTCTATACTTTCTTATTTCTAAGTACTATGTGGTTTTAATTATATCTTATATAACAGATAATAGATGGTACCAGTTCTAACATGGCACCTTGGAAGTTTGGACACCATGTTCATTGGAACATGTTGGGGGGATTGCTTGGAGTTTTATTAGTAAATAAGAGCTCCTGTGGGCTCAACTACATTAGCATCAGCTACATGTACCCCAAGCATTATTGTGCACTTTCTGATCACAGAGATTATGAATAAGTGATATCTGGTGCCAGGCCCGGCGCCAGCACCCGGCTAACCCGGGCAAGTGCCGGGGCCCCGGGGTACTGGAGGGGCCCACGGATCTCCCCGGGTCAGCAGGACATCTGCCCCGCTGCCCGGGAGATTCCTTTCCTCTCTCATTGCGATCTGTGTCCTCCAGACACAGATCGCGATGAGAGCATTTGCACTCACTGCTTTCCCACAGGCTGAAGGCTGAAGGACCTTTGATGATGTCATGGTCACATGACATGCCGGGGAAAGCAGTAACAACACGGAGAGAGCTGCATCAGGTGAGGGGGAGACATGACAGGGGCCAGGGAGGGGGTCAGTGTGTATACAGGAGGGGGTCAGTGTGTATACAGGAGGGGGGCAGTGTGTATACAGGAGGGGGTCAGTGTGTATACAGGAGGGGGGCAGTGTGTATACAGGAGGGGGGGCAGTTTGTATACAGGAGGGGACAGTGTGTATACAGGAGGAGGGGGGCAGTGTGTATACAGGAGGGGGGGGCAGTGTGTATACAGGAGGGGGGGCAGTGTGTATACAGGAGGGGGGGGCAGTGTGTATACAGGAGGGGGGCAGTGTGTATACAGGAGGAGGGGGGCAGTGTGTATACAGGAGGGGGGGGCAGTGTGTATACAGGAGGGGGGTAGTGTGTATACAGGAGGAGGGGGGCAGTGTGTATACAGGAGGAGGGGGGCAGTGTGTATACAGGAGGGGGTCAGTGTGTATACAGGAGGGGGGTAGTGTGTATACAGGAGGGGGGGGGTCAGTGTGTATACAGGAGGGGGGCAGTGTGTATACAGGAGGGGGTCAGTGTGTATACAGGAGGGGGCAGTGTGTATACAGGAGGGGGTCAGTGTGTATACAGGAGGGGGGCAGTGTGTATACAGGAGGGGGTCAGTGTGTATACAGGAGGGGGGCAGTGTGTATACAGGAGGGGGGGCAGTTTGTATACAGGAGGGGACAGTGTGTATACAGGAGGAGGGGGGCAGTGTGTATACAGGAGGGGGGGGGCAGTGTGTATACAGGAGGGGGGGCAGTGTGTATACAGGAGGGGGGGGCAGTGTGTATACAGGAGGGGGGCAGTGTGTATACAGGAGGAGGGGGGCAGTGTGTATACAGGAGGGGGGGGCAGTGTGTATACAGGAGGGGGGTAGTGTGTATACAGGAGGAGGGGGGCAGTGTGTATACAGGAGGAGGGGGGCAGTGTGTATACAGGAGGGGGTCAGTGTGTATACAGGAGGGGGGTAGTGTGTATACAGGAGGGGGGGGGTCAGTGTGTATACAGGAGGGGGGCAGTGTGTATACAGGAGGGGGTCAGTGTGTATACAGGAGGGGGCAGTGTGTATACAGGAGGGGACAGTGTGTATATAGGAGGGGGGGCAGTGTGTATACAGGAGGGGGGGCAGTGTGTATACAGGAGGGGGTCAGTGTGTATACAGGAGGGGGGCAGTGTGTATACAGGAGGGGGTCAGTGTGTATACAGGAGGGGGGCAGTGTGTATACAGGAGGGGGTCAGTGTGTATACAGGAGGGGGGCAGTGTGTATACAGGAGGGGAGGCAGTGTGTATACAGGAGGAGGGGGGGGTCAGTGTGTATACAGGAGGGGGTCAGTGTGTATACAGGAGGGGGTCAGTGTGTATACAGGAGGGGGGCAGTGTGTATACAGGAGGGGGTCAGTGTGTATACAGGAGGGGGTCAGTGTGTATACAGGAGGGGAGGCAGTGTGTATACAGGAGGAGGGGGGGCAGTGTGTATACAGGAGGAGGGGGGGCAGTGTGTATACAGGAGGGGGGCAGTGTGTATACAGGAGGAGGGGGGCAGTGTGTATACAGGAGGGGGGCAGTGTGTATACAGGAGGGGGGGGCAGTGTGTATACAGGAGGGGGGCAGTGTGTATACAGGAGGGGGGGGCAGTGTGTATACAGGAGGGGGGGGGCAGTGTGTATACAGGAGGGGGGCAGTGTGTATACAGGAGGGGGGGCAGTGTGTATACAGGAGGAGGGGGGCAGTGTGTATACAGGAGGGGGGCAGTGTGTATACAGGAGGGGGGGGCAGTGTGTATACAGGAGGGGGGGGGCAGTGTGTATACAGGAGGGGGGCAGTGTGTATACAGGAGGGGGGGCAGTGTGTATACAGGAGGAGGGGGGCAGTGTGTATACAGGAGGGGGGCAGTGTGTATACAGGAGGGGGGGCAGTGTGTATACATGAGGGGGGGCAGTGTGTATACAGGAGGAGGGGGGTCAGTGTGTATACAGGAGGGGGGGCAGTGTGTATACAGGAGGGGGGGGCAGTGTGTATACAGGAGGGGGGCAGTGTGTATACAGGAGGAGGGGGGGCAGTGTGTATACAGGAGGGGGGCAGTGTGTATACAAGAGGAGGGGGGCAGTGTGTATACAGGAGGGGGCAGTGTATATACAGGAGGGGGGCAGTGTGTATACAGGAGGAGGAGGGGCAGTGTGTATACAGGAGGGGGACAGTGTATATACAGGAGGGGGTCAGTGTGTATACAGGAGGGGGGGCAGTGTGTATACAGGAGAGGGGGGCAGTGTGTATACGAGAGGGGGGGGCAGTGTGTATACGAGAGGGGGTCAGTGTGTATACAGGAGGAGGAGGGGGGCAGTGTGTATACAGGGGGAGGGGGGTCAGTGTGTATACAGGAGGGGGGGCAGTGTGTATACAGGAGGGGGGGCAGTGTGTATACAGGAGGGGGGGCAGTGTGTATACAGGAGGGGGGGGCAGTGTGTATACAAGAGGGGGTCAGTGTGTATACAGGAGGAGGAGGGGGGCAGTGTGTATACAGGAGGAGGAGGGGCAGTGTGTATACAGGAGGAGGAGGAGGGGGGCAGTGTGTATACAGGAGGGGGGGCAGTTTGTATACAGGAGGGGACAGTGTGTATACAGGAGGGGGCAGTGTGTATACAGGAGGGGACAGTGTGTATATAGGAGGGGGGGCAGTGTGTATACAGGAGGGGGGGGCAGTGTGTATACAGGAGGGGGTCAGTGTGTATACAGGAAGGGGGGCAGTGTGTATACAGGAGGGGGGGCAGTGTGTATACAGGGGGAGGGGAGGAATGTGTACACGGGGATGGGGGGGGGGGCAGTGTGACTACTGGAGGGCGGCCCATAAAGGGGCCCACTAGGGCTCTGTCGCCCAGGGGCCCACTAAAACCTGGAGCCGGCCCTGTCTGGTGCAAACAGACTGTGAAATTTTGGGCATCATGTCTAATAATGCTTAGGCCTCGTCACGTCTGCGCCTGCTGTCTCCTCTGTGCTGGTAGGATGAGGGTGAAGACACACGTGGCATTTTTAGGCCATTTTTGGGCCATTTTTAGTTTTCAGAGCATAAAAAACGCATCCGTTTTTAAAAAACGCATGCGTTTTTTGAAACCGCATGCATTTTTGTCCGTTTTTAATTGCGCAAACTTGGAAAACCAGACACAAATTCATGCGTTTTTTAAAAAAGCATGCGTTTTTAACAATCTGAAAACACACTAACTAAAAATGTCCCAAAACGGCCTAATAACGCCACGTGTGTCTTCACCCTTAGGAGACACTGAGTTTTTCGGCATCCTGCAGTCTGAACTAGGTTCTATGGCCTCACTGATTCTGTCTTGCAAGAGTTAACACTGTGGATCTGTAATTGCTTGCTCCTTCCACCTGTGGCAGGGCTGAGTTTCCAGTTTAGCCTTGACTCCTTGCTGGACAAACTGCTATCTTGCTGTGTTCGCTAGAATTTCTTCCAGTTATTGGCTTCCGTTAAGGGGGGACCCAATAAGTAAGTAGGGACAGATTGGGGGTCTCGGTGTCAGGGCTCACTGTCCTTGTTTGTGTCCTGCCATTATATCGTGACCAGCCCAAAAATGATATTCTTACTGGGCCAGTATTATGGAGGCTATTAGCAACCAGATACATGGCTTAGTTCAGATGGTACAGAACCTTGCTGAACGGGTTCAGTTGCAGGAACAGCGCCCCCTGCTACCTTAGGGTGTGTTCACACGTTGCGCTTTGGTTGCGTTGAGATGAGGTGATTTGCCTAATGTAACTGTACACAGTAATGTAACTGTTAATGTTTCCGTTTACAAAACGCATAGACAACACGATGTTAACGCATGCGCTAACAATGCGTTAACGCATGTGTTTTGTTAACACATGCGTTAACATTGCATTAACAAATGTAAACAGTAATGTAATTAGGTAAATCACCACTCCTCAGCTGTTGTAATGCGTTTCAAATGCAATGAAAACGCAGGACAAAACGCAATGTGTGAATGCGCCCTCAGGTTTGTCATTGTGTGAACCTAAAGTCAAGCTGCCTGATCTCTTTAGTGGTGGTAGGAAGCTTTATTTCTCCTTCAGGAGAGTGGGCATTTTCATTAGCCTCTGATACACCTGAAGTGACCTCTGTGGATCTTTTCTTTTCAGCCTTAGGATCTCTATATGAGGAACCTAAGAGGCTTAATCCTAGATAGGCTCGTTGGGCTTAGTTTTTCACTACTTTTGACTTTATTATAACATATCGTCCTGGGTCTAACAACACTAAGGTTGATGCTCTATCTCGTAGTTTCCAGATGGTTCCAGAAAAGATCCTGTCACCTGATGTTGTAATTTCTGTCATTGACCAGGATTTAGCCGCTGTCATTGCTGATGCCCAGGATTCTGCTCCTGATATTGTACCTGTAGGGAAACTTTTTGTTCCCCCTAACTTATGACTCCACGTTCTTGAAGAGATACATTGCTCTGTCCTGGCCGGTCACCCAGGTATTGCTGGAACAAAGTATCTGCTGTCCAGGTCCTTCTGCTGGCTGTCATGGTCCCGTGATGTCAAGGGTTTCATGGCTGCTTGTGAAGTCTTAGTCAAGAAGGACTTCTACATCCTCTCCCTCTGCCTAGAAAACCCTGGACTCGCATATCTATAATATAATAAATATCTATGGATTTTATAACTGATTTGCCTGATTCCCAGGTAAAAACTGTTAGCTGGGTGGTATGTGATAGGTTCTCTAAAATGTGTCACTCGATTCCTTTGAAGAAGCTTCTTAGTGCTAAGATATTAGCCACCCTGTTTATCAATCATATACTTCGTCTTCATCGGATCCCAGAGAATATTGTGTCTGATTGAGGTGTTTAGTGTGTATCCAAATTCGGGAGGGAGTTCTGTGGTCGTCTAGGTGTCTAAAATATTTGTGTGAAAGGTGCCTTAATATGTATTCTCTAGAGAAATTTAATAAAGTGTTAGTAAATAGCCCAGTGCAGAGTTCTGTTATCATGTTGGATGATTTATCTTGAATAGAAACAGTGGAGCTGTACTTTAGACCCGTTATAATAGTTGGTCAAGTTTACTTCAGTATTTTCTGGCGCTTAGACTCAATTTTCTGACACCGTGGTCAAGGCAAGCTACCTTTTCCAAAGGCCACAGACAAGACAAGTCACAATAGTCCCTAGAAATACTCTAAAACCCATAAAGGGGTTGTTCGTGCCGGGAGGGGGATGATGAAGAAAAATAAACATTTACATATCTCCGTGCTCCCTCCCGTCATCCCGTGCTGCCATTTCTACAGTATGTGCCCCATGTAAACAAACAGGGGCACGGAAGCTGCACTGCTCTCAACTTCCGCCCGGCCGAGGTGGCTGGCCACACCCCCCTCTTCCGCATTATAAATAAATTGTTGGGAATAGGGAAGTGTGGGTAAGGCTGGCCGAAACCTGAGCGCAGTGAAGCTACTGTGCCCTTGTTTGTTTACATGGTGCATGTAACGGAGAGAGATGGCAGTGCGGGATGCCGGGAGGGACCACAAAGTTAAGTAAATGTTTCTTATTTTTATGCATCCCCCTCCCAGCCACCAATTTTTTATTTTTAACATCTCGGACAACCACTATAATAAATGTGTTGCACAGCATTTAAGGTGCAAGTTGCTTCGGAATTCTGACGTAGACAGATTGATAAATCTCCTCCAATATCTATTTTCCCAAGAGCCCTATTCATATTTGAGCTCTTGATTATTGTTGGTATTTCTCCTAATTGTTAGTATACTAGTAAAACCAATAATAGTTACATTACCAATTAAATAAGAGGTGGGTAATCGGAATTTATTTGCTATTGGGCAATTAAAAATGTTGACCTCTATATTAAAATGTGGTTCTTCATCTCTCTCAATATGATTTTGCTTTAATATTCCTAAGTATAAAAACTAAAACAACACATTATATACAAATCACAATCCCGAGGAATAAGAGTGTGTTTAAAACAGAAAATATAAACTTCTAATAAAATGTTGTTCTAAAAAATGATACAAAATTGTCTATATCCTAACTACAGTTCTGCCAATAATTATGATTTAAACATAAAAAAATAATTGCAAATAAAACAATAAAATTAAAAATGGATCCTATAAACATCAGTCTTTTCCATACAACATGCACAGACAATAAATAAATCATCTGGAATGAGATTGAATAATACACCTGATTTGGCCAGTAAAGCATACTTTTTACTTACAGAATTTATAGTTACTAATGTTTATCATTTACCCTTTAAGAACCACATATGGACAATAAAGTACTATCCACAGGCAGCATGTTATGTCACAGGGAAAGCTAAGCCCAGGTGATTTGGGGTCCATACAGTGTCTCTTACCTATACAAACAGTGCTAAAGACTATTTTTGAGTGGACACGAACTGCAAATTTAGGGTTTCGGGTTCGTACCAAACTTTGTTTGTTCGGGTCCCACCGACTCGCATGCTGAAGGCAATGCCAATTTGAGGAGGATCAATGCTCCTCGATGACATCACCAATCACGGGTGTAACTGGTGGGAACCCAGACAGATTTTTAAAATTTGAGTTTGGCTGAACCCCAATTTTAATGGTCGCTCTACACCACTAAAAACAGTACTTCAATGATGAGGTGCCTGGTACAGTTTTTGCATTATGCCTACTTTTATAAAAGTATTTAATTTGCAGATTTAGTACCTGCAGATACATGTTTTTAACCTTTCCCTCACATTTTCCATAAAATGTAAACATTTAAATAAAACTTATATTATTAATAAAATAATAAATATAAGTTTTATTTAAATGTTTACATTTTTAAAAATCCTTTCAGCGGATTTCATTGTTTAAAATATCTTTAGGAAAAATTATAACAGACGGTGATAATTGAATGTGAAACTATAGTACTGCTTTGATACAGGCATCTATTTTCCATGAAGTATGTCCACACATGCAGTATTTTTGTAGAGCACTGCAGGCTTCTGGAAGGCTCCAGGATTTCCATATTAAAAATTGATACCAAGTAAGCTCAATGATGGAGGAAGTAGGTAAAAGACATAAGGAGCCCCACAATGTGTCAGCAACAGAGAACAAGTGCCAATAAACAAGTCAACTGGCCTTGTTATGAATAGGCATGTGCCTAGGATGTTGGTAGCGACAAAATTTGGGAGTTTGGGAGCACTAGAAGCAGAGAGAAGCATAAAAGTAAGAAAGTAATCAAGCACTTGTGGAAAGTGTCACAGTCTATTACCACATGAATAGTCAGTACAGTATTGTGATAGAAAGCATTAAGATGGGTTTCCATTAGAAATTTATAGATTCTGTAATCGAAAAGATACAGCAAAAGTATTGGTCATTTGCAGGTCCAACAACTGAGACCGTCACCATTATCTGGAAAATGAAGGAAGTTCTATAGACCATCATTCACCAGTGTCTGGGTACCACACCTCCCATATGCTTTTGCAGTGACTTCATACTTGTCGCTTGTACATCACAATCTCTAGTTCACCCTCTAGCAAATGTGAGAAGGGGCAATAAAATATGATGATACAGATACAATAGAATACAATAATACCAGAAGATTGAAACACTTCCATAATATTGCAGATGTCCGTTCTTAACCGTCTTTATAACTTGGGTAAAAGTAAAGATACAAGGTAGTCTGCTTTGAAAAAAAAAGTAGGATTCCTTTTCAAAGCTGTTGGAACGGAATATCGAATCAAAAAAAGGCAAGGATAAAAATTTTATAGGCTACATTTTTCAGCACAATTTTTGCCCAAGCAAAGGCTATGACATGGCCTCTGCTTGGCCAGGAACCAGAAGACTTGCTGTGAGGAGAAGAGGTAGCCGGTGTTAAAAGTAAGCACAACATTTAATATTTTTAAGGAGGCTCTGCTAGACATGTCATCAATTGGGGGCTGCTGTGGATATTTCATTATTGAGGCAACACTGTTGGACATTTATTAATTGGGGGCTGCTGTGGATGTTTCATTAATGATGGGTTCTGCTGGCCATTTCATTAATGAGAGAAGACTATTGGACATTTTTAACAGCGAGAGGATATTGGACATTTTATTAAAGAATAGTGGGTAAATTTGTTCACCCTAGTCAATAAGTTTTCCCATTTTTTTGTAATAATATTAGGTGCTTCGGCTTATACTGTACTCGAGTTGGCTTATACTTGAGTACATTAAATAACTAAACTTCAATATGTTATTGTGCAAATAAGGTTCTTAAAATACTAATTAAGACGTACAACACTAATTTCACAATTAATCAAAATACTTCAAACAAATCCTTCCTACCTGTACAACGCTGCTTTCAGAAAAGTTGGCGTTTGTTGAATCTGCTCCAACAACTGTATCATCCGTGTCTATGAGATTGTCTGTGGGGACGTTCTGCACTGGTTTCAGATAAGCAATTTCATTCTGCTTGGAGTCCAGAGTCACACACACATCATATGAGAATGGGAAAGGTAGACTTGTATCACTGATCTCAGAGGGACATCCCAGGGTGAACTGAGGATACACATTCCTACTCAATACATCAAAGGATGTTGTGCTATGAGTTTTTCTACACTTATATATGACCGTTATCAGCACTGTCATAATAAATAATAAGGAGATGAAGGCAATAGCTATTACAAGGTAGAATGTTGTATTAGATGAAATTGGTGAGTTATTGGGTTGACGTTTTATCTCTGGTACAACTTGCTGAAAAGTCTCTGCCACAACCAGGTTTAATGTAACTGTAGATGAGAGAGATGGGACTCC
Source organism: Engystomops pustulosus (assembly GCF_040894005.1). Lineage (NCBI taxonomy): Eukaryota > Metazoa > Chordata > Amphibia > Anura > Leptodactylidae > Engystomops > Engystomops pustulosus. Next base: position 36,039,924 of record NC_092414.1, read on the forward strand.
ATTATCCTTCACCAGAACCACAAGTTTTTGTCTCAAAGATTCCATGTCTGGAAGATCTCGTCCAATCCTGATTTCTCCAGTATATTGGTCAATGGTGAATAATGATGGATCAGGAACTTGCAGTAAGTGATAGGAGAGCCAGGCATTGTGTCCAGAGTCAGCGTCCACTGCAATCACTTTGGTGACTAGATAACCTTTCTCAGCAGAGTGAGGAATAAACTCAAATAATGCCGATCCCTCAGTGTCTGGTGATGGGTAGAGAATCTTAGGAGCATTATCATTCTTATCAATGATACATATCCTCACTGTGACATTACTGCTTAGAGGAGGAGATCCAGTGTCTTTAGCCATCACCTGGAACTGGAATTCCCGCAACTGTTCATAGTCAAAGGATCTCTGGGCATAGAGAACCCCAGTCATTGAGTTTATGGAAACATATGAAGACACTGGAATGTCATCAATATTTTTACTAATAATAGAATATGTGATCCTAGCATTCTCATTCTCATCCAGGTCAGATGCTTGGATACTCTGGATTGATATTCCTGCTGGGGTTTGCTCTGGAATGTAGGAAATATAAAGGGTTTTTCCAAAAACTGGTGGATTGTCATTGACATCTGAGACAGTGATATGGAGAGTTTTCTCAGTTATCATTGGAGGAGAACCTTCATCTTCTGCTATTACGGTGATGTTATATGCTGAGGTTTCTTCTCTATCAAGTGGTCCTGCTGTCACAAGCTTGTAATAATTATTGGTAGATGGAACTAATTTCAGGGCCTTTATATCTGTTATATGACAGTTCACTTCTCCATATTTCCCAGAATCCAAATCCTTCACGTTAATTAAAGCCACAAGAGTCCCCGGTGCAGAGTCCTCAGGAATTGGTGTAGACAGTGATGCAATTGTTATATCAGGGGCATTGTCGTTGACATCCACGATTTGTATAGAGACAATGCATTTGGCAACTAGGCCTCCACCATCAGAAGCTTTAACTGTGATCTCATAAGCTTGTGTGGTTTCATAGTCCAGTTTTCCTATTGTCTTAATGACTCCTGTCTGAGGATTAATAGAAAATATTTGTCTTGTATTTTCAGGAATTTGACCAAAGGAATATGAGATTTCAGCATTGGATCCTTCATCTTTATCACTGGCATTTATATTTAGCACATCATATCCAATTGGTAGGTTTTCTTCTATATTAACTTTATACACTTTTTGACTGAATACTGGATAATTGTCATTGGCGTCCTGTACATCAATCCTGATAAAGGCAGTTGCAGTCCTGATGGGTTTTCCTCCATCAAACGCAGTTAACATCAGTTCATATTTTTGTTGCTTTTCACGATCTAAAGACTGGACCAAAGTGAGTTCTGGATATTGAATTCCAATCTCTGGTTTCTCCACCAATGAGAAGTATGGGTTGGGACTTAGGCTATAACTCTGTATAGAATTGCTGCCTGAATCTGGATCTCTTGCATGCTCCAGAACATATTGTGCTCCAGGCAAAGCAGATTCGCTTATTTTTATATGTAATATTTCATTAGAAAAACTTGGTGGGTTATCATTTACATCTTGTATTTCAATTTTAACTGAATAAATATTAACTGGATTTTCTGCCAAAATTTCAAGTCCCAGAAAGCAGCTAAGTTCTGACCCACAAATTTCCTCCCTGTCTATCCTGTCACTGACATATAAATTGCCATTATCTGTGCTGATATTGAAGTAGTTTTTGTTATTATTAGAAACAATTCTTAACTTTCTTATTTTGAGGTTGCTGCTGTCCAATCCTAAATCTTCTGCAACATTCCCAACCACAGAATTGAGCTTCAGCTCCTCTAGAATTGAGTAGTAGAACTGATTAGAATCAGCGATAGAAAATAAGTAAAAGTAGAAAAATATTACTTGCCATGCCATGTCCAGTGTTTGGTAGTGGACTAAATCCTTGCAGCAAAGTAGAGCTGATAACTGAAGATTACAATCCACAATACATGGAAGACACACTGAAATAATGTCTTGCTTCTTCACCAGATCCCCAGTGTATGTGTGTTTTAAATGAATCTTTAGCACCACTTGCTGTTTAGAGAACCTGTTTGTATCCTTAGGCAACAGCACCATCATGAGGATTTATGTATCAACTACAAGTAGGAAATATGTTTCAACTAAAAGTGTTCAAAACATTTTTTGTGTTTATTTGTAATAAGTTAGCAATTTGTTTGAAAATATTTGACAGGTTTATTTTTGAAGAATAGTGGTAAAGATTGTCAAAATTTATTAAGAAACCTTTATCTTGCTTAGTACCTTGAAATCTTAAATTGGAAAGAATATGTAAGGATTACTTAGCATTAAAGTACATATATAAAACAATTTTTACTTTGTGAAGCCCTGTGTCAATCATCTAGCATAATAGCATTATTTTTTAATGTATAAAAAAATATTTTTTTTTATTTTGCCAGAAAAGCAAAAGAATTAGAGATTTAAGAGAACATAAAAGGTTGAAGGCAGACAAGGATTACATTAACTATACAGACAATGCTTGTATTATTTACTATTAATTATTATCGTACAATAAATGCAGTGTATAATAATCATATTTAAACTCGCTATTCATTTACCAATCCTGTCTACTGGAAGTTTGTTCCAAGAATGTACTAAACTTCAAGTATAACAATATATTCTGACAGTAGTTCCATTTAAAGGGGTCATTGTTCAAAAGAAATTTCTCAATTCTTAATCCACTTGTGATCCTAACACGATAGCGATAATGTCAGGACCAGTGGTGGTGGACCCACTGAACCACCGCAAGCAATGAAATAAGCCGACACCTGGGAGCAGAGTCTAAGTGGCACCCGGTATTCACCAGAGATCACCACAAAGCGGGTTGGACTTGTTGCGGTGGGATACCACCAGGTCACTCCGCAGGCACAACTTGCTTGCGGTACTGGCTAAGGCGAGGCACAGGGGTGGCAGACAAAGTCAAAGTCAGGCGGGAGGTCAGGACGGGCAGCCCAGGATAGCAGTAGGGGACATAACAGATGGTCAAGCCAGGCAGCAGAGAATCAAGGACAGGAAATGAAGCAGAGGTCACAACAGATCGATCACAAGTCTCTCAATAACAATACTTTCTCTAAAGCAACTGGGCACAAAGATCTGGCAGGAGTCCTAGGAAGAGGTAGGCTATATAGCAGGGCAGTGGCCGGCCAGTGCCAATTAGAAGCATGCTTACACTTTAAGTTTCACAGAGCCGACGTGCCCGCCATACCACAGGCACCGTTGCTGGAGCATGGATGGGTGGGTATGCCTACAGCCTACGCAAAGATATACCATAACCGCAGGTCCAAAACAAGGGTTGCAGGAGCACAGATAACTGTGCAATTTTAATTGGTTTTGCTGCTTTTGCTTCTATACAAGCACCAGCAAACTCAGTGTAAGATTTAGATCTGTGGGAGTGGACTAGTTGAGCTGTCACATGGTGCAGAGCAGACACAATTCTTCTTGCTGCAGCGCTTGTGCACACTTCCTGCTCTTGAGTGCTGAGGTTTCCTAGATTATCATGGTACAGGATCTAGCACTAACACTTTCATTCAGTCTTCTATATCTATCTTCTAATAATATCTGACATATAGAAAAAGAGAAACATAAATACAGAAAAATAGGTGTCCCCCCAGCCTGGATAACAAGCTCAAATGGCAACCTAAAGGCTTTACAAAGGCTTTATCAGGGTCAAAATCCTCATTTACTGCTTCTTACATGTGTTCTATTTAATATCCCATGGAAGAAAAATTAAAGGCAGGAGGACTGCAAAGTATAGGGGACTAGCAAGATAAGGGGCAGGAGAGGGTTTTGTGCCACCAAGTCACCACATGGCACAGTCCACGTCGGCACCATAAATCACTGGTACCAAACCAACTAACATCTGCACAATCCTCTCCTGAAAAGCTCTGTTATGCTGTGTACCCATGTTCACCAACAGCATCAGCATCTCATGAAATATTTTGTGCTTCTAAGACATTGAGACAAAAACACTTCAGCACAGTCCCCTCCTGAAAAAACATTTGACAGACTTGAGCAGACTTGCACATATACAGTAAGGCACACTGGGCAGTAGGAAATTACCTTATCAGTGGTGGGAACCAGGCAGGATGACTGGCACATACAAGAAGTCCATGGGAAGACACATGGGGCATGTCCTGGCATATATTTTGATATGCACAGGGCACACATATACAGGCCAGGAGGAGATGGAGGATAGAGCTGTACCCTACCAGATTTCAGACAATCAGTGCCAGCGTGTGCCATGTCAGTGGCAGCAGATGCCTTTTGATCCCAACCTGCTTCACTCCTATGGGGTTACACAACCTCTGTATGGTCCCCCATCAGCTCCCCCTTCTCCAGAGCCCCTCCTTACCTTCCACATCCTCCATGTTATCTCCCCTCTATTTGTCTCTTCGATGCACTCTCCAGCTGCCTCAGCACTGAGGAGGCTGCCCGGCACCCAGGAAACAAGACCGTAATTGGCTGCACCATGCACTGAGCGCACAACAGTGCTGCTGTCAGAGCGCAGTCACATGTTCAGCTCGCCAATATATTGTGCTCCTGCTCTGGACACAGGAAGCAGAGCGGGGTGAGACTGGGGGCAGAACTGGAAAACACTGGGGGCAGAGCAGGCTGTAGCTGCACAATGTGATGACAGAGTGGGGGACAGGAAACAACACATGCTCCATTACAGGAGAAGTGCTTTTATTTGTGGGAATCCGACCAGAGAGAAAGACCTGTGCAACCATAGTCAGGACTGAGTTTATGGTTGTATCCAGTGAAAACCAAAACACATAGCATCAGGACTGATAAACACAGGTTAGAATTATATCCGTTAAATGCTGTATTTTTGTTAATGGCATCGAATTACAGAATATGTTATTTTGTCATTGTGAGTCTTTTAAGAAATTTGCCTCAGTGGGAATACTCCTTTAACCAATTTCAAATGATAAACCTTAGTTGTTAAGTTTTTTTTATTCTTAACACCTATTAATACAGTCATAGGGGCATATTTATCAGGACGTCAGCGCCACACCAGTGCAAGCATTTGCAACTATTTTGCCCTCTCTGCCACCTTCACGCCATTGGGGTGAGAAGAGGCGTGAAGGGAGGGCAAAAAGTCGCCGGCTGTTTATTTCTACGCCAAGCCCTGCCTGCTTCACAGCCTCTTGATGTATGCCGCTGCGAATATGCAGCAATGGGGCGCACGAGTGCCAGCGTATGATAAATGCCCCCCATAGTCTTATTAAAATAAGTTTTCAAGTGCTTTTCAAACATCAAATCCCTCATAACCCACAAATTTCGATATTGAGGACTTATGTTTAAACCCCTTAAATGGCCCACAATTACTAATAACAGTGCAGTCTGCACTATATGCAGTTTGCCTGTGTAGTGTGCTGAGGGCAATGCCAATTCTTCATGAATCTGTTGCCCTCTGCACTGGTCCGACAGATTGGACCATTTATTTTTGGTATCTCGTGCGCCAAAAATGTGTCAGACACTTCTTAAATTCGTCTTTATATGTTCTTTCATGTGAAAACTGTTTAAAGTACAACATAAAACTGCCACAGGGGCTTTAGTAAATCTGGGCCAATATCTTTAAAACAAACAGCACAGTACAATTACTGACATTCGTTTTCTGTCCCATACTAAAATCTAAATTTAGAAACATACACAGAGCCGGGTCCGGGTGCTTGGAAATAGTATTAGAAATAGAGGTGTCCACTGGATGAAGGTTGGGGAGAGAATTGAAGAGTATGGAAACTTCTTTATTTTTAAAAGGTGCCAGGTGATGCTATAATTCAGCATTTTTGTACCTTTAATCATCTCAGTAATGATGAGTACAGGGCGGACAGAAGATGTTTCATATAAGCCATCGGTGCACAGCAGTGTAGCAAAAGCACCCTTCCCCCTAGTACAGTAGGGCCGGGTGACAGCTAGTGAGAATAAGCCATTTCCCTGGCCATAGTTATGACTTAGTATGTGGTAGAAGCCAAGGGCAACCAAAACAGTAAACAGAAGGACTGGTAGAAACAGGTTAGAATCATATGTTTGAAATACGTCAAATTATAGAAAATCTTTTCTTGACATTCTGAGCAAATGTTTTTTTTCTTTGTTGGAATTTCCTTTTAACTGCACCTGCATGAAAGACGCCTGTGCACACACTCAATCAAACTGCAAAATCTTAAGCACGTCCATAACCAAAAATCTGTCTAAGAAAACCAGCGGCAATATTGTAGACCTGATAAGTCTTGGGTGGTTTACAGGACAATACGCAAGCAGCTTGGTGAGAAGGCAACAACTGTTGGCACAATTCTTCGAAATTAGAGAAAAACACTACATGAGTATTAATCTTACTCAGTCTGGAGCTTGATGCGTGATCTTGTCTTGTGGGGTTTGGACAAGTCTGACAAAGTTCAGGAATCAGCCCAGAACTAAACAGGAGGGCTTGGTCAATGACCTGAAGACAGCAGGGACCACAGCTTTAAAGATTACCATTATTAACACACTCCAGGCCTGTTTGAAGTTCTTCAGAATAGGCATTAGAGAAAGTTATGTGTACAGATTAAACCCAAATAGAAATTTCTGGTATCAACTTCACTTGCCATGTTTGGAGGAAAAAGATATGAGTACAACCTCAACCATGAAATATTACTTTTGGGTTGCCATTCTGCAAAGGGAATAGGACTACTGTATGGTATTAAAGAGAGGATGGGGCCATATATCATAAGATCACTGAATTTGGGATAACAATGACCAGAAGTGCATGAGCTGTCTCTAGTCAGAGTACATATTAACGTACAAGTCACATTTACATATATGACACATTATTCAGAGGTTAAATCCAAGACCTGTTATTTAATACAGCAATACTATGCTACCTGGAAGAAAAATAGTAGTACAGCTTTTAACACTATAGTTACATTACATAGACAAACAAAATACAATTGTTTTCATATATAAAATTCATACTTATTTGTTATGGTCAATCTGTCTATAAAGGAAGTGAGTAGGTTTAAAAAGGGAAACAAACTATACCTTACCTGTGTAGCTTGTTCATCTGAGTTATTTTTATCAGCGGATGTAGGCTCATCAGTACCTATGAGGTTGTCTGTGGGGACGTTCTGCACTGGTTTCAGATAAGCAATTTCATTCTGCTTGGAGTCCAGAGTCACACACACATCATATGAGAATGGGAAAGGTAAACTTGTATCACTGATCTCAGAGGGACATCCCAGGGTGAACTGAGGATACACATTCCTACTATATGCTTCAAAGGATGTTGGACTATATGATTTTCTGCACTTATAAATGACTGTGATCAACACTGTCACAATAAAAAACAAGGAAATAAGAGCAATAGCTATTACAAGGTAGAATGTTGTATTAGATGTAACAGGTGAGTTATTGGGTTGACGTTTTATTTCTGGTACAACTTGCTGAAAAGTCTCTGCCACAACCAGGTTCAAAGTAACTGTAGATGACAGAGATGGGGCTCCATTATCCTTTACCAGAACCACAAGTTTTTGTCTCAAAGATTCCATGTCTGGAAGATCTCGCCCAATCCTGATTTCCCCAGTATATTGGCCAATAGTGAATAATGTTGGATCAGGAACTTGCAGTAAGTGATAGGAGAGCCAGGCATTGTGTCCAGAGTCAGCGTCCACTGCAATCACTTTGGTGACTAGATAACCTTTCTCAGCAGAGTGAGGAATAAACTCAAATAATGCCGATCCCTCGGTGTCTGGTGATGGGTAGAGAATCTTAGGAGCATTATCATTCTTATCAATGATACATATCCTCACTGTGACATTACTGCTTAGAGGAGGAGATCCACTGTCTTTAGCCATCACCTGGAACTGGAATTCCCGCAACTGTTCATAGTCAAAGGATCTCTGGGCATAGAGAACCCCAGTCATTGAGTTTATGGAAACATATGATGTGACTGGAATGTCATCAATATTTTTACTAATAATAAAATATGTGATCCTAGCATTTTCATTCTCATCCAGGTCAGATGCTTGGATACTCTGTATTGATGTTCCAGCTGGGGTTTGCTCTGGAATGTAGGAAATATAAAGGGGTTTTTCAAAAACTGGTGAATTGTCATTTACATCTGAGACAGTGATATGAAGGGTTTTCTCAGTAATCATTGGAGGAGAACCTTCATCGTCTGCTATTACTGTGATGTTATATGCTGAGGTTTCTTCTCTATCAAGTGGACCTGCAGTCACAAGCTTGTAATAATTATTGGACGATGGAACTAATTTCATGGCCCTTATATCTGTTACATGACAGTTCACTTCTCCATATTTTCCGGAATCCAAATCCTTTCCATGAATTAAAGCCACAAGTGTCCCTGGTGCAGAGTCCTCAGGAATTGGTATAGACAGTGATGCGATTGTTATCTCAGGCGCATTGTCATTGACATCCTCAATTTGTATTAATACAGAACATTTTGCAACTAGGCCTCCACCATCAGCAGCTTCTACAGTCATCTCATAGATCTGTGTTGTCTCATAGTCCAGTTTTCCTATTGTTTTAATGACTCCTGTCTGAGGATTAATAGAAAATATCTCCCTTGCACTTTCAGGAATATGACTAAATGAATATGAGATTTCTGCATTGGATCCTTCATCTTTATCACTGGCATTCAAATGCAAAGCTACGTATCCAACTGGTAGGTTTTCTTCTAAATTAATTTTATACATTTTTTTACTAAATACTGGATAATTGTCATTGGCATCCTGTACTTCAATCCTGATAATAGCAGTTGCGGTCTTTATAGGTTTTCCTCCATCAGAAGCAGTTAAAATGAATTCATATTTTTGTTGCTTTTCACGATCTAAAGACTGGACCAAAGTGATCTCAGGATAATCCATTCCAATCTCAGGTTTCTCCACCAAGGAGAAGTATGGGTTGGAGCTAAGGCTGTAACTTTGTAAAGAATTGGTGCCTATATCTGGATCTCTTGCATGCTCCAGAACGAACAGTGCTCCAGGCAATGTGGATTCACTAATTTTTATATTAACTATTTCATTGGAAAAACTTGGTGGGTTATCATTTATATCCTGTATTTCAATTTTTACTGAATAAATATTTACAGGATTTTCAGCTAAAATTTCAAGATCTAGGAAGCAGCTCAGTTCTGACCCACAAATCTCCTCCCTGTCTATCCTGTCACTGACATATAAATTGCCATTATCTGAGCTGATATTGAAATAATTTCTATTGTGATGAGAAACAATTCTTAATTTCCTGATTTTGAAGTTGCTATTGTCCAATTCTAAATTATTTCTAATATTCCCTATTAGAGAATTTAGCTTCAGCTCCTCTAAAATTGAGTAGTGAAATTGAGTAGAAGTAGCCATTGACAATGAAACAATGTAGAAAAATAGTACTTGCCAAGCCATGTCCTGTTTATAATAAAATCCTGAAATCTTGCAGCTGGTCCCCTAGAATGCAAATAGAGGTGGGTACTGAAGAATATTATCCAAACACAATATGAGGGAGAGATACAGGCTTGCTTCTTGATCAGACCTGTTATGCCTCTGTATTGAAAAATAGCACCAGCACCACTTGCTGTTTAGAATTTTTGCGAAAAGTTAGACAACAGCACCATCATGAGGATACTTTACTGTAATACAGTACATTTTCTCTGTAAAAAATATTTTTATTCTGTTGAAGCAGGTTTGTATTTGGGTGAGTTTAAATTTGTAAGTAAGTTTTTAAAAAATATTTCATGTTTGTTTCTAAGGTCCTTTTATATTTCTTTGATTTATTTTTAATAATTCTTTATTTTTTTCTTTACAAAAAGACATGACATAGACATATACTTAATTGACTAAACAAATGACATCTTTATAATTACTACATAAAAGGTTTGTAGCGCATGTAACATACAGGCATATATCTCACCAAAATTATTAAACAAGTATTTTAAAAAATTTAAGCACTCCTTATAAGGAAAGGAACCCTTCTTAGATTGTTTAAACAGTTAAAATCCCAATTTACCTCAACCCTCCACCCCTCCATTACCCTTCCCATTATTTTTCCACTTTTTAGTTATGTTATATTGTGCACATTCAATTCTCCAATATTTTTCAATACTTAAATCTATTTCTACTGCCATAGTGTATCCTCTCATATCTCTTCACTCTATTTTCTAGGCCCAGTGTGTTATGTTTGGAGAATTTATCTGCATCCAATTCCTAGCAATAACTATCTTGGCTAGGAGAGAGAGTCTACAAATAGTTACCGTATTTTTCGGACTATAAGGCTCATCGGAGTATAAGGCGCACCATCAGTAAATGCCTGCTAAAACATCTAGGTTCATATATAAGGCACACCTTAATATAAGGATGAATGACCAGCAGGTGGCAGATCTGTGCACTGTTCAAGGCAGCTGTTGTCTATAAGTACGGTTCATATATAAGGCGCACTGGACTATAAGGAGCACCTTTGAATTCTGAGAAAATCAAAGGATTTTTTGTGCGCCTTATAGTCCAAAAAATATGGTAATAGTTATTTGTATATTCGTCATACTCTGGTATTCTTCCCTGTTGAAATCATTAAGAATAAGAGAATTTACCAAAAATCAAGAGAGCTTCAATTTCACAATGAATCTCCTCCTAAAAAAAACTTTTCCTAAAACAACTTCAACTTATATGCAAAAAGTCAGCATCGATATCTCCACATCTCGGGGAAAACAGAATCATCAATTAAACCCCTTCTTGACATGGATAGGGGGTATAGTATAATGTCTGAATAAAACTGTATTGTATCAATACTTGATTTATTTTCAAAGATGAAGAATTGATATTACAATCTCACACCTCCCAGTGTCTCAGAGTTAAATTCATTGCCTATATGTTTTCTATATTCAAAATCTTATATAATTTTGAAGTTGTAGGTTTAACCTTTAATCTGATTATATGGTTTATGGTGATATGATATACAATGACACATATTTTAGTATACTATAACATAAAGAAATGTAGCAAACAGGAACATAACTTGAGGGGTGCAGAGGTTGCAGTTGAAACTGACCTCAAGAGGCTTATGAGAAGACCATATGTGACTAGTATTATAAACCATACAGTGTAGTCGGGACCTGGCACAGACTTTGCACTGCGGCCCATTAAGTTACACCATTGGTTGCAAATCCATTTAGTGAAACAAACCATCTGTTAAGTAGGTCTCACTGGTTTCGGACGCCGTCTTGACTTAAGAAATCCCACAATAAGGGACTGTCCGCCATTTTTGATACAGTGGCCATGTTCCCTGACCACTGTCAATTTAATGTCATGATTTAAACTTCATTTTATGTAACCTATTTGCTCACCTGCCAACTAATTCCCTTTGACATTTAATGAGAAGCCGGTCTGTCGTTGATGCTACATTATATTATGATTCTGGAGTCCGCTTATCATCTTCTTCTCAGCAAATTAGTATAAACAATATCTGTGTACAAGGTCTCTGAGAACTGAGCACAATTAATTTTTTCCCAGAATGTGCTGATGACCAATAGCTTTGCAGTATACTATTCTCGCCTTTTTGGTGACTCTTCAGTCTGTGATATTATTCATTTGAGAGATTAAACGGAAGAGAAGATCTTTACATACACTAAGAGACTGACGTGTCTTGGTTTTACGTTCAAGTTCCTGGTACCAGGACAACCATGAAAGAGTTAATTCGAAAGTCACTATACAACATGAAGTAAGGACTGTTTGAAGTCCTAGATAGAAATCTCTAACACCATCACTATTTCTATTAACTAAAAATGTTGCAATGATTCTTATTGCAGTTAAATCTTTGTCTAGTAAAATGCATTTTATTTATATTATTTTCAAACACTTTAAAATGTATCACCAATTTCTAAAATGACTGGGAACTATTTTATTGTTATTGTGACAATTATACATGATAGATGAGTTTAAATGCACATTTAAAGAATTAAAGTCACAGATGAAAATATAAAGGACAGATTTACTAAAATTGTAAACCTTTTTACATTGTAAAATGTTAAGAGCTCCTTTAATGGCTCCTCATATTCAAAAATGCAATGTTAAGACAACTCTGCAATTTAGACACTGATACTAAATTTCATTATTCTTATTTGCTTAATTTACTTTTACAACAGCTGCAATGAAAAAGCACAGAATTAAAAAGTGCTAATTATCAAATACAGATGTAATTTTTGAAATATAAGAAATAAATAGAAAATAAAAACATTGCAATATACAGTGTATCTGTGCAACCCTTTGCTACTACTGATTGGAATACATTTTTATATTTTCTGAAGTCACTGATACAGGTGAAAATGGTTAATTTGTCTGATTATTTTTCCTGTCTTCTAAATCATCTTTGTTTCTCACACTTACACAGACAGCTAATAGATAAGGAGAAGTTAAAAAATAGAACAAATAAGTATTTATCTTTTATTAGAAAGTTTACTTCTGCACTGTTTTCTGAAATTAAAATTCAAATGACTGAGGCTGTGACCACAGGTCACATTTGTACTGTGTTTTCGAACGCAATGCAAAAACCCAGGGGCAGGGCTTATGCAATCTGACGAGCTCCACCCCTGGAAACACAATACAGACGTTATGTGTCGCCCGTCAATGAAAACATTTTCCTTTATAAATTTCTATGTTTCCAATAAAAAAAAAAAATATATAAAACAACGCTTTTTAGTCAGTCAACTTCTTTATACCTATATGGGAAGCCGACAACAAACTTTCATGTTAGCACCTTCTGAAATGTAAATATTTCTACAAAACCATCCTGTGCAGGGATAAACTGTCAACATACCTACCCTGTGCAGGGATAAACGGGTAACAAAACCACCCTGGGCAGGGATAAACTGGCAAAATGTGTCAACAACACAATGAATGAATTTAGGAATGGCCTTATTTATTTTCCTTTTTCATGTTTGTAGAGGATTTATATGTAAAACCCAAAGAAAACTTTAATAAATAAAAATAAAGTTCCATTGACTCCCTACTTTTTATTAACATAAATTTGGTAGGTTAGCCATAGGTGACACATAGATAGCAATAAATCTATCCAGTCAGACTATGCAGGGTTTGTTTGTGGTTTGTTACCTGGCTATATATATAAGGTGCAATTTCCAGTACTAACTTCAGAAAACCATCCAATGTACATAAGGGCATCCTAACTCCGTTAGGATAGATAAAGTTTTCTATCCCGATTTTGAGTACTTGATTGGTTTGTGTACTGGGAAGTCAGTGGCATTTAACTGAAAGTTCACAACATACATTGCTTTTATAACAACACAATAGTCCCTCCCGCCACTTTGCATATACCTAGAGGCTCCAGCCTCCTGATGTATCCTATGACTGGCGAGCAGTAGGGCAGTTCTATCCTATGTGCTATAACCTGTAACAGTTTCTGCATTTGGCGTGGAGGTGGCGTAAGGGGGGGAATTGTTTTAACCCCTTCCCGACATTTGACGTAATAGTACTGCATCGCGGGAGGTGCGTTCCCGCAAAATGCAGTACTATTACGTCAAGCTTCTGGCCCCGGCTCCTGAACGGAGCCGGGGCCAGAAGCTGCGGGTGTCGGCTATATGTTATAGCTGACACCCGCCTCTAACACCCGCGATCGGAGATTTCTCCGATCGCGGGTGTTAACCCCTAACACGCCGCGGTCGCGCTGACCGCGGCGTGTCAGAGGCATTTAAAGTATTTTAAATGCGAATCGGACCCCCCCGCGGCGCTTACCAGGGGGGTCCGCTCCTCCGATCGCAGCCCCGGGACTGCCGGTGCCCGGGGCTGCGCGATCCTCCTCTCGGTGCCGGGTCCGTGCCTCCTGGCAGGACACGGCTGTAAGACACTGGGCATGCGCAGCATGCTCAGTGTCTTACATTACACAGTGCAACACATCTGTATTGCACTGTGTAACCTGTAAAAAAGCTTGAACAAGTGATCAGAAGATCACTTGTTCAAGCTTAGGTGTCATTAACTGTAAAAAAAGGAAAAATAAATAAATAAAGGTTTTTTACAGTAAAAATAAATAATAAAAGAAAGTGAAAGTCCCCCCAAACACCACATTTCCCTTTACACAAGTAATAAAGTATAAAAAACACTAAATCACGAAAAAACCCCACTTATTTGGTATCGCCGCGTCCGTAACAATCTGTACAATAAATCCTAATCATAATTGGACCCGCTCGGTGAACGTGGTAAAAAAAAAAAAACCCAAAAACTTGCCAAAAATTAAAACTTTTTATCAAATTGCTTTACAAAAAATGTTCTAAAAAGTGATCCGAAAAAGTTACAAGCACCAAAATGATACCGATAAAAAGAGAAACTTGTCACACAAAAAATAAGCTTACAACCAGCTCCGTAAACCAAAAAATACTAAAATTATGCCACTATAAAAATGGCAATACTAAAACAAATGCAATTTTTTCTATTCTAGTTTTCCTTCAATAAAATTGGACAAATATAAATAAAACTATATAAATGAGGTATCACCGTAATCGTAGTGATCCGTAGAATAAAGATAATATATTATTGTTATGCTACAGTGAACAACCCCCCAAAAAAATGCTAAAAATCCAAAACAAGAATTGATGATTTTATTTTCCTCCACACGTAAAAAGTTAATAAAATTGCTTCAATAAGCTAAAAACCCACTAAAATGAAGTTTTTTTTACAGTGCATCTCGTCTCGCAAAAAATAAGCCCTTATTTGTCTAAATTGCTTAAAAAATAAATAAAGATTGTATAGCCTATTCCCAACGAGCGTTGTTATAGAACGGTGCGGCGGGTAGTGACTTTCCAACACCGGTCAGGGTAAGACGGCGGCTGTTCACTGATCGGGGTAAGACGGCGGCTGTTCCTGACAGCCATCCATCCTGCCCCATGGACCAGAAGGGTTACGTCCCCCCCACATGATCGCTGCTACTGGCTCATCAATTCAGACAAGCCAATAGCAGCAAATTTACTTATGACGTCAGTAATACCGATCACCATGTCTGTAGACACGGTGATCGGGGCAGGGTGGCGGCTGTTCCTGACAGCCACCAATTTTGCCTTGCGGTCCAGAGGGGTTTTGTTGCCCCCCTCTGTCCATGTTTGCCGCTATTTGCTGGTCGATATGGTCCAGCCAAAAGCAGCAATATTCATCACAATGGGCATCGCTAGGGTGAATAAGAGCAACACTTGGCGATAATTTCCCTACGAAAAACCAAGATATGGTACAAAAGTGCTGGCCATGCACATTGTACAGATTACGCTGTACAACTCTTACGAGCTGTTCCAATGTGCAGGTCCTGCCGTATCATTTCAAGAGGAAGATATTAGGAAACTAATATTGGGACAAGAAGGACGGGGCCCCAGTACCTCTGGTTTAGATGTTCCTGTGTTTTGCCAGGACAGCATTTTCCCGGTGAATTCTGCTGCTTCTAATGGTAGGACTCAATAAAGAGTCTGTTCCAAAAGAGAAGTTAGGATGGACACTACATACTAAGGATGGACACTACATACTACTAAGAGACCTGCGACAACTCCAGAGTGACAAAAGTTTAGTTGGTCCCCTGGTATATTCTACCTCCTTATACACTAGACATTCACAATTCACGCCCAACCTATTGTGAATTAATTTCGGTAAAATGAATAATTGTAACAACTGTTATGTCCCGTTGCTCCCTATACCCCTCCATTATTTCATAAGGGGCGCCACATAACGGGCACTGAACTTTCCAGAAATAATTGCAATTTCCATCTCGGACTCCATTGCACATCGTATTTGGAAACCACCTGTATGTTCAAAATGCTCATTTCACCACGTGTATTACACTACACCACATATTACACCTTGCTATATTCCCCAAGGGGTGTACATTCAACAATTAGGGTCACTTTTCGGGTTTTCCTCTGTTTTGGTACCACTACGTCTCTCCAAATGTATCCTGACACATGTGAAGGATTTCTTACAAATTTGGCCTCTAAAAGACAAACATCCCTCTTTTCCTCTACTGTGCGCCCATAAAGCATTTTATATGCACATGTGGGGTACTTCTACACTCGGGAGAAATAGTTTTACACCTTTTTTGGGGTTATTTAATATATTATCCCTTGTGGCTTACATAAATTAGGGGTAAAGTGACATTTATAGGAAAATTTTCACCTTTTTAATGATTCGGGCCTAATTGGATCATTCACCTGTAGGGGCAAATACATACATTACACATTGCAAAATTCTCTAAGGGGTGTGCATTCAAAAATTAGGGTCACTTTTCGGATTCTTCTCTGTTTTATACCACTAGGGCTCTCCAAATACATGTCAAACATTTCTGTCAAATTTGGCTTCTAAAAGGCAAACATTCCCCTTTCCTTTTACTGTGCGCCCATACAACATTTTATATACACATGTGGGGTACTTCTACACTCGAGAGAAATAGGTTCACACATTTTGAGGGGTTATTACATTTTTTTATCCCTTGTGGCTATATAAAATTAGGAGTAAAATGACCTTTATAAGAAAATGTTCACCTTTTATCTATTTAAGTCCTAATTAAATCAAACACCTTTACGGACAAATACACATATTACACCTTGCTAAATTCTCTAAGGGGTGTGCTTTCCAAAATGGTGATACTTGTTGGGGTTCCCCTCTGTTTTGGTACCACTACGGCTCTCTAAATGCATCCTGACATATGTAAAGGATGTCTGTCAAATTTGGCTTCTAAAAGGCCAACGCCCCCCTTTCCCTTCTGAGCTTCACTGCATACCAATACAACATTTTATTTGCATGTGTGGGGCAATTTTATACTCGGGAGAAATGCTAGTACACATTTTTTGGGGTTGTTTCATCTTTAATGCCTTATGGGATACAAAAATTAGCCGTAAAAGTGACTTTTTTGGGAAAATGTTCACCTTTTTCCTTTTAGGGACCTAATTGAAGCAAACACCTGTAGGGGTAAATACACATATTACACCTTTCTGAATTCTCCAAAGGGTGCACTTTCCAAAATGGTGACACTTGTTGGGGTTCCCCTCTGTTTTGGTACCACTAGGGCTCTCCAAATGCATCCTGACACATGTAAATGATGATTGTCAAATCTGGCTTCTAAAAGGCCAAAGCCCCTCTTTCCCTTCTGAGCCCTACTTTACACCCATACAACACTTTATATGCAAAAGTGGTGCAGTTCTGTGCTTAGGAGAAATAGTTTTACACATTTATGTGGTTGTTTCATCTTTTATCCCTTGTGGCTTACAAAAATTTGGGGTAAAAGTGACTTTTTTGAGAAAATTTTCACCTTTTTTCCCTTTTGGGGCCTAATTGAATCAAACACCTGTTGGGGAAAATACACAAGTTACACGTTGCTAAACTCTCCAAGGTGTGTACTTTCCAAAATGGTGTCTCATGTTGGGGCTTTCCTCTGTTTTGGTACCACTATGGCTCTCCAAATGCATCCTGACACATGTAAACTTTTTCAGCCATATTTACCCTGCAAAAACGAAACAACGCTCTTTCCATTCCAAGTGCCCCCCTGTGCCCGTACAGCAGGGAACAGTGACAAAATGGGTATTGGCATGCTCAGGAGGAATTGCCCTAAACATTGTAAAATGCATTTTCCTTTTTAACCCATTGTGAAGGTGCAAATTTTAGTGTTCAATGAATCTATAGTAAGATAAAATTACATTTCTCTAATTTCACTTTCATTTATCTTTCACGCTCATGAAATGCTCAAAGGGTTAACAAAATTCCCAAAGGTTGTTTTGAATATTTTGAGGGGTGTAGTTTCTAAAATGGTGTCATTTGTGGGGGGTTTCTGTCATGTGGGCCTTATAAAGTCACTTCTAACTAAATTGACCCTCCAAAAGTAGGTTTTGATGATTTTCGTGAAAATCTGAAAAATTGCACCTAAAGTTATAAGCCTCCTAACATCCAAAATAAAGGAAAAGATGTTTGAAAAATGATGCTAAGTTAAAGCAGACATATGGAAAATGTTAGTTATCAAGTTATTTTAGTGATATGCCCAACTTTCCAAAAAGTAGAAAATTTTGAATTTGGAAAACATTGTTTTTTTCAAAATTTTTGCCAAATTTCCATTTATTTCATAAATAAATACTAAATATATTTATTAAATTTCTCAACCAGCATGAAGTACAATGTGTCACGAAAAAACAATCTCAAAATCAACTGGATATGTTAAAGCGTTCCAAAGTTATAACCACTTAAATAGACACATGTCAGATTTAAAAAAATGGTCCGTGTCAGGAAGGTGAAAAGTGGCTTCAGCGTTAAGGGGTTAATACCTGGTTGGGGGCCAAGGAGGAGCTTAATAAAGCCTAACACTGATTGGCTGAGGATGAGTGTTAAATTTCACTTAGGTCAAGCACAGAAAACACCTTCTGTGTTTACCATCCGTTCCTGTTGATCTGCATGTAAGGTATTAATTTATATTGCAAAAAAAAATGCAGCAAGTATTATTTTTGCCATTAAAAATAATAGAATTAAGTGAGACTCCATGAACTTGGTGTGAACTGGGACTAAGTTGTTAGTTTTTAACTGTACCATTTCAGTAGTTATGTAACTTACTAATGAACTTTGATTAAATCTTTCTGGGTGGTAAAAGTATACAATATTTTTGGACAGTTTTTCGATAGTTTCATTTCAATTTATTGTGTGGCAATAATAATTTGTGCAGATCATGACAATCTCAACAATATAACAATAATAATATATGTCTTTAGGTTTTATATTTAACCTGCATTGCACAATAAAAATAATTTATTACAAAATAGAATATCAATTATTCATTTTTTAAAACAGATAATTAAATATTTATGGTTTGCATTATTTATGTAAAAAACTAATTTTGGATAGACCACCTTCTGACTTATAAAAAGTAACCTTCCCACATCCTCCCAGGTGCAGATGTGGTGAGGGTTTACTGTGCACGCGCGAGGTTTGCTGCGTGGTGAGCCAAGGTCAGAGAGGGGGGGTTAGGAATAAAATATTAACAAGCGGGGTCAGTGCCTAGAATTAAGCTAATTAACCAATGAACATTAGATTTGAAAAGAACCATTAGCTCGGGACTTGGCCAGAATTTCTTGGCAGGTAAGCCAGGTATCAGTGGATATTTCAGGAATGGAGTGGAGCAGAGATTTGAAACTAACAGTTATGTAATGTGGTAGGCTATGCCTATTGCAGCCTGTCACCAGTGAAATTGTGCCTTCTGGTGACAGGTTCCCTTTAAGCTTTACATAATCTACAGTCCTATTGATGTCTTCTGTCTGCATAATGGAAGACCGGACACGTCAACAGGAGAAAGTCTCAAGACTGGTCAAGACTTCTGAACAAGGGGCACAAAATGCAAAAGGAAATAGGGTGTTTTCAAAATGGACAACCCAAGTAACAAATGAACAGTGAAATCACATACTGTAGTTTTGACACATTGGGGTCATTTATCAGAGGCTTTTCTCTTTTGCTTATACTATATTTGTAATCTTTTTAGGCATATTTGCATAATTTTAGTGCCGCAATTTGTGACTTTTAAACATTTATAACACATCCAAAACCAATAAATAGAAAAAAAGATGCATACAAGTGTCCTGACAGAGAAAAATTAACCTCAAGAAAATAAAATAATGTATTATTGAAAAACCATGTACATTACCTGTGAGACTTGTTCAGGGGAAATATTTTCACCAACAATAGCAGAATCATCAGTGTCTATGAGGTTGTCTGTCGGGACGTTCTGCACTGGTTTCAGATAAGCAATTTCATTCTGCTTGGAGTCCAGAGTCACACACACATCATATGAGAATGGGAAAGGTAAACTTGTATCACTGATCTCAGAGGGACATCCCAGGGTGAACTGAGGATACACATTTCTATTAAATGCATCAAAGGATGTTGGACTATATGATTTTCTGCACTTATAAATGACTGTGATCAACACTGTAACAATAAATACCAGGGAGATGAAGGCAATAGCTATCACAAGGTAGAATGTTGTGTTAGATGAAATTGGTGAGTTATTGGGTTGGTGTTTTATCTCTGGTACAACTTGTTGAAAATTATCTGCCACAACCAGGTTTAAAGTAACTGTAGATGAAAGAGACGGGACCCCATTATCCTTCACCAGAACCACAAGTTTTTGTCTCAAAGATTCCATGTCTGGAAGATCTCGTCCAATCCTGATTTCTCCAGTATATTGACCTATGGTAATTAATGTTGTATCAGGAACTTGTAGTAAGTGATAGGAGAGCCAGGCATTGTGTCCAGAGTCAGCGTCCACAGCAATCACTTTGGTGACTAGATAACCTTTCTCAGCAGAGTGAGGAATAAACTCAAATAATGCCGATCCCTCAGTGTCTGGTGATGGGTAGAGAATCTTAGGAGCATTATCATTCTTATCAATGATACATATCCTCACTGTGACATTACTGCTTAGAGGAGGAGATCCACTGTCTTTAGCCATCACCTGGAACTGGAATTCCCTCAACTGTTCATAGTCAAAGGATCTTTGGGCATAGAGAACCCCAGTCATTGAGTTTATGGAAACATATGATGTGACCGGAATGTCATCAATATTCTTATTTATAATAGAATATGTGATCATAGAATTCTCGTTCTCATCCAGGTCAGATGCTTGGATACTCTGGATGGATGTTCCTGCTGGGGTGTTTTCTGGAATGTAGGCAATAAAAAGGTTTTTTCCAAAAACTGGTGGGTTGTCATTGACATCTGAAACAGTTATGTGAAGAGTTTTCTTAGTGATCATTGGAGGAGAACCTTCATCTTCTGCTATTACTGTGATGTTATAGGCTGAGGTTTCTTCTCTATCGAGTGGACCTGCAGTCACGAGCTTGTAATAATTATTGGAAGATGGAATTAATTTTAGTGTCTTTATATCTGTTATATGACAGTTCACTTCTCCATATTTTCCAGAATCCAAATCCTTCACATGAATTAAAGCCACAAGGGTCCCTGGTGCAGAATCCTCAGGAATTGGTGTAGACAGTGATGCAATTGTTATATCAGGGGCATTGTCATTCACATCTTCAACTTGTATTAATACAGAACTTTGTGCAACTAGGCCTCCACCATCAATCGCTTCCACAGTCATTTCAAAAGTCTGTGTTAGTTCAAAGTTCAGTTCACCTTTTGTTTGGATGATCCCGGTTTGAGAATCCATGGAAAATACTTGCTGAGCATTGTCAGGAATATGACTAAAAGAATATGAGATTTCTGCATTGGATCCTTCATCTTTATCACTGGCATTCAAATGTAAAACTATATATCCAACTGGTATGTTTTCTTCTATGCTCACTTTATATTGCTTTTGATTGAACACGGGATAATTGTCATTGATATCCTGAACCAAAATCTGGACTTCTGCAGTTCCAGATCTTAAAGGTTTTCCCCCATCAAAAGCAGTTAATGTCAATTCATATTTTTGCTGTTTCTCACGATCTACTGGCTTCACCAATATCAATTCTGGATATTCTTTTTCAGCTTCAGATTTTTCTACCAATGCAAAATATGGATTGGGAGTAACACTATAACTTTGTAAGGAATTAGTTCCTAAATCCGGATCTCGCACATTACCAAGAACAAATTGTGCACCAGGTATTGAAGACTCGCTTATTCTCACAGTAAAACTCTCCTTAGAAAAACTTGGGGAGTTATCATTTATATCTTGTATTTCAATTTTTAAAGGAAAAACAATTACTGGATTTTCGGCCAAAATTTCAAGGTCCAGAAAGCAGTTCTGATCTGACCCACAGATCTCCTCCCTGTCTATCCGATTACTGACATATAAATTGCCATTTTCTGTGCTTATGTTGAAATAATTTCTGTTGTGATGAGAAACGAGTCTTAGTTTTCTCATTTTCAGGTTGCTGCTGTTTAATTTTAAATCATCAGCAACATTTCCTATTACAGAATTGAGCTTCATTTCCTCTAGAATAGAATAGTGGAATTGAGTAGCAGCAGCCATTATAACCCCAAAGTAGAGAAATAGTACTTGCCATGCCATGTCCAGTATGTAGGAAAAGTCTCAATCCTTGTAGCTGTTCCCTTAGTATCAAAAAATATTTAAAAAATTAAATCCAAATCACAATATAAGGAAGAAATCCTGGAAAGAGTCCTTAGCTCCTTGTTTAGATCTGCAATGACTATGTAATAAGAAATAGACCACTAGCTCCACTTGCTGTTCAGAGAGATTTCATCAAAAAGTTAGGCAGCAGCACCATCATGAGGATTTATTTAGGTATTACAACCTGTGTTCAAGTACCACTTTTCATTTAAAAAAAAGTAATTATAAAAGCTTTAAACCTTCTAAAATTCACAATTATTTTTCATGTAATACAGTATTTTTAAATGTTAAATAAAATTATTGCTTACCTTATTTATATGTAGTAGTGTTTAGTGTATTTTGGTAAAAAGTTATTGGATCTCATTTGTTATTATTGATGATTTCTAAATTTTAAATTAGTCAAATATGTAAAAAATTATATGTGACAAAATAAATACTGGAGAAATAAAAGAAAAATGACATGTGAAGCTTAACTGAAATTAGAGAACTTATAGGTATATAATGGAAAAACATGCATATCATGGTTATTGTTGTTTCAATTGTTGCTAAATGTTTTTTCTTTAATATTGGTTTATAGTGATTTATAATCACAATTTAATTCCTTTCTAGAAGTGATTTTATATGTACTTGAATCCTAACATTAATTTAAGGATTATACCTTTTTTTTATATATCAGCAGCAGAAAGGTTTAAAATATTACACATTTTGGACACAGTATTGTTCTACTGTGTACTTGTTCTTTAGTTATTTTTAACTGAGCATTGGGAAATAGAAAGTTTTTAATTTACAGAAGTTCATTGAAGGCTTTTAACAGATACAATTCCATTGCTCAACTTTTTAATGTCCAAAAAGTGCAAAATTACAAATATAAAATAACAATAAACAGATAATTTTTAATTAATAAATTATGTTTATTTTCTAATTTCAACAATGTGACTTCATTAGAATAAAATATATTAAATACACAATCCAAATGAAAAAATGTATATAAAAAAAGATATTGTGAGTTTTATTTTAGATACATAGGACTGCTTTATGATGGCTTTTATTTTAGTTATTTGCAGTGCATGGCATAAAAACAGACTGCAAGACTGACCAGGGTGGGAAAATTTCAGTCAATCTGAACTAGTGTAAGTCATAGCTCCAAATGATGCACCAGAATTATTCAAAGGTTTTAATCTCTTAAGATTAGCATGCTCAAAGCACTGGTCTAAATATATTTCTTTTCCATTTCAGTGTTTACATTCTAAAAAAATTTCATTAGATTTCATTAAAATCATTAAGCCTCCATACGCTTAGATATACTATGTCATGCAAGTTAAAGTGTAACCGTCATTCAAAAAAAGCTAAAAAACATAATTTTGCTCCAAGTGTCCCTGGGAATCATTCCTGAAAGTATTTTGCCTCTCGGTCCTCATTTAGTAACTTTTTTGTCCCATAGCAACCATGCTTTCCAGCTCTCAAAAAACTACAATCAGCAAGGAGGGGCGGGACCTACCTCCTGTCACCTCATCACAATGCTGACCAATGACACCATATCTATCTACCTATCTATCTATACCTTCAGAACAGCAAATGATGGGACAGCTTAAAGACATGCAGATTCTCTCCTGCCATTTCCTACTGTGGAGTGTGAGGTGATGGGGGAGGGGGGTTGTGATTGCTCTTCATCTTATGTCTGTGTAGAATGTTTGTTTAAATAGAAGTGTAGGGAAAGCTGAAGGAGAGATAAGTGTAGGTGTTTGGTCACTACATTAGTTAGTGTTCCTGGCAGCAAATGACTGATAGCTGTAGCACTGAGCTGTGAGGTAAGCAGCTGATTGCAGGGAGAGGAGAGATAAGGGGTATGTCTCTACCTCCATAGTCAGCTCCTCAGTGAAGATGGAATGTGCCTAGCAACAGCCATATGAGGAGTCACTAACAACAGGGGGAAGGCTGAAGAATACAAAAGGAAGGAGCAAGATTTGGATAACTAAAGTCCACGAATATTCAAACTGTTTCTTTGTTTCCAATTCCCAATGCAGGAAGGGGGGGGGGGTGACCATATGTCTTTTGAGATCAGCACAGACCAGTCTTCAGGTCAGAGTTTATCAAGCTGTAAATACTCCAGGATGTTTAAAATGCTACCTGGACACTTCAAAAGATGCCAATTGTTCTATAGTTCAACAATTCCCTGGTCAGACCACACATGGAATATTGTGTACAGTTTTGGGCACCAGTGTATAAAAAGGATATAGTAGAGCTGGAACGGGTGCAGAGGAGAGCAACCAAGATTATTAGGGGAATGGGGGGATTAGAATACAATGACAGATTACAAAATTTGGGATTATTCAGTTTAGAAAAAAGACGACTGAGGGGAGACCTCATTACAATGTACAAATACCTGAACGGACAGTACAAGGATCACTCCAAAGATCTTTTTATACCTAGGCCTGTGACCAAGAAAAGAGGGCATCCTCTACGCCAAGTGGAGAGACGATTTTACCATCAACATAGACATAGGTTCTTTACTGTAAGAGCAGTGAGACTATGGAACACTCTGCCGCAGGAGGTTGTTATGGCGAACTCTATGTACATGTTCAAGAGAGGCCTGGATGGAGAGGCCTTTCTGGAGAGAAAAAATATCACGGGTAGAGATGAGCGAGTATACTCGTCCGAGCTTGATGCTCGTTCGAGTATTAAGGTACTCGAAACGGCTCGTTGCTCGGATGAGTATTTCCCCTGCTCGAGATCGAGCATTTATTAAAAAAACACAGTGAAGAACAATGAAGAATAGAATAAAAACAGTGAACACAGGATCATTTAAGTGAAAAACACAGTGAAGAATACAGTGAAGGATAGATTACAGATGTTCGGCACATCTTCTTACTTGTCGGAAGATACGCGCGGAACAAAATAGTATGTGAAGAACAATATATATGTGTGAAGAACACATTGAAGAACACGGGGAGCAGCACAGAGACACCGGGGAGCAGCACCATGGAAACATCGGGGGAGCAGCACCATGGAGACATCGGGGGAACGGGCAGAACGGAGACATCGGGGCTGGGGCAGCATGGAGACATCGGGGGAACGGGCAGAACGGAGACATCGGGGGAACGGGCAGAACGGAGACATCGGGGGAACGGGCAGAACGGAGACATCGGGGGAACGGGCAGAACGGAGACATCGGGGGAACGGGCAGAACGGAGACATCGGGGCTGGGGCAGCGCGGATACATCGGGGCTGGGGCAGCACGGAGACACTCGGGGAGGGGCAGCACGGAGACACAAGTAAGCAGATGTGCCGAACATCTGCAATCTATTCTTCACTGTGTTTTTCACAGCGTTTTTCACTTAGTGATCCTGTGTTCACTGTTTTTATTCTATTCTTCACTGCTCTTCACATCTGCTAACTTGTTGGGAGATAATATACGCGCAGAACAGTGAAGAATAGATTGCAGATGTTTGCATACATCTGCTAACTTAGAAGACATTCTTTTTCAATTAAATAACACATTTTATTCCCGAACCATGGTCCCTTTGAAAAATGCTCGAGTCTCCCATTGACTTCAATGGGGTTCGTTATTCGAGATGAGCACTCGAGCATCAGGAAAAGTTTGTCTCGAATAACGAGCACTCTAGCATTTTAGTGCTCGCTCATCTCTAATCACGGGTTATGGGGATAAAACATTTATTTAATTCTTAAAGGTTGGACTTCATGGACTTGTGTCTTTTTCCAGCCTTATATACTATGATACTATGAATTATACACACTTGATATTAATTTTTCCATGACATTAATGTAGGAATATAACACAGGATCAATCCCTGATGACAGGTGATGGAACACATTTTCTTTTGCCTACATTTTTCAGTACCAAAACTACAACAAGTCACACAGCTTATACACACAACCTAGCACTTTATTAGCTTTCTAGAAACTACCTGTTTCCTATTGACCGTTTTCTATGACCCTGGCAATAGATCTCACCTGTAGAAAAAGTGTCCAAAGTCCTGTCCAATTGACTAATTTTGTTTGCAAAATAGTTGAAAATTGCCTGCCTACTATCAAACCAAATGTATATCATATAAAAAGTAATATAAAATGATCACAGTTATGTAAGTTATAGATAAAGATACAGTTTATAATTGGATCTGTTAAATGCCTGCGGCTCATGCAGGCTTGATGAAAACGGGGTTGGAGATTTGTGGATAGGATAGCCAGAAGTCTCTCCAAGTCTCCCATGGTTGTAATTGAACAAACTGAATTAGAACATGGCAATGTCTAATTCAGATAACACAAATTCACAATAAACTGCAATAAATAAAAATTAAAAGAAGTGATCCAAAATGTTGTACAGTCTGCAAAATGATAGCAATGAGAACATCAGCTTATCCTGCAAATCCTGCATCTGAATGTTGTGATAAAGCTAAATTTTACTTGAAAATGTATTCAAATGTAGTAAAACCGATTAACATTTCAATCTTTGTGATAATATATTACCCAAAGAATAAGGAGATGTGTAATTTGGACCTTAAATTAAAAGTGTTAGGAACAAAGCCTACAAAAATATGGAGCAAATGTTTTTTTTGCAGTACACTGTTATATTAACCACTTATCACCGACTCTTGTTTTCAGCTTAAAGATGAGACTCGATTTTTTGTATTTAGTTGTACGATTTTTCCAATTTTCATGAAAATCGCCAAAACTCACATTTTGAGGGACAACTCCACTTTCAAGTGACTTTAAAAGGCCTAAATAATAGTAAACCCCCCAAAACTACCCCACTATAGAAACTACAGCCCAAAACATATGTAAAACAACTTCTATTAAGTCTATTAACCCTTTAAGTGTTTCACATGGGTTAAAACAAAATGGAAGTGCGATTTAGAAACTTAAAATTTTTTGGGAAAATGCATTCATTTAGGCCAAAAATTACACTTTCATAATGAATACAATGATGCAATGCTCTGCAAAGTCTGATGCCTAATTTCTTCTGAGTGTAACGGTACTCCATATGTGGTGGTAAACTGCAGTATGGGCAGACGGCCGGGCATAAAATGAAAGCAGCGCTATTTAGAGCAGATGTGTATTGTCACAATGTACAGGCTATAAAATGTAAATTTTTTTGGTAATGTGAACATATGAGGGCTCGTTATTTGTGATGTGAGATACAATGTATAGATAATTCTATGTACCGTATATACTCGTGTATAAGCCGAGTTTTTCAGCACAAAAAATGCGCTGAAAAATGTCCCCTCGGCTTATACACAAGTCACAGGTCACTTAAAAAATACTTTAAAAGAAATAAACTTATACACTCACCCTCCGGTGGCCCCGATGTGCAGCGCTGCTCTCCCGATGTCCGCACGGGTCCTCTTCTGGCTTCCGCGCCCATTTTCTATCTTCTGTACATCGCGCTGGGCGCCGCCATTGCTCACTCCCGAGCGGCGCCTAGTATGACGTCAGCAGCCCAGGAGAGAGAAATGGCGTCGCCCAGCGCGATGTACAGAAGATAGAAGACGGGCGCGGAAGCCAGAAGAGGACCCGCGCGGACATCGGGGGAGCAGCGCTGCACATCGGGGCCACCGGAGGGTGAGTATATAAGTTTGCTTTTTTAATGCTGGGGTGTGCTATATACTACTGGGGGCTGGCTTGGCTGTGCTGTATACTACTGGGAGCTGGCTGGGCTGTGCGGTATACTACTGGGGGCTGGCTGGGCAGTGCTGTATACTCCTGGGGGCTGGCTGGGCTGTGCTGTATACTACTGGGGGCTGGCTGGGCTGTGCTGTATACTACTGGGGGCTGGCTGGGCTGTGCTGTATACTACTGGGGGCAGGCTGGGCAGTGCTGTATACTACTGGGGGCAGGCTGGGCAGTGCTGTATACTACTGGGGGCAGGCTGGGCAGTGCTGTATACTACTGGCGGCAGGCTGTATACTATAGGGGGCTGGCGAGCAGGAAAAAAAAAGGTGCTAAAAATCCAAAACGAAAATTGATAATTTTGTTTGTATCCCCCTTGAAATAGTTAATAAAATCTCATTTATAAGCTATAGATCTTATTAATGAGATTTTATATTTTATTAACTATTTCAAGGGGGATACAAACAAAATTATCAATTTTCATTTTGGATTTTTAGCACCTTTTTTTTTCCTGCTCGCCATAACATAAAAATAATATTTTATCTATATTGCCCAGTGATACCTCATTTATATAGTTTTCCTAATCTTTGCCCAATTTTACTGAGCAAAACCAATATTGGTGAAATTTTTTTTTACTATGGACGACTTTTCAGGGGCATAACTTCTGTATTTTTGTTGACAGGTCTGGTTGGGGGCTTATTGACTGGTCTGGTCGTTTCATATTGGGGCACGTAACCTTTTTTGAACATTTTTTGTGAGGGTATTTGAATAAAAATTGAATATTACAGGAAGTTTTTCATGTCTTAAGTTGTTCACTGAGTGGGTTCAATATTGTTTTAGATTTATTGTACATATATCACCACGGCTGTATCAAATATGTACTTTTTTGTGTTTTATAAACTTTATTTGGATTTATATGTAATTGGACTTATTAGGAGAATTTTACTTTAATTATTATAAAATGATTTTTACTTTTTGTTTTACATTTTTTAAGTTTTCCAGACTTGGGCTTGAACAAGTGAATGCTTATTCAAGCCCTTACACTGCAATACACTTGTACTTCAGTGTACAAAGTAAGTAACTGTGCATTACTTACAGCCGGGTCCTGTCCAGAGGTGGAACTTGGCGTGAAAAGGAGCCGGTAGCCTCGGTGCACATGCCACACCCCTCGAATGCCGCAGGATGGATCAAATCCCCTGATAAGCTCCAACCCATGGGGGACACACTTACACACCACGGTCAGGCTTGATCATGGTGTGCAAGGGGTTAAACACCCAGGATCTGAATTTTTCCGATCCCGGGTGCAAGTGCCGGGTCTGGACTGTGATGTCATAGCCTGACACTGGCACTTGCAGCACCCGATGTCCCAAAATCATCTTCTGACGCGCGAACGTAAAAAGGTGGCACATCCGAAGAAGTACTCTTAATGACCGCGGTAGGATAGGATGGTCATTAAACGGTTAATCTTCGTAGATGAACAAATTACTAAAATTTAAAAAACGAAAAGGAAATTGGCAGCAGGAAGTTAAATCTTTCTGGGGTAATGCAATTACTTTTTAAAATACAATTTTGTGTAATTGACCGGATGGCAGTAGAATCTTAGGGTTATTATTGGTCTGAACATAATTATGCTCTACATTCATAATGTGAGTTATATTTGCTATAATTAAAGTCACAGCTCTGATGCACAAACCCAAGTACAGTTTTTATGCAACTTTAAAGGTATTGAGCTTTGCAGGCGCAAAGTAAAATAATAAAAAGTCACTTCCTATTCCCTGTTGCTGTTGTACCCAGTGTCTGCTGACAACCACACAGGACTAAGAGAGGCCCATTTGCATCAGAAACAAAGATAAGGGATCAATGACTGGTTCCAGCTGTCAAACCATTTCACCAACCATATCAAGAAGCTAAAAACACACACTTGCTGCACAATTGCAAATATGAGTGATTAATAAGAACCCAAATTGTAAAACATACTAAAACATCTTACCTGTGCACCTTGTTCAGTGGAAATATTTTCACCAACAGCAGAATCATTGGTGTCTATCAGATTTTCGATAGGGACGTTCTGCACTGGTTTCAAGTAAGCAATTTCATTCTGCTTTGAGTCCAGAGTCACACACACATCATATGAGAATGGGAAAGGTAAACTTGTATCACTGATCTCAGAAGGACATCCCAGGGTGAATTGAGGATACACATTTCTGCTATATGTTCCAAAAGATGGTGGTATACTAGACTTTCGACACTTGGAAATAGCTGTAATTAATACTGTTATAATAAACAACATGGAAATCAGACCTATAGCTATAACCAGGTAGAAGGTGGCATTAGAAGGATCATCTAATTTACTAGGATGGTTCTTTATCTCTGGTAAGACCTGTTGAAAGTTATCTGCTACAACCATTGTTATTGTGGCTGTAGCTGACAAAGATGGGGATCCATTATCTTTTACCAGAACTACAATATTTTGCCTCAAAGATTCCATGTCAGGAAGATCTCGTCCAATCCTGATTTCTCCAGTGTATTGGCCAATAGAAAATAATGTTGGATCAGGAACTTGCAGTAAGTGATAGGAGAGCCAGGCATTGTGTCCAGAGTCAGCGTCCACTGCAATCACTTTGGTGACTAGATAACCTTTCTCAGCAGAGTGAGGAATAAACTCAAATAATGCCGATCCCTCAGTGTCTGGTGATGGGTAGAGAATCTTAGGAGCGTTA
Organism: Engystomops pustulosus; assembly: GCF_040894005.1. Classification (NCBI taxonomy): domain Eukaryota; kingdom Metazoa; phylum Chordata; class Amphibia; order Anura; family Leptodactylidae; genus Engystomops; species Engystomops pustulosus. Next base: position 36,070,385 of record NC_092414.1, read on the forward strand.
TCATTCTTATCAATGATACATATCCTCACTGTGACATTACTGCTTAGAGGAGGAGATCCACTGTCTTTAGCCATCACCTGGAACTGGAATTCCCGCAACTGTTCATAGTCAAAGGATCTCTGGGCATAGAGAACCCCAGTCATTGAATTTATGGAAACATATGATGTCACAGGAATATTATCTATATTCGTGTTCAGAATGGAATAAGTTATCTGAGAATTCTCATTATCATCTGGGTCTGATGCATGGACAGTCTGCAAAGAAGTCCCTACTGGCGTATGCTCAGGGATATAAGTAATGTAAAGGGATTTATCAAACAGTGGGGTATTATCATTTATGTCTAATATGGTTATAAATATAGTTTTCTTAGAAACTATTTGAGGGTTTCCTCCATCCTCAGCGATAATTGTGATATTATATGTAGAATTTTTCTCTCTATCCAAGGGAGTTGCAGTCACAAGTTTGTAGTAATTGTTAGATGTTGGTGTCAATGTAAATGCAGCCGTTTCTGAGATTTGACATGTAACTTCACCATTTTGATTTGAATCTATATCCTTAATGTGGATTAATGCCACAAGTGTCCCAGGTTCAGAATCCTCTGGAATAGGTGTAGCCAGTGAAGCGAGCGTTATCTCAGGTGCATTATCATTGACATCCATTATTTGGATTATTATGGTACATTTGGCTGCAAGGCCTCCACCATCAGCAGCTTCCACGGTCATTTCATAATTTCTTGTGGTTTCGTAATCCAGTTCCCCTTTGGTTTTAATAATACCTGCATCAGGATCCATACTGAATAAATTTTTGGCCTTTTCAGACATATGGCTAAAAGAATATGTAACTTCTGCATTGGATCCTTCATCTTTGTCGGTAGCGTTAAGTTGAAGAACAAGCAAACCAACTTGTGAATCTTCATTTAAATTAATTTTATAAGTGTCCTGACTAAATACTGGATAGTTATCATTGACATCTTGTACTTCAATAGTTATATACGCAGTCCCCGATCTCAGAGGTTTTCCTCCATCAGACGCCGTCAGAATTAATGTATATTTCTGCTGCTTTTCACGGTCCAGACTTTGCTCCAAGATCAACTCTGGATGTTTTCTTCCTTTACTGTCAGTTTTTTCTCTTAAAGAGAAATGTAAATTTGGGCTCAAACTATAACTCTGTAAGGAATTAGTCCCAATATCTGGATCAAGCGCATTTCCCAATATAAAACGTGCACCTGATGAAGCAGACTCACTTATTCCTAATTCAAATATGCTCTTAAAAAATGTTGGTGAATTATCATTTATATCTTGGATTTCGACCTTCACAGGATAAACATTCACAGGGTTTTCAGCCAGAATCTCCAGGTCTATAAAGCAGCTTTGCTCTGCTCCACACAGCTCTTCCCTATCTATCCTGTCACTGACATATAAGTTGCCATTGTCTAAGCTCACATTGAAATAATTCCGGTTGTTATGAGAAACAATCCTCAATCTTCTGATTTCTAACTCATTAGTATTTATTCCCAAATCCTTTACCAAATTCCCAACAATAGCATTTATCTTCATCTCTTCTAGTATTGAATAGTGAAGTGGATTAGAAACAGCCACAGAACATAAGGTAAAACATAGAAATATTACTTGCCATCCCATGTTGTCTGTAGAAGAAAGGTTTTTGCTTTAAAATCCTAGTTCAGTAGAGGAAAAGAGGAGGGGATCAAAATATCACTGTCCTTGGCTAAGATCTTCTGCTTATAAGGATTTTAAGCATCACCAAATTCATATAATATTCAGTGTGTCTGCTATCTTATCCAATACTGACATCATGAGGAAAAATATGTGAACTACAACACTATTCTCACAATTTAAAATATGTTGTATATATATTTTATATACACTATTTTTAGTTAGAAACCATAACTACACAGCTTTGAAATATATCTATCTATCTATATATATATATATATATATATATATATATATATATATATATATATACAGTATGTGTGTGTTATAGAGTTTTTACAATGCTCCATATCATAAATATAAAGCATTTTATTTGTTGTTATTGTGGATTTGCAATGAAAATTTAAGCTGTGTTTTATGTTTTTCTAATGTGCTAGGTTTTTATAAAGTGATATCACAAAGCTACATGCCCTAGAGTTTTAAAGGATGTAATGACAGTACAACATTTTGTGACACATCTCCACCATCAGGTGTTGTCATTCACAGGGTTGGCTAATGCCAGAGAGTCTTGCAATTTTAACATAACGCCCGCCCACCAATGCAAGATGATTCTGTTACGCTAAATTCTTGTCTCTTAACCCTGTCACTCACTCAATCTTTACCAGAAAACTGTGTAACTGGTAACTGTGGAGACCAGATCATCTGGCGTAGCACGCCATCACTCTCCTTCTTGGTCAAATAGCCCTTACACTGCCTGGAGGTGTGTTTGGGGTCATTCTCCTGTTGAAAAATAAATGATAGTCCAACTAAGACGTGGTTGGAACCAAAGATCTCAAACCACAGATTTCCACTGGTCTAATGTCCATTCCTTGTGTTCTTTAGTGCAAACAGGGGCGGACTGGCCATAAGACCCACCGGGAGAAATCCTGGTGGGCCGATTGGTTTAGGGCCGGTCCTGGAGTGGGGGGCCGGTGAAAAAATAAAAACACATGAAACTCACCTCTCCGACGCCCCGACGCTGCGCCCCTGCTTGATCCAGTCCGGCCGCGGTGACAGCTCCGTACGTGCCGGCGTCGCACAGACCATGACGTCAGACGCTTGCCGACGTCATGGTCTGTGCGACGCCGGCCCGTACGGAGCTGTCACCGCGGCCGGACTGGATCAAGCAGGGGCGCAGCGTCGGGGCGTCGGAGAGGTGAGTTTCATGTGTTTTTATTTTTATGTACTGGGTTGGGCAGGCTGTATACCGGGGGCTGCTGTATAAAGGGGTGAGCGACTGGCAGTATACACTGGGGCAGGGGCTGGCAGCTGTATACACCGGGGCAGGGGCTGGCAGCTGTATACACTGGGGCAGGGGCTGTCTGGCTGTATACACCGGGGCAGGGGCTGTCTGGCTGTATACACCGGGGCAGGGGCTGTCTGGCTGTATACACCGGGTCAGGGGCTGTCTGGCTGTATACACCGGGTCAGGGGCTGTCTGGCTGTATACACCGGGGCAGGGGCTGTCTGGCTGTATACACCGGGTCAGGGGCTGTCTGGCTGTATACACCGGGTCAGGGGCTGTCTGGCTGTATACACCGGGTCAGGGGCTGTCTGGCTGTATACACCGGGGCAGGGGCTGGCCGGCTGTATACACCGGGGCAGGGGCTGTCTGGCTGTATACACCGGGGCAGGGGCTGGCCGGCTGTATACACCGGGGCAGGGGCTGGCCGGCTGTATACACCGGGGCAGGGGCTGGCCGGCTGTATACACCGGGGCAGGGGCTGGCCGGCTGTATACACCGGGGCAGGGGCTGGCCGGCTGTATACACCGGGGCAGGGGCTGGCCGGCTGTATACACCGGGGCAGGGGCTGGCCGGCTGTATACACCGGGGCAGGGGCTGGCCGGCTGTATACACCGGGGCAGGGGCTGGCCGGCTGTATACACCGGGGCAGGGGCTGGCCGGCTGTATACACCGGGGCAGGGGCTGGCCGGCTATATATGGCAGGGGGCAGTATTATAGTAGTTATATTCTTGTACATAGGGGGCAGTATTATAGTAGTTATATTCCAGTACATAGGGGGCAGTATTATAGTAGTTATATTCCTGTACATAGGGGGCAGTATTATAGTAGTTATATTCCTGTACATAGGGGGCAGTATTATAGTAGTTATACTCTTGTACATGGGGAGCAGTATTATAGTAGTTATATTCTTGTACATAGGGGGCAGTATTATAGTAGTTATACTCTTGTACATAGGGGGCAGTATTATAGTAGTTATATTCTTGTACATAGGGGGCAGTATTATAGTAGTTATATTCTTGTACATAGGGGGCAGTATTATAGTAGTTATATTCTTGTACATAGGGGGCAGTATTATAGTAGTTATATTCCTGTACATAGGGGGCAGTATTATAGTAGTTATACTCTTGTACATAGGGAGCAGTATTATAGTAGTTATATTCTTGTACATAGGGGGCAGTATTATAGTAGTTATACTCTTGTACATAGGGGGCAGTATTATAGTAGTTATATTCTTGTACATAGGGGGCAGTATTATAGTAGTTATATTCTTGTACATAGGGGGCAGTATTATAGTAGTTATATTCTTGTACATAGGCCGCAGTATTATAGTAGTTATATTCCTGTACATAGGGGCAGTATTATAGTAGTTATATTCCTCTTCATAGGGGGCAGTATTATAGTAGTTATATTCTTGTTCATAGGGGGCAGTATTATAGTAGTTATATTCCTGTACATAGGGGGCAGTATTATAGTAGTTATATTCCTGTACATAGGGGGCAGTACTATGGTAGTTACATTCTTGTTTATCAGAGAAGGTATTGTAGTATGTTTTTAGTGTACATATATGGCAGTATTAAGTTGTGTGCTTTTAAAATAGAAGTGTTATTCCTCTATAAAGGAGGCAGTATGAGTCTCTTTCTCTGTGGTGTACATGTTGATTTAGACCATCTATACAGTTTTTATCGAGTTTAGTAACTCCACCCACATCACAAGGCCAAGCCTACTTGTTTTGACCCCGCCCACAGAATGGGGCCACTTTTACAGTTTTTTCCAGGGCCACTTTAAATTCCCAGTCCGCCCCTGAGTGCAAACAAGTCTCTTCTGCTTGTGGCCTGTCCTTAGCAGTGGTTTTCTAGCAGCTATTTTACCATGAAGGCTGCTGCACACAGTCTCCTCTTACCATTTGTTGTGGAGATGTGTCTACTGCTAGAACTCTGTGCAGCAGTGACCTGATCTCTAATCTGAGCTGCTGTTAACCTGCGATTTCTGAGGCTGGTGACTCGGATGAACTTATGCTCCACAGCATAGGTAACTCTTGGCCTTCCTTTCCTGGGGTGGTCCTCATGTGCACCAGTTTCTTTGTAGCGCTTGATGGTTTTTGCAACTGCACTTTCAAAGTTTTCCAAATTTTTTCGGACTGACTGATCTTCATTTCTTAAAGTAATGACGGCCACTCGTTTTTCTTTACTTAGCTGCTTTTTTTCTAGCCATAATACAAATTCTAACAGTCTGTTCAGTAGGACTATTCAGCTGTGCATCCACCTGACTTCTGCACAACACAACTGATGGCCCCAACCCCATTTAGAAGGCAAGAAATCACACTTATTTAACCTGACAGGGCACATCTGTGATGAGAAAACCTTTTCTGGTGACTACCTCTTGAAGCTCATAAAGAGAATGCCAAGCGTGTGCAAAGCAGTAATCAAAGCAAGAGTTGATTACATTATAAGAGATTTAAAAGACACATTTTCAGTTGTTAACACTTTTTGTCAAACATATTATACCATTTGTTAATTCATAGTTTTGATGCCTTCAGTGTTAATCTACAATTTTTATACTTAAAAAAGTACAAAAAAATCTTTGAATGAGAAAGTGTGTCCACACTTTTGGCCTGTAATGTATGTTTTGTCCCCTCTTTCCCACAAATAAATATAGATACTGGAGAAAGCAAATCTATAAAAGACTATTTTTTAAAATATCAGTGCAGATACAGTGGCCTAGTCAATGTGATACAGCTATAGCTGATATAACAAGCCATTTGCTGTTTAGTTTGTAGTTCTACAATAGAACTTGTTAAACACTTCTACAGTACTTTTGGTGTAGAAAACATTACATAATAGACACTTGATCCATATTTTACCTTTGCCTAATAAAACGATGTACAATAGAAGAACTTTTTATAACAAAAGTGGTGGTCGTTTACGAGACTTTACATATTTTAATTCTTAGGACCAACCAATATTTTACATTTTGTGTTAAAGATAAGTATAAAATTAGAAACTAGCAAAAGTGATTAGTTGCTTAATTCCATAATATAAATGCTTTACCTGAACATTGTTGGTTGTTGATGAATTTCCATTAACTGAATCAGTTCCAGGAGCTGTATCATCAGTGTCTATAAGATTGTCTGTGGGGACGTTCTGCACTGGTTTCAGGTAAGCAATTTCATTCTGCTTGGAGTCCAGAGTCACACACACATCATATGAGAATGGGAAAGGTAAACTTGTATCACTGATCTCAGAGGGACATCCCAGGGTGAACTGAGGATACACGTTTCTATTAAATGCATCAAAGGATCTTGTGCTATTAGTTTTTCTGCATTTATATATGACTGTTATCAGCACTGTCATAATAAATACCAGGGAGATGAAGGCAATAGCTATTACAAGGTAGAATGTTGTATTAGATGTAACAGGTGAGTTATTGGGTTGGCGTTTTATCTCTGGTATAATTTGTTGAAAATTATCTGCTACAACCAAATTCAAAGTAACTGTAGATGACAGACATGGGACCCCATTATCCTTCACCAGAACAACAAGCATTTGTCTCAAAGATTCCATGTCCGGAAGATCACGCCCAATCCTGATTTCCCCAGTATATTGGCCAATGGTGAATAATGTTGGATCAGCAACTTGTAGTAAGTGATAGGAGAGCCAGGCATTGTGTCCAGAGTCAGCATCCACTGCAATCACTTTAGTGACTAGATAACCTTTCTCAGCAGAGTGAGGAATAAACTCAAATAATGCTGATTCCTCAGTGTCTGGTGATGGGTAGAGAATCTTAGGAGCGTTATCATTCTTATCAATTATACATATCCTGACTGTGACATTACTGCTTAGAGGAGGAGATCCACTGTCTTTAGCCATCACCTGGAACTGGAATTCCCGCAACTGTTCATAGTCAAAGGATCTCTGGGCATAGAGAATCCCAGTCATGGAGTTTATGGAAACATATGATGTGACCGGAATGTCATCAATATTTTTATTTATGATAGAATATGTGATCCTAGCATTCTCATTCTCATCCAGGTCAGATGCTTGGATACTTTGTATTGATGTTCCTGCTGGGGTGTTTTCTGGAAGGTAGGAAATAAAAAGGGGTTTTCCAAAAACTGGAGGATTGTCATTGACATCTAAGACGGTGATATGAAGCATTTTCTCAGTAATCATTGGAGGAGAACCTTCATCTTCTGCTATTACTGTGATGTTATATACTGAGGTTTCTTCTCTATCAAGTGGACCTGCAGTCACAAGCTTGTAATAATTATTGGATGATGGAACTAATTTCAGGGCCTTTATATGTGTTGTATAACAGTTCACTTCTCCATATTTCCCAGAATCCAAATCTTTCACATGAATTAAAGCCACAAGGGTCCCTGGTGCAGAATCCTCAGGAATTGGTGTTGACAGTGATGCGATTGTTATCTCAGGCGCATTGTCATTCACATCAGCAATTTGTATTAAGACAGAAGTTTGTGCAACTAGGCCTCCACCATCAACAGCTTCCACAGTCATCTCATAAGTCTGTGTTGTTTCATAGTCCAATTTATCTTTTGTACGGATGACCCCAGTCTGGGAATCCATAGTAAAAACTTTCTGAGCATTTTCAGGTATGTGACTAAATAAATATGAGATCTCTGCATTGGATCCTTCATCTTTATCACTAGCGTTTAGATGAATAACTTCATGGCCAACACGTAAGTTTTCATCTATTCTTACTTCATAATGATTATTACTGAACACTGGATAATTGTCATTAGCATCCTGAACCAAAATCTGGACTACTGCAGTTCCAGATCTTAATGGTTTTCCTCCATCAAAAGCAGTCAAAGTCAATTCATATTTTTGTTGTTTCTCACGATCTACTGCCTGCACTAATGTAAGTTCAAGATATCCCCTTTCTGGTTTAAATTTTTCTACCAATGAAAAATATGGATTGGGACTTAAATTATAGCTTTGTAGAGAGTTAGATCCTAAATCCGGATCTCGTGCATTACCAAGAACAAAATGTGCTCCAGGCAATGTAGATTCACTTATTCTGACTGCAAAACTTTCCTTAGAAAAACTTGGGGAGTTATCATTTATATCTTGTATTTCGATTTGTAAAGGTAAAACAACTATGGGATTTTCTGCCAATATTTCAAGATTCAGAAAGCAGCTCAGCTCTGACCCACAGATCTCCTCCCTGTCTACCCGATCACTGACATATAAATTCCCATTTTCTGGGCTAATGTTGAAATAATTTCTGTTGTGATGAGAAACAAGTCTTAGTTTTCTCATTTTCAGGTTGCTGCTGTTTAATTTTAAATCATCTGCCACATTCCCTATTACAGAATTGAGCTTCATCTCCTCTAGAATAGAATAGTGGAATTGAGTAGCAGTAGCCAGAATAAGCCCAAAGTAGAGAAATAGTACTTGCCATGCCATGTCCAGTATGTAGGAAAAGTCTCAATCCTTGGAGCTGTTCTTTTAGTATCCAAAAAAAGCTTGGGAATGAATTTTAATCCAAATCAAATCGGATGATATCCAGGAAAGAGTCCTAGCTTCTTGCTTAAATCTGCAATGTATGTGAATAAGGAACAGGACCAATAGCTCCACATGCTGTTCAGATTGCGTGTCTGAAAAGTTAGGCAGCAGCACCATCATGAGGATTTGTTTAGGTACTACAAAAAAAACTCTATAAAATATTTAGCAAAATTATACTAAACAATATATTGAATAACCATTTCATGTTTGCAGTTAACAATGCAAAAATGTTTATAATTTCATGTATTAGTCTTATTTATATATTGATCTTAATATTCATTATTGCTAATTGAAAAACATATATATATACACATGGAAACGTAATATAAAATATGTGAAACTTTTCATTAACCACAACAAAATCTAAATTATTTTATGCCTGTATTATATGGAATGATCTTGCTTACAATTGCTTATATATAGGCTATATAACTTGATTATACAGTAATTAATTGCAAAAATCAAAAAATTAATTATTAGAAGATTTGTTTTTTTGTTTACAAAATTTACTTTTATAATAGTTAACAAAATGTGATACTGTATTTTATACTGAAAAGTTTTAAACTTTCCAAAACAATAAAATAAATATATAATTATTTTTTAATTGCAATTTTTTTAAATTGTAGTAGTTGTTAAGCGTTATGTTATATAAATTTAGTTTAGCTAAAATACTCTTCCACAACAGTACTGTCATAACATCACATCTTTGATTTAACTTTTGTTGTGTATTTTAATTATTATAGCTATCCCTTGATATTGAAACTACTTGTATTAAATATATAAAATATTAAAATCCTGAGCTATTAAAATATAGTATTTCCAAACATTTCTTTAATTATATTTTAACTTTTTGCATTGATTTAATTTTTTTAACTGCAAATTCTTTTGTAGGTCAAGTTGTGCTGTTGTCTGTGTTCAATAGTGATGCTTTTTAACTTTAATGACATTTTATTACTTTTTTATGGGTTGTAAGTAAAAAAAAACACACACTGGCGTTTCATTTTTAAGATTTAATTTCACTAACGCAATAAATAAAAAATTTAATTTTCCATTGTGTCTAAAGGGATAACATTTAAATAATTTTTTTTTGGCTTGTTTGAAACAATAACTTCTTTTTGCATTGCCATCCACATAGCAGTTTTTCCATCAATTGAGTATGCCAAAGGCTTGTCTTTTTATGTTATTTCCTCTGATATTCTGGGGTGTCTGCAACTTTCAATCACTTTATATTTAATTTTTTTGCAGTTTGCAGACACTGTGATCAGAAAATAAAAATGTTTCCATTGTTTTTCGCGCTTGTTTTTAAAAAAAGATATGTGATTAAAGGGATAAATAATGGGTTAGATTTATAGTCTGTTACAAATCCAATGCTATCAAATCATTTTCTTAACATAATCTAAAAAGTAAAGACAAATAATTTAGGGAGGGGGACGGGTGAACATTTATATCTCTTTAAATATTCTTAAACATTTTGTCCCAGGAGAGGACTAGAATGAGCAATACCCGACTGCATATGTAATGCACTGTTTATCATATACTGCAATATAATATGTTTGTCAGCATAAACCCTCTCACAGGGCCGAATCATTGGGCCTCTATCTGAAAAGCACCAGGCCAGCCAAAACAAATCCCTTTACCCCTTGTTGATACTTCTGGCTGGTTCAGCTGGTTTTACACAGAACACAGATTTTGTGGTCCCATACAATTTTGTAGCCACCACTTTTAGCCATGTAATGACCTTGAAATTTTGCATGGTCTTTGTGTAATCGTCTTTGTGTAAACTGCGCCTGCTAGCAGCTAGCATAGTTTTGGCCACCAGCTGGTGATGTGTCCGATAGCAAAAGAGGGGAAAGCATCTATCATACAGCAACGTACAGCCTGTGTATGATCAATCTCCCCCATTGTATCCATTTGTGTGCTTTATAAAAATGTGTTCTAATTAGATGTTGTCTTATACCAATGTTATCAAACATAAGGCTGTGTCTTATCCGGCCCCTATCCCTGCTCCTATGCGGCACCAATCGTATTACATCAACATATCACGTCTGACGGAGTCAGAGCCATATACAGTCACTGCACAGAGAAGAAGTTAAGCAGACTGCTGCTGCTTTGGGTACATACATCATGGGCAGGGGATTCTACAAAAAGAGGACCAGTATATGTAAATGGGCTAGAGAATAGAGGATATTATAATGGCCCAATTCGGTGTCTGTGACTATACTGTGAGGGCACTATGACTATTAGCTACTGTGTGGGAACATTGGGGCAGATTTACTAAGGCCTTTGCGCCAGTTTTCTGTCAGACTTTGCACATTCTTTCTAGTGCAAACAACTTGCACAGGTATTTAAGAAGCGTCTCAGACCCTTTTGTGTCGCACACAATCATTTTGTGGCGCAGCTGCACTAGGTATCATGTGAAACAAATTGGGGGCATTCCAGAGCTCAGCATGACCGTAAACCAGATTGCAAAAGTATGTTACATGCCCTATGTTAAAGGTGCACCACAAAAAAGTTGGTAAATTCTACCGGGCCAGTGCAGGGAAGCAACGGATTCATGATTTCTGGCGCACATTGTTAACCCCTTAGTGCTCTGTGCCGTAGCTGTACTGTGCTGAGTCCTGCGAATAGCGCTCAGCGGAGTACAGCTACTGTGCAGAGACAATGCTGGTTCAGCTCTGCACAGGAGCCGGCTAACACCCACGGTCGGAGTGGGCTCAGATCGCGGGTGTTCAACCTGTTAAATGCCGTGGTCAGGGCGACCGCGGCATTTAACATGCCTTCCGAAGGTCATTCCCCCATGATCAGCACCCCTCGCCATTTTTGGGGGTGCCGATCGTTGCTATGAAGAGATGCCTGAAAGCGGTGCCTTTAAGATGGCGTCTGTGATGTCATCTTAAAGGTACAGTGTCATCCTATGCATGTGCATAGGCTGACACTGCTAATACCCTGCAATACATAAGTATTGCAGGGTATTATCATGAACAAGCAATCAGATGATTGCTTGTTCAAGTCCCATGGTGGATCAAGTAAAAAAGTGAAAAAAAATTGTTTTTCAATAAAAAATAAGTTTATAAATCACTAAAACCGTGTTCAAAAGTTATCACCATATAAAGCGACAAAAGTCAGAATACAAAAAATGGCACTGAGCGTTAAGCTACAAAATGGCTGTGTGCTTAAGTCGTTAATAAATCTGGCACACACCTCATTACACAAAGGCTTTTAGTGCAGTTTTAACCTCTATCAGTAAATGTTCCCCTATTGTGACTATTTCATATTATCATAAATAGGGTTTGAAAAATATGTCAGTCCATCAAGTCCTGGCATCTCTGGGTATTAAACAATATGTTTAGCGTCACATGGTGTGACACCCAGTCTTATACCATGCCTGATGAAGAGCACACGGGTAGGAAGAAAAAGGGGGACAAATTTATATTAAGATATCCCTTAAATGTTGTAAACCACAGCCCATGAGTTTATAGCATTTTTTTTTGTTTGTTTGCGTTTTTGAAGCTCCTATTTATTTATTACAGAAGGTGCAAGCAGGCCTTGTGATAGAACAGAGAATAAATGACGGATAAAAAAAAAGTTATATTAAGCAGTTCTTTGTCTTCCATTAGAATCCTGAATGATAATTATGCCAACTTTAAAATAACCAAACATAAGCCTGAACACATTTAACATAGCAAAAAAATCCCTTATGATAAATAAGCACAAAAAGAAGAAGAAAGGAGCCATCACTGTGATAAATGACCCCATTGTATCAAATATTTTTCTAAATAATATAAAGGAAGCATACTATAGACATTTCCAAAGTGATCAAGAAAAAAATGTTTCCTTACCTCGGCAACTTCTTCAGTGGAAATATTTTCACTAACAGAAATATCAGTGTCTATAAGATTTTCTGTGGGGACATTCTGCACTGGTTTCAGATAAGCAATTTCATTCTGCTTGGGGTCCAGAGTCACACACACATCATATGAGAATGGGAAAGGTAAACTTGTATCACTGATCTCAGAGGGACATCCCAGGGTGAACTGAGGATACACATTTCTGCTATATGTTCCAAAAGATGGTGGTATACTAGACTTACGGCACTTAAAGATAACGGAAATTAATACGGTTATAATAAACAACATGGAAATCAGACCTATAGCTATAACCAGATAGAAGGTGGCATTAGAGGAAACGTCTAATTTGCTGGGATGGCGCTTTATCTCTGGTAAAATCTGTTGAAAATTATCTGCCATGACCATAGTTATCATGACTGTAGATGATAGAGATGGGGATCCATTATCTTTTACCAGAACTACAATATTTTGCCTCAAAGATTCCATGTCTGGAAGATCTTGTCCAATCCTGATTTCTCCAGTATATTGGCCAATGGTAAATAATGTTGGATCAGGAACTTGCAGTAAGTGATAGGAGAGCCAGGCATTGTGTCCAGAGTCAGCGTCCACTGCAATCACTTTGGTGACTAGATAACCTTTCTCAGCAGAGTGAGGAATAAACTCAAATAATGCCGATCCCTCAGTGTCTGGTGATGGGTAGAGAATCTTAGGAGCGTTATCATTCTTATCAATGATACATATCCTCACTGTGACATTACTGCTTAGAGGAGGAGATCCACTGTCTTTAGCCATCACCTGGAACTGGAATTCCCGCAACTGTTCATAGTCAAAGGATCTCTGGGCATAGAGAACCCCAGTCATTGAGTTCATGGAAACATATGATGTGACTGGAATATTATCTATATTTGTATTGAGAATGGAGTAAGTTATTTGAGAATTCTCATTATTATCCAGGTCTGATGCATGGACAGTGTGAAATGAACTGCCTGCTGGCATATGCTCTGGTATATAAGCAACATAAATGGATTTGTCAAAAAGTGGAGAATTATCATTTATGTCATTTATGGTTATACATATAGTTTTCTTGGTAACTATTTGAGGGTTGCCTCCGTCCTCAGCCATAATTGTGATATTATAAGTTGGATTCTTCTCTCTATCCAAGGGAGTTGCAGTCACAAGTTTGTAGTAATTGTTAGATGTTGGTGTCAATGTAAACGCAACTGATTCTGAGATTTGACATGTAACTTCACCATTTTGCCCAGAATCTAAATCCTTAATATGGATTAATGCCACAAGTGTCCCGGGTGCAGAATCCTCTGGAATAGGTGTAGCCAGTGAAGCGAGTGTTATCTCAGGTGCATTATCATTGACATCCATTATTTGGATTTTTAAAGTACATTTGGCTGCAAGGCCTCCACCATCAGCAGCTTCCACGGTCATTTCATAATTTCTTGTGGTTTCATAATCCAGTACCCCTTTGGTTTTTATAATACCTGTATCAGGATCCATACTGAATACATTACTGGCCTTTTCAGACATATGGCTAAAAGAATATGTAACTTCTGCATTGGATCCTTCATCTTTGTCGGTAGCGTTAAGTTGAAGAACAAGCGTACCAACTGGGGAATCTTCTTTCAAAGTGATTTTGTAAGTGTCCTGACTAAATACTGGATAGTTATCATTAGCATCTTGTACTTCGATAGTTATATACGCAGTCCCCGATCTCAGAGGTTTTCCTCCATCAGACGCCGTCAGAATTAATGTATATTTCTGTTGCTTTTCACGGTCTAGATTGTGCTCCAAGATCAACTCTGGATGTTTTGCTCCTTCACTATAATTTTTTTCTCGCAGAGAAAAATTTAAATTTGGGCTCAAAATATAACTCTGTAAGGAATTAGTCCCAATATCAGGATCATGTGCATTTCCAAGGATAAAACGTGCACCTGATGAAGCAGACTCACTTATTCCTAACTCAAATATGTTCTTAAAAAATGTTGGTGAATTATCATTGATATCTTGGATTTCGACCTTCACAGGATAAACATTCACAGGGTTTTCAGCCAGAATCTCCAGGTCTATAAAGCAGCTTTGCTCTGCTCCACACAGCTCTTCCCTATCTATCCTGTCACTGACATATAAGTTGCCATTGTCTAAGCTCACATTGAAATAATTCCTGTTGTTATGAGAAACAATCCTCAATCTTCTGATTTCTAACTCATTAGTATTTATTCCCAAATCCTTTACCAAATTCCCAACAATAGCATTTATCTTCATCTCTTCTAGTATTGAATAGTGAAGTGGATTACAAACAGCCACAGAACATAAGGTAAAACATAGAAATATTACTTGCCATCCCATGTTGTCTGTAGAAGAAAATTCTATTCTTCAAAATCCAAGGAGAAATGTATTGCATGAACCTAATCAAAGGAAGTAAATCATCCAAACAGAAAGAGGAGCTGATGTAGAGATGTTCCTATCCTTCAACAATATCTTCAGTGTATGAGGATTGTAACTATCACTAGATTCACACACAGAATATTCAGCTTGTTCACCATCTTATCCAACGCTGCCATCATGAGGTAAAATATAGGAATTGCAACACTATTCCCCCAATACTAAATTTACAAAAAGTTTTGAATGATAAAACCTATTACATAACCTGCTTAACAAATATATTTTTTATTTTATAAACATATATATCTTAATTGTATGTATATTTATGTATATATTGTATCTTTATATATGTGTATATATATGTGTATATATATATGTATGTATGTATATATATATACACATACCTACAGTATATATAGTACAGCCAAATAGGAATTTAATAAATGTGATATTGTATGCTGTAAGATGTTAGTTTTGTCCTCTTCTTTGGTATTATACTGTGATGCCATAAGGTTTACAGTAATTTAGTAACTGGTATTCTTTAAATATTAATATAACTATACTATTTTAATATTATCTATGTTTTGCCTTTAGTAGCTTTTTGATGAATCTTTTAAAAGCAATGTTTTAATAAATGTAATTCATGTAACACAGAACTTGTAATTTGTAACAAATTATCCAGTTGATTTCTTGTAAAATGCTTTATGTACAGTAAAAAATGGCTAACAGGTTCTTTCTACCTTGTATTATAAACAAGACTTATAAAATCATAGTACACATTGTGACTCACTCCTCCCCTTCCTCATGCAGTGAGCTTCTTTGTGATCTGATTACTCAGTGAGCTTCTGTCCATCCTCCTACTAAAATATCAGAGGAAGAAGCAGATATGGAGGGGGAAGATGGTTTTCTTCAATTATCAAAATCAAATAACCTATTCTTAAATATATGTTTTATGTTTAATGTACAAGGATTATTTTTAATTATGTTTCAAAAATGTTTCCTACATGATAAAAAAATTTTAATATATTCTTGCACTTGTACAAGAAAATTGTTTGTGGGCACAGGACCTAAAACTGACACTTGGAGTTTTCTTTACAGAGACAAACTACTTTATATCATGAACATGATCTCACGGGGGTCACAGGTGCTCCGGCGACCCATATCGCAAGACGCGGGCTCACCCGTGCCCCTCCATGTTCGCAAGCCCTCACGCTGCTCACTTCTCATCGCTCCTGATTCCCGTCAATGGTCCATGTGCTCGTGTCCTCATCTCCTAGGGCGTAACGCTGGCCATTTCCCAGAAGGCTAGTTAAATCTGCCTCTCCCATAACACCCTGCCGGATCTTTGAGTCTATGCCATAGAGCAAGCTCTCCCTGAGTATTCCTGCGTTCCTGGTTGTTCCTGTTCCTACTTTCCTGTGTGTTACTGCTCCTGAGTTCCTGTGCTCCTGTGCTCCTGTTCTCCTGTGTGTTCCTGGTCTCTAGTTCCCGTGTCCCTCCATTCCTGCTCCCGTGCTCCTGTGTGTTCTTGCATTCTTGTTCCCCTGCTCCTCTATGTTCTAGTCCGTTCCTATGTTCCCGTTGATGACCCCGAATTGGACTTGACTTTGCATCTCTGCCACCTGCCCTGAACCTTACCACAAGACTGTTTCCTGCAAAGGTACCTTGACCTTGGCTGCCACCGTGGGCTAATCGCACCTGTGGAACGACCTGGTGGTATCCTGCCGCAGCAAGAATATCCCGCTTTGCGGCGGGCTCTGGTGAATACCAGGCACCACAAAGATTCCAGTCCTAGGTGTCAGCTAGCACCACCTCCCTCGGTGATCCATAGGATCCACAGATTCCGTGCCCCGACACATGACAGGCAGCATTACAATAGAAAATCAAACCAACCATCATACAACACTAATGACAACTGGTCATTTTAGAAAACTCTCCACAGACATCAAAGCAAAGATTGGAAAAAGTTGTCCATAATCACATACACTCTCTTTAATGTGTTACTTACACATTTGCTAAAATTATAACTTCATATCATTTAAATGTTTTTTTTTGTGCTAAATGTCATTAATAATTTGGCATTTATAGTTTTTAGACATTAAACAAAAGATAAGTTAATCATCTTACCTTATTCTTAGAAGGAATTTAAAATTAATTACTTCATACCTGAACATTGCTGCTTGTTGAATCAGTTCCAGGTGCTCTATCCTCAGTGTCGATAAGATTGTCTGTGGGGACGTTCTGCACTGGTTTCAGATAAGCAATTTCATTCTGCTTGGAGTCCAGAGTCACACACACATCATATGAGAATGGGAAAGGTAAACTTGTATCACTGATCTCAGAGGGACATCCCAGGGTGAACTGAGGATACACGTTTCTACTAAATGCATCAAAGGATGTTGGACTATATGATTTTCTGCACTTATAAATGACTGTGATCAACACAGTAACAATAAATAATAGAGAGATAAGAGCAATAGCTATTATAAGGTAGAATGTAGCATTAGATGTAACAGGTGAGTTATGGGGTTGGCGTTTTATCTCTGGTACAACTTGTTGAAAATTATCTGCCACGACCACGTTCAAAGTAACTGTAGATGAGAGAGACGGGACCCCATTATCCCTCACCAGAACCACAAGTTTTTGTCTCAAAGATTCAGTGTCTGGAAGATCTCGTCCAATCCTGATTTCCCCAGTATATTGGCCAATGGTGAATAATGTTGGATCAGGAACGTGTAGTAAGTGATAGGAGAGCCAGGCATTGTGTCCAGAGTCAGCGTCCACTGCAATCACTTTGGTGACTAGATAACCTTTCTCAGCAGAGTGAGGAATAAACTCAAATAATGCTGATCCCTCAGTGTCTGGTGATGGGTAGAGAATCTTAGGAGCGTTATCATTCTTATCAATGATACATATCCTCACTGTGACATTACTGCTTAGAGGAGGAGATCCACTGTCTTTAGCCATCACCTGGAACTGGAATTCCCGCAACTGTTCATAGTCAAAGGATCTATGGGCATAGAGAATCCCAGTCATTGAGTTTATGGAAACATATGATGTGACCGGAATGTCATCAATATTCTTATTTATAATAGAATATGTGATCCTAGCATTCTCATTCTCATCCAGGTCAGATGCTTGGATACTCTGGATTGATATTCCTGCTGGGGTTTGCTCTGGAATGTAGGAAATATAAAGGGTTTTTCCAAAAACTGGTGAATTGTCATTGACATCTGAGACAGTGATATGAAGAGTTTTCTCAGTTATCATTGGAGGAGAACCTTCATCTTCTGCTATTACGGTGATGTTATATGCTGAGGTTTCTTCTCTATTAAGTGGACCTGCAGTCACAAGCTTGTAATAATTACTGGAGGATGAAACTAACTTCAGTGCTTTTATATCTCTTATGTAACAATTCACGTCTCCATATTTCCCAGAATCCAAATCCTTCACATGAAGTAAAGCCACAAGAGTCCCCGGTGCAGAGTCCTCAGGAATTGGTGTAGACAGTGATGCGATAGTTATTTCAGGAGAATTGTCATTCATATCCATAATCTGTATTGATACAGAACACTTTGCAACTAGGCCTCCACCATCAGTGGCTTCTACAGTCATCTCATAACTCTGTGTTGTTTCAAAATCTAGTTTTCCTTTAGTTTTAATAATTCCATTCTTTGAGTCAATGGTGAACACCTGCTGAGCATTTTCTGAAATATGACTGAATGAATAGGAGATTTCTGCATATGATCCTTCATCTTTATCACTGGCATTTAGATGTAAAACTTTATAACCAGTTGGTAGGTTTTCTTCTAAATTGACCTCATACATTTTTTGACCAAACACTGGATAATTATCATTTACATCCTGGACAATAATCTTTACACTGGCAGTTCCAGATCTCATTGGTTTGCCACCATCATAAGCAGTTAAAATGAATTCATATTTTTCTTGCTTTTCTCGATCTAGAGGTTGCACCAATATTAGTTCTGGATATTCCTTCTGTGAGTCAGATTTTTCCTTCAATGCAAAATGAGAGTTGGGACTTATCTCATAACTCTGCAAGGAATTGGTGCCTAAATCTGGATCTCTTGCATTCTCAAGAGCAAATTGTGCTCCAGGCAAAGCAGATTCACTTATTCCAATATTAAAAACATCTTTATAAAAACTTGGTGTATTATCATTTATATCTTGGATTTCAACTTTAGTAGAATAAACATTTACTGGATTTTCAGCCAATATCTCAAGATTCAGGAAGCACCTCTTCTCAGACCCACAGATCTCCTCTCTGTCTATCCTGTCACTGACATATAAATTACCATTATCTGTGCTGATATTGAAATAATTTCTGTTGTGAGGAGATACAATTCTTAGTTTTCTCATTTTGAGGTTGCTGCTATTCAATCCTAAGTCTTCTGCAACATTTCCAACAACAGAATTGAGCTTCAGCTCCTCTAGAATTGAGTAGTAGAACTGATTGGAAGCAGCTATGGCTATGAAACCAAAGTAGCAAAATATTACTTGCCATGCCATGTCCAAGATGTCAGAAGAGTGGAATCCTTGCAGCTGTTCCCTTTATATCCAACCAAAGATAAGAATTGAATGTTAATATCCAAAGCTTAATTCATGGGACAAATATAGATATACCCCTTGCTTCTTGTTCAGATCTGAATTTTTATGTTTTACACAACAATCACTAGCTCCACACAGTGTTCAGACTGTTTCTCTGTAATGTTATTCAACACTGCCATCATGTGGATAAAAGTAAGCACTGCAATGTTTGTTTTACTTCACTATCATTTGTTGTTTTTTTTAATAAAATTAATTTTAAAATGTATTTTTATTTAAATTCCATTTTATGTTAAAAAATGTCATTTTCAAATTTTAAAAAAATACTACTAATAATATCATAAATATTTTTTGTTTTTGCTAACATCCTTTACTTTTTTACAGATGCCTATATATCCTAAATAATCCAGTTATTACCACAACAAGTACAATTGAGAGTTATTGGAAACAAAATATTAAGCCTTTCCACTAGAAGATCATACATATCAAGTTGTATATTTAAAGTGTGGCTTTTTAAAATTTTAATTATAGTTTTTATAATTTACTTTTTTTTAAATTTACTTTTGTACCTTATCTTTTTAACATTTTATATAAATATTTAGTTAACATTCTACAAATTTTTGCATCCAGGTTTGCCATAAAATAATATAATACGTGTCGGTGATAGTAACGGCACACATTTTATAGCATACAAATATATTTGCTTAATATTATTTTCAAAGATTTGTAAATTACTTTTACCATTTGTAATTGTAATTTTTTAAACAATATACAATATAAATGTTTAAAGATACTTTCAAATATACTCTTACTATGATCTGCCTTAAATTTTTATTTAAAATGACACAAGTACATTTTCTATAGATGAATATGTTTAATAAAAAAACACAGAGAAAAGTTAAATGTTACAACTCTGCTTTCTTGCAAATCAGAATCTTTATAGCCACAAGGACAGGCTAATTTATCCACTTGAACTTACAAATGCAACAGTGTGTAAAGCCACACATGCCACATATTGCACAATGTCACGTTATGAAATACAACACATTAAATCAAAAGTTTAAGAATTAAAAAAAACACAATTGTCATCGGTATGAAATACTTATTAGGTGTCACCCACAAAGACTCACATTGCAAATAGTCTTATGGTAACCCCCAGTAAAATTCGAAAAAACTAATTACAACTTTCAATAACCCAATAAAACTACACAATCTTGATTTTATAAATACAGTCCAATTAAGCCATCAGGCACAACAACCCATAAACACACCATAGGTTGGCATAATATATCAGTGAGCTTTTGCATTTATGAGGTCCTTAAGATAATTTTTATATTATATTTTTTTAGTGTTGTGGGGTTTTGGCCCAGTAGAGACCGTGGTAGCGGGGTGCTGTGATGCAGTTCACGACAGTGACACCAAAGTACAGTCCAAAACAGGTCTAGCCTGTGTTTATTTCAGCAGGAAAAATAAAACAGCCTTTACATTCAGGCATCAAAAACAAAATAATATCCTACCCGTCAGGGTGCTAACTAAACAATGGTTCTCTGACTCACCACTAACAAAAACACTTGGCTGCTCCAGGCACAGAGGTCAAGGCTGCATGCTCTCCTGCCTCCTTCCAGAGAGACAACACTTCCAGCTCTGCTCAGCGGCTTTATGCAAAACTGATTAGGCTGCTCCCATCACCTGTGTCCAAGGTGCTGGACAACACAACCTCCGCACTAAGGCCTTGCATAATAGCAAAACCTAGGGGAAACATACCGCCCATCCACAGTTAACCCCTTCAGTGTCTCACATACCCTCCCCCTCTGTTTGACCCTGTGGGGGCGAACACTTTTGGCCATCAGACAGTGGGTACGAGACAGGGCATCGGCATTCCCATGCAGCTTTCCTGCTCGATGTTCCACCGTGAATTTGAAATTCTGCAACATTAGGAACCACCTTGTGACCCTGGCGTTCCTCTCTTTGGCCTGACTCATCCAGGTGAGGGGAGAGTGATCGGTCACTAGTGTAAACTGTCGCCCTATCAAGTAATACCTCAGGGATTCCAGAGCCCATTTTATCGCCAAGCACTCCCTCTCAACTATACTATAGTTCTTCTCAGGGGGTGTGAGCTTGCGGCTCAGGAATGTCACGGGATGTTCCTCACCCTCCACTACTTGGGACAGTACAGCCCCTAAGCCCACGTCAGAAGCGTCAGTCTGCACAATAAAGGTCTTGGTGAAGTTAGGGGTGATCAGTACCGGTCCCTCGCACAAAACCATCTTAAGTCGCTGAAACGCCCCCTCAGCTTCTTCACTCCACTTTACCATCACCACCCTGCTACCCTTGGTCAGGTCAGTCAGGGGTGCCGCTATGGTAGCAAAATCGGGGATAAATCGGCGATAATAGCCCACTATGCCTAGGAAAGCCCTCACTTGCTTCTTGCTCATAGGTCGTGGCCACTGCTGGATCGCCTCTACTTTATTTACTTGGGGTTTGATGACACCTCGCCCAATACGGTATCCCAGGTAACGGGCCTCTTCCAGACCCAGTGCACATTTTTGGGGGTTCGCTGTCAACCCTGCTGCCCTCAGGGAGTCTACCACTGCTTGCACCTTGGCCAGGTGACTCTCCCAATCGGTACTATAAACTATGATGTCATCCAGGTAGGCCGAGGCATATCTCCGGTGAGGTTTTAGCACGAGATCCATTAACCTCTGGAATGTGGCGGGAGCCCCATGTAGCCCAAAGGGAAGTACCACGTACTGAAAAAGCCCATCAGGAGTAACAAAAGCGGTCTTCTCTTTGGCCCTGTCAGTAAGGGGTACCTGCCAATACCCTTTCGTCAGGTCAAGGGTGGAGAAGAACCTAGCCTGTCCAAGTCGTTCTATCAACTCGTCAACCCTAGGCATGGGATAAGAATCAAATTTGGACACCTCGTTCAACTTCCTAAAATCATTGCAGAACCGTAGGGAACCATCAGGTTTGGGAATCAACACAATAGGACTCGACCAGTCACTTTTAGACTCCTCGATAACCCCCAGGTCTAACATCTGCCTGACTTCTTCGGATATGGCAAGCCGACGTGCTTCAGGGACCCGGTAGGGTTTTTGGTGTACCCGGATGTGGGGTTCGGTTATGATGTCATGCTTGATGACTGAAGTACGTCCCGGTAACTTAGAGAACACATCCACATTTCGGAGCACAAACTCCTTCGCTTCCTGAATCTGGGCCCTGGAGAGGGACTCTGAGATCCGTACTTCAGGCACCTTGCCATCGGGTACACCTACCTCCGGTGTCCCCTTCTTGGGGACAGACGCTTTTTCTACTCCCACGGCCATCAGGGACTCTCTTTCCCTCCATGGCTTTAGGAGGTTCACGTGGTATATCTGTTCGGGTTTCCTCCTCCCCGGCTGAGATACCTTGTTGGTTACCTCCCCCACTTTCTCCATGACCTCATATGGTCCTTGCCATTTTGCCAAGAACTTGCTCTCAACGGTGGGAACCAGAACTAGCACTCTGTCGCCTGGGTTAAAGGTCCTGAGTCTGGCTGACCTATTGTAGACCCTAGACTGGGCCTCTTGTGCCCTTGTCATGTGCTCCTTTACAAGGGGCATTACCGCTGATATGCGGTCTTGCATAAGGGAGACATGTTCTATCACACTACGGTGGGGGGTCCTCTCCTGTTCCCAGGTCTCCTTGGCTACATCCAAAAGACCACGTGGGGAACGGCCATATAACAGCTCAAAGGGTGAGAAACCCGTGGAGGACTGGGGAACTTCACGTATGGCAAACATCAAATAGGGCAACAAACGATCCCAGTCCTTCCCATCTTTGCTGACCACCCTCTTTAGCATCCCCTTCAAGGTCTTATTAAACCTCTCGACCAGGCCATCTGTCTGAGGATGATACACAGAGGTGCGGAGCTGTTTTACCTGCAGTAACTTACACATCTCCTTCATTACCCTAGACATGAATGGGGTACCCTGGTCAGTCAAGATTTCCTTGGGGAGGCCTGTGCGTGAGAACACCTGGAACAGCTCCCTAGCAATATTTTTGGAGGAGGTGTTCCTTAATGGTATCGCCTCGGGATACCGCGTAGCGTAGTCCAGGATAACTAGGATGTATTGGTGCCCCCTTGAGGATTTGACTAAGGGGCCAACCAGATCCATTGCAATCCGTTCAAATGGCACCTCTATGATTGGTAGCGGGACCAAAGGACTCCTGAAGTGGGAGACCGGGGCAGTAAGTTGACACTCAGGGCAGGAGCTACAATACCGGTTTACCTCCTCCCACACCCCGGGCCAGAAAAATCGCTGCAGGATCCTCTCTCGGGTCTTCTCAGCACCTAAATGCCCTCCCAGCACATGTTTGTGTGCCAACTCTAGCACCAGCCTACGGTGAGATTGGGGTACTACAAGTTGCTCAACCTCCTCACCCCGTATCTGGTCGACCCTGTACAACAGTTCCCCAACAATCACCATTCGGGGGTATATTTTGTCAGCCCCTGGTATTTGGAGTACCCCATTTATTACCTTAACATTCTCCCATGCTTTAAACAAGGTAGGGTCCTGGAGCTGTGCAGCCCCAAAATTTTCATGGGAAATCTCTCAAAGTCCGGCATGTCGGCCACCTCCTCGTGGCCCTCGACCTCACCAGCTAGGACCTCTAGGGGAGAGAATTCATCACATGGGGTCACCCCTACTGCTGGTGTGGGTACATCGGCCTCAAAGGATTCAGGGGCCAAGGCCGGACATACCTGATGTCTATTATCTGCAACAGCACCTGAGGTGGGTCTTCGTCTCCAGAGATCCCAAAACACCGGTAAGTCTCTGCCGATAATAGCTTCATGAAACAGGGTCCCCACCACCCCCACTTCATGGGCAATAGTACCACAAGGGGTATGTAGGTTGATGACAGCAGTGGGATATTCGCGAGTGTCCCCATGTATACACAACACTCCCACTCTCCGCCCACTGTATAGTCCAGGATCAACCAAAGTTCCCCGCACCAGGGTGACCAGACTCCCTGAGTCTAGCAAGGCTTCCACTGTGTGACCACCGATTATGACCATGCACACTTGGGGTTCTGCATCCGTGACTGACTCGGCCGCCAGAACCAGCCGGGCAAACAGTGACAATCGCCGGGTCTGGTTGCAGTCCATTGGCTCCACTGACAGTGGACAGTTGGCAGCAATATGGCCCATTTCATGGCACCGCCAGCACTGGATACGGCCATGACCTCTGTCACGAGCCTCACTGGGTTTCTGGGTATCCACGCCCCCCCATGAACCCCCTCCCAACCTGACATGTCTCTCCTTTTCCTCGGTAGCAGTCACCAGCTGGTTGGTGACCCTGGCACTGCTTCATGTGGGAGAGGTAAGTAGAAGGTCCTCCGTAGCCCGATACCTCTCTACTAGGGACACAAGCTCCTCAACTTTTGTGGGACCGGCCTGTCCAACCCACCGCTGGAGCCGAGAGGGCAGAGAACGGGTGAACTTGTCGAGGACCACTCTCTCCACCATCTGTGCTGGGGTGCAGTCCTCTGGTTGTAGCCACTTCCGGACAAGATGGATTAGGTCATGCATTTGGGAGCGTGGGGGTAGTTTTTCTGAGTAAGCCCACTGGTGGACCCGGCTGGAGCGAACTTGAACGGTGACCCCAAGACGAGCTAGAATCTCCGCCTTTAGCTGGGGGTACTTACGGGCCTCCGTTTTGCTCAGGTCGTAGTAAGCCTTCTGCGACTCGCCGGTCAGGAACAGTGCCAGGACATCTGCCCACTGCTCAGCCGGTAACTCCTCTCGCTCAGCTACTCGCTCGAACACAGTGAGATACGCCTCCACGTCGTCGGTCGTCGCCATTTTTTGTAAAGCCTTTTGTACTGCAGCCCGTGCGGAACGCTGGACAACCGGGTACCCTTGCAAACCAGTATGGGACCCCTCAGTAGTCGTCGCTTGCGGTGCTGCCATAATGCCAGAAAGCTTCTCCATCATCAGCTGGAACATGGCTCGGGACTCTTCCTGCTGCTGGCGGGACCTCTCCTCCTGCAGCTGGCGGGACCTCTCCTCCTGCAGCTGGAACATGGCTTGCTGCTGGCGGGACCTCTCCTCCTGCTGCTGGAGCATGGCTTGCTGCAGCTGCCGATTAGCCTGGGACTCTTCCTGCTGCTGCTGCCGATTAGCTCTGGCCTCCTCTTGCAGGTATTTAATAAAGTCCTCCATCTTGGCTGTATCCTGCAATTTGCCTGCTGTTTTCACCCAGGCCATGCAATGTTGCAGGATGTATCAAGCCTTTCAGGTGTATGTCTTTTTGAACTGCCCGCAATCCGAAGCACCATATGTGGGGTTTTGGCCCAGTAGAGACCGTGGTAGCGGGGTGCTGTGATGCAGTTCACGACAGTGACACCAAAGTACAGTCCAAAACAGGTCTAGCCTGTGTTTATTTCAGCAGGAAAAATAAAACAGCCTTTACATTCAGGCATCAAAAACAAAATAATATCCTACCCGTCAGGGTGCTAACTAAACAATGGTTCTCTGACTCACCACTAACAAAAACACTTGGCTGCTCCAGGCACAGAGGTCAAGGCTGCGTGCTCTCCAGCCTCCTTCCAGAGAGACAACACTTCCAGCTCTGCTCAGCGGCTTTATGCAAAACTGATTAGGCTGCTCACATCACCTGTGTCCAAGGTGCTGGACAACACAACCTCAGCACTAAGGCCTTGCATAATAGCAAAACCTAGGGGAAACATACCGCCCATCCACAGTTAACCCCTTCAGTGTCTCACAGTGTATTATGTACAACAACTTTAATTTGAGATTGAAATTTACATATTAAGTTTCTTTTTTTTTGGGCTTTGAAAACTAAGCATTAATAAATTACAATTCCCTAAAACAGTGACCCATGTTTAAAATGTTTGTCAAATAACAAATTCTGTGAAGAAAATTAGGGTGAATATGATTTCTTAAGAGTTACTGTAGTGGAATACAGAAAACATCTAGTGCAGATCTTCTTGAAAAAGAGTATTAGAAAAATTTTCACAACACTCTGCCCAACACAACATCAATTATTATTTAAATGATAGTTACACTTTGAGTCTTCAATATCAAAACACTTTTAAATACTGTCACAGTGCTCCCGCAATCCATGTCATGGATCGCGGGCACACCGATGCCCCTCTCCGTAGCGCTGCCCTTGCTCTCTCTCCTGACTTACCTTTCCACGCTCCCACTCCTGTCTGGCCTAGGCCCCGAGGGCGTGCCCACTCCCTAGGGTGCACCTGGCGGTACTCGGAGATTTAAAGGGCCAGCGCACAGGTGATTGGCGCCGGCCTCTTCCGGGTCTGCTATATAATCCGGTGGCTCACATCATTCCCAGCCGGATCTTCAAGCCATATCCTGTGAAGAGAAAGCTCCTCTGTGTTTCCAGTGTTCCCGCTCCTGTGTTCCTGTGCTCCTGTTCCTGTGTTCCAGTCAGTTCCTACATTCCTGTTCCGTTATCCTATTCCTGTTTTCCAGTCTGTTCCTGCATTGCAGTTCCATATTCCTACACCCGCAATCCTGCGTGAGTTCCAGTATTCCATCCTGTGCTGTTCTCCTGCTGTCACCGCAGTCTCAGACTGTGTCCTACATTTCTACCTTCTACCACCGCGGGTTAGTCGCACCTGTGGAATGACCTGGTGACACCCCGCTGCAGCAAGACCATCCCGCTTGTATCGGCTTGTGTCATTGTGTCAAAATATTACTTGCCATTCCATTGTCCTACGTCATTTTCTGTAGTCAGTTGCTCTGCATGATGATGTTGAAATGACGTGGCTTTTGTGAACTGAACCCCCCAGTTTGCATTGTTGTGAATAGTGTCACCCTGGGTATTTATGAGCTGAGCTTAGTCAGGCTGCAGCTATTCCTTCCTCCTTTGTCCTTTGGTACACATGCCCCCTGCACATATAATTCATACCCCTTTCCTGTTCACAAGAACAGACAATGAAGAACAGATTTATAAAAAGAAAATATTAATAAAAAAGTTTTTATAAAACTCAATTAAAAGAGTATACAATACCTATTAAATGTTAAAAAAAGGTTTATCTTCAGTGTTTATGAGATTGTCTGTGGGGACATTCTGTACTGGTTTCAGAAAAGCAATTTCATTCTGCTTTGAGTCCAGAGTCACACACACATCATATGAGAATGGGAAAGGTAAACTTGCATCACTGATCTCAGAGGGACATCCCAGGGTGAACTGAGGACACGCATTTCTGCTATATGCTTCAAAGGATGTTCATATATTAGGTTTTTGGGATCTATAGAAAGCTATGATCACCACTGTCACAATAAATAGACCAGAAATAAAGGCAATAGCTATAATAAGGTAAAAGGAAGCATGAAATGTCTCAGAATTCTTAGGTTGCTACTTTATTCCTGATGGAATGTCTGGAAGATCTCTTGCAATCCTGATTTCTCCAGTATATTGACCAATGGTAAATAATGTTGGATCAGGAACTTGCAGTAAGTGATAGGAGAGCCAGGCATTGTGTCCAGAGTCAGCGTCCACTGCAATCACTTTAGTGACTAGATAACCTTTCTCAGCAGAGTGAGGAATAAACTCAAATAATGCCGATCCCTCAGTGTCTGGTGATGGGTAGAGAATCTTAGGAGCATTATCATTCTTATCAATGATACATATCCTCACTGTGACATTACTGCTTAGAGGAGGAGATCCACTGTCTTTAGCCATCACCTGGAACTGGAATTCCCGCAAATGTTCATAGTCAAAGGTTCTCTGGGCAAGTCCCAACACATGACAAAAACTGGTGCATTGTCATTTATGTCTAAGACAGCTACATAGATTGTTTTTTTTGTAACCATTGGAGGAGAGCGTTCATCTTCTGCAATTATTCTGATGTTATATGATTATGTTCCCAGATCAAGTGGATCTGCAGTTACAAGATTGTAATAGTTCTGAGATGATGGAGCTAATTTCAGTGCTCAAGTATCACTTACATGACAGTTTACTTCTCCATCTTTCCATGAATCCAAATCCTTTACATTAATTAAAGCTACAAGTGTCCCAGGTGCAGAGTCCTCAGGAATTGGTG
Source organism: Engystomops pustulosus (assembly GCF_040894005.1). Taxonomy (NCBI): domain Eukaryota; kingdom Metazoa; phylum Chordata; class Amphibia; order Anura; family Leptodactylidae; genus Engystomops; species Engystomops pustulosus. Next base: position 36,098,751 of record NC_092414.1, read on the forward strand.
TAGACAGTGATGCCATGGTTATCTCAGGAGCATTGTCATTCACATCTACAATGTCAAGCAAAAAATTGCACTGATCAACCAGACCTCCTCCATCTTTAGCTTCTACTGTCATCTCATAACTCCTGCTTGTCGCATAGTCCAGTTCTCCAGTGGTTGTAATAACTCCAGTGTGAGAATGCATAGTAAAGACTTGACCAGCATTTTTATGAATACGACTGAATGGGTAAATGATATCTGCATGGGATCCTTCATCTTTGTCAGTGGCATTCAGGTGAAGAAAAAAAAACAATAGGAATATTTTCATAAAACTGCTTTTATATATTTTTTGTGAAAATATGTGATATTTGTCATTAACATCTTGTACCTCAACCTTAATAACAGCAGTTCCAGTTTTTGCTGGTTTTCCTCCATCATACGCAGTTAGAAGCAGCTCATATATTTGTTGTTTTTCGTGATCTAGAGGCTGCTCTAAGACCAGTTCTGGATAACCAGCTGCTCCTTTGTCATATTTTTTAACTAACGAGAAATGTGGATTTGGGGTTAAATTATAACACTTTAATGAATTGGTAAGCAAGTCTGGATCATGCGCATTCCCCAGGATAAAACGGACTCCTGGTAAAGCAGATTCACTTACTCCTATCTCAAAAACATCCTTGGAAAAACTTGGAGAGTTGTCATTTATATCTTGGATTTCAATTTTCACAGGATAAACATTTACAGGGTTTTCAGCCTGAATCTCAATGTCTATAAAGCAGCTGTTCTCTGCTCCACACAGCTCTTCCCTGTCTATCCTGTCACTGACATATAAATTGCCATTTTCTATATTAACATTAAAATAATTCATTTTGTCATTAGAAACATTCCTTAATTTTCATAATTCCAATTCATTAGCAATTCAATCCCAAATCCTTTATAATATTTCCCACCACAGCATTGTTCTTCATCTCTTCTAGAATTGAGTAATGAAGCTCAGTAGATTCAACATCCAGAAACAAATTGAATTAAAAAAGTAATACTTGCCAGGCCATGTCCCTTGTATAACGGTGATGAGTACTATGTTTCTCTTGGATTCACAGATAACTGAAATCTTTTGTTTAAGATCCCATATGTTATAAATGTAACCGGGGTAGAGTTTAGACATTCCTTCTTTCTGACTGAGTTCTGTTATATCATATGAAGAAGCAGTAGCAGCTACTTCTTGTATATAATCACCTTGTGTGGCACTTGTATACAACACTACCACCTTGAGGCAATTTTAGGGTATTACAACCGTGTTTATTTCCAACTGTAACTGTTATCAGTTAACTGTAATAAATGAAATGAAAACTTTTACAGTACATTTTAAATAGTAACTTCGTGGTAGAAAAAAAGAGAAAAGTTGGCACTCACCACCTTTAGTAAAATTCTTCACTTTTATTAATCCATTTTAAAATTCGGCGTACACAACAGGGGAGGGTAGCGAGGTGGATGCCTTCTTTCACCAGGGACAAATCATTTCGCGCTCTTAGTTAGCGCTTCATCTTGCCTGCCTCTCCGTGCGTCCTCATCTGCTTTATAGGTGAGGGCGCTAGGAGACTCCGCTGCCTGTGCAGCCACACCTACAATCTAAAGGTAACACATTGGCTAAAAACAATCTGGGGTGGGGAGGTCGGTTTTAATCCCGCCCCAATTAAAAGGCAATAGCGAGCATGGAGCTAAGTAGGAGAATAGAAGCGAACCTGAAGGAAGACTGGGGACTACTTATCAGACCAATCAGGTAAGCATACTAGTGGGGGCAGGGTTTGTACGAAACTCGGCCAATCAGAAGGACCGCGCTGGTGGGGGCGTGGTCAATGCGAAGGCGCATGCTAATCAGCTGTACCGGCAAGTACTGCGTGTATGCAGGCGGACAGCCCTAATGCGCCGCCGCCTACATTTCTGTCAAGCAGGAGGGGTAGGTGGGAGGGAAACAAGAGGACGCTATTCATGTGCGTTCGCTGTTGCTATGGCGATGTCAGCTAACAGACGAGAGAGGAAGAAGAAAAGAAAAGGGGAAAAACGAGGAGCAAAAAGGAAGGCAATGAAGATACATCGTAACATTATCAGGGTAAGGTATTTTGAATCTAGGATGTAAACATTAAGAGATGGCATTAACTCCTATACAGTGATTAAACATTATGACCATTCAGTTGGTACTCATATACAGAGGAGAGATGACATGTTTGCTAATACAGTAAATTGACATGCTGATCTAAGGGGTCACATGCATTATAGAAAACCCCCCATATTGTTTCTGTCATTAAGCCCAAGTGCGCCCATTGCCTCTGTTCGTATAATCCATTGGGCTTCTTTTTTGAGTAGTAGCCTGTGTCTATCACCTCCGTGCATAGGTATTGGTACCTGCTCGATGTCTGCAAAAGTGAGTATATTCGTATCTCCATTATGAATTTTATTAATATGTTCTATTAAGCGGGGGGCACCTTTGCCGGTAGTCACCGAGTGTTTATGTTCTCTAAAACGTGTGAACATGGCCCTAATCGTATTTCCTATGTAGAAATGCCCGCAAGGGCAGAATATCACATAGACAATGAAACATGAACGGCATGTGATAAACTGCCTGACTTTATGTTCCCAACCACCTATTTTTAGGATTCTGCCTCTCATCATTTGGGTACAGTGATTGCAGTTTCCGCATCTATGATTACCCGGCGGAGCAGCCTTTCTTACGAATCATCTCCCCGGGACGTGGTAGGGAGCCTACTACGAACTAGATGATCTTTCAATGTTTTACTCTTGTGGAAGGTAATTAAAGGGCCGTTCTCGGCAATATCTTTTAGCAAGGGGTCTGATTTTATCATAAACCAGTTCTTATTGATCGCTTTTTTAATTTGTGATGCTAGGGGGTTAAACTCGAAGGAGAAAGTAAATCTTTCTTTCTTATCCCTTTTCTTGGGTTTTTTGAGTAGTTGCCCTGGTGCCATTTTAAAGGCCCTTTCTTTAGCTTTTTTGAGGAGGGATAGTGGATAACCTCTTTTGTAAAGGCGGTCGGTTAGTTCTTCCGCTTGTAGCAAGAATAAGTCATCATGATTATTAATTTGTCGGAGGCGTATAAACTGCCCGTAGGGAATAGCCTTTTTTACGTTATCCGGGTGAAACTGGTGTAGTGTAGGTATGAATTTGTGGAGGTAGGTTTCCTGTATACTGTGGTGATGATTGAACCTTCCACATTGCTAACCTCTACATCAAGGAACTCTATACTTTTAGTATCTAGTTTGTGGGTGAAAAGCATGTTCATGGTGTTATGATTGAGATATGTCATAAATTCTGAGAAGGCTTCTTCTGTACCGGACCAAACCAAAAAAATGTTGTCCATATAGCGATGATAAGTAAGTATATATTGAAGAAAAGGGTTGGTGGGAGCAAAGACACATTTATCTTCAAAATAGCCTAAAAAAATATTTGCATATGTACATGCCGCTGGGGTCCCCATCGCAGTACCGATGAGTTGTTTAACCCCTTAAGGACGCAGGGTTTTTTGGCTCATTTCTCACTCTCCAACTTCAAAAATCCATAACTTTTTCATTTTTACGTGTACAGACCTGTGTGAGGGCTTATTTTGTGCGTAACAAATTTTACTTTCCCGTAATGTTATTTATTTTAACATGCCGTGTACTGCGAAGCTGAAAAAAAATTCCAAATGTGGAAAAATTAAAAAAAAAAAACGTCACGTTCTTGTGGGCTCAGTTTTTACAACTTTCACTCTTCACTCCAAATAACATGGCTACTTTATTCTTTGGTTCGGTGCGATCGCGGTGATACCAAATTTATATAGGTTTTATTGTGTTTTAATACATTTTCAAAAATTAAACGAATGTGTACAAAAAAGAAAAAAAAAATGTTGCCATCTTCTGACGCTAATAACTTTTTCATACTTTGGCGCACGGAGATTTTTGGGGGGTCATTTTTTGCAAAATGAGGCGACGTTTTCATTGCTACCATTTTGACGCCTGTGCGACATTTTGATAATTTTTTATTTCATTTTTTATGTTATATAAAAAGGTGTAAAAGTCGCATTTTGGACATTTGGGCGCCATTTTCCTCCTTGGAGGTCACCGCCGCCCGTAACCGTTTTTATATTTTGATAGATTGGGCATTTTGGGACGCGGCGATACCTAATATGTTTGTGATTTTTACTGTTTATTATGTTTTATATCCGTTCTAGGGAAAGGGGGGTGATTTGAATTTTTTATATTTTATTAATTTTTTTTATTTTTTAAACTTTTTTTTTTCTTTTTTCACTATTTTTTAGACCATCTAGGGTACATTAACCCTAGATAGTCAGATCGCTCCTACCATATACTGCAATACTTCTGTATTGCAATATATGGCATTTTTGCAGCTCATTCATTACAATGAGCCACAGGCAACAATATGCAACAACCCCCACCTCTGTATGAAGAGGACTCAGCCCGTGAGCCCTCTTCATACATCCCTTATACCTCTGCGCCATAGAGCTACGGCGCAGAGCGTTAAGGGGTTAAACCAGGTGTCCATGAATTTAAAGGTGTTGTTTGTTAATATAAAGAGCATAGCTTCACAAATAAAGGATATAACATCTGGGTCTTTACCCGCTTTCTCTAGTACCTTTTTGATCGCCATTATTCCTACTTCATGGGGGATCCTGGTGTATAAACTCTCGACATCAATTGTGGCGAGGAGTATCTTATCAGGCCATGTATTATCTCTTATGGACAGGAGAAAGTCATTAGTGTCTTTTAGGTATGCAGGGATTTTTGATAAAAATGGGCATAGCAACCAATCGATATATTGCGACAAAGGCTCGGTGACCGAACCCACTCCGGCGACAATAGGTCGTCCGGGGGGGGGGGGGGTCGTCAGAGACTTATGTATTTTAGGTAAAAAGTACCATCCCGGTTTTTGAGGATGCTTAGGGAAAAGCCTCTCTGCTGTGCGGCACGAAATGGTGCCTATAGTGACATGGTCTCTAAGGAGGGTGGCCAGTTTGGTCTTAATTTTCTCTGTAGGGTCGGCTAATAGCTGTTCATAATTTGTAGTATTTTTTAATTGTCGTTCAGCTTCCTTTATGTATTGTTCCCGAGTCATGATGACTGTATTACCCCCTTTGTCTGCTCTTTTTATAATGAGCTCCTTATTCCCTTTTAGCCAATCTAGTACAGTTTTTTCCTCTTTTGAGATATTATCCCTATCCGTTTTATAAATAAGAGCTTTAACATCCCGTAGCACTCGCTGCTGGAAAATATCCAGGGAGCTTCCGGGTGCCACAGGGGGGTTAAAGGTGGAGGGATTTCCTCCTTTAAAGTGGTCGAATTCAAAGGTAAATGGTTCTTCGTGCTCAGTGAGGGCTAATAGACATTCTGCCTCTTCGGAGTTTGGGGGGTTATGAACAAAAAAACCCAGGGGCCCTATATTAACGGGAATCTCTAATTTTTCTATAGCCTCTTCTTTATACGAAACAACCCAAAAGAGAGTCGAAAAGACCATCAAAGATAAAATTAATGATATCTTTTATTATAAATACAATGCACAATATGCAGAAAGTGAAATCACATAGGGAAAGAAATAAGGGGAAGTACCACGAAAACCATAAGTGTCCTGCAAACACCCCAGACCTATAGGTAAATGATAATGTAAAGACCAAAGGGTCTAATATATAATGAATAATGCAGACGGGAACATAAGTAAAAGGATAATTCCTTGGTAGGATCCTATGTGAAGTGGGGGACCGGAGGTACCATCCGGCTCCCACAGTACACAAAATCAATTTCGGTCCTTACCCGTAAGCATGGTGCTAGGTACAATGGGGGTCCTCAGGAGACCAATAGGTTACACCCCGACGCGCGTTTCGCTGATGCTTCGTCAGGAGGTGAAGTGTGTGTGTAGCGCCTCCTGTTTTATATTTACCATCGGACGTCCGGCTTGAAGACGCGCTCGTCACGTGACGCGACCGCCACGTGGGGACGCGCACCGAAACACGTCACCACGACACGCCCACCCGAATCACATGATCGGAGGGGAGTTGCCATGGGAACGCGCCCGAAGCGCGCACCACCACGCGCACGGCCGCGGCGCACGCGCACAAGAACGTCAACCGGACATCGTAGGCAAACACAGCCAGGTAGGTGCTAGAAGGGTACAATACAAAAGGATAGAAAAATATATGAACAAGGTGTATATTAAAATCAATTGATAGCGCCTACAACCCACATAGTAGTATATAGAGGATCCCAAGTCATGACCGAACTATGGGTATCGCCAAGATATATTAATTAAAAAAGACACATTGCAAATCCTGCATACAAGATAGTTCTTACTGTGTGATGTTTAGATAAAGTGCTATACAATGGACAGTCCATAGTTGATATACATGGAAAAGTGCATAAGTGCCATACATTACAAAGTGTCAACATAAGAAATATCAATATAAACTATATTTCATATTCTATACATATAAAAATCTGTATGATATATAAATAAAGTGCTTGTAATGGACCATCCATAATTGACAAACATAAAAAAGTGCATAGTGCCATACTGTACAATATTAAGAAATATGGACTATATTCCATATTTTATACATATAAACATCTGTATTAGACATACAAGAAATGACAATTAGTGTCATTTCTTTATACGACCCTTGATTTGAGAACCATTTCTTTAAATTCATCTTTCTAACCCCTTTAAACACATCGACTTCAAAATTGACCTGGTCAAAATTTTGAACCAGGCCAAAGTTAAGGCCCTTGGATAACACAGAAATACATTCCTTGCTCAAATTATAATCGGTAAGGTTAACAACTAGTGTCTCTTGTTCTTCAGTTTCCTCTGTTATCGTCTCCAGGACACCTGTTTTCTTTTGCGGCCTATTTCTCCTCTTCCGGCCTCTCCTGGTTGGTTTCCTAACGGGATTTCATCCCGTCTGGTAGCCTCACTCCTTTCTGTTTGGTTATTAAAGTTATTGGGTTCTTCTGAGGCACTGGATTCAGAGTATGTGTTCCAGTATTCCTTTTGTTTCTTCTTCTCGAAGCGCTTCCTGACCCTTTTCTGGCGACGGGGATTCCAGTCGAAAACTCTTCCAGTATCGTAGTCATACTTGTCTCTGATGTACTTATCCCATTTACGGTCTATTATATATGAAAAAGGTAGGTGCCACCACCGAAACGTTGCTGCTATGGAATAAACTTCACCCTTGAACTTTGATTGCTACCACGGAGTGCTGCCTATTTTTTGTATGTATATATATATATATATATATAAGTAGTAGAAAAATGGAAGAACTCCGAGACTTCAATCTGTGCAAAGCATACTGGTTTTTTCACACATCTGGTCTTCAAGGTCTGAAAAAGCCTCCAGGTCTGAGGAGCCGAAACGTAGTGTTTGGACACATGTGTGAATAAACCAGTACGCTTTGCTCACCTTGAAGTCTCGGAGTGCTGCCATTTTTCTATTACTTTCATTTGGATGGTCCCTGGTCTAGGCCCTGAGATGTCCACCTGAGCTGTGTTTACTCTGTTTTTGAGTGCTGCGACATCTCTGGTTCATTATATATATATATATAATATATTATGCACACAAAGAGTTTGAGCGTTAGTACTATTATATCCCCGCAGTATATTTACAGGATAGTAGTAGTATTCTGATATCCCCAAACTATGAATAAAGGATGGGAGGAGTAGTGTAATGTATATGATAGGATATTGCTATTTATAGGATAAGAGTAGTAGTACTGTGATATCCCTATAATATAGATACAAGATAAAAGAAGTAATACTGATATTTCCATACTATATTTATAGGACACGTGGTAGACCAGTTACTACCCCATTGGAAAATGGGCTTCCTTTTTTTCTGGAAATAGTTCATAAATGGTAAATGACAACTTACATCCTAGTTCTACTAAAACTGCTCAGTTTTTGCATGTTGGTCATGGTTGCCATGGTAACTGCAGTCTAGTAAACATGGCCAAGGAACATCTTGGGATAGAACACTTGCTATTATGATGTCACAATGGGTGTGATGTCATAGACCCACCAGAAACCGACCAATCAAAAGCAAGGTGTTGCAGTCACACCCATCTAATCTAACCAATCAGGAGAAGCTATTGTTACTGGCCAATCAGAAGTAAGATTCTACAGCTCTGCCAAGCTAGACCGACCAATCAGGAGCAATCTTCTGAAGTCCCGCCCACCTTCCAGGGTATAAATACCGGCGAGCGACAGGCACTCAGGTCATTCTGCAGGTGGCAGAGCTAGGAGAAGGACGTGGAAACCTGGTCACCTGTACCACAGGAGACCCCAAGACCTTCCCAAAAGGCATAGATGAATAAAGAACAGGAATGAAGGTAAGTGCTCAGGCCCTTATCTTGGTGGGGGATGGCAATTGTCATAGATTTTACACAATTTCCTTGTATACATTGTAGTAGTAGTATGATAGTACTATAATATCCAAGTACTCAGGTCAGATTAAGACTGCCATGGGCCTTGGGCTGTATGAGTATTCTAACTCCTACAAGTCTTAAATTCACTACATTCTGGAATTCACCTACACATGGTGCTAGAATTAAGCTTTGCAGGAATGGAGAATGTGTCCCTTTTGCCTGCTACAATCTGCCGTTTCAGTACCTTTAGAGGACCTTCAAAGGTCCTGAAATGGCTCTTGCGTACATGTGTATTGAGAGCTGGAACATGTATATATGATGGTTTCATGAGTAAAGATCATTCTCAGTATCAAATTTAATTGGTGGTCAGGGTGGCCTAGGCCCCCAGGAGGCTTGGGACCCGAGCCACCACTCAAACTGCCTATATTATAATCAACAACTGCCAGTACTATTTATAATATGATATCACCATACAGTATATACAGGATATGAGTAGTGGTATTAGCCCCCATACTATATATAAAGTATAAGACTAATAGTACTGTGATATTCCCATGATATAGAAAGGATCGGAGTAGTAGTCCTGTGACATCCCCATACTATGTATACAGGATAGGAGAAGTGCTGTGATATCTCCATCCTATATATACAGGATAGAAGGAGCAGTACTGTGATATCTCCATACTATATATACAAGATAGGAGTAGTAGTCCTATGATATCCCCATACTATGTATACAGGATAGGAGAAGTGCTGTGATATCTCCATGCTATATATACAAGATAGAAGGAGCAGTACTGTGATATCTCCATACTATATATACATGATAGGAGTAGTAGTCCTGTGATATCCCCATACTATGTATACAGGATAGGAAAAGTGCTGTGATATCTCCATCCTATATATACAAGATAGAAGGAGCAGTACTGTGATATCTCCATACTATATATACAAGATAGGAGTAGTAGTCCTGTGACATCCCCATACTATGTATACAGTATAAGAGAAGTGCTATGATATCCATACACTATATATTCAGAATAAGAGAAGCAATACTGTACTCTGGGCAGATTAACATTGCTATGGGCCCTGGGCTGTATGAATATTATAGCCTCTAGTGGTTTCAAGACCTTTAGAGGACCTTCAAAGGTCCTGAAATGGCTCTTGTATACTTGTGTGTTGTGAGCAGGAACATATATATATTTACAAGGATTTCATGAGTGAAGGTCTGCCTTGGTATCAAATTTAATTGATGGTTTAGCAGGCCGTGGGCTTCCATAAGGTTTAGGCCCCTTGGCTACCATCCAAACTGCCTATTTTACAATCCACTAATGCTAGTACTGTATATACAGGATATGATAGGATACAATAACACCATAGTATATAAACACAATAGGAGTAGTAGTCCTGTGATATTCCCAAACTATATCTAAAGGATGGGAGTAGTAGTGTGATATCTCCATACCATAAATACAGGAGGAGTAGTAGTACTGTGATATATCCCAGTACTATATATACAGGCTAGAAAGTAGTAGTAGAAATTAGTATGCTATTTCCATAATATATATTCAGGCTAGGAATACTAGCACTATGATATCACTAAATATACAGAATAGGAGGAGTAGAACTGTCACCAGCTACCACCACATTAGATTTATAGGGGTTCATTTTTTCCTGGAAATAAGTTATAAATGGTAAATGTTATGTCATACTGACACTAAAATCTTTATTTGACAACTTATAATAAAAACAACTTATCCTAGTTCTACTAAAACTCCTTAGTTTTTGAATGTAAGCCATGGCCGCCATAGTAACTGCAGTTCAGTAAACATAGCCAAGCAACATCTTGGGATAGAACACTGGCTATTATGTAGTCACAAAGTGTATGATGTCATAGACGCACCTGAAACTGACTAATCAGGTGTTGCAGCCACAGCCATGTGATCTAACCAGGAGAAGCCAATCGGCACTCTATCAATGGCCAACATGGAGGAAGATTCTACAGCTCTGCCAAGCTGAACTGTTCAATCAGGAGCAATATTCTGAAGTACTGCTTACCTTTCAGGGTATGAATATCGGCGCATTCGAGTCATTCTTTAGGTGGCAGAGCTAGGAGAAGGACGTGGAGACCTGGTCTCCTGGATCACAAGAGACCTCAAGACCTGGACTGAACTCCTAGATGATGAAAGAACAGGAAGCAGGTAAGTGCTCAGGCCCTTATCTTGGCGGGGAGGGCAGTTGTTGTCATACATTTTAGACAATTTCCTTGTATAAATTGTAGTAGTAGTATGATATCTATCTATATATACAGGATAGGAGTAGATGAAATTGTGATATATATACTATATACTATACTATATATATATATATATATATATATATATATATATATATACACTATATATATACACTATATATGAAGGATAGGAATAGTAGTAGTACTGTGATGTCCCAGTACTCAGAGCGGATTAAGACTGCAACAGGCCCTGAGCTGTGTAAATATTATAGCCTCTACAAGTATTAAATTCACTTCCTACATTTGGTGCTAGAATCGAGCTTTGTGGAGAAAGTAAGATTTGTCCATTCTGTGGGCTACAATCTGCGGGACCTGTGCCACCAACTAAACTGCCTATATAATAATTGACTACTGGCTGTACTACTTTTACAGGATATAGATAGTAGTAGTGGTATCTGTATAGATAGATAGATAGATAGTATATTGTATTATAATAGTAATAGCACTTTGATATTCCCATGATATATATATACAGGATCCTAGTAGTAGTCCTATGACTATATCCCTATACTACACAGTATATAAAGGATGGGACAAGGGCTGTGATATCCATGTACTACATATTCAGAATAAGAGAAGCAGTTCTGTGATATCCATAAAGGAGTAGGATAGGAGTAATAGTACTGTGATAATCACAAACTATGTTTATACAGGATCTGAGTATTATTTCTACTAAAATGGTAGAATATTCACCTATTTTGGTGATAGCTAGAACTGCTGTAGAAGTATATGGGGGAGGCTGTATGTTTTGTTTTTTAAAAGGTGAATTTTAATTACTTACCAATTAATTTTAACTGGTTTTCCATAAGCATTAACACGGCTTAACCAAATCACTGTGTGTATGGTTTTGCATTGTAGTATGGAGGGAATTCATCATACACTGGCACATTACCCCACATTTGACAAAAACAATGCAAACTGCACTATGCACCGTTTGCCTGTCAAGTCTGCAAGATGTGCCAGATTCATGGATGTGGTGCACATTTCTTACAAATCTGGCGCACCCTGCACTGCTCCCACAGGGTTGTACCAACTTTTTTTTGGTGCACCTTTAACATAGAGAGAGCAACACTCTGTAAAAAATGTCCCACAGACCAATTGTGCAACCCAACGTTTTAGTGCAGAAATTTGTGCTGGGCAAGCCGTGACACATAGTCGTATGCCACACATGTGGCACAGACACTTCTTGAATACATGTGCAAGCATTGAATAGTAAATATAGTGCAATGTGCGCTAATTTATAATGAAAATCCCGTCCTACTCCAAGCCAAAAAAAAATTTTAGACTATCGGCACTGGCATACTACTTTATGCAAGGCCCTGACCGACACCTAGTTTCCGCTATCAAACTCCAGGGCTACTGCCAGAGCACGCAGTAAGATTCCTGGTCAAACAAATTAGTGGGACTAACTTGTATGTCAACGGAGAACCCCTTTAATTGGTTTACCATGCTAATGGTTTACCATTTTTTAACATTACAAAGCTTAACCCAACATTATCATCACCAGCTTTTTGTATGATAAAAACCCCACTATTACTCCTCGCCAAAAATATCAGGGATACACTTGAATTATCCAGAGGGTAGCAGCGACGGCATAAAACTATATGCAGAGCCCTGCCTGGTATAAAATTGCACTAAAACTTGCGGCAGTTCATAACCCTGGTCGAACACCAGTTTGCGCTTTCAGAGAACCATAGGCAACGCTGAGAGCAGGCTAGGTCTGTCACTACAGAAAGGAATGGAGCAGCCAGTGCATATGTGACTGGCACTTCTCCTCATCACAGGTTTCGACGTTCTCAGTTTTCGTGTTCCATACGAGACCATTAATGATCATGAAGTTAGACCCTATACTTTGGATAGGGTCTAACTTGTATGTACCTGGAGAAATCCTTTAATTGGTTTTCCATAAGCAATAAAAAACATAATCAATGACCTTGTAACTGGTTCTGTATTGCACTATGGAATAAATTTATCATACTCTGGCACATTTAATAAGGGGCCCCGTGGACCGAACTTTCGTTGGACATCCCGATGATTTTTGATTTTCGCCATTAAGACATGGATTTAAAAGGGGTTTTAGGCATATGTGATTGAATTTTGGCACCACAAATTGGGGGAAGGGCCATCGGACGATCCGACGGATTCGGACAAACCGCAGGATTTAACTTCAAAATTGATGCAGGTGCTAAATCCTGCATCAGTTCATATAGCTGTTCCAGCCCTAGTGTGCACTGTCAGACTACTTGGCTGCTCCCAGAACTGGCTGTCAGACTCCAGGGCCACCACCACAGTAGGCTGTTAGACTCCTGGGCCACCCCTACAGTCAGCTATCGGTACCACTGGTCACTCTGAGCGCAGGCTATCTCTGTCAGCGTCATAGAACTAGATGGAGCAGCCAGTGCATGCGGGACTGGCTGCTCTCCTCTTCACGGTTACGACGTGCTCCGTTTTCGTGTTCCATATTGAGTCCCCTCACTGAGATGTTTAACGATCAAGAAGTCACCCCCAGTCCTCTGGATATGTGCTAACTTGTATGTCACTGGAGAACGCCTTTACTTTGTTTTCCGTTAACCTTTCAAAGTGTAACCAAATGACTTTGTATCTGGTTCTGTATTGTACTATGGGAGGATTTTATCATACTCTGGCACATTGTGCGCTATTGTATGATGAAAACACTGGCATCGGATATATCAGTATACCAGATATATCAGAAGGGTCCAGCCTCTTTAATTATTTAACATTTGGCGGCATTGGAGTACATCTTTATGAAATACCCTACCTGACTTAAAGTTGTGCTAAAACCTGCGCCTGTGCGGACCCCTGGAACACCATCGGGGCCGGATGGAAGACTTCTGCGTCACCCCCAGATCGGCCTGTAAGGCTCTGAGGCCTACCACAGTGCGAGCTGTTAGACCATTGGGCTACCCCAAAAGCAGGCTGGAAGACACCTGTGTCAGCCCCTGAGCAAGCTATAAGACTGCTGTTTCATATCCCATTTCCAGCTGTAAGTCTCCTGGTTTAACCAACAGTTCGAGCTGTAAGTCACCAAGGTCCAACCCAGTATGAGCTGTAAGACTCCTGGGTCACCTCAAGAGTAGGGCTAAAAGACACCTTGCCCACCCCCAGTACGAGCTGTAAGACTCCAGGGCTACCACCAGAGCAGGGCTGTAAGACACCAAGGCCACCCCCAGGTTCAGCATAGCGCAGGTTGAGTGTAGAAATCATAATAGTGTTTAGAATGTAAAGTAGAAAGTCTTTGACCAGTTCAGTTAGCAGAATTGCAAGGTATATGGTCCTGTTACTTTGGCCACATTTTTGGTAAATTGATTAAAGGTTATTTCTACTAAAATGGTAGAATATTCATCTATTTTGGTGATGGTTAGGACGGCTGTAGGGGTTTATGGAGGAGGCCGTACTTTTTGTTTTTTAATAGGTGAACTTTAATCAATTTCCATTTCATTGTAATGAGTTTCCTTGAAATATCTACAGGGCTTTACTCAATCACCTCGTATATGGTTTGCATTGTACTATGGAGGGAATTTATCATACGCTAGCATCATGCTCTGTTGTATGATGAAAACCCCAAACCTCCTCCTCCCAAAAACATCAGGAGGGTTCCTCTTAATTTACCCAGAGGCTAGTGGCACTGGCATACATCTCTATGCAGGGCCTTTGCTGGTGTAGAATTGCGCTAAAACCTGCATCAGTTCATAACGCTGTTCCAGCCCTAGTGTGCGCTGTCAGAATACTTGGCTACTCCCAGAGCTGGCTGTCAGACTCCAGGGCCACCACCATAGAAGGCTGTTAGACTCCCGGGCCACCCCTACAGTCAGCTATCGGTACCACTGGTCACTCTGAGAGCAGGCTATCTCTGTCAGCTTCATAGAACTAGATGGAGCAGCCAGTGCATGCGGGACTGGCTGCTCTCCTCTTCACGGTTACGACGTGCTCCGTTTTCGTGTTCCATATTGAGTCCCCTCACTGAGATGTTTAACGATCAAGAAGTCACCCGCAGTTCTTTGGATAGGTGCTAACTTGTATGTCACTGGAGAACCCCTTTACTTGGTTTTCCGTTAACCTTACAAAGTGTAAAAAAATGACTTTGTATCTGGTTCTGTATTGTACTATGGGAGGATTTTATCATACTCTGGCACATTGTGCGCTATTGTATGATGAAAACGCTGGCATCGGATATATCAGCATGCCAGATATATCAGAAGGGTCCAGCCTCTTTAATTATTTAACATTTGGCGGCATTGGCGTACATCTTTATGAAATACCCTACCTGACTTAGTTGTGCTAAAACCTGCGCCTGTGCGGACCCCTGGAACACCATCGGGGCTGGATGGAAGACTTCTGCATCACCCCCAGATCGGCCTGTAAGGCTCTGAGGCCTACCACAGTGCGAGCTGTTAGACCATTGGGCTACCCCAAAATCAGGCTGGAAGACACCTGTGTCAGCCCCTGAGCAAGCTGTAAGACTGCTGTTTCATATCCCATTTCCAGCTGTAAGTCTCCTTGTTTCACCAACAGTTCGAGCTGTAAGTCACCCAGGTCCACCCCAGTATGAGCTGTAAAACTCCTGGGTCACCTCAAGAGTAGGGCTACAAGACAACTTGCCCACCCCCAGTACGAGTTGTAAGACTCCTGGGCTACCTCCAGAGCAGGGCTTTAAGACACCAAGGCCACCCCCAGGTTCAGCATAGTGCAGGTTGAGTGTAGAAATCATAATAGTGTTTAGAATGTAAAGTAGAAAGTTTTTGACCAGTTCAGTTAGCAGAATTGCAAGGTATATGGTCCTGTTACTTTGGCCACCTTTTTGGTAAATTGATTAAAGGTTATTTCTACTAAAATGGTAGAATATTCATCTATTTTGGT
Organism: Engystomops pustulosus; assembly: GCF_040894005.1. Taxonomy (NCBI): domain Eukaryota; kingdom Metazoa; phylum Chordata; class Amphibia; order Anura; family Leptodactylidae; genus Engystomops; species Engystomops pustulosus. The sequence continues at coordinate 36,114,323 of NC_092414.1, forward strand.
GATGGTTAGGACGGCTGTAGGGGTTTATGGAGGAGGCCGTATTTTTTGTTTTTTAATAGGTGAACTTTAATCAATTTCCAATTCATTGTAATGAGTTTCCTTGAAATATCTAAAGGGCTTTACTCAATCACCTCATTTATGGTTTGCATTGTACTATGGAGGGAATTTATCATACGCTAGCATCATGCTCTGTTGTATGATGAAAACCCCAAACCTCCTCCTCCCAAAAACATCAGGAGGGTTCCTCTTAATTTACCCAGAGGCTAGTGGCGCTGGCATACATCTCTATGCAGGGCCTTTGCCAACGTAGAATTGCGCTAAAACCTGCATCAGTTCATAACGCTGTTCCAACCCTAGTGTGCGCTGTCAGACTACTTGGCTACTCCCAGAGCTGGCTGTCAGACTCCAGGGCCACCACCATAGTAGGATGTTAGACTCCCGGGCCACCCCTACAGTCAGCTATTGGTACCACTGGTCACTCTGAGAGCAGGCTATCTCTGTCAGCTTCATAGAACTAGATGGAGCAGCCAGTGCATGCGGGACTGGCTACTCTCCTCTTCACGGTTACGACGTGCTCCGTTTTCATGTTCCATATTGAGTCCCCTCACTGAGATTTTTAGCGATCAAGAAGTCACCCCCAGTCCTTTGGATAGGTGCTAACTTGTATGTCACTGCAGAACCTCTTTACTTGGTTTTCCTTTAACCTTACAAAGTGTAACCAAATGACTTTGTATCTGGTTCTGTATTGTACTATGGGAGGATTTTATCATACTCTGGCACATTGTGCGCTATTGTATGATGAAAACACTGGCATTGGATATATCAGCATGCCAGATATATCAGAAGGGTCCAGCCTCTTTAATTATTTAACATTTGGCGGCATTGGCGTACATCTTTATGAAATACCCTACCTGACTTAGTTGTGCTAAAACCTGCGCCTGTGCGGACCCCTGGAACACCATCGGGGCTGGATGGAAGACTTCTGCATCACCCCCAGATCGGCCTGTAAGGCTCTGAGGCCTACCACAGTGCGAGCTGTTAGACCATTGGGCTACCCCAAAATCAGGCTGGAAGACACCTGTGTCAGCCCCTAAGCAAGCTGTAAGACTGCTGTTTCATATCCCATTTCCAGCTGTAAGTCTCCTGGTTTCACCAACAGTTCAAGCTGTAAGTCACCCAGGTCCACCCCAGTATGAGCTGTAAGACTCCTGGGTCACCTCAAGAGTAGGGCTACAAGACAACTTGCCCACCCCCAGTACGAGCTGTAAGACTCCTGGGCTACCTCCAGAGCAGGGCTGTAAGACACCAAGGCCACCCCCAGGTTCAGCATAGTGCAGGTTGAGTGTAGAAATCATAATAGTGTTTAGAATGTAAAGTAGAAAGTCTTTGACCAGTTCAGTTAGCAGAATTGCAAGGTATATGGTCCTGATACTTTGGCCACCTTTTTGGTAAATTGATTAAAGGTTATTTCTACTAAAATGGTAGAATATTCATCTATTTTGGTGATGGTTAGGACGGCCGTAGGGGTTTATGGAGGAGGCCGTACTTTTTGTTTTTTAATAGGTGAACTTTAATCAATTTCCAATTCATTGTAATGAGTTTCCTTGAGATATCTACAGGGCTTTACTCAATCACCTCGTATATGGTTTGCATTGTACTATGGAGGGAATTTATCATACGCTAGCATCATGCTCTGTTGTATGATGAAAACCCCAAACCTCCTCCTCCCAAAAACATCAGGAGGGTTCCTCTTAATTTACCCAGAGGCTAGTGGCGCTGGCATACATCTCTATGCAGGGCCTTTGCTGGTGTAGAATTGCGCTAAAACCTGCATCAGTTCATAACGCTGTTCCAGCCCTAGTGTGCGCTGTCAGACTACTTGGCTACTCCCAGAGCTGGCTGTCAGACTCCAGGGCCACCACCATAGTAGGAAGTTAGACTCCCGGGCCACCCCTACAGTCAGCTATTGGTACCACTGGTCACTCTGAGAGCAGGCTATCTCTGTCAGCTTCATAGAACTAGATGGAGCAGCCAGTGCATGCGGGACTGGCTACTCTCCTCTTCACGGTTACGACCTGCTCCGTTTTCGTGTTCCATATTGAGTCCCCTCACTGAGATGTTTAATGATCAAGAAGTCACCCCCAGTCCTTTGGATAGGTGCTAACTTGTATGTCACTGGAGAACCCCTTTACTTGGTTTTCCGTTAACCTTACAAAGTGTAACCAAATGACTTTGTATCTGGTTCTGTATTGTACTATGGGAGGATTTTATCATACTCTGGCACATTGTGCGCTATTGTATGATGAAAACGCTGGCATCGGATATATCAGCATGCCAGATATATCAGAAGGGTCCAGCCTCTTTAATTATTTAACATTTGGTGGCATTGGCGTACATCTTTATGAAATACCCTACCTGACTTAAAGTTGTGCTAAAACCTGTGCCTGTGCGGACCCCTGGAACACCATCGGTGCCGGATGGAAGACTTCTGCGTCACCCCCAGATCGGCCGGTAAGGCTCTGAGGCCTACCACAGTGCGAGCTGTTAGACCATTGGGCTACCCCAAAAGCAGGCTGGAAGACACCTGTGTCAGCCCCTGAGCAAGCTGTAAGACTGCTGTTTCATATCCCATTTCCAGCTGTAAGTCTCCTGGTTTCACCAACAGTTCGAGCTGTAAGTCACCCAGGTCCACCCCAGTATGAGCTGTAAGACTCCTGGGTCACCTCAAGAGTAGGGCTACAAGACACCTTGCCCACCCCCAGTACGAGCTGTAAGACTCCTGGGCTACCTCCAGAGCAGGGCTGTAAGACACCAAGGCCACCCCCAGGTTCAGCATAGCGCAGGTTGAGTGTAGAAATCATATTAGTGTTTAGAATGTAAAGTAGAAAGTCTTTGACCAGTTCAGTTAGCAGAATTGCAAGCTATATGGTCCTGTTACTTTGGCCACCTTTTTGGTAAATTGATTAAAGGTTATTTCTACTAAAATGGTAGAATATTCATCTATTTTGGTGATGGTTAGGACGGCTGTAGGGGTTTATGGAGGAGGCCGTACTTTTTGTTTTTTAATAGGTGAACTTTAATCAATTTCCAATTCATTGTAATGAGTTTCCTTGAAATATCTACAGGGCTTTACTCAATCACCTCGTATATGGTTTGCATTGTACTATGGAGGGAATTTATCATACGCAAGCATCATGCTCTGCTGTATGATGAAAACCCCAAACCTCCTCCTCCCAAAAACATCAGGAGGGTTCCTCTTAATTTACCCAGAGGCTAGTGGTGCTGGCATACATCTCTATGCAGGGCCTTTGCTGGCGTAGAATTGCGCTAAAACCTGCATCCGTTCATAACGCTGTTCCAGCCCTAGTGTGCGCTGTCAGACTACTTGGCTACTCCCAGAGCTGGCTGTCAGACTCCAGGGCCACCACCATAGTAGGAAGTTAGACTCCCGGGCCACCTCTACAGTCAGCTATTGGTACCACTGGTCACTCTGAGAGCAGGCTATCTCTGTCAGCTTCATAGAACTAGATGGAGCAGCCAGTGCATGCGGGACTGGCTACTCTCCTCTTCACGGTTACGACGTGCTCCGTTTTCGTGTTCCATATTGAGTCCCCTTTCTGAGATGTTTAACGATCAAGAAGTCACCCCCAGTCCTTTGGATAGGTGCTAACTTGTATGTCACTGGAGAACCCCTTTACTTGGTTTTCCGTTAACCTTACAAAGTGTAACCAAATGACTTTGTATCTGGTTCTGTATTGTACTATGGGAGGATTTTATCATACTCTGGCACATTGTGCGCTATTTTATGATGAAAACGCTGGCATCGGATATATCAGCATGCCAGATATATCAGAAGGGTCCAGCCTCTTTATTTAACATTTGGCGGCATTGGCGTACATCTTTATGAAATACCCTACCTGACTTAAAGTTGTGCTAAAACCTGCGCCTGTGCGGACCCCTGGAACACCATCGGGGCCGGATGGAAGACTTCTGCGTCACCCCCAGATCGGCCTGTAAGGCTCTGAGGCCTACCACAGTGCGAGCTGTTAGACCATTGGGCTACCCCAAAAGCAGGCTGGAAGACACCTGTGTCAGCCCCTGAGCAAGCTGTAAGACTGCTGTTTCATATCCCATTTCCAGCTGTAAGTCTCCTGGTTTTACCAACAGTTCGAGCTGTAAGTCACCCAGGTCCACCCCAGTATGAGCTGTAAGACTCCTGGGTCACCTCAAGAGTAGGGCTACAAGACACCTTGCCCACCCCCAGTACGAGCTGTAAGACTCCTGGGCTACCTCCAGAGCAGGGCTGTAAGACACCAAGGCCACCCCCAGGTTCAGCATAGCGCAGGTTGAGTGTAGAAATCATATTAGTGTTTAGAATGTAAAGTAGAAAGTCTTTGACCAGTTCAGTTAGCAGAATTGCAAGCTATATGGTCCTGTTACTTTGGCCACCTTTTTGGTAAATTGATTAAAGGTTATTTCTACTAAAATGGTAGAATATTCATCTATTTTGGTGATGGTTAGGACGGCTGTAGGGGTTTATGGAGGAGGCCGTACTTTTTGTTTTTTAATAGGTGAACTTTAATCAATTTCCAATTCATTGTAATGAGTTTCCTTGAAATATCTACAGGGCTTTACTCAATCACCTCGTATATGGTTTGCATTGTACTATGGAGGGAATTTATCATACGCTAGCATCATGCTCTGCTGTATGATGAAAACCCCAAACCTCCTCCTCCCAAAAACATCAGGAGGGTTCCTCTTAATTTACCCAGAGGCTAGTGGTGCTGGCATACATCTCTATGCAGGGCCTTTGCTGGCGTAGAATTGCGCTAAAACCTGCATCCGTTCATAACGCTGTTCCAGCCCTAGTGTGCGCTGTCAGACTACTTGGCTACTCCCAGAGCTGGCTGTCAGACTCCAGGGCCACCACCATAGTAGGAAGTTAGACTCCTGGGCCACCTCTACAGTCAGCTATTGGTACCACTGGTCACTCTGAGAGCAGGCTATCTCTGTCAGCTTCATAGAACTAGATGGAGCAGCCAGTGCATGTGGGACTGGCTACTCTCCTCTTCACGGTTACGACCTGCTCCGTTTTCGTGTTCCATATTGAGTCCCCTCACTGAGATGTTTAATGATCAAGAAGTCACCCCCAGTCCTTTGGATAGGTGCTAACTTGTATGTCACTGGAGAACCCCTTTACTTGGTTTTCCGTTAACCTTACAAAGTGTAACCAAATGACTTTGTATCTGGTTCTGTATTGTACTATGGGAGGATTTTATCATACTCTGGCACATTGTGCGCTATTGTATGATGAAAACGCTGGCATCGGATATATCAGCATGCCAGATATATCAGAAGGGTCCAGCCTCTTTATTTAACATTTGGCGGCATTGGCGTACATCTTTATGAAATACCCTACCTGACTTAAAGTTGTGCTAAAACCTGCGCCTGTGCGGACCCCTGGAACACCATCGGTGCCGGATGGAAGACTTCTGCGTCACCCCCAGATCGGCCTGTAAGGCTCTGAGGCCTACCACAGTGCGAGCTGTTAGACCATTGGGCTACCCCAAAAGCAGGCTAGAAGACACCTGTGTCAGCCCCTGAGCAAGCTGTAAGACTGCTGTTTCATATCCCATTTCCAGCTGTAAGTCTCCTGGTTTCACCAACAGTTCGAGCTGTAAGTCACCCAGGTCCACCCCAGTATGAGCTGTAAGACTCCTGGGTCACCTCAAGAGTAGGGCTACAAGACACCTTGCCCACCCCCAGTACGAGCTGTAAGACTCCTGGGCTACCTCCAGAGCAGGGCTGTAAGACACCAAGGCCACCCCCAGGTTCAGCATAGCGCAGGTTGAGTGTAGAAATCATATTAGTGTTTAGAATGTAAAGTAGAAAGTCTTTGACCAGTTCAGTTAGCAGAATTGCAAGCTATATGGTCCTGTTACTTTGGCCACCTTTTTGGTAAATTGATTAAAGGTTATTTCTACTAAAATGGTAGAATATTCATCTATTTTGGTGATGGTTAGGACGGCTGTAGGGGTTTATGGAGGAGGCCGTACTTTTTGTTTTTTAATAGGTGAACTTTAATCAATTTCCAATTCATTGTAATGAGTTTCCTTGAAATATCTACAGGGCTTTACTCAATCACCTCGTATATGGTTTGCATTGTACTATGGAGGGAATTTATCATACGCTAGCATCATGCTCTGTTGTATGATGAAAACCCCAAACCTCCTCCTCCCAAAAACATCAGGAGGGTTCCTCTTAATTTACCCAGAGGCTAGTGGCGCTGGCATACATCTCTATGCAGGGCCTTTGCTGGCGTAGAATTGCGCTAAAACCTGCATCAGTTCATAACGCTGTTCCAGCCCTAGTGTGCGCTGTCAGACTACTTGGCTACTCCCAGAGCTGGCTGTCAGACTCCAGGGCCACCACCATAGTAGGAAGTTAGACTCCCGGGCCACCTCTACAGTCAGCTATTGGTACCACTGGTCACTCTGAGAGCAGGCTATCTCTGTCAGCTTCATAGAACTAGATGGAGCAGCCAGTGCATGCGGGACTGGCTACTCTCCTCTTCACGGTTACGACGTGCTCCGTTTTCGTGTTCCATATTGAGTCCCCTTTCTGAGATGTTTAACGATCAAGAAGTCACCCCCAGTCCTTTGGATAGGTGCTAACTTGTATGTCACTGGAAAACCCCTTTACTTGGTTTTCCGTTAACCTTACAAAGTGTAACCAAATGACTTTGTATCTGGTTCTGTATTGTACTATGGGAGGATTTTATCATACTCTGGCACATTGTGCGCTATTGTATGATGAAAACGCTGGCATCGGATATATCAGCATGCCAGATATATCAGAAGGGTCCAGCCTCTTTATTTAACATTTGGCGGCATTGGCGTACATCTTTATGAAATACCTTACCTGACTTAAAGTTGTGCTAAAACCTGCGCCTGTGCGGACCCCTGGAACACCATCGGGGCCGGATGGAAGACTTCTGCGTCACCCCCAGATCGGCCTGTAAGGCTCTGAGGCCTACCACAGTGCGAGCTGTTAGACCATTGGGCTACCCCAAAAGCAGGCTGGAAGACACCTGTGTCAGCCCCTGAGCAAGCTGTAAGACTGCTGTTTCATATCCCATTTCCAGCTGTAAGTCTCCTGGTTTCACCAACAGTTCGAGCTGTAAGTCACCCAGGTCCACCCCAGTATGAGCTGTAAGACTCCTGGGTCACCTCAAGAGTAGGGCTACAAGACACCTTGCCCACCCCCAGTACGAGCTGTAAGACTCCTGGGCTACCTCCAGAGCAGGGCTGTAAGACACCAAGGCCACCCCCAGGTTCAGCATAGCGCAGGTTGAGTGTAGAAATCATATTAGTGTTTAGAATGTAAAGTAGAAAGTCTTTGACCAGTTCAGTTAGCAGAATTGCAAGCTATATGGTCCTGTTACTTTGGCCACCTTTTTGGTAAATTGATTAAAGGTTATTTCTACTAAAATGGTAGAATATTCATCTATTTTGGTGATGGTTAGGACGGCTGTAGGGGTTTATGGAGGAGGCCGTACTTTTTGTTTTTTAATAGGTGAACTTTAATCAATTTCCAATTCATTGTAATGAGTTTCCTTGAAATATCTACAGGGCTTTACTCAATCACCTCGTATATGGTTTGCATTGTACTATGGAGGGAATTTATCATACGCTAGCATCATGCTCTGTTGTATGATGAAAACCCCAAACCTCCTCCTCCCAAAAACATCAGGAGGGTTCCTCTTAATTTACCCAGAGGCTAGTGGCGCTGGCATACATCTCTATGCAGGGCCTTTGCTGGCGTAGAATTGCGCTAAAACCTGCATCAGTTCATAACGCTGTTCCAGCCCTAGTGTGCGCTGTCAGACTACTTGGCTACTCCCAGAGCTGGCTGTCAGACTCCAGGGCCACCACCATAGTAGGAAGTTAGACTCCCGGGCCACCTCTACAGTCAGCTATTGGTACCACTGGTCACTCTGAGAGCAGGCTATCTCTGTCAGCTTCATAGAACTAGATGGAGCAGCCAGTGCATGCGGGACTGGCTACTCTCCTCTTCACGGTTACGACGTGCTCCGTTTTCGTGTTCCATATTGAGTCCCCTTTCTGAGATGTTTAACGATCAAGAAGTCACCCCCAGTCCTTTGGATAGGTGCTAACTTGTATGTCACTGGAAAACCCCTTTACTTGGTTTTCCGTTAACCTTACAAAGTGTAACCAAATGACTTTGTATCTGGTTCTGTATTGTACTATGGGAGGATTTTATCATACTCTGGCACATTGTGCGCTATTGTATGATGAAAACGCTGGCATCGGATATATCAGCATGCCAGATATATCAGAAGGGTCCAGCCTCTTTATTTAACATTTGGCGGCATTGGCGTACATCTTTATGAAATACCTTACCTGACTTAAAGTTGTGCTAAAACCTGCGCCTGTGCGGACCCCTGGAACACCATCGGGGCCGGATGGAAGACTTCTGCGTCACCCCCAGATCGGCCTGTAAGGCTCTGAGGCCTACCACAGTGCGAGCTGTTAGACCATTGGGCTACCCCAAAAGCAGGCTGGAAGACACCTGTGTCAGCCCCTGAGCAAGCTGTAAGACTGCTGTTTCATATCCCATTTCCAGCTGTAAGTCTCCTGGTTTCACCAACAGTTCGAGCTGTAAGTCACCCAGGTCCACCCCAGTATGAGCTGTAAGACTCCTGGGTCACCTCAAGAGTAGGGCTACAAGACACCTTGCCCACCCCCAGTACGAGCTGTAAGACTCCTGGGCTACCTCCAGAGCAGGGCTGTAAGACACCAAGGCCACCCCCAGGTTCAGCATAGCGCAGGTTGAGTGTAGAAATCATATTAGTGTTTAGAATGTAAAGTAGAAAGTCTTTGACCAGTTCAGTTAGCAGAATTGCAAGCTATATGGTCCTGTTACTTTGGCCACCTTTTTGGTAAATTGATTAAAGGTTATTTCTACTAAAATGGTAGAATATTCATCTATTTTGGTGATGGTTAGGACGGCTGTAGGGGTTTATGGAGGAGGCCGTACTTTTTGTTTTTTAATAGGTGAACTTTAATCAATTTCCAATTCATTGTAATGAGTTTCCTTGAAATATCTACAGGGCTTTACTCAATCACCTCGTATATGGTTTGCATTGTACTATGGAGGGAATTTATCATACGCTAGCATCATGCTCTGCTGTATGATGAAAACCCCAAACCTCCTCCTCCCAAAAACATCAGGAGGGTTCCTCTTAATTTACCCAGAGGCTAGTGGTGCTGGCATACATCTCTATGCAGGGCCTTTGCTGGCGTAGAATTGCGCTAAAACCTGCATCCGTTCATAACGCTGTTCCAGCCCTAGTGTGCGCTGTCAGACTACTTGGCTACTCCCAGAGATGGCTGTCAGACTCCAGGGCCACCACCATAGTAGGAAGTTAGACTCCCGGGCCACCTCTACAGTCAGCTATTGGTACCACTGGTCACTCTGAGAGCAGGCTATCTCTGTCAGCTTCATAGAACTAGATGGAGCAGCCAGTGCATGCGGGACTGGCTACTCTCCTCTTCACGGTTACGACGTGCTCCGTTTTCGTGTTCCATATTGAGTCCCCTCACTGAGATGTTTAACGATCAAGAAGTCACCCCCAGTCCTTTGGATAGGTGCTAACTTGTATGTCACTGGAGAACCCCTTTACTTGGTTTTCCGTTAACCTTACAAATTGTAACCAAATGACTTTGTATCTGGTTCTGTATTGTACTATGGGAGGATTTTATCATACTCTGGCACATTGTGCGCTATTGTATGATGAAAACGCTGGCATCGGATATATCAGCATGCCAGATATATCAGAAGGGTCCAGCCTCTTTAATTATTTAACATTTGGCGGCATTGGCGTACATCTTTATGAAATACCCTACCTGACTTAAAGTTGTGCTAAAACCTGCGCCTGTGCGGACCCCTGGAACACCATCGGGGCCGGATGGAAGACTTCTGCGTCACCCCCAGATCGGCCTGTATGGCTCTGAGGCCTACCACAGTGCGAGCTGTTAGACCAATGGGCTACCCCAAAAGCAGGCTGGAAGACACCTGTGTCAGCCCCTGAGCAAGCTGTAAGACTGCTGTTTCATATCCCATTTCCAGCTGTAAGTCTCCTGGTTTCACCAACAGTTCGAGCTGTAAGTCACCCAGGTCCACCCCAGTATGAGCTGTAAGACTCCTGGGTCACCTCAAGAGTAGGGCTACAAGACACCTTGCCCACCCCCAGTACGAGCTGTAAGACTCCTGGGCTACCTCCAGAGCAGGGCTGTAAGACACCAAGGCCACCCCCAGGTTCAGCATAGCGCAGGTTGAGTGTAGAAATCATATTAGTGTTTAGAATGTAAAGTAGAAAGTCTTTGACCAGTTCAGTTAGCAGAATTGCAAGCTATATGGTCCTGTTACTTTGGCCACCTTTTTGGTAAATTGATTAAAGGTTATTTCTACTAAAATGGTAGAATATTCATCTATTTTGGTGATGGTTAGGACGGCTGTAGGGGTTTATGGAGGAGGCCGTACTTTTTGTTTTTTAATAGGTGAACTTTAATCAATTTCCAATTCATTGTAATGAGTTTCCTTGAAATATCTACAGGGCTTTACTCAATCACCTCGTATATGGTTTGCATTGTACTATGGAGGGAATTTATCATACGCTAGCATCATGCTCTGCTGTATGATGAAAACCCCAAACCTCCTCCTCCCAAAAACATCAGGAGGGTTCCTCTTAATTTACCCAGAGGCTAGTGGTGCTGGCATACATCTCTATGCAGGGCCTTTGCTGGCGTAGAATTGCGCTAAAACCTGCATCCGTTCATAACGCTGTTCCAGCCCTAGTGTGCGCTGTCAGACTACTTGGCTACTCCCAGAGATGGCTGTCAGACTCCAGGGCCACCACCATAGTAGGAAGTTAGACTCCCGGGCCACCTCTACAGTCAGCTATTGGTACCACTGGTCACTCTGAGAGCAGGCTATCTCTGTCAGCTTCATAGAACTAGATGGAGCAGCCAGTGCATGCGGGACTGGCTACTCTCCTCTTCACGGTTACGACGTGCTCCGTTTTCGTGTTCCATATTGAGTCCCCTTTCTGAGATGTTTAACGATCAAGAAGTCACCCCCAGTCCTTTGGATAGGTGCTAACTTGTATGTCACTGGAGAACCCCTTTACTTGGTTTTCCGTTAACCTTACAAAGTGTAACCAAATGACTTTGTATCTGGTTCTGTATTGTACTATGGGAGGATTTTATCATACTCTGGCACATTGTGCGCTATTGTATGATGAAAACGCTGGCATCGGATATATCAGCATGCCAGATATATCAGAAGGGTCCAGCCTCTTTATTTAACATTTGGCGGCATTGGCGTACATCTTTATGAAATACCCTACCTGACTTAAAGTTGTGCTAAAACCTGCGCCTGTGCGGACCCCTGGAACACCATCGGGGCCGGATGGAAGACTTCTGCGTCACCCCCAGATCGGCCTGTAAGGCTCTGAGGCCTACCACAGTGCGAGCTGTTAGACCATTGGGCTACCCCAAAAGCAGGCTGGAAGACACCTGTGTCAGCCCCTGAGCAAGCTGTAAGACTGCTGTTTCATATCCCATTTCCAGCTGTAAGTCTCCTGGTTTCACCAACAGTTCGAGCTGTAAGTCACCCAGGTCCACCCCAGTATGAGCTGTAAGACTCCTGGGTCACCTCAAGAGTAGGGCTACAAGACACCTTGCCCACCCCCAGTACGAGCTGTAAGACTCCTGGGCTACCTCCAGAGCAGGGCTGTAAGACACCAAGGCCACCCCCAGGTTCAGCATAGCGCAGGTTGAGTGTAGAAATCATATTAGTGTTTAGAATGTAAAGTAGAAAGTCTTTGACCAGTTCAGTTAGCAGAATTGCAAGCTATATGGTCCTGTTACTTTGGCCACCTTTTTGGTAAATTGATTAAAGGTTATTTCTACTAAAATGGTAGAATATTCATCTATTTTGGTGATGGTTAGGACGGCTGTAGGGGTTTATGGAGGAGGCCGTACTTTTTGTTTTTTAATAGGTGAACTTTAATCAATTTCCAATTCATTGTAATGAGTTTCCTTGAAATATCTACAGGGCTTTACTCAATCACCTCGTATATGGTTTGCATTGTACTATGGAGGGAATTTATCATACGCTAGCATCATGCTCTGCTGTATGATGAAAACCCCAAACCTCCTCCTCCCAAAAACATCAGGAGGGTTCCTCTTAATTTACCCAGAGGCTAGTGGTGCTGGCATACATCTCTATGCAGGGCCTTTGCTGGCGTAGAATTGCGCTAAAACCTGCATCCGTTCATAACGCTGTTCCAGCCCTAGTGTGCGCTGTCAGACTACTTGGCTACTCCCAGAGATGGCTGTCAGACTCCAGGGCCACCACCATAGTAGGAAGTTAGACTCCCGGGCCACCTCTACAGTCAGCTATTGGTACCACTGGTCACTCTGAGAGCAGGCTATCTCTGTCAGCTTCATAGAACTAGATGGAGCAGCCAGTGCATGCGGGACTGGCTACTCTCCTCTTCACGGTTACGACGTGCTCCGTTTTCGTGTTCCATATTGAGTCCCCTCACTGAGATGTTTAACGATCAAGAAGTCACCCCCAGTCCTTTGGATAGGTGCTAACTTGTATGTCACTGGAGAACCCCTTTACTTGGTTTTCCGTTAACCTTACAAATTGTAACCAAATGACTTTGTATCTGGTTCTGTATTGTACTATGGGAGGATTTTATCATACTCTGGCACATTGTGCGCTATTGTATGATGAAAACGCTGGCATCGGATATATCAGCATGCCAGATATATCAGAAGGGTCCAGCCTCTTTAATTATTTAACATTTGGCGGCATTGGAGTACATCTTTATGAAATACCCTACCTGACTTAAAGTTGTGCTAAAACCTGCGCCTGTGCGGACCCCTGGAACACCATCGGGGCCGGATGGAAGACTTCTGCGTCACCCCCAGATCGGCCTGTATGGCTCTGAGGCCTACCACAGTGCGAGCTGTTAGACCAATGGGCTACCCCAAAAGCAGGCTGGAAGACACCTGTGTCAGCCCCTGAGCAAGCTGTAAGACTGCTGTTTCATATCCCATTTCCAGCTGTAAGTCTCCTGGTTTCACCAACAGTTCGAGCTGTAAGTCACCCAGGTCCACCCCAGTATGAGCTGTAAGACTCCTGGGTCACCTCAAGAGTAGGGCTACAAGACACCTTGCCCACCCCCAGTACGAGCTGTAAGACTCCTGGGCTACCTCCAGAGCAGGGCTGTAAGACACCAAGGCCACCCCCAGGTTCAGCATAGCGCAGGTTGAGTGTAGAAATCATATTAGTGTTTAGAATGTAAAGTAGAAAGTCTTTGACCAGTTCAGTTAGCAGAATTGCAAGCTATATGGTCCTGTTACTTTGGCCACCTTTTTGGTAAATTGATTAAAGGTTATTTCTACTAAAATGGTAGAATATTCATCTATTTTGGTGATGGTTAGGACGGCTGTAGGGGTTTATGGAGGAGGCCGTACTTTTTGTTTTTTAATAGGTGAACTTTAATCAATTTCCAATTCATTGTAATGAGTTTCCTTGAAATATCTACAGGGCTTTACTCAATCACCTCGTATATGGTTTGCATTGTACTATGGAGGGAATTTATCATACGCTAGCATCATGCTCTGCTGTATGATGAAAACCCCAAACCTCCTCCTCCCAAAAACATCAGGAGGGTTCCTCTTAATTTACCCAGAGGCTAGTGGTGCTGGCATACATCTCTATGCAGGGCCTTTGCTGGCGTAGAATTGCGCTAAAACCTGCATCCGTTCATAACGCTGTTCCAGCCCTAGTGTGCGCTGTCAGACTACTTGGCTACTCCCAGAGATGGCTGTCAGACTCCAGGGCCACCACCATAGTAGGAAGTTAGACTCCCGGGCCACCTCTACAGTCAGCTATTGGTACCACTGGTCACTCTGAGAGCAGGCTATCTCTGTCAGCTTCATAGAACTAGATGGAGCAGCCAGTGCATGCGGGACTGGCTACTCTCCTCTTCACGGTTACGACGTGCTCCGTTTTCGTGTTCCATATTGAGTCCCCTTTCTGAGATGTTTAACGATCAAGAAGTCACCCCCAGTCCTTTGGATAGGTGCTAACTTGTATGTCACTGGAGAACCCCTTTACTTGGTTTTCCGTTAACCTTACAAAGTGTAACCAAATGACTTTGTATCTGGTTCTGTATTGTACTATGGGAGGATTTTATCATACTCTGGCACATTGTGCGCTATTGTATGATGAAAACGCTGGCATCGGATATATCAGCATGCCAGATATATCAGAAGGGTCCAGCCTCTTTATTTAACATTTGGCGGCATTGGCGTACATCTTTATGAAATACCCTACCTGACTTAAAGTTGTGCTAAAACCTGCGCCTGTGCGGACCCCTGGAACACCATCGGGGCCGGATGGAAGACTTCTGCGTCACCCCCAGATCGGCCTGTAAGGCTCTGAGGCCTACCACAGTGCGAGCTGTTAGACCATTGGGCTACCCCAAAAGCAGGCTGGAAGACACCTGTGTCAGCCCCTGAGCAAGCTGTAAGACTGCTGTTTCATATCCCATTTCCAGCTGTAAGTCTCCTGGTTTCACCAACAGTTCGAGCTGTAAGTCACCCAGGTCCACCCCAGTATGAGCTGTAAGACTCCTGGGTCACCTCAAGAGTAGGGCTACAAGACACCTTGCCCACCCCCAGTACGAGCTGTAAGACTCCTGGGCTACCTCCAGAGCAGGGCTGTAAGACACCAAGGCCACCCCCAGGTTCAGCATAGCGCAGGTTGAGTGTAGAAATCATATTAGTGTTTAGAATGTAAAGTAGAAAGTCTTTGACCAGTTCAGTTAGCAGAATTGCAAGCTATATGGTCCTGTTACTTTGGCCACCTTTTTGGTAAATTGATTAAAGGTTATTTCTACTAAAATGGTAGAATATTCATCTATTTTGGTGATGGTTAGGACGGCTGTAGGGGTTTATGGAGGAGGACGTACTTTTTGTTTTTTAATAGGTGAACTTTAATCAATTTCCAATTCATTGTAATGAGTTTCCTTGAAATATCTACAGGGCTTTACTCAATCACCTCGTATATGGTTTGCATTGTACTATGGAGGGAATTTATCATACGCTAGCATCATGCTCTGTTGTATGATGAAAACCCCAAACCTCCTCCTCCCAAAAACATCAGGAGGGTTCCTCTTAATTTACCCAGAGGCTAGTGGCGCTGGCATACATCTCTATGCAGGGCCTTTGCTGGCGTAGAATTGCGCTAAAACCTGCATCAGTTCATAACGCTGTTCCAGCCCTAGTGTGTGCTGTCAGACTACTTGGCTACTCCCAGAGCTGGCTGTCAGACTCCAGGGCCACCACCATAGTAGGAAGTTAGACTCCCGGGCCACCCCTACAGTCAGCTATTGGTACCACTGGTCACTCTGAGAGCAGGCTATCTCTGTCAGCTTCATAGAACTAGATGGAGCAGCCAGTGCATGCGGGACTGGCTACTCTCCTCTTCACGGTTACGACCTGCTCCGTTTTCGTGTTCCATATTGAGTCCCCTCACTGAGATGTTTAATGATCAAGAAGTCACCCCCAGTCCTTTGGATAGGTGCTAACTTGTATGTCACTGGAGAACCCCTTTACTTGGTTTTCCGTTAACCTTACAAAGTGTAACCAAATGACTTTGTATCTGGTTCTGTATTGTACTATGGGAGGATTTTATCATACTCTGGCACATTGTGCGCTATTGTATGATGAAAACGCTGGCATCGGATATATCAGCATGCCAGATATATCAGAAGGGTCCAGCCTCTTTAATTATTTAACATTTGGCGGCATTGGCGTACATCTTTATGAAATACCCTACCTGACTTAAAGTTGTGCTAAAACCTGCGCCTGTGCGGACCCCTGGAACACCATCGGTGCCGGATGGAAGACTTCTGCGTCACCCCCAGATCGGCCTGTAAGGCTCTGAGGCCTACCACAGTGCGAGCTGTTAGACCATTGGGCTACCCCAAAAGCAGGCTGGAAGACACCTGTGTCAGCCCCTGAGCAAGCTGTAAGACTGCTGTTTCATATCCCATTTCCAGCTGTAAGTCTCCTGGTTTCACCAACAGTTCGAGCTGTAAGTCACCCAGGTCCACCCCAGTATGAGCTGTAAGACTCCTGGGTCACCTCAAGAGTAGGGCTACAAGACACCTTGCCCACCCCCAGTACGAGCTGTAAGACTCCTGGGCTACCTCCAGAGCAGGGCTGTAAGACACCAAGGCCGCCCCCAGGTTCAGCATAGCGCAGGTTGAGTGTAGAAATCATATTAGTGTTTAGAATGTAAAGTAGAAAGTCTTTGACCAGTTCAGTTAGCAGAATTGCAAGCTATATGGTCCTGTTACTTTGGCCACCTTTTTGGTAAATTGATTAAAGGTTATTTCTACTAAAATGGTAGAATATTCATCTATTTTGGTGATGGTTAGGACGGCTGTAGGGGTTTATGGAGGAGGCCGTACTTTTTGTTTTTTAATAGGTGAACTTTAATCAATTTCCAATTCATTGTAATGAGTTTCCTTGAAATATCTACAGGGCTTTACTCAATCACCTCGTATATGGTTTGCATTGTACTATGGAGGGAATTTATCATACGCTAGCATCATGCTCTGTTTTATGATGAAAACCCCAAACCTCCTCCTCCCAAAAACATCAGGAGGGTTCCTCTTAATTTACCCAGAGGCTAGTGGCGCTGGCATACATCTCTATGCAGGGCCTTTGCTGGCGTAGAATTGCGCTAAAACCTGCATCAGTTCATAACGCTGTTCCAGCCCTAGTGTGCGCTGTCAGACTACTTGGCTACTCCCAGAGCTGGCTGTCAGACTCCAGGGCCACCACCATAGTAGGAAGTTAGACTCCCGGGCCACCCCTACAGTCAGCTATTGGTACCACTGGTCACTCAGAGAGCAGGCTATCTCTGTCAGCTTCATAGAACTAGATGGAGCAGCCAGTGCATGCGGGACTGGCTACTCTCCTCTTCACGGTTACGACGTGCTCCGTTTTCGTGTTCCATATTGAGTCCCCTCACTGAGATGTTTAACGATCAAGAAGTCACCCCCAGTCCTTTGGATAGGTGCTAACTTGTATGTCACTGGAGAACCCCTTTACTTGGTTTTCCGTTAACCTTACAAAGTGTAACCAAATGACTTTGTATCTGGTTCTGTATTGTACTATGGGAGGATTTTATCATACTCTGGCACATTGTGCGCTATTGTATGATGAAAACGCTGGCATCGGATATATCAGCATGCCAGATATATCAGAAGGGTCCAGCCTCTTTAATTATTTAACATTTGGCGGCATTGGCGTACATCTTTATGAAATACCCTACCTGACTTAAAGTTGTGCTAAAACCTGCGCCTGTGCGGACCCCTGGAACACCATCGGGGCCGGATGGAAGACTTCTGCGTCACCCCCAGATCGGCCTGTAAGGCTCTGAGGCCTACCACAGTGCGAGCTGTTAGACCATTGGGCTACCCCAAAAGCAGGCTGGAAGACACCTGTGTCAGCCCCTGAGCAAGCTGTAAGACTGCTGTTTCATATCCCATTTCCAGCTGTAAGTCTCCTGGTTTCACCAACAGTTCGAGCTGTAAGTCACCCAGGTCCACCCCAGTATGAGCTGTAAGACTCCTGGGTCACCTCAAGAGTAGGGCTACAAGACACCTTGCCCACCCCCATTACGAGCTGTAAGACTCCTGGGCTACCTCCAGAGCAGGGCTGTAAGACACCAAGGCCACCCCTAGGTTCAGCATAGCGCAGGTTGAGTGTAGAAATCATATTAGTGTTTAGAATGTAAAGTAGAAAGTCTTTGACCAGTTCAGTTAGCAGAATTGCAAGCTATATGGTCCTGTTACTTTGGCCACCTTTTTGGTAAATTGATTAAAGGTTATTTCTACTAAAATGGTAGAATATTCATCTATTTTGGTGATGGTTAGGACGGCTGTAGGGGTTTATGGAGGAGGCCGTACTTTTTGTTTTTTAATAGGTGAACTTTA
This sequence comes from Engystomops pustulosus, assembly GCF_040894005.1. Lineage (NCBI taxonomy): Eukaryota > Metazoa > Chordata > Amphibia > Anura > Leptodactylidae > Engystomops > Engystomops pustulosus. Next base: position 36,132,438 of record NC_092414.1, read on the forward strand.
ATCAATTTCCAATTCATTGTAATGAGTTTCCTTGAAATATCTACAGGGCTTTACTCAATCACCTCGTATATGGTTTGCATTGTACTATGGAGGGAGTTTATCATACGCTAGTATCATGCTCTGTTGTATGATGAAAACCCCAAACCTCCTCCTCCCAAAAACATCAGGAGGGTTCCTCTTAATTTACCCAGAGGGTAGTGGCGCTGGCATACATCTCTATGCAGGGCCTTTGCTGGCGTAGAATTGCGCTAAAACCTGCATCAGTTCATAACGCTGTTCCAGCCCTAGTGTGCGCTGTCAGACTACTTGGCTACTCCCAGAGCTGGCTGTCAGACTCCAGGGCCACCACCATAGTAGGAAGTTAGACTCCCAGGCCACCCCTACAGTCAGCTATTGGTACCACTGGTCACTCTGAGAGCAGGCTATCTCTGTCAGCTTCATAGAACTAGATGGAGCAGCCAGTGCATGCGGGACTGGCTACTCTCCTCTTCACGGTTACGACGTGCTCTGTTTTCGTGTTCCATATTGAGTCCCCTCACTGAGATGTTTAACGATCAAGAAGTCACCCCCAGTCCTTTGGATAGGTGCTAACTTGTATGTCACTGGAGAACCCCTTTACTTGGTTTTCCCGTAAACCTTACAAAGTGTAACCAAATGACTTTGTATCTGGTTCTGTATTGTACTATGGGAGGATTTTATCATACTCTGGCACATTGTGCGCTATTGTATGATGAAAACGCTGGCATCGGATATATCAGCATGCCAGATATATCAGAAGGGTCCAGCCTCTTTATTTAACATTTGGCGGCATTGGCGTACATCTTTATGAAATACCCTACCTGACTTAAAGTTGTGCTAAAACCTGCGCCTGTGCGGACCCCTGGAACACCATCGGGGCCAGATGGAAGACTTCTGCGTCACCCCCAGATCGGCCTGTAAGGCTCTGAGGCCTACCACAGTGCAAACTGTTAGACCATTGGGCTACCCCAAAAGCAGGCTGGAAGACACCTGTGTCAGCCCCTGAGCAAGCTGTAAGACTGCTGTTTCATATCCCATTTCCAGCTGTAAGTCTCCTGGTTTCACCAACAGTTCGAGCTGTAAGTCACCCAGGTCCACCCCAGTATGAGCTGTAAGACTCCTGGGTCACCTCAAGAGTAGGGCTACAAGAAACCTTGCCCACCCCCAGTATGAGCTGTAAGACTCCTGGGCTACCTACAGAGCAGGGCTGTAAGACACCAAGGCCACCCCCAGGTTCAGCATAGCGCAGGTTGAGTGTAGAAATCATATTAGTGTTTAGAATGTAAAGTAGAAAGTCTTTGACGAGTTCAGTTAGCAGAATTGCAAGCTATATGGTCCTGTTACTTTGGCCACCTTTTTGGTAAATTGATTAAAGGTTATTTCTACTAAAATGGTAGAATATTCATCTATTTTGGTGATGGTTAGGACGGCTGTAGGGGTTTATGGAGGAGGCCGTACTTTTTGTTTTTTAATAGGTGAACTTTAATCAATTTCCAATTCATTGTAATGAGTTTCCTTGAAATATCTACAGGGCTTTACTCAATCACCTCGTATATGGTTTGCATTGTACTATGGAGGGAATTTATCATACGCTAGCATCATGCTCTGTTGTATGATGAAAACCCCAAACCTCCTCCTCCCAAAAACATCAGGAGGGTTCCTCTTAATTTACCCAGAGGCTAGTGGCGCTGGCATACATCTCTATGCAGGGCCTTTGCTGGCGTAGAATTGCGCTAAAACCTGCATCAGTTCATAACGCTGTTCCAGCCCTAGTGTGCGCTGTCAGACTACTTGGCTACTCCCAGAGCTGGCTGTCAGACTCCAGGGCCACCACCATAGTAGGAAGTTAGACTCCCGGGCCACCCCTACAGTCAGCTATTGGTACCACTGGTCACTCAGAGAGCAGGCTATCTCTGTCAGCTTCATAGAACTAGATGGAGCAGCCAGTGCATGCGGGACTGGCTACTCTCCTCTTCACGGTTACGACATGCTCTGTTTTCGTGTTCCATATTGAGTCCCCTCACTGAGATGTTTAACGATCAAGAAGTCACCCCCAGTCCTTTGGATAGGTGCTAACTTGTATGTCACTGGAGAACCCCTTTACTTGGTTTTCCGTTAACCTTACAAAGTGTAACCAAATGACTTTGTATCTGGTTCTGTATTGTACTATGGGAGGATTTTATCATACTCTGGCACATTGTGCGCTATTGTATGATGAAAACGCTGGCATCGGATATATCAGCATGCCAGATATATCAGAAGGGTCCAGCATCTTTATTTAACATTTGGCGGCATTGGCGTACATCTTTATGAAATACCCTACCTGACTTAAAGTTGTGCTAAAACCTGCGCCTGTGCGGACCCCTGGAACACCATCGGGGCCGGATGGAAGACTTCTGCGTCACCCCCAGATCGGCCTGTAAGGCTCTGAGGCCTACCACAGTGCGAGCTGTTAGACCATTGGGCTACCCCAAAAGCAGGCTGGAAGACACCTGTGTCAGCCCCTGAGCAAGCTGTAAGACTGCTGTTTCATATCCCATTTCCAGCTGTAAGTCTCCTGGTTTCACCAACAGTTTGAGCTGTAAGTCACCCAGGTCCACCCCAGTATGAGCTGTAAGACTCCTGGGTCACCTCAAGAGTAGGGCTACAAGACACCTTGCCCACCCCCAGTACGAGCTGTAAGACTCCTGGGCTACCTCCAGAGCAGGGCTGTAAGACACCAAGGCCACCCCCAGGTTCAGCATAGCGCAGGTTGAGTGTAGAAATCATATTAGTGTTTAGAATGTAAAGTAGAAAGTCTTTGACCAGTTCAGTTAGCAGAATTGCAAGCTATATGGTCCTGTTACTTTGGCCACCTTTTTGGTAAATTGATTAAAGGTTATTTCTACTAAAATGGTAGAATATTCATCTATTTTGGTGATGGTTAGGACGGCTGTAGGGGTTTATGGAGGAGGACGTACTTTTTGTTTTTTAATAGGTGAACTTTAATCAATTTCCAATTCATTGTAATGAGTTTCCTTGAAATATCTACAGGGCTTTACTCAATCACCTCGTATATGGTTTGCATTGTACTATGGAGGGAATTTATCATACGCTAGCATCATGCTCTGTTGTATGATGAAAACCCCAAACCTCCTCCTCCCAAAAACATCAGGAGGGTTCCTCTTAATTTACCCAAAGGCTAGTGGCGCTGGCATACATCTCTATGCAGGGCCTTTGCTGGCGTAGAATTGCGCTAAAACCTGCATCAGTTCATAACGCTGTTCTAGCCCTTGTGTGTGCTGTCAGACTACTTGGCTACTCCCAAAACTGGCTGTCAGACTCCAGGGCCACCACCATAGTAGGAAGTTAGACTCCCGGGCCACCCCTACAGTCAGCTATTGGTACCACTGGTCACTCTGAGAGCAGGCTATCTCTGTCAGCTTCATAGAACTAGATGGAGCAGCCAGTGCATGCGGGACTGGCTACTCTCCTCTTCACGGTTACGACCTGCTCCGTTTTCGTGTTCCATATTGAGTCCCCTCACTGAGATGTTTAATGATCAAGAAGTCACCCCCAGTCCTTTGGATAGGTGCTAACTTGTATGTCACTGGAGAACCCCTTTACTTGGTTTTCCGTTAACCTTACAAAGTGTAACCAAATGACTTTGTATCTGGTTCTGTATTGTACTATGGGAGGATTTTATCATACTCTGGCACATTGTGCGCTATTGTATGATGAAAACGCTGGCATCGGATATATCAGCATGCCAGATATATCAGAAGGGTCCAGCCTCTTTAATTATTTAACATTTGGCGGCATTGGCGTACATCTTTATGAAATACCCTACCTGACTTAAAGTTGTGCTAAAACCTGCGCCTGTGCGGACCCCTGGAACACCATCGGTGCCGGATGGAAGACTTCTGCGTCACCCCCAGATCGGCCTGTAAGGCTCTGAGGCCTACCACAGTGCGAGCTGTTAGACCATTGGGCTACCCCAAAAGCAGGCTGGAAGACACCTGTGTCAGCCCCTGAGCAAGCTGTAAGACTGCTGTTTCATATCCCATTTCCAGCTGTAAGTCTCCTGGTTTCACCAACAGTTCGAGCTGTAAGTCACCCAGGTCCACCCCAGTATGAGCTGTAAGACTCCTGGGTCACCTCAAGAGTAGGGCTACAAGACACCTTGCCCACCCCAATTACGAGCTGTAAGACTCCTGGGCTACCTCCAGAGCAGGGCTGTAAGACACCAAGGCCACCCCCAGGTTCAGCATAGCGCAGGTTGAGTGTAGAAATCATATTAGTGTTTAGAATGTAAAGTAGAAAGTCTTTGACCAGTTCAGTTAGCAGAATTGCAAGCTATATGGTCCTGTTACTTTGGCCACCTTTTTGGTAAATTGATTAAAGGTTATTTCTACTAAAATGGTAGAATATTCATCTATTTTGGTGATGGTTAGGACGGCTGTAGGGGTTTATGGAGGAGGCCGTACTTTTTGTTTTTTAATAGGTGAACTTTAATCAATTTCCAATTCATTGTAATGAGTTTCCTTGAAATATCTACAGGGCTTTACTCAATCACCTCGTATATGGTTTGCATTGTACTATGGAGGGAATTTATCATACGCTAGCATCATGCTCTGTTTTATGATGAAAACCCCAAACCTCCTCCTCCCAAAAACATCAGGAGGGTTCCTCTTAATTTACCCAGAGGCTAGTGGCGCTGGCATACATCTCTATGCAGGGCCTTTGCTGGCGTAGAATTGCGCTAAAACCTGCATCAGTTCATAACGCTGTTCCAGCCCTAGTGTGCGCTGTCAGACTACTTGGCTACTCCCAGAGCTGGCTGTCAGACTCCAGGGCCACCACCATAGTAGGAAGTTAGACTCCCGGGCCACCCCTACAGTCAGCTATTGGTACCACTGGTCACTCTGAGAGCAGGCTATCTCTGTCAGCTTCATAGAACTAGATGGAGCAGCCAGTGCATGCGGGACTGGCTACTCTCCTCTTCACGGTTACGACGTGCTCCGTTTTCGTGTTCCATATTGAGTCCCCTCACTGAGATGTTTAACGATCAAGAAGTCACCCCCAGTCCTTTGGATAGGTGCTAACTTGTATGTCACTGGAGAACCCCTTTACTTGGTTTTCCGTTAACCTTACAAAGTGTAACCAAATGACTTTGTATCTGGTTCTGTATTGTACTATGGGAGGATTTTATCATACTCTGGCACATTGTGCGCTATTGTATGATGAAAACGCTGGCATCGGATATATCAGCATGCCAGATATATCAGAAGGGTCCAGCCTCTTTAATTATTTAACATTTGGCGGCATTGGCGTACATCTTTATGAAATACCCTACCTGACTTAAAGTTGTGCTAAAACCTGCGCCTGTGCGGACCCCTGGAACACCATCGGGGCCGGATGGAAGACTTCTGCGTCACCCCCAGATCGGCCTGTAAGGCTCTGAGGCCTACCACAGTGCGAGCTGTTAGACCATTGGGCTACCCCAAAAGCAGGCTGGAAGACACCTGCGTCCGCCCCTGAGCAAGCTGTAAGACTGCTGTTTCATATCCCATTTCCAGCTGTAAGTCTCCTGGTTTCACCAACAGTTCGAGCTGTAAGTCACCCAGGTCCACCCCAGTATGAGCTGTAAGACTCCTGGGTCACCTCAAGAGTAGGGCTACAAGACACCTTGCCCACCCCAATTACGAGCTGTAAGACTCCTGGGCTACCTCCAGAGCAGGGCTGTAAGACACCAAGGCCACCCCCAGGTTCAGCATAGCGCAGGTTGAGTGTAGAAATCATATTAGTGTTTAGAATGTAAAGTAGAAAGTCTTTGACCAGTTCAGTTAGCAGAATTGCAAGCTATATGGTCCTGTTACTTTGGCCACCTTTTTGGTAAATTGATTAAAGGTTATTTCTACTAAAATGGTAGAATATTCATCTATTTTGGTGATGGTTAGGACGGCTGTAGGGGTTTATGGAGGAGGCCGTACTTTTTGTTTTTTAATAGGTGAACTTTAATCAATTTCCAATTCATTGTAATGAGTTTCCTTGAAATATCTACAGGGCTTTACTCAATCACCTCGTATATGGTTTGCATTGTACTATGGAGGGAATTTATCATACGCTAGCATCATGCTCTGTTTTATGATGAAAACCCCAAACCTCCTCCTCCCAAAAACATCAGGAGGGTTCCTCTTAATTTACCCAGAGGCTAGTGGCGCTGGCATACATCTCTATGCAGGGCCTTTGCTGGCGTAGAATTGCGCTAAAACCTGCATCAGTTCATAACGCTGTTCCAGCCCTAGTGTGCGCTGTCAGACTACTTGGCTACTCCCAGAGCTGGCTGTCAGACTCCAGGGCCACCACCATAGTAGGAAGTTAGACTCCCGGGCCACCCCTACAGTCAGCTATTGGTACCACTGGTCACTCTGAGAGCAGGCTATCTCTGTCAGCTTCATAGAACTAGATGGAGCAGCCAGTGCATGCGGGACTGGCTACTCTCCTCTTCACGGTTACGACGTGCTCCGTTTTCGTGTTCCATATTGAGTCCCCTCACTGAGATGTTTAACGATCAAGAAGTCACCCCCAGTCCTTTGGATAGGTGCTAACTTGTATGTCACTGGAGAACCCCTTTACTTGGTTTTCCGTTAACCTTACAAAGTGTAACCAAATGACTTTGTATCTGGTTCTGTATTGTACTATGGGAGGATTTTATCATACTCTGGCACATTGTGCGCTATTGTATGATGAAAACGCTGGCATTGGATATATCAGCATGCCAGATATATCAGAAGGGTCCAGCCTCTTTAATTATTTAACATTTGGCGGCATTGGCGTACATCTTTATGAAATACCCTACCTGACTTAAAGTTGTGCTAAAACCTGCGCCTGTGCGGACCCCTGGAACACCATCGGGGCCGGATGGAAGACTTCTGCGTCACCCCCAGATCGGCCTGTAAGGCTCTGAGGCCTACCACAGTGCGAGCTGTTAGACCATTGGGCTACCCCAAAAGCAGGCTGGAAGACACCTGTGTCAGCCCCTGAGCAAGCTGTAAGACTGCTGTTTCATATCCCATTTCCAGCTGTAAGTCTCCTGGTTTCACCAACAGTTCGAGCTGTAAGTCACCCAGGTCCACCCCAGTATGAGCTGTAAGACTCCTGGGTCACCTCAAGAGTAGGGCTACAAGACACCTTGCCCACCCCCATTACGAGCTGTAAGACTCCTGGGCTACCTCCAGAGCAGGGCTGTAAGACACCAAGGCCACCCCTAGGTTCAGCATAGCGCAGGTTGAGTGTAGAAATCATATTAGTGTTTAGAATGTAAAGTAGAAAGTCTTTGACCAGTTCAGTTAGCAGAATTGCAAGCTATATGGTCCTGTTACTTTGGCCACCTTTTTGGTAAATTGATTAAAGGTTATTTCTACTAAAATGGTAGAATATTCATCTATTTTGGTGATGGTTAGGATGGCTGTAGGGGTTTATGGAGGAGGCCGTACTTTTTGTTTTTTAATAGGTGAACTTTAATCAATTTCCAATTCATTGTAATGAGTTTCCTTGAAATATCTACAGGGCTTTACTCAATCACCTCGTATATGGTTTGCATTGTACTATGGAGGGAATTTATCATACGCTAGCATCATGCTCTGTTGTATGATGAAAACCCCAAACCTCCTCCTCCCAAAAACATCAGGAGGGTTCCTCTTAATTTACCCAGAGGCTAGTGGCGCTGGCATACATCTCTATGCAGGGCCTTTGCTGGCGTAGAATTGCGCTAAAACCTGCATCAGTTCATAACGCTGTTCCAGCCCTAGTGTGCGCTGTCAGACTACTTGGCTACTCCCAGAGCTGGCTGTCAGACTCCAGGGCCACCACCATAGTAGGAAGTTAGACTCCCAGGCCACCCCTACAGTCAGCTATTGGTACCACTGGTCACTCTGAGAGCAGGCTATCTCTGTCAGCTTCATAGAACTAGATGGAGCAGCCAGTGCATGCGGGACTGGCTACTCTCCTCTTCACGGTTACGACGTGCTCTGTTTTCGTGTTCCATATTGAGTCCCCTCACTGAGATGTTTAACGATCAAGAAGTCACCCCCAGTCCTTTGGATAGGTGCTAACTTGTATGTCACTGGAGAACCCCTTTACTTGGTTTTCCCGTTAACCTTACAAAGTGTAACCAAATGACTTTGTATCTGGTTCTGTATTGTACTATGGGAGGATTTTATCATACTCTGGCACATTGTGCGCTATTGTATGATGAAAACGCTGGCATCGGATATATCAGCATGCCAGATATATCAGAAGGGTCCAGCCTCTTTATTTAACATTTGGCGGCATTGGCGTACATCTTTATGAAATACCCTACCTGACTTAAAGTTGTGCTAAAACCTGCGCCTGTGCGGACCCCTGGAACACCATCGGGGCCAGATGGAAGACTTCTGCGTCACCCCCAGATCGGCCTGTAAGGCTCTGAGGCCTACCACAGTGCAAACTGTTAGACCATTGGGCTACCCCAAAAGCAGGCTGTAAGACACCTGTGTCAGCCCCTGAGCAAGCTGTAAGACTGCTGTTTCATATCCCATTTCCAGCTGTAAGTCTCCTGGTTTCACCAACAGTTCGAGCTGTAAGTCACCCAGGTCCACCCCAGTATGAGCTGTAAGACTCCTGGGTCACCTCAAGAGTAGGGCTACAAGACACCTTGCCCACCCCCAGTATGAGCTGTAAGACTCCTGGGCTACCTCCAGAGCAGGGCTGTAAGACACCAAGGCCACCCCCAGGTTCAGCATAGCGCAGGTTGAGTGTAGAAATCATATTAGTGTTTAGAATGTAAAGTAGAAAGTCTTTGACCAGTTCAGTTAGCAGAATTGCAAGCTATATGGTCCTGTTACTTTGGCCACCTTTTTGGTAAATTGATTAAAGGTTATTTCTACTAAAATGGTAGAATATTCATCTATTTTGGTGATGGTTAGGACGGCTGTAGGGGTTTATGGAGGAGGCCGTACTTTTTGTTTTTTAATAGGTGAACTTTAATCAATTTCCAATTCATTGTAATGAGTTTCCTTGAAATATCTACAGGGCTTTACTCAATCACCTCGTATATGGTTTGCATTGTACTATGGAGGGAATTTATCATACGCTAGCATCATGCTCTGTTGTATGATGAAAACCCCAAACCTCCTCCTCCCAAAAACATCAGGAGGGTTCCTCTTAATTTACCCAGAGGCTAGTGGCGCTGGCATACATCTCTATGCAGGGCCTTTGCTGGCGTAGAATTGCGCTAAAACCTGCATCAGTTCATAACGCTGTTCCAGCCCTAGTGTGCGCTGTCAGACTACTTGGCTACTCCCAGAGCTGGCTGTCAGACTCCAGGGCCACCACCATAGTAGGAAGTTAGACTCCCGGGCCACCCCTACAGTCAGCTATTGGTACCACTGGTCACTCAGAGAGCAGGCTATCTCTGTCAGCTTCATAGAACTAGATGGAGCAGCCAGTGCATGCGGGACTGGCTACTCTCCTCTTCACGGTTACGACGTGCTCCGTTTTCGTGTTCCATATTGAGTCCCCTCACTGAGATGTTTAACGATCAAGAAGTCACCCCCAGTCCTTTGGATAGGTGCTAACTTGTATGTCACTGGAGAACCCCTTTACTTGGTTTTCCGTTAACCTTACAAAGTGTAACCAAATGACTTTGTATCTGGTTCTGTATTGTACTATGGGAGGATTTTATCATACTCTGGCACATTGTGCGCTATTGTATGATGAAAACGCTGGCATCGGATATATCAGCATGCCAGATATATCAGAAGGGTCCAGCCTCTTTAATTATTTAACATTTGGCGGCATTGGCGTACATCTTTATGAAATACCCTACCTGACTTAAAGTTGTGCTAAAACCTGCGCCTGTGCGGACCCCTGGAACACCATCGGGGCCGGATGGAAGACTTCTGCGTCACCCCCAGATCGGCCTGTAAGGCTCTGAGGCCTACCACAGTGCGAGCTGTTAGACCATTGGGCTACCCCAAAAGCAGGCTGGAAGACACCTGTGTCAGCCCCTGAGCAAGCTGTAAGACTGCTGTTTCATATCCCATTTCCAGCTGTAAGTCTCCTGGTTTCACCAACAGTTCGAGCTGTAAGTCACCCAGGTCCACCCCAGTATGAGCTGTAAGACTCCTGGGTCACCTCAAGAGTAGGGCTACAAGACACCTTGCCCACCCCCATTACGAGCTGTAAGACTCCTGGGCTACCTCCAGAGCAGGGCTGTAAGACACCAAGGCCACCCCTAGGTTCAGCATAGCGCAGGTTGAGTGTAGAAATCATATTAGTGTTTAGAATGTAAAGTAGAAAGTCTTTGACCAGTTCAGTTAGCAGAATTGCAAGCTATATGGTCCTGTTACTTTGGCCACCTTTTTGGTAAATTGATTAAAGGTTATTTCTACTAAAATGGTAGAATATTCATCTATTTTGGTGATGGTTAGGACGGCTGTAGGGGTTTATGGAGGAGGCCGTACTTTTTGTTTTTTAATAGTTGAACTTTAATCAATTTCCAATTCATTGTAATGAGTTTCCTTGAAATATCTACAGGGCTTTACTCAATCACCTCGTATATGGTTTGCATTGTACTATGGAGGGAATTTATCATACGCTAGCATCATGCTCTGTTGTATGATGAAAACCCCAAACCTCCTCCTCCCAAAAACATCAGGAGGGTTCCTCTTAATTTACCCAGAGGCTAGTGGCGCTGGCATACATCTCTATGCAGGGCCTTTGCTGGCGTAGAATTGCGCTAAAACCTGCATCAGTTCATAACGCTGTTCCAGCCCTAGTGTTCGCTGTCAGACTACTTGGCTACTCCCAGAGCTGGCTGTCAGACTCCAGGGCCACCACCATAGTAGGAAGTTAGACTCCCGGGCCACCCCTACAGTCAGCTATTGGTACCACTGGTCACTCAGAGAGCAGGCTATCTCTGTCAGCTTCATAGAACTAGATGGAGCAGCCAGTGCATGCGGGACTGGCTACTCTCCTCTTCACGGTTACGACATGCTCTGTTTTCGTGTTCCATATTGAGTCCCCTCACTGAGATGTTTAACGATCAAGAAGTCACCCCCAGTCCTTTGGATAGGTGCTAACTTGTATGTCACTGGAGAACCCCTTTACTTGGTTTTCCGTTAACCTTACAAAGTGTAACCAAATGACTTTGTATCTGGTTCTGTATTGTACTATGGGAGGATTTTATCATACTCTGGCACATTGTGCGCTATTGTATGATGAAAACGCTGGCATCGGATATATCAGCATGCCAGATATATCAGAAGGGTCCAGCCTCTTTAATTATTTAACATTTGGCGGCATTGGCGTACATCTTTATGAAATACCCTACCTGACTTAAAGTTGTGCTAAAACCTGCGCCTGTGCGGACCCCTGGAACACCATCGGGGCCGGATGGAAGACTTCTGCGTCACCCCCAGATCGGCCTGTAAGGCTCTGAGGCCTACCACAGTGCGAGCTGTTAGACCATTGGGCTACCCCAAAAGCAGGCTGGAAGACACCTGCGTCAGCCCCTGAGCAAGCTGTAAGACTGCTGTTTCATATCCCATTTCCAGCTGTAAGTCTCCTGGTTTCACCAACAGTTCGAGCTGTAAGTCACCCAGGTCCACCCCAGTATGAGCTGTAAGACTCCTGGGTCACCTCAAGAGCAGGGCTGTAAGACACCAAGGCCACCCCCAGGTTCAGCATAGCGCAGGTTGAGTGTAGAAATCATATTAGTGTTTAGAATGTAAAGTAGAAAGTCTTTGACCAGTTCAGTTAGCAGAATTGCAAGCTATATGGTCCTGTTACTTTGGCCACCTTTTTGGTAAATTGATTAAAGGTTATTTCTACTAAAATGGTAGAATATTCATCTATTTTGGTGATGGTTAGGACGGCTGTAGGGGTTTATGGAGGAGGCCGTACTTTTTGTTTTTTAATAGGTGAACTTTAATCAATTTCCAATTCATTGTAATGAGTTTCCTTGAAATATCTACAGGGCTTTACTCAATCACCTTGTATATGGTTTGCATTGTACTATGGAGGGAATTTATCATACGCTAGCATCATGCTCTGCTGTATGATGAAAACTCCAAACCTCCTCCTCCCAAAAACATCAGGAGGGTTCCTCTTAATTTACCCAGAGGCTAGTGGTGCTGGCATACATCTCTATGCAGGGCCTTTGCTGGCGTAGAATTGCGCTAAAACCTGCATCCGTTCATAACGCTGTTCCAGCCCTAGTGTGCGCTGTCAGACTACTTGGCTACTCCCAGAGCTGGCTATCAGACTCCAGGGCCACCACCATAGTAGGAAGTTAGACTCCCGGGCCACCTCTACAGTCAGCTATTGGTACCACTGGTCACTCTGAGAGCAGGCTATCTCTGTCAGCTTCATAGAACTAAATGGAGCAGCCAGTGCATGCGGGACTGGCTACTCTCCTCTTCACGGTTACGACGTGCTCCGTTTTCGTGTTCCATATTGAGTCCCCTTTCTGAGATGTTTAACGATCAAGAAGTCACCCCCAGTCCTTTGGATAGGTGCTAACTTGTATGTCACTGGAGAACCCCTTTACTTGGTTTTCCGTTAACCTTACAAAGTGTAACCAAATGACTTTGTATCTGGTTCTGTATTGTACTATGGGAGGATTTTATCATACTCTGGCACATTGTGCGCTATTGTATGATGAAAACGCTGGCATCGGATATATCAGCATGCCAGATATATCAGAAGGGTCCAGCCTCTTTATTTAACATTTGGCGGCATTGGCGTACATCTTTATGAAATACCCTACCTGACTTAAAGTTGTGCTAAAACCTGCGCCTGTGCGGACCCCTGGAACACCATCGGGGCCGGATGGAAGACTTCTGCGTCACCCCCAGATCGGCCTGTAAGGCTCTGAGGCCTACCACAGTGCGAGCTGTTAGACCATTGGGCTACCCCAAAAGCAGGCTGGAAGACACCTGTGTCAGCCCCTGAGCAAGCTGTAAGACTGCTGTTTCATATCCCATTTCCAGCTGTAAGTCTCCTGGTTTCACCAACAGTTCGAGCTGTAAGTCACCCAGGTCCACCCCAGTATGAGCTGTAAGACTCCTGGGTCACCTCAAGAGTAGGGCTACAAGACACCTTGCCCACCCCCAGTACGAGCTGTAAGACTCCTGGGCTACCTCCAGAGCAGGGCTGTAAGACACCAAGGCCACCCCCAGGTTCAGCATAGCGCAGGTTGAGTGTAGAAATCATATTAGTGTTTAGAATGTAAAGTAGAAAGTCTTTGACCAGTTCAGTTAGCAGAATTGCAAGCTATATGGTCCTGTTACTTTGGCCACCTTTTTGGTAAATTGATTAAAGGTTATTTCTACTAAAATGGTAGAATATTCATCTATTTTGGTGATGGTTAGGACGGCTGTAGGGGTTTATGGAGGAGGACGTACTTTTTGTTTTTTAATAGGTGAACTTTAATCAATTTCCAATTCATTGTAATGAGTTTCCTTGAAATATCTACAGGGCTTTACTCAATCACCTCGTATATGGTTTGCATTGTACTATGGAGGGAATTTATCATACGCTAGCATCATGCTCTGTTGTATGATGAAAACCCCAAACCTCCTCCTCCCAAAAACATCAGGAGGGTTCCTCTTAATTTACCCAGAGGCTAGTGGCGCTGGCATACATCTCAATGCAGGGCCTTTGCTGGCGTAGAATTGCGCTAAAACCTGCATCAGTTCATAACGCTGTTCTAGCCCTTGTGTGTGCTGTCAGACTACTTGGCTACTCCCAAAACTGGCTGTCAGACTCCAGGGCCACCACCATAGTAGGAAGTTAGACTCCCGGGCCACCCCTACAGTCAGCTATTGGTACCACTGGTCACTCTGAGAGCAGGCTATCTCTGTCAGCTTCATAGAACTAGATGGAGCAGCCAGTGCATGCGGGACTGGCTACTCTCCTCTTCACGGTTACGACCTGCTCCGTTTTCGTGTTCCATATTGAGTCCCCTCACTGAGATGTTTAATGATCAAGAAGTCACCCCCAGTCCTTTGGATAGGTGCTAACTTGTATGTCACTGGAGAACCCCTTTACTTGGTTTTCCGTTAACCTTACAAAGTGTAACCAAATGACTTTGTATCTGGTTCTGTATTGTACTATGGGAGGATTTTATCATACTCTGGCACATTGTGCGCTATTGTATGATGAAAACGCTGGCATCGGATATATCAGCATGCCAGATATATCAGAAGGGTCCAGCCTCTTTAATTATTTAACATTTGGCGGCATTGGCGTACATCTTTATGAAATACCCTACCTGACTTAAAGTTGTGCTAAAACCTGCGCCTGTGCGGACCCCTGGAACACCATCGGTGCCGGATGGAAGACTTCTGCGTCACCCCCAGATCGGCCTGTAAGGCTCTGAGGCCTACCACAGTGCGAGCTGTTAGACCATTGGGCTACCCCAAAAGCAGGCTGGAAGACACCTGTGTCAGCCCCTGAGCAAGCTGTAAGACTGCTGTTTCATATCCCATTTCCAGCTGTAAGTCTCCTGGTTTCACCAACAGTTCGAGCTGTAAGTCACCCAGGTCCACCCCAGTATGAGCTGTAAGACTCCTGGGTCACCTCAAGAGTAGGGCTACAAGACACCTTGCCCACCCCCAGTACGAGCTGTAAGACTCCTGGGCTACCTCCAGAGCAGGGCTGTAAGACACCAAGGCCGCCCCCAGGTTCAGCATAGCGCAGGTTGAGTGTAGAAATCATATTAGTGTTTAGAATGTAAAGTAGAAAGTCTTTGACCAGTTCAGTTAGCAGAATTGCAAGCTATATGGTCCTGTTACTTTGGCCACCTTTTTGGTAAATTGATTAAAGGTTATTTCTACTAAAATGGTAGAATATTCATCTATTTTGGTGATGGTTAGGACGGCTGTAGGGGTTTATGGAGGAGGCCGTACTTTTTGTTTTTTAATAGGTGAACTTTAATCAATTTCCAATTCATTGTAATGAGTTTCCTTGAAATATCTACAGGGCTTTACTCAATCACCTCGTATATAGTTTGCATTGTACTATGGAGGGAATTTATCATACGCTAGCATCATGCTCTGTTGTATGATGAAAACCCCAAACTTCCTCCTCCCAAAAACATCAGGAGGGTTCCTCTTAATTTACCCAGAGGCTAGTGGCGCTGGCATACATCTCTATGCAGGGCCTTTGCTGGCGTAGAATTGCGCTAAAACCTGCATCAGTTCATAACGCTGTTCCAGCCCTAGTATGCGCTGTCAGACTACTTGGCTACTCCCAGAGCTGGCTGTCAGACTCCAGGGCCACCACCATAGTAGGAAGTTAGACTCCCGGGCCACCCCTACAGTCAGCTATTGGTACCACTGGTCACTCTGAGAGCAGGCTATCTCTGTCAGCTTCATAGAACTAGATGGAGCAGCCAGTGCATGCGGGACTGGCTACTCTCCTCTTCACGGTTACGACATGCTCTGTTTTCGTGTTCCATATTGAGTCCCCTCACTGAGATGTTTAACGATCAAGAAGTCACCCCCAGTCCTTTGGATAGGTGCTAACTTGTATGTCACTGGAGAACCCCTTTACTTGGTTTTCCGTTAACCTTACAAATTGTAACCAAATGACTTTGTATCTGGTTCTGTATTGTACTATGGGAGGATTTTATCATACTCTGGCACATTGTGCGCTATTGTATGATGAAAACGCTGGCATCGGATATATCAGCATGCCAGATATATCAGAAGGGTCCAGCCTCTTTAATTATTTAACATTTGGCGGCATTGGCGTACATCTTTATGAAATACCCTACCTGACTTAAAGTTGTGCTAAAACCTGCGCCTGTGCGGACCCCTGGAACACCATCGGGGCCGGATGGAAGACTTCTGCGTCACCCCCAGATCGGCCTGTAAGGCTCTGAGGCCTACCACAGTGCGAGCTGTTAGACCATTGGGCTACCCCAAAAGCAGGCTGGAAGACACCTGCGTCCGCCCCTGAGCAAGCTGTAAGACTGCTGTTTCATATCCCATTTCCAGCTGTAAGTCTCCTGGTTTCACCAACAGTTCGAGCTGTAAGTCACCCAGGTCCACCCCAGTATGAGCTGTAAGACTCCTGGGTCACCTCAAGAGTAGGGCTACAAGACACCTTGCCCACCCCAATTACGAGCTGTAAGACTCCTGGGCTACCTCCAGAGCAGGGCTGTAAGACACCAAGGCCACCCCCAGGTTCAGCATAGCGCAGGTTGAGTGTAGAAATCATATTAGTGTTTAGAATGTAAAGTAGAAAGTCTTTGACCAGTTCAGTTAGCAGAATTGCAAGCTATATGGTCCTGTTACTTTGGCCACCTTTTTGGTAAATTGATTAAAGGTTATTTCTACTAAAATGGTAGAATATTCATCTATTTTGGTGATGGTTAGGACGGCTGTAGGGGTTTATGGAGGAGGCCGTACTTTTTGTTTTTTAATAGGTGAACTTTAATCAATTTCCAATTCATTGTAATGAGTTTCCTTGAAATATCTACAGGGCTTTACTCAATCACCTTGTATATGGTTTGCATTGTACTATGGAGGGAATTTATCATACGCTAGCATCATGCTCTGCTGTATGATGAAAACTCCAAACCTCCTCCTCCCAAAAACATCAGGAGGGTTCCTCTTAATTTACCCAGAGGCTAGTGGTGCTGGCATACATCTCTATGCAGGGCCTTTGCTGGCGTAGAATTGCGCTAAAACCTGCATCCGTTCATAACGCTGTTCCAGCCCTAGTGTGCGCTGTCAGACTACTTGGCTACTCCCAGAGCTGGCTATCAGACTCCAGGGCCACCACCATAGTAGGAAGTTAGACTCCCGGGCCACCTCTACAGTCAGCTATTGGTACCACTGGTCACTCTGAGAGCAGGCTATCTCTGTCAGCTTCATAGAACTAAATGGAGCAGCCAGTGCATGCGGGACTGGCTACTCTCCTCTTCACGGTTACGACGTGCTCCGTTTTCGTGTTCCATATTGAGTCCCCTTTCTGAGATGTTTAACGATCAAGAAGTCACCCCCAGTCCTTTGGATAGGTGCTAACTTGTATGTCACTGGAGAACCCCTTTACTTGGTTTTCCGTTAACCTTACAAAGTGTAACCAAATGACTTTGTATCTGGTTCTGTATTGTACTATGGGAGGATTTTATCATACTCTGGCACATTGTGCGCTATTGTATGATGAAAACGCTGGCATCGGATATATCAGCATGCCAGATTTATCAGAAGGGTCCAGCCTCTTTAATTAACATTTGGCGGCATTGGCGTACATCTTTATGAAATACCCTACCTGACTTAAAGTTGTGCTAAAACCTGCGCCTGTGCGGACCCCTGGAACACCATCGGGGCCAGATGGAAGACTTCTGCGTCACCCCCAGATCGGCCTGTAAGGCTCTGAGGCCTACCACAGTGCAAACTGTTAGACCATTGGGCTACCCCAAAAGCAGGCTGGAAGACACCTGTGTCAGCCCCTGAGCAAGCTGTAAGACTGCTGTTTCATATCCCATTTCCAGCTGTAAGTCTCCTGGTTTCACCAACAGTTCGAGCTGTAAGTCACCCAGGTCCACCCCAGTATGAGCTGTAAGACTCCTGGGTCACCTCAAGAGTAGGGCTACAAGACACCTTGCCCACCCCCAGTATGAGCTGTAAGACTCCTGGGCTACCTCCAGAGCAGGGCTGTAAGACACCAAGGCCACCCCCAGGTTCAGCATAGCGCAGGTTGAGTGTAGAAATCATATTAGTGTTTAGAATGTAAAGTAGAAAGTCTTTGACCAGTTCAGTTAGCAGAATTGCAAGCTATATGGTCCTGTTACTTTGGCCACCTTTTTGGTAAATTGATTAAAGGTTATTTCTACTAAAATGGTAGAATATTCATCTATTTTGGTGATGGTTAGGACGGCTGTAGGGGTTTATGGAGGAGGCCGTACTTTTTGTTTTTTAATAGGTGAACTTTAATCAATTTCCAATTCATTGTAATGAGTTTCCTTGAAATATATACAGGGCTTTACTCAATCACCTCGTATATGGTTTGCATTGTACTATGGAGGGAATTTATCATACGCTAGCATCATGCTCTGTTGTATGATGAAAACCCCAAACCTCCTCCTCCCAAAAACATCAGGAGGGTTCCTCTTAATTTACCCAGAGGCTAGTGGCGCTGGCATACATCTCTATGCAGGGCCTTTGCTGGCGTAGAATTGCGCTAAAACCTGCATCAGTTCATAACGCTGTTCCAGCCCTAGTGTGCGCTGTCAGACTACTTGGCTACTCCCAGAGCTGGCTGTCAGACTCCAGGGCCACCACCATAGTAGGAAGTTAGACTCCCGGGCCACCCCTACAGTCAGCTATTGGTACCACTGGTCACTCAGAGAGCAGGCTATCTCTGTCAGCTTCATAGAACTAGATGGAGCAGCCAGTGCATGCGGGACTGGCTACTCTCCTCTTCACGGTTACGACGTGCTCCGTTTTCGTGTTCCATATTGAGTCCCCTCACTGAGATGTTTAACGATCAAGAAGTCACCCCCAGTCCTTTGGATAGGTGCTAACTTGTATGTCACTGGAGAACCCCTTTACTTGGTTTTCCGTTAACCTTACAAAGTGTAACCAAATGACTTTGTATCTGGTTCTGTATTGTACTATGGGAGGATTTTATCATACTCTGGCACATTGTGCGCTATTGTATGATGAAAACGCTGGCATCGGATATATCAGCATGCCAGATATATCAGAAGGGTCCAGCCTCTTTAATTATTTAACATTTGGCGGCATTGGCGTACATCTTTATGAAATACCCTACCTGACTTAAAGTTGTGCTAAAACCTGCGCCTGTGCGGACCCCTGGAACACCATCGGGGCCGGATGGAAGACTTCTGCGTCACCCCCAGATCGGCCTGTAAGGCTCTGAGGCCTACCACAGTGCTAGCTGTTAGACCATTGGGCTACCCCAAAAGCAGGCTGGAAGACACCTGCGTCAGCCCCTGAGCAAGCTGTAAGACTGCTGTTTCATATCCCATTTCCAGCTGTAAGTCTCCTGGTTTCACCAACAGTTCGAGCTGTAAGTCACCCAGGTCCACCCCAGTATGAGCTGTAAGACTCCTGGGTCACCTCAAGAGTAGGGCTACAAGACACCTTGCCCACCCCAATTACGAGCTGTAAGACTCCTGGGCTACCTCCAGAGCAGGGCTGTAAGACACCAAGGCCACCCCCAGGTTCAGCATAGCGCAGGTTGAGTGTAGAAATCATATTAGTGTTTAGAATGTAAAGTAGAAAGTCTTTGACCAGTTCAGTTAGCAGAATTGCAAGCTATATGGTCCTGTTACTTTGGCCACCTTTTTGGTAAATTGATTAAAGGTTATTTCTACTAAAATGGTAGAATATTCATCTATTTTGGTGATGGTTAGGACGGCTGTAGGGGTTTATGGAGGAGGCCGTACTTTTTGTTTTTTAATAGGTGAACTTTAATCAATTTCCAATTCATTGTAATGAGTTTCCTTGAAATATCTACAGGGCTTTACTCAATCACCTTGTATATGGTTTGCATTGTACTATGGAGGGAATTTATCATACGCTAGCATCATGCTCTGCTGTATGATGAAAACTCCAAACCTCCTCCTCCCAAAAACATCAGGAGGGTTCCTCTTAATTTACCCAGAGGCTAGTGGTGCTGGCATACATCTCTATGCAGGGCCTTTGCTGGCGTAGAATTGCGCTAAAACCTGCATCCGTTCATAACGCTGTTCCAGCCCTAGTGTGCGCTGTCAGACTACTTGGCTACTCCCAGAGCTGGCTATCAGACTCCAGGGCCACCACCATAGTAGGAAGTTAGACTCCCGGGCCACCTCTACAGTCAGCTATTGGTACCACTGGTCACTCTGAGAGCAGGCTATCTCTGTCAGCTTCATAGAACTAAATGGAGCAGCCAGTGCATGCGGGACTGGCTACTCTCCTCTTCACGGTTACGACGTGCTCCGTTTTCGTGTTCCATATTGAGTCCCCTTTCTGAGATGTTTAACGATCAAGAAGTCACCCCCAGTCCTTTGGATAGGTGCTAACTTGTATGTCACTGGAGAACCCCTTTACTTGGTTTTCCGTTAACCTTACAAAGTGTAACCAAATGACTTTGTATCTGGTTCTGTATTGTACTATGGGAGGATTTTATCATACTCTGGCACATTGTGCGCTATTGTATGATGAAAACGCTGGCATCGGATATATCAGCATGCCAGATATATCAGAAGGGTCCAGCCTCTTTATTTAACATTTGGCGGCATTGGCGTACATCTTTATGAAATACCCTACCTGACTTAAAGTTGTGCTAAAACCTGCGCCTGTGCGGACCCCTGGAACACCATCGGGGCCAGATGGAAGACTTCTGCGTCACCCCCAGATCGGCCTGTAAGGCTCTGAGGCCTACCACAGTGCGAGCTGTTAGACCATTGGGCTACCCCAAAAGCAGGCTGGAAGACACCTGTGTCAGCCCCTGAGCAAGCTGTAAGACTGCTGTTTCATATCCCATTTCCAGCTGTAAGTCTCCTGGTTTCACCAACAGTTTGAGCTGTAAGTCACCCAGGTCCACCCCAGTATGAGCTGTAAGACTCCTGGGTCACCTCAAGAGTAGGGCTACAAGACACCTTGCCCACCCCCAGTACGAGCTGTAAGACTCCTGGGCTACCTCCAGAGCAGGGCTGTAAGACACCAAGGCCACCCCCAGGTTCAGCATAGCGCAGGTTGAGTGTAGAAATCATATTAGTGTTTAGAATGTAAAGTAGAAAGTCTTTGACCAGTTCAGTTAGCAGAATTGCAAGCTATATGGTCCTGTTACTTTGGCCACCTTTTTGGTAAATTGATTAAAGGTTATTTCTACTAAAATGGTAGAATATTCATCTATTTTGGTGATGGTTAGGACGGCTGTAGGGGTTTATGGAGGAGGACGTACTTTTTGTTTTTTAATAGGTGAACTTTAATCAATTTCCAATTCATTGTAATGAGTTTCCTTGAAATATCTACAGGGCTTTACTCAATCACCTCGTATATGGTTTGCATTGTACTATGGAGGGAATTTATCATACGCTAGCATCATGCTCTGTTGTATGATGAAAACCCCAAACCTCCTCCTCCCAAAAACATCAGGAGGGTTCCTCTTAATTTACCCAGAGGCTAGTGGCGCTGGCATACATCTCTATGCAGGGCCTTTGCTGGCGTAGAATTGCGCTAAAACCTGCATCAGTTCATAACGCTGTTCTAGCCCTTGTGTGTGCTGTCAGACTACTTGGCTACTCCCAAAACTGGCTGTCAGACTCCAGGGCCACCACCATAGTAGGAAGTTAGACTCCCGGGCCACCCCTACAGTCAGCTATTGGTACCACTGGTCACTCTGAGAGCAGGCTATCTCTGTCAGCTTCATAGAACTAGATGGAGCAGCCAGTGCATGCGGGACTGGCTACTCTCCTCTTCACGGTTACGACCTGCTCCGTTTTCGTGTTCCATATTGAGTCCCCTCACTGAGATGTTTAATGATCAAGAAGTCACCCCCAGTCCTTTGGATAGGTGCTAACTTGTATGTCACTGGAGAACCCCTTTACTTGGTTTTCCGTTAACCTTACAAAGTGTAACCAAATGACTTTGTATCTGGTTCTGTATTGTACTATGGGAGGATTTTATCATACTCTGGCACATTGTGCGCTATTGTATGATGAAAACGCTGGCATCGGATATATCAGCATGCCAGATATATCAGAAGGGTCCAGCCTCTTTAATTATTTAACATTTGGCGGCATTGGCGTACATCTTTATGAAATACCCTACCTGACTTAAAGTTGTGCTAAAACCTGCGCCTGTGCGGACCCCTGGAACACCATCGGTGCCGGATGGAAGACTTCTGCGTCACCCCCAGATCGGCCTGTAAGGCTCTGAGGCCTACCACAGTGCGAGCTTTTAGACCATTGGGCTACCCCAAAAGCAGGCTGGAAGACACCTGTGTCAGCCCCTGAGCAAGCTGTAAGACTGCTGTTTCATATCCCATTTCCAGCTGTAAGTCTCCTGGTTTCACCAACAGTTCGAGCTGTAAGTCACCCAGGTCCACCCCAGTATGAGCTGTAAGACTCCTGGGTCACCTCAAGAGTAGGGCTACAAGACACCTTGCCCACCCCCAGTACGAGCTGTAAGACTCCTGGGCTACCTCCAGAGCAGGGCTGTAAGACACCAAGGCCGCCCCCAGGTTCAGCATAGCGCAGGTTGAGTGTAGAAATCATATTAGTGTTTAGAATGTAAAGTAGAAAGTCTTTGACCAGTTCAGTTAGCAGAATTGCAAGCTATATGGTCCTGTTACTTTGGCCACCTTTTTGGTAAATTGATTAAAGGTTATTTCTACTAAAATGGTAGAATATTCATCTATTTTGGTGATGGTTAGGACGGCTGTAGGGGTTTATGGAGGAGGCCGTACTTTTTGTTTTTTAATAGGTGAACTTTAATCAATTTCCAATTCATTGTAATGAGTTTCCTTGAAATATCTACAGGGCTTTACTCAATCACCTCGTATATAGTTTGCATTGTACTATGGAGGGAATTTATCATACGCTAGCATCATGCTCTGTTGTATGATGAAAACCCCAAACTTCCTCCTCCCAAAAACATCAGGAGGGTTCCTCTTAATTTACCCAGAGGCTAGTGGCGCTGGCATACATCTCTATGCAGGGCCTTTGCTGGCGTAGAATTGCGCTAAAACCTGCATCAGTTCATAACGCTGTTCCAGCCCTAGTATGCGCTGTCAGACTACTTGGCTACTCCCAGAGCTGGCTGTCAGACTCCAGGGCCACCACCATAGTAGGAAGTTAGACTCCCGGGCCACCCCTACAGTCAGCTATTGGTACCACTGGTCACTCTGAGAGCAGGCTATCTCTGTCAGCTTCATAGAACTAGATGGAGCAGCCAGTGCATGCGGGACTGGCTACTCTCCTCTTCACGGTTACGACATGCTCTGTTTTCGTGTTCCATATTGAGTCCCCTCACTGAGATGTTTAACGATCAAGAAGTCACCCCCAGTCCTTTGGATAGGTGCTAACTTGTATGTCACTGGAGAACCCCTTTACTTGGTTTTCCCGTTAACCTTACAAAGTGTAACCAAATGACTTTGTATCTGGTTCTGTATTGTACTATGGGAGGATTTTATCATACTCTGGCACATTGTGCGCTATTGTATGATGAAAACGCTGGCATCGGATATATCAGCATGCCAGATATATCAGAAGGGTCCAGCCTCTTTAATTATTTAACATTTGGCGGCATTGGCGTACATCTTTATGAAATACCCTACCTGACTTAAAGTTGTGCTAAAACCTGCGCCTGTGCGGACCCCTGGAACACCATCAGGGCCGGATGGAAGACTTCTGCGTCACCCCCAGATCGGCCTGTAAGGCTCTGAGGCCTACCACAGTGCGAGCTGTTAGACCATTGGGCTACCCCAAAAGCAGGCTGGAAGACACCTGCGTCCGCCCCTGAGCAAGCTGTAAGACTGCTGTTTCATATCCCATTTCCAGCTGTAAGTCTCCTGGTTTCACCAACAGTTCGAGCTGTAAGTCACCCAGGTCCACCCCAGTATGAGCTGTAAGACTCCTGGGTCACCTCAAGAGTAGGGCTACAAGACACCTTGCCCACCCCAATTACGAGCTGTAAGACTCCTGGGCTACCTCCAGAGCAGGGCTGTAAGACACCAAGGCCACCCCCAGGTTCAGCATAGCGCAGGTTGAGTGTAGAAATCATATTAGTGTTTAGAATGTAAAGTAGAAAGTCTTTGACCAGTTCAGTTAGCAGAATTGCAAGCTATATGGTCCTGTTACTTTGGCCACCTTTTTGGTAAATTGATTAAAGGTTATTTCTACTAAAATGGTAGAATATTCATCTATTTTGGTGATGGTTAGGACGGCTGTAGGGGTTTATGGAGGAGGCCGTACTTTTTGTTTTTTAATAGGTGAACTTTAATCAATTTCCAATTCATTGTAATGAGTTTCCTTGAAATATCTACAGGGCTTTACTCAATCACCTCGTATATGGTTTGCATTGTACTATGGAGGGAATTTATCATACGCTAGCATCATGCTCTGTTTTATGATGAAAACCCCAAACCTCCTCCTCCCAAAAACATCAGGAGGGTTCCTCTTAATTTACCCAGAGGCTAGTGGCGCTGGCATACATCTCTATGCAGGGCCTTTGCTGGCGTAGAATTGCGCTAAAACCTGCATCAGTTCATAACGCTGTTCCAGCCCTAGTGTGCGCTGTCAGACTACTTGGCTACTCCCAGAGCTGGCTGTCAGACTCCAGGGCCACCACCATAGTAGGAAGTTAGACTCCCGGGCCACCCCTACAGTCAGCTATTGGTACCACTGGTCACTCTGAGAGCAGGCTATCTCTGTCAGCTTCATAGAACTAGATGGAGCAGCCAGTGCATGCGGGACTGGCTACTCTCCTCTTCACGGTTACGACATGCTCTGTTTTCGTGTTCCATATTGAGTCCCCTCACTGAGATGTTTAACGATCAAGAAGTCACCCCCAGTCCTTTGGATAGGTGCTAACTTGTATGTCACTGGAGAACCCCTTTACTTGGTTTTCCCGTTAACCTTACAAAGTGTAACCAAATGACTTTGTATCTGGTTCTGTATTGTACTATGGGAGGATTTTATCATACTCTGGCACATTGTGCGCTATTGTATGATGAAAACGCTGGCATCGGATATATCAGCATGCCAGATATATCAGAAGGGTCCAGCCTCTTTAATTATTTAACATTTGGCGGCATTGGCGTACATCTTTATGAAATACCCTACCTGACTTAAAGTTGTGCTAAAACCTGCGCCTGTGCGGACCCCTGGAACACCATCAGGGCCGGATGGAAGACTTCTGCGTCACCCCCAGATCGGCCTGTAAGGCTCTGAGGCCTACCACAGTGCGAGCTGTTAGACCATTGGGCTACCCCAAAAGCAGGCTGGAAGACACCTGCGTCCGCCCCTGAGCAAGCTGTAAGACTGCTGTTTCATATCCCATTTCCAGCTGTAAGTCTCCTGGTTTCACCAACAGTTCGAGCTGTAAGTCACCCAGGTCCACCCCAGTATGAGCTGTAAGACTCCTGGGTCACCTCAAGAGTAGGGCTACAAGACACCTTGCCCACCCCAATTACGAGCTGTAAGACTCCTGGGCTACCTCCAGAGCAGGGCTGTAAGACACCAAGGCCACCCCCAGGTTCAGCATAGCGCAGGTTGAGTGTAGAAATCATATTAGTGTTTAGAATGTAAAGTAGAAAGTCTTTGACCAGTTCAGTTAGCAGAATTGCAAGCTATATGGTCCTGTTACTTTGGCCACCTTTTTGGTAAATTGATTAAAGGTTATTTCTACTAAAATGGTAGAATATTCATCTATTTTGGTGATGGTTAGGACGGCTGTAGGGGTTTATGGAGGAGGCCGTACTTTTTGTTTTTTAATAGGTGAACTTTAATCAATTTCCAATTCATTGTAATGAGTTTCCTTGAAATATCTACAGGGCTTTACTCAATCACCTCGTATATGGTTTGCATTGTACTATGGAGGGAATTTATCATACGCTAGCATCATGCTCTGTTTTATGATGAAAACCCCAAACCTCCTCCTCCCAAAAACATCAGGAGGGTTCCTCTTAATTTACCCAGAGGCTAGTGGCGCTGGCATACATCTCTATGCAGGGCCTTTGCTGGCGTAGAATTGCGCTAAAACCTGCATCAGTTCATAACGCTGTTCCAGCCCTAGTGTGCGCTGTCAGACTACTTGGCTACTCCCAGAGCTGGCTGTCAGACTCCAGGGCCACCACCATAGTAGGAAGTTAGACTCCCGGGCCACCCCTACAGTCAGCTATTGGTACCACTGGTCACTCTGAGAGCAGGCTATCTCTGTCAGCTTCATAGAACTAGATGGAGCAGCCAGTGCATGCGGGACTGGCTACTCTCCTCTTCACGGTTACGACGTGCTCCGTTTTCGTGTTCCATATTGAGTCCCCTCACTGAGATGTTTAACGATCAAGAAGTCACCCCCAGTCCTTTGGATAGGTGCTAACTTGTATGTCACTGGAGAACCCCTTTACTTGGTTTTCCGTTAACCTTACAAAGTGTAACCAAATGACTTTGTATCTGGTTCTGTATTGTACTATGGGAGGATTTTATCATACTCTGGCACATTGTGCGCTATTGTATGATGAAAACGCTGGCATCGGATATATCAGCATGCCAGATATATCAGAAGGGTCCAGCCTCTTTAATTATTTAACATTTGGCGGCATTGGCGTACATCTTTATGAAATACCCTACCTGACTTAAAGTTGTGCTAAAACCTGCGCCTGTGCGGACCCCTGGAACACCATCAGGGCCGGATGGAAGACTTCTGCGTCACCCCCAGATCGGCCTGTAAGGCTCTGAGGCCTACCACAGTGCGAGCTGTTAGACCATTGGGCTACCCCAAAAGCAGGCTGGAAGACACCTGCGTCCGCCCCTGAGCAAGCTGTAAGACTGCTGTTTCATATCCCATTTCCAGCTGTAAGTCTCCTGGTTTCACCAACAGTTCGAGCTGTAAGTCACCCAGGTCCACCCCAGTATGAGCTGTAAGACTCCTGGGTCACCTCAAGAGTAGGGCTACAAGACACCTTGCCCACCCCAATTACGAGCTGTAAGACTCCTGGGCTACCTCCAGAGCAGGGCTGTAAGACACCAAGGCCACCCCCAGGTTCAGCATAGCGCAGGTTGAGTGTAGAAATCATATTAGTGTTTAGAATGTAAAGTAGAAAGTCTTTGACCAGTTCAGTTAGCAGAATTGCAAGCTATATGGTCCTGTTACTTTGGCCACCTTTTTGGTAAATTGATTAAAGGTTATTTCTACTAAAATGGTAGAATATTCATCTATTTTGGTGATGGTTAGGACGGCTGTAGGGGTTTATGGAGGAGGCCGTACTTTTTGTTTTTTAATAGGTGAACTTTAATCAATTTCCAATTCATTGTAATGAGTTTCCTTGAAATATCTACAGGGCTTTACTCAATCACCTCGTATATGGTTTGCATTGTACTATGGAGGGAATTTATCATACGCTAGCATCATGCTCTGTTTTATGATGAAAACCCCAAACCTCCTCCTCCCAAAAACATCAGGAGGGTTCCTCTTAATTTACCCAGAGGCTAGTGGCGCTGGCATACATCTCTATGCAGGGCCTTTGCTGGCGTAGAATTGCGCTAAAACCTGCATCAGTTCATAACGCTGTTCCAGCCCTAGTGTGCGCTGTCAGACTACTTGGCTACTCCCAGAGCTGGCTGTCAGACTCCAGGGCCACCACCATAGTAGGAAGTTAGACTCCCGGGCCACCCCTACAGTCAGCTATTGGTACCACTGGTCACTCTGAGAGCAGGCTATCTCTGTCAGCTTCATAGAACTAGATGGAGCAGCCAGTGCATGCGGGACTGGCTACTCTCCTCTTCACGGTTACGACATGCTCTGTTTTCGTGTTCCATATTGAGTCCCCTCACTGAGATGTTTAACGATCAAGAAGTCACCCCCAGTCCTTTGGATAGGTGCTAACTTGTATGTCACTGGAGAACCCCTTTACTTGGTTTTCCCGTTAACCTTACAAAGTGTAACCAAATGACTTTGTATCTGGTTCTGTATTGTACTATGGGAGGATTTTATCATACTCTGGCACATTGTGCGCTATTGTATGATGAAAACGCTGGCATCGGATATATCAGCATGCCAGATATATCAGAAGGGTCCAGCCTCTTTAATTATTTAACATTTGGCGGCATTGGCGTACATCTTTATGAAATACCCTACCTGACTTAAAGTTGTGCTAAAACCTGCGCCTGTGCGGACCCCTGGAACACCATCAGGGCCGGATGGAAGACTTCTGCGTCACCCCCAGATCGGCCTGTAAGGCTCTGAGGCCTACCACAGTGCGAGCTGTTAGACCATTGGGCTACCCCAAAAGCAGGCTGGAAGACACCTGCGTCCGCCCCTGAGCAAGCTGTAAGACTGCTGTTTCATATCCCATTTCCAGCTGTAAGTCTCCTGGTTTCACCAACAGTTCGAGCTGTAAGTCACCCAGGTCCACCCCAGTATGAGCTGTAAGACTCCTGGGTCACCTCAAGAGTAGGGCTACAAGACACCTTGCCCACCCCAATTACGAGCTGTAAGACTCCTGGGCTACCTCCAGAGCAGGGCTGTAAGACACCAAGGCCACCCCCAGGTTCAGCATAGCGCAGGTTGAGTGTAGAAATCATATTAGTGTTTAGAATGTAAAGTAGAAAGTCTTTGACCAGTTCAGTTAGCAGAATTGCAAGCTATATGGTCCTGTTACTTTGGCCACCTTTTTGGTAAATTGATTAAAGGTTATTTCTACTAAAATGGTAGAATATTCATCTATTTTGGTGATGGTTAGGACGGCTGTAGGGGTTTATGGAGGAGGCCGTACTTTTTGTTTTTTAATAGGTGAACTTTAATCAATTTCCAATTCATTGTAATGAGTTTCCTTGAAATATCTACAGGGCTTTACTCAATCACCTCGTATATGGTTTGCATTGTACTATGGAGGGAATTTATCATACGCTAGCATCATGCTCTGTTTTATGATGAAAACCCCAAACCTCCTCCTCCCAAAAACATCAGGAGGGTTCCTCTTAATTTACCCAGAGGCTAGTGGCGCTGGCATACATCTCTATGCAGGGCCTTTGCTGGCGTAGAATTGCGCTAAAACCTGCATCAGTTCATAACGCTGTTCCAGCCCTAGTGTGCGCTGTCAGACTACTTGGCTACTCCCAGAGCTGGCTGTCAGACTCCAGGGCCACCACCATAGTAGGAAGTTAGACTCCCGGGCCACCCCTACAGTCAGCTATTGGTACCACTGGTCACTCTGAGAGCAGGCTATCTCTGTCAGCTTCATAGAACTAGATGGAGCAGCCAGTGCATGCGGGACTGGCTACTCTCCTCTTCACGGTTACGACGTGCTCCGTTTTCGTGTTCCATATTGAGTCCCCTCACTGAGATGTTTAACGATCAAGAAGTCACCCCCAGTCCTTTGGATAGGTGCTAACTTGTATGTCACTGGAGAACCCCTTTACTTGGTTTTCCGTTAACCTTACAAAGTGTAACCAAATGACTTTGTATCTGGTTCTGTATTGTACTATGGGAGGATTTTATCATACTCTGGCACATTGTGCGCTATTGTATGATGAAAACGCTGGCATCGGATATATCAGCATGCCAGATATATCAGAAGGGTCCAGCCTCTTTAATTATTTAACATTTGGCGGCATTGGCGTACATCTTTATGAAATACCCTACCTGACTTAAAGTTGTGCTAAAACCTGCGCCTGTGCGGACCCCTGGAACACCATCGGGGCCGGATGGAAGACTTCTGCGTCACCCCCAGATCGGCCTGTAAGGCTCTGAGGCCTACCACAGTGCGAGCTGTTAGACCATTGGGCTACCCCAAAAGCAGGCTGGAAGACACCTGCGTCCGCCCCTGAGCAAGCTGTAAGACTGCTGTTTCATATCCCATTTCCAGCTGTAAGTCTCCTGGTTTCACCAACAGTTCGAGCTGTAAGTCACCCAGGTCCACCCCAGTATGAGCTGTAAGACTCCTGGGTCACCTCAAGAGTAGGGCTACAAGACACCTTGCCCACCCCAATTACGAGCTGTAAGACTCCTGGGCTACCTCCAGAGCAGGGCTGTAAGACACCAAGGCCACCCCCAGGTTCAGCATAGCGCAGGTTGAGTGTAGAAATCATATTAGTGTTTAGAATGTAAAGTAGAAAGTCTTTGACCAGTTCAGTTAGCAGAATTGCAAGCTATATGGTCCTGTTACTTTGGCCACCTTTTTGGTAAATTGATTAAAGGTTATTTCTACTAAAATGGTAGAATATTCATCTATTTTGGTGATGGTTAGGACGGCTGTAGGGGTTTATGGAGGAGGCCGTACTTTTTGTTTTTTAATAGGTGAACTTTAATCAATTTCCAATTCATTGTAATGAGTTTCCTTGAAATATCTACAGGGCTTTACTCAATCACCTCGTATATGGTTTGCATTGTACTATGGAGGGAATTTATCATACGCTAGCATCATGCTCTGTTTTATGATGAAAACCCCAAACCTCCTCCTCCCAAAAACATCAGGAGGGTTCCTCTTAATTTACCCAGAGGCTAGTGGCGCTGGCATACATCTCTATGCAGGGCCTTTGCTGGCGTAGAATTGCGCTAAAACCTGCATCAGTTCATAACGCTGTTCCAGCCCTAGTGTGCGCTGTCAGACTACTTGGCTACTCCCAGAGCTGGCTGTCAGACTCCAGGGCCACCACCATAGTAGGAAGTTAGACTCCCGGGCCACCCCTACAGTCAGCTATTGGTACCACTGGTCACTCTGAGAGCAGGCTATCTCTGTCAGCTTCATAGAACTAGATGGAGCAGCCAGTGCATGCGGGACTGGCTACTCTCCTCTTCACGGTTACGACGTGCTCTGTTTTCGTGTTCCATATTGAGTCCCCTCACTGAGATGTTTAACGATCAAGAAGTCACCCCCAGTCCTTTGGATAGGTGCTAACTTGTATGTCACTGGAGAACCCCTTTACTTGGTTTTCCCGTTAACCTTACAAAGTGTAACCAAATGACTTTGTATCTGGTTCTGTATTGTACTATGGGAGGATTTTATCATACTCTGGCACATTGTGCGCTATTGTATGATGAAAACGCTGGCATCGGATATATCAGCATGCCAGATATATCAGAAGGGTCCAGCCTCTTTAATTATTTAACATTTGGCGGCATTGGCGTACATCTTTATGAAATACCCTACCTGACTTAAAGTTGTGCTAAAACCTGCGCCTGTGCGGACCCCTGGAACACCATCGGGGCCGGATGGAAGACTTCTGCGTCACCCCCAGATCGGCCTGTAAGGCTCTGAGGCCTACCACAGTGCGAGCTGTTAGACCATTGGGCTACCCCAAAAGCAGGCTGGAAGACACCTGTGTCAGCCCCTGAGCAAGCTGTAAGACTGCTGTTTCATATCCCATTTCCAGCTGTAAGTCTCCTGGTTTCACCAACAGTTCGAGCTGTAAGTCACCCAGGTCCACCCCAGTATGAGCTGTAAGACTCCTGGGTCACCTCAAGAGTAGGGCTACAAGACACCTTGCCCACCCCCATTACGAGCTGTAAGACTCCTGGGCTACCTCCAGAGCAGGGCTGTAAGACACCAAGGCCACCCCTAGGTTCAGCATAGCGCAGGTTGAGTGTAGAAATCATATTAGTGTTTAGAATGTAAAGTAGAAAGTCTTTGACCAGTTCAGTTAGCAGAATTGCAAGCTATATGGTCCTGTTACTTTGGCCACCTTTTTGGTAAATTGATTAAAGGTTATTTCTACTAAAATGGTAGAATATTCATCTATTTTGGTGATGGTTAGGACGGCTGTAGGGGTTTATGGAGGAGGCCGTACTTTTTGTTTTTTAATAGTTGAACTTTAATCAATTTCCAATTCATTGTAATGAGTTTCCTTGAAATATCTACAGGGCTTTACTCAATCACCTCGTATATGGTTTGCATTGTACTATGGAGGGAATTTATCATACGCTAGCATCATGCTCTGTTGTATGATGAAAACCCCAAACCTCCTCCTCCCAAAAACATCAGGAGGGTTCCTCTTAATTTACCCAGAGGCTAGTGGCGCTGGCATACATCTCTATGCAGGGCCTTTGCTGGCGTAGAATTGCGCTAAAACCTGCATCAGTTCATAACGCTGTTCCAGCCCTAGTGTGCGCTGTCAGACTACTTGGCTACTCCCAGAGCTGGCTGTCAGACTCCAGGGCCACCACCATAGTAGGAAGTTAGACTCCCGGGCCACCCCTACAGTCAGCTATTGGTACCACTGGTCACTCAGAGAGCAGGCTATCTCTGTCAGCTTCATAGAACTAGATGGAGCAGCCAGTGCATGCGGGACTGGCTACTCTCCTCTTCACGGTTACGACATGCTCTGTTTTCGTGTTCCATATTGAGTCCCCTCACTGAGATGTTTAACGATCAAGAAGTCACCCCCAGTCCTTTGGATAGGTGCTAACTTGTATGTCACTGGAGAACCCCTTTACTTGGTTTTCCGTTAACCTTACAAAGTGTAACCAAATGACTTTGTATCTGGTTCTGTATTGTACTATGGGAGGATTTTATCATACTCTGGCACATTGTGCGCTATTGTATGATGAAAACGCTGGCATCGGATATATCAGCATGCCAGATATATCAGAAGGGTCCAGCCTCTTTAATTATTTAACATTTGGCGGCATTGGCGTACATCTTTATGAAATACCCTACCTGACTTAAAGTTGTGCTAAAACCTGCGCCTGTGCGGACCCCTGGAACACCATCGGGGCCGGATGGAAGACTTCTGCGTCACCCCCAGATCGGCCTGTAAGGCTCTGAGGCCTACCACAGTGCGAGCTGTTAGACCATTGGGCTACCCCAAAAGCAGGCTGGAAGACACCTGCGTCAGCCCCTGAGCAAGCTGTAAGACTGCTGTTTCATATCCCATTTCCAGCTGTAAGTCTCCTGGTTTCACCAACAGTTCGAGCTGTAAGTCACCCAGGTCCACCCCAGTATGAGCTGTAAGACTCCTGGGTCACCTCAAGAGTAGGGCTACAAGACACCTTGCCCACCCCAATTACGAGCTGTAAGACTCCTGGGCTACCTCCAGAGCAGGGCTGTAAGACACCAAGGCCACCCCCAGGTTCAGCATAGCGCAGGTTGAGTGTAGAAATCATATTAGTGTTTAGAATGTAAAGTAGAAAGTCTTTGACCAGTTCAGTTAGCAGAATTGCAAGCTATATGGTCCTGTTACTTTGGCCACCTTTTTGGTAAATTGATTAAAGGTTATTTCTACTAAAATGGTAGAATATTCATCTATTTTGGTGATGGTTAGGACGGCTGTAGGGGTTTATGGAGGAGGCCGTACTTTTTGTTTTTTAATAGGTGAACTTTAATCAATTTCCAATTCATTGTAATGAGTTTCCTTGAAATATCTACAGGGCTTTACTCAATCACCTTGTATATGGTTTGCATTGTACTATGGAGGGAATTTATCATACGCTAGCATCATGCTCTGCTGTATGATGAAAACTCCAAACCTCCTCCTCCCAAAAACATCAGGAGGGTTCCTCTTAATTTACCCAGAGGCTAGTGGTGCTGGCATACATCTCTATGCAGGGCCTTTGCTGGCGTAGAATTGCGCTAAAACCTGCATCCGTTCATAACGCTGTTCCAGCCCTAGTGTGCGCTGTCAGACTACTTGGCTACTCCCAGAGCTGGCTATCAGACTCCAGGGCCACCACCATAGTAGGAAGTTAGACTCCCGGGCCACCTCTACAGTCAGCTATTGGTACCACTGGTCACTCTGAGAGCAGGCTATCTCTGTCAGCTTCATAGAACTAAATGGAGCAGCCAGTGCATGCGGGACTGGCTACTCTCCTCTTCACGGTTACGACGTGCTCCGTTTTCGTGTTCCATATTGAGTCCCCTTTCTGAGATGTTTAACGATCAAGAAGTCACCCCCAGTCCTTTGGATAGGTGCTAACTTGTATGTCACTGGAGAACCCCTTTACTTGGTTTTCCGTTAACCTTACAAAGTGTAACCAAATGACTTTGTATCTGGTTCTGTATTGTACTATGGGAGGATTTTATCATACTCTGGCACATTGTGCGCTATTGTATGATGAAAACGCTGGCATCGGATATATCAGCATGCCAGATATATCAGAAGGGTCCAGCCTCTTTATTTAACATTTGGCGGCATTGGCGTACATCTTTATGAAATACCCTACCTGACTTAAAGTTGTGCTAAAACCTGCGCCTGTGCGGACCCCTGGAACACCATCGGGGCCGGATGGAAGACTTCTGCGTCACCCCCAGATCGGCCTGTAAGGCTCTGAGGCCTACCACAGTGCGAGCTGTTAGACCATTGGGCTACCCCAAAAGCAGGCTGGAAGACACCTGTGTCAGCCCCTGAGCAAGCTGTAAGACTGCTGTTTCATATCCCATTTCCAGCTGTAAGTCTCCTGGTTTCACCAACAGTTCGAGCTGTAAGTCACCCAGGTCCACCCCAGTATGAGCTGTAAGACTCCTGGGTCACCTCAAGAGTAGGGCTACAAGACACCTTGCCCACCCCCAGTACGAGCTGTAAGACTCCTGGGCTACCTCCAGAGCAGGGCTGTAAGACACCAAGGCCACCCCCAGGTTCAGCATAGCGCAGGTTGAGTGTAGAAATCATATTAGTGTTTAGAATGTAAAGTAGAAAGTCTTTGACCAGTTCAGTTAGCAGAATTGCAAGCTATATGGTCCTGTTACTTTGGCCACCTTTTTGGTAAATTGATTAAAGGTTATTTCTACTAAAATGGTAGAATATTCATCTATTTTGGTGATGGTTAGGACGGCTGTAGGGGTTTATGGAGGAGGACGTACTTTTTGTTTTTTAATAGGTGAACTTTAATCAATTTCCAATTCATTGTAATGAGTTTCCTTGAAATATCTACAGGGCTTTACTCAATCACCTCGTATATGGTTTGCATTGTACTATGGAGGGAATTTATCATACGCTAGCATCATGCTCTGTTGTATGATGAAAACCCCAAACCTCCTCCTCCCAAAAACATCAGGAGGGTTCCTCTTAATTTACCCAGAGGCTAGTGGCGCTGGCATACATCTCTATGCAGGGCCTTTGCTGGCGTAGAATTGCGCTAAAACCTGCATCAGTTCATAACGCTGTTCTAGCCCTTGTGTGTGCTGTCAGACTACTTGGCTACTCCCAAAACTGGCTGTCAGACTCCAGGGCCACCACCATAGTAGGAAGTTAGACTCCCGGGCCACCCCTACAGTCAGCTATTGGTACCACTGGTCACTCTGAGAGCAGGCTATCTCTGTCAGCTTCATAGAACTAGATGGAGCAGCCAGTGCATGCGGGACTGGCTACTCTCCTCTTCACGGTTACGACCTGCTCCGTTTTCGTGTTCCATATTGAGTCCCCTCACTGAGATGTTTAATGATCAAGAAGTCACCCCCAGTCCTTTGGATAGGTGCTAACTTGTATGTCACTGGAGAACCCCTTTACTTGGTTTTCCGTTAACCTTACAAAGTGTAACCAAATGACTTTGTATCTGGTTCTGTATTGTACTATGGGAGGATTTTATCATACTCTGGCACATTGTGCGCTATTGTATGATGAAAACGCTGGCATCGGATATATCAGCATGCCAGATATATCAGAAGGGTCCAGCCTCTTTAATTATTTAACATTTGGCGGCATTGGCGTACATCTTTATGAAATACCCTACCTGACTTAAAGTTGTGCTAAAACCTGCGCCTGTGCGGACCCCTGGAACACCATCGGTGCCGGATGGAAGACTTCTGCGTCACCCCCAGATCGGCCTGTAAGGCTCTGAGGCCTACCACAGTGCGAGCTGTTAGACCATTGGGCTACCCCAAAAGCAGGCTGGAAGACACCTGTGTCAGCCCCTGAGCAAGCTGTAAGACTGCTGTTTCATATCCCATTTCCAGCTGTAAGTCTCCTGGTTTCACCAACAGTTCGAGCTGTAAGTCACCCAGGTCCACCCCAGTATGAGCTGTAAGACTCCTGGGTCACCTCAAGAGTAGGGCTACAAGACACCTTGCCCACCCCCAGTACGAGCTGTAAGACTCCTGGGCTACCTCCAGAGCAGGGCTGTAAGACACCAAGGCCGCCCCCAGGTTCAGCATAGCGCAGGTTGAGTGTAGAAATCATATTAGTGTTTAGAATGTAAAGTAGAAAGTCTTTGACCAGTTCAGTTAGCAGAATTGCAAGCTATATGGTCCTGTTACTTTGGCCACCTTTTTGGTAAATTGATTAAAGGTTATTTCTACTAAAATGGTAGAATATTCATCTATTTTGGTGATGGTTAGGACGGCTGTAGGGGTTTATGGAGGAGGCCGTACTTTTTGTTTTTTAATAGGTGAACTTTAATCAATTTCCAATTCATTGTAATGAGTTTCCTTGAAATATCTACAGGGCTTTACTCAATCACCTCGTATATGGTTTGCATTGTACTATGGAGGGAATTTATCATACGCTAGCATCATGCTCTGTTGTATGATGAAAACCCCAAACCTCCTCCTCCCAAAAACATCAGGAGGGTTCCTCTTAATTTACCCAGAGGCTAGTGGCGCTGGCATACATCTCTATGCAGGGCCTTTGCTGGCGTAGAATTGCGCTAAAACCTGCATCAGTTCATAACGCTGTTCCAGCCCTAGTGTGCGCTGTCAGACTACTTGGCTACTCCCAGAGCTGGCTGTCAGACTCCAGGGCCACCACCATAGTAGGAAGTTAGACTCCCGGGCCACCCCTACAGTCAGCTATTGGTACCACTGGTCACTCTGAGAGCAGGCTATCTCTGTCAGCTTCATAGAACTAGATGGAGCAGCCAGTGCATGCGGGACTGGCTACTCTCCTCTTCACGGTTACGACATGCTCTGTTTTCGTGTTCCATATTGAGTCCCCTCACTGAGATGTTTAACGATCAAGAAGTCACCCCCAGTCCTTTGGATAGGTGCTAACTTGTATGTCACTGGAGAACCCCTTTACTTGGTTTTCCGTTAACCTTACAAATTGTAACCAAATGACTTTGTATCTGGTTCTGTATTGTACTATGGGAGGATTTTATCATACTCTGGCACATTGTGCGCTATTGTATGATGAAAACGCTGGCATCGGATATATCAGCATGCCAGATATATCAGAAGGGTCCAGCCTCTTTAATTATTTAACATTTGGCGGCATTGGCGTACATCTTTATGAAATACCCTACCTGACTTAAAGTTGTGCTAAAACCTGCGCCTGTGCGGACCCCTGGAACACCATCGGGGCCGGATGGAAGACTTCTGCGTCACCCCCAGATCGGCCTGTAAGGCTCTGAGGCCTACCACAGTGCGAGCTGTTAGACCATTGGGCTACCCCAAAAGCAGGCTGGAAGACACCTGCGTCAGCCCCTGAGCAAGCTGTAAGACTGCTGTTTCATATCCCATTTCCAGCTGTAAGTCTCCTGGTTTCACCAACAGTTCGAGCTGTAAGTCACCCAGGTCCACCCCAGTATGAGCTGTAAGACTCCTGGGTCACCTCAAGAGTAGGGCTACAAGACACCTTGCCCACCCCAATTACGAGCTGTAAGACTCCTGGGCTACCTCCAGAGCAGGGCTGTAAGACACCAAGGCCACCCCCAGGTTCAGCATAGCGCAGGTTGAGTGTAGAAATCATATTAGTGTTTAGAATGTAAAGTAGAAAGTCTTTGACCAGTTCAGTTAGCAGAATTGCAAGCTATATGGTCCTGTTACTTTGGCCACCTTTTTGGTAAATTGATTAAAGGTTATTTCTACTAAAATGGTAGAATATTCATCTATTTTGGTGATGGTTAGGACGGCTGTAGGGGTTTATGGAGGAGGCCGTACTTTTTGTTTTTTAATAGGTGAACTTTAATCAATTTCCAATTCATTGTAATGAGTTTCCTTGAAATATCTACAGGGCTTTACTCAATCACCTTGTATATGGTTTGCATTGTACTATGGAGGGAATTTATCATACGCTAGCATCATGCTCTGCTGTATGATGAAAACTCCAAACCTCCTCCTCCCAAAAACATCAGGAGGGTTCCTCTTAATTTACCCAGAGGCTAGTGGTGCTGGCATACATCTCTATGCAGGGCCTTTGCTGGCGTAGAATTGCGCTAAAACCTGCATCCGTTCATAACGCTGTTCCAGCCCTAGTGTGCGCTGTCAGACTACTTGGCTACTCCCAGAGCTGGCTATCAGACTCCAGGGCCACCACCATAGTAGGAAGTTAGACTCCCGGGCCACCTCTACAGTCAGCTATTGGTACCACTGGTCACTCTGAGAGCAGGCTATCTCTGTCAGCTTCATAGAACTAAATG
This sequence comes from Engystomops pustulosus, assembly GCF_040894005.1. Taxonomy (NCBI): domain Eukaryota; kingdom Metazoa; phylum Chordata; class Amphibia; order Anura; family Leptodactylidae; genus Engystomops; species Engystomops pustulosus. Next base: position 36,170,453 of record NC_092414.1, read on the forward strand.
GAGCAGCCAGTGCATGCGGGACTGGCTACTCTCCTCTTCACGGTTACGACGTGCTCCGTTTTCGTGTTCCATATTGAGTCCCCTTTCTGAGATGTTTAACGATCAAGAAGTCACCCCCAGTCCTTTGGATAGGTGCTAACTTGTATGTCACTGGAGAACCCCTTTACTTGGTTTTCCGTTAACCTTACAAAGTGTAACCAAATGACTTTGTATCTGGTTCTGTATTGTACTATGGGAGGATTTTATCATACTCTGGCACATTGTGCGCTATTGTATGATGAAAACGCTGGCATCGGATATATCAGCATGCCAGATATATCAGAAGGGTCCAGCCTCTTTATTTAACATTTGGCGGCATTGGCGTACATCTTTATGAAATACCCTACCTGACTTAAAGTTGTGCTAAAACCTGCGCCTGTGCGGACCCCTGGAACACCATCGGGGCCGGATGGAAGACTTCTGCGTCACCCCCAGATCGGCCTGTAAGGCTCTGAGGCCTACCACAGTGCGAGCTGTTAGACCATTGGGCTACCCCAAAAGCAGGCTGGAAGACACCTGTGTCAGCCCCTGAGCAAGCTGTAAGACTGCTGTTTCATATCCCATTTCCAGCTGTAAGTCTCCTGGTTTCACCAACAGTTCGAGCTGTAAGTCACCCAGGTCCACCCCAGTATGAGCTGTAAGACTCCTGGGTCACCTCAAGAGTAGGGCTACAAGACACCTTGCCCACCCCCAGTATGAGCTGTAAGACTCCTGGGCTACCTCCAGAGCAGGGCTGTAAGACACCAAGGCCACCCCCAGGTTCAGCATAGCGCAGGTTGAGTGTAGAAATCATATTAGTGTTTAGAATGTAAAGTAGAAAGTCTTTGACCAGTTCAGTTAGCAGAATTGCAAGCTATATGGTCCTGTTACTTTGGCCACCTTTTTGGTAAATTGATTAAAGGTTATTTCTACTAAAATGGTAGAATATTCATCTATTTTGGTGATGGTTAGGACGGCTGTAGGGGTTTATGGAGGAGGACGTACTTTTTGTTTTTTAATAGGTGAACTTTAATCAATTTCCAATTCATTGTAATGAGTTTCCTTGAAATATCTACAGGGCTTTACTCAATCACCTCGTATATGGTTTGCATTGTACTATGGAGGGAATTTATCATACGCTAGCATCATGCTCTGTTGTATGATGAAAACCCCAAACCTCCTCCTCCCAAAAACATCAGGAGGGTTCCTCTTAATTTACCCAGAGGCTAGTGGCGCTGGCATACATCTCTATGCAGGGCCTTTGCTGGCGTAGAATTGCGCTAAAACCTGCATCAGTTCATAACGCTGTTCTAGCCCTTGTGTGTGCTGTCAGACTACTTGGCTACTCCCAAAACTGGCTGTCAGACTCCAGGGCCACCACCATAGTAGGAAGTTAGACTCCCGGGCCACCCCTACAGTCAGCTATTGGTACCACTGGTCACTCTGAGAGCAGGCTATCTCTGTCAGCTTCATAGAACTAGATGGAGCAGCCAGTGCATGCGGGACTGGCTACTCTCCTCTTCACGGTTACGACCTGCTCCGTTTTCGTGTTCCATATTGAGTCCCCTCACTGAGATGTTTAATGATCAAGAAGTCACCCCCAGTCCTTTGGATAGGTGCTAACTTGTATGTCACTGGAGAACCCCTTTACTTGGTTTTCCGTTAACCTTACAAAGTGTAACCAAATGACTTTGTATCTGGTTCTGTATTGTACTATGGGAGGATTTTATCATACTCTGGCACATTGTGCGCTATTGTATGATGAAAACGCTGGCATCGGATATATCAGCATGCCAGATATATCAGAAGGGTCCAGCCTCTTTAATTATTTAACATTTGGCGGCATTGGCGTACATCTTTATGAAATACCCTACCTGACTTAAAGTTGTGCTAAAACCTGCGCCTGTGCGGACCCCTGGAACACCATCGGTGCCGGATGGAAGACTTCTGCGTCACCCCCAGATCGGCCTGTAAGGCTCTGAGGCCTACCACAGTGCGAGCTGTTAGACCATTGGGCTACCCCAAAAGCAGGCTGGAAGACACCTGTGTCAGCCCCTGAGCAAGCTGTAAGACTGCTGTTTCATATCCCATTTCCAGCTGTAAGTCTCCTGGTTTCACCAACAGTTCGAGCTGTAAGTCACCCAGGTCCACCCCAGTATGAGCTGTAAGACTCCTGGGTCACCTCAAGAGTAGGGCTACAAGACACCTTGCCCACCCCAATTACGAGCTGTAAGACTCCTGGGCTACCTCCAGAGCAGGGCTGTAAGACACCAAGGCCACCCCCAGGTTCAGCATAGCGCAGGTTGAGTGTAGAAATCATATTAGTGTTTAGAATGTAAAGTAGAAAGTCTTTGACCAGTTCAGTTAGCAAAATTGCAAGCTATATGGTCCTGTTACTTTGGCCACCTTTTTGGTAAATTGATTAAAGGTTATTTCTACTAAAATGGTAGAATATTCATCTATTTTGGTGATGGTTAGGACGGCTGTAGGGGTTTATGGAGGAGGCCGTACTTTTTGTTTTTTAATAGGTGAACTTTAATCAATTTCCAATTCATTGTAATGAGTTTCCTTGAAATATCTACAGGGCTTTACTCAATCACCTTGTATATGGTTTGCATTGTACTATGGAGGGAATTTATCATACGCTAGCATCATGCTCTGCTGTATGATGAAAACTCCAAACCTCCTCCTCCCAAAAACATCAGGAGGGTTCCTCTTAATTTACCCAGAGGCTAGTGGTGCTGGCATACATCTCTATGCAGGGCCTTTGCTGGCGTAGAATTGCGCTAAATCCTGCATCCGTTCATAACGCTGTTCCAGCCCTAGTGTGCGCTGTCAGACTACTTGGCTACTCCCAGAGCTGGCTATCAGACTCCAGGGCCACCACCATAGTAGGAAGTTAGACTCCCGGGCCACCTCTACAGTCAGCTATTGGTACCACTGGTCACTCTGAGAGCAGGCTATCTCTGTCAGCTTCATAGAACTAAATGGAGCAGCCAGTGCATGCGGGACTGGCTACTCTCCTCTTCACGGTTACGACGTGCTCCGTTTTCGTGTTCCATATTGAGTCCCCTTTCTGAGATGTTTAACGATCAAGAAGTCACCCCCAGTCCTTTGGATAGGTGCTAACTTGTATGTCACTGGAGAACCCCTTTACTTGGTTTTCCGTTAACCTTACAAAGTGTAACCAAATGACTTTGTATCTGGTTCTGTATTGTACTATGGGAGGATTTTATCATACTCTGGCACATTGTGCGCTATTGTATGATGAAAACGCTGGCATCGGATATATCAGCATGCCAGATATATCAGAAGGGTCCAGCCTCTTTATTTAACATTTGGCGGCATTGGCGTACATCTTTATGAAATACCCTACCTGACTTAAAGTTGTGCTAAAACCTGCGCCTGTGCGGACCCCTGGAACACCATCGGGGCCGGATGGAAGACTTCTGCGTCACCCCCAGATCGGCCTGTAAGGCTCTGAGGCCTACCACAGTGCGAGCTGTTAGACCATTGGGCTACCCCAAAAGCAGGCTGGAAGACACCTGCGTCAGCCCCTGAGCAAGCTGTAAGACTGCTGTTTCATATCCCATTTCCAGCTGTAAGTCTCCTGGTTTCACCAACAGTTCGAGCTGTAAGTCACCCAGGTCCACCCCAGTATGAGCTGTAAGACTCCTGGGTCACCTCAAGAGTAGGGCTACAAGACACCTTGCCCACCCCCAGTACGAGCTGTAAGACTCCTGGGCTACCTCCAGAGCAGGGCTGTAAGACACCAAGGCCACCCCCAGGTTCAGCATAGCGCAGGTTGAGTGTAGAAATCATATTAGTGTTTAGAATGTAAAGTAGAAAGTCTTTGACCAGTTCAGTTAGCAGAATTGCAAGCTATATGGTCCTGTTACTTTGGCCACCTTTTTGGTAAATTGATTAAAGGTTATTTCTACTAAAATGGTAGAATATTCATCTATTTTGGTGATGGTTAGGACGGCTGTAGGGGTTTATGGAGGAGGACGTACTTTTTGTTTTTTAATAGGTGAACTTTAATCAATTTCCAATTCATTGTAATGAGTTTCCTTGAAATATCTACAGGGCTTTACTCAATCACCTCGTATATGGTTTGCATTGTACTATGGAGGGAATTTATCATACGCTAGCATCATGCTCTGTTGTATGATGAAAACCCCAAACCTCCTCCTCCCAAAAACATCAGGAGGGTTCCTCTTAATTTACCCAGAGGCTAGTGGCGCTGGCATACATCTCTATGCAGGGCCTTTGCTGGCGTAGAATTGCGCTAAAACCTGCATCAGTTCATAACGCTGTTCTAGCCCTTGTGTGTGCTGTCAGACTACTTGGCTACTCCCAAAACTGGCTGTCAGACTCCAGGGCCACCACCATAGTAGGAAGTTAGACTCCCGGGCCACCCCTACAGTCAGCTATTGGTACCACTGGTCACTCTGAGAGCAGGCTATCTCTGTCAGCTTCATAGAACTAGATGGAGCAGCCAGTGCATGCGGGACTGGCTACTCTCCTCTTCACGGTTACGACCTGCTCCGTTTTCGTGTTCCATATTGAGTCCCCTCACTGAGATGTTTAATGATCAAGAAGTCACCCCCAGTCCTTTGGATAGGTGCTAACTTGTATGTCACTGGAGAACCCCTTTACTTGGTTTTCCGTTAACCTTACAAAGTGTAACCAAATGACTTTGTATCTGGTTCTGTATTGTACTATGGGAGGATTTTATCATACTCTGGCACATTGTGCGCTATTGTATGATGAAAACGCTGGCATCGGATATATCAGCATGCCAGATATATCAGAAGGGTCCAGCCTCTTTAATTATTTAACATTTGGCGGCATTGGCGTACATCTTTATGAAATACCCTACCTGACTTAAAGTTGTGCTAAAACCTGCGCCTGTGCGGACCCCTGGAACACCATCGGTGCCGGATGGAAGACTTCTGCGTCACCCCCAGATCGGCCTGTAAGGCTCTGAGGCCTACCACAGTGCGAGCTGTTAGACCATTGGGCTACCCCAAAAGCAGGCTGGAAGACACCTGTGTCAGCCCCTGAGCAAGCTGTAAGACTGCTGTTTCATATCCCATTTCCAGCTGTAAGTCTCCTGGTTTCACCAACAGTTCGAGCTGTAAGTCACCCAGGTCCACCCCAGTATGAGCTGTAAGACTCCTGGGTCACCTCAAGAGTAGGGCTACAAGACACCTTGCCCACCCCCAGTACGAGCTGTAAGACTCCTGGGCTACCTCCAGAGCAGGGCTGTAAGACACCAAGGCCGCCCCCAGGTTCAGCATAGCGCAGGTTGAGTGTAGAAATCATATTAGTGTTTAGAATGTAAAGTAGAAAGTCTTTGACCAGTTCAGTTAGCAGAATTGCAAGCTATATGGTCCTGTTACTTTGGCCACCTTTTTGGTAAATTGATTAAAGGTTATTTCTACTAAAATGGTAGAATATTCATCTATTTTGGTGATGGTTAGGACGGCTGTAGGGGTTTATGGAGGAGGCCGTACTTTTTGTTTTTTAATAGGTGAACTTTAATCAATTTCCAATTCATTGTAATGAGTTTCCTTGAAATATCTACAGGGCTTTACTCAATCACCTCGTATATAGTTTGCATTGTACTATGGAGGGAATTTATCATACGCTAGCATCATGCTCTGTTGTATGATGAAAACCCCAAACTTCCTCCTCCCAAAAACATCAGGAGGGTTCCTCTTAATTTACCCAGAGGCTAGTGGCGCTGGCATACATCTCTATGCAGGGCCTTTGCTGGCGTAGAATTGCGCTAAAACCTGCATCAGTTCATAACGCTGTTCCAGCCCTAGTATGCGCTGTCAGACTACTTGGCTACTCCCAGAGCTGGCTGTCAGACTCCAGGGCCACCACCATAGTAGGAAGTTAGACTCCCGGGCCACCCCTACAGTCAGCTATTGGTACCACTGGTCACTCTGAGAGCAGGCTATCTCTGTCAGCTTCATAGAACTAGATGGAGCAGCCAGTGCATGCGGGACTGGCTACTCTCCTCTTCACGGTTACGACATGCTCTGTTTTCGTGTTCCATATTGAGTCCCCTCACTGAGATGTTTAACGATCAAGAAGTCACCCCCAGTCCTTTGGATAGGTGCTAACTTGTATGTCACTGGAGAACCCCTTTACTTGGTTTTCCCGTTAACCTTACAAAGTGTAACCAAATGACTTTGTATCTGGTTCTGTATTGTACTATGGGAGGATTTTATCATACTCTGGCACATTGTGCGCTATTGTATGATGAAAACGCTGGCATCGGATATATCAGCATGCCAGATATATCAGAAGGGTCCAGCCTCTTTAATTATTTAACATTTGGCGGCATTGGCGTACATCTTTATGAAATACCCTACCTGACTTAAAGTTGTGCTAAAACCTGCGCCTGTGCGGACCCCTGGAACACCATCAGGGCCGGATGGAAGACTTCTGCGTCACCCCCAGATCGGCCTGTAAGGCTCTGAGGCCTACCACAGTGCGAGCTGTTAGACCATTGGGCTACCCCAAAAGCAGGCTGGAAGACACCTGCGTCCGCCCCTGAGCAAGCTGTAAGACTGCTGTTTCATATCCCATTTCCAGCTGTAAGTCTCCTGGTTTCACCAACAGTTCGAGCTGTAAGTCACCCAGGTCCACCCCAGTATGAGCTGTAAGACTCCTGGGTCACCTCAAGAGTAGGGCTACAAGACACCTTGCCCACCCCAATTACGAGCTGTAAGACTCCTGGGCTACCTCCAGAGCAGGGCTGTAAGACACCAAGGCCACCCCCAGGTTCAGCATAGCGCAGGTTGAGTGTAGAAATCATATTAGTGTTTAGAATGTAAAGTAGAAAGTCTTTGACCAGTTCAGTTAGCAAAATTGCAAGCTATATGGTCCTGTTACTTTGGCCACCTTTTTGGTAAATTGATTAAAGGTTATTTCTACTAAAATGGTAGAATATTCATCTATTTTGGTGATGGTTAGGACGGCTGTAGGGGTATTTATGGAGGAGGCCGTACTTTTTGTTTTTTAATAGGTGAACTTTAATCAATTTCCAATTCATTGTAATGAGTTTCCTTGAAATATCTACAGGGCTTTACTCAATCACCTCGTATATGGTTTGCATTGTACTATGGAGGGAATTTATCATACGCTAGCATCATGCTCTGTTTTATGATGAAAACCCCAAACCTCCTCCTCCCAAAAACATCAGGAGGGTTCCTCTTAATTTACCCAGAGGCTAGTGGCGCTGGCATACATCTCTATGCAGGGCCTTTGCTGGCGTAGAATTGCGCTAAAACCTGCATCAGTTCATAACGCTGTTCCAGCCCTAGTGTGCGCTGTCAGACTACTTGGCTACTCCCAGAGCTGGCTGTCAGACTCCAGGGCCACCACCATAGTAGGAAGTTAGACTCCCGGGCCACCCCTACAGTCAGCTATTGGTACCACTGGTCACTCTGAGAGCAGGCTATCTCTGTCAGCTTCATAGAACTAGATGGAGCAGCCAGTGCATGCGGGACTGGCTACTCTCCTCTTCACGGTTACGACATGCTCTGTTTTCGTGTTCCATATTGAGTCCCCTCACTGAGATGTGTAACGATCAAGAAGTCACCCCCAGTCCTTTGGATAGGTGCTAACTTGTATGTCACTGGAGAACCCCTTTACTTGGTTTTCCCGTTAACCTTACAAAGTGTAACCAAATGACTTTGTATCTGGTTCTGTATTGTACTATGGGAGGATTTTATCATACTCTGGCACATTGTGCGCTATTGTATGATGAAAACGCTGGCATCGGATATATCAGCATGCCAGATATATCAGAAGGGTCCAGCCTCTTTAATTATTTAACATTTGGCGGCATTGGCGTACATCTTTATGAAATACCCTACCTGACTTAAAGTTGTGCTAAAACCTGCGCCTGTGCGGACCCCTGGAACACCATCAGGGCCGGATGGAAGACTTCTGCGTCACCCCCAGATCGGCCTGTAAGGCTCTGAGGCCTACCACAGTGCGAGCTGTTAGACCATTGGGCTACCCCAAAAGCAGGCTGGAAGACACCTGCGTCCGCCCCTGAGCAAGCTGTAAGACTGCTGTTTCATATCCCATTTCCAGCTGTAAGTCTCCTGGTTTCACCAACAGTTCGAGCTGTAAGTCACCCAGGTCCACCCCAGTATGAGCTGTAAGACTCCTGGGTCACCTCAAGAGTAGGGCTACAAGACACCTTGCCCACCCCAATTACGAGCTGTAAGACTCCTGGGCTACCTCCAGAGCAGGGCTGTAAGACACCAAGGCCACCCCCAGGTTCAGCATAGCGCAGGTTGAGTGTAGAAATCATATTAGTGTTTAGAATGTAAAGTAGAAAGTCTTTGACCAGTTCAGTTAGCAGAATTGCAAGCTATATGGTCCTGTTACTTTGGCCACCTTTTTGGTAAATTGATTAAAGGTTATTTCTACTAAAATGGTAGAATATTCATCTATTTTGGTGATGGTTAGGACGGCTGTAGGGGTTTATGGAGGAGGCCGTACTTTTTGTTTTTTAATAGGTGAACTTTAATCAATTTCCAATTCATTGTAATGAGTTTCCTTGAAATATCTACAGGGCTTTACTCAATCACCTCGTATATGGTTTGCATTGTACTATGGAGGGAATTTATCATACGCTAGCATCATGCTCTGTTTTATGATGAAAACCCCAAACCTCCTCCTCCCAAAAACATCAGGAGGGTTCCTCTTAATTTACCCAGAGGCTAGTGGCGCTGGCATACATCTCTATGCAGGGCCTTTGCTGGCGTAGAATTGCGCTAAAACCTGCATCAGTTCATAACGCTGTTCCAGCCCAAGTGTGCGCTGTCAGACTACTTGGCTACTCCCAGAGCTGGCTGTCAGACTCCAGGGCCACCACCATAGTAGGAAGTTAGACTCCCGGGCCACCCCTACAGTCAGCTATTGGTACCACTGGTCACTCTGAGAGCAGGCTATCTCTGTCAGCTTCATAGAACTAGATGGAGCAGCCAGTGCATGCGGGACTGGCTACTCTCCTCTTCACGGTTACGACGTGCTCCGTTTTCGTGTTCCATATTGAGTCCCCTCACTGAGATGTTTAACGATCAAGAAGTCACCCCCAGTCCTTTGGATAGGTGCTAACTTGTATGTCACTGGAGAACCCCTTTACTTGGTTTTCCGTTAACCTTACAAAGTGTAACCAAATGACTTTGTATCTGGTTCTGTATTGTACTATGGGAGGATTTTATCATACTCTGGCACATTGTGCGCTATTGTATGATGAAAACGCTGGCATCGGATATATCAGCATGCCAGATATATCAGAAGGGTCCAGCCTCTTTAATTATTTAACATTTGGCGGCATTGGCGTACATCTTTATGAAATACCCTACCTGACTTAAAGTTGTGCTAAAACCTGCGCCTGTGCGGACCCCTGGAACACCATCGGGGCCGGATGGAAGACTTCTGCGTCACCCCCAGATCGGCCTGTAAGGCTCTGAGGCCTACCACAGTGCGAGCTGTTAGACCATTGGGCTACCCCAAAAGCAGGCTGGAAGACACATGTGTCAGCCCCTGAGCAAGCTGTAAGACTGCTGTTTCATATCCCATTTCCAGCTGTAAGTCTCCTGGTTTCACCAACAGTTCGAGCTGTAAGTCACCCAGGTCCACCCCAGTATGAGCTGTAAGACTCCTGGGTCACCTCAAGAGTAGGGCTACAAGACACCTTGCCCACCCCCAGTACGAGCTGTAAGACTCCTGGGCTACCTCCAGAGCAGGGCTGTAAGACACCAAGGCCACCCCTAGGTTCAGCATAGCGCAGGTTGAGTGTAGAAATCATATTAGTGTTTAGAATGTAAAGTAGAAAGTCTTTGACCAGTTCAGTTAGCAGAATTGCAAGCTATATGGTCCTGTTACTTTGGCCACCTTTTTGGTAAATTGATTAAAGGTTATTTCTACTAAAATGGTAGAATATTCATCTATTTTGGTGATGGTTAGGACGGCTGTAGGGGTTTATGGAGGAGGCCGTACTTTTTGTTTTTTAATAGTTGAACTTTAATCAATTTCCAATTCATTGTAATGAGTTTCCTTGAAATATCTACAGGGCTTTACTCAATCACCTCGTATATGGTTTGCATTGTACTATGGAGGGAATTTATCATACGCTAGCATCATGCTCTGTTGTATGATGAAAACCCCAAACCTCCTCCTCCCAAAAACATCAGGAGGGTTCCTCTTAATTTACCCAGAGGCTAGTGGCGCTGGCATACATCTCTATGCAGGGCCTTTGCTGGCGTAGAATTGCGCTAAAACCTGCATCAGTTCATAACGCTGTTCCAGCCCTAGTGTGCGCTGTCAGACTACTTGGCTACTCCCAGAGCTGGCTGTCAGACTCCAGGGCCACCACCATAGTAGGAAGTTAGACTCCCGGGCCACCCCTACAGTCAGCTATTGGTACCACTGGTCACTCAGAGAGCAGGCTATCTCTGTCAGCTTCATAGAACTAGATGGAGCAGCCAGTGCATGCGGGACTGGCTACTCTCCTCTTCACGGTTACGACATGCTCTGTTTTCGTGTTCCATATTGAGTCCCCTCACTGAGATGTTTAACGATCAAGAAGTCACCCCCAGTCCTTTGGATAGGTGCTAACTTGTATGTCACTGGAGAACCCCTTTACTTGGTTTTCCGTTAACCTTACAAAGTGTAACCAAATGACTTTGTATCTGGTTCTGTATTGTACTATGGGAGGATTTTATCATACTCTGGCACATTGTGCGCTATTGTATGATGAAAACGCTGGCATCGGATATATCAGCATGCCAGATATATCAGAAGGGTCCAGCCTCTTTAATTATTTAACATTTGGCGGCATTGGCGTACATCTTTATGAAATACCCTACCTGACTTAAAGTTGTGCTAAAACCTGCGCCTGTGCGGACCCCTGGAACACCATCGGGGCCGGATGGAAGACTTCTGCGTCACCCCCAGATCGGCCTGTAAGGCTCTGAGGCCTACCACAGTGCGAGCTGTTAGACCATTGGGCTACCCCAAAAGCAGGCTGGAAGACACCTGCGTCAGCCCCTGAGCAAGCTGTAAGACTGCTGTTTCATATCCCATTTCCAGCTGTAAGTCTCCTGGTTTCACCAACAGTTCGAGCTGTAAGTCACCCAGGTCCACCCCAGTATGAGCTGTAAGACTCCTGGGTCACCTCAAGAGTAGGGCTACAAGACACCTTGCCCACCCCAATTACGAGCTGTAAGACTCCTGGGCTACCTCCAGAGCAGGGCTGTAAGACACCAAGGCCACCCCCAGGTTCAGCATAGCGCAGGTTGAGTGTAGAAATCATATTAGTGTTTAGAATGTAAAGTAGAAAGTCTTTGACCAGTTCAGTTAGCAGAATTGCAAGCTATATGGTCCTGTTACTTTGGCCACCTTTTTGGTAAATTGATTAAAGGTTATTTCTACTAAAATGGTAGAATATTCATCTATTTTGGTGATGGTTAGGACGGCTGTAGGGGTTTATGGAGGAGGCCGTACTTTTTGTTTTTTAATAGGTGAACTTTAATCAATTTCCAATTCATTGTAATGAGTTTCCTTGAAATATCTACAGGGCTTTACTCAATCACCTTGTATATGGTTTGCATTGTACTATGGAGGGAATTTATCATACGCTAGCATCATGCTCTGCTGTATGATGAAAACTCCAAACCTCCTCCTCCCAAAAACATCAGGAGGGTTCCTCTTAATTTACCCAGAGGCTAGTGGTGCTGGCATACATCTCTATGCAGGGCCTTTGCTGGCGTAGAATTGCGCTAAAACCTGCATCCGTTCATAACGCTGTTCCAGCCCTAGTGTGCGCTGTCAGACTACTTGGCTACTCCCAGAGCTGGCTATCAGACTCCAGGGCCACCACCATAGTAGGAAGTTAGACTCCCGGGCCACCTCTACAGTCAGCTATTGGTACCACTGGTCACTCTGAGAGCAGGCTATCTCTGTCAGCTTCATAGAACTAAATGGAGCAGCCAGTGCATGCGGGACTGGCTACTCTCCTCTTCACGGTTACGACGTGCTCCGTTTTCGTGTTCCATATTGAGTCCCCTTTCTGAGATGTTTAACGATCAAGAAGTCACCCCCAGTCCTTTGGATAGGTGCTAACTTGTATGTCACTGGAGAACCCCTTTACTTGGTTTTCCGTTAACCTTACAAAGTGTAACCAAATGACTTTGTATCTGGTTCTGTATTGTACTATGGGAGGATTTTATCATACTCTGGCACATTGTGCGCTATTGTATGATGAAAACGCTGGCATCGGATATATCAGCATGCCAGATATATCAGAAGGGTCCAGCCTCTTTATTTAACATTTGGCGGCATTGGCGTACATCTTTATGAAATACCCTACCTGACTTAAAGTTGTGCTAAAACCTGCGCCTGTGCGGACCCCTGGAACACCATCGGGGCCGGATGGAAGACTTCTGCGTCACCCCCAGATCGGCCTGTAAGGCTCTGAGGCCTACCACAGTGCGAGCTGTTAGACCATTGGGCTACCCCAAAAGCAGGCTGGAAGACACCTGTGTCAGCCCCTGAGCAAGCTGTAAGACTGCTGTTTCATATCCCATTTCCAGCTGTAAGTCTCCTGGTTTCACCAACAGTTCGAGCTGTAAGTCACCCAGGTCCACCCCAGTATGAGCTGTAAGACTCCTGGGTCACCTCAAGAGTAGGGCTACAAGACACCTTGCCCACCCCCAGTACGAGCTGTAAGACTCCTGGGCTACCTCCAGAGCAGGGCTGTAAGACACCAAGGCCACCCCCAGGTTCAGCATAGCGCAGGTTGAGTGTAGAAATCATATTAGTGTTTAGAATGTAAAGTAGAAAGTCTTTGACCAGTTCAGTTAGCAGAATTGCAAGCTATATGGTCCTGTTACTTTGGCCACCTTTTTGGTAAATTGATTAAAGGTTATTTCTACTAAAATGGTAGAATATTCATCTATTTTGGTGATGGTTAGGACGGCTGTAGGGGTTTATGGAGGAGGACGTACTTTTTGTTTTTTAATAGGTGAACTTTAATCAATTTCCAATTCATTGTAATGAGTTTCCTTGAAATATCTACAGGGCTTTACTCAATCACCTCGTATATGGTTTGCATTGTACTATGGAGGGAATTTATCATACGCTAGCATCATGCTCTGTTGTATGATGAAAACCCCAAACCTCCTCCTCAGGGGTGCACCTAGCCTTTCTGCTGCCTGAGGCGAACTATAGAAAAACGCCCCCCCCCCCCATACATGTAAAATATCAAGGAGTGTCAGGACCAGACCCAATGTGAAAAATGTGAAAATAAAGCAATGCAAAATACATAACTATATAATACACACAGTGAGCTACTACAAAGAACAATATACATAAAACAATCCGCCATATAATATAAAATCAATACAGCATGCCTCCATATACCATATAATACATACACCATGCCGCCATATACCATATAATACATACAGTGTGCCCCTATATACCATATAATACATACAGCGTGCCGCCATATACCATATAATACATACAGCGTGCAGCCATATACCATATAATACATACAGCGTGCAGCCATATACCATATAATACATACAGCGTGCCTCCATATACCATATAATACATACAGCGTGCCCCCATATACCATATAATACATACAGCGTGCAGCCATATACCATATAATACATACAGCGTGCCTCCATATACCATATAATACATACAGCGTGCCCCCATATACCATATAATACATACAGCGTGCAGCCATATACCATATAATACATACAGCGTGCTGCCATATACCATATAATACATACAGCGTGCCTCCATATAGTATATTTTAAATGGTGGCACGCTGAATGTACACACATACATACATATATATATACACATATACAGCAAATATACAGACATATATATATATATATATTTACATATATACATATACATACAAATACACACAGACAAATCTATACATACACACACATATACATACATAGAAGTTACCTTTACTTTTTTTTCTTCTTTTTTCTTTGGCCTTGTCCTCTGGTGGAAGTGGGGGTGTTGCCGGGGATGTCGTAACGGGGGGGGGGGGGGGACAGGCGGTTGCCTGGGACGTCGGAGCCAGGGGGGGGGGGGGTGGTAGTGACGGACCGAGGGGGGGTCGAAAACGGAGCGTGAAGGGGGGGGGGACAGAGCGGACAGGCTGGGGCGGGGAGCGGTACTTGTGCCGGGCCGGTGGATGAAATAGGCGGGCTGCGGGGGTTGGAAGTGACAGCGGGCGCGCAAGGGGGAAATTTCTGTTGGCGCGCAGGTACAGCCGCGCACGTGTTGAATAGATGGGCGGGCTGTGGGGGGAAGTGACGGCCCGCGCGCCGGTACATGTGCCGGCCGCGGGCGGGTGCATGTGATGGGTGGCGGATTGTGCGGGGGGCAGGGGGGCGGTTTGGGTCGGGGAGATGTAGCGCCCGCAACACATTCCGGGAGGCGGGAGCCCGACGCCGCCCCCTAGTGTAGCAGGAAGCGCGCCGCCTGAGGCGAGAATCTCAACTCGCCTCATTGCAGGTGCGCCCCTGCTCCTCCTCCCAAAAACATCAGGAGGGTTCCTCTTAATTTACCCAGAGGCTAGTGGCGCTGGCATACATCTCTATGCAGGGCCTTTGCTGGCGTAGAATTGCGCTAAAACCTGCATCAGTTCATAACGCTGTTCTAGCCCTTGTGTGTGCTGTCAGACTACTTGGCTACTCCCAAAACTGGCTGTCAGACTCCAGGGCCACCACCATAGTAGGAAGTTAGACTCCCGGGCCACCCCTACAGTCAGCTATTGGTACCACTGGTCACTCTGAGAGCAGGCTATCTCTGTCAGCTTCATAGAACTAGATGGAGCAGCCAGTGCATGCGGGACTGGCTACTCTCCTCTTCACGGTTACGACCTGCTCCGTTTTCGTGTTCCATATTGAGTCCCCTCACTGAGATGTTTAATGATCAAGAAGTCACCCCCAGTCCTTTGGATAGGTGCTAACTTGTATGTCACTGGAGAACCCCTTTACTTGGTTTTCCGTTAACCTTACAAAGTGTAACCAAATGACTTTGTATCTGGTTCTGTATTGTACTATGGGAGGATTTTATCATACTCTGGCACATTGTGCGCTATTGTATGATGAAAACGCTGGCATCGGATATATCAGCATGCCAGATATATCAGAAGGGTCCAGCCTCTTTAATTATTTAACATTTGGCGGCATTGGCGTACATCTTTATGAAATACCCTACCTGACTTAAAGTTGTGCTAAAACCTGCGCCTGTGCGGACCCCTGGAACACCATCGGTGCCGGATGGAAGACTTCTGCGTCACCCCCAGATCGGCCTGTAAGGCTCTGAGGCCTACCACAGTGCGAGCTGTTAGACCATTGGGCTACCCCAAAAGCAGGCTGGAAGACACCTGTGTCAGCCCCTGAGCAAGCTGTAAGACTGCTGTTTCATATCCCATTTCCAGCTGTAAGTCTCCTGGTTTCACCAACAGTTCGAGCTGTAAGTCACCCAGGTCCACCCCAGTATGAGCTGTAAGACTCCTGGGTCACCTCAAGAGTAGGGCTACAAGACACCTTGCCCACCCCCAGTACGAGCTGTAAGACTCCTGGGCTACCTCCAGAGCAGGGCTGTAAGACACCAAGGCCGCCCCCAGGTTCAGCATAGCGCAGGTTGAGTGTAGAAATCATATTAGTGTTTAGAATGTAAAGTAGAAAGTCTTTGACCAGTTCAGTTAGCAGAATTGCAAGCTATATGGTCCTGTTACTTTGGCCACCTTTTTGGTAAATTGATTAAAGGTTATTTCTACTAAAATGGTAGAATATTCATCTATTTTGGTGATGGTTAGGACGGCTGTAGGGGTTTATGGAGGAGGCCGTACTTTTTGTTTTTTAATAGGTGAACTTTAATCAATTTCCAATTCATTGTAATGAGTTTCCTTGAAATATCTACAGGGCTTTACTCAATCACCTCGTATATAGTTTGCATTGTACTATGGAGGGAATTTATCATACGCTAGCATCATGCTCTGTTGTATGATGAAAACCCCAAACTTCCTCCTCCCAAAAACATCAGGAGGGTTCCTCTTAATTTACCCAGAGGCTAGTGGCGCTGGCATACATCTCTATGCAGGGCCTTTGCTGGCGTAGAATTGCGCTAAAACCTGCATCAGTTCATAACGCTGTTCCAGCCCTAGTATGCGCTGTCAGACTACTTGGCTACTCCCAGAGCTGGCTGTCAGACTCCAGGGCCACCACCATAGTAGGAAGTTAGACTCCCGGGCCACCCCTACAGTCAGCTATTGGTACCACTGGTCACTCTGAGAGCAGGCTATCTCTGTCAGCTTCATAGAACTAGATGGAGCAGCCAGTGCATGCGGGACTGGCTACTCTCCTCTTCACGGTTACGACATGCTCTGTTTTCGTGTTCCATATTGAGTCCCCTCACTGAGATGTTTAACGATCAAGAAGTCACCCCCAGTCCTTTGGATAGGTGCTAACTTGTATGTCACTGGAGAACCCCTTTACTTGGTTTTCCGTTAACCTTACAAATTGTAACCAAATGACTTTGTATCTGGTTCTGTATTGTACTATGGGAGGATTTTATCATACTCTGGCACATTGTGCGCTATTGTATGATGAAAACGCTGGCATCGGATATATCAGCATGCCAGATATATCAGAAGGGTCCAGCCTCTTTAATTATTTAACATTTGGCGGCATTGGCGTACATCTTTATGAAATACCCTACCTGACTTAAAGTTGTGCTAAAACCTGCGCCTGTGCGGACCCCTGGAACACCATCAGGGCCGGATGGAAGACTTCTGCGTCACCCCCAGATCGGCCTGTAAGGCTCTGAGGCCTACCACAGTGCGAGCTGTTAGACCATTGGGCTACCCCAAAAGCAGGCTGGAAGACACCTGCGTCCGCCCCTGAGCAAGCTGTAAGACTGCTGTTTCATATCCCATTTCCAGCTGTAAGTCTCCTGGTTTCACCAACAGTTCGAGCTGTAAGTCACCCAGGTCCACCCCAGTATGAGCTGTAAGACTCCTGGGTCACCTCAAGAGTAGGGCTACAAGACACCTTGCCCACCCCAATTACGAGCTGTAAGACTCCTGGGCTACCTCCAGAGCAGGGCTGTAAGACACCAAGGCCACCCCCAGGTTCAGCATAGCGCAGGTTGAGTGTAGAAATCATATTAGTGTTTAGAATGTAAAGTAGAAAGTCTTTGACCAGTTCAGTTAGCAAAATTGCAAGCTATATGGTCCTGTTACTTTGGCCACCTTTTTGGTAAATTGATTAAAGGTTATTTCTACTAAAATGGTAGAATATTCATCTATTTTGGTGATGGTTAGGACGGCTGTAGGGGTTTATGGAGGAGGCCGTACTTTTTGTTTTTTAATAGGTGAACTTTAATCAATTTCCAATTCATTGTAATGAGTTTCCTTGAAATATCTACAGGGCTTTACTCAATCACCTTGTATATGGTTTGCATTGTACTATGGAGGGAATTTATCATACGCTAGCATCATGCTCTGCTGTATGATGAAAACTCCAAACCTCCTCCTCCCAAAAACATCAGGAGGGTTCCTCTTAATTTACCCAGAGGCTAGTGGTGCTGGCATACATCTCTATGCAGGGCCTTTGCTGGCGTAGAATTGCGCTAAAACCTGCATCCGTTCATAACGCTGTTCCAGCCCTAGTGTGCGCTGTCAGACTACTTGGCTACTTCCAGAGCTGGCTATCAGACTCCAGGGCCACCACCATAGTAGGAAGTTAGACTCCCGGGCCACCTCTACAGTCAGCTATTGGTACCACTGGTCACTCTGAGAGCAGGCTATCTCTGTCAGCTTCATAGAACTAAATGGAGCAGCCAGTGCATGCGGGACTGGCTACTCTCCTCTTCACGGTTACGACGTGCTCCGTTTTCGTGTTCCATATTGAGTCCCCTTTCTGAGATGTTTAACGATCAAGAAGTCACCCCCAGTCCTTTGGATAGGTGCTAACTTGTATGTCACTGGAGAACCCCTTTACTTGGTTTTCCGTTAACCTTACAAAGTGTAACCAAATGACTTTGTATCTGGTTCTGTATTGTACTATGGGAGGATTTTATCATACTCTGGCACATTGTGCGCTATTGTATGATGAAAACGCTGGCATCGGATATATCAGCATGCCAGATATATCAGAAGGGTCCAGCCTCTTTATTTAACATTTGGCGGCATTGGCGTACATCTTTATGAAATACCCTACCTGACTTAAAGTTGTGCTAAAACCTGCGCCTGTGCGGACCCCTGGAACACCATCGGGGCCGGATGGAAGACTTCTGCGTCACCCCCAGATCGGCCTGTAAGGCTCTGAGGCCTACCACAGTGCGAGCTGTTAGACCATTGGGCTACCCCAAAAGCAGGCTGGAAGACACCTGTGTCAGCCCCTGAGCAAGCTGTAAGACTGCTGTTTCATATCCC
Organism: Engystomops pustulosus; assembly: GCF_040894005.1. Classification (NCBI taxonomy): domain Eukaryota; kingdom Metazoa; phylum Chordata; class Amphibia; order Anura; family Leptodactylidae; genus Engystomops; species Engystomops pustulosus. The sequence goes on from NC_092414.1 coordinate 36,189,000, forward strand.
ATTTCCAGCTGTAAGTCTCCTGGTTTCACCAACAGTTCGAGCTGTAAGTCACCCAGGTCCACCCCAGTATGAGCTGTAAGACTCCTGGGTCACCTCAAGAGTAGGGCTACAAGACACCTTGCCCACCCCCAGTACGAGCTGTAAGACTCCTGGGCTACCTCCAGAGCAGGGCTGTAAGACACCAAGGCCACCCCCAGGTTCAGCATAGCGCAGGTTGAGTGTAGAAATCATATTAGTGTTTAGAATGTAAAGTAGAAAGTCTTTGACCAGTTCAGTTAGCAGAATTGCAAGCTATATGGTCCTGTTACTTTGGCCACCTTTTTGGTAAATTGATTAAAGGTTATTTCTACTAAAATGGTAGAATATTCATCTATTTTGGTGATGGTTAGGACGGCTGTAGGGGTTTATGGAGGAGGACGTACTTTTTGTTTTTTAATAGGTGAACTTTAATCAATTTCCAATTCATTGTAATGAGTTTCCTTGAAATATCTACAGGGCTTTACTCAATCACCTCGTATATGGTTTGCATTGTACTATGGAGGGAATTTATCATACGCTAGCATCATGCTCTGTTGTATGATGAAAACCCCAAACCTCCTCCTCCCAAAAACATCAGGAGGGTTCCTCTTAATTTACCCAGAGGCTAGTGGCGCTGGAATACATCTCTATGCAGGGCCTTTGCTGGCGTAGAATTGCGCTAAAACCTGCATCAGTTCATAACGCTGTTCTAGCCCTTGTGTGTGCTGTCAGACTACTTGGCTACTCCCAAAACTGGCTGTCAGACTCCAGGGCCACCACCATAGTAGGAAGTTAGACTCCCGGGCCACCCCTACAGTCAGCTATTGGTACCACTGGTCACTCTGAGAGCAGGCTATCTCTGTCAGCTTCATAGAACTAGATGGAGCAGCCAGTGCATGCGGGACTGGCTACTCTCCTCTTCACGGTTACGACCTGCTCCGTTTTCGTGTTCCATATTGAGTCCCCTCACTGAGATGTTTAATGATCAAGAAGTCACCCCCAGTCCTTTGGATAGGTGCTAACTTGTATGTCACTGGAGAACCCCTTTACTTGGTTTTCCGTTAACCTTACAAAGTGTAACCAAATGACTTTGTATCTGGTTCTGTATTGTACTATGGGAGGATTTTATCATACTCTGGCACATTGTGCGCTATTGTATGATGAAAACGCTGGCATCGGATATATCAGCATGCCAGATATATCAGAAGGGTCCAGCCTCTTTAATTATTTAACATTTGGCGGCATTGGCGTACATCTTTATGAAATACCCTACCTGACTTAAAGTTGTGCTAAAACCTGCGCCTGTGCGGACCCCTGGAACACCATCGGTGCCGGATGGAAGACTTCTGCGTCACCCCCAGATCGGCCTGTAAGGCTCTGAGGCCTACCACAGTGCGAGCTGTTAGACCATTGGGCTACCCCAAAAGCAGGCTGGAAGACACCTGTGTCAGCCCCTGAGCAAGCTGTAAGACTGCTGTTTCATATCCCATTTCCAGCTGTAAGTCTCCTGGTTTCACCAACAGTTCGAGCTGTAAGTCACCCAGGTCCACCCCAGTATGAGCTGTAAGACTCCTGGGTCACCTCAAGAGTAGGGCTACAAGACACCTTGCCCACCCCCAGTACGAGCTGTAAGACTCCTGGGCTACCTCCAGAGCAGGGCTGTAAGACACCAAGGCCGCCCCCAGGTTCAGCATAGCGCAGGTTGAGTGTAGAAATCATATTAGTGTTTAGAATGTAAAGTAGAAAGTCTTTGACCAGTTCAGTTAGCAGAATTGCAAGCTATATGGTCCTGTTACTTTGGCCACCTTTTTGGTAAATTGATTAAAGGTTATTTCTACTAAAATGGTAGAATATTCATCTATTTTGGTGATGGTTAGGACGGCTGTAGGGGTTTATGGAGGAGGCCGTACTTTTTGTTTTTTAATAGGTGAACTTTAATCAATTTCCAATTCATTGTAATGAGTTTCCTTGAAATATCTACAGGGCTTTACTCAATCACCTCGTATATAGTTTGCATTGTACTATGGAGGGAATTTATCATACGCTAGCATCATGCTCTGTTGTATGATGAAAACCCCAAACTTCCTCCTCCCAAAAACATCAGGAGGGTTCCTCTTAATTTACCCAGAGGCTAGTGGCGCTGGCATACATCTCTATGCAGGGCCTTTGCTGGCGTAGAATTGCGCTAAAACCTGCATCAGTTCATAACGCTGTTCCAGCCCTAGTATGCGCTGTCAGACTACTTGGCTACTCCCAGAGCTGGCTGTCAGACTCCAGGGCCACCACCATAGTAGGAAGTTAGACTCCCGGGCCACCCCTACAGTCAGCTATTGGTACCACTGGTCACTCTGAGAGCAGGCTATCTCTGTCAGCTTCATAGAACTAGATGGAGCAGCCAGTGCATGCGGGACTGGCTACTCTCCTCTTCACGGTTACGACATGCTCTGTTTTCGTGTTCCATATTGAGTCCCCTCACTGAGATGTTTAACGATCAAGAAGTCACCCCCAGTCCTTTGGATAGGTGCTAACTTGTATGTCACTGGAGAACCCCTTTACTTGGTTTTCCCGTTAACCTTACAAAGTGTAACCAAATGACTTTGTATCTGGTTCTGTATTGTACTATGGGAGGATTTTATCATACTCTGGCACATTGTGCGCTATTGTATGATGAAAACGCTGGCATCGGATATATCAGCATGCCAGATATATCAGAAGGGTCCAGCCTCTTTAATTATTTAACATTTGGCGGCATTGGCGTACATCTTTATGAAATACCCTACCTGACTTAAAGTTGTGCTAAAACCTGCGCCTGTGCGGACCCCTGGAACACCATCAGGGCCAAATGGAAGACTTCTGCGTCACCCCCAGATCGGCCTGTAAGGCTCTGAGGCCTACCACAGTGCGAGCTGTTAGACCATTGGGCTACCCCAAAAGCAGGCTGGAAGACACCTGCGTCCGCCCCTGAGCAAGCTGTAAGACTGCTGTTTCATATCCCATTTCCAGCTGTAAGTCTCCTGGTTTCACCAACAGTTCGAGCTGTAAGTCACCCAGGTCCACCCCAGTATGAGCTGTAAGACTCCTGGGTCACCTCAAGAGTAGGGCTACAAGACACCTTGCCCACCCCAATTACGAGCTGTAAGACTCCTGGGCTACCTCCAGAGCAGGGCTGTAAGACACCAAGGCCACCCCCAGGTTCAGCATAGCGCAGGTTGAGTGTAGAAATCATATTAGTGTTTAGAATGTAAAGTAGAAAGTCTTTGACCAGTTCAGTTAGCAAAATTGCAAGCTATATGGTCCTGTTACTTTGGCCACCTTTTTGGTAAATTGATTAAAGGTTATTTCTACTAAAATGGTAGAATATTCATCTATTTTGGTGATGGTTAGGACGGCTGTAGGGGTATTTATGGAGGAGGCCGTACTTTTTGTTTTTTAATAGGTGAACTTTAATCAATTTCCAATTCATTGTAATGAGTTTCCTTGAAATATCTACAGGGCTTTACTCAATCACCTCGTATATGGTTTGCATTGTACTATGGAGGGAATTTATCATACGCTAGCATCATGCTCTGTTTTATGATGAAAACCCCAAACCTCCTCCTCCCAAAAACATCAGGAGGGTTCCTCTTAATTTACCCAGAGGCTAGTGGCGCTGGCATACATCTCTATGCAGGGCCTTTGCTGGCGTAGAATTGCGCTAAAACCTGCATCAGTTCATAACGCTGTTCCAGCCCTAGTGTGCGCTGTCAGACTACTTGGCTACTCCCAGAGCTGGCTGTCAGACTCCAGGGCCACCACCATAGTAGGAAGTTAGACTCCCGGGCCACCCCTACAGTCAGCTATTGGTACCACTGGTCACTCTGAGAGCAGGCTATCTCTGTCAGCTTCATAGAACTAGATGGAGCAGCCAGTGCATGCGGGACTGGCTACTCTCCTCTTCACGGTTACGACATGCTCTGTTTTCGTGTTCCATATTGAGTCCCCTCACTGAGATGTGTAACGATCAAGAAGTCACCCCCAGTCCTTTGGATAGGTGCTAACTTGTATGTCACTGGAGAACCCCTTTACTTGGTTTTCCCGTTAACCTTACAAAGTGTAACCAAATGACTTTGTATCTGGTTCTGTATTGTACTATGGGAGGATTTTATCATACTCTGGCACATTGTGCGCTATTGTATGATGAAAACGCTGGCATCGGATATATCAGCATGCCAGATATATCAGAAGGGTCCAGCCTCTTTAATTATTTAACATTTGGCGGCATTGGCGTACATCTTTATGAAATACCCTACCTGACTTAAAGTTGTGCTAAAACCTGCGCCTGTGCGGACCCCTGGAACACCATCAGGGCCGGATGGAAGACTTCTGCGTCACCCCCAGATCGGCCTGTAAGGCTCTGAGGCCTACCACAGTGCGAGCTGTTAGACCATTGGGCTACCCCAAAAGCAGGCTGGAAGACACCTGCGTCCGCCCCTGAGCAAGCTGTAAGACTGCTGTTTCATATCCCATTTCCAGCTGTAAGTCTCCTGGTTTCACCAACAGTTCGAGCTGTAAGTCACCCAGGTCCACCCCAGTATGAGCTGTAAGACTCCTGGGTCACCTCAAGAGTAGGGCTACAAGACACCTTGCCCACCCCAATTACGAGCTGTAAGACTCCTGGGCTACCTCCAGAGCAGGGCTGTAAGACACCAAGGCCACCCCCAGGTTCAGCATAGCGCAGGTTGAGTGTAGAAATCATATTAGTGTTTAGAATGTAAAGTAGAAAGTCTTTGACCAGTTCAGTTAGCAGAATTGCAAGCTATATGGTCCTGTTACTTTGGCCACCTTTTTGGTAAATTGATTAAAGGTTATTTCTACTAAAATGGTAGAATATTCATCTATTTTGGTGATGGTTAGGACGGCTGTAGGGGTTTATGGAGGAGGCCGTACTTTTTGTTTTTTAATAGGTGAACTTTAATCAATTTCCAATTCATTGTAATGAGTTTCCTTGAAATATCTACAGGGCTTTACTCAATCACCTCGTATATGGTTTGCATTGTACTATGGAGGGAATTTATCATACGCTAGCATCATGCTCTGTTTTATGATGAAAACCCCAAACCTCCTCCTCCCAAAAACATCAGGAGGGTTCCTCTTAATTTACCCAGAGGCTAGTGGCGCTGGCATACATCTCTATGCAGGGCCTTTGCTGGCGTAGAATTGCGCTAAAACCTGCATCAGTTCATAACGCTGTTCCAGCCCTAGTGTGCGCTGTCAGACTACTTGGCTACTCCCAGAGCTGGCTGTCAGACTCCAGGGCCACCACCATAGTAGGAAGTTAGACTCCCGGGCCACCCCTACAGTCAGCTATTGGTACCACTGGTCACTCTGAGAGCAGGCTATCTCTGTCAGCTTCATAGAACTAGATGGAGCAGCCAGTGCATGCGGGACTGGCTACTCTCCTCTTCACGGTTACGACGTGCTCCGTTTTCGTGTTCCATATTGAGTCCCCTCACTGAGATGTTTAACGATCAAGAAGTCACCCCCAGTCCTTTGGATAGGTGCTAACTTGTATGTCACTGGAGAACCCCTTTACTTGGTTTTCCGTTAACCTTACAAAGTGTAACCAAATGACTTTGTATCTGGTTCTGTATTGTACTATGGGAGGATTTTATCATACTCTGGCACATTGTGCGCTATTGTATGATGAAAACGCTGGCATCGGATATATCAGCATGCCAGATATATCAGAAGGGTCCAGCCTCTTTAATTATTTAACATTTGGTGGCATTGGCGTACATCTTTATGAAATACCCTACCTGACTTAAAGTTGTGCTAAAACCTGCGCCTGTGCGGACCCCTGGAACACCATCGGGGCCGGATGGAAGACTTCTGCGTCACCCCCAGATCGGCCTGTAAGGCTCTGAGGCCTACCACAGTGCGAGCTGTTAGACCATTGGGCTACCCCAAAAGCAGGCTGGAAGACACCTGCGTCCGCCCCTGAGCAAGCTGTAAGACTGCTGTTTCATATCCCATTTCCAGCTGTAAGTCTCCTGGTTTCACCAACAGTTCGAGCTGTAAGTCACCCAGGTCCACCCCAGTATGAGCTGTAAGACTCCTGGGTCACCTCAAGAGTAGGGCTACAAGACACCTTGCCCACCCCAATTACGAGCTGTAAGACTCCTGGGCTACCTCCAGAGCAGGGCTGTAAGACACCAAGGCCACCCCCAGGTTCAGCATAGCGCAGGTTGAGTGTAGAAATCATATTAGTGTTTAGAATGTAAAGTAGAAAGTCTTTGACCAGTTCAGTTAGCAGAATTGCAAGCTATATGGTCCTGTTACTTTGGCCACCTTTTTGGTAAATTGATTAAAGGTTATTTCTACTAAAATGGTAGAATATTCATCTATTTTGGTGATGGTTAGGACGGCTGTAGGGGTTTATGGAGGAGGCCGTACTTTTTGTTTTTTAATAGGTGAACTTTAATCAATTTCCAATTCATTGTAATGAGTTTCCTTGAAATATCTACAGGGCTTTACTCAATCACCTCGTATATGGTTTGCATTGTACTATGGAGGGAATTTATCATACGCTAGCATCATGCTCTGTTTTATGATGAAAACCCCAAACCTCCTCCTCCCAAAAACATCAGGAGGGTTCCTCTTAATTTACCCAGAGGCTAGTGGCGCTGGCATACATCTCTATGCAGGGCCTTTGCTGGCGTAGAATTGCGCTAAAACCTGCATCAGTTCATAACGCTGTTCCAGCCCTAGTGTGCGCTGTCAGACTACTTGGCTACTCCCAGAGCTGGCTGTCAGACTCCAGGGCCACCACCATAGTAGGAAGTTAGACTCCCGGGCCACCCCTACAGTCAGCTATTGGTACCACTGGTCACTCTGAGAGCAGGCTATCTCTGTCAGCTTCATAGAACTAGATGGAGCAGCCAGTGCATGCGGGACTGGCTACTCTCCTCTTCACGGTTACGACGTGCTCCGTTTTCGTGTTCCATATTGAGTCCCCTCACTGAGATGTTTAACGATCAAGAAGTCACCCCCAGTCCTTTGGATAGGTGCTAACTTGTATGTCACTGGAGAACCCCTTTACTTGGTTTTCCGTTAACCTTACAAAGTGTAACCAAATGACTTTGTATCTGGTTCTGTATTGTACTATGGGAGGATTTTATCATACTCTGGCACATTGTGCGCTATTGTATGATGAAAACGCTGGCATCGGATATATCAGCATGCCAGATATATCAGAAGGGTCCAGCCTCTTTAATTAACATTTGGCGGCATTGGCGTACATCTTTATGAAATACCCTACCTGACTTAAAGTTGTGCTAAAACCTGCGCCTGTGCGGACCCCTGGAACACCATCGGGGCCAGATGGAAGACTTCTGCGTCACCCCCAGATCGGCCTGTAAGGCTCTGAGGCCTACCACAGTGCGAGCTGTTAGACCATTGGGCTACCCCAAAAGCAGGCTGGAAGACACCTGTGTCAGCCCCTGAGCAAGCTGTAAGACTGCTGTTTCATATCCCATTTCCAGCTGTAAGTCTCCTGGTTTCACCAACAGTTCGAGCTGTAAGTCACCCAGGTCCACCCCAGTATGAGCTGTAAGACTCCTGGGTCACCTCAAGAGTAGGGCTACAAGACACCTTGCCCACCCCCATTACGAGCTGTAAGACTCCTGGGCTACCTCCAGAGCAGGGCTGTAAGACACCAAGGCCACCCCTAGGTTCAGCATAGCGCAGGTTGAGTGTAGAAATCATATTAGTGTTTAGAATGTAAAGTAGAAAGTCTTTGACCAGTTCAGTTAGCAGAATTGCAAGCTATATGGTCCTGTTACTTTGGCCACCTTTTTGGTAAATTGATTAAAGGTTATTTCTACTAAAATGGTAGAATATTCATCTATTTTGGTGATGGTTAGGACGGCTGTAGGGGTTTATGGAGGAGGCCGTACTTTTTGTTTTTTAATAGGTGAACTTTAATCAATTTCCAATTCATTGTAATGAGTTTCCTTGAAATATCTACAGGGCTTTACTCAATCACCTCGTATATGGTTTGCATTGTACTATGGAGGGAATTTATCATACGCTAGCATCATGCTCTGTTGTATGATGAAAACCCCAAACCTCCTCCTCCCAAAAACATCAGGAGGGTTCCTCTTAATTTACCCAGAGGCTAGTGGCGCTGGCATACATCTCTATGCAGGGCCTTTGCTGGCGTAGAATTGCGCTAAAACCTGCATCAGTTCATAACGCTGTTCCAGCCCTAGTGTGCGCTGTCAGACTACTTGGCTACTCCCAGAGCTGGCTGTCAGACTCCAGGGCCACCACCATAGTAGGAAGTTAGACTCCCAGGCCACCCCTACAGTCAGCTATTGGTACCACTGGTCACTCTGAGAGCAGGCTATCTCTGTCAGCTTCATAGAACTAGATGGAGCAGCCAGTGCATGCGGGACTGGCTACTCTCCTCTTCACGGTTACGACGTGCTCTGTTTTCGTGTTCCATATTGAGTCCCCTCACTGAGATGTTTAACGATCAAGAAGTCACCCCCAGTCCTTTGGATAGGTGCTAACTTGTATGTCACTGGAGAACCCCTTTACTTGGTTTTCCCGTTAACCTTACAAAGTGTAACCAAATGACTTTGTATCTGGTTCTGTATTGTACTATGGGAGGATTTTATCATACTCTGGCACATTGTGCGCTATTGTATGATGAAAACGCTGGCATCGGATATATCAGCATGCCAGATATATCAGAAGGGTCCAGCCTCTTTATTTAACATTTGGCGGCATTGGCGTACATCTTTATGAAATACCCTACCTGACTTAAAGTTGTGCTAAAACCTGCGCCTGTGCGGACCCCTGGAACACCATCGGGGCCAGATGGAAGACTTCTGCGTCACCCCCAGATCGGCCTGTAAGGCTCTGAGGCCTACCACAGTGCAAACTGTTAGACCATTGGGCTACCCCAAAAGCAGGCTGGAAGACACCTGTGTCAGCCCCTGAGCAAGCTGTAAGACTGCTGTTTCATATCCCATTTCCAGCTGTAAGTCTCCTGGTTTCACCAACAGTTCGAGCTGTAAGTCACCCAGGTCCACCCCAGTATGAGCTGTAAGACTCCTGGGTCACCTCAAGAGTAGGGCTACAAGACACCTTGCCCACCCCCAGTATGAGCTGTAAGACTCCTGGGCTACCTCCAGAGCAGGGCTGTAAGACACCAAGGCCACCCCCAGGTTCAGCATAGCGCAGGTTGAGTGTAGAAATCATATTAGTGTTTAGAATGTAAAGTAGAAAGTCTTTGACCAGTTCAGTTAGCAGAATTGCAAGCTATATGGTCCTGTTACTTTGGCCACCTTTTTGGTAAATTGATTAAAGGTTATTTCTACTAAAATGGTAGAATATTCATCTATTTTGGTGATGGTTAGGACGGCTGTAGGGGTTTATGGAGGAGGCCGTACTTTTTGTTTTTTAATAGGTGAACTTTAATCAATTTCCAATTCATTGTAATGAGTTTCCTTGAAATATCTACAGGGCTTTACTCAATCACCTCGTATATGGTTTGCATTGTACTATGGAGGGAATTTATCATACGCTAGCATCATGCTCTGTTGTATGATGAAAACCCCAAACCTCCTCCTCCCAAAAACATCAGGAGGGTTCCTCTTAATTTACCCAGAGGCTAGTGGCGCTGGCATACATCTCTATGCAGGGCCTTTGCTGGCGTAGAATTGCGCTAAAACCTGCATCAGTTCATAACGCTGTTCCAGCCCTAGTGTGCGCTGTCAGACTACTTGGCTACTCCCAGAGCTGGCTGTCAGACTCCAGGGCCACCACCATAGTAGGAAGTTAGACTCCCGGGCCACCCCTACAGTCAGCTATTGGTACCACTGGTCACTCAGAGAGCAGGCTATCTCTGTCAGCTTCATAGAACTAGATGGAGCAGCCAGTGCATGCGGGACTGGCTACTCTCCTCTTCACGGTTACGACATGCTCTGTTTTCGTGTTCCATATTGAGTCCCCTCACTGAGATGTTTAACGATCAAGAAGTCACCCCCAGTCCTTTGGATAGGTGCTAACTTGTATGTCACTGGAGAACCCCTTTACTTGGTTTTCCGTTAACCTTACAAAGTGTAACCAAATGACTTTGTATCTGGTTCTGTATTGTACTATGGGAGGATTTTATCATACTCTGGCACATTGTGCGCTATTGTATGATGAAAACGCTGGCATCGGATATATCAGCATGCCAGATATATCAGAAGGGTCCAGCCTCTTTAATTATTTAACATTTGGCGGCATTGGCGTACATCTTTATGAAATACCCTACCTGACTTAAAGTTGTGCTAAAACCTGCGCCTGTGCGGACCCCTGGAACACCATCGGGGCCGGATGGAAGACTTCTGCGTCACCCCCAGATCGGCCTGTAAGGCTCTGAGGCCTACCACAGTGCGAGCTGTTAGACCATTGGGCTACCCCAAAAGCAGGCTGGAAGACACCTGCGTCAGCCCCTGAGCAAGCTGTAAGACTGCTGTTTCATATCCCATTTCCAGCTGTAAGTCTCCTGGTTTCACCAACAGTTCGAGCTGTAAGTCACCCAGGTCCACCCCAGTATGAGCTGTAAGACTCCTGGGTCACCTCAAGAGTAGGGCTACAAGACACCTTGCCCACCCCAATTACGAGCTGTAAGACTCCTGGGCTACCTCCAGAGCAGGGCTGTAAGACACCAAGGCCACCCCCAGGTTCAGCATAGCGCAGGTTGAGTGTAGAAATCATATTAGTGTTTAGAATGTAAAGTAGAAAGTCTTTGACCAGTTCAGTTAGCAGAATTGCAAGCTATATGGTCCTGTTACTTTGGCCACCTTTTTGGTAAATTGATTAAAGGTTATTTCTACTAAAATGGTAGAATATTCATCTATTTTGGTGATGGTTAGGACGGCTGTAGGGGTTTATGGAGGAGGCCGTACTTTTTGTTTTTTAATAGGTGAACTTTAATCAATTTCCAATTCATTGTAATGAGTTTCCTTGAAATATCTACAGGGCTTTACTCAATCACCTTGTATATGGTTTGCATTGTACTATGGAGGGAATTTATCATACGCTAGCATCATGCTCTGCTGTATGATGAAAACTCCAAACCTCCTCCTCCCAAAAACATCAGGAGGGTTCCTCTTAATTTACCCAGAGGCTAGTGGTGCTGGCATACATCTCTATGCAGGGCCTTTGCTGGCGTAGAATTGCGCTAAAACCTGCATCCGTTCATAACGCTGTTCCAGCCCTAGTGTGCGCTGTCAGACTACTTGGCTACTCCCAGAGCTGGCTATCAGACTCCAGGGCCACCACCATAGTAGGAAGTTAGACTCCCGGGCCACCTCTACAGTCAGCTATTGGTACCACTGGTCACTCTGAGAGCAGGCTATCTCTGTCAGCTTCATAGAACTAAATGGAGCAGCCAGTGCATGCGGGACTGGCTACTCTCCTCTTCACGGTTACGACGTGCTCCGTTTTCGTGTTCCATATTGAGTCCCCTTTCTGAGATGTTTAACGATCAAGAAGTCACCCCCAGTCCTTTGGATAGGTGCTAACTTGTATGTCACTGGAGAACCCCTTTACTTGGTTTTCCGTTAACCTTACAAAGTGTAACCAAATGACTTTGTATCTGGTTCTGTATTGTACTATGGGAGGATTTTATCATACTCTGGCACATTGTGCGCTATTGTATGATGAAAACGCTGGCATCGGATATATCAGCATGCCAGATATATCAGAAGGGTCCAGCCTCTTTATTTAACATTTGGCGGCATTGGCGTACATCTTTATGAAATACCCTACCTGACTTAAAGTTGTGCTAAAACCTGCGCCTGTGCGGACCCCTGGAACACCATCGGGGCCGGATGGAAGACTTCTGCGTCACCCCCAGATCGGCCTGTAAGGCTCTGAGGCCTACCACAGTGCGAGCTGTTAGACCATTGGGCTACCCCAAAAGCAGGCTGGAAGACACCTGTGTCAGCCCCTGAGCAAGCTGTAAGACTGCTGTTTCATATCCCATTTCCAGCTGTAAGTCTCCTGGTTTCACCAACAGTTCGAGCTGTAAGTCACCCAGGTCCACCCCAGTATGAGCTGTAAGACTCCTGGGTCACCTCAAGAGTAGGGCTACAAGACACCTTGCCCACCCCCAGTACGAGCTGTAAGACTCCTGGGCTACCTCCAGAGCAGGGCTGTAAGACACCAAGGCCACCCCCAGGTTCAGCATAGCGCAGGTTGAGTGTAGAAATCATATTAGTGTTTAGAATGTAAAGTAGAAAGTCTTTGACCAGTTCAGTTAGCAGAATTGCAAGCTATATGGTCCTGTTACTTTGGCCACCTTTTTGGTAAATTGATTAAAGGTTATTTCTACTAAAATGGTAGAATATTCATCTATTTTGGTGATGGTTAGGACGGCTGTAGGGGTTTATGGAGGAGGACGTACTTTTTGTTTTTTAATAGGTGAACTTTAATCAATTTCCAATTCATTGTAATGAGTTTCCTTGAAATATCTACAGGGCTTTACTCAATCACCTCGTATATAGTTTGCATTGTACTATGGAGGGAATTTATCATACGCTAGCATCATGCTCTGTTGTATGATGAAAACCCCAAACTTCCTCCTCCCAAAAACATCAGGAGGGTTCCTCTTAATTTACCCAGAGGCTAGTGGCGCTGGCATACATCTCTATGCAGGGCCTTTGCTGGCGTAGAATTGCGCTAAAACCTGCATCAGTTCATAACGCTGTTCCAGCCCTAGTATGCGCTGTCAGACTACTTGGCTACTCCCAGAGCTGGCTGTCAGACTCCAGGGCCACCACCATAGTAGGAAGTTAGACTCCCGGGCCACCCCTACAGTCAGCTATTGGTACCACTGGTCACTCTGAGAGCAGGCTATCTCTGTCAGCTTCATAGAACTAGATGGAGCAGCCAGTGCATGCGGGACTGGCTACTCTCCTCTTCACGGTTACGACATGCTCTGTTTTCGTGTTCCATATTGAGTCCCCTCACTGAGATGTTTAACGATCAAGAAGTCACCCCCAGTCCTTTGGATAGGTGCTAACTTGTATGTCACTGGAGAACCCCTTTACTTGGTTTTCCCGTTAACCTTACAAAGTGTAACCAAATGACTTTGTATCTGGTTCTGTATTGTACTATGGGAGGATTTTATCATACTCTGGCACATTGTGCGCTATTGTATGATGAAAACGCTGGCATCGGATATATCAGCATGCCAGATATATCAGAAGGGTCCAGCCTCTTTAATTATTTAACATTTGGCGGCATTGGCGTACATCTTTATGAAATACCCTACCTGACTTAAAGTTGTGCTAAAACCTGCGCCTGTGCGGACCCCTGGAACACCATCAGGGCCGGATGGAAGACTTCTGCGTCACCCCCAGATCGGCCTGTAAGGCTCTGAGGCCTACCACAGTGCGAGCTGTTAGACCATTGGGCTACCCCAAAAGCAGGCTGGAAGACACCTGCGTCCGCCCCTGAGCAAGCTGTAAGACTGCTGTTTCATATCCCATTTCCAGCTGTAAGTCTCCTGGTTTCACCAACAGTTCGAGCTGTAAGTCACCCAGGTCCACCCCAGTATGAGCTGTAAGACTCCTGGGTCACCTCAAGAGTAGGGCTACAAGACACCTTGCCCACCCCAATTACGAGCTGTAAGACTCCTGGGCTACCTCCAGAGCAGGGCTGTAAGACACCAAGGCCACCCCCAGGTTCAGCATAGCGCAGGTTGAGTGTAGAAATCATATTAGTGTTTAGAATGTAAAGTAGAAAGTCTTTGACCAGTTCAGTTAGCAGAATTGCAAGCTATATGGTCCTGTTACTTTGGCCACCTTTTTGGTAAATTGATTAAAGGTTATTTCTACTAAAATGGTAGAATATTCATCTATTTTGGTGATGGTTAGGACGGCTGTAGGGGTTTATGGAGGAGGCCGTACTTTTTGTTTTTTAATAGGTGAACTTTAATCAATTTCCAATTCATTGTAATGAGTTTCCTTGAAATATCTACAGGGCTTTACTCAATCACCTCGTATATGGTTTGCATTGTACTATGGAGGGAATTTATCATACGCTAGCATCATGCTCTGTTTTATGATGAAAACCCCAAACCTCCTCCTCCCAAAAACATCAGGAGGGTTCCTCTTAATTTACCCAGAGGCTAGTGGCGCTGGCATACATCTCTATGCAGGGCCTTTGCTGGCGTAGAATTGCGCTAAAACCTGCATCAGTTCATAACGCTGTTCCAGCCCTAGTGTGCGCTGTCAGACTACTTGGCTACTCCCAGAGCTGGCTGTCAGACTCCAGGGCCACCACCATAGTAGGAAGTTAGACTCCCGGGCCACCCCTACAGTCAGCTATTGGTACCACTGGTCACTCTGAGAGCAGGCTATCTCTGTCAGCTTCATAGAACTAGATGGAGCAGCCAGTGCATGCGGGACTGGCTACTCTCCTCTTCACGGTTACGACGTGCTCCGTTTTCGTGTTCCATATTGAGTCCCCTCACTGAGATGTTTAACGATCAAGAAGTCACCCCCAGTCCTTTGGATAGGTGCTAACTTGTATGTCACTGGAGAACCCCTTTACTTGGTTTTCCGTTAACCTTACAAAGTGTAACCAAATGACTTTGTATCTGGTTCTGTATTGTACTATGGGAGGATTTTATCATACTCTGGCACATTGTGCGCTATTGTATGATGAAAACGCTGGCATCGGATATATCAGCATGCCAGATATATCAGAAGGGTCCAGCCTCTTTAATTATTTAACATTTGGCGGCATTGGCGTACATCTTTATGAAATACCCTACCTGACTTAAAGTTGTGCTAAAACCTGCGCCTGTGCGGACCCCTGGAACACCATCGGGGCCGGATGGAAGACTTCTGCGTCACCCCCAGATCGGCCTGTAAGGCTCTGAGGCCTACCACAGTGCGAGCTGTTAGACCATTGGGCTACCCCAAAAGCAGGCTGGAAGACACCTGTGTCAGCCCCTGAGCAAGCTGTAAGACTGCTGTTTCATATCCCATTTCCAGCTGTAAGTCTCCTGGTTTCACCAACAGTTCGAGCTGTAAGTCACCCAGGTCCACCCCAGTATGAGCTGTAAGACTCCTGGGTCACCTCAAGAGTAGGGCTACAAGACACCTTGCCCACCCCCATTACGAGCTGTAAGACTCCTGGGCTACCTCCAGAGCAGGGCTGTAAGACACCAAGGCCACCCCTAGGTTCAGCATAGCGCAGGTTGAGTGTAGAAATCATATTAGTGTTTAGAATGTAAAGTAGAAAGTCTTTGACCAGTTCAGTTAGCAGAATTGCAAGCTATATGGTCCTGTTACTTTGGCCACCTTTTTGGTAAATTGATTAAAGGTTATTTCTACTAAAATGGTAGAATATTCATCTATTTTGGTGATGGTTAGGATGGCTGTAGGGGTTTATGGAGGAGGCCGTACTTTTTGTTTTCTAATAGGTGAACTTTAATCAATTTCCAATTCATTGTAATGAGTTTCCTTGAAATATCTACAGGGCTTTACTCAATCACCTCGTATATGGTTTGCATTGTACTATGGAGGGAATTTATCATACGCTAGCATCATGCTCTGTTGTATGATGAAAACCCCAAACCTCCTCCTCCCAAAAACATCAGGAGGGTTCCTCTTAATTTACCCAGAGGCTAGTGGCGCTGGCATACATCTCTATGCAGGGCCTTTGCTGGCGTAGAATTGCGCTAAAACCTGCATCAGTTCATAACGCTGTTCCAGCCCTAGTGTGCGCTGTCAGACTACTTGGCTACTCCCAGAGCTGGCTGTCAGACTCCAGGGCCACCACCATAGTAGGAAGTTAGACTCCCAGGCCACCCCTACAGTCAGCTATTGGTACCACTGGTCACTCTGAGAGCAGGCTATCTCTGTCAGCTTCATAGAACTAGATGGAGCAGCCAGTGCATGCGGGACTGGCTACTCTCCTCTTCACGGTTACGACGTGCTCTGTTTTCGTGTTCCATATTGAGTCCCCTCACTGAGATGTTTAACGATCAAGAAGTCACCCCCAGTCCTTTGGATAGGTGCTAACTTGTATGTCACTGGAGAACCCCTTTACTTGGTTTTCCCGTTAACCTTACAAAGTGTAACCAAATGACTTTGTATCTGGTTCTGTATTGTACTATGGGAGGATTTTATCATACTCTGGCACATTGTGCGCTATTGTATGATGAAAACGCTGGCATCGGATATATCAGCATGCCAGATATATCAGAAGGGTCCAGCCTCTTTATTTAACATTTGGCGGCATTGGCGTACATCTTTATGAAATACCCTACCTGACTTAAAGTTGTGCTAAAACCTGCGCCTGTGCGGACCCCTGGAACACCATCGGGGCCAGATGGAAGACTTCTGCGTCACCCCCAGATCGGCCTGTAAGGCTCTGAGGCCTACCACAGTGCAAACTGTTAGACCATTGGGCTACCCCAAAAGCAGGCTGGAAGACACCTGTGTCAGCCCCTGAGCAAGCTGTAAGACTGCTGTTTCATATCCCATTTCCAGCTGTAAGTCTCCTGGTTTCACCAACAGTTCGAGCTGTAAGTCACCCAGGTCCACCCCAGTATGAGCTGTAAGACTCCTGGGTCACCTCAAGAGTAGGGCTACAAGACACCTTGCCCACCCCCAGTATGAGCTGTAAGACTCCTGGGCTACCTCCAGAGCAGGGCTGTAAGACACCAAGGCCACCCCCAGGTTCAGCATAGCGCAGGTTGAGTGTAGAAATCATATTAGTGTTTAGAATGTAAAGTAGAAAGTCTTTGACCAGTTCAGTTAGCAGAATTGCAAGCTATATGGTCCTGTTACTTTGGCCACCTTTTTGGTAAATTGATTAAAGGTTATTTCTACTAAAATGGTAGAATATTCATCTATTTTGGTGATGGTTAGGACGGCTGTAGGGGTTTATGGAGGAGGCCGTACTTTTTGTTTTTTAATAGGTGAACTTTAATCAATTTCCAATTCATTGTAATGAGTTTCCTTGAAATATCTACAGGGCTTTACTCAATCACCTCGTATATGGTTTGCATTGTACTATGGAGGGAATTTATCATACGCTAGCATCATGCTCTGTTGTATGATGAAAACCCCAAACCTCCTCCTCCCAAAAACATCAGGAGGGTTCCTCTTAATTTACCCAGAGGCTAGTGGCGCTGGCATACATCTCTATGCAGGGCCTTTGCTGGCGTAGAATTGCGCTAAAACCTGCATCAGTTCATAACGCTGTTCCAGCCCTAGTGTGCGCTGTCAGACTACTTGGCTACTCCCAGAGCTGGCTGTCAGACTCCAGGGCCACCACCATAGTAGGAAGTTAGACTCCCGGGCCACCCCTACAGTCAGCTATTGGTACCACTGGTCACTCAGAGAGCAGGCTATCTCTGTCAGCTTCATAGAACTAGATGGAGCAGCCAGTGCATGCGGGACTGGCTACTCTCCTCTTCACGGTTACGACATGCTCTGTTTTCGTGTTCCATATTGAGTCCCCTCACTGAGATGTTTAACGATCAAGAAGTCACCCCCAGTCCTTTGGATAGGTGCTAACTTGTATGTCACTGGAGAACCCCTTTACTTGGTTTTCCGTTAACCTTACAAAGTGTAACCAAATGACTTTGTATCTGGTTCTGTATTGTACTATGGGAGGATTTTATCATACTCTGGCACATTGTGCGCTATTGTATGATGAAAACGCTGGCATCGGATATATCAGCATGCCAGATATATCAGAAGGGTCCAGCCTCTTTAATTATTTAACATTTGGCGGCATTGGCGTACATCTTTATGAAATACCTTACCTGACTTAAAGTTGTGCTAAAACCTGCGCCTGTGCGGACCCCTGGAACACCATCGGGGCCGGATGGAAGACTTCTGCGTCACCCCCAGATCGGCCTGTAAGGCTCTGAGGCCTACCACAGTGCGAGCTGTTAGACCATTGGGCTACCCCAAAAGCAGGCTGGAAGACACCTGCGTCAGCCCCTGAGCAAGCTGTAAGACTGCTGTTTCATATCCCATTTCCAGCTGTAAGTCTCCTGGTTTCACCAACAGTTCGAGCTGTAAGTCACCCAGGTCCACCCCAGTATGAGCTGTAAGACTCCTGGGTCACCTCAAGAGTAGGGCTACAAGACACCTTGCCCACCCCAATTACGAGCTGTAAGACTCCTGGGCTACCTCCAGAGCAGGGCTGTAAGACACCAAGGCCACCCCCAGGTTCAGCATAGCGCAGGTTGAGTGTAGAAATCATATTAG
Source organism: Engystomops pustulosus (assembly GCF_040894005.1). Taxonomy (NCBI): domain Eukaryota; kingdom Metazoa; phylum Chordata; class Amphibia; order Anura; family Leptodactylidae; genus Engystomops; species Engystomops pustulosus. The sequence continues at coordinate 36,207,299 of NC_092414.1, forward strand.
TGTTTAGAATGTAAAGTAGAAAGTCTTTGACCAGTTCAGTTAGCAGAATTGCAAGCTATATGGTCCTGTTACTTTGGCCACCTTTTTGGTAAATTGATTAAAGGTTATTTCTACTAAAATGGTAGAATATTCATCTATTTTGGTGATGGTTAGGACGGCTGTAGGGGTTTATGGAGGAGGCCGTACTTTTTGTTTTTTAATAGGTGAACTTTAATCAATTTCCAATTCATTGTAATGAGTTTCCTTGAAATATCTACAGGGCTTTACTCAATCACCTCGTATATGGTTTGCATTGTACTATGGAGGGAATTTATCATACGCTAGCATCATGCTCTGTTGTATGATGAAAACCCCAAACCTCCTCCTCCCAAAAACATCAGGAGGGTTCCTCTTAATTTACCCAGAGGCTAGTGGCGCTGGCATACATCTCTATGCAGGGCCTTTGCTGGCGTAGAATTGCGCTAAAACCTGCATCAGTTCATAACGCTGTTCCAGCCCTAGTGTGCGCTGTCAGACTACTTGGCTACTCCCAGAGCTGGCTGTCAGACTCCAGGGCCACCACCATAGTAGGAAGTTAGACTCCCGGGCCACCCCTACAGTCAGCTATTGGTACCACTGGTCACTCTGAGAGCAGGCTATCTCTGTCAGCTTCATAGAACTAGATGGAGCAGCCAGTGCATGCGGGACTGGCTACTCTCCTCTTCACGGTTACGACGTGCTCCGTTTTCGTGTTCCATATTGAGTCCCCTCACTGAGATGTTTAACGATCAAGAAGTCACCCCCAGTCCTTTGGATAGGTGCTAACTTGTATGTCACTGGAGAACCCCTTTACTTGGTTTTCCGTTAACCTTACAAAGTGTAACCAAATGACTTTGTATCTGGTTCTGTATTGTACTATGGGAGGATTTTATCATACTCTGGCACATTGTGCGCTATTGTATGATGAAAACGCTGGCATCGGATATATCAGCATGCCAGATATATCAGAAGGGTCCAGCCTCTTTATTTAACATTTGGCGGCATTGGCGTACATCTTTATGAAATACCCTACCTGACTTAAAGTTGTGCTAAAACCTGCGCCTGTGCGGACCCCTGGAACACCATCGGGGCCGGATGGAAGACTTCTGCGTCACCCCCAGATCGGCCTGTAAGGCTCTGAGGCCTACCATAGTGCAAACTGTTAGACCATTGGGCTACCCCAAAAGCAGGCTGGAAGACACCTGTGTCAGCCCCTGAGCAAGCTGTAAGACTGCTGTTTCATATCCCATTTCCAGCTGTAAGTCTCCTGGTTTCACCAACAGTTCGAGCTGTAAGTCACCCAGGTCCACCCCAGTATGAGCTGTAAGACTCCTGGGTCACCTCAAGAGTAGGGCTACAAGACACCTTGCCCACCCCCAGTACGAGCTGTAAGACTCCTGGGCTACCTCCAGAGCAGGGCTGTAAGACACCAAGGCCACCCCCAGGTTCAGCATAGCGCAGGTTGAGTGTAGAAATCATATTAGTGTTTAGAATGTAAAGTAGAAAGTCTTTGACCAGTTCAGTTAGCAGAATTGCAAGCTATATGGTCCTGTTACTTTGGCCACCTTTTTGGTAAATTGATTAAAGGTTATTTCTACTAAAATGGTAGAATATTCATCTATTTTGGTGATGGTTAGGACGGCTGTAGGGGTTTATGGAGGAGGACGTACTTTTTGTTTTTTAATAGGTGAACTTTAATCAATTTCCAATTCATTGTAATGAGTTTCCTTGAAATATCTACAGGGCTTTACTCAATCACCTCGTATATGGTTTGCATTGTACTATGGAGGGAATTTATCATACGCTAGCATCATGCTCTGCTGTATGATGAAAACCCCAAACCTCCTCCTCCCAAAAACATCAGGAGGGTTCCTCTTAATTTACCCAGAGGCTAGTGGTGCTGGCATACATCTCTATGCAGGGCCTTTGCTGGCGTAGAATTGCGCTAAAACCTGCATCCGTTCATAACGCTGTTCCAGCCCTAGTGTGCGCTGTCAGACTACTTGGCTACTCCCAGAGCTGGCTGTCAGACTCCAGGGCCACCACCATAGTAGGAAGTTAGACTCCCGGGCCACCTCTACAGTCAGCTATTGGTACCACTGGTCACTCTGAGAGCAGGCTATCTCTGTCAGCTTCATAGAACTAGATGGAGCAGCCAGTGCATGCGGGACTGGCTACTCTCCTCTTCACGGTTACGACGTGCTCCGTTTTCGTGTTCCATATTGAGTCCCCTTTCTGAGATGTTTAACGATCAAGAAGTCACCCCCAGTCCTTTGGATAGGTGCTAACTTGTATGTCACTGGAGAACCCCTTTACTTGGTTTTCCGTTAACCTTACAAAGTGTAACCAAATGACTTTGTATCTGGTTCTGTATTGTACTATGGGAGGATTTTATCATACTCTGGCACATTGTGCGCTATTGTATGATGAAAACGCTGGCATCGGATATATCAGCATGCCAGATATATCTGAAGGGTCCAGCCTCTTTATTTAACATTTGGCGGCATTGGCGTACATCTTTATGAAATACCCTACCTGACTTAAAGTTGTGCTAAAACCTGCGCCTGTGCGGACCCCTGGAACACCATCGGGGCCGGATGGAAGACTTCTGCGTCACCCCCAGATCGGCCTGTAAGGCTCTGAGGCCTACCACAGTGCAAGCTGTTAGACCATTGGGCTACCCCAAAAGCAGGCTGGAAGACACCTGTGTCAGCCCCTGAGCAAGCTGTAAGACTGCTGTTTTTTTTATATCCCATTTCCAGCTGTAAGTCTCCTGGTTTCACCAACAGTTCGAGCTGTAAGTCACCCAGGTCCACCCCAGTATGAGCTGTAAGACTCCTGGGTCACCTCAAGAGTAGGGCTACAAGACACCTTGCCCACCCCCAGTACGAGCTGTAAGACTCCTGGGCTACCTCCAGAGCGGGGCTGTAAGACACCAAGGCCACCCCCAGGTTCAGCATAGCGCAGGTTGAGTGTAGAAATCATATTAGTGTTTAGAATGTAAAGTAGAAAGTCTTTGACCAGTTCAGTTAGCAGAATTGCAAGCTATATGGTCCTGTTACTTTGGCCACCTTTTTGGTAAATTGATTAAAGGTTATTTCTACTAAAATGGTAGAATATTCATCTATTTTGGTGATGGTTAGGACGGCTGTAGGGGTTTATGGAGGAGGCCGTACTTTTTGTTTTTTAATAGGTGAACTTTAATCAATTTCCAATTCATTGTAATGAGTTTCCTTGAAATATCTACAGGGCTTTACTCAATCACCTCGTATATGGTTTGCATTGTACTATGGAGGGAATTTATCATACGCTAGCATCATGCTCTGTTGTATGATGAAAACCCCAAACCTCCTCCTCCCAAAAACATCAGGAGGGTTCCTCTTAATTTACCCAGAGGCTAGTGGCGCTGGCATACATCTCTATGCAGGGCCTTTGCTGGCGTAGAATTGCGCTAAAACCTGCATCAGTTCATAACGCTGTTCCAGCCCTAGTGTGCGCTGTCAGACTACTTGGCTACTCCCAGAGCTGGCTGTCAGACTCCAGGGCCACCACCATAGTAGGAAGTTAGACTCCCGGGCCACCCCTACAGTCAGCTATTGGTACCACTGGTCACTCTGAGAGCAGGATATCTCTGTCAGCTTCATAGAACTAGATGGAGCAGCCAGTGCATGCGGGACTGGCTACTCTCCTCTTCACGGTTACGACGTGCTCCGTTTTCGTGTTCCATATTGAGTCCCCTCACTGAGATGTTTAACGATCAAGAAGTCACCCCCAGTCCTTTGGATAGGTGCTAACTTGTATGTCACTGGAGAACCCCTTTACTTGGTTTTCCGTTAACCTTACAAAGTGTAACCAAATGACTTTGTATCTGGTTCTGTATTGTACTATGGGAGGATTTTATCATACTCTGGCACATTGTGCGCTATTGTATGATGAAAACGCTGGCATCGGATATATCAGCATGCCAGATGTATCAGAAGGGTCCAGCCTCTTTATTTAACATTTGGCGGCATTGGCGTACATCTTTATGAAATACCCTACCTGACTTAAAGTTGTGCTAAAACCTGCGCCTGTGCGGACCCCTGGAACACCATCGGGGCCGGATGGAAGACTTCTGCGTCACCCCCAGATCGGCCTGTAAGGCTCTGAGGCCTACCACAGTGCAAGCTGTTAGACCATTGGGCTACCCCAAAAGCAGCCTGGAAGACACCTGTGTCAGCCCCTGAGCAAGCTGTAAGACTGCTGTTTCATATCCCATTTCCAGCTGTAAGTCTCCTGGTTTTACCAACAGTTCGAGCTGTAAGTCACCCAGGTCCACCCCAGTATGAGCTGTAAGACTCCTGGGTCACCTCAAGAGTAGGGCTACAAGACACCTTGCCCACCCCCAGTACGAGCTGTAAGACTCCTGGGCTACCTCCAGAGCAGGGCTGTAAGACACCAAGGCCACCCCCAGGTTCAGCATAGCGCAGGTTGAGTGTAGAAATCATATTAGTGTTTAGAATGTAAAGTAGAAAGTCTTTGACCAGTTCAGTTAGCAGAATTGCAAGCTATATGGTCCTGTTACTTTGGCCACCTTTTTGGTAAATTGATTGAAGGTTATTTCTACTAAAATGGTAGAATATTCATCTATTTTGGTGATGGTTAGGACGGCTGTAGGGGTTTATGGAGGAGGCCGTACTTTTTGTTTTTTAATAGGTGAACTTTAATCAATTTCCAATTCATTGTAATGAGTTTCCTTGAAATATCTACAGGGCTTTACTCAATCACCTCGTATATGGTTTGCATTGTACTATGGAGGGAATTTATCATACGCTAGCATCATGCTCTGTTGTATGATGAAAACCCCAAACCTCCTCCTCCCAAAAACATCAGGAGGGTTCCTCTTAATTTACCCAGAGGCTAGTGGCGCTGGCATACATCTCTATGCAGGGCCTTTGCTGGCGTAGAATTGCGCTAAAACCTGCATCAGTTCATAACGCTGTTCCAGCCCTAGTGTGCGCTGTCAGACTACTTGGCTACTCCCAGAGCTGGCTGTCAGACTCCAGGGCCACCACCATAGTAGGAAGTTAGACTCCCGGGCCACCCCTACAGTCAGCTATTGGTACCACTGGTCACTCAGAGAGCAGGCTATCTCTGTCAGCTTCATAGAACTAGATGGAGCAGCCAGTGCATGCGGGACTGGCTACTCTCCTCTTCACGGTTACGACATGCTCTGTTTTCGTGTTCCATATTGAGTCCCCTCACTGAGATGTTTAACGATCAAGAAGTCACCCCCAGTCCTTTGGATAGGTGCTAACTTGTATGTCACTGGAGAACCCCTTTACTTGGTTTTCCGTTAACCTTACAAAGTGTAACCAAATGACTTTGTATCTGGTTCTGTATTGTACTATGGGAGGATTTTATCATACTCTGGCACATTGTGCGCTATTGTATGATGAAAACGCTGGCATCGGATATATCAGCATGCCAGATGTATCAGAAGGGTCCAGCCTCTTTATTTAACATTTGGCGGCATTGGCGTACATCTTTATGAAATACCCTACCTGACTTAAAGTTGTGCTAAAACCTGCGCCTGTGCGGACCCCTGGAACACCATCGGGGCCGGATGGAAGACTTCTGCGTCACCCCCAGATCGGCCTGTAAGGCTCTGAGGCCTACCACAGTGCAAGCTGTTAGACCATTGGGCTACCCCAAAAGCAGCCTGGAAGACACCTGTGTCAGCCCCTGAGCAAGCTGTAAGACTGCTGTTTCATATCCCATTTCCAGCTGTAAGTCTCCTGGTTTTACCAACAGTTCGAGCTGTAAGTCACCCAGGTCCACCCCAGTATGAGCTGTAAGACTCCTGGGTCACCTCAAGAGTAGGGCTACAAGACACCTTGCCCACCCCCAGTACGAGCTGTAAGACTCCTGGGCTACCTCCAGAGCAGGGCTGTAAGACACCAAGGCCACCCCCAGGTTCAGCATAGCGCAGGTTGAGTGTAGAAATCATATTAGTGTTTAGAATGTAAAGTAGAAAGTCTTTGACCAGTTCAGTTAGCAGAATTGCAAGCTATATGGTCCTGTTACTTTGGCCACCTTTTTGGTAAATTGATTGAAGGTTATTTCTACTAAAATGGTAGAATATTCATCTATTTTGGTGATGGTTAGGACGGCTGTAGGGGTTTATGGAGGAGGCCGTACTTTTTGTTTTTTAATAGGTGAACTTTAATCAATTTCCAATTCATTGTAATGAGTTTCCTTGAAATATCTACAGGGCTTTACTCAATCACCTCGTATATGGTTTGCATTGTACTATGGAGGGAATTTATCATACGCTAGCATCATGCTCTGTTGTATGATGAAAACCCCAAGCTTCCTCCTCCCAAAAACATCAGGAGGGTTCCTCTTAATTTACCCAGAGGCTAGTGGCGCTGGCATACATCTCTATGCAGGGCCTTTGCTGGCGTAGAATTGCGCTAAAACCTGCATCAGTTCATAACGCTGTTCCAGCCCTAGTGTGCGCTGTCAGACTACTTGGCTATTCCCAGAGCTGGCTGTCAGACTCCAGGGCCACCACCATAGTAGGAAGTTAGACTCCCGGGCCACCCCTACAGTCAGCTATTGGTACCACTGGTCACTCTGAGAGCAGGCTATCTCTGTCAGCTTCATAGAACTAGATGGAGCAGCCAGTGCATGCGGGACTGGCTACTCTCCTCTTCACGGTTACGACGTGCTCCGTTTTCGTGTTCCATATTGAGTCCCCTCACTGAGATGTTTAACGATCAAGAAGTCACCCGCAGTCCTTTGGATAGGTGCTAACTTGTATGTCACTGGAGAACCCCTTTACTTGGTTTTCCGTTAACCTTACAAAGTGTAACCAAATGACTTTGTATCTGGTTCTGTATTGTACTATGGGAGGATTTTATCATACTCTGGCACATTGTGCGCTATTGTATGATGAAAACGCTGGCATCGGATATATCAGCATGCCAGATATATCAGAAGGGTCCAGCCTCTTTAATTATTTAACATTTGGCGGCATTGGCGTACATCTTTATGAAATACCCTACCTGACTTAAAGTTGTGCTAAAACCTGCGCCTGTGCGGACCCCTGGAACACCATTGGTGCCGGATGGAAGACTTCTGCGTCACCCCCAGATCGGCCTGTAAGGCTCTGAGGTCTACCACAGTGCGAGCTGTTAGACCATTGGGCTACCCCAAAAGCAGTCTGGAAGACACCTGTGTCAGCCCCTGAGCAAGCTGTAAGACTGCTGTTTCATATCCCATTTCCAGCTGTAAGTCTCCTGGTTTCACCAACAGTTCGAGCTGTAAGTCACCCAGGTCCACCCCAGTATGAGCTGTAAGACTCCTGGGTCACCTCAAGAGTAGGGCTACAAGACACCTTGCCCACCCCCAGTATGAGCTGTAAGACTCCTGGGCTACCTCCAGAGCAGGGCTGTAAGACACCAAGGCCACCCCCAGGTTCAGCATAGCGCAGGTTGAGTGTAGAAATCATATTAGTGTTTAGAATGTAAAGTAGAAAGTCTTTGACCAGTTCAGTTAGCAGAATTGCAAGCTATATGGTCCTGTTACTTTGGCCACCTTTTTGGTAAATTGATTAAAGGTTATTTCTACTAAAATGGTAGAATATTCATCTATTTTGGTGATGGTTAGGACGGCTGTAGGGGTTTATGGAGGAGGCCGTACTTTTTGTTTTTTAATAGGTGAACTTTAATCAATTTCCAATTCATTGTAATGAGTTTCCTTGAAATATCTACAGGGCTTTACTCAATCACCTCGTATATGGTTTGCATTGTACTATGGAGGGAATTTATCATACGCTAGCATCATGCTCTGTTGTATGATGAAAACCCCAAACCTCCTCCTCCCAAAAACATCAGGAGGGTTCCTCTTAATTTACCCAGAGGCTAGTGGCGCTGGCATACATCTCTATGCAGGGCCTTTGCTGGCGTAGAATTGCGCTAAAACCTGCATCAGTTCATAACGCTGTTCCAGCCCTAGTGTGCGCTGTCAGACTACTTGGCTACTCCCAGAGCTGGCTGTCAGACTCCAGGGCCACCACCATAGTAGGAAGTTAGACTCCCGGGCCACCCCTACAGTCAGCTATTGGTACCACTGGTCACTCTGAGAGCAGGCTATCTCTGTCAGCTTCATAGAACTAAATGGAGCAGCCAGTGCATGCGGGACTGGCTACTCTCCTCTTCACGGTTACGACGTGCTCCGTTTTCGTGTTCCATATTGAGTCCCCTCACTGAGATGTTTAACGATCAAGAAGTCACCCCCAGTCCTTTGGATAGGTGCTAACTTGTATGTCACTGGAGAACCCCTTTACTTGGTTTTCCGTTAACCTTACAAAGTGTAACCAAATGACTTTGTATCTGGTTCTGTATTGTACTATGGGAGGATTTTATCATACTCTGGCACATTGTGCGCTATTGTATGATGAAAACGCTGGCATCGGATATATCAGCATGCCAGATATATCAGAAGGGTCCAGCCTCTTTATTTAACATTTGGCGGCATTGGCGTACATCTTTATGAAATACCCTACCTGACTTAAAATTGTGCTAAAACCTGCGCCTGTGCGGACCCCTGGAACACCATCGGGGCCGGATGGAAGACTTCTGCGTCACCCCCAGATCGGCCTGTAAGGCTCTGAGGCCTACCACAGTGCAAGCTGTTAGACTATTGGGCTACCCCAAAAGCAGGCTGGAAGACACCTGTGTCAGCCCCTGAGCAAGCTGTAAGACTGCTGTTTCATATCCCATTTCCAGCTGTAAGTCTCCTGGTTTTACCAACAGTTCGAGCTGTAAGTCACCCAGGTCCACCCCAGTATGAGCTGTAAGACTCCTGGGTCACCTCAAGAGTAGGGCTGTAAGACACCAAGGCCACCCCCAGGTTCAGCATAGCGCAGGTTGAGTGTAGAAATCATATTAGTGTTTAGAATGTAAAGTAGAAAGTCTTTGACCAGTTCAGTTAGCAGAGTTGCAAGCTATATGGTCCTGTTACTTTGGCCACCTTTTTGGTAAATTGATTAAAGGTTATTTCTACTAAAATGGTAGAATATTCATCTATTTTGGTGATGGTTAGGACGGCTGTAGGGGTTTATGGAGGAGGCCGTACTTTTTGTTTTTTAATAGGTGAACTTTAATCAATTTCCAATTCATTGTAATGAGTTTCCTTGAAATATCTACAGGGCTTTACTCAATCACCTCGTATATGGTTTGCATTGTACTATGGAGGGAATTTATCATACGCTAGCATCATGCTCTGTTGTATGATGAAAACCCCAAACCTCCTCCTCCCAAAAACATCAGGAGGGTTCCTCTTAATTTACCCAGAGGCTAGTGGCGCTGGCATACATCTCTATGCAGGGCCTTTGCTGGCGTAGAATTGCGCTAAAACCTGCATCAGTTCATAACGCTGTTCCAGCCCTAGTGTGCGCTGTCAGACTACTTGGCTACTCCCAGAGCTGGCTGTCAGACTCCAGGGCCACCACCATAGTAGGAAGTTAGACTCCCGGGCCACCCCTACAGTCAGCTATTGGTACCACTGGTCACTCTGAGAGCAGGCTATCTCTGTCAGCTTCATAGAACTAGATGGAGCAGCCAGTGCATGCGGGACTGGCTACTCTCCTCTTCACAGTTACGACCTGCTCCGTTTTCGTGTTCCATATTGAGTCCCCTCACTAAGATGTTTAATGATCAAGAAGTCACCCCCAGTCCTTTGGATAGGTGCTAACTTGTATGTCACTGGAGAACCCCTTTACTTGGTTTTCCGTTAACCTTACAAAGTGTAACCAAATGACTTTGTATCTGGTTCTGTATTGTACTATGGGAGGATTTTATCATACTCTGGCACATTGTGCGCTATTGTATGATGAAAACGCTGGCATCGGATATATCAGCATGCCAGATATATCAGAAGGGTCCAGCCTCTTTATTTAACATTTGGCGGCATTGGCGTACATCTTTATGAAATACCCTACCTGACTTAAAGTTGTGCTAAAACCTGCGCCTGTGCGGACCCCTGGAACACCATCGGGGCCGGATGGAAGACTTCTGCGTCACCCCCAGATCGGCCTGTAAGGCTCTGAGGCCTACCACAGTGCGAGCTGTTAGACCATTGGGCTACCCCAAAAGCAGGCTGGAAGACACCTGTGTCAGCCCCTGAGCAAGCTGTAAGACTGCTGTTTCATATCCCATTTCCAGCTGTAAGTCTCCTGGTTTCACCAACAGTTCGAGCTGTAAGTCACCCAGGTCCACCCCAGTATGAGCTGTAAGACTCCTGGGTCACCTCAAGAGTAGGGCTACAAGACACCTTGCCCACCCCCAGTACGAGCTGTAAGACTCCTGGGCTACCTCCAGAGCAGGGCTGTAAGACACCAAGGCCACCCCCAGGTTCAGCATAGCGCAGGTTGAGTGTAGAAATCATATTAGTGTTTAGAATGTAAAGTAGAAAGTCTTTGACCAGTTCAGTTAGCAGAATTGCAAGCTATATGGTCCTGTTACTTTGGCCACCTTTTTGGTAAATTGATTAAAGGTTATTTCTACTAAAATGGTAGAATATTCATCTATTTTGGTGATGGTTAGGACGGCTGTAGGGGTTTATGGAGGAGGCCGTACTTTTTGTTTTTTAATAGGTGAACTTTAATCAATTTCCAATTCATTGTAATGAGTTTCCTTGAAATATCTACAGGGCTTTACTCAATCACCTCGTATATGGTTTGCATTGTACTATGGAGGGAATTTATCATACGCTAGCATCCTGCTCTGTTGTATGATGAAAACCCCAAACTTCCTCCTCCCAAAAACATCAGGAGGGTTCCTCTTAATTTACCCAGAGGCTAGTGGCGCTGGCATACATCTCTATGCAGGGCCTTTGCTGGCGTAGAATTGCGCTAAAACCTGCATCAGTTCATAACGCTGTTCCAGCCCTAGTGTGCGCTGTCAGACTACTTGGCTACTCCCAGAGCTGGCTGTCAGACTCCAGGGCCACCACCATAGTAGGAAGTTAGACTCCCGGGCCACCCCTACAGTCAGCTATTGGTACCACTGGTCACTCTGAGAGCAGGCTATCTCTGTCAGCTTCATAGAACTAGATGGAGCAGCCAGTGCATGCGGGACTGGCTACTCTCCTCTTCACGGTTACGACGTGCTCCGTTTTCGTGTTCCATATTGAGTCCCCTCACTGAGATGTTTAATGATCAAGAAGTCACCCCCAGTCCTTTGGATAGGTGCTAACTTGTATGTCACTGGAGAACCCCTTTACTTGGTTTTCCGTTAACCTTACAAAGTGTAACCAAATGACTTTGTATCTGGTTCTGTATTGTACTATGGGAGGATTTTATCATACTCTGGCACATTGTGCGCTATTGTATGATGAAAACGCTGGCATCGGATATATCAGCATGCCAGATATATCAGAAGGGTCCAGCCTCTTTAATTATGTAACATTTGGTGGCATTGGCGTACATCTTTATGAAATACCCTACCTGACTTAAAGTTGTGCTAAAACCTGTGCCTGTGCGGACCCCTGGAACACCATCGGTGCCGGATGGAAGACTTCTGCGTCACCCCCAGATCGGCCTGTAAGGCTCTGAGGCCTACCACAGTGCGAGCTGTTAGACCATTGGGCTACCCCAAAAGCAGGCTGGAAGACACCTGTGTCAGCCCCTGAGCAAGCTGTAAGACTGCTGTTTCATATCCCATTTCCAGCTGTAAGTCTCCTGGTTTCACCAACAGTTCGAGCTGTAAGTCACCCAGGTCCACCCCAGTATGAGCTGTAAGACTCCTGGGTCACCTCAAGAGTAGGGCTACAAGACACCTTGCCCAACCCCAGTACGAGCTGTAAGACTCCTGGGCTACCTCCAGAGCAGGGCTGTAAGACACCAAGGCCACCCCCAGGTCCAGCATAGCGCAGGTTGAGTGTAGAAATCATATTAGTGTTTAGAATGTAAAGTAGAAAGTCTTTGACCAGTTCAGTTAGCAGAATTGCAAGCTATATGGTCCTGTTACTTTGGCCACCTTTTTGGTAAATTGATTAAAGGTTATTTCTACTAAAATGGTAGAATATTCATCTATTTTGGTGATGGTTAGGACGGCTGTAGGGGTTTATGGAGGAGGCCGTACTTTTTGTTTTTTAATAGGTGAACTTTAATCAATTTCCAATTCATTGTAATGAGTTTCCTTGAAATATCTACAGGGCTTTACTCAATCACCTCGTATATGGTTTGCATTGTACTATGGAGGGAATTTATCATACGCTAGCATCATGCTCTGCTGTATGATGAAAACCCCAAACCTCCTCCTCCCAAAAACATCAGGAGGGTTCCTCTTAATTTACCCAGAGGCTAGTGGTGCTGGCATACATCTCTATGCAGGGCCTTTGCTGGCGTAGAATTGCGCTAAAACCTGCATCCGTTCATAACGCTGTTCCAGCCCTAGTGTGCGCTGTCAGACTACTTGGCTACTCCCAGAGCTGGCTGTCAGACTCCAGGGCCACCACCATAGTAGGAAGTTAGACTCCCGGGCCACCCCTACAGTCAGCTATTGGTACCACTGGTCACTCTGAGAGCAGGATATCTCTGTCAGCTTCATAGAACTAGATGGAGCAGCCAGTGCATGCGGGACTGGCTACTCTCCTCTTCACGGTTACGACGTGCTCCGTTTTCGTGTTCCATATTGAGTCCCCTCACTGAGATGTTTAACGATCAAGAAGTCACCCCCAGTCCTTTGGATAGGTGCTAACTTGTATGTCACTGGAGAACCCCTTTACTTGGTTTTCCGTTAACCTTACAAAGTGTAACCAAATGACTTTGTATCTGGTTGTGTATTGTACTATGGGAGGATTTTATCATACTCTGGCACATTGTGCGCTATTGTATGATGAAAACGCTGGCATCGGATATATCAGCATGCCAGATGTATCAGAAGGGTCCAGCCTCTTTATTTAACATTTGGCGGCATTGGCGTACATCTTTATGAAATACCCTACCTGACTTAAAGTTGTGCTAAAACCTGCGCCTGTGCGGACCCCTGGAACACCATCGGTGCCGGATGGAAGACTTCTGCGTCACCCCCAGATCGGCCTGTAAGGCTCTGAGGCCTACCACAGTGCAAGCTGTTAGACCATTGGGCTACCCCAAAAGCATGCTGGAAGACACCTGTGTCAGCCCCTGAGCAAGCTGTAAGACTGCTGTTTCATATCCCATTTCCAGCTGTAAGTCTCCTGGTTTTACCAACAGATCGAGCTGTAAGTCACCCAGGTCCACCCCAGTATGAGCTGTAAGACTCCTGGGTCACCTCAAGAGTAGGGCTACAAGACACCTTGCCCACCCCCAGTACGAGCTGTAAGACTCCTGGGCTACCTCCAGAGCAGGGCTGTAAGACACCAAGGCCACCCCCAGGTTCAGCATAGCGCAGGTTGAGTGTAGAAATCATATTAGTGTTTAGAATGTAAAGTAGAAAGTCTTTGACCAGTTCAGTTAGCAGAATTGCAAGCTATATGGTCCTGTTACTTTGGCCACCTTTTTGGTAAATTGATTGAAGGTTATTTCTACTAAAATGGTAGAATATTCATCTATTTTGGTGATGGTTAGGACGGCTGAAGGGGTTTATGGAGGAGGCCGTACTTTTTGTTTTTTAATAGGTGAACTTTAATCAATTTCCAATTCATTGTAATGAGTTTCCTTGAAATATCTACAGGGCTTTACTCAATCACCTCGTATATGGTTTGCATTGTACTATGGAGGGAATTTATCATACGCTAGCATCATGCTCTGTTGTATGATGAAAACCCCAAACCTCCTCCTCCCAAAAACATCAGGAGGGTTCCTCTTAATTTACCCAGAGGCTAGTGGCGCTGGCATACATCTCTATGCAGGGCCTTTGCTGGCGTAGAATTGCGCTAACACCTGCATCAGTTCATAACGCTGTTCCAGCCCTAGGGTGCGCTGTCAGACTATTTGGCTATTCCCAGAGCTTGCTGTCAGACTCCAGGGCCACCACCATAGTAGGAAGTTAGACTCCCGGGCCACCCCTACAGTCAGCTATTGGTACCACTGGTCACTCTGAGAGCAGGATATCTCTGTCAGCTTCATAGAACTAGATGGAGCAGCCAGTGCATGCGGGACTGGCTACTCTCCTCTTCACGGTTACGACGTGCTCCGTTTTCGTGTTCCATATTGAGTCCCCTCACTGAGATGTTTTAACGATCAAGAAGTCACCCCCAGTCCTTTGGATAGGTGCTAACTTGTATGTCACTGGAGAACCCTTTTACTTGGTTTTCCGTTAACCTTACAAAGTGTAACCAAATGACTTTGTATCTGGTTCTGTATTGTACTATGGGAGGATTTTATCATACTCTGGCACATTGTGCGCTATTGTATGATGAAAACGCTGGCATCGGATATATCAGCATGCCAGATATATCAGAAGGGTCCAGCCTCTTTAATTATTTAACATTTGGCGGCATTGGCGTACATCTTTATGAAATACCCTACCTGACTTAAAGTTGTGCTAAAACCTGCGCCTGTGCGGACCCCTGGAACACCATCGGTGCCGGATGGAAGACTTCTGCGTCACCCCCAGATCGGCCTGTAAGGCTCTGAGGCCTACCACAGTGCGAGCTGTTAGACCATTGGGCTACCCCTAAAGCAGTCTGGAAGACACCTGTGTCAGCCCCTGAGCAAGCTGTAAGACTGCTGTTTCATATCCCATTTCCAGCTGTAAGTCTCCTGGTTTCACCAACAGTTCGAGCTGTAAGTCACCCAGGTCCACCCCAGTATGAGCTGTAAGACTCCTGGGTCACCTCAAGAGTAGGGCTACAAGACACCTTGCCCACCCCCAGTACGAGCTGTAAGACTCCTGGGCTACCTCCAGAGCAGGGCTGTAAGACACCAAGGCCACCCCCAGGTTCAGCATAGCGCAGGTTGAGTGTAGAAATCATATTAGTGTTTAGAATGTAAAGTAGAAAGTCTTTGACCAGTTCAGTTAGCAGAATTGCAAGCTATATGGTCCTGTTACTTTGGCCACCTTTTTGGTAAATTAATTAAAGGTTATTTCTACTAAAATGGTAGAATATTCATCTATTTTGGTGATGGTTAGGACGGCTGTAGGGGTTTATGGAGGAGGCCGTACTTTTTGTTTTTTAATAGGTGAACTTTAATCAATTTCCAATTCATTGTAATGAGTTTCCTTGAAATATCTACAGGGCTTTACTCAATCACCTCGTATATGGTTTGCATTGTACTATGGAGGGAATTTATCATACGCTAGCATCATGCTCTGTTGTATGATGAAAACCCCAAACCTCCTCCTCCCAAAAACATCAGGAGGGTTCCTCTTAATTTACCCAGAGGCTAGTGGCGCTGGCATACATCTCTATGCAGGGCCTTTGCTGGCGTAGAATTGCGCTAAAACCTGCATCAGTTCATAACGCTGTTCCAGCCCTAGTGTGCGCTGTCAGACTACTTGGCTACTCCCAGAGCTGGCTGTCAGACTCCAGGGCCACCACCATAGTAGGAAGTTAGACTCCCGGGCCACGCCTACAGTCAGCTATTGGTACCACTGGTCACTCTGAGAGCAGGCTATCTCTGTCAGCTTCATAGAACTAAATGGAGCAGCCAGTGAATGCGGGACTGGCTACTCTCCTCTTCACGGTTACGACGTGCTCCTTTTTCGTGTTCCATATTGAGTCCCCTCACTGAGATGTTTAACGATCAAGAAGTCACCCCCAGTCCTTTGGATAGGTGCTAACTTGTATGTCACTGGAGAACCCCTTTACTTGGTTTTCCGTTAACCTTACAAAGTGTAACCAAATGACTTTGTATCTGGTTCTGTATTGTACTAGGGAAGGATTTTATCATACTCTGGCACATTGTGCGCTATTGTATGATGAAAACGCTGGCATCGGATATATCAGCATGCCAGATATATCAGAAGGGTCCAGCCTCTTTAATTATTTAACATTTGGCGGCATTGGCGTACATCTTTATGAAATACCCTACCTGACTTAAAGTTGTGCTAAAACCTGCGCCTGTGCGGACCCCCGGAACACCATCGGGGCCGGATGGAAGACTTCTGCGTCACCCCCAGATCGGCCTGTAAGGCTCTGAGGCCTACCACAGTGCGAGCTGTTAGACCATTGGGCTACCCCAAAAGCAGGCTGGAAGACACCTGTGTCAGCCCCTGAGCAAGCTGTAAGACTGCTGTTTCATATCCCATTTCCAGCTGTAAGTCTCCTGGTTTCACCAACAGTTCGAGCTGTAAGTCACCCAGGTCCACCCCAGTATGAGCTGTAAGACTCCTGGGTCACCTCAAGAGTAGGGCTACAAGACACCTTGCCCACCCCCATTACGAGCTGTAAGACTCCTGGGCTACCTCCAGAGCAGGGCTGTAAGACACCAAGGCCACCCCCAGGTTCAGCATAGCGCAGGTTGAGTGTAGAAATCATATTAGTGTTTAGAATGTAAAGTAGAAAGTCTTTGACCAGTTCAGTTAGCAGAATTGCAAGCTATATGGTCCTGTTACTTTGGCCACCTTTTTGGTAAATTGATTAAAGGTTATTTCTACTAAAATGGTAGAATATTCATCTATTTTGGTGATGGTTAGGACGGCTGTAGGGGTTTATGGAGGAGGCCGTACTTTTTGTTTTTTAATAGGTGAACTTTAATCAATTTCCAATTCATTGTAATGAGTTTCCTTGAAATATCTACAGGGCTTTACTCAATCACCTCGTATATGGTTTGCATTGTACTATGGAGGGAATTTATCATACGCTAGCATCATGCTCTGTTGTATGATGAAAACCCCAAACCTCCTCCTCCCAAAAACATCAGGAGGGTTCCTCTTAATTTACCCAGAGGCTAGTGGCGCTGGCATACATCTCTATGCAGGGCCTTTGCTGGCGTAGAATTGCGCTAAAACCTGCATCAGTTCATAACGCTGTTCCAGCCCTAGTGTGCGCTGTCAGACTACTTGGCTACTCCCAGAGCTGGCTGTCAGACTCCAGGGCCACCACCATAGTAGGAAGTTAGACTCCCGGGCCACCCCTACAGTCAGCTATTGGTACCACTGGTCACTCTGAGAGCAGGCTATCTCTGTCAGCTTCATAGAACTAGATGGAGCAGCCAGTGCATGCGGGACTGGCTACTCTCCTCTTCACGGTTACGACATGCTCTGTTTTCGTGTTCCATATTGAGTCCCCTCACTGAGATGTTTAACGATCAAGAAGTCACCCCCAGTCCTTTGGATAGGTGCTAACTTGTATGTCACTGGAGAACCCCTTTACTTGGTTTTCCCGTTAACCTTACAAAGTGTAACCAAATGACTTTGTATCTGGTTCTGTATTGTACTATGGGAGGATTTTATCATACTCTGGCACATTGTGCGCTATTGTATGATGAAAACGCTGGCATCGGATATATCAGCATGCCAGATATATCAGAAGGGTCCAGCCTCTTTATTTAACATTTGGCGGCATTGGCGTACATCTTTATGAAATACCCTACCTGACTTAAAGTTGTGCTAAAACCTGCGCCTGTGCGGACCCCTGGAACACCATCGGGGCCGGATGGAAGACTTCTGCGTCACCCCCAGATCGGCCTGTAAGGCTCTGAGGCCTACCACAGTGCAAACTGTTAGACCATTGGGCTACCCCAAAAGCAGGCTGGAAGACACCTGTGTCAGCCCCTGAGCAAGCTGTAAGACTGCTGTTTCATATCCCATTTCCAGCTGTAAGTCTCCTGGTTTCACCAACAGTTCGAGCTGTAAGTCACCCAGGTCCACCCCAGTATGAGCTGTAAGACTCCTGGGTCACCTCAAGAGTAGGGCTACAAGACAACTTGCCCACCCCCAGTATGAGCTGTAAGACTCCTGGGCTACCTCCAGAGCAGGGCTGTAAGACACCAAGGCCACCCCCAGGTTCAGCATAGCGCAGGTTGAGTGTAGAAATCATATTAGTGTTTAGAATGTAAAGTAGAAAGTCTTTGACCAGTTCAGTTAGCAGAATTGCAAGCTATATGGTCCTGTTACTTTGGCCACCTTTTTGGTAAATTGATTAAAGGTTATTTCTACTAAAATGGTAGAATATTCATCTATTTTGGTGATGGTTAGGACGGCTGTAGGGGTTTATGGAGGAGGCCGTACTTTTTGTTTTTTAATAGGTGAACTTTAATCAATTTCCAATTCATTGTAATGAGTTTCCTTGAAATATCTACAGGGCTTTACTCAATCACCTCGTATATGGTTTGCATTGTACTATGGAGGGAATTTATCATACGCTAGCATCATGCTCTGTTGTATGATGAAAACCCCAAACCTCCTCCTCCCAAAAACATCAGGAGGGTTCCTCTTAATTTACCCAGAGGCTAGTGGCGCTGGCATACATCTCTATGCAGGGCCTTTGCTGGCGTAGAATTGCGCTAAAACCTGCATCAGTTCATAACGCTGTTCCAGCCCTAGTGTGCGCTGTCAGACTACTTGGCTACTCCCAGAGCTGGCTGTCAGACTCCAGGGCCACCACCATAGTAGGAAGTTAGACTCCCGGGCCACCCCTACAGTCAGCTATTGGTACCACTGGTCACTCTGAGAGCAGGCTATCTCTGTCAGCTTCATAGAACTAGATGGAGCAGCCAGTGCATGCGGGACTGGCTACTCTCCTCTTCACGGTTACGACGTGCTCCGTTTTCGTGTTCCATATTGAGTCCCCTCACTGAGATGTTTAACGATCAAGAAGTCACCCCCAGTCCTTTGGATAGGTGCTAACTTGTATGTCACTGGAGAACCCCTTTACTTGGTTTTCCGTTAACCTTACAAAGTGTAACCAAATGACTTTGTATCTGGTTCTGTATTGTACTAGGGAAGGATTTTATCATACTCTGGCACATTGTGCGCTATTGTATGATGAAAACGCTGGCATCGGATATATCAGCATGCCAGATATATCAGAAGGGTCCAGCCTCTTTAATTATTTAACATTTGGCGGCATTGGCGTACATCTTTATGAAATACCCTACCTGACTTAAAGTTGTGCTAAAACCTGCTCCTGTGCGGACCCCTGGAACACCATCGGGGCCGGATGGAAGACTTCTGCGTCACTCCCAGATCGGCCTGTAAGGCTCTGAGGCCTACCACAGTGCAAGCTGTTGGACCATTGGGCTACCCCAAAAGCAGGCTGGAAGACACCTGTGTCAGCCCCTGAGCAAGCTGTAAGACTGCTGTTTCATATCCCATTTCCAGCTGTAAGTCTCCTGGTTTCACCAACAGTTCGAGCTGTAAGTCACCCAGGTCCACCCCAGTATGAGCTGTAAGACTCCTGGGTCACCTCAAGAGTAGGGCTACAAGACACCTTGCCCACCCCCAGTACGAGCTGTAAGACTCCTGGGCTACCTCCAGAGCAGGGCTGTAAGACACCAAGGCCACCCCCAGGTTCAGCATAGCGCAGGTTGAGTGTAGAAATCATATTAGTGTTTAGAATGTAAAGTAGAAAGTCTTTGACCAGTTCAGTTAGCAGAATTGCAAGCTATATGGTCCTGTTACTTTGGCCACCTTTTTGGTAAATTGATTAAAGGTTATTTCTACTAAAATGGTAGAATATTCATCTATTTTGGTGATGGTTAGGACGGCTGTAGGGGTTTATGGAGGAGGCCGTACTTTTTGTTTTTTAATAGGTGAACTTTAATCAATTTCCAATTCATTGTAATGAGTTTCCTTGAAATATCTACAGGGCTTTACTCAATCACCTCGTATATGGTTTGCATTGTACTATGGAGGGAATTTATCATACGCTAGCATCATGCTCTGTTGTATGATGAAAACCCCAAACCTCCTCCTCCCAAAAACATCAGGAGGGTTCCTCTTAATTTACCCAGAGGCTAGTGGCGCTGGCATACATCTCTATGCAGGGCCTTTGCTGGCGTAGAATTGCGCTAAAACCTGCATCAGTTCATAACGCTGTTCCAGCCCTAGTGTGCGCTGTCAGACTACTTGGCTACTCCCAGAGCTGGCTGTCAGACTCCAGGGCCACCACCATAGTAGGAAGTTAGACTCCCGGGCCACCCCTACAGTCAGCTATTGGTACCACTGGTCACTCTGAGAGCAGGCTATCTCTGTCAGCTTCATAGAACTAGATGGAGCAGCCAGTGCATGCGGGACTGGCTACTCTCCTCTTCACGGTTACGACGTGCTCCGTTTTCGTGTTCCATATTGAGTCCCCTCACTGAGATGTTTAACGATCAAGAAGTCACCCCCAGTCCTTTGGATAGGTGCTAACTTGTATGTCACTGGAGAACCCCTTTACTTGGTTTTCCCGTTAACCTTACAAAGTGTAACCAAATGACTTTGTATCTGGTTCTGTATTGTACTATGGGAGGATTTTATCATACTCTGGCACATTGTGCGCTATTGTATGATGAAAACGCTGGCATCGGATATATCAGCATGCCAGATATATCAGAAGGGTCCAGCCTCTTTAAATATTTAACATTTGGCGGCATTGGCGTACATCTTTATGAAATACCCTACCTGACTTAAAGTTGTGCTAAAACCTGCGCCTGTGCGGACCCCTGGAACACCATCGGGGCCGGATGGAAGACTTCTGCGTCACCCCCAGATCGGCCTGTAAGGCTCTGAGGCCTACCACAGTGCGAGCTGTTAGACCATTGGGCTACCCCAAAAGCAGGCTGGAAGACACCTGTGTCAGCCCCTGAGCAAGCTGTAAGACTGCTGTTTCATATCCCATTTCCAGCTGTAAGTCTCCTGGTTTCACCAACAGTTCGAGCTGTAAGTCACCCAGGTCCACCCCAGTATGAGCTGTAAGACTCCTGGGTCACCTCAAGAGTAGGGCTACAAGACACCTTGCCCACCCCCATTACGAGCTGTAAGACTCCTGGGCTACCTCCAGAGCAGGGCTGTAAGACACCAAGGCCACCCCCAGGTTCAGCATAGCGCAGGTTGAGTGTAGAAATCATATTAGTGTTTAGAATGTAAAGTAGAAAGTCTTTGACCAGTTCAGTTAGCAGAATTGCAAGCTATATGGTCCTGTTACTTTGGCCACCTTTTTGGTAAATTGATTAAAGGTTATTTCTACTAAAATGGTAGAATATTCATCTATTTTGGTGATGGTTAGGACGGCTGTAGGGGTTTATGGAGGAGGCCGTACTTTTTGTTTTTTAATAGGTGAACTTTAATCAATTTCCAATTCATTGTAATGAGTTTCCTTGAAATATCTACAGGGCTTTACTCAATCACCTCGTATATGGTTTGCATTGTACTATGGAGGGAATTTATCATACGCTAGCATCATGCTCTGTTGTATGATGAAAACCCCTAACCTCCTCCTCCCAAAAACATCAGGAGGGTTCCTCTTAATTTACCCAGAGGCTAGTGGCGCTGGCATACATCTCTATGCAGGGCCTTTGCTGGCGTAGAATTGCGCTAAAACCTGCATCAGTTCATAACGCTGTTCCAGCCCTAGTGTGCGCTGTCAGACTACTTGGCTACTCCCAGAGCTGGCTGTCAGACTCCAGGGCCACCACCATAGTAGGAAGTTAGACTCCCGGGCCACCCCTACAGTCAGCTATTGGTACCACTGGTCACTCTGAGAGCAGGCTATCTCTGTCAGCTTCATAGAACTAGATGGAGCAGCCAGTGCATGCGGGACTGGCTACTCTCCTCTTCACGGTTACGACGTGCTCTGTTTTCGTGTTCCATATTGAGTCCCCTCACTGAGATGTTTAACGATCAAGAAGTCACCCCCAGTCCTTTGGATAGGTGCTAACTTGTATGTCACTGGAGAACCCCTTTACTTGGTTTTCCCGTTAACCTTACAAAGTGTAACCAAATGACTTTGTATCTGGTTCTGTATTGTACTATGGGAGGATTTTATCATACTCTGGCACATTGTGCGCTATTGTATGATGAAAACGCTGGCATCGGATATATCAGCATGCCAGATATATCAGAAGGGTCTAGCCTCTTTAATTATTTAACATTTGGCGGCATTGGCGTACATCTTTATGAAATACCCTACCTGACTTAAAGTTGTGCTAAAACCTGCGCCTGTGCGGACCCCTGGAACACCATCGGGGCCGGATGGAAGACTTCTGCGTCACCCCCAGATCGGCCTGTAAGGCTCTGAGGCCTACCACAGTGCGAGCTGTTAGACTATTGGGCTACCCCAAAAGCAGGCTGGAAGACACCTGTGTCAGCCCCTAAACAAGCTGTAAGACTGCTGTTTCATATCCCATTTCCAGCTGTAAGTCTCCTGGTTTCACCAACAGTTCGAGCTGTAAGTCACCCAGGTCCACCCCAGTATGAGCTGTAAGACTCCTGGGTCACCTCAAGAGTAGGGCTACAAGACACCTTGCCCACCCCCATTACGAGCTGTAAGACTCCTGGGCTACCTCCAGAGCAGGGCTGTAAGACACCAAGGCCACCCCCAGGTTCAGCATAGCGCAGGTTGAGTGTAGAAATCATATTAGTGTTTAGAATGTAAAGTAGAAAGTCTTTGACCAGTTCAGTTAGCAGAATTGCAAGCTATATGGTCCTGTTACTTTGGCCACCTTTTTGGTAAATTGATTAAAGGTTATTTCTACTAAAATGGTAGAATATTCATCTATTTTGGTGATGGTTAGGACGGCTGTAGGGGTTTATGGAGGAGGCCGTACTTTTTGTTTTTTAATAGGTGAACTTTAATCAATTTCCAATTCATTGTAATGAGTTTCCTTGAAATATCTACAGGGCTTTACTCAATCACCTCGTATATGGTTTGCATTGTACTATGGAGGGAATTTATCATACGCTAGCATCATGCTCTGTTGTATGATGAAAACCCCAAACCTCCTCCTCCCAAAAACATCAGGAGGGTTCCTCTTAATTTACCCAAAGGCTAGTGGCGCTGGCATACATCTCTATGCAGGGCCTTTGCTGGCGTAGAATTGCGCTAAAACCTGCATCAGTTCATAACGCTGTTCCAGCCCTAGTGTGCGCTGCCAGACTACTTGGCTACTCCCAGAGCTGGCTGTCAGACTCCAGGGCCACCACCATAGTAGGAAGTTAGACTCCCGGGCCACCCCTACAGTCAGCTATTGGTACCACTGGTCACTCTGAGAGCAGGCTATCTCTGTCAGCTTCATAGAACTAGATGGAGCAGCCAGTGCATGCGGGACTGGCTACTCTCCTCTTCACGGTTACGACATGCTCTGTTTTCGTGTTCCATATTGAGTCCCCTCACTGAGATGTTTAACGATCAAGAAGTCACCCCCAGTCCTTTGGATAGGTGCTAACTTGTATGTCACTGGAGAACCCCTTTACTTGGTTTTCCCGTTAACCTTACAAAGTGTAACCAAATGACTTTGTATCTGGTTCTGTATTGTACTATGGGAGGATTTTATCATACTCTGGCACATTGTGCGCTATTGTATGATGAAAACGCTGGCATCGGATATATCAGAAGGGTCCAGCCTCTTTAATTATTTAACATTTGGCGGCATTGGCATACATCTTTATGAAATACCCTACCTGACTTAAAGTTGTGCTAAAACCTGCGCCTGTGCGGACCCCTGGAACACCATCGGGGCCGGATGGAAGACTTCTGCGTCACCCCCAGATCGGCCTGTAAGGCTCTGAGGCCTAGACTCCCGGGCCACCCCTACAGTCAGCTATTGGTACCACTGGTCACTCTGAGAGCAGGCTATCTCTGTCACTTTCAAAGAACTAGATGGAGCAGCCAGTGCATGCCGGTCACCTTAAGAGTAGGGCTACAAGACACCTTGCCCACCCCCAGTACAAGCTGTAAGACCCCTGGGTAACCTCTAGAGATGGGCAAATCGATTCTAAAGATTCTAACTTTAGTTAGAATTTCAGAGAAAATTTGATTCGTCACAAAGCCACAGTTTTCGCTGATATGCTGGAACGAATTTTTTTTTTTTTCCCTCTTTTTTCCAGGTGGATGGGCGTCAGAACAACATGTTACAGAGATCTCTGAGAAGGAGAAAGGAACACCCCCGATGACATCTGCAGACCTGTAAGCCAATCAGGCTTATGTGATGTCACACAGCCCTTTAAAACCCAGCCATTTTACATCTCTCACTTCACACTTTATGTGCTGCCTTTAGCGTGCAGTTGCTGCTACTGTTCTGTGTAGTAATGATTCTTGCTGCAATTCATGGTTGTTCTTTAAGGGGGATCTGTATACCCCAAATAGCATTTCTATTTAGTGATAAAATCGAATAGGAAGAAATCTGTTTGACTTTCATGCATCTGCAGTAGCGATTTCTTTATGCAGCTGCTGTAGTGATATGTGGACCTCTCACTGGGGGTCAGTTGGGGGGTATCTGTATAACGCACATTGCCATACCTTTTTGGGCCTATAGTTTACAGCCAGATTTACGTGTCAAATCTACATAGTTTATAAACCATTATGTCAGACAGAAAGCTGGCAGGTGGAGCAGGCAGAGGTGGCAGCACAGTAAGGGGACGTCGCAGCAAGGGTGACTCTGTGAGGCCAGAACTGCCGTTGTCATCTAGCGGCAGTCTGTTGATCAACAACCCAAAGGTTGTTGAATGGTTGACTAGGTCATTCAATTCCTCAAATATAACATTTGACAACCCCAGCCAAGAGTCTGTGGGTTCCTCAAATACAACAATTAGTTGGCATGGCCCAGGAGCAGGTCAGAGGCCCTCACCTGTCCTCAACCAGCCTCTGTCATGTTCCTTTCCCGCAGCCAGAGAGCTACTAGGTGGAATGGGCTCAGCACCACTATTCAGCGAGGACGATGTGTTTGAGGACAGTCAGCAGCTGCTTGGCAGTGAAGAGGTGGGGCAGAATTCCGCTGCTTCCTGAAGTAGGCAGGCTGTGCATACTGACACCAGTGAGGAGAGTAGCAGTGACCGGGAAACGCAAATTGACAATGATGTTTCTGATCGCACTTGGGAGCTAGGTGTAGCAGGGGATTCATCATCGTCAGGCAAAGAGAGTGTCAGCTTGCGCGTCAAGCAGCGGAGCAGGCAGCAAGTTGCTACTGTGGCCGCGAGTCAGCAGGGTGGCAGCAGTGTGAGAACTGGAGTTAAACATCCGCTGGGTACAAATCCCGACTCGCAGGTCCAAGTAAGCAGTGGCACAGGGGCTCAGCGAGGCAGCGGCGGTAGTAGTCGCTCAGTGCAGAGTAAAATTACCACCTCGGCGGTGTGGCAATTTTTTGTAAAGATACCAGAGGAGCCGAGCGTGGGTATATGTCGTATCTGCGGGCAGAAAGTGAAGCGTGGCCAGGGAGCTAACCTTGGCACCATGGCTCTGCGCCAACACATGCAGCATCACCATCCAATGGCCTGGGAGAAACGGGTGTCAGATGTGGTCTATCCTGCAGGCGAAGCAACAGCAGCAGCAGCACCTAGTGGCACACATGCTGTTTCAGCAAGTCAAGGCTCCAGCACCTCTGCCGGTGGAGCTGTTTGTCTTTGACATCATCTCCAGGTCCAGATGCTCCTGCTTCTCGCTACGCATGGTGCCAGCAGTCGTTGAGCGAGGTGATTACAAAGAGACAACTCTATGCATCCAGCCATCCTAAGGTGCAGAAGCTGACCGTGCTCTTGTCGGTTGTTGTTGTTGTTGGTACTGCAGTCTGTCCTGGACTCTGCACCCTTCAGAGAACTAATGGCTTGTGCTTAACCCAGGTGGAATTTTTTTTTCCAAAAAGGCACTGCCAGCCCTTCACCATTATGTAGAACAGAAGGTGGGCCAATCCTTGAGCTTATCAGTTTCTTCCAAGTTGCAGCGCGGACATGTGGAGCTGTAACTATGGTCAGGGCCAGTACATGTCCTTTACAGCCCACTGGGTGAATGTGCTTCCCTCCCTGCCACACCAACAACTTACACAAGAGATGGCGCTTTCTCCTCCACGATGTCAAACTGCTGCTCCTGCACCAGTGTCCGCCTCCTCCTTCTCCACCACCACCTCAGCCTCCTCAAGTGCTGCTTCATCATACCACATCTGCAGGGCACAGCAGTGTCACACAGTTTGTTCGCCCAGGCAAACCAGGTGTAGAAGTCACACAGGGGAGGAACTGCTCCGTGTCATGCAACATGAAATCAATGTGTGGCTTTCTCAGCAACAACTAAAAATCTGAACCATTATGACAGACAATGGAAGAAACATGGTGTCCGCGCTGCACCGAAGAGCGATGGTCCATGCGCCCTGCATGGCAAACGTGTTCAATCTGGTAGTCAACAAGTTCCTGAAGTCATCCACCCATCTGCAAGCTATTCTAAAAATGTCCAGAACACTATGCACGCACTTCAGCCATTCTTACAAAGCCAGGCACACCCTCCTTGAGTTGCAGCGTCAGAACGGCCTACCCCAACATAGTCTGATATGCGATGTTTCTACCCATTGGAATTCCAGCCTCCATATGTTACACCGCCTGTATGAAATGAGAAACGTCATTAATAATTTTTTGTTGATGCAAGCGGACCGAAGTACTCCCCTGTGTAACTTTGATGTCAGCCACTGGCAGCTCATGCGTGACACCTGCCGTTTGCTCATGCCCTTTGAAGAGGCCAAGTTATTTGTCAGTCGCCAGGACTGCGGGATGAATAACATCATTCCACTGCTTCATGTTCTGGAACTCATGCTGCAAAATCTGTCTGGTCAGGGCACTAGAGAAGTGGAGACTACATCTCATGGCCACATGAGTCCGGTGGGGGCTGAACTGGTGGAGGAGGAGGACTTTGGAGCACAAGCAGAGTCTGGTGAAATCAGTGTTTTGTTCACTCAGGTGAGTGGAAGTGAAAGAGAGGAGGAGCAGGAGCATCCGAAGGAGGTAGAAATCGAGGCAGATGACCCAGAAGCACCGTGGCAGTATACTCTGGAGATAGAGACCGGGAGTCCCTCAGAGTCACTTGCACAGATGGCCCAAAGCATGCTACATTGCCTGACTAGTGAAAGCCGAATAGTCAACATCCGCCATAGGGATGACTTTTGGCTCTCCACCCTCTTGGACCCTCGCTGTCGGGCAAAAATGGGTGACTTTTTTCCAGCTGCTGAGAGGAAGAAACAACTGGCATACTATAGAGAAATACTGTGCACAGATTTGGGCGCTGCCTATGTGCGACATTGTCCATCCTCTGTCAGGTCTGACCAGGGGATTCCTGGCAGTCATCGCTCGTGTACTACTGCCACGGCTGCTGTGGGGTGCTGGGGGGGGGGGGTAGGAGTAGTAGCAGTTCCATCAGCACCACCTTAAATCTGGATTCCTTATTGAGCAACTTCCTTCACCCGCCTAGTGAGGAGGGTAGGCGCCACCAGCAGGAGCAGCAGGACATGGAGCAGATCCTGCACCAGCCGGTGGTGGCCTTGCTTGGACAGCACTTTACCACCTCAGGTAGAGGATCCCATGGACTACTGGGCAGCCGAACTTGATTTGTGGCCGCAACTTGCGGAAATTGCAGTAGAGAAGCTATCCTGCCCGGCCAGTAGTGTGGCATCAGAGCGGGTGTTCAGTGCGGTGGGGGCCATCGTTACCCCAAGGAGAACCCGCTTGTCCACCCGTAATGTGGAGAGACTGACCTTTGTCAAGATGAATTAGGCTTGGATCGGCCAGGATTTCAACTCACCAATGCCTAATGCATCAGATTAGATCAGCCATGACGCCTCCTTCAAATGTTGAGAAATGATTTTGGGTTCTAACTACCTGCCTCATTCTGATGCTGTCACCCACTTGATGCCACACATCTGCTGCCAGTTAAACCATCTGCCTCCTACCATCTTTACCAGGGACTGGAATTATTTGCCACCTCCACACTATATCATGGTGCCACCCTGCATGCTCCTGCTGCTTCTGCTGAAGCCACCTCCACACTATATCATTGTGCCACCCTGTGGGCTCCTGCTGCTGCTGCTTCTGATGCAACCTTCAGACTATATCATTGTGCCACTCTGCAGGCTCCTGCTGCTGCAGCTACTGATGCCACCTTCACACTATATCATTGTGCCACCCTGCGTGCTCCTGCTGCTGATGCCACCTCCACACTATGTCATTGTGCCACCCTGCAGGCTCCTGCTGCTTCTGCTGACACCACCTCCACACTATATCATTGTGCCACCCTGCGGGATCTTGCTGCTGCTGCTTCTGATGCCACCTACACACTATATCATTGTGCCACTCTGCAGGCTCCAGCTGCTTCTGCTACTGATGCCACCTCCAGACTCTATAATTGTGCGGCTCTGTGGGCTCCTGCTGCTGCTGCTACTGGTGCCACCTCCACACTATATCATTGTGCCACTCTGTGGCCTTCCACGTTGCCACCACCTCCACACCTCTGACCTCATGCTGCTGATGCCACCTTTGGAGTTTTATTTTGTCAAAGGCCTGATATTTTCAGAAAAACTGTAATGTATAATGGATGTGGTGTCTCCAATCTGCTGCTACTGATGCCACCTCCACACTATATCATTGGACCAATCTGTGGCTTTCCCTCTTGCTGCCACCATGTTGCTGCCACCTGTGGGCTCCTGCTGCTGCCGCCACCTCCACACTCTTATCATTGTGCCACTTTGTGGCCTTCTGTTGCTGCTGCTGATGCTGTTGCTGGCGCCACCTCCACACTCTGTCATTGGACCACTCTGTGGCTTTCCATGTTGCTGCCACCTGTGGCCTCCTATTGCTGCTGCTGATGCTGCTGCCGCCACCCCCACACTCTTGTCATTGTGCCACTTTGTGGCCTACTATGTTTCCGCCAACTCCATAATTTGTCATTGTGCCACTCTGCAGACTATTCATGCTGCTGCCAACTGACCGCTGTCTGCCTGGAATACCCTGTGATTTCCATAATGCTGTTTTCACCCTCCTCCACTCTATGAAGTTGCCAGAGTTTGGTTTTCACCTTCATTTCATCTGCCAGAAGGATGAAAAGCTTCAGGATTGATGGCCAAAAGCAGGAGTGGATGCAGAACACACAGGACATGCAAGTATCCTATTTGCTGCTCATCTCTGGATCTGGATCTCCTGTTTGGTTTTTTGCTTTAGCAATAATGATGGATTATTATTTACAGAACATTGCCTAAGGCAAAGAATTTATACACATATTCGAGTGTCATTAAAATGTAATTTTATTATTATCTAAGTAAAAAGTACACCTAAATTATTGGAAGCAAATAAACTCCTTTTAAAAACCCAATGACGTGTGGACAGTAGAGATGAGCGAGCACTAAAATGCTCGGGTACTCGTTATTCGAGACAAACTTTTCCCGATGCTCGAGTGCTCGTCTCGAATAATGAGCCCCATTGAAGTCAATGGGAGACTCGAGCATTTTTCAAGGGGACCAAGGCTCTGCACAGGGAAGCTTGGCCAAACACCTGGGAACCTCAGAAAAGGATGGAAACACCACGGAAATGGACAGGAAACAGCAGGGGCAGCATGCATGGATGCCTCTGAGGCTGCTTAATCGGACCATTAAGCCAAAATTATGGGCAACAGCATGGCCATGACAGAGTGACCGAATGAGGCTAGATAGCATCTAAAACATGCAATAATTGATCCTGACACTATAGGGGACGGCATGCAGAGGCAGCGGCAGCAGTGGCAGGCTAGAGAGTGTCATGGCGACATACCCTAAATGGACTCAGGCTTCACCAAAGGAGGTGAGCAAGAAGCGCTGAAATGATTTCCTATGTGAACAAAAGGTTGACGGTATATTTAGTCGATAACTCAGCATGGTGGCGACATAGTGAACAAGTTCCATAACGTATCTGGTGAAACACCCGAAAAATGAGCCTGACACAGCTCTTTTGATAAGGGGACGACATGTGGAGGCAGCCATGGAGAAGACTTCCATGAATAAAAGGGACAGTATGGGGCATTCATATTGCGCTGCTATGATTGCAACTTCAGGTCTCCAGCATGGCGGCGACAGATGGGCCGAGTTCCACTATGTATCTGGGGAAACACCTGAAAATTCTGCCTGACACAGCTCGTTTGATAAGGGGACCATGTATGGAGGCAGTGAAGTAGTAGTAGATTAAAGGTGCTGTAGTTAAAACTATGTTAGTTGGATCTTGGGATGGAGCTGGCACTCCGCTGCCAGGCGAGCTTTCGCCAATCCAAGCCCCTGTCTCCTGGCTACTCCCCAAACAGCACTTCTAAGAACCTTTTGTATAAGATCAAGTGTAGTAGTGTTCTTATAAGTTTTGGTTATGGCGGGTGAGGGGAATGTAAACAGATGCGCAAGAAGCGCTGAAATAATATTGGTAAATGATAAAAGTTTGCCAGTATATTTTGTGGATTACACAGCAGGGTGGCGACAAAGTTAACAAGTTTGATGTGGAAGCCATGAAAACAATCCAAAATTCTGCCTGACACAGCTCGTTTGATAAGGGGACCATGTATGGAGGCAGCTATATGGACGACTTTTGGAGGCAGCTATGGCGATGACGTGTGGAGGTAGCAATGGAGACAACATGTGGAGGCAGCTAAAAAGACGACGTGTGGAGGCTGCTATGGAGACAATTTAATTTGGATAGTGCCTGTATGTGGCAGTCCAAAAAAGTTTTCAAACCAGAGGAGCAGGTAGGTGGTCCTCCAGAAAAATTAAATACATAGAGTACTATAACTAAAGCCAGTTGGCCCTGGCAAAAAATAGCCAGTTTCCTCTGCTTTAGTGTACAAAGAGGAGGAGAAGGAGGACAATGAGGAGGAGGAGTGCATACATTATTCAGGTTGAGCTTATTTCACCTGGTGGAGAATGGAAATCCTGAGAAATCCAGGCTTTATTCATCTTGATAAGCGTCAGCCTGTCAGCACTGTCAGTCGACAGGCGTGTACGCTTATCGGTGATGATTCCTCCAGCTGCACTGAAAACCCGCTCGGACAACACGCTAGCGGCAGGGCAGGCAAGAACCTCCAAGGCGTACAGCGCCAGTTCGTGCCACCTGTCCAGCTTTGAAACCCAGTAGTTGTAGGGAGCTGTGTGATCATTTAGGACGATGGTATGGTCAGCTACGTACTCCCTCACCATTTCTGTAAAGATCAGCCCTACTCTGCCGAGACTGGGGACAGGTGACAATGTCTTGCTGGGGTGACATAAAACTGGCAAAGGCCTTGTAAAGTGTACCCCTGCCAGTGCTGGACAAGCTGCCTGCTCGCCGACTCTCTCTCGCTACTTGTGCCGCACAAGTACGCCCTCTGCCGCTAGCGCTGTCAGAAGGGAAATACTGTTTCAGCTTGTGCACCAGGGCCTGCTGGTATTCATGCATTCTCACACTCCTTTCCTCTCCAGGGATGAGAGTGGAAAGATTTTGCTTGTACCGTGGGTCCAGGAGAGTGAATACCCAGTAATCGGTGCTGGAGTAAATTCTTTGAACGCGAGGGTTACAGGATAGGCAGCCTAGCATGAAATCTGCCATATGCGCCAGATTCCCAACGCGCAAGAATTCACTCCCCTCACTGGCCTGACTGTCCATTTCCTCCTCCTCCAACTCCTCCAACTCCTCTTCTTCTGCCCATACATGCTGAACAGTGAAGGACTGAACAATGGTCCCCTCTTCTGTCTCACCAACATTCTCCTCCTCTTCCTCCTCATCCTCCTCCACCTCCTCCTCCACTCGCTGAGAAACAGACCTGAGGGTTCTTTGGCTATCAACAAGGGAATCTTCTTCCCCCCCGTCTCTTGTGACGAGCGCAAAGCTTCCGACTTCATGCTGACCAGAGAGTTTTTCAACAGGCCAAGCAGCGGGATGGTGAGGCTGATGATGGCGGCATCGCCACTGACCATCTGTGTTGACTCCTCAAAGTTACTTAGCACCTGACAAATATTAGACATCCATGTCCACTCCTCATTGTAGACTTGAGGAAGCTGACATACCTGACTACCAGTTCTGGTGGAAGTTGACATCTGGCCGTCTACAATCGTTGTGCACTGCTGGCAAACTCTGGATAACATGGTTAATGTTGAATTCCACCTCGTGGGCACGTCCCACAACAGTCGGTGAACGGGCAGTTGGAGGCGGCGCTGCGCTGCCCTGAGGGTGGCAGCATCTTTGCTGGACTTCCTGAAATGCGCACAGATGCGGCGCACCTTCGTGAGCAAATCAGACAGATTGGGGTATGTCTTGAGGAAATGCTAAACTATGAGATTTAACACATGGGCCAGGCATGGCACATGTGTCAGTCTGCCGAGTTGCAGAGCCTCCACCAGGTTACGGCCGTTGTCACATACAACCATGCCTGTCTTCAGGTTCAGCGGTGCCAGCCACAGATCAGTCTACGCCGTGATGCCCTGTAATAGCTCTTGGGCGGTGTGCCTTTTATCGCCTAGGCTCAGCAGTTTGGGCACTGCTGCTGTGCCTAGAGCTACCGACTGATGGCGCCATGCCCACGGATGGTAATTCGGAGGAGGAGGAGGCATAGTAGGCCTTTGAGACCTGGACCGAGGTAGGCCCCACAATCCTCGGCGTCGGCAGTATATGACCAGCCCCAGGGTCAGACTCGGACCCAGCCTCCACCAAGTTAACCCAATGTGCCGTCAGTGATATATAGTGGCCCTGCCCAGCAGAAGTGTCTGTGGTAAGGCGGACCTTGTCAGAAACGGCGTTGGTCAGGGCACGGATGATGTTGTCTGACACGTGGTTGTGCAGGGCTGGGATGGCACATCGGGAAAAGTAGTGGCGATTGGGGACCGAATACCGAGGGGCGGCCGCCGCCATGAGGTTTCGAAAGGCCTCGGTCTCTACCAGCCTATAGGGCAGCATCTCCAGGCTAAGCAGTTTGGAGACGTGGACGTTGAGGGCTTGGGCGTGTGGGTGGGTTGCACTATACTTCCTTTTGCGCTCCAGCGTCTGGGGTATGGAGAGCTGAACGCTGGTGGATGCTGTGGAGGATCGTGGAGGCGAAGATGGGGTTTTCGCACGGGAGGTGTTAGGGCCGGGGTCCTGGGCAGAGGGCTGACTAGCAGATGACACAGGGGAAGGAGCAGTGGTGTGCCCGGCCGGAGGTGAACGGGCTTGGTGCCATTGAGTGGGGTGTTTAGCATTCATATGCCTGCGCATACTGGTGGTAGTTAAGCTAGTAGTGGTGGAACCCCTGCTGATCCTGGTTTGGCACAGGTTGCACACCACAGTCCGTCAGTCATCTGGTGTTTCTTTGAAGAACCTCCATACTTCTGAAAATCTAGCTCTCGCCACGGGAGCTTGACTACGTGAAACATTTGGCGCTGATGCACCAGCTCTGGCCCTGCCTCACCGTCTGGCCCCACCACTGCCTCTATCAACCTGTTCTGGTATAGGACTCGCCTCCGTCTCAGAAGCACTGTGTTCACCCGGCCTATCAACCCAGCTTGGGTCTGTCACCTCATCATCCTCCGATCCCTCAGTCTGCTCCCCCCCGGACTTCCTGCCCTGACAACAACTTCACCACTGTCTGACAACCGTGTCTCCTCATCGTCCGACACCTCTTTACACACTTCTTCCACTACGTCAATAATGTCATCATCACCCACAGACTGCGACCGGTGGAAAACCTGGGCATCGGAAAATAGCTCAGCAGCAACAGGACAAGTGGTTTGTGACTGTGGGAAGGGTCCAGAAAACAGTTCCTCAGAGTATGCCGGTTCAAATGCAAAATTTTGGTGCGAGGGGGCAGACTGGGGGGGAAGGAGGCTGAGGTCGAGGAGCTGGAGGAGTGCTGATTTCGGTGACATGGGTGGTTTGGGTGGAAGATTGACTGGTGGAAAAATGGCTAGAAGCATTGTCCGCAATCCATGACATCACCTCTTCGCACTATTCTGGCCTCAACAGTGCTCTACCACGAGTCCCAGTAACTTGAGACATGGTGAACCTAGGGAGTGTAGCTCTGCGGCGTTCCCCTGCTCCCTCATCAGCAGGTGGTGTCTCACCCCGCCCAGGATCACGGCCTCTGACCCCTGCAGTAGTTGGACGCCCACGTCCACACCCTCGTCCTCTACCCCTAGCCCTCGGGTTAAACATTTTCAAAATTAAAGTGTTAGCTTAATTTTTTTTTTTTTTGTGTTTTTTTTGTTTCTTTTTTTTAAAAACAAAACGATGCTATCCTATTGCTATGGCTAGTTTCTAACCTACACTGACAACACACAACTGGATTTTGTGCTGTGCCTGATGACTTTGAGTTATAAAAAGAAATAAACGTAAAAAAAAAAAAATCAGCAGACTGTGCCTAATTCAAATCAAACCCCAAATAAATTGTCCCACTTCGGTGTTTGAGGTGGAAATGTGTGTCACTAAGAGCTAAACACAACGGTCGCAAGTCTCCCACCAAATTCCTCACAATATGGTACTAGCTGCAATACTAGTGGCAGCAAGCCCAGCCACAAGCAAACCAAAAAAAAGGAAAATATAACGCTATTGTAGGCCTAAGTAAGCCGTTGGGGTTCTCCTATGGCTATTTTCTAGCCTACACTGAAAGCACACTGCTTTGCCAGATTACTTTGAGTTATAAAAAGAAATTAACCGTAAAAAAAAAATAAATCAGCAGACTGTGCCTAATTCAAATCAAACCCCTAATAAATTGTCCCACTTCGGTGTTTGAGGTGGATATGTGTGTCACTAAGAGCTAAACACAACGGTCGCAAGTCTCCCAGCAAATTCCTCACAATATGGTACTAGCTGCACTACTAGTGGCAGCAAGCCCAGCCACAAGCAAACCAAAAAAAATGAAATATATAACGTTATTGTAGCCCTAAGAAGAGCTGTTGGGTTCTTGTAGAATCACTCCTGCCTAACACTATTCTAATAGAACACCCTAACGCTATCCCTGCAGCAGCAGCAGCTCTCTCCCTAGCGGCATCCAGACAGAGAATGATCCGAGCAGTGCAGGCAGGGGCTACTCTATTCCAGGGTCACCTGATCAGGCCAGCCAACCACTGCTATCGACGTGTAAGGGTACCACGTCATGCTGGGTGGAGTGCAGAGTCTCCTGGCTTGTGATTGACTCAGGAGATGCCATTTTCTCGAGCTGGCGAAATACTCATCCGAGCAACGAGCAGTTTCGAGTACGCTAATGCTCGAACGAGCATCAAGCTCGGACGAGTATGTTCGCTCATCTCTAGTGGACAGTGTTATTGTGGCCATCAGGTAACATATCTACTAGTTGTTTGATTGTTATACATTCAATTCATTGTAGCACATTTTTCTTATATGCTGCTATGTTTCACTGATTGGACAGTTGGATACGTTGTAACATAAATGTCTATTGCTGACAGTAGGTGTCAGTATTGATTTACTGTTAGCTGAACCTGTGTATTCCTAAACTAGGATCTTTTACAGCTATCTCCAACTTCTCAATTCTCACATTAGCAGTCTATATTGTGGCGGCCACTTAGTTTTTTTAGCACTTTGTCCCTATTGATGGCTAGCTCCATCTACAGCTCAGAGCTGCCTATCTATTACTATTATTTAGCTCTGTTCCACACTACATTGATATTAAAATCAAGATCTATCAGATCTATCAAGATCTATCAAGATCTATCAGCCCCCCAACATGTTTCAGACTGCTTGGCTACTCCCAGATCTGGCTGTCAGACTCCAGGGCCACCACCATAGTAGACTGTTAGACTCCTGAGCCACCCCTACAGTCAGCTATCGGTACCACTGGTCACTCTGAGAGCAGGCTATCTCTGTCAGCGTCATAGAACTAGATGAAGCAGCCAGTGCATGCGGGACTGGCTGCTCTCCTCTTCACGGTTACGACGTGCTCCGTTTTCGTGTTCCGTATGAGTCCCATCACTGAGACCTTTAACGATCAAGAAGTCATCCCCAGTCCTCTGGATAGGTGCTAACTTGTATGTCACCGGAGAACCCCTTTACTTGGTTTTCTGTTAACATTACAAAGCGTAACCAAATGACTTTGTATCTGGTTCTGTATTGTACTATGGGAGGATTTTATCATGCCCTGGCTCATTGTGCGCTATTGTATGATGAAAACTCTGGCATCGGATATATCAGCATGCCAGATATATCAGAAGGGTCCAGCCTCTTTAAATATTTAGCATTTGGCGGCAATACTTTACCTGAATTCAGAAAATGGAAATATAACTCTTGATCTTTATTACATGTTGCAATGCTTCAGTTCAAACTGTTTTTAGTGCCAAACACTTGGCACAATGTAAAAGTTTTACCTAGCACATTATAATTATAAGTCCTTTGTACTATTGTAAATCGATGCCTAAAATTTTGTTACAGACTCACAATAATTCATATTCTGATTAGGTGAATTGGGTAATTACATGTACAAATGCTTCTATTCGTGAACCCAAAAATTGACACAGGCATTTCCTTAGTGCTGAATTTTGCTAAACCAATGTCTCCTTTGGTGAATACTTGCAAACATTTGAGAAGGTATATTAAAAGGGCTGTATGGGAGCATAATTATTTTATTGGTCGGTACTGGAAGACATTTCATTAGACTACAGGTAAGGACCAAGGTAGGTTTAACCCCTTAAGGACGCAGCCATTTTGTAGCTTAAGGCTCAGCCCGATTTTTTTGGATTCGGACTTGCGTCGCTTTATATGGTTATAACTTTTGAACACTGTTACTTATCAAAACGATTCTGAGGTTGTTTTTTCCCCACATGTTGTACTTCATTTTAGTGGTAAATTTTGGCAGATAAGTTTTGCGTTTATTTACAAAAAAAAGAAAATATGATAAATTTTTTGAAAAATTTGCCATTTTCGAAATTCTCAATCATTGCGTTTTCAGGCAGATAGATTTACCACCTAAATAAGTTGCTGAATAACATTTCCCATTTTTATACCATGGGACATGAAGAAGCAATCTTCTGATTGCTTCTTCATGATAATATTCTGCAATACTGATGTATTGCAGAATATTATCAGTGTCAGCCTATACACTTGCATAGGCTGGCACTGTGCCAGTAAGATGACGCCATCTTACTGGCAATTCTTGCAAGTAACTCTGGGGTCCAGATCGGACCCCAGAGTTACTATAGCAACGATCGGCGCCCCCCGAAAACGGTTCGGGGGGGCCGATCGTGGAGGAAAGACCCCCCAGTTGCAGGTTAGATGCCGCGGTCGCGCTGACCGCGGCATTTAACGGGTTAAGCACCCGCGATCGGAGACAACTCCGATCGCGGGTGTTACACTGGGGTGCCGGCTATTAGTTACAGCCGGCACCCCGTGTTTCCCGATGCCGGTTCGGCTCTGATCCAGAGCCGAGCCGGCATAAGCGCCGTGGCGGATATATCCGCCACTGAGCGCTAAGTCACTGCGCTCCGTGGCGGATATATCCGCCACGGAGCGTGAAGGGGTTAAAGGAAATCTAGCATCAAATTCAAGCATAAAAACTCAGCGTGCGCAAATGCTGGTGGAGTAAGGGGAGCATGAGACATGTAACAGCCTGTAAACCAGACCAGAGGCTAGGTTTGCCTCTTTGACTCAGTAGCATCATTTCTAAAGTAGATTTTAGAAGATTTCCTGAGGTCTATGAGTAAGTGTCTCTGGTTTAAGGACTAAGGTAGGTTTAAAGGAAATCTACCATCAAATTTAAGCATGAAAAACCAGTTACATTTTTTCATAGATCCAGGCACTGTGCACAAGTGCTGGGAGAGTAGGGGGGCATAAGACATGTAATGGCTTGTAAGCCAGAGCAGATGCAATGGTTGCATCTTAGACTCATTAGCATCAAGTAGATTTTAGAATATTTCCACAGTCATGGTGCCTGGATCTATGTGTAAGTGTCCCTGGTTTATTATGCAAAAATGTGATGGTAGATTTTAATGAGATTTGTAGCAGAAAAGTAAGTAGCTACAAAACATATAGCTTCTTCTTTTCAAATGCTCTATTTGATTATTTAGAACATTCACCATAACTACAGCCTGTTGGTCTCGAATTGCACATTACGCCAACCAATGCACACCTTAAAATGACTACAGAGCAGAGATAAAACCATACCAAATTAAAGCACCTAAACAATTACCAGATCATGAAACAAATACATTTACTGCAAAACAAGTAATATTCAACCAAACACGGGTTGAGAAAACCTTTATAAACACCACTGGCACACACCATACAAATTTGATATATGAGACCATTCTGTATAGAAAGTCAGGATTAAACCAGCACATATACATGTGTCGGGGTCATGATCGACAAATAACCGGTCCGGTTAGTCACCTCAAATTAGACAGAGCAAGTGTGCACATTTTTTAAGAAAGAATCTGATATAAGGTTATTCAGTCTCAGTCTCAAAACAAGCTCGTACTGCTCAGCACAACAAGACTAACTTTATTTCCGTGTTAGCAAACTTTATACAGAAGGGTAAAAAGGGTGTGGTTATATGTCCTGCAGCATCATATTGGGCAAGGATTAAGCATATGTGTCTAGCATCCGATGTGCTCTGATTGGTCAGTTCCAGTATCTGGGCAGATAATGTCCTGGGCGTTGTCAAAACCTTAAGTCTCAATATGAGTGATGAAGCCTTCTTGGAATTGGGCATGTTGATCTACTTCCAGGAATAGGGTGTTGGCTGTGTAGTATCAGTGGATGCCGGCGCCATCTTAAGTAAAATATCTGAGCATATTGCTGAGGAGGAAAAACTTTAGTATTTGCCAGCTATATAAAAGTATAAAAATATAAAACTATAAGCTCATATACAAATATTCCCCTTCATGTATAAAACTATAAAGCTCATGTATAGATATTCCCCTTCACAATCCCCCCTAAATACAAAATTTTTCCTCTAATGTACCTTTGAGGTTGTCCATGAGTGGGGATAAGTTGGGGTGGGGTTACTTCACAAACTTCGGGCAAGGCCTGCCCTTTCAGCAAGACCTCACCTCTCGCTTGCACTATGCTAACTTACACTCATGGAGTCCTCCCATCTTTCCCTAAATTAGCTCTCCCATGGATGGGGGTTGAGGCGGTCGTGGTTTTATTAGGGGCATATCAGTTAATTCTTCTTCTGTTCCCATCAGGGCCTCCATTTCTTGGGCCATCATAATATTTGACTTATTTTCTGCAATACGCCTGATCAAAGACTTGTAAACCGGGATGCAACAACAAAGAAGGAAAAGACAAAGGATAAACATTCCCAGCAGAACTATGCCTATTTGTTGGAAAAACTTTTTCCATCCTCCAGTCCAGTTCAGTAGCTAAGCAGCCCAGGAGGTATCTACTCCTGAATTCTTCTTCATCTCTAAGGCCAAATCTTTGAGGCTGTTCAGTGCTGCCATGGTTTTGCCATCAGCACCACTATTCTGGGGGATATAAGTGCAACACTCTTCTCCTATCATCCCACAGACTCCTCCTTTTTCAGCTAAAATCATATCAAGGGTCATTCTATTTTGGAGAGTCATTCGAGTATTAGGGCCTAATTCTAAGACTATACCTGTGAGGGCTTCAACGCTGTAATTTACAAATCTTTGTTCATTATAATAAATGTAATTGATCCAATCCACATTTTTGTTGATCTGAATTTGGGGAATGATAGAGGCAAATCCTGCAGCAATTTGGTCTTGGGCTTTGTATCTATTAGGGACCCCCCTTGGGACTCCTATAGAAACAATATACACCTCAGGGTCTTTCTTATATCCTTTAAGGGACTCAATGGCTCTTTTTGACCTTTCATCTTTTACTTTGGGGTCCCAAGGCAATATTTTGAAGGGGAGAACAAGTTTAACTAGGGTACATTGTCCTCTCCAGGAGGAGGGCAACCTACTTCTCAATCTACCATTACCACATAACCAGTAGCAGTCCATTAGAATACCGGTGTGATTGGTCAATAGGTCACAGTCTATAGTAGAGTTTTCTACACAAAATCAATCTGCAAATATCCCCAAAGAGATGCCTGATTGGTCATTATTGTTGAAACAAGTATAATTGGCCGGAAGTACATATATTTCTCCTGGGGGCCTTATTTTGGGTTCTCTGGTGACAAGGGGCTGATATTCGGGACACTTAGCATCTGCTCCTCCTTTTAGTAGAGTCATAAGGCACTCCACTAATGAATCATTCTGTGGTATAGGGAAAGGAGTGGTACTAAAGTGCGGATTGGCAGTAGCACAGGCCACACATCCTTCTGTCATGTTACTGGCTCTTACAGAGTACCTGACCCATTCTAGCCATAAATTTTTCCTGGGGGCAGTTCCTGTTTCAATTGAAAAGACATGCTCCCAGCTAAGGCCCGGTATAGGGATAACTTCCCCTACTACTTGCTGAAGAGATCCTTCGGCTGCCGTTGTGGGATGTGCATCTGGCTTAGCTACGGGGCATTCCTTCACATCACGTAGATATATGTGGCCTATTTTTGGGTTCTATATGACAACCTAGGACATATTTTCCCAGGTCCCCCACCTGCGGGTTTTCCAGATTCAAATACAGAGGCAAGCAGTTGGCTTTGCGGTTACAGTCAGGGGATTTTAATTGACCAGCACTTAGGGTCAGTCGGGAGAGTAAAGACCTCCCCTGTTTATCGCTCCTGTCTCTTCCCTTCCGGGGGGCGTACCCCCGGTCCTTTCCCGTGTTCCATCCCACATCGGACCAATAGCAACAATTCTCATTCCCAGGGCGGGTGACACATAAATAAAACTGACCCTTTACATAGGCGTCAAACCAATAATTAGTGGCAATTCCCCCACTCCTACAATCTACAACATCACAATAATCAAAGCTGTAAGTTTGAAATGCAGAGGTTGTATCAACCCAGAAAGTAGTTAATCCCTTGACACTGAGACATAGAGCAAGGACAGTTATGCAACCGGAAAGGATATGTTTCTTCATGGTGAGGCCGTGTCTCTTCTACAGTGAGAGGCGTGTGTCCAAGTAGTTTTCCCCTCAAGTTTAACCGCAGTGGGCGTGACAAGAACCACAGTGTATGGACCGTCAAACCTCGGGTCTAGACAGTTCTTCCGGATATGTTTCTTTACATACACCTTGTTACCTGGTTGGAAGTCGTAGACCATGTCACCTGTGGATTCAGGAATAGAATATGTGTGTTAGACAGTTATTTAGACAGACGGACAACAAACTTAACAACTTTATCCATCCCCTCAGCTAACTGCTGCTCCCTAACTTCTGACAACTTAGGAGGTGACCCAAACAGAATCTCATAGGGAGTGAGACCGTGTTTGGCTTGTGGGGTGTGTCTGACATGGTACAGGGCAATGGGCATAAGTTCTGCCCATTCCTTAGGGTTTTCTTCAAAGTCCCATTCATCCTTTCAACTTTCCTGGAACTTTGAGGATGATATGGCGTGTGGAGTCCTATGTTGGCTCCTAGCATCTGCCATAGTTCAGTGTAGATTTGCCCGGTGAAGGTTGGTCTTTGGTCACTTTCTATTACCTGAGGTACTCCAAATCTACAGGCAATTTCATTAATTAGTTTCTTGGCTGTAAGCTTGGCAGTCATGTTGAAAACTGGGTAAGCTTCTGGCCATCCTGAGAACATGTCCACAGCTACTATAGAATATTCATATCTTCCTGACTTGGGAAGCTGAATATGGTCAACTTGGATCCTTTGGAAAGGGTAGTCCAAAGGGTAGTTGTAGAGCTTCCATCAGGCTCTTGATGACGTCTGCATGCTTCACTGGGGTACCTGTGGCTGTGATGAAGCCTCTGTTCTTCCAGATGATTCCAAAATCATGGGCAATGCCATGGGCATACCTTGAGTCAGTTCTGATGTTCACAGTCTTCCCTTTGGCCAAAGTACAGGCTTCCTTGAGGGCTATCAGTTCGGCTTCTTGAGCTGACATGGAGGCTGGTATGGCTTCCGCTTTCACCACCTGTGTTTCCCTGGTTACCGCATAACCTGTGTGGTACCTTCCAGACTGATTCAAGGTCATGATGGGGTAATTCCTTGGTAGTTACCCCTGGAGGCGTTGAGGTGTCATCAAGAAGAACTTGTAAGCAGTCATGAGGATCTTCAACTTCTGGAGCAACTTCTGGGTCACCTGCTTCCCCCCTGGAATGTGGAAGGAGAGTGTCTGGATTGATGACTGAACAACATTTGAAGGTGATATGGGAAGGCAGAAGTAAAGAACACTGAAGTCTGAGGTGTCTCTGGTGGGCCAGATGTCTGGGTTGGGTCTGAGAAAGGACTGCCGCCAGATCATGAGAAGCTTGAATGATGAGGTCATGTCCCAGAACAATGTCAGCAGTCTTGTCTAGAAGTGCATGGGCGGCATGAACTGCTTTCAAACAAGTAGGTGATGTTCTGGCCACAGGGTCCAGACGGCAAGAGTAGTATCCAATAGGACGTTGTCTCCCAGCATGCTGCTGGGCCAGGACACCAGTTGCATGTCCTTCACTTTCAGAAACAAACAGGTTGAAAGGCTGGGTATAGCACCTTGTGGTCCTCCTGACTTTAAACAGTCATACAAGGGTTGCATAGGCCTGGATGCATCCGGAATCCATTGTCTGCAGTAGGTGATGAGTCCCAAGAAAGACTGGAGTTGGTCAATGGTGGAAGGAAATGGTAACTTGGCAATGGCCTATTTCCTGTCTTCTGTAAGGTGTCTGGCCCCTTGAGAGACACAATGTCCAAGGAAAATGACATTTGCATGACACCATTGAACTTTATCCTCAGAAACTTTGCAGCTGGCTGTAGATAGGAACAGTAGGAGAGACAATGACTCTTGTTCCAACAGTGGTTTGGAGTCAGCACAGAGGAGAAGATCATCCACATACTGTAGAAGAGTAACTTGAGAATGCTCAGCAATCCAGGGAGACAAGACAGTCTTCATAGCCTGAGTAAATTGGTTAGGGCTGTTCTGGGCACTTTGGGGGCACCTTGTCCAAGTGAGTTGGCTTCCACAGGAGGTAAAGGCAAACAGATAATGGCACTCTGGGTCTAGGGGTACACTGAAAAAGGCATTAGCAAGATCGATGGTGAAAACCCTTGCAGAGGGCGGGATATTGGCCAGCAAAGTGTTGGGGTTGGGTACCACTGGAGTTTCCAATACAGTAGCTGCATTGACTGCTCTGAGGTCCTGGACTAGCCTGTACTTGGGTGGAGACCCCTTGGGGGTCTTCTTCTGGACAGGAAATAATGGGGTGTTGCAGGAAGAGGTACAGTAGACCAAAACACCTTGTTTGACAAGGGCCTGAATCTGGGTGGAGAGGCCTTGTTCTTGAGCCATCTTCAGAGGATACTGAGGTATCCTCTGGGGCTGTGCCCCTTCTTTTAGATATACAATCACTGGAGAGACTGGTAGAAGTCCTACGTCATCAGGTCCAGTAGACCAGAGTGAGGAGGGGAGTTGGGCTGAGACCCGGTCCGGGACTCCATAGAGGGGATCAGGTTGATGAATTTGCTGAAGCATCAGAGGGAGAGCTCTTAGTACACATCTGTCCATGGTTCCCTCTTCTGACCTGGGGTCATGTAATTCAAGCTGAAGACCTTGGGGGGTATAATTAATAGAAGCTCTGAGACGTTGGAGAAGGTCTGCCCCTAGGAGGTTGATGGGGCAGGTATCTGACACCAGGAAGCGAGCCATGACATCAAGAAACGGTCCAACGGGGACAGGAACAGTGAGGGGAGACTCAGCAGTGGTGCCAGTAATGCCAATACAGGACAAAAAGTCATCATACAGTTCCACAGTACTTGGGAGGTTAGGTGAGGAGATAACCGAGGTGGCCGCCCCTGTGTCCACTAGAAACCTTGTGGGGTGTCCGTCCACTGGGAGGACAGTGGACCCACAAGCTGTTTTGGGGTAAAGCTTTTAAGCATTTGTAAAGCAGGGCACAGGTTGGCCTGAACTTCATAATTGGTGGGGAGATCCTGAATCCTGTGGTCTTGGTTCTTGGTACCTTTGGTCCTGGTACCTGGGTTCATCATGTGAT
The DNA here is from genome assembly GCF_040894005.1 of Engystomops pustulosus. NCBI lineage: Eukaryota > Metazoa > Chordata > Amphibia > Anura > Leptodactylidae > Engystomops > Engystomops pustulosus. Next base: position 36,251,142 of record NC_092414.1, read on the forward strand.
CCTCTATAGTCATCAGGTCTGGGTCTATTCTGGGACCCTCTATAGTCATCAGATCTAGGTCCAATTTTGCGCGGTCTGTAGTCATCTTGGGGGCGTTGACTGGGTCTGAACCTGCAGTCTCTTTTGACATGGCCTTGTCTTCCACAATTCCAGCAGGTAGGGTGAGATCTCTGGTTGTTAAATCCAAAGGGTCCTTGCTGTTGTTGTTTCTGCCACAGATGAGGGGCTTGGGGTACTGGTGGCTGAGGGTAGTAGTTGACAGGCATAGGTGGTCCTGTAGGGGCTTGCTGTACCATAATAGGGGCAGGGACCGGTTCTTCATCTGAGTCACTGTTCATTGAGGTGGTGGTCATCAGCATCACTTTGTTTTTCTTCTGGTCTCTCTCCTTATGTTGAGCTTTCTGGAATCCTTTGATTATGGTTACAGCATCTTTGAATCCTGTTGATAGGATTTCTGGACGAGTGGCAAGAACATTGTCTCTAAGTTCATCTTGGAGGCCCTCCACTAAGGCCTTTACAAGCATGTGGGCTTGGATCTTATTATGGAGGGTGAATCCAAGATCCTCAAATTGTTGGGACAGTCTGGAGGAGTACCTGTCCACCGGTTCATCCTTTTCCTGTTGGACGTCCTGGATGGAACCTGCCTGGTCGGTGAGGCATTCCTGTGCCCAAGTCTTCATCTGGAAACAGAAGTCCAACCCTGACTGGTAACTATCATGGTCCGGTACTGCCGAAGCGTCCAGGTACTTCAGGATGACCTGCAGATAAGTGTCAGGAGTTTTAACAGTAACCATATTGTAGAGATCCCTCCAGGTGGCACCTTAGATCTGACGGTTCTGCTCCAACTTCCGCAGAAACTAGAGATATAGTCCAGTTGTGTGGGTGTGAAAGCCACGTACCTAATAGGTTCACTGGTGAGGGTCTTGCTCTTCAGGGGAGCTTCTGCCGTGACAGTAGTCATGTTTGGTTCAGGGAGTGTAGGAACACTGGGAGTGGCTGTGGTTTTCTTCATCTTGGACTGCAGGGTCTCCACTATGGATGGAGAATTGGTCCCTATAAGCACTTCTGTGAGGGTTATTGATGGTTATGTGATGATATATTCTTTGATAGTCCTGAGATGCACTTGAATGCACTCCATCAGAGGGTATCCGAATGGTCCTGAAGAGATGAGTGGCAGGGCTATGGTGCGGCGCGGCATGTAATGAGCAGATGCTTGGTAAGCAGCGCCCAGGGACCGTAAAATCACAGTTCTGAGAGCGGCAGCACACTCCTCAGTGCTGGCCCCATCCCACGTAGGGTTTACAGCATGTATTATAATATCACATGGGAAGGCCCCAAAGGCTGTGAGGGCAACACCCCCCACTGGGAGAGGGCCGGAGTTACTAATGATCAAATTGGAATTTTGCTGTATGCTTTGATCTCCTTCTCGGACTATCTGTCTGGCTAGTCCTCCATCATGCTTCAGGTGTTGATTATGCAGGGTGAAGCAGGGTTGACTATGGCTCACACCCTGAGTGTGGTAATGTCACCCATCCCCCCCGTGACTGTAACTTGCGGGTTCTGCAATGTGTCGAGACAGATCGTGTATATAGGGTTCCACTGTTTGGCGGTTTGCTGCACACACTGTTCCTCTTTCCCTCCCTGGGGTGCCCGTGGGGTAAGCAGTGGAGGCTGCTGGGACTTTGTGTGTGAAGGTCCGGTAGAGAGCCGGGCCTCGGACTTGGGAGGGTCAGCCGGGTCAGTTTCTCACTCATCTCCGCTGTCTGCCATAGCGGCACATCTATCTTGTAAGCGACTATAGAGTGGAGACTCTCACAAAATTTCAGGGGTTACTTGGACTTGAGGGGCCGGCTGATCCTGGTCGCGCTTTTTGTGAGCACGGGTGTCATGCTTGACTGGAAACAGGACTAGCACCTGTGAGGGGTGGATGGACTCTCTTCTGAAGCGTTTGGGCCTTAATAGTATGCTCCGGAAGAAGTGAGAAGCGGATACAGTGGCTGCACCGGGCCTCCGCAGGAGTACCAAGATGGCCGCTGCCGGAAGAGGGGCATGCCCCACTTCCACTGGATTTGGGGTTGTGACCATGTGGGCATGGAGCACCACACTGACAACATTTCTCCGCCCAATCCGGGTTTTGAACTCCGCATACGTCACATGTCCACCCTTCCGGACTTGAACCGGCGCCATTATAGGGCGGTGGCGCCCCAGAGGGAGCGGTGGCCATTGTAGATACATCTTTTTCATTACAATTCTTAATACTTTGTGATTCACATTTTACATATCCATAAATCATTTCTTCTCCTTCACTGCCACCTTCTCCTTTCACCTCCGACCAACCTTCTTCCTTCAACTTCTTCGCTACCCTAAAGTGGGCTTGCACTGACTCTAACAGCCCCTTGTCCTCTAAGGACCCTTTGCTACCATCTAAGATGGTCTTCCACAGTGTGGGCTGTAATCTACCTGACTTTGGCTGTTCTACAAACTTGTACAAGTCTTTTGCACACTTCACATACTTTTTACCTTCTCTCTGCTCCACTAACTGGGTTGCCGTCTGTGCTCCCGGGGGGAGGCTGTGTTCCTTTTTCATGAGATGTAACATTCTGTCTTACTAATAGAGTACTATGTTGACGTGGCCACTCGCTCAACACAGTGATCCCCGTTAAATCAAAATCCTTTCCACACGTGCGCCACATTGTTACTCTGTCCTAACCAATATATTTTTACTCACAGGCTCACACAGTGGTCTGGTCCCCAACCAGAATAACAGTATCCTCTACGGTACTCTATGCAGGTAACTCTCCTAGTGAGAAGTTCCTACTGGGTTATACCCCCCACCCAGTTGACCTTATTTCAGGCCCAGACACCCGTCATGGCGTATTTCTCTACTCTGACAGGGGTCGTCCACCGGGTGTTAGTGTGGGTCCCCGGGGGCTCAGAGGCTCAGGCCACGCCCCACAGTTGAGCGCCAAATTGTCGGGGTCGTAATCGACAAATAACCGGTCCGGTCAGTCACCTCAAATTAGACAGAGCAAGTGTGCACATTTTTTAAGAAAGAATCTGATATAAGGTTATTCAGTCTCATTCTCAAAACAAGCTCGTACTGCTCAGCACAGCAAGACTAACTTTATTTCCGTGTTAGCAAACTTTATACAGAAGGGTAAAAGGGCGTGGTTATATGTCATGCAGCATCATAATGGGCAAGGATTAAGCATATGTGTCTAGCATCCGATGTGCTCCGATTGGTCAGTTCCAGTATCTGGGCAGATAATCTCCTGGGCGTTGTCAAAACCTTAAGTCTCAATATGAGTGATGAAGCCTTCTTGGAATTGGGCATGTTGATCTACTTCCAGGAATAGGGTGTTGGCTGTGTAGTATCAGTGGATGCCGGCGCCATCTTAAGTAACATATCTGAGCATATTGCTGAGGAGGAAAAACTTTGGTATTTGCCAGCTACATAAAAGTATAAAAGTATACAAATATAAAACTATAAGCTTATATACAAATATTCCCCTTCATGTATAAAACTATAAAGCTCATGTATAGATATTCCCCTTCACACATGCAACTCATGTAAAGGAATGAGGCCGTATCAGCACTTGAGGCCGTATAACAGCACTTCTTAATTTTGAAGAAATTGTTATACAAAATCATTTTTGCCATTTCACCATATTCTCTTAGTAAAATACACTAAAATGCTCGGGTACTCGTTATTCGAGACGAACTTTTCCCGAGTGCTCGTCTCGAATAACGAGCCCCATTGAAGTCAATGGGAGACTCGAGCATTTTTCAAGGGGACCAAGGCTCTGCACAGGGAAGCTTGGCCAAACACCTGGGAACCTCAGAAAAGGATGGAAACACCACGGAAATGGACAGGAAACAGCAGGGGAAACATGCATGGATGCCTCTGAGGCTGCTTAATCGCACCATTATGCCAAAATTATGGGCAACAGCATGGCCATGACAGAGTGACCGAATGAGGCTAGATAGCATCTAAAACATGCAATAATTGACCCTGACACTATAGGGGACGGCATGCAGAGGCAGCGGCAGCAGTGGCAGGCTAGAGAGTGTCATGGTGACCTACCCTAAATGGACTCAGGTTTCACCAAAGGAGGTGAGCAAGAAGCGCTGAAATGATTTCCTATGTGAACAATATATTTAGTCGATAACACAGCATGGTGGCGACATAGTGACCAAGTTCCATAACGTATCTGGTGAAACACCCAAAAAATGAGCCTGACACAGCTCTTTTGATAAGGGGACGACATGTGGAGGCAGCCATGGAGACAATTTCCATGATTAAGAGCGACAGTATGGGGCATTCATATTGCGCTGCTATGATTGCAACTTCAGGTCTCCAGCATAACGGCAACAGATGGGCCGAGTTCCACTATGTATCTGGTGAAACACCTGAAAATTCTGCCTGACACAGCTCGTTTGATAAGGGGATGATGTGCTGCATATCCTCTCGTGCTCCAGCGTCTGGGGTATAGAGAGTTAAAAGTTGCGCATGGAGACATTGGTGGACGCTGTGGAGGATCGTGGAGGCAAAATGGACAGGAAACAGCAGGGGCAGCATGCATGGATGCCTCTGAGGCTGCCTAATCTTGGGATGGAGCTGGCAGTCCGCTGCCAGGCGAGCTTTCGCCTGTCAAAGCCCCTGTCTCTCGGCTCCTCCCCACCCAAAATGGGCCTGGGGGCAGAAGCGTTTACTTTGACAAAATTATAATTTTCAAAGCAGGCCGGGTCGTTTGAATATTTCACCTAGGAATAATGGAATAGCATAGTGGTTCTATTTTTAATAGTTTTTTCGGAAATGGTTCCATGATTAAGAGCGACAGTATGGGGCATCCATATTGCGCTGCTATGATTGCAACTTCAGGTCTCCAGCATGGTGGCGACAGATGGGCCGAGTTCCACTATGTATCTGGTGAACCACCTGAAAATTCTGCCTGACACAGCTCGTTTGTTAAGGGGACGATGTATGGAGGCAGTGAAGTAGTAGTAGATTAAAGGTGCTGTAGTTAAAACTATGTTAGTTGGATCTTGGGATGGAGCTGGTGCTCCGCTGCCAGGCTAGCTTTCGCCTATCCAAGCCCCTGTATCTAGGCTACTTCCCAAACAGCACTTCTAAAAACCTTTTGTATAAGATCAAGTGTAGTAGTGTTCTTATAAGTTTGGGTTATGGTGGGTGAGGGGAATGTAAACAGATGCGCAAGAAGCGCTGAAATAAAATTGGTAAATGATAAAAGTTTGCCAGTATATTTTGTGGATTACACAGCAGGGTGGCGACAAAGTTAACAAGTTTGATGTGGAAGCCATGAAAACAACCCAAAATTCTGCCTGACACAGCTCGTTTGATAAGGGGACCATATATGGAGGCAGCTATATGGACGACTTTTGGAGGCAGCTATGGCGATGACGTGTGGAGGTAGCAATGGAGACAACGTGTGGAGGCAGCTAAAAAGACGATGTGTGGAGGCTGCTATGGAGACAATTTAATTTGGATAGTGCCTGTATGTGGCAGTCCAAAAAAGTTTTCAAACCAGAGGAGCAGGTAGGTGGTCCTCCAGAAAAATTAAATAGATTGAGTGCCTGTATGTAGCAGTCCAAAAAAGTTTTCAAACCAGAGGAGTAGGTAGGTGGTCCTCCAGAAAAATTAAATAAATTGAGTGCCTGTATGTGGCAGTCCAAAAAAGTTTTCAAACCAGAGGAGCAGGTAGGTGGTCCTCCAGAAAAATTAAATAGATTGAGTGCCTGTATGTGGCACTCCCAGAAATTGTTTAAAACAGAGGACCGGGTAGGTGGCCCTCCAGAAAAATTAAATACATAGAGTACTATAGCTAGAGCCAGTTGGCCCTGGCAAAAAATAGCCAGTTTCCTCTGCTTTAGTGTACAAAGAGGAGGAGAAGGAGGACAATGAGGAGGAGGAGTGCATATATTATTCAGGTTGAGCTTCTTTCCCCTGGTGGAGAATGGAAATCCTGAGAAATCCAGGCTTTATTCATCTTGATAAGCGTCAGCCTGTCAGCGCTGTCAGCGCTGTCAGTCGACAGGCGTGTACGCTTATCGGTGATGATGCGGCAGGGCAGGCAAGAACCTCCCAGGCGTACAGCGCCAGTTCGTGCCACATGTCCAGCTTTGGAACCCAGTAGTTGTAGGGAAATGTGTGATCATTTAGGACGATGGTATGGTCCTCCCTCACCATCGTTCTGTAAAGATCAGCCCTACTCTGCCGAGACTGGAGACAGGTGACAGTGTCTTGCTGGGGTGACATAAAACTGGCAAAGGCCTTGTAAAGCGTATCCCTGCCAGTGCTGGACAAGCTGCCTGCTCGCCTACTCTCCCTCGCTACTTGTCCCGCAGAAGTATGCCCTCAGCTGCTAGCGCTGTCAGAAGGGAAATACTGTTTCAGCTTGTGCACCAGGGCCTGCTGGTATTCATGCATTCTCACACTCCTTTCCTCTCCAGGGATGAGAGTGGAAAGATTTTGCTTGTACCGTGGGTCCAGGAGAGTGAATACCCAGTAATCGGTGCTGGAATAGCGCTTTGAACGTGAGGGGTCAACGCGCAAGAATTCACTCCCCTCACTGGCCTGACTGTCCATTTCCTCCTCCTCCAACTCCTCTTCTTCTGCCCATACACGCTGAACAGTGAAGGACTGAACAATGGTCCCCTCTTCTGTCTCACCAACATTTTCCTCCTCTTCCTCCTCATCCTCCTCCACCTCCTCCGATATACGCTGAGAAACAGACCTAAGGGTGCTTTGGCTATCAACAAGGGAATCTTCTTCCCCCGTCTCTTGTGACGAGCGCAAAGCTTCTGACTTCATGCTGACCAGAGAGTTTTTCAACAGGCCAAGCAGCGGGATGGTGAGGCTGATGATGGCGGCATCGCCACTGACCATCTGTGTTGACTCCTCAAAGTTACTCAGCACCTGACAGATATCAGGCATCCATGTCCACTCCTCATTGTAGACTTGAGGAAGCTGACTGACCTGACTACCAGTTCTGGTGGAAGTTGACATCTGGCAGTCTACAATCGCTCTGCGCTGCTGGTAAACTCTGGATAACATGGTTAATGTTGAATTCCACCTCGTGGGCATGTCGCACAACAGTCGGTGAGCGGGCAGTTGGAGGCGGCGCTGCGCTGCCCTGAGAGTGGCAGCATCTGTGCTGGACTTCCTGAAATGCGCTCAGATGCAGCGCACCTTTGTGAGCAAATCAGACAGATTGGGGTATGTCTTGAGGAAACGCTGAACTATGAGATTTAACACATGGGCCAGGCATGGCACATGTGTCAATCTGCCGAGTTGCAGAGCTGCCACCAGGTTACGGCCATTGTCACACACAACCATGCCTGGCTTCAGGTTCAGCGGTGCCAGCCACAGATCAGTCTGCGCCGTGATGCCCTGTAATAGCTCTTGGGCGGTGTGCCTTTTATCGCCTTGGCTCAGCAGTTTGAGCACCGCCTGCTGTCACTTAGCGATGGCACTGCTGCTGTGCCTAGAGCTACCGACTGATGGTGCCATGCCCACGGATGGTAATTCGGAGGAGGAGGTGGAGGAGGCATAGTAGGCCTGAGAGACCTGGACCGAGGTAGGCCCCGCAATCCTCGGCGTCGGGAGTATACGACCAGCCCCAGAGTCAGACTCGGTCCCAGCCTCCACCAAGTTAACCCAATGTGCCGTCAGCAATACATATTGGCCCTGCCCGGCAGCACTCATCCACGTTTCCGTGGTCAGGTGGACCTTGTCAGAAACGGCGTTGGTCAGGGCACGGATGATGTTGTCTGACACATGCTTGTGCAGGGCTGGGACGGCACATCGGGAAAAGTAGTGGCGGCTGGGGACCAAATACCGAGGGGCGGTCGCCGCCATGAGGTTTCGAAAGGCCTCGGTCTCTACCAGCCTATAGGGCAGCATCTCCAGGCTAAGCAGTTTGGAGATGTGGACGTTGAGGGCTTGGGCGTGTGGGTGGGTTGCACTATACTTCCTTTTGCGCTCCAGCGTCTGGGGTATGGAGAGCTGAACGCTGGTGGATGCTGTGGAGGATCGTGGAGGCGAAGATGGGGTTTTCGCACGGGAGGTGTTTGGGCCGGGGTCCTGGGCAGAGGGCTGACTAGCAGATGACACAGGGGAAGGAGCAGTGGTGTGCCCGGCCGGAGGTGAATGGGCTTGGTGCCATTGAGTGGGGTGTTTAGCATTCATATGCCTGCGCATACTGGTGGTAGTTAAGCTAGTAGTGGTGGGACCCCTGCTGATCCTGGTTTGGCACAGGTTGCACACCACAGTCCGTCGGTCATCTGGTGTTTCTTTAAATATCCTCCAGACTTCTGAAAATCTAGCCCTCGCCACGGGAGCTTGACTAAATGAAACATTTGGCGCTGATGCACCAGCTCTGGCCCTGCCTCTCCGTCTGGCCCTGCCTCTCCGTCTGGCCCCACCACTGCCTCTTCCAACCTGTTCTGGTATAGGACTCGCCTCCGTCTCGGAAGCACTGTGTTCACCCGGCCTATCAACCCAGCTTGGGTCTGTCACCTCATCAAACTCCAATTCCTCAGTCAGCTGGAGGAGTGCTGATTTCGGTGACATGGGTGGACTGCGTGGAAGACTGACTGGTGGAAAAAATGGCTAGAAGCATTGTCCGCAATCCACTACATCACCTCATCGCACTGTTCTGGCCTCAACAGTGCTCTACCACGAGTCCCAGTAACTTGAGTCATGATGAACCTAGGGAGTGTAGCTCTGCCGCGTTCCCCTGCTCCCTCATCAGCAGGTGGTGTCTCACCCCGCCCAGGACCATGGCCTCTGACCCCTGCAGTAGTTGGACGCCCACATCCACGCCCTCGTCCTCTACCCCTAGCCCCCGGGTTAAACATTTTCAAAATTAAAGTGTAAATTTTAATTTTTTTTTTTTAAACAAAACGATGCTATTCTATTGCTATGGCTAGTTTCTAACCTACACTGACAGCACACAACTGGATTTTGTGCTGTGCCTGATGACTTTGAGTTATAAAAAGAAATTAACCGTAAAAAAAAAAAAAATCAGCAGACTGTGCCTAATTCAAATCAAACCCCTAATAAATTGTCCCACTTCGGTGTTTGAGGTGGATATGTGTGTCACTAAGAGCTAAACACAGCGGTCGCAAGTCTCCCTGCAAATTCCTCACAATATGGTACTAGCTGCACTACTAGTGACAGCAAGCCCAGCCACAAGCAAACCAAAAAAAAAGGAAAATATAACGTTATTGTAGCCCTAAGAAGGGCTGTTGGGTTCTTGTAGAATCACTCCTGCCTAACACTATTCTAATAGAACACCCTAACGCTTTCCCTGACCAGCAGCAGCTCTCTCCCTAGCGGCATCCACACAGAGAATGATCCGAGCAGTGCGGACAGGGGCTAGTCTATTCCAGGGTCACCTGATCAGGCCAGCCTACCACTGCTATCGACGTGTAAGGGTACCACGTCATGCTGGGTGGAGTGCAGAGTCTCCTGGCTTGTGATTGGCTCTGTTTCTGGCCGCCAAAAATCACAACGGTGGGAGATGCCATTTTCTCGAGCTGGCGAAATACTCGTCCGAGCAACGAGCAGTTTCGAGTACGCTAATGCTCAAACAAGCATCAAGCTCGGACGAGTATGTTCGCTCATCTATACAGAGAATGTTTAACATTAAATGTATTTGCAAAAAAAATGCAAATTGGACATTTCTGTGCTCAATATGTTGAGTTAAAATTTTGACAACCGACACACTCTCCAAAACACTCCAGATGCATGACCTAATAGATTGCATGTCATTAGCTGACAGTATAATTCATTGCACTACATAAGTAGTGTAGTTAATTATATAAGCGATCTAAAGGATCTCATGTCCTTTGTTGGAAAAAAGAAAATATATGTTAAAAATAGGTTCTATGTTAAAAAAAAATTCAGCCAAAAAAACCATCAATATACAAAAAACCCCAGCAGTAGAAAAAAAATATATAACGAACATTTTGGTATTTCAACCCCTGTACAATACCAGGCTAAACTATTATCATAAAAACCTCTTGCCCTTGACACAGCCCTATTTTTTTAATCTGATACTTGTCACTTTAGAAAATCCAAGTTTATTTGAGAATGTTTTTTCATTGGGGAATAATTACTAACAACAATGAAAAGTTTGCCTATGTAGTGTGTTGAGGGTGCCAGATTCAAGATTTCTGGCGCATGCTCTTCATGAATCTGGCACCCAATGCACCCCCCCCCCACCAAAATGCACTGCCCTGACAGGGTGCAACACTTTAACATGGGGCGTGCAAGATAATTCTGTGGGATTTGCATGTTAAATCTAAGGCACGGTCTGAGCTGCACCGCAAAACGGTTGCATGTTATGCAAGTGTGGTGATGACACTTCTGAAATACCTGTGCAAGTAGTTTGTACTAGAAAGAACATGCAAAGTCTGACATAAAACTGGTGCACAACCCCTAGTAAATGTTCCCCATTAAACCATTAGTAATTTTAAAGATTTAGGTAACATGTCTTGTGTTTGTATACACTGGCTGATGGTGCCGTCTGACCACAGCCATGAGCCTGCTACAGAAATAGTTTCAGAGTCTAGCAGGCTCATGGTTGGGATGGCACAACTAGGCAATTCTATATACAAACAGAAGCAGGCAGTGACTTGCAGCACTGGAGTTTAACAGGAGAGGGGGGGGGGGGATCATAACTTCACAGCCCAGCCCCAACTCTGACACCTTGCATCTGAAAAGCTTAGTTCCTGGATGACTAACCAATTGGACACCGTGGTAAAAGACGGCGGTTTCTGAGCAGCTGCAGAGCACACTACCTCTGACACCCATGGTCCAGGACACCAGGGCTGTCTGTGATGGTGATCTTTTAGGCCTGGCCAGAAGCATGTTAAATATTAATATAAGTAGTGTAGTGCATTACATAAGAGATAAAATTATCTCAAGTGAGTGTCTCTTTCTGGGACAAAGTAAAATATAAAGAAAAAAAAAGTTTCATTTAAATAATGTCTAAAAAGAAAATAAACACTGCACAAAAATCGCCCGTCTCTTTTACAAAAAAGTTAAATAATACACATATTGTACCTCTATGTTAGTTGCAACCCATGCTACCCAACTATAATGGTGTTTATCCCGTATGAAAAAAACTGAAAAAAAAAAATAAACTAAAAAGTATGCCCAAATGATCCATCACACAAAAAATTATATTACCGTATATACTCGAGTATAAGCCAACCCAAGTATAAGGAGAGGTACCTATTTTGGCACTGGGAAAAATTACTGACCCGAGTATAAGCTTAGGGTGAAAAGTGCAGCAACTACTCTTAAATAAAATGTCCAGTAGCAGCCTCTCCTCATCAATAGAATTTCCAGCAGAGCCCCACTTTAAAATAAAATGTCCATCAGAGCCCCCCATTAAAATAAAATGTCCATCGGAGCCCCCCATTAAAATAAAATGTCCATTGGAGCCTCCCTTTAAAATAAAATGTCCAGCAGAGCCCCCGTTAAAATAAAATGTCCTTCAAAGTCCCCATTTACAGGCATGTCCAGCAGAACCCCCCTTTAAATAGATGTCAAGTAGAGACCCCCCTTACAAATAAATGTCCAGCGGTGCCCCCTTTAGCTAAGATAAGAATTCCAATGTACTCATTTTTATGACTGAATTTTGTATGTATGTGTATGAAAAATAGATAAAAACAAAGTGAATTAAAGTGAATTATTTGGTTGTTCTCCTTCTTTACAATAGGGTAAAGACTATCTATGGTATCTCTCATTCACTGAAGGTTTCTGTTGATGTTTTAATTCAATGGGGCATATCATAGCCCTATCTATTCAGCATTTCAATTCATCAGGGGTTATATTATTTTGAGACACATATGAAAAGTGGGGTTGTATGCATTCTTTCTGTTCTGTATGTTGCTGCTTCATTGTTTATGATATTTTAATGCTATTATTTTATTTTTTTAATCACTCTTATGTTTTCTTTTAGTGCAATTCAATATGTTTTGGTGTTTTATTTTGTGAGGGATGTTGTGTTTTGCCCAGCACACTTACCCACAAACTTTTTTGGTGTATTAAGGAGAACAATAAGGCTAAGTTGTCGAATTATTTTTTTATTTATTACATATTATTATTTTGCAAAACTCACAAAGGAAAAAAGAGACTACATCCACTCAACATTTATCAAATCTAACAGAATAGTATATGTATAAGGACTGAGTACCATGGAGTTGGGAGAATCTCAAGCCAGAGATTCACAGGTGAAACTGCAAATATATTTTTTTTTTCAAGAATTGTCACCTTTTTTTCAAAATACATATTTTTTTTTTAAATCTCTTGTCATAATCTGTTAGTGATGACCAAGTTATTTACCTAACTACATTCATCAAATAGGGAAAAAATATTATTGGTCTAAGGCTACATTGACACGATACGTGTCCACCATACCGAAGCACAGTGGGCACACGTCGGAAAGAGGAGGAGGGGGTGAGCACTGCTGAACCCCACCCCCCTCCATGGCGATATATGGTGTACAACGTAATATTCCGAGGGAAAATAGGACATAGGGCACTCGCTGATTTAAAGGGCCAGTGCACCGCTGATTGGCACTGACCCCTTAAGGGATTCTTGAAAAGCTGTTTTCTCCCAGCAGCCCCCACTGGATCTTCTTGTCTATGAGAAAGCTTCCTTTGCATCATACCTATGTTCTGACCTCCTGTTGTAACCCTAGATCTGTCCTTGACCTTGCTCCTTTGCTGCAAGTCCTTACCTCTTGCTCAGTCCACGACCTTACATCATTCCCCTCTGCTTTGACCATCTGTTCCTGACCACGAGACTACCTTGTGATTCTGTACAGGACCTCGGCTTCCACCACACAGCAAGACCATCCTGCTTTGCGGCAGGCTCTGGTGAAGACCGGGTGCCACTTAGATTCCGGTCCCAGGTGTCGGCTTATGTCATTGTCCACAGTGGTCCAGGGCGTTCATTAACTCAGAAGCCTGACAACGACTTTGTAGTAATTATTAGATGTTGACAATAACTTAAAATCAACATTTTCTGATAATTTACTAGTGACTTTGCCATTTGCTCCAGAGTCTTAATTTTTTATATGAAATAAAGCCTCATTAGTTCCCAGGGCTGCATCCACAGGAATCGATAACAATGAGATTAATATTTCAGGAGCATTGTCATTGACATCCACAACTTGTATTAAAACAGCATATTGGGCCACTAAACCACTGCCATCTTTGGCTTCAAAGACAGCTCATATCTTCTTGTTTTCTCTTATACTGAATTTGAAAAACTTTTGCTGCAATACAGGGTAATTATCATTAAAATCCAGAGCTTCTATCTTGATTACAGCAGTCCCAGTTTTTACAGGACTTGCCCCATCAGTAGAAATTAAAATGAATCCATGTTTCTAGATGCTGCTCTAAAATCAGTTCCGCATATCCTGCTGCTCCTTCAATGTCAGATTTGTTTGCCGATTTTGGCTAAGAACATAATTCTGTATAGAATTACTACCGAGATCCGGATCTCTTTTATTATCAAGTAAAAATCGTGTTCCAGGGGAGACAGATTCACTTATGCCCATCTGAAATATGTCTCTAGAAATTGTCATTTATATCTTGAATTTTGAACTTGTGATCTTGATAAAAAATGTATAGGATGTTCAGTCAAGATTTCAATGTCCAGAAAGCAACTATATATTAAAATATTTTATGTTGCTATGAGCCACAATTATTAAATGTTTCACTATCTGATTTAATCCTAGATCGTTTGCAACACTCCCAACCAGATAATTAATATTTATTTCATCTAGAATGGTATACTGGAGCAAACTTGAGGCAGTAACAAAATCAACAGTAAAGAAAAATAATATTACTTGCCGTTCCATTGTCCTATCTCATTTTATGTAGTCAGTTGCTCTGAATGATGATGTTGAAATGACGTGGCACTTGTGAATTATAAAATGAACCCCCCAGTTTGCATTGTAATCCTGTGAATAGAGTCACTCTGGGTATTTATGAGCTGAGCTCAGTCAGGCTGCAGCTACCCCTTCCTCCTCTGTCCTTTGGTAAACATGCCCCCTGCACATATAATTCATACCCCTTTCTGTGTGTTCACAAGAACAGACAATGAAGAACAAATAAGAAAATATTTATAAAAAAACTTTTTATAAAACTCTTTTAAAAAGAGGATACAATACCTGTTGAATGTTAAAAGTAAGTACCTCTCCAGTGTCTATGAGATTTTCTGTGGGGACGTTCTGCACTGGTTTCAGATAAGCAATTTCATTCTGCTTTGAGTCCAGAGTCTCACACACATCATATGAGAATGGGAAAGGTAGACTTGTATCACTGATCTCAGAGGGACATCCCAGGGTGAACTGAGGATACACATTTCTACTATATGCTTTAAAGGATGTTGATATATTAGGTTTTCAGCATCTATAGAAAGCTATGATTACCACTGTCACTATAAAAAGACCAGAAAAAAAGGCAATAGCAATAATAAGGTATAAGGAAGCATGAAATGTCTCAGAATTCTTAGGTTGCTTTTTTATTTCTGGCACAACTTCCTGAAAGTTAATTAATTGTTACTGTAGATGACAGTGATGGGACTCCATTATCTTTGACTAGAACCACAACTTTTTGTGTCAAAGAATCCATGTCTGGAAGATCTCTTGCAATCCTGATTTCTCCAGAATATTGACCAATGCTTAATAATGTTGGATCAGGAACTTGTAGTAAGTGATAGGAGAGCCAGGCATTGTGTTCAGAGTCGGCGTCCACTGCAATCACTTTAGTGACTAGATAACCTTTCTCAGCAGAGTGAGGAATAAACTCAAATAATGCTGATCCCTCAGTGTCTGGTGATGGGTAGAGAATCTTAGGAGCGATATCATTCTTATCAATGATACATATCCTCACTGTGACATTACTGCTAAGAGGAGGAGATGCACTGTCTTTAGCCATCACCTGGAACTGGAATTCCCGCAACTGTTCATAGTCAAAGGATCTCTGGGCATAGAGAACCCCAGTCATTTAATTTATGGAAAAATATGAAGACACTGGAATATTCTCAATAAGACTGTTTATAGTGGAGTATATTATCTGTGCATTCTCCTTGTCATCTGGGTCAGATGCATGGACAGTGTGCAATGAAGTTCCAACTTTGCTATGCTCTGGAATGAAGGATATTTAAACCACTTCATCAAAAACAGGTGCATTGTCATTTATGTCTAAGACAGCTATATAGATTTTTTGTGACCATTGGAGGAGAGCCTTCATCTTCTGCAATAATTGTGATGTTATATGATGATCTGCAGTTACAAGGTTGTAATAGTTCTGAGATGATGGAACTAATTTTAGTGCCCAAGTAACACTTACATGACAGTTTACTTCTCCATATTTTCCAGAATCCAAATCCTTTACATTAATTAAAGCTACAAGTGTCCTAGGTGCAGAGTTCTCAGGAATTGGTGTAGACAGTGATGCCATGGTTATCTCAGCAGCATTGTCATTCACATCTACAATGTCAAACAAAACATTGTACTCATCAACCAGGCCTCCTCCAGCTTTAGCTTCTACTGTCATCTTATAACTCCTGCTTGTCTCATAGTCCAGTTCTCCAGTGGTGTGAGAATGCATAGCAAAGACTTAACCAGCATTTTTATGAATACGACTAAATGAGTAAATGATATCTGCATGGGACCCTTCATCTTTGTTAGTGGCATACAGGTAAAGAACCAATAGGAATATTTTCATATAAACTTCTTCTATATATTTTTGTGAAAATATGGGATATTTGTCATTACATCTTGTACCTCAATCTTCATAACAGCAGTTTCAGTTTTTGCTGGTTTTCCTCCATCATACACAGAAGCAGCTCATATCTTTGTTGGTTTTCACGATCTAGACGCTTCTTTAAAACCCGATCCGGATAATCAGCTGCTCCTTTGTCATATTTTTTAACTAACGAGAAATGCGGATTTGGGGTTAAATTATAACACTGTAAAGAATTGGTAAGCAAGTCTGGATCATGCGCATTCCCCAGGATAAAATGAACTAGAGGTAAAGCAGACTCACTTACTCCTATCTCAAAAACATGGAGAGTTGTCATTTATATCTTGGATTTCAATTGTCACAAGATAAACATTTACAGGGTTTTCAGCCCGAATCTCAATGTCGTCTATAAAGCAGCACCTCTCTGCTCCACACAGCTCTTCCCTGTCTATCCTGTCACTGACATATAAATTGCCATTTTCTATATTAATATTAAAATGATTTATCTTGTTATTAGAAACATTCCTTAATTTTCGTAATTCCAATTCATTGTTATTCAATCCCAAATCCTTTATAATATTTCCCACCACAGCATTGTTCTTCATCTGTTCTAGAATTGAGTAATGAAGCTCAGTAGATTCAACATCCAGAAAGAAATGGAATTAAAAAAGTAATACTTGCCAGGCCATGTCCCTTGTGTAACAGTGAGGAGTCCTATATTTCTCTCGGATTCACAGATAACTGAAATCTTTTGTTTAAGATCCCATATGTTATAAATGTAACCGGGGTAAAGTTTAGACATTCCTTCTTTCTGACTGAGTTCTGTAATATCATATGAAGAAGCAGTAGCTTCTTGTATATAATCACCTTGTGTGGCACTTGAATACAACACTACCACCTTGAGGCAATTTTAGGGTATTACAACCGTGTTAATTTCCAAAAATTTATAGAACTGTTAGCAGTTAACTGTAATAAATGAAATGAAAACTTTTACATTACATTTTACATAGTGTTAGTAACAAACATATATTTAAAAATATGGATTTCAGTATAAAGAATCAATATTTCATGTAAAACCAGATACATTGACTGTGAGGCTAATAGTTAATGTGTATAGCTGTGGAATATTATTGTGATTCAAGGCAAACATTTTTTATTTGAATTATGGCCACGTCATCCACTTACAATGAAACAATTGTATGCAATATAAATATACTATTTTACTATACACTTATATAAATTGGGTAGAGTAATTTGCAGTGTCAAAAAGTCTAAATAATAATAATAGGGGCTTATTTTGCTAAGGGTCCACGGACGCTCTTTCGTCAGACTTTTCAGGTTTTTCAAGGCTTTGAGAGATGTTTAACAGGGGATTGTGGCACATGCGATCTGATTGTGGCGCAGCTGCCCTGACTTTCATTTGACAGATATCGGGGGAAGGGCCGTCAGACGATCTGACTGATTCGGACTGAGCGCAGGATTTAACATTCTATTGTGTCTCAAGATCAAGCACATACATGTCCCGGGAAGAACAAGGTGAACTCCATCGGACCTGAGCAGGGAAGCAACACATGCAGGATAACGGGCGCACGATCTTAGTGTAACGCGGTAGAGTGTATAATCTCGGACAATGCACTTTCTGTGAACTCTTCCGGACAGGTAAGAAAATGTGACCCATAATTTTTATTTATGTAGCACCATCATAATCCATAGTACTTTAGTGTCAAAACAAAAAGCAGAGGCGATACGGACTCCACATGTGTGAAAATGATTAAAATTAGAATAGTTTATGTTCTATTGAAAATATGCTCGCCTATCCTGGTTGTACAGTCAGTGCAACATGTGGAACAGCTTTGGTTTTTGGGTGGTTTAGGCAGCAGTCCTAGACTTAGTGGCAGTACCTTTGCCACAAAAGACGGTGAACTTTAAAAATGGTGGTTTCCAGGATTGTTCACGGCGCCAATCATTTGAATTTCATCCTGTTCATAATTCAATTCCTTTATTATTAAGCTATGTAATACGTGTTTCGAGCCTGAGCTAGTCTCTTCCTCAGTTATGTGAAGCTGAGGAAGAGCCTAGCTCAAGCTCGAAACACGTATTACATAGCTTACTAATAAAGGTACTGACTTATGAACAAGATGAAATTCGAGCAATTGGCGCCATGAACAATCCTGGAAACCACTGTTTTTATAGTACTTTAGGGGACATAGTACTCATAGGGGACATAAACAAATAAAATACTTCATTACAAAAGTACAAACAGTCAAATGAACAATAGGAGTGAGGGTCCTACTCGCAAGAGCTTACAGCATATAAGGCTGAGGGGGTGACACAAGAGGTATAAGAGCTTGTGTAATGGTCCATTCATTCTTTATAAAGGGACAGAATAAAATAATTTAATAAATAAAAATGCTCAATTCAGCCATCAGCCGCCATCTTGTACACAAAGTCCAAGTCAGTGTGGAGGAGGATATAGGATTGTTAAGTAAAGAAAAAAAATAATATATTGACTTTACCCTTTATCGATTAAGTGCTGCAAACGTATTTTCTGAGCATTTTATTTATTAACAGCCCAACTGCTGAGCTCAGGATATTATGAGTGTGCAGAGGCTAGTAAGAAGGCAACAAACAGTAAGATGAGTAAGTTTTTATTTTTATTATTATTAATTTACCCATTCAGGGCTGATTTATATTGCATGCTTACATTGATGAATGTTGATTACTGGTGAAAGTTATACAATGTCTTATGGTAAGATATGCTACTAATTCATGCAAACACACACAATTTTAAGGGGCATATTCATCATACAGGTACACACTGTAAAATAGAGTTGGAACTATGGACTATAACAATCTGTGTCGTTTCTATCTGTTAACCAACTATATATTATTTATTTATTTATAGAGCACATTAACCCAAACGGGACTCAGCCTCTTTTGGCCTTAAGGACGTGGCCCCATTCTTCAAATCTGACCTGTGTCACTATAAGTGGTTATAGCTTTGGAACGCTATGAGATATCCAGGGGATTTTGAGATTGTTTTCTCGTGACACATTGTACTTCAAATTAGTTTAAAAATTTGGATGAAATCTTTTGCGTTTAGTTATGAAACAAAACAAAATGTGGCAAAAATTGGGAAAAATTCTTTATTTTCAACGTTCTAAATTCTCTACTTTTGATGCAGACAGTTATAGCACCCAAATAAATTCATAACTTACATTTCCCAAATGTCTGCTTTATGTTGGCATGGTTTTTTAAGATTCCACATATTTTACTAGAATGTTATGAGGCTCAGAATTTAGGTATCATTTTTCACATTTTTTGTAAAATCACCAAAACCTGTATTTAGATGGACCTGCTCAACTTCTAATTGACACTGAGAGGCCTAAATAATAGTGAGACTCGTAAAATTACCCCATTGTGGAAACTACACACCTCGATGTATGAAAAACCACTTTTAAGAAGTTTGTTAACCCTTTAAGTGTTTTATAGGGGTTAAAACAAAATGGAGGTGCAGTCTGCAAATTGTAATATTTTTTCACAATACACCCATTTTGGGTGGAAAATTAAACATTTACAATGGATTAAATGAATAAAGGCTCCACAAAGTTTGTTACCCAATCTCTCCCGAGTACAGTGATACCCCATATATGGTGGTAACCTGCTGTATGGGCGCACGGCCGGGCATAGAAGGGAAGGAGGCGCCATCCAGAGCAGATTTGCTATGTCACATTGTACAGGCTATAATTTTTTTCTTTTTTCTAATGTGGACCTATAGGGGCTTATTTCTTTTGCCACATGAGATGCACTTTTCTGGTACGTAATTTGGGGGAATCTATAGGCTAATTGGTGAGATTTTATTAACTCTTTTTTGGTGGAGGAAATGAAAATCATCACTTTTCAGGAAGATTTTTATGGGGTTTTTTTTGGCCGTTTACCATACCATAAAAATAGTATATTATTTTTATTCTATGGGTCGCCACGATTACAAAAAGACCTCATTGATATAGATTTTTTATTTTTTCCATTTTTACTGAATAAAAAGTAATTTGGCAAAAATGTTGTTAATTTTAGCATCACCGTCTTTCATATGCATAACTTTTTTATTTTTCGCCTCACAAATCTGTTTAATGGTTTATTTTTTGCGAGAAGGATTGTTCTTTTTAGTGGTCTTATTTTAGAGTGCATAACATTTTTTAAATCACTTTTTAGAGCATTTTTATAGGGTATTAATTGAAAATGATCTTTTTTCTGGAGCTTTTTTTTGGTTTTTTTTTTACGGGGTTCACTTTGCGGATCTAATAACGATTCTGTTTTTTTATGCAGATTGTTACGGATGCAGGGATACCAAATATGTGGGGGTTTTGTGTATTTTATTCAATTGTACTGAATAAAAACCAATTTGGAGAAAATCTTGTTCATTTTAGCATCACCATCTTTTTATATGCATAACTTTTTTATTTTTCGTCTGACAAATCTGGTTAAGGGCTTATTTTTTGCGAGAAGAGTTTTTCTTTTTAGTGGGCTTATTTTGGAGTGCATAACATTTTTTAAATTACTTTTTAGAGCATTTTTTAATAGGGTATTAATTAAAAATGATCTTTTTTTGGAACGTTTTTGCGTTTTTTTTTTCTACGGCGTGTATCGTGCGGTTCCAGTAACTATTCTGTTTTATTATACAGATTGTTACGGCAATACCAAATATGCGGGGTTTTTTTGTGTTTTTTATACTTTATTAAGTGTTTTTATAGGAAAGTGACATTTTAGGGGCTTATATTTTAATGCATTTATTTTTTATTTATTCTAATGTATTAACTTTAGTGTTTTTGACTTTTTTTTAATTATACATACTTGAACTTGAACCAGTGATGCTCTGATCACTGGTTCAAGTTCAATACACTGTTCTACAATACTATTTTATTGTAGAGGAGTGTAAACTGTCTGAGCAAGCTTGCGCATGCTCAGACAGTTTACAGTCAGACCCGGAAGGGGTCTGACTGCCAAGGAGACCGGGCAGCTCCGGGGCACATGCCAGTCCTCGGAGATTCCCAGAAGAGGATCGGATCCCCCGATAAGCGGCACGGGGGATCCGATCCACAGCGCAAACACCCTTACACGCCGTGGTCATGCTTGACCGCGGCGTGTAAGGGGTTAACACTCGGGATCGGAGCCGGCTCCGATCGCGGGTGTTAGCGCAGGCTGTCAGCTGTACTAGACAGCTGACAGCCGCTGCTTCTTGTACCGGCTCCGTTCGTGAGCGGGTGCCAGAAGCAGGACGTTATAGAATGTCCCCGTGCGCTAAGTCTCTAGCCCCGGGGACGTACTATAACGTCCTGGTGCGCCTAGGGGTTAATTCTATGATGACGTACATTCAATAAGGGGTTCAGAAGCAGAAGCAGAGATAGTCACAGTTTAACATCACCAGCTAAATTACTCATAATATTTTAAGTGCCACTAATGTAATTGTACTATACAATAGAGATGAGCGAACATACTCGTCCGAGCTTGATGCTCGTTCGAGCATTAGCGTACTCGAAACTGCTCGTTGCTCGGACGAATACTTCGCCCGCTCGAGAAAATGGCAGCTCCCGCCGTTTTGCTTTTTGGCGGCCAGAAACAGAGCCAATCACAAGCCAGGAGACTCTGCACTCCACCCAGCATGACGTGGTACCCTTACACGTCGATAGCAGTGGTTGGCTGGCCAGATCAGGTGACCCTGGGATAGACTAGCCGCTGCCCGCGCTGCTCGGATCATTCTGTGTCTGGATGCCGCAAGGGAGAGAGCTGCTGCTGGTCAGGGAAAGCGTTAGGGTGTTCTATTAGAATAGTGTTAGGCAGGAGTGATTCAACAAGAACCCAACAGCCCTTCTTAGGGCTACAATAACGTTATACTTTTTTTTTTTTTGTTTGCTTGTGGCTGGGCTTGCTGGCAGCTAGTACCATATTGTGAGGAATTTGCAGGGGGACTTGCTACCGTTGTGTTTAGCTCTTAGTGACACACATATCCACCTCAAACACCAAAGTGGGAAAATTTATTAGGGGTTTGATTTCAATTAGGCACAGTCTGGCAGTTTCTTTTTATTTTACGTTTATTTTTTCATAACTCAGCGTCATCTCATCAGTGTGCTTTCATACTTGGCTAGAAAATAGCCATAGGAGAATCCAAACGGCTTACTTACGCCTACAGTAGCGTTATATATATTTGATTTCTGGTTGATCTGCTGGTGGCTGTCCTTGCTGCAGTGCATCTACTAGCAAATTGTGAGCAATTTGTAGTGAGACTTGCGACCGCTGTGTTTTGCGCTTAGTGACGCACATATCCATCGCAAAGACCGAAGTGGGAAAATTTATTAGGGGTTGGATTTCAATTAGGCACAGTCTGCCATTTCCTTTTTTATTTTACGTTTATTTTTTTAATAACTCAGCGTCATCTCATCTGGCATAGTAGTGTGCTTTCATACTTGGCTAGAAAATAGCCATAGGAGAATCCAAACGGCTTACTTACGCTTACAATAGCGTTATATATATTTGATTTCTGGTTGATCTGCTGGTGGCTGTCCTTGCTGCAGTGCATCTACTAGCAAATTGTGAGCAATTTGTAGTGAGACTTGCGACCGCCGTGTTTTGCGCTTAGTGACGCACATATCAATCGCAAAGACCGAAGTGGGAAAATTTATTAGGGGTTGGATTTCAATTAGGCACAGTCTGCCATTTCCTTTTTTATTTTACGTTTATTTTTTTAATAACTCAGCGTCATCTCATCTGGCATAGCAGTGTGCTTTCATACTTGGCTAGAAAATAGCCATAGGAGAATCCAAACGGCTTACTTACGCCTACAGTAGCGTTATATATATTTGATTTCTGGTTGATCTGCTGGTGGCTGTCCTTGCTGCAGTGCATCTACTAGCAAATTGTGAGCAATTTGTAGTGAGACTTGCGACCGCCGTGTTTTGCGCTTAGTGACGCACATATCCATCGCAAAGACCGAAGTGGGAAAATTTATTAGGGGTTGGATTTCAATTAGGCACAGTCTGCCATTTCCTTTTTTATTTTACGTTTATTTTTTTAATAACTCAGCGTCATCTCATCTGGCATAGCAGTGTGCTTTCATACTTGGCTAGAAAATAGCCATAGGAGAATCCAAACGGCTTACTTACGCCTACAGTAGCGTTATATATATTTGATTTCTGGTTGATCTGCTGGTGGCTGTCCTTGCTGCAGTGCATCTACTAGCAAATTGTGAGCAATTTGTAGTGAGACTTGCGACCGCCGTGTTTTGCGCTTAGTGACGCACATATCCATCGCAAAGACCGAAGTGGGAAAATTTATTAGGGGTTGGATTTCAATTAGGCACAGTCTGCCATTTCCTTTTTTATTTTACGTTTATTTTTTTAATAACTCAGCGTCATCTCATCTGGCATAGCAGTGTGCTTTCATACTTGGCTAGAAAATAGCCATAGGAGAATCCAAACGGCTTACTTACGCCTACAGTAGCGTTATATATATTTGATTTCTGGTTGATCTGCTGGTGGCTGTCCTTGCTGCAGTGCATCTACTAGCAAATTGTGAGCAATTTGTAGTGAGACTTGCGACCGCAGTGTTTTGCGCTTAGTGACGCACATATCCATCGCAAAGACCGAAGTGGGAAAATTTATTAGGGGTTGGATTTCAATTAGGCACAGTCTGCCATTTCCTTTTTTATTTTACGTTTATTTTTTTAATAACTCAGCGTCATCTCATCTGGCATAGTAGTGTGCTTTCATACTTGGCTAGAAAATAGCCATAGCAATAGGATAGCATCGTTTGGTTTTAAAAACTAAAAAACACAAAAAAAAACAAAAAACACAAAAAAAAGTTAAAAAAAAATTAAAGTTATAACTCTCAAAATGTTTAACCCGAGGGCTAGGGGTAGAGGACGAGGGCGGGGACGTGGGCGTCCAACTACTGCAGGGGTCAGAGGCCGTGGTCCTGGGCTGGGTGAGACACCACCTGCTTATGAGGGAGCAGGGGAACGCCCCAGAGCTACACTCTCTAGGTTCATGTCTGAAGTTACTGGGACTCGTGGTAGGGCACTGTTGAGGCCAGAACAGTGCGAACAGGTGATGTCGTGGATTGCCGACAATGCTTCGAGCAATTTGTCCACCAGTCAGTCTTCCACGCAGTCCACCCATGTCACCGAAATCGCCACTCCTCCAGCTCCTGCACCTCAGCCTCCTCCCCCCCAGTCTGCCCCCTCCCAGGAAAATTTGGCATTTGAACCGGCATACTCTGAGGAACTGTTTTCTGGACCCTTCCCACACTCACAAACCACTTGTCCGGTTGCTGCTGAGCAATTTTCCGATGCCCAGGTTTTCCACCAGTCACAGTCTGTGGGTGATGATGACCTTCTTGACGTAGTGGAAGAAGTGTGTAAAGAGGTGTCCGACGATGAGGAGACACGGTTGTCAGACAGTGGGGAAGTTGTTGTCAGGGCAGGAAGTCCGAGGGGGGAGCAGACTGAGGGATCGGAGGATGATGAGGTGACAGACCCAAGCTGGGTTGATAGGCCGGGTGAACACAGTGCTTCTGAGACGGAGGAGAGTCCTCGACCAGAACAGGTTGGAAGAGGCAGTGGTGGGGCCAGACGGAGAGGCAGGGCCAGAGCTGGTGCATCAGCGCCAAATGTGTCAACTAGTGAAGCTCCCGTGGCGAGGGCTCCTGCGGCGAGGGCTAGATTTTCAGAAGTCTGGAGGTTCTTTAAGGAAACACCGGATGACCGACGGACTGTGGTGTGCAACATTTGCCAAACCAGGATCAGCAGGGGTTCCACCACTAATAGCTTAACTACCACCAGTATGCGCAGGCATATGAATGCTAAACACCCCACTCAGTGGCAACAAGCCCGTTCACCTCCGGCCGTGCACACCACTGCTCCTTCCCCTGTGTCAGCTGATAGTCAGCCCCCTGCCCAGGACCCTGCCACAAAAACCCCATCGTCGCCTCCACGATCCTCCACAGCATCCACCAGCGTTCAGCTCTCCATACCCCAGACGCTGGAGCGGAAACGCAAATATAGTGCAACCCACCCGCACGCCCAAGCCCTTAATGTCCACATCTCCAGATTGCTTAGCCTGGAGATGCTGCCCTATAGGCTAGTAGAGACCGAGGCCTTTCGCAACCTCATGGCGGCGGCCGCCCCTCGGTATTTGGTCCCCAGCCGCCACTACTTTTCCCGATGTGCCGTCCCAGCCCTGCACCAGCACGTGTCAGACAACATCATCCGTGCCCTGACCAACGCCGTTTCTGACAAGGTCCACCTGACCACGGACACGTGGACGAGTGCTGCCGGGCAGGGCCACTATATATCGCTGACGGCACATTGGGTTAACTTGGTGGAGGCTGGGACCGAGTCTGACCCTGCGGCTGGTCATATACTGCCGACGCCGAGGATTGCGGGGCCTACCTCGGTCCAGGTGTTTCAGGCCTACTATGCCTCCTCCTCCTCCCACCCCTCCTCCGAACTACCATCCGTGGGCATGGCGCCATCAGTCGGTAGCTCTAGGCACAGCAGCAGTGCCGTCGCTAAGCGACAGCAGGCGGTGCTCAAACTGCTGAGCCTAGGCGATAAAAGGCACACCGCCCAAGAACTATTACAGGGCATCACGGCGCAGACTGATCTGTGGCTGGCACCGCTGAACCTGAAGCCAGGCATGGTTGTGTGTGACAACGGCTGTAACCTGGTGGCGGCTCTGCAACTCGGCAGACTGACACATGTGCCATGCCTGGTCCATGTGTTAAATCTTATAGTTCAGCGTTTCCTCAAGACATACCCCAATCTGTCTGATTTGCTCACGAAGGTGCGCCGCATCTGTGCGCATTTCAGGAAGTCCAGCACAGATGCTGCCACTCTCAGGGCAGCGCAGCGCCGCCTCCAACTGCCCGCTCACCGACTGTTGTGCGACGTGCCCACGAGGTGGAATTCAACACTGACCATGTTATCCAGAGTTTACCAGCAGCGCCGAGCGATTGTAGACTGCCAGATGTCAACTTCCACCAGAACTGGTAGTCAGGTCAGTCAGCTTCCTCAAGTCTACAATGAGGAGTGGACGTGGATGTCTGATATCTGTCAGGTGCTGAGTAACTTTGAGGAGTCAACACAGATGGTCAGTGGCGATGCCGCCATCATCAGCCTCACCATCCCGCTGCTTGGCCTGTTGAAAAACTCTCTGATCAGCATGAAGTCGGAAGCTTTGCCCTCGTCACAAGAGACGGGGGAAGAAGATTCCCTTGTTGATAGCCAAAGCACCCTTAGGTCTGTTTCTCAGCGCATATCGGAGGAGGTGGAGGTGGAGGAGGATGAGGAGGAAGAGGAGGAGAATGTTGGCGAGACACAAGAGGGGACCATTGTTGAGTCCTTCACTGTTCAGCGTGTATGGGCAGAAGAAGAGGAGTTGGAGGAGGAGGAAATGGACAGTCAGGCCAGTGAGGGGAGTGAATTCTTACGCGTTGGTACTCTGGCGCATATGGCAGATTTCATGCTAGGCTGCCTATCCCGTGACCCTCGCGTTCAAAGAATTTATTCCAGCACCGATTACTGGGTGTTCACTCTCCTGGACCCACGGTACAAGCAAAATCTTTCCACTCTCATCCCTGGAGAGGAAAGGAGTGTGAGAATGCATGAATACCAGCAGGCCCTGGTGCACAAGCTGAAACAGTATTTCCCTTCTGACAGCGCTAGCGGCAGAGTGCGTAGTTCTGCGGGACAAGTAGCGAGGGAGAGTAGGCGAGCAGGCAGCTTGTCCAGCACTGGCAAGGGTACGCTTTACAAGGCTTTTGCCAGCTTTATGTCACCCCAGCAAGACACTGTCACCTGTCCCCAGTCTCGGCAGAGTAGGGCTGATCTTTACAGAAATATGGTGAGGGAGTACGTAGCTGACCATACCATCATCCTAAATGATCACACAGCTCCCTACAACTACTGGGTTTCAAAGCTGGACATGTGGCACGAACTGGCGCTGTACGCCTTGGAGGTTCTTGCCTGCCCTGCCGCTAGCGTCTTGTCCGAGCGGGTTTTCAGTGCAGCTGGTGGCATCATCACCGATAAGCGTACACGCCTGTCGACTGACAGCGCTGACAGGCTGACGCTTATTAAGATGAATAAAGCCTGGATTTCTCATAATTTCCAATCTCCACCAGGTGAAGGAAGCTCAACCTGAATAATTTATCCACTCCTCCTCCTCCTCATTTTCCTCCTTCTCCTCCTCTTTGTACAGTAACGCAGAGGAAACTGGCTATTTTTTGACAGGGCCCACTGGCTCTAGCTATAGTACTTTATGCATTTAATTTTTCTGGAGGGCCACCGACCCGGTCCTCTGTTTTAAACAATTTTTGGGAGTGCCACATACAGGCACTCAATCTATTCAATTTTTCTGGAGGGCCACCTACCTGCTCCTCTGGTTTGAAAACTTTTTTGGACTGCCACATACAGGCACTCAATCTATTTCATTTTTCTGGAGGGCCACCTACCTGCTCCTCTGGTTTGAAAACTTTTTTGGACTGCCACATACAGGCACTCAATCTATTTCATTTTTCTGGAGGGCCACCTACCTGCTCCTCTGGTTTGAAAACTTTTTTGGACTGCCACATACAGGCACTATCCAAATTAAATTGTCTCCATAGCAGCCTCCACACGTTGTCTCCATTGCTACCTCCAAAAGTCGTCCATATAGCTGCCTCCATACATCGTCCCCTTATCAAACGAGGTGTGTCAGGCAGAAATTTGGGTTGTTTTCATGGATTCCACATCAAAGTTGTTAACTTTGTCGCCACCCTGCTGTGTTATCCACAAAATATACTGGCAAACTTTTATCATTTACCAATATTATTTCAGCGCTTCTTGCGCATCTGTTTACATTCCCCTCACCCGCCATATCCTAAACTTATAAGAACGCTACTACACTTGATCTTATACAAAAGGTTCTTAGAAGTGCTGTTTGGGGAGTAGCCTAGAGACAAGGGGCTTGGATTGGCTAAAGCTCGCCTGGCAGCGGAGCGCCAGCTCCATGCGCATCATGCGCTTCTTGCGCATCTGTTTACATTCCCCTCACCCGCCATATCCCAATCTTATAAGAACGCTACTACACTTAACTTGGTGCAGGCTGGGACCGAGTCTGACCCTGGGGCTGGTCATATACTGCCGACGCAGAGAATTGCGGGGCCTACCTCGGTCCAGGTCTCAAAGGCCTAGTATACCTCCTCCTCCTCCCACCCCTCCTCCACCTCCTCCTCCTCCGAATTACCATCCGTGGCCATGGCGCCATCAGTCGGTAGCTCTAGGCACAGCAGCAGTGCCGTCGCTAAGCGACAGCAGGCGGTGCTCAAACTGCTGAGCCTAGGCGATAAAAGGCACACCGCCCAAGAGCTATTACAGGGCATTCCACATCAAACTTGTTAACTTTGTCGCCACCCTGCTGTGTAATCCACAAAATATACTGGCAAACTTTTATCATTTACCGATATTATTTCAGCGCTTCTTGCGCATCTGTTTACATTCCCCTCACCCGCCATATCCCAAACTTATAAGAACGCTACTACACTTGATCTTATACAAAAGGTTCTTAGAAGTGCTGTTTGGGGAGTAGCCTAGAGACAGGGGCTTGGATTGGCGAAAGCTCACCTGGCAGCGGAGCGCCAGCTCCATGCGCATCATGCGCTTCTTGCGCATCTGTTTACATTCCCCTCACCCGCCATATCCCAAACTTATAAGAACGCTGCTACACTTGATCTTATACAAAAGGTTCTTAGAAGTGCTGTTTGGGGAGTAGCCTAGAGACAGGGGCTTGGATTGGCGAAAGCTCGCCTGGCAGCGGAGCGCCAGTTCCATCTCAAGATCCAACTAACATAGTTTTAACTGCAGCACCTTTAATCTACTACTAGTTCACTGCCTCCATACATGGTCCCCTTATCAAACGAGCTGTGTCAGGCAGAATTTTGGGTTGTTTTCATGGCTTCCATGTTAACTTTGTCGCCACCCTGCTGTGTAATCCACAAAATATACTGGCAAACTTTTATCATGTACCGATATTATTTGAGCGCTTCTTGCTCACCTCCTTTGGTTCCTCTCTGCCACCCATTGGTTTGAAGCCTGAGTCCATTTAGGGTATGTCGCCATGCCACTCTCTAGCCTGCCGCTGCCTCTGCATGCCGTCCCCTATAGTGTCAGGGTCAATTATTGGATGTTTTACATGCTATCTAGCTTCATTCTGTCACTCTGTCATGGCCATGCTGTTGCCCATAATTTTGGCATAATGGTGCGATTAAGCAGCCTCAGAGGCATCCATGCATGCTGCCCCTGCTGTTTCCTGTCCATTTCCGTGGTGTTTCCATCCTTTTCTGAGGTTCCCAGGTGTTTGGCCAAGCTTCCCTGTGCAGAGCCTTGGTCCCCTTGAAAAATGCTCGAGTCTCCCATTGACTTCAATGAGGCTCGTTATTCGAGACGAGCACTCGAGCATCGGGAAAAGTTCGTCTCGAATAACGAGTACCCGAGCATTTTAGTGCTCGCTCATCTCTACTATACAACTCAATAAACAAAAATATACATTACACATGGCTTTTAGATTTTTAGAAACTGGATTAATGTTTTGCTTACATGTATTTTATCTGCAGTAAATAGGTCCAGAGTCACACACACATAATATGAGAATGGAAAAGGTAAACTTGTATTATCTCAGAAGGACATCCCAGGGTGAAGGGAGGATACACATTTGTACTGTATGTTCCGAAAGATGATATTCTATGAGTCTTTCTGCTCTTGACGGTTATCAATACTTATAGTATATGCCTCACTATCCTACTTTATTAGATGTATATACCGTGCCCCTCTCTATCAGATATATGCAAGTGCAACATCCCCCACCGTGGCCTAGCCCTTGAGGTGAGGCCTGGAGACAGCCGGGGCCCGCGGTACCGGAGTGGCTGGCGGTTGCGGCCTAAGCACGCTATTGTCACGGTGCTTGGTACGGGGGAACCGGAGGGCTGTCCTACAGCCTGGCAGGTCTCCAGCAGGGTGGTGTTGGCAAGAAAAGATGAGGGAGCGGCTGCTATAGCGGATCTCCCTGGGGCAACCCCTTAATGTCCCGAGTGTGAGTCTCTGGGTGATGGACAGGGTGCCGGTGATGAAGGCAGGGGTAGTAGCAGGGACCAGACGGAGGCAGAAGTTGAAGAAAACAACTTACAGTTCTTTATTGGAACCGCAGGAACATCAGCAACGTGCCTTTAACAAGATGGTGGAGTACTGGAGAGGTATTTGGAGGGAGCCACAGGATGTATTTCACCAGCCTGGATGTATAGGGCAGGCTGGGAGGCAGCTGTGTCCTAAGAGGAGGCTTCAGCTCGGTCCTGGATCTCTTCAGGTATCACCCTTGAAGGTAGGATGATACCCCTTTCCTCACTACACTAACTCTAGTCTTATCTTCCACTTCAGGCAGGGGCTAGGCTCTTCCTGCACTGGTCTGGTGTGCTAGAGACTCTGAGCTACTGCTCAGCTAACTACTCTCTGATTGCGTCCTGCAGACCCAGAGGGCCTGACTAGGACCGGTCTCTCTCCTGAGAGAGATTTCTCTCTAAGAACCCCCTAGAACATTCCTGGCCAGAGGTTTTATTACCTCCCTTTGGTCAGGTGGTGGCTGCTCCTCCAATTACCTCTCAGTTGACAGAGACAGGATGTAACACAGACATTGGATGATAGAAATTACATCACATATTAACATCTGCCTTGCCAGGCAGGATTAACCACTGCAATTTCCCCTTGATCCTATAAGGACCATGTAGTGTAATGTGGTGTTACCTACAGGTGGGACGTATTCGCAAGCACTACCTCGCCATTGCATCGGCGAGGGTGTTGCACAAGTATATGTCATGATGCATCTGTATACATATTAATGATCACACACTGTATAGCATTAAGGCATCAACCTTAGTGTGATGAAAACACTGCATAACCAGAGCCGGATGTACATTGGCGCTCCTGGAGCACTTGTGCCGGGCCCCGGGATCAGCCCTCCCTCTATGGGGCCCCGGCGTCTGGCGCTGTAGATCCGGCCCTGCACACAATGACAGGCTACAGGGGCCCCGCAGACATCAGCTAGTAAGTATCGGGCTGCTAAACGCTAATAGCAGCCCGATACTGACACACACACTGCATATGGTACTGTGCCTTTAAGGCACAAATACCATAGAGTGACAGAAAGTGCAGGTAGAGTGACCTCTGCCTGCACCTTCTGTCCTCCACAGACGGCCGATCTATGACTCATAGATCGCGCCGTGTGTGTCTCTCTGTGTCTCCACACTGCAGCAGGAGAGGAGCCACAGATCTTTCAGGCTGTCAGCGCTGCCTACGGGGAAAGGTGAGTGAACTTTTATTATTTTATTGTTATAAAGGGGCCCAGCAAAGAAGACAGAAGATAATTTATATATATTAAGGAGCAAATGTATAGTGGAGGGGGAAAGGGGGGGGGTTTGGAGGGGGGTATGTACTGTATATATAGAGGAGCCTCAGTATATGGGGAGGGGGTGTATTTTATATATATTGAGGAGCATATGTATAGGGGAGGGGAATGTCATTTATATATAGAGGAGCCACTGTATAGGGGAGGGAGGTGTCATTTGTATATAGAGGAGCCACTGTATAGGGGACAGGAGGAGGTGTCATTTATATATAGAGGAGCCTCAGTATATGGGGGGGGGGGTATTTTATATATATAGAGGAGCCACTGTATAGGGGAAGGAGGTGACATTTATATATAGAGGAGCCACTGTATAGGGGACGGGAGGAGGTGTCATTTATATATATAGAGGAGCCACTGTACAGGGGAGGGAAGTGTCATTTATATATAGAGGAGCCACTGTATAGGGGACAGGAGGAGGTGTCATTTATATATAGAGGAGCCTCAGTATATGGGGGGGTGTATTTTATATATATAGAGGAGCCACTGTATAGGGGAGGGAGGTGTCATTTATATATAGAGGAGCCACTGTATAGGGGACGGGAGGAGGTGTAATTTATATATAGAGGAGCCACTGTATAGGGGACGGGAGGAGGTGTAATTTATATATAGAGGAGTCACTGTATAGGGGACGGGAGGAGGTGTCATTTATATAGAGAGGATCCACTGTATAGGGGATGGGGAGGGAGGTGTCATTTATATATAGAGGAGTCACTGTATAGGGGATGGGGAGGGAGGTGTCTTTTATATATAGAGGAGCCACTGTATAGGGGACGGGAGGAGGTGTCATTTATATATAGAGGAGCCACTGTATAGGGGACGGGAGGAGGTGTCATTTATATATAGAGGAGCCACTGTATAGGGGATGGGAGGAGGTGTCATTTATATATAGAGGAGCCACTGTATAGGGGATGGGGAGGGAGGTGTCTTTTATATATAGAGGAGCCACTGTATAGGGGACGGGAGGAGGTGTCATTTATATATAGAGGAGTCACTGTATAGGGGATGGGAGGAGGTGTCATTTATATATAGAGGAGCCACTGTATAGGGGACGGGAGGAGGTGTCATTTATATATAGAGGAGCCACTGTATAGGGGACGGGAGGAGGTGTCATTTATATATAGAGGAGCCACTGTATAGGGGACGGGAGGAGGTGTCATTTATATATAGAGGAGCCACTGTATAGGGGACGGGAGGAGGTGTCATTTATATATAGAGGAGCCACTGTATAGGGGACGGGAGGAGGTGTCATTTATATATAGAGGAGTCACTGTATAGGGGACTGGAGGAGGTGTCATTTATAAATAGAGGAGCCACTGTATAGGGGACGGGAGGAGGTGTCATTTATATATAGAGGAGCCACTGTATAGGGGACGGGAGGAGGTGTCATTTATATATAGAGGAGTCACTGTATAGGGGACGGGAGGAGGTGTCATTTATATATAGAGGATCCACTGTATAGGGGATGGGGAGGGAGGTGTCTTTTATATATAGAGGAGCCACTGTATAGGGGACGGGAGGAGGTGTCATTTATATATAGAGGAGCCACTGTATAGGGGATGGGGAGGGAGGTGTCTTTTATATATAGAGGAGCCACTGTATAGGGGACATGAGGAGGTGTCATTTATATATAGAGGAGCCACTGTATAGGGGATGGGAGAAGGTGTCATTTATATATAGAGGAGTCACTGTATAGGGGACGGCAGAGGTCGCATTAACGCCTCACCACGCGTCATAGACGCGTGATGAGGCACCATTACTCCCCAAAATAATTGCCATGCGTAAAGTTACGCATGGCAATTATTCCCTGTAGCGCGCAGGCTGAGCGGCCCGGCGCGCGCTGCAAAAGAGGTAAGTGTCTATAGCGCAATCACAGCGCGCGCCGGGCCGCTCAGCGGAACACGTGACACAGTAATCTGTGTCATCAGCGCTCCGGAGCAAGAGCGCAGGCCCCGGGAGACCTGTGGACAGCGGGGCAGCTGCTCCCCTTCCTGCTCCATCTCCCTACCTGCCCGCAGCTGCCTGCGTCTATGTCGGGACTCCGGGTGAGTGTGTGCAGTGTTCTGTGTGTAGTGTAGTGTGCAGTGTTCTGTGTGTGCTGTGTGTAGTGTAGTGTGCAGTGTTCTGTGTGTGCTGTGTGTAGTGTAGTGTAGTGTAGTGTAGTGGAGTGGAGTGTGTGCTGAGTGTAGTGTAGTGGAGTGGAGTGTGTGCTGAGTGTAGTGTAGTGGAGTGTGTGCTGAGTGTAGTGGAGTGTGTGCTGAGTGTAGTGGAGTGTGTGCTGTGTGTAGTGTAGTGGGGTGTGTGCTGTGTGTAGTGTAGTGGGGTGTGTGCTGTGTGTAGTGTAGTGGAGTGTGTGCTGTGTGTAGTGTAGTGGAGTGTGTGCTGTGTGTAGTGTAGTGGAGTGTGTGCTGTGTGCAGTGTAGTGGAGTGTGTGCTGTGTGCAGTGTAGTGGAGTGTGTGCAGTGTAGTGGAGTGTGTGCTGTGTGTAGTGCAGTGTAGTGGAGTGTGTGCTGTGTGTAGTGCAGTGTAGTGGAGTGTGTGCTGTGTGTAGTGTAGTGGAGTGTGTGCTGTGTGTAGTGTAGTGGAGTGTGTGCTGTGTGTAGTGTAGTGGAGTGTGTGCTGTGTGTAGTGTAGTGGAGTGTGTGCTGTGTGTAGTGTAGTGGAGTGTGTGCTGTGTGTAGTGTAGTGGAGTGTGTGCTGTGTGTAGTGTAGTGGAGTGTGTGCTGTGTGTAGTGTAGTGGAGTGTGTGCTGTGTGTAGTGTAGTGGAGTGTGTGCTGTGTGTAGTGTAGTGGAGTGTGTGCTGTGTGTAGTGTAGTGGAGTGTGTGCTGTGTGTAGTGTAGTGGAGTGTGTGCTGTGTGTAGTGTAGTGGAGTGTGTGCTGTGTGTAGTGTAGTGGAGTGTGTGCTGTGTGTAGTGTAGTGGAGTGTGTGCTGTGTGTAGTGTAGTGGAGTGTGTGCTGTGTGTAGTGTAGTGGAGTGTGTGCTGTGTGTAGTGTAGTGGAGTGTGTGCTGTGTGCAGTGGAGTGGAGTGTGTGCTGTGTGTAGTGTAGTGGAGTGTGTGCTGTGTGTAGTGTAGTGGAGTGTGTGCTGTGTGTAGTGTAGTGTGTGCTGTGTGAGTGTAGTGGAGTGTGTGCTGTGTGAGTGTAGTGGAGTGTGTGCTGTGTGTAGTGTAGTGGAGTGTGTGCGCAGTGTGGAGTGGAGTGGAGTGTGTGCGCAGTGTGGAGTGGAGTGGAGTGTGTGCGCAGTGTGGAGTGGAGTGTGTGCGCAGTGTGGAGTGGAGTGGAGTGTGTGCGCAGTGTGGAGTGGAGTGGAGTGTGTGCGCAGTGTGGAGTGGAGTGGAGTGGAGTGTGTGCGCAGTGTGGAGTGGAGTGGAGTGTGTGCGCAGTGTGGAGTGGAGTGTGTGCGCAGTGTGGAGTGGAGTGTGTGCGCAGTGTGGAGTGGAGTGTGCGCGCAGTGTGGAGTGGAGTGTGCGCGCAGTGTGGAGTGGAGTGTGTGCGCAGTGTGGAGTGGAGTGTGCGCGCAGTGTGGAGTGGAGTGGAGTGTGTGCGCAGTGTGGAGTGGAGTGGAGTGTGTGCGCAGTGTGGAGTGGAGTGGAGTGTGTGCGCAGTGTGGAGTGGAGTGGAGTGTGTGCGCAGTGTGGAGTGGAGTGGAGTGTGTGCGCAGTGTGGAGTGGAGTGGAGTGTGTGCGCAGTGTGGAGTGGAGTGGAGTGTGTGCGCAGTGTGGAGTGGAGTGGAGTGTGTGCGCAGTGTGGAGTGGAGTGGAGTGTGTGCGCAGTGTGGAGTGGAGTGGAGTGTGTGCGCAGTGTGGAGTGGAGTGTGTGCGCAGTGTGGAGTGGAGTGGAGTGTGTGCGCAGTGTGGAGTGGAGTGGAGTGTGTGCGCAGTGTGGAGTGGAGTGGAGTGTGTGCGCAGTGTGGAGTGGAGTGGAGTGTGTGCGCAGTGTGGAGTGGAGTGGAGTGTGTGCGCAGTGTGGAGTGGAGTGGAGTGTGTGCGCAGTGTGGAGTGGTGTGGAGTGTGTGCGCAGTGTGGAGTGGAGTGGAGTGTGTGCGCAGTGTGGAGTGGAGTGGAGTGTGTGCGCAGTGTGGAGTGGAGTGGAGTGTGTGCGCAGTGTGGAGTGGAGTGGAGTGTGTGCGCAGTGTGGAGTGGAGTGGAGTGTGTGCGCAGTGTGGAGTGGAGTGTGTGCGCAGTGTGGAGTGGAGTGGAGTGTGTGCGCAGTGTGGAGTGGAGTGGAGTGTGTGCGCAGTGTGGAGTGGAGTGGAGTGTGTGCGCAGTGTGGAGTGGAGTGTGTGCGCAGTGTGGAGTGGAGTGGAGTGTGTGCGCAGTGTGGAGTGGAGTGGAGTGTGTGCGCAGTGTGGAGTGGAGTGGAGTGTGTGCGCAGTGTGGAGTGGAGTGGAGTGTGTGCGCAGTGTGGAGTGGAGTGGAGTGTGTGCGCAGTGTGGAGTGGAGTGGAGTGTGTGCGCAGTGTGGAGTGGAGTGGAGTGTGTGCGCAGTGTGGAGTGGAGTGGAGTGTGTGCGCAGTGTGGAGTGGAGTGGAGTGTGTGCGCAGTGTGGAGTGGAGTGGAGTGTGTGCGCAGTGTGGAGTGGAGTGGAGTGTGTGCGCAGTGTGGAGTGGAGTGGAGTGTGTGCGCAGTGTGGAGTGGAGTGTGTGCGCAGTGTGGAGTGGAGTGGAGTGTGTGCGCAGTGTGGAGTGGAGTGGAGTGTGTGCGCAGTGTGGAGTGGAGTGGAGTGTGTGCGCAGTGTGGAGTGGAGTGTGTGCGCAGTGTGGAGTGGAGTGTGTGCGCAGTGTGCAGTGGAGTGTGTGCGCAGTGTGCAGTGGAGTGTGCGCGCAGTGTGGAGTGGAGTGTGCGCGCAGTGTGGAGTGGAGTGTGCGCGCAGTGTGGAGTGGAGTGTGCGCGCAGTGTGGAGTGGAGTGTGCGCGCAGTGTGGAGTGGAGTGTGCGCGCAGTGTGGAGTGGAGTGTGCGCGCAGTGTGGAGTGGAGTGTGCGCGCAGTGTGGAGTGGAGTGTGCGCGCAGTGTGGAGTGGAGTGTGCGCGCAGTGTGGAGTGGAGTGTGCGCGCAGTGTGGAGTGGAGTGTGCGCGCAGAGTGGAGTGGAGTGTGCGCGCAGAGTGGAGTGGAGTGTGCGCGCAGTGTGGAGTGGAGTGTGCGCGCAGAGTGGAGTGGAGTGTGCGCGCAGTGTGGAGTGGAGTGTGCGCGCAGTGTGGAGTGGAGTGTGCGCGCAGTGTGGAGTGGAGTGTGCGCGCAGTGTGGAGTGGAGTGTGCGCGCAGTGTGGAGTGGAGTGTGCGCGCAGTGTGGAGTGGAGTGTGCGCGCAGAGTGGAGTGGAGTGTGCGCGCAGAGTCGAGTGGAGTGTGCGCGCAGTGTGGAGTGGAGTGTGCGCGCAGTGTGGAGTGGAGTGTGCGCGCAGTGTGGAGTGGAGTGTGCGCGCAGTGTGGAGTGGAGTGTGCGCGCAGTGTGGAGTGGAGTGGAGTGTGCGCGCAGTGTGGAGTGGAGTGTGCGCGCAGTGTGGAGTGGAGTGTGCGCGCAGTGTGGAGTGGAGTGTGCGCGCAGTGTGGAGTGGAGTGGAGTGTGCGCGCAGTGTGGAGTGGA
This sequence comes from Engystomops pustulosus, assembly GCF_040894005.1. Taxonomy (NCBI): domain Eukaryota; kingdom Metazoa; phylum Chordata; class Amphibia; order Anura; family Leptodactylidae; genus Engystomops; species Engystomops pustulosus. Next base: position 36,288,003 of record NC_092414.1, read on the forward strand.
GTGGAGTGTGCGCGCAGTGTGGAGTGGAGTGGAGTGTGCGCGCAGTGTGGAGTGGAGTGGAGTGTGCGCGCAGTGTGGAGTGGAGTGGAGTGTGCGCGCAGTGTGGAGTGGAGTGGAGTGTGCGCGCAGTGTGGAGTGGAGTGGAGTGTGCGCGCAGTGTGGAGTGGAGTGGAGTGGAGTGTGCGCGCAGTGTGGAGTGGAGTGTGCGCGCAGAGTGGAGTGGAGTGTGCGCGCAGTGTGGAGTGGAGTGTGCGCGCAGAGTGGAGTGGAGTGTGTGCGCAGTGTGCACGGCGTATTACCAAAATTTTCATACTCCTCCTCGGGTAAAAATACTCCTCAAAAATGGTGAGAGGAGTATTTTTACCCTTCTGGAAAAATGTTAGTGCGACCTCTGGGGGACGGGAGGAGGTGTCATTTATATATAGAGGATCCACTGTATAAGGGATGGGGAGGGAGGTGTCTTTTATATATAGAGGAGCCACTGTATAGTGGACGGGAGGAGGTGTCATTTATATATAGAGGAGCCACTGTATAGGGGACGGGGAGGGGGTGTCATTTATATATAGAGGAGCCACTGTATAGGGGACGGGAGGAGGTGTCATTTATATATAGAGTAGCCACTGTATAGGGGATGGGAGAAGGTGTCATTTATATATAGAGGAGCCACTGTATAGGGAACGGGGAGGGGGTGTCATTTATAAAGTATACAGAGGAGCCACTGTATAGGGGAGGGAGATGTCTTTTATATATAGAGGAGCCACTGTTTAGGGGAGGGGGTGTAATTTTTATATAGAGGAGCCACTGTATAGGGGAGGGGGGTGTCATTTATATATAGAGGAGCCACTGTACAGGGGACAGGGTGCAGTATATAGGGGGGTTTAATTAATGTATATAACCATTGTATAGAGGACAAGGGGTGTAATTCATATATAGAGGAAGTGTAGAGGGAACAGGTGGTGTAATTTATGTATAGATGCACTGCATAGAGGATGGGGGTTGTAATTCATATATAGAGGCACTGTAGAGAGGATGGGGGTGTAGTTCATGTATAGTGTACAGGGGAGTGTAATTCATGTATACTGACAGTGTATAGAGGACAGGGGGGTAATTTATGAATAGAGGCAAGGGGGGGTACTATTTCTGTATAGAGCCACTGTTTACTGGATGTGGGGACTGTATTTCGGGGCAAGAGGGGTGCTTTATAGAGGACCGTCTTTGTATAGGGGAGGTCACTTTATAGATGAAATGGGCCATTGTTTTGGGGGGGGATTTGTATAGTGGGGATTGCTGTATAGCAGGGGCAGCTTTTATATATTCATTCATAAATGGGGTTGCCATATATAGCTTTAGTAAGTAGGTGCTGTGTATATATATCCAGGTGCCATTATACTGTAAGTGATTGTGGTATCTTTAAGGGCACAGATGTGCTGCCAAGAGCTGAAGACATCTAGGGGCGAATCCATAACAACTGGAGGAGTTACACCAGATGAAGAATCCCAAACTACAGGGGGCGCTATAGAGGCTGTAATGAAGTTGTAATGACGAAGACAGTAAACGGTGAGTAATCAGATATAATTATATTCTAATATTTTTGTTTTTGTTTATCTGCAGAGCATTTCATTTTTAATTTGAATAATTTATTGTTTTTTTTTTTAATTGAGTTTGTGTTGGGCTATATTTAGACAATGTATGCCCGCCGTACAGTAGCACGGCGGGCATATATCGGCGCTGTGGAGAGAAGCACAGGGGATGAGCGCATATCACCCCCGCCCCTCTCTATAGGAATATACAGCGCACGGCGCCATATTACGTAGAAAGATATGACATGTCCTATCTTTATACGGGCTACGGAGCGGCACTGTACCGCTCCCGTACAGGGCCGTGACCCCATAGAAGTGTATGGGGGACATATATCGCCCGTATATACATTGGCCGTATATACATCCACTACATACATCCACTACATCCATACGTTGGTGTGAATGTAGCCTTAGGTGGTATTATTTTGCTGTGGTAATGCTGTGGTGGTATTATTCAGTCATGATGCAGTGGTAGTGGGGGTAATGAGCGGTACAGTGTGATCAGTTGTGGTGTGAGGGGTATATATGATATATGTGGAGGCACAGTGTGGTCAGTTATGGTGTGAGGGGTATATATGATATATGTGGGGGCACAGTGTGGTCAGTTGTGGTGTGAGGGGTATATATGATATATGTGGAGGCACAGTGTGGTCAGTTATGGTGTGAGGGGTATATATGATATATGTGGGGGGCACAGTGTGGACAGTTGTGGTGTGAGGGGTATATATGATATATGTGGAGGCACAGTGTGGTCAGTTATGGTGTGAGGGGTATATATGATATATTTGAGGGCACAGTGTGGTCAGTAGTAGTGTGAGGGGTGTATATGATATATGTGGGGCACAGTGTGGTCAGTAGTGGTGTGAGGGGTGTATATGATATATGTGGGGAACAGTGTGGTCAGTTGTGGTGTGAGGGGTATATATGATATATGTGAGGGCACAGTGTGGTCAGTTGTGGTGTGAGGGGTATATATGATATATATGGAGGGTACAATGTGGTCAGTTGTGGTGTGAGGGGTATATATGATATATGTGGAGGCACAGTGTGGTCAGTTATGGTGTGAGGGGTATATATGATATATTTGAGGGCACAGTGTGGTCAGTAGTAGTGTGAGGGGTGTATATGATATATGTGGGGCACAGTGTGGTCAGTAGTGGTGTGAGGGGTGTATATGATATATGTGGGGCACAGTCTGGTCAGTAGTGGTGTGAGGGGTATATATGATATATGTGAGGGCACAGTGTGGTCAGTTGTGGTGTGAGGGGTATATATGATATATATGGAGGGTACAATGTGGTCAGTTGTGGTGTGAGGGGTATATATGATATATGTGGAGGCACAGTGTGGTCAGTTATGGTGTGAGGGGGATATATGATATATGTGGGGGCACAGTGTGGTCAGTTGTGGTGTGAGGGGTATATATGATATATATGGGGGGTACAATGTGGTCAGTTGTGGTGTGAGGGGCATATATGATATATGTGGAGGCACAGTGTGGTCAGTTATGGTGTGAGGGGTATATGTGATATATGTTGTGGTACAGTGTGTACAGTTGTGGTATGAGGGGTATATATGATATATGTGTATATAGGATGATGCCAATCAGGTCTGTTTTATAAACCAGCAGAGATGAATTGTGGCTGGAAGAAGACTCCTGGAAGATCAGACAGGAAGGAAGAGACAACATTGGGGACGTCACCTGTAAGTCATTGGATGACACTGCAGCCTCTGTGCAGGACTGGTATATATGATCACTATATGCTGGTACATACTGGTCTGTGTGTAGGTTATCATATAGTATTGCAGTATTATTCAGTCATTATGTAGTGGTGATAATCAGGATGTAATGTTATTATCTGGGCTTGTACAGAGGTGTCATTAGTGATATTGTACCTTGCAGGGTGGTGTTTGTATTATAACAATATGGCGGTAAAGTTTTATCAATAAATGGAGTTTATATGTGCTAAATGATTGGTAATCCTGGTCTGTGTATAGAGTCTTGTGTTCATTATCAGGAAGTTGGTATTTTCTTTATGTTGTGGTAATGCTGTGGGTCACAGTTTAGACAGATCTTTTGGTGACAGTATTGAGGTATCATTATCTGGTAATAGTATAGCGCTGATATTGGAAACCGGATAACTATGTGGTATCTTTTTTTCACATATATTGTTGTGAAAGGGGGCCCCGCATTGGGTGCCGAGCTGGGGGGCCCCATCCTAAATTAAGTGCTCCATACCCCTGGGACCCTTAATCTGGCCCTGTGCATAACCCCTCCCCCTAGTATATTAATATCCAGCACACTGCAGTATTACTTGGACCTTTTTGTAAAAAAAAAAAGGCACCAATTTTTTTGGAGCACTGTAAGAATATTGTTCTCATTTGGAACAAAATCCAAAGTAAATTTAAACCTCTCTCCTCTTTTTTTTTTTTTTTTTTTTTTTTATAAAGGAGCGCCTTCCTCTCTAATGTTGCTGCCTTATTATATGCTTTTCTTACAAAGTCTACCAGTTAAACCATTGCTGTCAATCTGTCAACTCAGTTCACAGGTCTGCTTTTGAAAAGATTCTTGAAGCAGGGAATTCATGACTGTTAGCTTTCGACATCCACATGTATGAATGCGGTTCTGGATAATACTTAACTTAGAATTTTTAGATGTTCAGTTATCACCCCCAAATGTATTTGTAAACCAGATCAGGCCATGAAAACATTGGGGCACATTTACTAAGGGCTTTGTGCCAGTTTTATGACGGACTTTGCACTATGTTTTAGGTGTTATCTCCTTGCACAGGTTTTTAAGAGGCGTCGCGCCGCCCTCTTGTGGCGCAGCTGCGGTAGCCACCATGCAACAAAAATTAGGGGGCTTTCCGGCTATCTGTCTGACCGTGCACCAAATTCAACGGGCAAAGTCTATAGCACGCCCTATGTTAAAGGTGCAACAAAAACAAAATAGCATCCTGCTCACCCACAAAGCTCTTGGTTTCCCAGTGCACGGAGAAATAATCCAAAGTCCCTCGGTTCAACAGCATACAAAAGGAAAAAACTCCAGCACATCCATGGGAATCCGTATAAAATAGTAACTTTATTTTATCCACATAAAAATCCAGACATCACGATCATGTACACAGCAAAAAACTGACACATTTCGTCTTACCGGACCTAGTCATGGTTTGCATTTTTCAGGTTGTGCACCCAGCATTCTTATACCGTATGTGCAATCAACAGGCACCTGAATCAGTCTCACCTGAACTCTGATAATTGTGTGTGAATTGGCCAGAGAATGCTCAGTGCTCAACCTTCACAACTTAACACATAATTAAAAGTTAACTTATATAAAAACATCTTACAAAAAAACATTTTTTTTTCTCATTTGTTATTATCTGTATATGTTATATCACATCAGGAATCACCTAGAACAAGGGCTCATATATACAAAGCAGTGAAATATTTCAAAACACTTAATGCTAGGTCGCAGTTCACACTATGGGGCAGATGACATAAGCTGTATAGGATGACATATTCTATATATGTTATATCGTATCAGGATTCACTTAAACCAAGGGCATATGTATACAAATCTGTGAGAAATTTCAAAACACTGAATGCTAGGTCGTAGTTCACACTATAGGGCAGATGACATAAGCTATATAGAATGGCATATAATCTTTATGTGTTATATTGCATCAGGACTCGCCTAGGACAAGGGCTCATATATATAAATCAATGAAATATTTCAAAAACACTTAAAGCTAGGTCATTGTTCACACTATAGATCAGATAACAAGCTTAATAACATAAAATCTCGTGTCTCGTATCCAACAGAAACATCCAATAGGTCTCCCTATTCAATAGTTTGTTATTTAAATCACCTCCTCTCATTGGTTTCTGAACTTTTTCTATGCCCTTCCATACAAATGTAGAAACATCTTTATTGTGAGTGCTACAAAAGTGTTGGGATGCGGCTGATGCATGGACAGTGGGACTAGATACATCTGAAAGGTGACGTCTTATCCTGTTCTTTAGAGGACACATCGTGCAGCCCACATACTGTAATCTACATTTACTACACGCTATGAGGTATACAACATATGAGTTATTACAATTTATGTAGGTATTTATATCATAATTTATATTAGTTACAAAAGAGGAAAAACTGTTTCCTGTCTCTAAATGTGTGCATGTCCTACATATGGAGTGTCCACACTTGTGGTTACCAGAAAAGCAAAGCCAAGAATAATTGCTTCCTACGTCATTGTTCACACTACAAAACAAACTCGTTTTAAATATGTTAAAGGTGCACCACAAAAAAGTAAGTGAACTATGTTGTTAGGGGAAGACTTAGCCAATTTTAATCACAACAAATTTCTTTTATTGGACAGTTAGCTAACACAAAACACGACACAGGTTAAAAATAGAATAATAACAGGTGAATCACTTTGGATTGATGAGGATATCACATAAAAAATTCATAGGACAGGAATGGGGGGTATCGTTAACTGGTAATTTGTATGCAGTCATACCATGACGTGTCAAACACATGAATCAAGTGCAAAATTGCAAAATAAGTTACAAAGTGCTATAGTGCATATCTAATCAACACAATTTGGCAGATTTACTTACGCGGCCCATTCGCGATCCAGCGGGGCCTTCTCTGCGGTGGATTCGGGTCCGGCCGGGATTCACTAAGGCAGTTCCTCTGCCATCCACCAGGTGGCGCTGCTGCGCTGAAGAGCATCGGAACACACTGGAATACACCGAGGCCAGCTGAGTGAAGGTAAGTACAAGTTTCGCAACACATTTTCCGTTTTTAAATGCGGCGGTTTTTCCGAACACGTCGGGTTTTCATTCGGCCACGCCCCCGATTGCCAAAATCCCGGGGCAATACAGGGAAAATCGGCACAAGCCGGAAATATTCGTGTAACACGTTGGGAAAACGCAAATCGGGCCCTTAGTAAATGACCCCCATTGTGTCATAATATGTCCCCCGTCTACCATGAAAGGATTCCTCGATGCCCGTTTCGCCCTAGCCTTCGTCTGGGGGTTAAGTTCCTCTAGCTGCACTGGGATTTTATGTTCCTTCCCACCAATATCACCATTTCTTTCTCACCTGGAGCTAATTGTCAGTCATTTCGGACTGGTCTCACGGCGCGCGAGACCCGGGAGCAGTCTGCCTCCAGCCCGAGCGTGGCCCCACGCAACGTGACACGAAGCGTCACCATGGGGCGCATGACCAGGATAGGGATCACGGGACAAGAGGGGGAACCCCACCGCCAGGGGCGGACTGGCCATAAGACCCACCGGGCACCGGTGGGCCAACTCATTTGGGACCGGTCCCGGCCGGTCTGACACTGGTGGGGCCGGTGAAAAAAAACATGAACTCACAGACCGCGCTGAAGGCCATAGGAATGTGAGGCCAGGTGCAGCGCTGCAGGGACTTCCCCCTGCTGTGCTGCTGTTCTCTGATGCCTGTGGCACGTGACCCGCGTCATGATGTCCCCCGTGCAGGCCGGTATCTCTCCCAGCTAGGTTTGAAGGTCCCGAACACTGCTGTGAACAGTCAGCTCAGAGAGCACACAGGCACCACCCGCGATGGCACCATCCGCGATCCCCCCACCCCCAACATCGCCCCCAACCCGCGCGCGATCGGTCCCCCCCCCCCCCGCGCGATCGCCTCCCTCCCTGGATCTCAAGAAGCAGCCTCCTCTAAGTCCAGGATGAAGACAAGAGAACTTACAGGGTAAGTGCCTGTATAAATGGGATTGTATGACTATATGGGTCTAAGTGGCTGGTGTGTATGCTACATGGGTCTGCTTGGCTGATGTGTATGTTACATGGGGCTGCATGGCTGTTGTGGGCTGAGGTGTATGTTACATGGGACTGTATGTAGCAGTGTTGTATAGTAGGTTATAGTAGTTATATTCTTGTACATAGGGGGCAGTATTATAGTAGTTATATTCTTGTACATGGGGGCAGTATTATAGTAGTTATATTCTTGTACATGGGGGCAGTATTATAGTAGTTATATTCTAGTACATGGGGAGCATTATTATAGTAGCTCTATTCTTATATATATGGGGCAGTATAATAGTAGTTATATTCTTGTACATAGGGGGCAGTATTATAGTAGCTATATTCTTATATATAGGGGGCAGTGTTATAGTAGTTATATCCCTGTACATAGGGAGCAGTATTATAGTAGTTATATTCTTGTGCATAGGGGGCAATTTTTATTAGTATAAAACAAAAAAATACAAAAATACTTTTCCATCAAATAAATCAAAATCAGAAGTCATTCAGTACAAATCATACAAGAGCATAAGAGAGAAAAATTAGATCAACTTTAACTTTAGTCCATTTTGGCTACAAAAAGGAGGAAAAAACATAAGAAAACAAATACAATCACATTGTACAATCATATGTCAGTCTAGATGAATGTTCCTCCATAGACTCCTATTCTCCTCCTTTTTCTTGACCTCCAATGACCTGATCCACCTGAGCTCTGACATGATGAGGCGTATGGCTTTGTCATGATGGAAGGTCTCACCATATATGGACACCCTTGTCCTGATTTGCCAGTGATAATACTTTATGACCTGGATAACTATATACATGGTCTCCCGGTTCATGTTGCTTACATTAGATGTTATACCATAGAGGATTTCCAGGTACTGTAGGGACTGCAACAAGGGACTCCTAAGCTTGGTGGATATTTCACGCCAAATATTCCGACCACCCCAGCACTGAGAGATAAAATGGACCATAGTCTCCTCCTGCTGGCACCCAAGGGGACACATGCGGTCTGTTACACTCAGGAACTTTAGGTTCCCCCTAACAAAGAGCTTTCCTTGTAATGAGAGCCAGGCAATGTCACCGAACTTGGGGGGCAGCCTCCGACCATTCAGAAACTTTAGACTGTCCTTTAGGGTGGTAGTTGGACAATCTGGAAGTGCCAGCTGTAGAGAGTAGAATGTCCTACATAGGTAAGTTTTCAGCAGAGTAACCCTTTCTCTATAGGTCAGCCTCCAGTTCTTCCATCGCTGAACCTTACATTTCCGGCTTCCAACTTCTCTTCCCAATTTAGTTTGGCATTATCTTCCCTCCCGAATTTAACCCCAAGGATCTTAATATGGGTGGAGGCCTTGGCGAACTGTGGCAGATCAAAGCCAGGAGCAGCATCCAATGTCCAGAAAGCTTGACTTTTCTCTAGGTTGACCAGAGACCCGGAGGCCCCTGAGTAACTTCTGATGGCTGCAGACAACATCTCCACCTCACGAGGTTCCCCCTGCCAACCATTGATTAGAGGAAAGCTCTTCGCCTCTCTGTACAAAGTTCTTAGCCAATCTATAAATTGTCCCGGAATACCGTACTTTGATAAAGTGGCTCATAGATACTCATGATCAACCCTGTCAAAGGCTTTAGCCTGGTCCAGACCTACAACATATCTCCCACACCTCAGAGCTTTACATCTCTCAAACATCTCCCTTATCGAGATGACTGCTCCAGAGATGTTCCGCCCTTTTACCGTGCCGTACTGAGAGCCTGCCAACAGTGCCGGGGACAGACTAATCTAGAGAATAGAATTTTTGCCAGAATTTTCCTGTCGACATTCAAGAGGGCGATCGGCCTCCAGTTCTTGATGTCACTCGGCTCTTTCCCTTTAGACAGCAGGATTAACGATGAGACCCTCATGGATGGAGGCATCAGGTGATTTTCTAGACAATTTCTGTAAACATCCACAAGGATTGGAGCCAAGAGGTCTCTGAAATTCTTATAAAATTCTGCTGTTATACCATCTGGACCTGGTGCCTTCTTCAGATTTAACTTATCAATGGCCTCTTTTATCTCCTCCACCGTTATTTCTGCTGTCAAAGGAGAAAAGTCCAATTCTCTAGTATCAGGGCCTGGAGTTGCCTCCAAGAATTGGGTCACTTTTTCCTTATCCAAAGCTTTCTTCTGAAACAAGTCAGTATAGTACGATCTCACCACTCCCAGGATACCCTCCCGAGACTCTTGTAAGACACCCTGGGAGTCAGTGAGACCTGCGATCAGTTTTTTCTCCACACGCTCCCGGCAATTCTCAAACGGATCCGGTGCCCCTCGGATGCCATAGTCACGTTCGACCACCAGGGAGGTGTACCTACTGTACTGATACTGCCTTATCTCAGATTTCAGCCGGTCAATGCTTTGTTGGTCATCCCCACCCGCCGAATAGAGTGACTCCAATTCTTTACGCAGTCTCAGATACTGGCTGTACTTACTTCTCCCCTTCTTAATTGACAGTCTGTGTAAGAGGGACCGGATCTCCTCCTTGACGTCCTCCCACCAGTCCGCCATGTTGTCATAAAAATCCACTCTGTCCAGTTGATGCTGCAAAAAAGATGAAATGTATTCCTGCTAGAGTTATCATCTAGTAGACTACAATTAAGTCTCCATAGCCCTCTACCAGCCTCAGGATACTTTGTAGCACCCAAACAAAAATATAAGGCCAAGTGATCCGAATATGGGACATTCCTTTCCATTCTCTTACTGATGGCTTCAGTAGGACTCACCAGAGCTAGATCTATTCTACTTCTGCGTCCTGCACAGGTGTAAGTAAACTTAGGACTCCTACCACCTTGTTCAAAAACATCGGACAGGCCAGCCTGCTGAATTATGCTATTAAGGACCTTACAGTCCCTGGTAAGGGGCCTACTGTTCCTGTCCCTGGTGGTAGTGGTGGCAGTAAAGTCCCCAGCCATGATGACCGGAATAGACGTGAATAGATATGGCTTCACATCATTAAAAAGCTGAGTCCTTTCGGTCACTGTCTGTGGGCCATAGATGTTAATGAGCCGGAGTCTTCTACCTCTGATGGTGACCTCTAACAGCAGGCACCGTCCCATCGATACCTCGGTGAGTCTGTGGACGGTGACATCATGGGTGTTAAACAAAATCGAGACCCCGGCATAAGGCTCCACAGCCAGCGACCAAAAGGAAGGACCAGACTGCCAATCTCTCTCCGCCTCTCACATGAGACCCAAGGTGTTTAAACGGGTCTCCTGTAAGAAAAACACATCGGCATTGAGATATCTTAGATGTTCGTACACAACATGTCTGGTCCTTCTAGCCCTAACACTATTCACATTGCTGGTGACCACAGTAAGATGGAAGCCTGCCATCATGAGAAGAAACAAAAAGATCATCCCCATCATCATAAGTCAGAGTCAGAGTTATCTTCCTGACTACCGGCTTCCATATCCCATACAGACTGAGACTCGGCATGAAGGGGTCTCCTTTTTGTCGGAGGATCTCCCCCTGGATCATCGTCGTATTCCTCCATCATGCGCTTCAATTCTCTCTCTAATTCCTCATCTTCATCTGACTCTGATAGTACACTGTACCTGTTTGTTGTCACAGTAACGTCCGCCTGACTCTCAACTCTCATTTTAGAGGGTTTTTGAACAGTGGTCCATGCACTCTCGGGTTTGCGGGAGCTCTTGTCCTTCTTTCTCTTTTTAACAACATTATAATTATCCCCGGTGGTAGGTGCTGGTGCCGAGGCAGGGGATGGGACGGGCACTGGCTGCACTAATGGCTGTTCTACTACCTCCATGTCCCCCTCTGTGTTACCTGTCCCTGGATGGTCCGGGGCAGCACCACTAATATCTGGGGTCTCTGGCACAGTACACACTGACCCTGACAATAGGGCCTCCTCCTCCTGCTTCTCATCTGGCACATCTGCTCCTTCCATCAGGTCTTCATCAGGCAGGTCCCTACAGATGTTGTGCCAGGCATCAGAGCAGTCCCTATGGGGGTGACCAATCTGACCACAAAGGTTGCATCTGATGGTCTTGCAGTTGGCGCTCACATGGCCGAGGTCCCCGCACAGGGTGCACTTCACTGTGGTGCAGTTACTCGCCATGTGACCTGATCTCCCACACCTAAAGCATAACCTCGGCTGACCAACATAAAAGCACACACCCTTCTCTCTGCCGATAAAGAAGGAATTGGGGAGGTGATGGGTGATGTTCTGGTGTTGATGCAATTTAACAAGGACCCTCCACCCCCCGGTCCAGATTCCATCCTCATCCCTGGTCTTGGTCATGTCTGACATGAGGGTGCAATGTCTCTTGAGCCATATGATGATGTCCTGAGGGGGGACAGACTCGTTCCAGAACAGGATGGTGACAATCGCAGTATCTAGTTTGGAGATGGGAATAAAACTAAACTTGTTCCACTCCTCAGTATCTCTGTAGCGGGGTTTTTGAGCCCAGAACCGGTCCAGATTAGACATCAGCTTAAAACTTATATCATACCCCTGTCTATCAGGAAGATTTATTACGGCCAGGATGTCGGCTGGCTGGAAACCCATCTGGGTGCACAACATGTCCCTGACCACATGCCTCCTGTCAGGCAGATCCTCCTTAGCTCCCCTATGTCTAAACCTGACAACGTTCCTCCTCTTGAAGGCCTGGCCGGTATAGCTGGTATTAGAGGAGAAAAATGGGGAACCGCGACTCCAAGCTTTCCCTGATGACTGACCCCTGTCCTGCTGTGGGGGAAGTGTGGGCTGTGGACCATCAGTACTAGGGGGCTGCTGAAGCCCCGGAACATGGGGTTGCTGATCATCTGCACCATGGGGTTCTACTGTCTGTGGTATAACTAGAGGAGGGAACTCCTCAGATTTAGATTGTCCCGCACCCTCCATAACAACACCAGGGCTCTCGGTGTCACCAGCTGCCATAGAAAGCTCCATGGATGACTCCACATCTGGGACATTAACTCCCACAGAACCTTCAGCAATAACAGAACCTTCAGCAATAACAGATCCTTCAGCAATAACAGACCCTTCAGCAATAACAGACCCTTCAGCAATAACAGAACCTTCAGCAATAACAGACCCTTCAGCAATAACAAAATCATCAGCATTAACCCCTTGCATAGTACAGTCCCGAATGTCCTGCTCAAAAACACTCTGCACATCACAGTCCTGAGTAGGAACCCCCTGAGGTGCTACAGAATTACCTTCAGGTGTTAGTCCAGAGTCCTCCTGCTGTGCGCTGCCACCTGGGGCTTGTGGTGCCTGCACCGCCACTTCACTGCTGTCATCAGTTTTACTTGCAGCTGGGACTTGTAGTACCTCGTCAGGGACTGCTGGGACTTGTAGTGCCTTACTGGGGGCTGCTGGAGAACTTGGCTGCTGTTGTCTTCTCTTGTACACTTCACCCTCCTGGAAAGGCAGAGTAGCTGGTTGCAGTATGGGTCTTTCCTGTGCCTGCTGGCTCTCAGACCTGGATGTTGAGGCCTTGTCTTTCTCAAACCTCTGCTGGTTTCTGTAGGTCTCTCCCACCGGTCCCATTTGGTCAATAGTGGCCTCCATCTCCTGCACAACATCAGCGAGCTGTTTGGCCAGTGAGTCCAGCTTCCTATCTAGCAGGGCCTTTAGCCCTTTAGCTTATATGTGCAGTCTATCTGTTTCTGCATATACAGTTTGTGTGTCTTCAGTGACTCCATTTTTCTCACCATTGCTGGTATCTGAGCGGCGAGCTGGAGCTCAGGTGATGGCTCTGGGGGCTGCAGTTTGCTGCGGGGGGCTTGCTCAGGGTTGCTTGCAGTACTGGATCCTCTAGGTGCACTGCCACCGCTTTTCCCTTGCACTGGACCCTGCGTTTTTGGCGCAGAGCACTGTGATCCCTGGAGTTTTGCGGTCATTGCTGCTGCACGGGCCTCACAATCTCCTGGTGGGCGACTGGATCCCAGATGTCTTGCAGATTCACCTGTAGCACCTTTTGGTCTTCCCTCATGGCTGCTTCTGGTCACAGCCTGCAGGCCCCCAGACCTGGTGCGCTCAGAAGGTAACACCACGCTCTGCTGCAGGTTCTCCTGGATTGTTTGTCTCTCCAGTGATGTCCTCCTCTGCCTGCCCGGGGTGGAGGTGGATTGTCCACCTGAGGCCTGGGGTGGAGGCTGCTGCACACTCTCACTGTTTCTTTCTTTTTGTCTTTCCACCATTGTTTCTTTACATACAGACACAGATTGCTTCACCAGACTCTTACTTTTTGCTGTTTCTTGTTCCACAACAACTTTTACCAGATTTCTTGGACTGCAGACATTTGCTGAATCTTTGGGATTAAAATTCCTTGCTGAATGTGTCTGGGTATTAGTTCCCAGTTTAGGCCTTGAAGCCTGGGCCTTGGTTGGGGAATCTCCCCACCCTGTGCTAGCTCCAGACATTGCAAAGTCTCACAAGCACCACTTGCACACGTCCTCACAGCTAGGAGGCAGTATTATAGTAGTTATATTCTAGTACATGGGGAGCATTATTATAGTAGTTATATTCTTATATATATGGGGCAGTATAATAGTAGTTATATTCTTGTACATAGGGGGCAGCATTATAGTAGTTATATTCTTATATATAGGGGGCAGTATTATAGTAGTTATATCCCTGTACATAGGGAGCAGTATTATAGTAGTTATATTCTTGTACATAGGGGGCAGTATTATAGTAGTTATATTCTTATATATATGGGGCAGTATAATAGTAGTTATATTCTTGTACATAGGGGGCAGTATTATAGTAGTTATATTCTTATATATAGGGGGCAGTATTATAGTAGTTATATCCCTGTACATAGGGAGCAGTATTATAGTAGTTATATTCTTGTACATAGGGGGCAATTTTTATTGTAAAAAAACCAACAAAAATACAATTAAGCAAAATACAAAATCATAAATACATTCTTCTGTACAATTATTATTCAAACAAATATAAACTTAAAGTAAATGTAACTTAGAGTCCATAGCTGCTGCTGCTGGAAAGGAAAAAGAAAAATGTAAAATCACTATATACAAATTAAACACCAGATATATTCCTCCATAATTTCCTATTTCTCTGGTCTTTCCTGACTTCCAGTGATTTTATCCACCTTAGCTCAGACAATATTTGGGATACCACAGCCGTGTAGTTATAGTCCTCTCTGTGTAGGGACACCCGGGTTCTGGCATGCCAGTGGTAATACTTTATCACTGTTATTATAAGATACATGGTTCCTGGATCTATTATACCATCTGATTATGTCCGGGTACTGGAGGAATTGCAGCCTCGGGATGTTCAGCAGGTCAGATACTTCCTTCCAGATTTTCCTCCCTCCCCAGCACTCAGAGATGAAATGCTCCATCGTCTCCTCCTGCTGACACCCCAGGGGACACTTCCTATCTGCCACACTCACAAACTTTAGGTTCCCTCTCACAAATAACCTCCCATGTAGTGACAACCAAGAGATATCAAACAACTTGGGGGGAAGTCGCTTCGCATTGAGGAACCTGAGACTCTTCTGTAAGGTGGTGGTCACACAGTCTCTGAGAGCGTGGTGAGTGGTAGAAAGCCCGACATATCCTAGTATAGAGATCTCTCCTGGTGTTACGGACAATGTAGGACTTCTCCAGCTTCCACATCCTGACGCACTTCAGACCATATACCAGATACTGGGGGAGGAAGCCAGGAGTCCATCGGCCCCTCTTGAGACTGCCGCCTCGCACCCAAGACTCTGCAAAAGGCAATATCCAGTCCCTGACACTATTCACCCACAGGAGACCATCATTTGAGTCCAGGCAACCGAAATTGACTTTCAGAAACATGGAGTCAAAGAAAACCCTTGGATTTAACATATCCAGCCCACCCTCTCTCCTCTGCAGGTAGGTGATCCCTCTTTTCACTGGGTTCAACCTGTTCCCCCATAAAAGCTGGAAGAACAGGCTAAAGAGCCTAGCGGAGAAAGATGCAACCTTTGTGGTCAGATTGGTCACCCCCATAGGGACTGCTCTGATGCCTGGCACAACATCTGTAGGGACCTGCCTGATGAAGACCTGATGGAAGGAGCAGATGTGCCAGATGAGAAGCAGGAGGAGGAGGCCCTATTGTCAGGGTCAGTGTGTACTGTGCCAGAGACCCCAGATATTAGTGGTGCTGCCCCGGACCATCCAGGGACAGGTAACACAGAGGGGGACATGGAGGTAGTAGAACAGCCATTAGTGCAGCCAGTGCCCGTCCCATCCCCTGCCTCGGCACCAGCACCTACCACCGGGGATAATTATAATGTTGTTAAAAAGAGAAAGAAGGACAAGAGCTCCCGCAAACCCGAGAGTGCATGGACCACTGTTCAAAAACCCTCTAAAATGAGAGTTGAGAGTCAGGCGGACGTTACTGTGACAACAAACAGGTACAGTGTACTATCAGAGTCAGATGAAGATGAGGAATTAGAGAGAGAATTGAAGCGCATGATGGAGGAATACGACGATGATCCAGGGGGAGATCCTCCGACAAAAAGGAGACCCCTTCATGCCGAGTCTCAGTCTGTATGGGATATGGAAGCCGGTAGTCAGGAAGATAACTCTGACTCTGACTTATGATGATGGGGATGATCTTTTTGTTTCTTCTCATGATGGCAGGCTTCCATCTTACTGTGGTCACCAGCAATGTGAATAGTATTAGGGCTAGAAGGACCAGACATGTTGTGTACGAACATCTAAGATATCTCAATGCCGATGTGTTTTTCTTACAGGAGACCCGTTTAAACACCTTGGGTCTCATGTGAGAGGCGGAGAGAGATTGGCAGTCTGGTCCTTCCTTTTGGTCGCTGGCTGTGGAGCCTTATGCCGGGGTCTCGATTTTGTTTAACACCCATGATGTCACCGTCCACAGACTCACCGAGGTATCGATGGGACGGTGCCTGCTGTTAGAGGTCACCATCAGAGGTAGAAGACTCCGGCTCATTAACATCTATGGCCCACAGACAGTGACCGAAAGGACTCAGCTTTTTAATGATGTGAAGCCATATCTATTCACGTCTATTCCGGTCATCATGGCTGGGGACTTTACTGCCACCACTACCACCAGGGACAGGAACAGTAGGCCCCTTACCAGGGACTGTAAGGTCCTTAATAGCATAATTCAGCAGGCTGGCCTGTCCGATGTTTTTGAACAAGGTGGTAGGAGTCCTAAGTTTACTTACACCTGTGCAGGACGCTGAAGTAGAATAGATCTAGCTCTGGTGAGTCCTACTGAAGCCATCAGTAAGAGAATGGAAAGGAATGTCCCATATTCGGATCACTTGGCCTTATATTTTTGTTTGGGTGCTACAAAGTATCCTGAGGCTGGTAGAGGGCTATGGAGACTTAATTGTAGTCTACTAGATGATAACTCTAGCAGGAATACATTTCATCTTTTTTGCAGCATCAACTGGACAGAGTGGATTTTTATGACAACATGGCGGACTGGTGGGAGGACGTCAAGGAGGAGATCCGGTCCCTCTTACACAGACTGTCAATTAAGAAGGGGAGAAGTAAGTACAGCCAGTATCTGAGACTGCGTAAAGAATTGGAGTCACTCTATTCGGCGGGTGGGGATGACCAACAAAGCATTGACCGGCTGAAATCTGAGATAAGGCAGTATCAGTACAGTAGGTACACCTCCCTGGTGGTCGAACGTGACTATGGCATCCGAGGGGCACCGGATCCGTTTGAGAATTGCCGGGAGCGTGTGGAGAAAAAACTGATCTCAGGTCTCACTGACTCCCAGGGTGTCTTACAAGAGTCTCGGGAGGGTATCCTGGGAGTGGTGAGATCGTACTATACTGACTTGTTTCAGAAGAAAGCTTTGGATAAGGAAAAAGTGACCCAATTCTTGGAGGCAACTCCAGGCCCTGATACTAGAGAATTGGACTTTTCTCCTTTGACAGCAGAAATAACGGTGGAGGAGATAAAAGAGGCCATTGATAAGTTAAATCTGAAGAAGGCACCAGGTCCAGATGGTATAACAGCAGAATTTTATAAGAAGTTCAGAGACCTCTTGGCTCCAATCCTTGTGGATGTTTACAGAAATTGTCTAGAAAATCACCTGATGCCTCCATCCATGAGGGTCTCATCGTTAATCCTGCTGTCTAAAGGGAAAGAGCCGAGTGACATCAAGAACTGGAGGCCGATCGCCCTCTTGAATGTCGACAGGAAAATTCTGGCAAAAATTCTATTCTCTAGATTAGTCTGTCCCCGGCACTGTTGGCAGGCTCTCAGTACGGCACGGTAAAAGGGCGGAACATCTCTGGAGCAGTCATCTCGATAAGGGAGATGTTTGAGAGATGTAAAGCTCTGAGGTGTGGGAGATATGTTGTAGGTCTGGACCAGGCTAAAGCCTTTGACAGGGTTGATCATGAGTATCTATGAGCCACTTTATCAAAGTACGGTATTCCGGGACAATTTATAGATTGGCTAAGAACTTTGTACAGAGAGGCGAAGAGCTTTCCTCTAATCAATGGTTGGCAGGGGGAACCTCGTGAGGTGGAGATGTTGTCTGCAGCCATCAGAAGTTACTCAGGGGCCTCCGGGTCTCTGGTCAACCTAGAGAAAAGTCAAGCTTTCTGGACATTGGATGCTGCTCCTGGCTTTGATCTGCCACAGTTCGCCAAGGCCTCCACCCATATTAAGATCCTTGGGGTTAAATTCGGGAGGGAAGATAATGCCAAACTAAATTGCTCATCCCACTAACAGTCTCTGAGGGACTCACAAATGCCATGTCAATCCTACTGCTCCTCTCAGCACATGTGTAGGTGTACTTAGGTTTCCTGCCACCCAGGGTAAATACATCACATAGATCGGCCTGTGATATGATGTTATGTAGGACTTTTGAGTCTCTGACCACTGCTCTGCCTGAGGACCTGTCACCTGATGTGAAAGTAACATTAAAGTCTCCCGCCATTACTACAGGGATTGAGGTAAATAGATATTGTTTTACCTCATTGAGTAGCTGGATTCTCTCTGCTACTGTCTGTGGGCCATATATGTTGATCAGGCGGAGCCACCTACCATGGATGGTCACTTCCAGCACCAGGCACCTCCCCATAGCGACATCCGTCAACCTGTGCACCGTCACGTCTGTGGTGTTAAATAATATGGCGACCCCAGCGTACTGCTCCACAGCCAGTGACTTGTAAGAAGGACCAGACCGTCACTCACGCTCAGCCTCACGGAGATGCCCTAAGGTGGTCAGATGGGTCTCCTGCAGGAAGATTACATCAGCGTCCACATATCTCAGGTGGTCATACATGGCATGTCTAGTCCTTCTTACTTTAATACTGTTAACATTGCTAGAAGCAACTCTTAGAGAGAATCCAGCCATCATAAGGAAACAGAAAAGCAGAGCAGCAACCCCCATCATCATGAGTCAGAGTCAGATTCCCTCTGCCTACCACCAGTCTCCATGTCTGACAGGGGGTCTCCAGCTTCAGAAGAAGGGGGCTTCTTTTTTGTCGGAGGGTCTTCTCCCTTCTCCGTCACACTCATTACAATGCGTTTTAACTCATGCTCAAAATCTCCATCTGACTCTGATAAGACATCATATCTATTAGAAAGGACCATGACCCCGGCATCACCACTGGCTTTTTTCATGATCTTAGACCCTGCACCATACTCGGTCTCAGGTTTACGGGAGGATTTGTCTTTTTTCTTTCTTTTGTTCTTTTTGGCCGGCTCATATTCAAGAGATGTAATAGAAGCTGCTGTCTGAGGCTGGTCCTGAGTAACAACCTCCATATTCTCCGGAGTGCGGGCTGCTCTCTGAGATTCTGGAGCAGTATCACCTGACTCCTGCCTAGTTAGTATTTGACCTGACATCAAGGCCTCCTCCTCTAAGGCGTCTGCCTCCTGCACCATCTCATCATCAGAGAAGTTCCTGGCAATGTTATGCCAGGCCTCCGGGCAATCCTTGTGTGGGTGGCCCATCTCACCGCACAGATTACACTTGACTGTCTCGCAGTTGGCGCTGAGATGACCGACCTCCCCACACAGGTTACACTTTATCACTGTGCATACTTTGGCCACGTGACCGATCTTACCGCATCTAAAACACTTTCTTGGTTGCCCGGGATAGTAGCAGATGCCCTTCTCTCTGCCTATGAAGAAGCTGTTGGGGAGGTGCATGGTGATGTTATTATACTGGCGCAACTTCACCAGAACCTTCCATTCTCCAGTCCAGATACCGTCGGCGTCTCTGTTCTTGGTGAGGTCAGACACAAGATCACAATGGTGCCTGAGCCACACCAGAATATCCTGAGCGGGAACAGACTCGTTCCAGAAGATGATATTTACCACTACGGTACCTGGCCTGGAAATGGGGACAAACGTGAACTTACTCCATTAATCAGTGTCCCTGAACCGGGGGAACTTATCCCAGAACCTATCCAGACTAGAGCTTAAAGCTGACATCATAGCCCTGTCTGTCTGGAAGGTTGATGACCGCCAGGAAGTCATCTGGCGTGAACCCGATCTGGTGGCACAGGAGATCCCGCACCACAAACCTTCTATCTGGGAGATCTTCCTTAGCGCCTCTGTTCTTAAAGCGCACCACATTCCTCCTCTTAAAAGCCTCCCCTGAGTATTGTGCGCCGGAGGTGAAGGAGGGAGCGCCGCAGCTCCAGGCGTTTCTGGGAGGCTCTTGACGGGGTTCACTCTGGGTATTAGGGGGAGGGTCTGATCTAGGGGGATCTGACTTATTTGGGGGGCTTGATGTTAGAGGGGAAATCACATACATAATCCTGTACAACCCCCTGTCCCCCATCCACCTCTATGCTATTATCAGATTGTTGTACATCCCAGACAGACTGAGGGTCCCCTCCATCCCCCCAACCCCTCAGGTTCATCAGAATGTCCCCCAGTGTCCCCAGTCTCGGTCACAGCAGCACAGATCTCCTGGGACAATGCATAAGTCTGACACACAGAAGAAAATGCTTTGTCTTGCTGCTGCACAGTCACTGCTGGGACTTGTTGTACCACATCCTCATGCTCCTTCTCAGTGACTGCTGCAGAGGTCTGCGGCTGATCCTGCGACTGTCCCTTTTGGTAGGAGAAACTAGCAGGTTTGAGTACAGGTGTTGTAAGACGGGCCGCATCAGCGGTCTGGGGTCACGGCTCAGCTTCTGCTGTGAGAAGCGCTCCCTATTCCTATAGCACTCGGCTAGGGTTCCTATCTTCTCCAGAACACAGTCCAAATCCCTGACCACCTGTGCCAGCTCTGTGCTCAGTGAGTGCAGCTTGGTATCATACAGTCTGTTACTCTCTGGATGTGCAGTTTTCAGGTTATACAAACAGTCAATCTGCATCTGCAGCATTTGCTTATGGTGGCTAAGCTCCCCCATGCTCCTTACCAGTCCTGGGATCTCCTCTGCTAACCTCAGCTCAGGCGCTCGCACGGTCTCCTTCCCCTGCTGTGCTGGTCGGGGTGCTGCTCCAGGTGGTTTTGGAGTACTCGTCTCCTTTGCTGCTCCAGTCTTTCTGCCTGCAGTGGCTGAGCTTGAGGCCTGTTCACACTGTGCAGGGACACTCTGCGGCTTAGCTGTAGATCTGGTGCGGTCTGTGCAGGCCATGCTGGACACCACATCCTTCTGCAGTAAGTTCTCTTGCAGAGTTTGTCTCTCCAGGGACGTTCTTCTCTGTCTGGGTGCAGGAGTGGGGGGCTGTGCGCCTGCTGCTCGTCCTGCACTCACCACCTGTGCTGCTCCATGCTGGCCGGGCCTGGGACTTACTTCCATCATTGCTTCACTCACTTTCTTTTCTTGTATCTTCTTTACAGCAACCACATTCTTTTGGCTTTCCTGCTTACTGGCAACTGTGGGATTTCCATCCCTTGAAGAAATTGTTTGGGAGTTTTCTCCTGGTGTAGGCCTGGAAGCCTGGGCCTTGCTTGGGGAATCTCCCCACCCAGGGTGGCCCCACCCTGGGCTGTCTCCAGGCATCAGGAGACTCAGAAGCTCTGCTCAGGGGGCGTGGCTGGACCTCGTGGATAATGGCTGCGCACTAGGAGAGCTCCGACACCCCAGTGCTCCTTAAGCCTTGTAGGAGGGGAGCCACCCTGGCCCCAAAAGCAAAAAAGGCCCCTAGAAGGGGAGTGAAGACCCCCGGATCGCAAGCGGAAGCTCCGAGAGGCGACACGCCACTCACCAGGTTTCTTCGCTCCGCTCCCGCTCCAGCAGCACCTCCGGGTCCCGAACGCAGAGGTAGGATGCCGGCGAAACGGCAGCACTGGTCCCCCCCCCCCCCCCCGCAGTCAAAGAGGTGTCCGTGGCGGGTAAGCGCAGCCCGCCGGGTCTCACCGCGCCATCCAGCAACTCCGCAGCAGGCCTCCTCCTCAGCGCAGAAGCACCCACCGAAGGACACCCCCGTGCAGGAGCCACTTCAGGGATCCCCTCATCAGCAAGAAGGAAGTGAGCAGGCCCCCAAAATCACCCACCCCCCACCCATTGGCAATGATATGCCCCCTATGGTCCCAGGACAGGGAGATCCTCGGGCACCGAGACTACAGCCCAAATCCCCTAACCTATCACAGCCAGGGGTGTTTGTACCCGGGGTTCAGTATGTCCCGCTGACGCAGTTCTCTGAGGATGATATTGGCGCTACCCCCGCTCTTGCACGCTATGCGGCACCCTCCCCCGAAAGTGAATCCTCACCCGAGCAACAATGCACGGCTTCCACTGCGGATGGGAGACCATTAGCCTTTGATTTGTATTGGCATACCCACTTGCAGAATTTACCTACTAAAGAGGACTTTAAGTTCTTAATTGCTGATGTCAAGGGAACCATTAAAGCCGAAATCTCAGAGATGCGACGAGATATCCAGTCCATGACACAGAAAATTGACAATCTGGAAGCTGAGCAGGAAGATACCAGACGTCAAGTCTCCCATACACAGCATGTTTTGCACACCCAGTCCTCCATGCTACAGGACATGGCTAGACACCTAGAAGACCTGGATAATAGGGGCAGGCGTAACAATATTCGGGTGAGGGGCATCCCTGAGGTGGAGGGAAAATAAGATGTCCGCTCTACCCTTCAAGCGTTATTTGCTGCACTGCTGGAGGAACCGGAGACGCAGGTTAAGCTCGATAGAGCACTGCGGCCTAAATCTGCAGGGGCAAACCCGAGAGACATCATCTGTTGTGTCCATGACTTTGAGCTAAAAGAATGCATCATGTCCTCAGCGAGGAGAAAGAGGGACTTTACTTTTAATGGTGAGGGGGTGCAACTCTACCAGGACTTATCCGGAATTACCCTCCAGAAGAGGAGGATCATGCGACCGCTGTTGAATACACTACGTGAGCACGACATTTCCTACCGCTGGAACTTTCCTTTCGCATTGGCAGCCACTAAGGATGGAGTTACCACAACACTATCTGCAAGTGCGGACTTACAAGAATTCTGCAACGTTTGGGGCATCCCGACGCCGAAGATGGATAACTGGGACCTCCTTCCTCCATCGATGCTCCAGCAGCAAGAGGGTGAACAGTCGCAGCAAAAGAGGTGAAGGCCACGAAACAGAGCCTCCTCACGGGACTCTCACGATTAAAGCCGTCTGCCTATCCGGATATATATCCTTTACAGTTATATTTTTCCCCTATGTTGGGCCAGGGGTTTACTGGGTTGTGCTTCCAGGGCGCATCCCCTCCTAGATTGTTAGCTACTTACATGCGCTAATGCACTGGGGTACTTCTCCCAGTGTGACGTTCTATTGTGAATTTTGTTTATTTCTCCCAAGTTGTTTAGACTTGTATTACATAGTCCTATAGAGGACTCCATTGCCACACTACCCTCCGTGAGTGGGTCCCGCTCAGACCTCACCCTCCAGTTTTTTTTTCTTTGGGTGGTGGGAGGCTCGGAGTCAGCCGACTGTACACCCCGAGTTTAGGGGTAGACCGGCTGAACAGACCCACACCAGAGTTAGGATGGTTACCTCTCTCATGTTACAGAATTGTTATTATTTTTATTTTTTATTTTTTTATCCCCCTTCCCCCCTTAACTGTGTAGGTTATTTCTATTTTATTTGTTCCTCCCTCCCCGTCGTTTCTGATTGAGTGTTTGTCCTGTCTTGTGTCTGTTGGGTTTTGTCACATTTTCTTGTACCCCCCGCAGATTTAGGGTGGAACATACAACAAAGGTCCCTCTCCTCACACAGCTGCAGCATTGTGAAAAAGGCGAACAGCCTCTCCCCGTCAGAGGTCATTCCTGAACGAAGCCCACGCAGGTGCGTAATACACGCTACACCCTCACATATCCACTGGTTAATGCATCATGGTTCAGCTCCTGACACTAAATGTAAAGGGGCTCAACTCAGCTCGTAAGCGCCGCCTCACGCTCAATGAGTTGAAAAGGAGCAGAGCTGATGTTGTTTTTTTGCAGGAGGCTCATTATGACTCCACAGGGAATTTTAACTTTGCAAGGCACCTGTACCCTGTCTCCTATATGGCCTCCACAGACCGCTCCTTTACCTTTTATTCTCCCCCACATGGCACGCACACCCATATTGACTACTATTGAGATCTGCAGAGGTGGGGGATATTTCGTGGTCGGATCATGCACCGGTCTATTTGACGCTAAGGGAGGACTTCTCCACAGTAAAGGCCTGCCACTGGCGCCTGAATGAGTCCCTTCTCAAAAAACCCCTAATTAGAGAAGAGCTCACCGCAGCCTTGAAGGAATATTTCCAATTTAATGAGGACTCCATACCATTCGTTCCTATGATTTGGGAAGCCCACAAAGCAGTTTTCAGGGGACACTGTATTGAGCAAGGGGCCAGACTCAAACGGAATAGATTGCATTTGGAAAGGGAGTTGCGAAAGGAGATAGGTAAACAAGAGGCAGCACTACTATCTAAACCCACTTGGAGTCGCTTACCACAGTTGACGGAGACGAGGGAGCAGCTTCGGGAAATCCAAACCCAAGCGGTGGAAAAATTACTAGTGTTTACCAAACAAAGATACTATGAGCAGGCCAATAAGCCACACTCCCTTTTAGCGAAGCAATTGAGGGATAAAAGGGATCACCAAGTCCCGCATGTCATTCGGGACTCTAAGGGGGGTCTACTCCACGACCCAAGGGCAATAGCGTCTCGCTTTTATGACTTTTACGCCAAACTGTACTCTCTGCCAGACACCCTGCCCCAGGAAGAGGGCCCTAGGAAAACAGCTCTGGTTAATTTTTTGGAATCATGCTCCTTCCCAGGGTTGCCCCAGGGGGCCGTAGAGGTCCTCAACTCGGAATTAACATCCGATGAGATTGAGTGTTTAATGCCTTCCTTAAGGGAGAACCTTTACCTGAGACCCTTACGCACTCATACATCACTCTTATCCCTAAGCCGGGTAAAGACGCTACAGATTGTGCC
The DNA here is from genome assembly GCF_040894005.1 of Engystomops pustulosus. Lineage (NCBI taxonomy): Eukaryota > Metazoa > Chordata > Amphibia > Anura > Leptodactylidae > Engystomops > Engystomops pustulosus. The sequence continues at coordinate 36,312,765 of NC_092414.1, forward strand.
AATTATAGACCAATAGCACTTTTAAATACGGATCTGAAAATATTCACGAAACTATTGGCTAATCGACTGATTCAATGGATTCCTCAACTAATCCGTAAGGACCAGGTTGGGTTTGTACCAGGGGGGCGACAATACTAGGAGGACGATTGACCTTATTGACCTGGTTAACAAACAGGACGACCAAGCACTGGTTCTAAGCCTAGATGCTGAGAAAGCGTTTGACCGCCTTAGTTGGCCTTTTATGTTCCAGGTCTTAGAACATATTGGTCTAAAGGGACCCTTCCTTCAGGCGCTGAAAGGGCTGTACTAAAATCCCACGGCTCAAATCAAGCTCCCACACGCTTCTTCCCCGCCTCTGCAGATACGGAATGGTACGAGACAGGGTTGCCCACTGTCCCCCTTTCTGTTCATACTCTGCATAGAACCCTTGGCCTCCATCATCCGGCAAGATCCCAATATCCATGGCATCGCACTTAGAGATAAGGAATTCAAATTAGCACTGTTTGCGGATGATATTCTGCTCACCATAACCCAGCCCCTCATTTCTTTGCCAAATCTGCAAGCCCCATTAGAGCAATATGGACGCCTATCTGGCTACAAAGTCAACACCTCCAAGACGGAGGCTTTACCACTTAATCTACCGCAAGCCTCATTAGATAACCTTAAATCCACCTTCAAATACAATTGGAAAACGGACGCTATCAAATATCTTGGGATACTGCTAACCCCCTCTTACAACTCCCTCTACGGACATAATTTCCCGGGACTCTTTCGGGAGATAAGGGCCTTGCTAGATAAATGGAACACCCTCCCTTTGTCCCTGTTTGGCAGGATAGCAGCGGTCAAAATGACCATCCTGCCCAAATTGCTCTATGTTTTTGAGACATTACCAGTCTCGGTCCCGCTGAGCGCTCTGCGGTCTCTGCAGGCATTGATCCTACATTTCATATGGGCTAGGAAAAGACACAGGATTTCCAAGTCAGTCCTGCTATCCCATAAATCTAGGGGAGGCTTGTCGGTGCCAGATGTAACTAAGTATTACTGGGCGACCCACCTGCGACGCATTCCGGCCTGGTCCCCCTGTGGGCATTCTCCAAGTGGATGGAGATTGAGAAATTGTGGTTAGCCCCATTCCACCCCAACTTCTACCTCTGGTCCAATAAGTCTCCTCCGGCGCCTAGCTCCTTACTAGGTCCCATTGCTTTTACGATTAAAATCTGGAGAACTTGCATAAGCAGATTTCCCTTGGTGTCACAGTGTTCTCCAATGCAGTCCTTTATACACACTCCATCCTTGCAGTATGTGGGAGTCGGGCAGGACTCCAAGCCCTGGCATGAGTAGGGACTATTTAGGTTTGCGGACGTTGTAGACTATCGAGATAGGAAGATTTTACCTTTTGACATCTTGCAGGATAAGTTCCATCTTCCGCCCTCTGCTAACCTCTACTACATGCGAATTAGACACCTGTTGCAATCCATAGAGAGCACTGAGACGGTGTCGATACCCACGGTATTTGAACACATTTTCAAAAATGCTACTCACACTGCTGGCCTTATTTCAGATATCTACATGGTGTTATTACACCCAGATCCGGAAGATCCGGTCACACACCCATATATGGCCAAGTGGGAGAGCATAGTGGGAGAGACAATAACACAAGAGACATGGCAGCTGATTTGGCGGAGGGCCGCAGAGACTTCTCGCTGCGCTACATATAGGGAAAACCAGTATAAATTGATGTTGCAGTGGTATCATACACCCTCCTTGCTCCACAAACTATTCCCGGATACACCTGATACTTGTTGGCGTTGTGGCCTTGTTGGTGGGACCCTCCAGCATATCTTCTGGTGCTGCCCATTGATTCAGCCCTTTTGGCAAGAGGTGAGGACCCTTATCCAAGCAGTTACAGCGGTGGACATCCCACTCTCCACCCCTCTTTTACCTACTTAACGTCTCCCCCCAGCCTTTGGCAAAGGCAACTACCAAGATGTGTCTGCACATACTCACCGCAGCGAGGTGTTTGATTTCGCAATTCTGGAAAAGGCAGGCTCCTTCCTCCCGTTTAGACCTCCTCTCTAGAATAAGAGGATTGCGCACGATGGAATCCCTGACCGCCTCTCTGAATGACCGTACTTTGGCATTTGATAAAGTTTGGGATCAATGGGATCGCTTCTGGGCTGAGGAGTTAGGGAGGAGTGACGTAGTTACCCACTTCATTGTTTCCCCCGAATGTTGTCGGTTGTCATTGTGAGTATGAATGTTATCCTTGTGTGTCTATTACTGTTTTTTTTCTTTTTTATTAATGTATCTGGGTTTTTACTGTGAAGGTACTTGCACCCAAAGCGGCGTGCCTAAATACAGGCATGGGAAGTGAGATCATTTACTCTGCTAGTCCTATGGGATACATGCCTGTTTATATTTAGGTTTCAATAATCGCCCATATCCTATATTGCATGGTTTTGCACATGAAAATTGCTGTATATCCATTGTATTGATTGGAGGAGTACCTCCTAGCCAGAGTAAGTGATGGATATGGGCATGGTTTTCGGACCTGATATGACATGTATCTGTACGTTTACATTGTTTATACTGAAAAAATTTTTTTTTTGTTTGCAGAAAACCCCCACCGCTAATAACCGCGGACGGTGCTTGCACCGATGACGGCTATTAACCCCTCCGTTGCCGCAGGCATTTAAAGGACGGCGGCGCGCGGGCGCCGCCATCTTTGTTACAATTGCCGCGCCCCCGAACGTCATCCGGGGGCGGCGATCGGTTGCCATGGTAGCCTCGGGTCTTCGTTTGACCCGAAGATACATGGCTTCTGCATATCCATTACAATGAGCCTGTGGCTCATTGTAATGTATAGTGTGCAAAAATTCCATATATTGCAATACTGTAGTATTGCAGTATATGGTAGGAGCGATCTGACCATCTAGGGTTAATGTACCCTAGATGGTCTAAAAAATTGTGGAAAAAAAAAAGAAAAAAAAAAGTTTAAAAAATTAAAAAAATTAATAAAATATTAAAAGTTCAAATCACCCCCCTTTCCCCTAAACGGATATGAAACATAATAAACAGTAAAAATCACAAACATATTAGGTATCGTGACCTCCGAGGCGGGAAATGGCGCCCAAATGTCCGAAATGCGACTTTTACACCTTTTTACATAACATAAAAAATGAAATAAAAAATGATCAAAATGTTGCACAGACCTCAAAATGGTAGCATTGAAAACGTCGCCTCATTTCGCAAAAAATGACCCCTCACACAGCTCCGTGCGCCAAAGTATGAAAAAGTTATTAGCGTCAGAAGATGGCAAAAAATTTTTTTTCTTTTTTGTACACATTCGTTTAATTTTTGAAAATGTATTAAAACACCATAAAACCTATATAAATTTGGTATCACCGCGATCGCACCGAACCAAAGAATAAAGTAGGCATGTTATTTGGAGCGAAGAGTGAAAGTCGTAAAAACTGAGCCCACAAGAACGTGATGCACGTGCGGGTTTTTTTCAATTTTTCCACATTTGGAATTTTTTTTCAGCTTCGCAGTACACGGCATGTTAAAAAAAAAAAAACATTACAGGAAAGTAAAATTTGTTACGCACAAAATAAGCCCTCACACAGGTCTGTAAAAATGAAAAAGTTATGGATTTTTGAAGTTGGAGACCGAGAAATGAGCCGAAAAACCCTGCGTCCTTAAGGGGTTAAACACCTGAGACCATACTCCAGATACTGGGGGAGGAAGCCAGGAGTCCATCGGCTCCTCTTGAGACTGCCGCCTCGCATCCAAGATTCTGCAAAAGGCAATATCCAGTCCCTGACACTACTTACCCACAGGAGACCATCATTTGAGTCCAGTCAACCAAAATTAACTTTCAGAAACACGGAGTCAAAGAAAACCCTTGGATTTAACATATCCAGTCCACCTTCTCTCCTCTACGAACAGGTGATCCCTCTTTTAACTGGGTTCAACCTGTTCCCCCATAAAAGTTTGAAGAACAGGCTAAAGAGCCTAGCGGAGAAAGATTCTGGCAAAGGAAAGACAACAGAGACGTAGAGGAAGACAGGGACCAGGTAAGTCTTCATCAGAGTAACCCTTTCTCTATAGGTCAGCCTCCAGTTCTTCCATCGCTGAACCTTTATATTATATTCCATTATATTATATTCCAACTTCTCCTCCCAATTTAGTGCAGAATTATCTTCCCTCCCGAATTTCACCCCCAGAATTTTAATATGGGTGGAGGCCTTTGCAAACTGCTGTAGATCAAAGTCAGGAGCAGCATCCAATGTCCAGAAAGCTTGACTCTTCTCAAGGTTGACCAGAGACCCGGAGGCCTCTGAGTAACTTCTGATGGCTGCAGATAACATCTCCACCTCACGAGGCTCAGATATCACCACAGTCACATCCTCTGCATAGGCAACAACATCCAGGGGCAAGCAATGGGGGACCGGCACCCCCTGAAAATCGCACCGCTGCAGTGATCTCAGGAACGGATCGATGGCAAACACATACAGCAGTGGACTCAGAGGACAACCCTGTCGCACCCCTGCCTCTACCCTGAAAGTGTCCCCCTGCAAACCATTGATCAGAGGAAAGCTCTTTGCCTCTCTATACAAAGTCCTGAGCCAATCCACAAATTCTCCCGGAATACCGTACTTTGATAAAGTTGCCCATAGATAATCGTGATCAACCCTGTCAAAGGCTTTAGCCTGGTCCAGACCTACAACATATCTCCCACACCTCAGGGCTTTACATCTCTCAAACATCTCTCTTATAGTGATGACTGCTCCAGAGATGTTCCGCCCTTTTACTGTGCCGTACTGAGAGCCTGCCAAAAGTGCCGGGGACAAACAGACTAATCTAGAAAACAGAATTTTTGCCAGAATTTTCCTGTTGACATTCAAGAGGGCGATCGGTCTCCTAAGGAGAAAAGTCCAAATCCCTAGTATCAGGGCCTGGAGTTGCCTCCAAGAATTGGGCCACTTTTTCCTTATCCAAAGCCTTCTTCTGAAACAAGTCAGTATAGTAAGATCTCACCACCCCCAGGATTCCCTCCCGAGAGTCTTGTAAAACACCCTGGGAGTCAGTGAGACCTGCGATCAGTTTTTTCTTCACATGCTCCCGGCAATTCTCAAATGGGTCAAGTGCCCCATCGGGTGCCATATTCCCTTTCCACTACCAGGGAGGTGTACCTTCTGTACTGATACTGCCTTATCTCAGATTTCAGCCGGTCAATCCTTTGTTGGTCATCTCCACCCGCCGAATAGAGTGACTCCAATTCTTTATGCAGTCTCAGATACTGGCTGTTCTTACTTCTCCCTTTCTTAATTGACAGTCTCTGTAAGAGGGACCGGATCTCCTCCTTGACGTCCTCCCACCAGTCGGCCATGTTGTTATAAAAATCTACTCTGTCCAGTTGATGCAGCAAAAAAGATGAAATGTATTCCTGGACAGAAATATCATCTAACAGACTAGAATTTTGTCTCTATAGCCCTCTACCAACATCGGGATACTTAGAGGAACCCAAACAAAAATATAAGGCCAAATGATCAGAGTATGGGACAGTTCTTTCCCTTCTTTCTCCAATGCTTTCAGTAGGACTCACCAGAGCAAGATCAATCCTACTGCAGTGTCCTGCACAGGTATAAGTGAACTTGGGACTCTTACCACCCTGTACAAAAACATCAGACAGGCCAGACTGCTGAATTATACTGTTTAGGACTTTACAGTCCCTGGTAAGGGGCCTACTGTTCCTGTCCCTGGTGGTAGAAGTGGCATTAAAGTCCCCAGCCATGATGACAGGAATTGATGTGAACAGATAAGGCTTTACATCATTAAAGAGCTGAGTCCTTTCGGTCACTGTCTGTGGGCCATAGATGTTAATGAGCCAGAGTCTTCTACCTCTGATGGTTACCTCTAACAGCAGGCACCGTCCCATCGATACCTCTGTGAGTCTGTGGATGGTTACATCATGGGTGTTGTGGGGTTTTGGCCCAGTAGAGTCCGTGGTAGCGGGGTGCTGTGATGCAGTTCACGACAGTGACACCAAAGTATAGTCCAAAACAGGTCTAGCCTGTGTTTATTTCAGCAGGAAAAATAAAACAGCCTTTACATTCAGGCATCAAAAACAAAATAATATCCTAACCGTCAGGGTGCTAACTAAACAATGGTTCTCTGACTCACCACTAACAAAAACACTTGGCTGCTCCAGGCACAGAGGTCAAGGCTGCGTGCTCTCCAGCCTCCTTCCAGAGAGACAACACTCTCAACTCTGCTGAGCGGCTTTATGCAAAACTGATTAGGCTGCTCCCCTCACCTGTGTCCAAGGTGCTGGACAACACAACCTCAGCACCAAGGCCTTGCATAATAGCAAAACCTAGGGGAAACATACCGCCCATCCACAGTTAACCCCTTCAGTGTCTCACAGTGTTAAATAAGATAGAGACCCCGGGATAAGGCTCCATAGCCAGCGACCAAAAGGAAGGACCAGACTGCCAATCTCTCTCCACCTCTCGTATGAGACCCAAGGTGTTTAAACGGGTCTCCTGTAAGAAATAAACATCAGCATTGAGATATCTTAGATGATCATATACAACATGTCTGGTCCTTCTAGTTCTTATGCTATTCACATTGCTGGTGACCACAGTAAGATGGAAGCTTGCCATTAGAAAAAGAAGAAGAAAGACCATCCCCATCATCATAGATCAGAGTCAGAGTTGTCTTCCGGACTACAAGTTTCCATATCCCAAACTGACTTGGTATGAAGAGGTTTCATTTTTGTGGGAGGATCCCCCCCTGGATCGTCATCATATTCCTCCATCATACATTTCAGCTCTCGATCTGTCTCCTCCTCTCCATCTGACTCGGACAGTACACTGTACCTATTACTGGTCACAGTAACATCAGCCTGATTCTCGACTCTCATTTTTGAGGGTTTTTGGACGGCGGTCCACGCACTCTCAGGTTTTCTGGTGCTCTTATCCTTCTTCCTCTTTTTAACACTATTATTTTCCCTTGTGGTTGGTGTCAGTTCAGGGGAAGGGACGGGCGCTGGCTGCTCTACAGAGTGCCCCACTACCTCCATGTCCCCCTCTGTGTTACCTGTCTCTAGATGGTCCGGGGCAGCACCACTAATATCTGGTGTCTCTGGCACTGTGCACACTGACCCTGATAATAACGCCTCCTCCTCCTGCTCCTCATCTGGTACATCTGCCCCTTCCATCAGATCTTTATCAGGGAGGTCCCTACAGATGTTATGCCAGGCTTCAGGACAGTCCCTGTGGGGGTGACTGATCTGACCACAAAGGTTGCATCTGATGGTCTGGCAGTTGACGCTCACATGGCCGAGGTCCCCACACAGGGTGCACTTCACTGTGGTGCAGTTACTCTCCACATGACCGGATCTCCCACACCTAAAGCATAGCCTGGGCTGACCAACATAAAAACACACACCCTTCTCTCTGCCAATAAAGAAGGAGTTGGGGAGATGGTGGGTGATGTTCTGGTGTTGATGTAATTTAACCAGGACCCTCCACCCCCCGGTCCAGATTCCATCCTCATCCCTGGTTTTGGTCATGTCTGACATGAGGGTACAATGTCTCTTGAGCCAGATAATTATGTCCTGAGGGGGGACGGACTCGTTCCAGAACATGATGGTGGCAATGGCTGTATCTGGTTTGGAGATGGGAATAAAGCTGAACCTGTTCCACCCCTCAGTATCTCTGTACTGGGGTTGTTGAGCCCAGAACCGGTCCAGATTAGACATCAGCTTGAAGCTAATGTCATACCCCTGTCTGTCTGGAAGGTTTATTACTGCCAGGATGTCGGCTGGCTGGAATCCCATCTGGGTGCACAACATGTCCCTCACCACGGGCCTCCTGTCAGGTAGATCCTCCTTAACCCCTCTATGCCTAAACCTGACAACATTCCTCCTCTTGAATGCCTGGCTGGTGTAACTGGCATTAGAGGAAAAGAACAGGGAACCCCGACTCCACGCACTGCCTGATGTCTGACCCCTGTCCTGCTGTGGGGGATGTGCGGGTTGCGGACCATATGTACTAGGGCCCTTCTGACCACCTGGACTATGGGGCTGCTGACCACCCAGACTATGGGACTCTGCTGCCTGTGGTGTGACTAGAGGGGGGAACTCCTCAGCTGTAGATTGTCCCTCACCCTTCACAACAACATCAGTGCTATCTGTGTCACCAGGTGCCATAGATTGTATCTGGGATCACTCCTCAGCTGGGACATCATCACACAAAGAAACCTCAGAAATAGCAACAATAGAGACATCAGCAATATCAGGCACATCTGCAACATGATCAGCATTACTGCAGGACTGCAGATCACAGTCCTGAATGTCCTGCTCAGATGTATCCTGAACCTCACAGTCCTGCTCAGGTATACCTTGGGGTACAGATACAGTGTTACCTTCAGGTATGAGTCCAGAGTCCTCCTGCAGTGTGCTGCCTCCTGGGACTTGTGCTGCCTCCTTCACATCACTGCTCATATCAGGTCTACTGACTGCTGGGATTTGTAGTACCTCATTAGGGACTGCTGGGACTTGTAGTACCTTACTGGGAGCTGCTGCAGGACTTGGCTGTTGTTGCCTCTTTTTGTAAATTTCTCCCTCCTCAAAAGGCAGAGTTGCTGGTTGCAGAATGGGTCTTACATGGGGCTGTGGGGTCTCACACCTGGATGTTGAGGCCTGGTCTCCCTCAAACCTCTGCTGGTTCCTGAAGGTCTCTCCAACTGGTCCCATTTTCTCAATAGTGGCGTCCATCTCCCGCACAGTATCAGAAAGCTGTTTGGCCAGGGAGTCCAGCTTGTTGTTCAGCAGGTTCTGCTTCCCTGGGTTCGCTGTCTTTAGCATATAGGTATAATCTATCTCGGTGGTGGCGAACCTATGGCACGGGTGCCAGAGGTGGCACTCAGAGCCCTCTAAATGGGCACCCTTGCCATCACCTCAGGGTAGAGTTTGCCAAACAGGACTCAAGGCCCCTTGCAGTCCCAGGCAGCCCAGGACCCCAGAAGGAAGCTACAATGATAATCCAAACGTTTTCTCCTTCCTTCTACTGTATTGGTGTCCTCAGGTGCCTACACAATTTAAACCCGTGAAAGAGCAGGGAGTAATAAGTTACTGCTTAAATTGTTGCATTGGCACTTTGCGAAAAATACACAGGTTTTGGTTATAGTTTGGGCACTCAGTGTTTAAAAGGTTTGCCATCACTGATCTATCTGTTTTTGCAGGTACAGCTTTTGTTTTTTCAATGTCTCCATCTTTCTCACCAGTCCTGGTATCTGAGCGGCCAGCTGGAGCTCTGGTGATGGCTCTGTGGGCTGCAGTTTGCTGCTGGGGTGTTGTTCCGGCCTGCTTGCAGTACTGGATCCTTTTGATACGCCATGACTGCTTTTACCTGGTACTGGACCTTGCGATCTTCGCACAAAGTCCTGTGACTTCTGGCATTTTGCAGTCATTGTCGCTGCTCGGGGGTCACAATCTCCTGAATGGAGTCCTGGATGACTTGCAGAGACGACACTGGTGGCATTTCTTGATCTGAATTCTTGGCTGCCTCTGGTCTCCTTCACAGCCTGCATTCCCCCAGACCTGGTGCGCTCAACTGGTAACACCACACTCTGCTGCAGGTTCTCCTGGATTGTCTGCCTCTCCAGTGATGTTCTCCTCTGCCTGCCCGGGGTGGAGTTGGATTGTCCACCTGAGGCCTGGGATGGAGGCTGCTGCACACTCTGCATGTTACTTGCCTTTGGACTTTCAGGCACTTTTGCTCTGCTCACAGATGATCCAACATTTTCACTGGTAGGTTGTTTTACCAGCTTCATGCTTCATGCTTCTTCATTGTCCACACAAACTTTCCTACTTGCACTGCCGACATTTGTTCCATTAACAGAAACTTTGGGATTAACATCCCTTGTTTGAGCTGGCTGGGTGTTATCTGCCGGATTAGGCCTTGGAGCCTGGGCCTTGCTTGGGGAACTTCCCCGCCCAGGGTAGCCCTGCCCTGGGCTGTCTCCAGACATCAGATTGGGTCAGGAGCTCAACTATCACACAACCTCACCTCTAGGAGGCAGTATTATAGTAGTTATATTCTTGTACATAGGGGGCAGTATTATAGTAGTTATATTCTTGTACATAGTGGGCAGTATTATAGTAGTTATATTCTTGTACATAGGAGGCAGTATTATAGTAGTTATATTCTTGTACATAGGGGCAGAATTATAGTAGTTATATTCTTATATATAGGGGGCAGTATTATAGTAGTTATTTTCTAGTACATAGGGAGCAGTATTATAGTAGTTATATTATATATAGGGGGCAGTATTATAGTAGTTATATTCTTGTACATAGGGGGCAGTATTATAGTAGTTATATTCTTGTACATAGGGGACAGTATTATAGTAAATATATTCTTGTACATAGGGGACAGTATTATAGTAAATGTATTCTTGTATATAGGGGGCAGTATTATAGTAGTTATATTCTTGTACATAGGGGGCAGTATTATAGTTGTTATATCGCTGTACATAGGAGGCAGTTTTATAGTAGTTACTTTTTTGTTTATCGGAGAAGGTATTGTAGTATTAAGTTGTGTTCTCTTAAAAAAGAAGGTTTATTCCTGTAGGTAGTATGAGTTTCTTTCTATGTGCTGTACATGTTCATTTAGACCTTCTATAAACAGTTTGTAACTCCACCCACATCACATGGACACGCCTACTTGTTTTGACCCCGCCCACAGAATGGGGCCACTTTAACAGTTTTTTCCAGGGCCACTTTAAATTCCCAGTTCGCCCCTGCCCACCGCATCCACACACATCCAGCCGGCTGCTTGAATGACAGGTGAGAGGGTCCATATCGGGGCATGTGTTGCTTAACACATGGGTATTTCATATGTTAATTGGTAATACCAAAACACAAAGAAAACAGTCACAGAATTACATTCCCAATGTTCTCTTATACATTGAATTCCGCATCTCTTTACTGAATAAACAATATAAAGATTCTACCTAAATTAACCCTTCATATGGAGTGGTATTTGTTCGAGACATGTCTCACCCTTCTGAAAGTGAGGTTTTACATATAAGACGTAATCTATATTACCTACGTGATGAAGATAATTTGTGGTGCATAAGTACAAGAATATTTTAAAAATATTAAAAATTAAAAAATGACATATATACAATTAACAAAAGAGTGCTAAAAACAGTGCAAGAATTATAATGCAATGTGCAGGTACAACGTGCAAATTAAAGTTATAAGTGCTATATGCATTCTGTCCTACTCTGTGGGATAAGTCCACGATTCATAAAAATTATTTATATACATACACAAATATACGTGTTAATTAGTGACATCAGATAAGACATGTACCAAGTTTTTACCTATTTGCAAGTGAACACCATATAGGGCATTTGGGTATTAGCAGGTAGTTGTCTTTGCCTATAGAAAATTAATACAAAAAAATGAAGAAATTTTATCAATCGTATGCACTATTACACTGCAACAACATGTGAATTCAAATAATATAACCATGAGTTTGACTTTTTTTAGTTGGGATGTATCACATAGACATATTTCAATACTAGCTTGTACGTAAACAATTAATGAGCATTTCAACATGTAAACTGCAATGTAAAGTATAGTTTGGATACAAAGACATCCGTGTCGGTAGTGGGCCTAAACTAAAAATCAGTCTCAAAGCATCACCGTGTTGTCGGGATCCAATGTTACTTCAACACTGTCGTCGGTCTCCATGTTTATAGTTTATAAGTTGTTAGAGGTATGCTTGTAGATAACTCAGATAGCATCCATATGCTCAGGTCACCATAGGGACATAATATGCAGCACCTTCTGAATGGAGAAAGAGAAAGTAAGTAAAAACATGATAATTGAACATACAGACAAGCGTGACAGGTGCTGATAAAAACAAGAAAAGTTAATTAAAAAAAACCCAGTGCCACCCGGGTCAGGAGTCAGAGAAATGGCGCATAGCTCAGGGTCTCATTAAGGCCTTGTGGATTCAATAGTTTGAGGGTCCAAATCCACCTCATTTCACATTGTGCTAATGTTTGTGCTACAGGGCCTCCCCTGATATTGTTTTTGATGTGGTCTATACCGCAGAGCTGGAGGAGTTTCGGATTGCATTGGTGGTGTTCCTTAAAGTGTCTGGCCACTGGGAGTCCGTCAGTGCAAAATTCAGGATTACTTGCTGCCTTGATGTCCTGTACATGCTCCCGTACCATAATTTTAAGTTCTCTAGTGGTCAGACCGATGTAGATCATGCCACAAGGAAATTGCAGGAAATTGTGTGTGTAATATTGTATTCTTTCTGACCTTCTGAATCTGTGAAAGTTTCAGTTTTGATGATATTAGGGCAGGCTACACAGCCGCCAAAAGGTTTGCATCCCCATTTTGGGCCTTTATTGTCAAGAGTGTGTTTACTTTCATGATGACTTTTGACTAATATATCCCGTAGGTTTTTCGACCTGGGTGCTGCCACACCTGGATGTAATGGGATATATTTTTGTAGCAGGCGGACAAGGGGGGGATTATTGTTTTATGGCCTAGATGTATCTACGAGGCAGAAGCCCAGAGACAATTGCTGGATAAAACATGTTACAGGAAATTGAGGTACCACCTTTTATACAATTGAAAATTCCCACAATTCTCTGCAGCTTCCCCTATAAAACACCAGAGTTGCTGCTGGCCTGCAACTCTGGTGTTTCTTATAAGGTCAGAGCAGACAGACCATGCTGCAGGTAAGTAGAACATAACATTTATTACATAGTTTTACATTGTAACAGCACATTCCCTGGTTTTGGTACACAGCTCCCAGGTGGTAATACTAGACAGAAGAGAATAGAGCATTAGGTGGCCAGCCTAATGAGAGAAGTAGAATAAGAAGTCATTCACACTCATTCACACAGAAGTTTACCAAACCAGGAAACTAATGTACCACAACCAGAGTTACAGAAAACCAGTTTTCAATACTATAAAAAAAAACCTATGTCTTCTTCGCAGGATACACTATTGTACTTTGTCACGGAGATATGTATTTTCACACTCTATACAAATGTTGTATATGAACTCTGCAATGTCAATATTAATTTATACTTATGATGCTGTTTTTTGTACACTTTGGGGCTAATTTACTATGGGTCCGAACGCCATACTTTAGACGGGTTACCCGAATATTTCCGTTTTGTGCCGAATTGCCCCGGGATTTTGGTGAACGCGATCGGATTGTGGCACATCGACGCTGGCTTTCACCTGACAGAAATCGAGGGACATGGCCATCAGACAACCCTACAGAATCAGAAAAACCGTGGAATTTAAAAAACTATTTGTGTCGCAATATCAAGCACTTACATGCACCAGGAAGAAGAAGATGAACTCCGGGCGCACAACCTTAGTGAATCCCAGCAGACCCGAATCCTCATCAGACAACGCGCAGCGGGATCCCGACAGGACCGGGTAAGTAAATGTGCCCCTTTATCTATTTAAACCACTATGTTAGGTGGTATGTGTTCACTTGTATTATTCTTGAAAAAGGTAGGTGCCACTAGCGAAAAGTTGCTGCTATGGAATAAACTTTACCCTTGAACTTTGATTGCTACCACGGAGTGCTGCCTATTTTTTGTATATATATATATATATATATATATATATATATATATATATAAAAATGGAAGCACTCCGAGACTTCAATCTGTGCAAAGCATACTGGTTTATTCACACGTGTCCTAACACTACGTTTTGGCTCCTCAGACCTGAAACCTTCTTCAAGGTCTGAAAAAGGCTCCAGGTCTGAGGAGCCGAAACGTAGTGTTTGGACACATGTGTGAATAAACCAGTACGCTTTGCTCACATTGAAGTCTCGGAGTGCAGCCATTTTTCTATTACTTTCATTTGGATGGACCCTCGTCTAGGTCCAGAGATGTGCATCTGAGCTGTGTTTACTCTGTTTTTGAGTGCTGCGACATCTCTGGCTCATTATATATACATATATATATACACAGACAAAGGGTTTGGGCATTAGTACTATTATATCCCCACAGGATATTTACAGGATAGTAGTAGTATTCTGATATCTCCAAACTATGAATAAAGGATGGGAGGAGTAGTGTAATGTATATGAAGGGATAATGCAATTTATAGGATAAGAGTAGTAGTACTGTGATATCCCTATAATATAGATACAAGATAAAAGAAGTAATACTGATATTTCCATACTATATTTATAGGACATGCGGTAGACCAGTTACTACCACATTGATAAATGGGCTTCCTTTTTTTCTGGAAATAGTTCATAAATGGTAAATGACAACTTATATCCTAGTTCTACTAAAACTGCTCAGTTTTTGCAAGTAGGTCATTGTTGCCATGGTAACTGCAGTCTAGTAAACATGGCCAAGGAACATCTTGGGATAGAACACTTGCTATTATGATGTCACAATGGGTATGATGTCATAGACGCACCAGAAACCGACCAATCAAAAGCAAGGTGTTGCAGCCACACCCATCTAAAATAAACAATCAGGAGAAGCTATTGTTACTGGCCAATCAGAAGTAAGATTCTACAGCTCTGCCAAGCTGGACCGACCAATCAGGAGTAATCTTCTGAAGTCCCGCCCACCTGCCAGGGTATAAATACCGGCGAGCGACAGGCACTCAGGTCATTCTGCAGGTGGCAGAGCTAGGAGAAGGATGTGGAAACCTGGTCACCTGTACCACAGGAGACCCCAAGACCTTACCAAAAGGCATAGATGAATAAAGAACAGGAATGAAGGTAAGTGCTCAGGCCCTTATCTTGGAGGGGGATGGCAATTGTCATAGATTTTACACAATTTCCTTGTATACATTGTAGTAGTAGTATGATATCCCCATC